>NC_065583.1:162782740-165182740 GCF_024542745.1 Macaca thibetana thibetana | reverse complement strand
GTAGGTCAGGTGCAGTGGCTCATGCCTGTAATCCCAGCACTTTGGGAGGCCAAAGTGGGTGGATCATCTGAGGTCAGGAGTTCGAGACCAGCCTGGCCAATATGGTAAAACCCCATCTCTACTAAAAATACAAAAATTAGCTGCGCATGGTGGCAGGCACCTGTAATCTCAGCTACGCGGGAGGCTGAGGTTGGAGAATCACTTCAACCCTGGAGGCAGAGGTTGTAGTGAGCTAAGATCACGCCACCGCACTCTGGCTTGGGCGACAGTGTGAGATTCTGTCTCAAAAAAAAAAAAAAAAAAAAAAAAAAAATTATGTAAAAGGATATAGCTTTACAATTCATAGAATAAATCATTGGAAATTATTTAAATGTTGTTTTAATTCTTAAAATTGTTTAAATATTTCTTAAACAATACTGATCAACCTCACATTAAAACTAAGCATCCTGTTTATCAAAGAACACTATAGTGCAAAAAAAGGAGACACAAACTGGGGGAACATGATTGTAATACATACAACTAACAGATTAGTATTCAAATATATTCAGAATTAAAATAACTAAAAGAAAAGACACACCACCAACAGAAAAATACGCTGAAGACATGATTAGGTATTTAATCGAAGAACAGACAAGAGTAAGTGATAAATGTATAAAAAGTGCTAATAATGTCTAAATCAGGGAAGCGCAAACTTCAAACTCACCAGATTTGCAACAACAGCACCAAAATAATTAGGAAAATGTTAAGTTTTGCTGAATATGTGGAGCAATGGATTACATATTGCCAGTGGGAATGTAAATTTGCACAAGTACTTTTGAAAGTTCTTTTGCATTATGGAGAGAAGTTGAGGATGTTCCAATCCCACAACCCAGACATTTCTCTTCTGTGCCCGCCCAACAAACCACTTGCGCGCCCACACAAGGAGACTCATATGACAACGTCTCTAGCTATATGTTTACAGAAGAAAACCCTGTAAACTCTGCAAATGTTCTCAGGAGAAAGTGTAAATGCCCTGTGGCATATTCAAATGATGGAGTAGGAGTCATCAGCGAAAGCCAAAAAAAAAAAAAGAACTGCATGAACTACCAGCACCCATCACACCACGGGCAAATCTACGTAGAGTGCGGTAAAAAGCAAGGTGCAAAGAACACATAACATATTTATGTAAAATTCAAAGTCAGGCAAACCACGTAATACTTTACTTATTAGGATGCATATGTGTGAGAAAATATAAAGAACTTCAAGGGTACAAATAAACACAAAATTGAGAAAGTTGTTTATCTCTGACATAGTGGGAGAGAGACAATGAGGAAGGGGCCTAGAAGACTCTCCAACAATTACTGGTCAAATTGTACTTCTTCAACAGAGTTATAGCATTTTTAAAAACCATGAATTTGCAAATACTACATATTTGCAATTGTACATATCATAGATTTCATTACATTATGCATGCTACTATCTTAAAATATAAGATGTTTCTGAAAATTATATTTGTATAGCAAAATCTCAAATTCTCTTTGCTTTATAATTAGAGCCTTATTAATCAAAGACAATATTTTAAAAATAGTCTATGATGTACTTCAGTACAACATAATACTTTTATTTGGAAGTATCTTATCATTGTGTCCAATTAACACCTCAGAGATATATTTGGTTTTGTACTTTTCTGACATAAAATATAACAATTTTCCTCAGTAATAATGAAGGAAGTTAAATCTTCTGTGTAAAACAGCAAATCCAATCCTTTAACAGAAAAACCACTAGTTTCTTTACATTTTGTTTCTTATAATTCCCTTATGTTGTAGTTGTCAATATTTCTTTAAATGTTTTAACTATTCTATGGAGCTTTATTTCTTTATTAGTTTATTATTTCTGTGTTCTGATTCTAAGATTTGCATATAAAACTAAATTCTGATTAATTTTCTCCCTCTGGAATGCTAGTTCACTAGCCAAACATAATAATTGTTTGAAATGGTCCAGTTGAAGCTTAAAATGCACTTCTGCATCCCTGCCCCAAAAGGTAGTTTAACTAGAAGAGAGTTATTTTAAATTTAATTTCTTCTCTTGAATTTTGATCTTGCACTTGCTGTTTTATCTTAGTATTAATTGCCCTGTCATGCGCAGGAGGGTTAGCTTGATACACGTTTTGTTATAGATTCCTAGAAAGGCATTTTTAACCTGGGCAAGGTCTTGCTACCATCCCTGCTAAGGTATGCATTTAAGGTAGCATAAAGACTATAGGTTGCTTGAGGGCAGGCAGTTTTTCTTATCCGGATCTATATACAGCGTCTGCAACATTGTGTAACACATAGTACGTCCACAATTTATGTGTTGAATAAACAAAGGAATGGATGGAGGAATGAGATTTGACCCTCCTTGCCATCAGAGCAGAGGATAGCACAAACTCATGCTCCTATAGATTTGTCCTTGATTGGCTGACCCCAGCATCCACTCACCTGCCACAGGCATACTCCAGATTTTAGATGTAAATCCTGCAGAATGTCATACATTTCCATAATCCCCCAAATATCCACAGGCTTTAAACACATTCAAACAATTCCAATGGTTGGGTAACACTGAGGATTTTCTCTATTCCCACATTACTCTCCTAGGTAAAATTATTTTCTAGTACCAGGTTACCAGGGAATTAAATGAAGCTTATTGGTAGTAGAACATAGACCAAAATGCGGGGGCCTTGAGCAACTATCCACCTGAGAGCAATACCATTTTCAAGGTGATGAGACTGTGTCCTAAGGAGTATGATACTTTCATGTATCACAGCTATGTTATCATACACATATTACTACATATTAATTTAAGAACACTGTTGTACTCTGGTGCTCTTTGGTAATAGCTACCATACTTGTCTTTAGCTAACTAAAGACATCATTATCATCCACTAAACAAGAGAAAGAAGGAAAGTCATTAAGTGAATAATGTATCTGTAAAGATCAGGGCATTTCCTATCTACTCATGTGTGTAACATGTCATAAAGATGTTTATCTAAATCAATTAATTATTTAAGAAGAGGAAGAGCCCACATGTATGGAATACTTTCTCAGTGCCTAATACTAGCTAATTGTTTGAAAACACATCCACATTAATGCTTACAACAGATTTCTGAGTTGTTATTCTCCCAAATTTACAAATAGGTAAATGGGGTTTACCAGAATACTTTCCAATTACACATCATTAGTAATACGCAGAGCTGAGATTCAAATCTCAAAGTCTATGGTTCCAAA
This sequence comes from Macaca thibetana thibetana, assembly GCF_024542745.1. Classification (NCBI taxonomy): domain Eukaryota; kingdom Metazoa; phylum Chordata; class Mammalia; order Primates; family Cercopithecidae; genus Macaca; species Macaca thibetana. The sequence goes on along the minus strand of NC_065583.1, from coordinate 165,179,498 downwards.
CTCCGTTGTCTTTACCACCACCCTAGCTACCTCCTTAAATTAGAGCTTCAGAATTTGTTGGACATTTATGACATGACAAACAATACGTGAGTCCAAAAGACAGAATTAAACTCTTTACCTTAAATGAGATATGTCAAAATGACAAGGAGTTCTCAGCAGGTGGATGCCATCATTCCCACATTAGGGAGAGAAGGTTAATTGCTAAATTCCGAGGAAAGTTGGCAGTCAATGCCTTGGACAGATCTTTTCAATAAAATCTTGCTGAGAATCCCATTTTCTAATAAGTGCATAAGACAAAGCAACAATGTGTGACAATTTTTAAACTTCCTCAGCTCTTAAGGTACTAAACAAACAGATGTGTGAGAAGACTGGGGCTTATGAATACAGCGTTACTGTCAACTAATTAGGCGACTTCTTCGCTGCCTGCTGCTAACACAGCAAACTCTGAAATATAAAATTCCATGACAGTTTCTCCTGGATAAAAGAGAATTAGAATACATTCACATAGGATGAAAATCATTTAAAAATCAAAGGGTTCTTGTTGAAAATGGGGAATGGTTGTGGTAAAAGTTAAGCCCACAATATTGGATTAGCCTACCAAATGTTTTGTTAAAGGTTTTTTTGAAGTAAGTAATAGCTTCCCAACCCTGCTCTGTGTCCTTTGACACAAGTGAGTCTCCAGATCTTCTCAGCCCTAGCTCTGCAGCCTCTGGAAGCACTTGTTACCTTGGGTGAAATTTTTCTGACCTACCTCCTGGGTAAGGCCACCCTCTCTAACTTGCACTGTGGACCAGCCGCCCTGGACTTCCATCCCTCCCTTGGACGCTCTATTGACTACTCAGCAACATGCAAAGTCTCTAGGTGGATGTGCAGCACATGGCCGCTCAAAGAATGGGTATACTCGGTCTCCATCCTTACCCAACACTGGCATACCCCATCAACTCCATTTCAACCACACTGATCCCAAATAGCGGCTTGTCTTTTGTGTCTTTTGACTGTCTTTCCCTCTGAGCAACACCTTTACCCCATTTCTTTTCCTGCCAATGTTTTGCATCCCTGACAAAGAAATATCCCTCTGTGAACCAACCCCAGTACCACTTACTGTTTTTTTTCACAGCAGCAATATATTTTATCATGTTTTAGCATATTTATGCTTTTTTTTTTTTTTTTTTTTTCTGAGATGGGGTCTCACTCTGTTACCCAGGCTGGAGTGCAGTGGTGCAATTATAACTCACTGCAACCTCTTCCTCCCACCTCAGCCTCCGGAGTAGCTGGGAACCACAGGTGCGTGCCACCACACCCAGGTATTTTTTGGTTTTGTTTGTTTGTTTTTGAGATGGAGTTTTGCTCTTGTTACACAGGCTGGAAGTGCAATGGCACAATCTTGGCTCACTGCAACCTCCGCCTCCCAGATTCAAGCAATTCTCCTGCCTCAGCCTCCCCAGTAGCTGGGATCACAGGCGCCCGCCTCCACACCCAGATAATTTTTTTTGTATTTTTAGTAGACACAGGGTTTCATCATGTTGGTCAGGCTGGTCTCGAACTACCGGCCTCAAATATCTGCCCACCTCAGCCTCCCAAACTGCTGGGATTATAGGTGTGAGCCACTGTGCCGGGCGTTTTTCACATTTTGGATAGAGATGAGGTTTTGCCATGTTGCCCAGGCTGGTCTTGAACTCCTGGCCTCGAGTGATCCCCTAGCCTCAAGTGATCCCCCTGACCTCAAGTGATCCTGGCCTCGTGTGATCCCCTGACCTTGGCCTCCCAATGTGCTGAACCTGAACCTGAGCCACCTTGCCCTGTTGCTTCTGTCTTTATTTGATAGTAAGACCCCAGAGGGCAAGAGCCACATCATAGTCATCCCTGAAGAACAAGGATCACTCCAACACATTAAGCCCTTGGGAATACTACATAAGCGTATTTTCTTTTAATGGAACCAAACATTATTTCTTAAAAGGCCCACTCCAAGGTATCCCTCAGCGTGAAACACTATTCAAGTTCCTTATCTTTAGCTCATTTTAGTCAAACTGGAAAACATCCAGACCATATGAGGCAACTTACGATATACTTATAAACTTCTTTTAAATTGTGTTCGCCCTCATATAAAGTTCATGCCTTCACCTAACAGGAGATTTCTATATTTTAAAAAAGCTAAATAAATATATAGATAATTCATCTGCTTTCCTTGAAAGCACTAAATCTCATTACTGTTTTACTCAAGTTTAATTAATGTCCCCATCCTAAAATATTCAGATGAACAGCACCAGAGTGGGTCACTGGGAAAAACCAAGACTCTTCTTGCATCCTAATTTACAGGTGAGTGAAACTAAGACACAGAAACCCAAATGACTGCCTTAAAGTCACACCTTAAATGTGTTGCTGCCAAGACCACAATCTTCTAGTACTCACTACAACAATCTTTCTGCTATACTCTCCTTTCTTTTCCATCCTAATAACTTGAACACTTGGAATCATGTTCATGGTGGTCAACAAGCTGTAGTCATCCCAAGATTGATGGCTGACATTTCAGCTGACTTTCCTCTTGAGTACATCAAATGCTCATTGTTATTTTTTTGGTAGAAATATCACTGGTTTCCAATGTTCTATAATGACCATAAACAAACAAACAAATATGAACATGTATCTTGGCAAAAGCTTTCAGACTCTCAGCATCTGAAGGAAGATAGAGCGGATATGATGGAGACACAAATGCCTTTCTACTCCTCATCATATTTATACACTTACAGCAGAGACAGGAGCAAGTGTGCATGATTGGGGCAATCTGTTCATCTCTTGCTGTTTGCTGTTTGAAGAATATCTATTCAAAGAGTCACTGGCTTCTATATATTTATTTATTATGCATTTCCTATTATACATATATTATTATTGCACTATCGCTCTTCTTTTTACTATCACACAATATTGAGAATCTCATCTTCAGTTCCAGCAGTGGGTATGGAGACTTATTAAGGTGGCCTGCGTGAAAGGGAAATTGATTTAAGTTTTCTTCCATCTCATCTTGTCAATTTCTGTGTGGTTGTCTAGTCTATATTATGAAGGAGACAAACATGGTACTACTGTGATACATCTGTTTAGCCCACAGTGAGAGGAACAATTTTATAATCTTCTGTAGAAAAATTAGAAAAGGGACTTCAATGAAAGATTTTCTGTGTATTCATCAAAAAGGGAAAATATATGTGATTCACTTGTAACAGTTGGTATGTGAGATGGTTTACTTACATTTCTCACTTAGCCATCGCAAATTTATAGAAGAGCATTATCCCCATTTTTATAGATGAAAGAAATAAATATAAGAGAAATTATGACTATATTTCAAGGCAAAGCTAGGAACTATCATAAAAACACAACAATGAGCCGGGCGCGATGGCTCAAGCCTGTAATTCCAGCACTTTGGGAGGCCGAGACGGGCGGATCACGAGGTCAGGAGATCGAGACCATCCTGGCTAACACAGTGAAACCCCGTCTCTACTAAAAAATACAAAAAATTAGCTGGGCGAGGTGACGGACGCCTGTAGTCCCAGCTACTCGCGAGGCTGAGGCAGGAGGATGGCGGGAACCCGGGAGGCGGAGCTTACAGTGAGCCGAGATCCGGCCACTGCACTCCAGCCTGGGCGACAGAGCGAGACTCCGTCTCAAAAAAAAACAAAAAACAAAAAACAAAAAACAAACAAAAAAACAACAAAAAAAACCACAGCAATGAGATTTAGCTATCATTTATGGAATTAGAAACTCCACGTTTTGGATCTACGAGTTTGAAAAAGCTCTAAGAATAAGAGAAAATATAAGGAATTTTCAACTCTAAATAAATTCATAAAGATTTCCAGTTCTCTACTGTTCAGAATATTAAATTTCAAAATTCATTAGAGTTAGTTTTTGTAAAACATCTGTTTATACTGCAATTCTTCTAAATAAAATTTGTTATACTGATTGTTTTTAGATGTAAAATTAATACTAACTTTTTGAAGTAAGATGACATTTAGGAAGAAAGCACACTTCAAAATGGATATAAAAGCATTAAGATACAGTAATTGATATAAGAAATACATCAAATAATTATAACCATAAAGTATTCAACCTTTCTAAGGCCCCACATCAAATTCTTAAAACAGCTGACTATTTTATTATTCTCAAATAAATTTAGAACAATCTTATGCTTAATATGATGATTGGTATTTTATAGACAAGAATATTAGTATAATTTGTCAACTGGCAATTTGCAAGAGTTAATATGAAGGTATTTATACTAATGATAACATACACTTTTAACCTCTTAATTTGCATAAAAATAAATCTGAGAAACATATTTTGATGAGGAATCTCAAAACAACTATAATCACTACAGTATATGGAAAGGAAAAGAAGCAGAATATCAGTTCAAGAATGTTTGCATCCCTAGGGTGAAAACAGACGAGACACATTTAGATGGTTATTTACAACACAATTCAAGATACTGTGTTAGACTGAATGGCAGTCTTGTGGTGTGACATTTTAATGCATGTGCTTGGGGAGTACAGATGCCTAGATTCAGAAATCAATGTCTAGACACCATTGAATTTGTAGAAAGTGATTCTTTTTCTCTATATCTCAATGTTCTTATCTACAAAATAAAAACAATAAGACCTGGCCGGGTGCGGTGGCTCAAGCTTGTAATCCCAGCACTTTGGGAGGCCGAGGCGGGCGGATCACGAGGTCAGAAGATCGAGACCATCCTGGCTAACACGGTGAAACCCCGTCTCTACTAAAAAAATACAAAAAATTAGCCAGGCGAGGTGGCGGGTGCCTGTAGTCCCAGCTACTCGGGAGGCTGAGGCAGGAGAATGGCGTAAATCCAGGAGGCAGAGCTTGCAGTGAGCTGAGATCTGGCCACTGCACTCCAGCCTGGGCGACAGAGGGAGACTCCATCTCAAAAAACAAACAAACAAACAAACAAACAAATAGCAACAAAAAAAATAAGACCTAAAGGGTTCATGAGGATGACATGGCATAATCTATCCAACCCATTTAATTTTGTGCCTGGCCTAGGGAAACTGCTCAATAAACACTGAAATTGTTATTATTAAAATTATTACTGTCATTACTATTGTTAGAACTACTATCATTCTTTTCTTAAGATCAGAGTGAAAGTATGAGACTAAGTCAACTATAGTTCCACATTTGGAGGACATCAAGCTATCTGGCCCTGGAATCCAAGATACCACATTAACAAGTAGATATTTTCATGAAAATTAACTACAATGAATATCAAAATGTAATATTGTGATCTAGCAAGGTCAGAATAATATATACTATTTAATGTATTGTATAAATAAATTATATGTATAAAATACATCTAAATATATAATACATATAAAATGTATATGATATATAGAAAAATGAATAACACAATAGATAATATGTACTCTGGAACATATAAAGATAGAAATACTTAAGATTAATAAGACTGGTGATTTTGCCAAAACAATGCCAATGAGATAAGAACAGTAATAAAATTACTGTATTTTCATTGGTTTGTTCATTCATTTATTCACTCTGCACTGGTTGAACAGTTGCTATGTGCTGGCCACTGTTTTGGCATATGCTTGTCGTCCCCGTCCTGGAGAAATTACTTATAGACTAGCCAAGGAAATGGAGGAGAAACAGGTACCGAGTTCTAGCAGTTGACAAGGCTCAGCAATGTCTAGTATAGGAGGCAGCAGCTTTAATCCAGTTCGTACATTTTGCTTCAGGATTAGGAGATCAAAGAAAGCTGGGGTACTATATGGACATGGCTCAGTAGACTGACCTTGGACTCTTGGCTAGATGAGAAAGGCTCAGAGGGCTGATGACTACAAAAAAAGAGAAGTTTAGAGGAATAAGAGCTTCCCTGTTAAAGGAGCAATGGCTGTAAATGCTCCTGCTATTTGGGAGGAGAAAGAGAATGAAAATCTGACCAGAAATGTGGTGCTTGGGAAGCATGGAGATGAATCTTGAGGATCCAGAAAGTATTTTAGAATATCCCTCCTACTTTGTGAGGAAAAAGGAAAAACTATAAGAGGGAATCTTAGAGGAATAATTTCAGCATTAAAAGGCAAACTACATGAGGTTAGAATTAAAATAAAATAAAAAAACAAATAATGTGAAAGAATAAAGGGGTTATGACAAGAAGAACAATGATTCATAAGCAGACTTTTGAATTAGGAATATTTGTGAGGGAAGGTTCTGCTTTGGAATTTAAATTGGAAGAAAACAAAGACAGAAAAACTTTTGGAAAAAAACAAAATTGGCAATGCTGAGAAGTCTCCAAAATATGTCTACGGTCCCTCTAATTTGTTCTTCTGGTTTTGCAGTGAAGCAGACATTCTCAAAGACTTTGGAAATGACTACTGCAATGTTAATTCTGAATGACAATTCAATAAGCTAATTGTCTTGTTTAACTAAATCAGTGTAACTTTATTGGAGCAGTAATAATTCAGCCTCATGAGAAATGTTTTTTTCCTAGCATGGAAACTAACAGTTACTCCCTAACTTTAAAACAGGAATTATATTTAATAAAAAATTTCCAAAAAAATGATCCAAAAGCAATCTAACTGTATTTTTTCCAGCTGGCAAATGTGTACTCACTGTGGTAAGGATATAAATTCCTATGGCTATGGTTGGTAAACAGTAAAAAGCAGATTCTTCAATATATGTCTGGTTTCAAAAATAAATATTTTGGCAAATTATTTATTAAAAAAATAAATTGAATTATTTCAATATTGCATCCTGCAGAAGATGAAACTACAAAATGTCTTACTTTGTGAAACAATTACATTCCTGTATTATTTATTTTCTCATGAAAATTCACACTAATCACACTTTTGAAGAAATAAATTTCATTCTTACAAAATGTATATGACCACTGGCTTCTGTTTGTTCACTAAATACTGTTAACTATTAATATATTAACTGGAAATCAGCATCTTCCCTAAAATAAGTTTGACATTTTTGCATATGTGGAAAAGATTTTTAGACTCTAGTTATAGAACTGTTGGCATTTGGGCTCTTGAAATTTAGCTAATAAGGAGAATGGCCTTTGATAGTATTTATAACATGTATTCCTTTTGCACCCTAATCTCCAAAGTATGGCAGACTTTGGTGGAAACGTCTTTGCAAAAAGTTCACTAGTTCAAAGGTGGGAAGGAAGGAAAGCAATTCCTTATGTGGAGCAAGCAACTGTTAATATTTATTACGTTTTATCTTTTTAGGTGTAGCTAACAACAATCAACATCTTGTGAATCTATGTAAGAATGGTGAGGCTAAAGATGATTTCTTTATTTAGTTGTCCTTATTCTATAGTAAACCATCACTCCACTCCAGATTCAAATTCTTCCACTTCTCAGAATCAAAGCTACAGATTAGCTTTTGAGTATAAATGCATGCATATATGCTTGAAAAATAAAATAGGGTATATATATTAAGCTTTTGAAGGGAATACTGTCACAGAATAAAATTTATTTTCTCTCAAAAACTTTTACAATTCAGCTTTTTGTAATATATATCTAACATGATCGATTACAAAGCACTGTATTACTTTTCTGTCATTGCATAACCAATCACCAACAGCAACATTCATTGTTTTAGCTAACAGTTTTGTAAGTTTTGTCAAGTCAGACTTGGCAGGGTACTCTGTTCAGTTTTACAAGGCTATCGTCAAAATTTCTACAGGGCTACTTTCTCTTCTGCACGTTCTGGGGAATCATCCCCTTTCAAGTTCATGCAAGTTATTGTCTGAATTCAATTCTTTGGGCCATCGGACTGAGGTTCTGGTTTTCTTGTAGGCTGTGAGTTCAGGATCCTCCTCAGCATGTAGATGCCATCTGCACTGCTAGCCCACAAAGCCCCTCCATCTTCAAAGTCAGCACCAGAAAATTTATCTCGTGTCAAAACTCTCTAGCTTCGAATGGAATTTCTTTGTCGCTGACCTCCAGACCCAGATTTAAAGAGTTTGTGTGATTAAGTCAGACCCACCCAGATAATCTACTTTCTTAAAGTCAACCGTGCTATTAAAATAACCCAATTAGGAGAGTGAGGCCCCTTCATATTTACATTCCTGGGATTATGCAGTCTGCGAAAACCAAGTGATGATGGGAACCTTGCTGGACACCTTAGAATTCTGCCTACCTCAAGCAGCAATGAATTTTTTTCCAGCTAATAATCCTTGAAACCATGCTGGGAATGAGGGAGTAACTGAACAGACATACACATTTGGAATCTCTTGATAATCCAGGATGGTACTAGCCTAGCTGAAAATTCCAAAGAACAGTTCATTTTCTTTAGGAAGGGCACAGGTTGCTGTTCATTGGCAAAAATATTAAGAGGTGATTTCCAAAAAAAGACAGAGGAATTATTTCAATAATTAACAAAGGGGGAGGTGACTGAAATCCATAAATCTGGAAATCCATAGTGAAGTTGGTTACTTTCAGAAACAATGTTTAATTGAAAATGGTACAAATCTCAAGACTACATTTTGGAAATATTCAGTTATCATTTTGTCAATTAATAAGCATTTACTGAGGAAAAGTTCCATGGCAGGTACCATCTTGGTACAGGGGATACAGGAATGAACATGTCAAGGTCACGTCCGGAAAGGGCTCATAGTCAAGGGAAAGAGACATTTACCTAAATGCAGATGCAGATAATGGCAATAGTTTGTCTGTGAGAAACAAGTGTGTGTGTGTGTGTGTGTGTGTGTATGTGTGTGACAAGGTCTCACTCTGTTACCCAGGCTGGAGTGCAGCGGTGGCACAATCTTAGCTCACTGCAGCCTTGACCTCTCGGACTCAAGCGATCTTCCCAACTTAGCCTCCAGTATAGCTGAAACTACAGGAGAGCATCACCACTCAAGGCTAATATTTTGTATTTTTCTTTTTGTAGAGATGGAGTTTTACCATGTTGCTCAGGCTAGTTTCGACCTCCTGGGCTGAAGCAATCCACCTGTGTTGGTCTCCCAAAGTGCTGAGATCACAGGCATAAGCCACTGGCCTGTGAGAATATATTATTCACAGGTATATTATATAATATATATAATATACCTGTGAGGTATACACAGGTGCTGGGCGGGGCCCAGGTGGTCAGGATCAGGGTCAACCTATAGCTTAGAGTGGAAGAACATGGAGTTTGGAACCTGTGACTGAGGTCTCGATCCCAGCTATGCACTTGCAGCATTGGTGAAGTTATTTAACATCTAAGCCTGTTTCCTCATCTATGTGATGTGAGAATACTTACCTTGCAAGTGGTTGTGTAGACTAAAAAGGTAACACATAATTGGGAGCTGTTAGGTTCTACACTAGCACCACTACCACCCCATTTTCTGGCTACCAAATGTGTGATTTGGTTTGGGCATCACTGTGCAAAACCATTGCAGACGAGTCTGGAATTTACAAGATCCCCCAAGGTATGGCTGGCCATGTGAGGCCCTCTGGGAAACATTTTTCATATATTTTCATATTATATATCACTAATTATATAATTAATATACTATATAGCTCTATATGTATATGTGTATATATTTATACATGTGTGGGGGGGGATTGTGGGAGACACAGAGATAGGAGGTAAGTCCCTTCCCTCCTTTCCAGCTCTGCATGCTCACAAGTGAGATCGTGGCACCTTATAACCATCAGGTGAATGCTTGGGGACTCACAGAGATTGACTTAGGGTCATGGCACCATTGAGACACCTAAAGAAAAGAACCCTGTCTACCTTCAGGCTTCATGTTAACTAAGGCTGAGACAATAAATGTCTCCACTGCTCAAGTCCATTTCAGTCCAATATTCTATGCTCTCCACTTATACCACATAAAATGAATTTAGCACGATGCTTTCAACTGTGATCCCCTGAATAACAACATGGTTGTTGTTCTACTACAGCCAGGTCTTACCTGGAGGAATCGCAAAGGTCAGAGCACCCCAAGAATCCATGCTATGATATCCTGTCTGCCTGCCCAGCCTCCTGAGATCCTTCTCTCCATCAATGCCTTCCAGGAGTGGCTGAGGGTGCGCAAGGGCACAGTGCATGTAATCAGAACTGCCACTTGCTTCTCTGCAGCTTGCTGTTGTCACCATCTCTCTCCTTCAGTGGGAGCTGTGCTCTGCTGTCCTTGGGCTACAGTCCACATCCTCACTGTTGGACAACTGACAAGTAGAGCTAGCTCCCTCCCTGAATGGGATGCCCAGTGTCAGCTCTGCTAGAGAAGTCACCTCAGCAAAGCCCTGAGACTACCAGTGACCCAGCTGCAGAGGCCATCTGCAGGGATGGTCACCCTGACGCTGGGTCTGATTCCCCTGTCCCTTGCAGCCTCCATCTGCTTTGTTCAATGTGGCCCACATTGCCAGACTCCTCCACGTCCTCAAAGGGACCCATTTTTCCCGTCTTGCTCTGCCGTGGCTTCCTCATTGACAAAGTGGAGACGATGATGACACTTAACTGAAAGGGTTAACATGAGCATGAAATGAGGCAACATGTACAATTCTTCAAAGAGTGCTAGCCTGCAGGAAAAACTCAGGAACTGTTGTCCTCACTCTTTATAATTGTTATTATTGTCATAAATCATCATCATTCTCATCAGCGTAAGTGTTCTAAGAATTATGTCTCATTTAGAAGCAGTCCATAGATAGGTCTAACTGTTGGTCACAGTCTTCATGATTGTTGCTATTGTCATAAATTACCCTGATTGTCAATCGTAAATCTTTCCAAAGTCAAGTCCCCTTTAGGAGATGCTCATAAGAGGGGTCCAACTGTGATGCGAATTCCATTTCTCTACCATTATGTTACTGATGCCTATGGAAATCAAGGAATATGAATAGGCATCTATTTAGGTGCCCTTAAATTTTCATCAACACTTGGAGAAATCTCCACCCATTCTCTGACTGAAGGTTAAAATATCCTTGGGCAGAGCACTTACGGAAAAGTCAGTGGAGTGTTAGCCCCAACCCTTCTCCAACACTTTGTGAAGTTACAACCACTGCCGAAGAAGAGAAACAGTCTAGCCTGCGCTGAGCAAGAAGACGTTCAGAAGGACATGAGCCCTGAGCTGGGTCACTGGATCCATAGGCAGAGGTAACCATGCTAAAGAGGGAAGACATTCTAGGAAGAAAGCATCATAGGCTCTGAGATGAGAAGTCATCATGCATTCAAAGAACTGCAGAAGGAAGGAAGGATCCTTCACAGATATGGTTCAGGTTTATGTATCCTGCAGATCTATCTCACACCATGTAGAGGATGGACTTGGGATGAATACAGACAGAGGGATGAGTCTGAATGCTGTTACAGGGTTAACAGAGAGTATGACAAGGGCAGGGACTCAGGCAGGTCTCCAGGCAGGGGCCTCAACCTGGATGAGGACTGGATGGCTCATTAAGCTGCCAGATAACACCTCATTGACAGGCCTAGAACCTCAGGAATGGGCCTTGGGCTGGGCATGAGCCAGATCTTTGTACTGGCCAGAGGTTTGGGGTGGCTACTACCAAGAGGGATTTGATTATCATCTTAAATAAAGCAGGACTTGATCATGACCCTACATAAAAAAGCAACATGTGTATAACGTTCCTGCCTCAGCTCTGCATAGTTCTTGGGAATCACGGAGAAAATATGAAACCAAAATCTCTGCTTGTAGGAAAGATGAAGAATCTAACAGCTTTATGATCTGAAAATAGGTTTGGGGTGAAAAAGCCAAGAGAGAAATGAGATAAGGTACAAGGTAAACTTTTAGCTGTAATAAAAAGCACCAATAACTGCTTTCCAGATGACTCAGAACCCTTAGACAATCACTAAATGGTCTGAATTCTGGAAACTATGATATGCATGTGGATGTTTAGGAAAGTCTGTGAAGAGATTAAGAGAACACAACGTTCCCATTTGCAGGGAGTTATAACCTAGAGAGGTGGATGCAGAGACTGATCTGCTGCAACAATAAAGATCTCCAGATTGTCTGTCCCCCAAACTTCTAGCACCCTCCTGTACTATTGGATGGACTGTTAGGAGGTTGACTTGTATTAAAAATGCATACTAATACTTTTTTTAAAAAAGTTGAAATGTTGATGTGACTACCTGGAAAGGGATCTTTGGCCCGGTGCAGCACTTTTGGGGGGTCAAGGCAGGTGATCGCTTGAGGTCAGGAGTTCGAGACCAGCCTGGCCAACATGGTGAAACCCCGTCTCTACCAAAAATATTTTAAAAAATTAGCTGAGTGTGGTGGTGCGCGTCTGTAATCCCAGCTACTCGGGAGGCTGAGGCAGGAGAATCCCTTGAACCCAGGAAGGGGAGGTTGCGGTGAGCCAAGATAGTGCCACAGTTGCACTCCAGCCTGAGCAACAGAGCGAGACTCCATCTCAAAAAAAAAAAAAAAGAGAGAGAGAGATCTTGGGAATCAGATGGCACAATTCCTACCATCATTAAAGTCAGAGTAAAACCCAAGTACATTTATTAGTCATTTCTACCTGTTATATAAAAATACGTCTGGTAATTGTGACTTGATTTTGTTTCATTTCCCCTAAGAACCTCTTTTACTCACTCCCTAGTGTCATTAAGAGGTATGAATCAACACCAAAATTAGCAGACTTTTAAAATAGCCCTCTTTAAAAAAAAAAATTGTTGATACTCTATTTTTGTTTAAATATCCCTTTTGATGTGCTAACTAGGGTAGTCTATCACCTTTAAGAAAACCTGAATTCCTAAAGCTGCATTTCTGAAGCCAAGTAAACAAGTAGGTTATGACAAACAAACAAACAGTGGAAGTTTTGCTATGCATCAGCTGTTCTCCAGAGAAGTACCAGTAAATTGCTTGTATTATACAAATGCAGATTCATACATTAGAGATTTTCAAAATACAAAATAATTAAGCTTGATGAAGGCTGATATTGTATATGGCAAAGGGAAATAATTAGGCAGTGTCACCTTCACTCAACACTATTATTTAGCACAGATTTAAGACAGATTTGTTGATGATATATCATAAGCTGTGAGCTAGACATACAAGACACAGTGTGCAGAATCAAAAGTCGTCATGGTATCATTTTTCTGTCTACCTTGGAATTAACTGACATATTTTATTCAAGACACTTTGGATGTAATAAATGAAACCTACTTGAGATGAATCAAATCAAATGAGGAAAGAGGACAGTTTTTAAGAAGGTATCAGGTAATTTCGTGAATGCAATATACATGAAACATACATTAGGCAGCCGGCCTAATGAAAACTATATTGCTTTCATTGACTTTCAGGGCCATTGGCTTCTCCGTTGGGAGGCTCACTGTTACCACAGAGTCCTCCACTAGCACACAAGCCACTATGGCCACCATCACCAAGCACTCATTATTTTATGTCACAGATTTTGGGTTGCTTATTTCACATCCTCCAGAGAAAGAGCCCTGATACTCACAGTCTGGTCAGGTCCATTTACGATCCAATCAGGAATTGGAAATTGATGCACAGGTTACTACATAGTTCCCTAGACCTGTTCCTATCAGGGGCTGGGGTTGGGTGAAACCACGTACAAGGTGTACAACATGGAAAAATGTCACGCAGAAAGATTAGGAACATGAATTGAAAAGGAAAACAGACCAATAGTGAAACAAGAGGCTTCAAAGCAAACTCGGTATCAGTTCAATGGTGCGTATGGACCTATAAAATCTGGCAGGCTTAGCTTTTCAGGAGATGTTCAGCTTTAACAGCAAGCTCTTCATATGTATAAAATTAGATGTAGTACAGGAAAAATACACTTAAAATTATTATTTTTCTCTCTCCCTAAATTCACTATCTTCAATTAGTCCAACTTATAAAACCAACTTCAAGTGAACACAGTTTACTTTTCGTTTTCATTATCCATCCTGCTTTGGTTGGTCTGGATGTTTAAGGCAAGTCTGCGATGAGTTTAAAACACCACGATGTACTTATTTGCAGCAACATATACATTTGGATGCAGAGGCAGATGCTTCCACATATCCTAGACAAGGTTTTATAACGGAAAATAATATTCCATCCATGTGGTTAACCCTGCTTAACAACAGAGAGTGCAGTGTTTTCTACTTAAAGAAAAAAAAAAAAAAAAACTAAGCAATGTTAAAAGTTTAATAGTATGTGACTCCAATACAAAATGCTCCAATTACAAAGTTATACTCTTACAAAGATAAAAGTATTTTGGAGCAATGAATACAAAGATATTTTTATTCTTTTGTGGCAGCAGGTGGCTAAGAGTCCAACAAACTCATGTTCCTGCTTCTGCAGAGTGGCTGCTGACCCCAGGACCCTGACCCGCTTCCATCGATGAGAGGTCATGTGACTGATATTCACTAAGGACTCTGAGTGCGGTGATGGAATTGACAATGCAATTCAGGATAGAGCCATAGGGGATGGCAAGGTCATCAAGTTAGAAAGAGGGCATTAGTCACTATATGGAGAAGTAGCAGCCTCAGTCCGCTACCTTAGAGAGAAACAAACTACCATTGTGCTAAGTTCACTGCAGTGTTGGAGTTTATTTGCCATAGCAGCTTTGATTTCCTCCCTAAAAATGCAGTAGAGTGCCAAACACACACCATCGAACGAGAGTGTTTTTGAGAAATGGAAGTTAAGCCTTATGTCTCTTTCACACACACATGCACACATACACTTACATTTTCATATATGAAAGCCTGGTTCTAAGGAGGATAATTTATTTTGTGGTCAAGTGGCTAAAAAGTTATAGGTTTTAAAAACATATATTTCATTATCTCAAACTAATCACTAACTCAATAATCATTTATGTTTATGAATGAGTAAATATTTTTACACATGGGGAACTGCACACGTGGTTGATCTTCAAGGCACAGTTTTGTAACTTAGCATTATGTATTAGCAAAAACAAGACTGGTTCCACCAGAATGTTCTCACTTTTATTTCAGGAACCTGGAACTCTGGATCATTTAGAAAAAAAAAAAAAAAGACCCACACTGGGAGACTGTGACTTGGCATCTCCTGATTTCCAGCAAGCTGGCTGAATGCAAAGCCTTCCTTTGTGTAAAATTACGTATAATTTGCATTCAGGGCAGGCATTAATTTTGTTAAAAGAGTTTCAAGTACAAATCAGGACATTTTGGACACCTTTGGAACATCTTAAATCAGGTCAGTTACAATTTCTTTCCAACATTTGACTGAATGTTCCAATTCCACCACCGGGTTGGAAAGCAGAGAAACAGCACAATTTACTTGCAGTGGCAACTCAAAGCACAGACAATGAACAGAGCCGCGCTGGTACCTGATGCTGCTCATGCTGCCGGTCTCGGATCCGAGCTTGCATCGCTCCAGCTGGCTGGCTACGATCTGCCGTTCAGCCTCCAGCTCTCGGGTCAGCCTTTCAAACTGTAATTCCTGAAAGAAACCCATGCACAAGATCAATTCAATCGTCTACATGACAGGTGAAATTCAGACCAAAATGATAGGACAGCTGAGGGGGAAAAATATGATTTTCCAAGATGTCAAATTTGAGAAATGTGCAATAAAACTAGGATTCGAAGGTTAGACGGGCTTGGGGCCCACTGGCCATGCAACTTTGAGTAAGTTAATTCATGTAAGTATCAGTTTCATCATTTGTAAAACAGACTTAAATACTTATTTAATAAGATGGAAATGAGGATTAAAGAAGACACTGTCATGAAAAATTATCCTGTGCTATCTTTGGCAGACGGTCAGCACCCGACAGATAGTGATACTCCTCACACCACAAGTAGAGCATTTAATTAGAAAAAAGTTCAGTTTTTAATTATCTTTTGGAGTATTGTGTTTATTCCCTACTTGGACAACTCTATAGTGTATACTGTTTTCTTCATATTACTTATATATTGTAGACTGAGGTAAATAATGCTTTATAACCCACACTCTTCATAACTTTGCATTCTAGCAGAATGACAATGACACCAACTCCATACAGCCTCATTACAAAGTACATAACCTTTGAGATATTTGATATATCGCCTTAAAAACAGACAATTGAACCAATGAAAAATGCTTCTACAAAACTGCCTCAAATCCACTGTCGAAAACTTTAATGAATGATTCAATCAGAACTTCAAAAATCTCAGCTGTTCCAACAACACGGCTTTGGTACCATATTTTAGTACTTATGTTTTCTTTTTCCATACACTAAAGTTTTTTTAAAAAATAAGAATAACCAGAGCAAATCATGTATTTTAATAAGAAACGGCAAGAGAAGTTTTTACAATGTCACATTTAATACCTTTTAAAAAATACATTATCTAAACAGTTATGTTTTGGGGATAAGAAACAAGAAAAGAATGCTTTCTCATGCTGAAAAATAGCTTAGGAGTCAGTTTTGGAGAATTTAAACTCAGAAGGTTGCAGGAATATATCTTTCCAGAAAATAAGATTTTATTTACTTGCTATCCCAGGACACTCTTGCATAAGGTCTTTAAAAGGTAGAATCTGGTGTGTCCCCTATATGCATTAAAAACATCCTCACTCTTTTCCATAGGTGCAGATTTTCTTTAATATTGACATTATTTTGAGAATCGAAGTAAAAGACACTTTGTAAATGAGAGCTTAACATTCCCCTTTAAGGCGCTGAAACTGAGGGAGCATTCTGTTATTTAACCTCAAACTTTTAATCTTACATATTCTGAAGGGCATCAAGTATTACAGGTAAGAAATTAGTAAGACCTCAGCTGAATGTATTTTATGCATCTAACTTCTTCTTCTCTCTTAAAGTTCTACTGCTTTTTTTTTCCCTTCAGGAAATTCCTTTTCATAATATCCAACTTCTAGAAGATTTTTCACTTCCAGACTTCTTAACATATTGCATCTTAAATCTCTCTGTGTAACAGCAAACCCACCCATACTTTTAAGTTGACAACACCTTTAAAAACATAATACTTGAAGACCAAACAGAACTCCTCACATGTCGATGGAAATTCATTCTTTGTAGCATCTAAAGTACTTTAATTTGCTGCCCACTTTCCTGTGTTACAGAAGTTGAACATGGTGAAACAGTGCAGTAGTTGGAGTCAGAATTCATAAACCAGGGGCTTCTGCTAGGACGGACGTTGCTCTTGGTCATCCCTGCTTCAGGCTGTGACTTCTCCATGGTTTTACCTCTTGTCTGTCTCACAGGAGGGGTGACAATGGGAGATGACTTTCTCGTTTGCAAGCTTCCTTCCCAGCACGCAGTCAGATTTTCCAAGACTCTTCATCTGTTCACGTAGATCTGTATTTGCATCTGGCTTTATTTTCCCTCCCTCTGAAAAAACAACCTTAGAGGTGTTCTTATGGTGCAGTTCTTTGGGTAAAGAAGTCTTCCAGCTTCACAGACCTTAAAAAGGTATGTATCTGGTTCTCATTTTGGAAGACAGTTTTGCTGTATCGTCCTCCTCTTTGCACTGTTTCTAACAACAACAACAAAATACAGTTACCCTTAAATTTATTTCTCTATATGTATATAGTGTTTGTTTGTTTATTTATTTATTTGTATTGAGATGGAGTCTCGCTCTGTCACTCAGGCTGCAGTGCAGTGGCGTGATCTCTGCTCAGTGTATCGTTTTTCTTTTCAATTTTTCTCTGCTTTTAAGATTTTCTCTTTACCAGAAGCACTGGGCAATTTGATGATTATGCTGCTTTGTGTAGCTTTCTTCATGTTTCTTATGCCTGGGTTATTGAGCTTGGATCTCTGGTTTTATACATTCCACCATATCTGAACATTTTAGGCCATTATTTCTTTATGAATTGTTTTTCTCTTCTCCATTATTTCCTTTTCTTCAATGACTCCAATTAAGTGCATTTTAGGCCACTTGGAATTGTCCCACAGTTCATGGATTCTCTTGCAATTAAATTTTTTTTCTTTTGTGTTTAATTTGGGTAGTTTCTATTGGTGCCTTCAAGTTAACTAAGCTTTACTTCTGCAATGCTTAACCAAGCATTTATCCCATCCAGTGTATTTTTATATCAGACACTGATGAATCAAACATCTCTAGAAATTTCATTTGGGTCTTTTTTGTATCATTCATGACTTTATTTAACTTTTTGCACATGTGGATTATACCGATATTAATTCCTCTTTTTGTTAATTCTAACGTCTGTGCTAGTTTCAGCTGATTGACTTTTTTCTCCTCAATCTGGGTCATATCTTCTGCTCCTCTGGACATGTAAGCATCTTTCAACACAGACATTTTCATTTTACCTTCTTGGGTTCTGGATAGGTTTGTATTCCTATAATTGTCTTCAGCTCTTTTATGAAGCACATTACGTTATGTGAAAGCAGTTTGATACTTCTGAGCCTTGCTTTTCAAATTTGTTAGGGGGAGCATGAAGTCTAGACAGGACATAGTCTAGGGCTAATCATCCTGCCCTACCATGGCAAGACACTTCTGAGACCCAACTCAATGCCCCAAGGACTATGGGGTCTCCCAGCTTGACTGGTTGGTGCTGGCAAACATTCCCACCTCTGTGTGAGTACCAGGCACAACTTCCTCACATCCTTTCAGATGGTTCTTTCCCTGGTCTCTGCTAGTTTCCTTACACACATGGGCTGCTAAGTTGTTTGCTGAATATGAGAAGGGGTAGCTTGCCTTTCTGATATTTGAACCCATGAGCTTCCTGGACTCTCAGCGCTGTCTTAACTACTCAGGCCCTGCTAGGCTTTGTCCTTTCTGCACTGCTGTGAGGAAACCCTCTCAAGGCAATCATTTTTCACCTTACCCCAAGTCAAGGGTCTATGGCTTACAGGGAAAACTGTTTGGGCCTTGCCACACCACTGAGGCTAGGATCTGTTAAGATGTAACCACCCTGAACTGGAATGGTATTCTCTTTGGAGCTGATAACTGAGCTTGTGAATGGGAACAAGAGGAGCTAGAATGGAAGTTCTCTACCTTCAAATGACTGATTGATTTTTCAACTGAGGATTGATTTTTCTCCTTGGTATAGACATTCTTGTGGACCAAAGGCATCTAGAGAAGACACAGCATCTTCCAAAGAATGGATGAGATTCTATTGCACTGGAGGATACTTAAACTGTGGGGTGACTGGAAAGATGACATTATCCATCTCTAACACAGTTTGGGGTTTGAGGGAGGACAGACGTCTCAGGAATGAATAAGCTGCTGAGTTTCTTGGAAAATTTGAGATGGAACAGCATTCAAGAGAGGGATGTTGCTAATAAGGGCAGATGAGTACACAAGAAGTTCATTGGAAAATTAGAAGTATGTGAACATATTTAGTGAAACTTGTAATTCTGGTTATAAGTAAATATGTAGTATTAAATTAATTCAGTGAAGGTGAGACTGTCAAGAAAGAAGAAGAAATATCTCTAAAGATTATCTAGATTCGCAGAATAGAAGAAACAACAGAAGCCAAGATAAAGGACAACTGGTATGGCCTTCTCCTGGGTAATTCCGGTAGAGAAGTCGTGACGTAAACCAGGTTCTAAAAAAGGTAATACAGAGACTGCCCAGAGACATTAAGATTTCATGGGAATTTAGAGTACCTGGTGGTTTAGACAGGACATTCAATGGTAAAAGAAGTTGTAAGAAAAAGCAGAGCAGTGTTAGAAAGCCTAAATCTCCCCACTATGTGGAAATTAACTTATGTAAGAGATCATAAATATTCATAAAAGTATTGGAGATATGATGCAAAAGTTCATTAAAATGTACAAAGAACCAGATTTAAATGGTTTCATCCTAGAATAGCACATTATTGAGTCATATAATACATTAGGACTATAAGAAAAATTATCAAACATTTTATAACTTGTCCTAAGCAGCCTAAATTAATGATTTATTTGGTTTAATTATATGGAGTTTATGAAATGTTTTTAAGTAGATAAAAGCATGTAAAGTCTCTTGGGGGGACTTAGCTAACTTAGTATGAAAACTGAAATCAGAAAACTCATCATCATAGTTTCACTACTTCCTTAAATAAATGTTACTTAACTTTGTGGTATAGCATTAGTTGGGATGGTATGATCCAGATTTAAGGAAGTATAAAAATGTACAATTGTTAAGTCTTAATAATATTGAGGCTTCTTCATTTCTGTGGTCTAAATGCCTGTGTCTCCATCCGCTGCCCAAGATTCACATGTTGAAATGCTAACCCTCAAGATGAGGGTATTAGGAGTTACGGCCTTTGGGAGGTGATGAACCAGGAAGTGGGCCCTCACCAGACACCATATCTGCCTGCACCATGATCTTATGTTTCCCAGTCTCCAGAACTGTGAGAAATGTTTCAGCTGTTTATAAGCAGTGCAATTTATGGTATTTGGTTATAGCAACCTAAACAGACTAAGACAAGATGCACATGCTATTTTTTCCACAGTTTCATTTCCATTCACATACAACATTTTATTTTCCCTAATTTAAGAACTTGGAGTTTTTTGTTCCTTTGCTCAGTTGTCTATGGACTTATCAAATCCCAAACTCCTCCAATTTGTATAAAACTTCTCCCCACACAAACATATGAAATAACATGTCTGTATCAACTACTGAAGAAATCTCTCCTGGAGTTTTTGGAGCTGCTCCAATCAGGCCTGGCTGCCTTCTTTGCACAGCTGTCTTCTGGGATCTCTCTCCCTCTTCAGGCAGGAGATTTCCTTCGTCCCTCTCTTCTGTGGATTCCTGTCTCCTCTAGGAGTTGTCTTCTTCATTTTCCTACTTTATTTCCTTTCCTGGTAGAAAATGTCTTTCAAGATACACAGAGATAGAATGAATGGGAGGCATTATGTTTTGACACTTTGCAAATCTTTACATGTTTTTATTCTACTCTCACACTTAGTGAATAATAGGACTTGGTAAAGAAATAGAGAATTCCAGCTTGGAAATCGATTTCCTTCAGGGTTTTGAGACAGTGATTTTTTGCTTCATTATCTCCTACTCTCCAATGTTGCTGTTGAGAAGTGTGAAAATTTTCAGAGTTTTTTTTTTTTTTTTTTTTTTTTTTAATGAAATCTGCTTTTACTTTCTCCCAGAAAACATGTTGCATATGGTGACATGTCTTGATATATCTCTATTTTTAGACATTTTTGCTGCACATTTAGTGATCTATTTATTTAGGGATCTTTCAACCCAAAACCTATTGTTTATTCTAAGCAATTCTTTTCAAAATTTTTAATGCTTTTTCTTCTCCTTTTTAACACTTTTCTTGTTACTCTTGTTTTTTTCAACTCTCATTATTCAGATGCTAAAATCTAGTCCTCAAGGTTTCTTCCGTTAGTCTTCTTCTCTTGTATTATTCTGTTTCTTTATCTTCTATTTTACTTTCTGAAAAGTTTTATCAATTTGATCATGTAAATCTTTAATGAATAATTCATTGCTATTATTGTGCTTTTAGTTTCTCAGAGCTAGTTTTTATTCTCTGAATATTTCTTTTAATTTGCATCTGGTATTTATTTATTCTATGGATGTAAAATCATCTCTCTTCTTTCTCCACAATATTAATGTGGTCATGTTTGTTTTCTTCTCTCTGCATAGTTCCTAGTTTGTGGCTTTTCTGTTTGTTTTAAATATGTATTTTTGAAGGTATCTCAACTTCCCTGGCAGTCTGCTCCTATGTGGCTGTTGGGGTGAAAGAGCTGACACTTGTATGAGCACCTGCATGAGCAAAGCTTGTTAGCTGTGCCTTCCAGGAGAACCCCTGTGTGCAGAACATCATGCAGCATCCCCTGAAAAGGCTCTTCCTAGCTCCAGCTTTGAGTGTAAACATTTGCCTGCTCTAAAAGCTGAACAAGGTTGAGGAGAAGGGTGGGTCTCAAAATTTAGCAAGTAAAACTGTATTCAATACCTCACTTTTAATACTTTTTCTTGTGGTCCCTAAGACAATTAATTTCACCCCTTCCAGAGAATAAGCTTCCAGTTTTTGGCATGGTAGGGTAGGGGATTTGGAGGTCTAGCTGATATCTAAATGAGTGTTCAGCCAATCTCTGGGGCTTACCACTATACTTCGTGCCCCATGCATCCACACCCCACACCTTTGAGAGATTTTCCTGTGTAAATTGGTCTACGATTTAACTTGTCCTCCTGCTTAGAACTGCATTCCCTTGGGTGTAAGAAATTTCCCACTTTGTCCATCTACCTTATTTCATCCATTCTAAGTCACACATTTTTCACACTTTAGTATCTCTGGGTTTACCAGCTCATGAATTGGGCTGACTTGCATTTGATAGTGTGTGACTCTTTATTGGAAGTACTGTTGCTTTCTTCACAGTGCTTTAAGTAACTCTAAAAATTGATGGCCTCTCAAACTTGATGAAATATGGTTCTTTATTTACCCACTCTCTAGGTTTAGGGGGTTATAACCCTTTCTAAAAGTCTTACTGCCATTTTGGCAAGGAAGCAGGGGTTAACAAAAGGGTTCAATGCATCTTCTTCATTTGGCATTCAGATCATCTTCTAAAATAACTCCACAAGATAAGGGCAAAGAAGGACAGGTCAGCGTAGGAGTGAATCTAAAATGCCCCAGGTCTTTGTGCCATCTGCTGAACCCCTGAGCTAGAATATTCTAGTGGCATAGGTTGGTCCCTCTGCTCTCCTTCCAAGCATAACCATATCCCACACCAAGATGCTGGTCATGTTCCTGTTTAGAAAGATTTAAAGAATGTCTGAAGTCCCATACTTCAAGTTTCAGTCAACTTTCCTGCTGTGTCCTCTATTTCTGAAATTCGGGTTCATACCTAGTTCTATTTTGAGCAAATCCCTGGGTCAATAATACAGAGAGAAGTCCTTGTCTAGGCCTGGGCCTGTACAGAAGCGTTTTGTTGACTACTCAGCCTTCTTGGGGAGGATGCTGTGCCTCTCCACACCTCTTCCTGCTGGTGGCTCCACTGGATGGTAGGCTCGGCCTGTCTGATGACATCCTCCTGATAGATCCCTCTGCTCCACTTCGACTTCTTCCCTCCTCCTTTCCTACGACTGACCACTAGCTAATATATCCACTGGCTCCTGCCAGAGTCTCAGCAAATTATCTATTTCCCCCAGTGGCCCGCTATAGCCCCCATACTTCATTCACTATCCCCATGTCTGGCCTATCCTGTCTGTAGATGAGACGTGGTTCTCAGATGCACAAATGCCACCACCGTCGAGTTAGCTGCATGCAAAATAAGAGAATGAAACAGCAATTCCGTATTTCTTCTGCAGCTAAGATTAAATGGTTTTATGGAGTCTGACTTAGTGACAGTGTTTGCAATAATAGAGCAAAATAGAACAATAGAGACTATTCAAGTGTTCTGAAGTATTTAATTAGAAAGCAGATTATGGTCATTATCATTGTCTAAACTTTTTCCTTAGATGTTCTACCTGGGAGAGGATCGGGGTACAGAACTGTGGTTTCTCTGTCCTACTTTGCCACTCTGTAGGTGAGTTCTTGCCGCCTGGTGTCTCTCCTCTCTGCACTGACCAACAATTAATACCATTGAGTATGTCTGGGTGATCTTTTTTCTTATATCACTTTTAATTCCCATTTCACATGAATGAGTTGACTCTACAGCCACGCCTCTTGGCAATGTTAATTTTACCCCACTGAGACATGTTGCCAAGCCAAGTCTGAAAGGAAAGTGGCACAAATGACAGGGTAATAATGGGAAGCCTACAGCAGAGTGTTCAACAAATCTGGACAGAACAAGCCACGATGTCAAGATGGAATGGAACAAATCAATGTCAACTGTAAAGCCGTGTAGACCTCATTGATGAGTCAGAAACTATGGCAAAGTGCTGTCTATGAAAGTTTACAAAACTGACAGACTAATGTTTTAAACAATGACAGTGTCGTCCTGGGTTACCCAGCAAGGCAGCAGATGACAGGAATCAGGACTTGGAAACGGAATCATAAGCACCTTTCCAGAACACATTCAATAAAATAAAAATATAACGAAACACCCCTTTCTCTCCGACTCCTTCACTCTGCAGTGTTCCATCTGCTTTTGCTCTGCCATTTTCTCTTGCCAAATGCCTTGTTAGCCAAATACAGTATGTTAATACAGTTTATTTAATTCTAGATGACAAGACTCCATGAAATTAACAAAGGCTACATTTCTTGGTATTTTAAGATGACGAACAATTCCATTATGTTTAAAAATTTAGTAGCAATATTATATGGGTGACTCTAAAGTCTATCACAGTAATCTCTAGAACTGTTTAAAAATGCCTGGTTCATTTCCCCAGAACTGAAGACATAAATGTGTAGGCAACAGAGCCCAGCATGTGCATTCTGAAAATGTCCTACTAGTGATTATCATGCCCATATCTGCTTGGGAATGACTATTTTACTTATGATAATAGCACATAATGGCAATTAATACTTTAAATATTTACTTATCATGTACCTTATTCTGCTAAGTGCTTTACATGTATTAACTTATTTATTCCAACTTTGACTCAATAAGGTAGGCATTTGATTGTCGGAGACATCTCAGACTCAAAGATGTTAAATAGCTTCCCAAAGATTAGCTAGAACTGTAACAAGAAGTCTAACCCACACTAACAGTTCAGAAATCCATTGCTTCCAAACTCTAGGAATCTTTATTTCCACTGTTTTAATGAAGGCTATATAATCAGGAACAATACAGCCAAAATAATAGCATAAATTTCTCTAATGAGGAAGAACTATAGCTCATCATTTTACACTCTCTTTTATTTTAGTTTTCCTCACCTGCCTGGAAATAAAATATTAGAATTATTATGTCCAACCATAGAAAGAATTATACTTATTGTACTGTTCAAGTTCACACTACAACTGAAATAATTCCTTCGAATAATGGCCCTTAACTTTTAAGAGGGACACTGCCAAACTCAGATATACCAAACAAGGGCAATGGAGACAGAGAAGGAGTGTGCACCAACATCTTCGCCTATACTGATACCATAGTAGAGAAAGCAGCCTTTCCATATTTAAAGAGTGAAAGAAGAAGTACCAGAACCCTAGGCTCAGCCAAAATCAATGACTTGCATTTCCTCAAATGGACTCTGCAAGTGTTCAATCTGGATTTATTCACTCATTGCTCTAAATATCCATTTTCTCTTCTCTATCCTTTCCTTATTCCTCAAGTCTAGCAAAATGTCTTTGCCTTTCAATTTTACAGTGGTGAATCACATTACTTCATTTAATTGTCATCTGTTCTATATATACGTACATTTCTGACCTCACCCTCAATCTCAGCACCTGAGAAGAATTGTCCACCAGACTCATAGCACCAAAAACGCTTTCTTGAATTCTGTTAGTTACATTCCTGTCTCCTCTCCTGGACCATACATGCCTTGATGGCAAGGACCATGCTTTTGCATTATCACCTTCTTCTCATCTACCACAGAGTGCTCTCAATACATGAGGAATAGATGGATGAGTAGATGGATGCCTTAGATGACCTCAACAAATAATGTTTGCATCCATATGAGAAAATGTGCAATAGTGAAGAGCAAACTCACAACATCAATCTGGGAAAATTTAAAATATGACATTAAATCACTTTTATAGTAATTCCAATGCAGAATTTCTGTTCAATGATCCTTTTCCATGAATTGCTCACTCGCTCTATCTCTCCCTCCCCTCTACTCTCTGTGTCATCATTGTACATCCTTTGTATAACTAACCTGTTTTAGGAATAATTTTTTTCAGAACAGAAATATTTGAGTGACAAAGGATGATGTTTATCCTTTCTTACTCAATGCTCTTTGTTGAAACTTAAATAGCTAAATATCCCTATCAATGGAATAATTATACATGCTCTTATCACCAAACATCGTGTACTTGACTTGACCTGGTAACAGCATTTTACTTTGTTGGCCTCTTGTTCTTTCCCGCACAAACTCTTCTGATGGTTTCTGACACACCATCTCTTGCTTTCTTTCCCCTCTTCGGCTGACCCTCTCATTTTCCTCTGTGGCTATCTCTTCCTCTCTTAAGCGACTATTCTCCTTGTGATTCTTATACTTTCTCTGAACAAGCTCATCCATTCCCAAAGACTCAGTGACTAGTTCTTGGTGTTTATCCACTGACATTCATTCCCAAAACCAAGAGGTTCACATCCAAAACCCAAATCAACCAAATCCTACAAACCTACTCCCACTTCTTCATTTTCCTGTCTCACAGAATGACAGCATCATTTGCCCAAGTTGCCTGATCCACAGATTTGCAAATCTTTCTAGACTCTGTCCTTTCCAGACATATATAACAAATCATCTCTAATCTGCCCATTGAGTGATGCACTAATACCACTTCAGGTTTGACCACAGTATCTCTTGCCCAGATTCCTAAACTCAGTATCCTAATTAGCCTCTTGCCCTGCTCATACTTGCTTTCCATCTGTTTTCCACAATACAGCCCAAAATTTTCATTAAAAATAACAAATGTCATTATGTTACTCATTTATTTAGAATCTTTTAGTGGATCCTTATTACCAAAGGATAAAAATTAATTTTTCTTAACATATTGTTATATAAAATGTAGTTAGATATAATATATGCAATTAAATAAGATTTAAAAATTATATATGAATATGTAATTAATTTTAAAAGGTTACTTATTACAGTACAGTTATATTAGAAGATGACAGCATCTTCAAAGATACGCTCCCTTTATTGGCCACCAAGAAATGTATGTAAAACTTTGCAGAGTGAGGAAGAACACTGCTCTGACTTTTCAGAAAAGCATCAGCAGATACTTAATTTCTATCAACCTCGCTGCAAAGTCCTCTGTCCAAATTGTGAAATCTACATTAAAAAAAAAACTCAGTCATAAAATTGACACTTTCAGATATTTTTATACTACATCATTGCATGGCAGAACAATCCATTTTCTCATCATTTACCTCTTTTCTAGCAGAATAATCTGTTTTCTCATCATTTACCTTCTTCCTAACATAAAATGTTCTAATGAATTTCAGAGTTCAGTAGCTGTTTGAGAGTTGAATGTCTGTCAGTATTTCAAGACTACGAAAAGTTTCCAGTCTCTTTGGTGGCTGAAGAATTCCCAGTGAGTTATCTAATTTGACCACTGGAAATCAACATTTGCCCCCAACAATATGGTGGTACTACTGCTGAATTTCTCTTCAATACCCACAATATCAGAGTTTTCTGGTGCATACATGAAATGCCAAGTGAGTGCCACCTTTTCACTAACAACGACCACAGGTTTGTATTGAGCCTTTCACACTTTACCTGGCAGCTAATCGCAAGTTCCAATTATTTTTGACTTATCATTATGTTTTATTTCAAAGCAAGAATGACACTGTCTTCTTCATCGAAATCTCTAGTATCCTATCACATATTAGGTATCAAATCAACATGTATGGAATAAATAAGTAAAATAGCAGTACGGCAACAGACGCTTATGTGGAAAGCATTCTGCAAGGTGCTGAATGACGCAGTCAGGGAAGATATGAGCATAAAATTAATTCAGGTGTGGATCCTGTGGACAGTTCTAAGTCTAGTAAAATAGTTGAAATCGACGCATCATTAAATAGAATGAAAAGTAAAGCTAAATTGTAATGAGATACAAATGAATTTCAAAGATGACTTTCTCTTAGAAATGATGGAAGGGTGTGAGGAGAAGGAGGGCAACGTCACATGCAGGAACTAGTATTTGAGACGGACAATGGGAGGTTATTATTTGACCATGTGAAAGAGATGTCACTCCAGACTCAGCAGCAGGAATTTCAGCACAGACATTGACAAATATTGAATGTGTGTGCATGTGTTTCAGAGAGCAATTAGATTCCATCTGATGGGAGATTAGGGGCAAATTTACTATCAGGCAAATTACGTTGGAAGTTTGACATAAGTAAAAGGTTGATATTCAGCAATGATCCTGATTTTCCTCATTTACTGAATTTGATGCCCCATCTCATCTATTTCCATATTCCAAATAAGAAACCCTTCGAAATTTTATGGAACTCCTGTGTTTCACTGACAAGAAAATAGTTAATAAAATTTAACTATGTTTTTGACATTTGAGGGTCAATAATGTAAATATGGATCTTGCACTATATTGCACTGCAAGGATGTTAGTTTGCTGGTCCCTGTCAACTGTAGAGCTTTTTCATAATTAGGCGAACACAATAAAGTCCACTTGGGTTGCGGACACCAGTAGATATGCGCTCTTAGAGTCAAAAAAAAAAAAAAAAAAAAAAAACCAGTCTCAGTTTTTTCTGCTTCATTTATGTTGCTGACATTTTTTTTCCACCCATTTCAAGTGTTATTTTTCATAGCCCCTGTTCCTCATTGCCTCTAGAGTGGATTTTAATTGTTGCTGACACATCCACTGTTGATTGAGGGGACGGAGATTACCATAAGGCTGACATCAGGTAAGAGGGAGTTATTATTAAAATTGTACCCTAATGTAATAGCATAATAGTTTTATTATTTGCATAATAACAGTCATATTGTTACTCTATTTTTTCTTCACAATGACCCAATAACTGATTTAGGACATAAAGTATAATCTATCTGTGTAAAGAGTAGTGAACTGGGCCAGGTACAGTGGCTCACGGCTGTAATCCTAGCAGTTTGGGAGGCTGAGGAGGGCAGATCACAAGGTCAGGAGTTCGAGACCAGCCTGGCCAGCATGGTGAAACCCCGTCTCTACTAAAAATACCAAAATTCGCCAGGTATGGTGGCAGGCCCCTGTAGTACCAGCTACTCGGGAGGCTGAGGCAGGAGAATCGCTTGAACCCAGGAGGCGGAAGTTGCAGTGAGCCGAGATCGTGCCACTGCACTCCAGCCTGGGTGACAGAGGGAGACTCCATCACAAAAAAAAAATAAATAATAAAAAGAGTAGTGAACTGGCAATCACACAGGTAAAGTGAACTGGCAGTCAGAGAGGTTAAGTGAATAATTCAGGATCACTCAGTTAGTGGGATAGCAGAGGCAATAAAGAGATAGCTGGCCCACTGGTCTTTCCTATTCTTGATAAGGTATGCAATATATGCATGCATGTCAACACTTTTGTTTCATTTGAGAAATATATTTTCCTGCTGCTTAGGAAGTAATATATTCAAAACATGAACATTCTCATATTAACTTGTTTAAATCCATTTGGGACAACAGGATTGATTTTACTGTTCATTTCTTACAATACTGTGCATTCAATTAAATACTCTCTTTACTAAAGCAGTTTAATGATTTGAACATTTCAGTGTGATCCGTTCTCAGATCAACTTCAAAAGACTGAATTTAAACCTGTCTTCAAGCTGTGAAGGTTTTTAGTTCCTTTCTTTTTTTTTTTTTTTTTTTTTTTTTTTTTTAAATTCCTCTGCTGGGAAAGAATTAAGTACAGCCTAGCAAAGGATAGATCCATATTTGCATCCTGCTAATCAAACAAGAACTTGTAAGAATGTAGCAGTGATAAATGTACTGCCGTTGAAATCGTTTATATAAGTTGGAGCAAGCAAAATGAACTGTGACCAACAGATTCCTTCCACAGCCATCACCCATCTACATTGCTCCAATGTGCGGAAGCGTCTTAATGGATGTGCATTATCAAGTTTGCAGGCTTATTTTCAGTCATAAAGAAGAGTGTACCAGATGCTCTTGGTACACTGAATTTGTCACACCGTAGACAAGCTAATATCATTATGTGAGACCACAGGGGAAAAAATAAAAGATTCACATTTAATCCATATTAACTACCAGGAGACCCATCAAGGCAGTTGGGCTGGCTCATGATACAGCAGCTTCTAGCAAATTAGCAGCCCATAACAACTTAGTTATAATGAGCTGCAAGATCTTACACCATAAGCTCAACTCCATTAAACCAAATTCAAGCACATGAATTCATGTACAAAGTATAACCTTAACATCTGTCTGTGCTTAGCCAACATTTTGTTTATGCCTTTTTAGGAACAACCAAATTATCTTTGTGTCCCCTGAAACTAGGGACTTATAATTTCCATCAACTGCAGTTTTACCTGATAGGGCCGGGCTGATCACCACTGGCCTCCCTGGCTGTGGTGTACAGCAGCAAGCTATGCATCATCCTGGCAGCTGTTCCCTATATATTGGGCCAATTTTTTCCCCAAACGATTTTCCCTTGCTATTCAAGTGGGAAAAGCAATAGTCTACTCAGAAATTAGACAGTCAACAAAGCATGCATATCTAATAAATACTGTAGACCCTTGTATTTAGTTAAACCCAATGAGTTAAATCCTATCCTACTCTACTCAGCATGGAGAAGATGTTTTCATAAACTTAGGCCATTTTTTTTTTCCCCAAAAAGCAATGTCCTCCTTCTTTTCCCATAGTGGATTGACTACTCTTTAGGGACTCAGGAAATAATATCACCATTATTATAATAGTTATTTCTGTTTTACAGATGGGGAAACAGAGAGATAGACTACCCATGGTTAACCAGTTGCTAAGTGAGGAAACAGATATTCAGTATATAATTTAAGGTATTTTCCATGGAGTTTTATGTAAAGAATGAATACATATTTATGGGAATAATCTAACTTTCTTATTATTTTTCTGTCTTAAACAACAAGGGTACATTATTCACTTCAGCAGTGTTTTCAAATTTTGCATCTTACCTGCAGAAACCTTAGCATGCAGAAAAAAGGGTAATGCATATATCATTATGTCTTTTCTAGAATTTTACATATCAAAACCTGATCTAGTTCTTTAATCAATCTAGGTACAACGTCTTAAAGTCTCATAGAATTTTATATGTGAATGGGATCTAGAAAGTCATTTTATTCATCATCCTTCTCTTTCAAGAGCCAGCCTTTCCAGCAGTTTCTCAGTGAAAGTTGACAAGAAAAGCAGTTCAAACCCCAATGCATACCATTCCATGGAAGGATAGCTCTGGTAATCAAATTCATAGTATGGTTTCTTATAAAAATAAAATGATTCTACCTTCTGTTCTAGTTCTGTCCTCTAATTTACCAAAGCATGAGACTGACTTTTTCACTGACATAGTAGACTTTGAAAAACCACATCTTCTCTTTTGTAATTCAAACAGGGGTAGTTTAGAGGTTACGTCATTGTTTTCAGAAGCCCCCTCCTCCTCCTCTGCCCACACCTTTGCATTACCCTCTTGTTTTCGATTCCCTCTTTCACAACTCAAAACACCCAACAGTTTATACATGATTTCACATATGGTCTAAAAGTATCTCTTTTCTTGTAACTTTGAAATCAAACTTCCAATAATATAATTTAAGGTTACAGTAGCTTTCTTCCCATTATGAAACAGCTGTTTTATAGGAAACCTGAATTCAACTACATGTAATTATTTTTCTTCTGAACCCCTGTCAAACCAGACTTACCTACACTACAGACTCTTCAATGATAACACTGAACCTGCAGACAAGGTGGGGCGTGTATCCCAAATTTTTATTTTTTATCTCATATTTTTCAGCATTTTATGTTCTTCTTGAAACAGAATTCTGTATCAAACATATGCATATTTTCTTAGCCCTGTGTAACCTGAAAATTCTATAGCTTGCTATAAAGACATTAGTCCATCTTTGATTATAGCGTTGAATACAAAGTACAGAGCTCAATGATTTGCCACAGACTCTTTTTCAGGTTGATAGTGATCCATTAAACAGCATATCCAAAAGGATATATAGACATATGTCTACCGTATGTCGTCAGCATACACAGATCAGCAAACACCTTGGATTGTTTTCCAGCCCCTGGATGGATTGCACTGTGATGTCAACATTATCTTATTGGCTCCCTCTCTGCAGAATCGCTGGTGGTGACGGACTCTTTTGCAAACCAACAGCAATCATTCAAAATTATACAACTGTCATCTTTGGTTGACCCCCACCTCCAGTAATAATCAAGACAGAGGGTCTTACAAGGATAAACGCCTAAGCTTCATAAATTACCTATTTCTCATATCTCAGGTTTCAAATTTGATTGTTAACTTCCTTACAATATGCTCAGTGATGCAGCTTAGCTAGTAGGGCACCAGTTGCCTCTGAAGAGGGGTATGGGAAGGGAAGGTTTGAACTTATGTTTAAATGTACTGTTCTCAGTTTTAGTTTTTATGATATTTTTCTAACATAAATGTCAGTACAGTAGTATTTGTATCATGTATAAATAAATGAGTATATAATAGATGTTCTTACTCAGAAGACTTTTACTGAGCAAGGAGTGAGATTAACAAAGGATGGAAACCAGTGGATGAGACACTCCCACAGAATAGGCCAGGGGCTCAAGTGAGAGTCCATTTCTGCTAATCTGGTCTGCATTACAGCTAGAGTCTACCCTAACCTGGCACTGGGAAGCCCCTGTATGAGAGACAATAAATTCCTACTCATTTGGAAGGGATCACAGAATTGAAGCTTTTAATTTTGCAGTTATGGAAATTGAAGTGGAGAGAGATTAAGTGACTAAAATGAGCAGCTTTAAAGCCCTTTTGGGACATACCAGGGAAAAGAAAATGAAATGAAATGAAGTTCACATCATAGTGGGACCTGATTCTATTCTATTGTTCTTTCTCAAAATATATGGCCCCAGTTAGGAAATAAACAAACCAAAAACTAAACAATGAAAGAAAAGAAAAAGAAGGAAACGGAGAATGAGAGTCACTGAACTACACCTTTCAGCACCTCACAAATGCTGATACATGTTCTGTTGAGAGCATTAAGCACACTGAAGTAACGGCAGTGCATACCTCGTGCAGAATATTCATCTTGTAACTTTAAATTCCTTCAGCATTCAGCCTTCAAAAATTGTGACTATCCACCTTTTCTAAGATAAATAATATCAACACATCTTCAAAAAATAAAGGTTTACATATAGAAATATTCAGTCCTAATCTTGCTCCAGTAAAATATTCTACAGATGGAAGAGGAAGACATCACACACTTCATAGACAGCATTACATGGAGCCTGGACCACAGTGATAAGAAGGTTGCTACTGTTACTCTGAGAAAGTTATATTCAAAACACATGCATCTTTTCTTAGAATTATACAATTGGAATGCATTGGTGCCAGCACAGAAAACAGCCTCTGACCACCAATCTCATATTGCTTCCTCTACACTACAACCTGGTTAAATACACTTTATTTCATACCTGGTTAAATACACTAAGAATTTTGTATCTAGTGAAAACGTTTTTTCAAAGTTTCTCAAGACATGAATGCTATTTTTATGCAAGGCTGATGAAGTTTTTCTGGCTTCCTTCTAAAAATGAATGTAAACAGTAAGCTCTTATATAAAATTGACAGGGATAGACTCACTTGCCCGCCTTAGGATGGGTGTAGCCTCTATGCAACCATAATGCAACTGAGTAAGGAAGCTGCATTTATAACAGTTGCCCTGGGAATTCGGACACCAGTAGTTCCCATGGTATCCACCATCATTCTGAGCTCCATGCTGCTCAGTGGGTCAAAAAGGTTTTTGTAAGGGAAAAGTGCCTGGACCACCTGAATGGAGGTAAATCACAAAACAAAACAGAAGGGGCGTATGCAGTGAGAGGGGTCTATGAACAGGCAGAAATCTAGGAGGGTTTTCTAAAATCTAAGTGAGATGCTTAAATTGAGCAATACCCATGGACAGAAGAAGGCTGAAGGAGGGAGGGTCTGCTTCAGTTAAGTACATGTGGGTGCAAAATCCTGTGCTCATTTAATTTTGTGATCTCAGAAATACCATGTAATGGAATAATTAGTGTAAATTTTCACATCAGTCATACTGGGATAATATCTAACACGTAGGGACACTGTGAAGATTTAATGAGATATTATAGGTAAATAATCAAGAGCACACTGGATGTGCAAAATAATTTTACTGATTTTTGTTTCAGAATAATAACAAAATTAATGGAGAGGTCAGGTTGATAACTTTTTAAATGAAGAAATGTAAATTTCCTATTTAATTCTACATACCCAGAGATAAAATAAGTTCCTAAATGGAATATGCAAGACATCTGGTCAATATGTATGCACTCTATTTGCCAAATACATGCCCAAACGTACCAGCATCTACAAACTAAAGTCAGGGCCAGGGCAGCACCTCAGGGTTACGTCTGATTCTACAGACACAGCCTCACAATTAACTGAAAGTCTCCCTTTTTAATTCTTTTTCATCTCCACCTCTGTTTTTACGGTTTCCAATTTTTGGAAGAAGTACTCCACGATAATGTGGGTGTAGTTAATCCCCCACCTCGGCAAGTAAATTTAATTACATTTAACATTTCAACACTGAATATAGTATCTCTTGAAGAGACTATTAATGCTGATGAAAATTACCAGAAATTGGTTCAGAAGAGCATGGGGGCTTGAAATGAACTGAAGCAGATAAAATTCATGAAGAAGGAACGTGTGACTAATGCGAAAGCTATGCAATAAATAACCATCTTCAGAGTTGCTCTCCTTGTAGGAACACGTATGCAAATGTTACTCTATACATGCAAAACAGTAGTGGAGGCGGAACGGGTGCAGAAAGACTCTAATAATCGTTTTGCTTTGTACTAAAACAACTAGACAGTTGACCAACACTTAAAATCAGTTTTTGTTTTCTCTCTTTCTCTCTCTCTCTTTCTGTCTCTCTCTCTCTATATATATACATATTTTTTGGGGGGTGGGGGCGGGGGGGAAGCTAGTACTGTTTAAAGTCACAGACTAACTCAGTATTTTTTATTCCTAGAAGAAGGAACTCCCATAACGTTGAAAAATATTTACACACTGGAGAAGGTCACAATGTAATTAGCCACAATGCAGTATTTATTACATTCCTAGAGCTTACAGAGTTGATTTTTTAAATCATATGTGTTGAGTTTAATTAAACATGTCAAAGGTAGGATGAACTTCATGGGATAGAAGCAGGTAATTTGATTCAAAAATGACAAAAACACGCCCACTTTTGCTCTGTTTTCCAGTAAGCTAGTATTAGATATGGCCAAATAATATCACCATGCACGTGATTCTTAGGACCCTAAAGATACATTTTGTTTTCCGAATAAAACTTGATCAGAGCTGCTGACTTAGATTCCATAAAAAAAATCCAGGCCACTGAATCATTTTTCTCATGCTAATAGAGGATAGAAACATAACGAAATACATGATTTAGTATTTTAGAAATTATATATACTTCTTTATGTGTTCTTTGTTGAAAACATACTTTGGAGGAAATGCAGACAAATCACAAAACCTTCGGGAGAGCTGAGGTATTACAATAATGGCCATGCTTTTCCCACTGGAAGGAAGGAGCAGGCAGAGCCCACAGAAGTCGAAGGCATTTGGGACATTTCCACAGCTGGAGGGTGGTAACAGGAGACAAGATTTAAGGTTCTTTCACTTAGAGTCTGTCTGATATAATATACCATGCCATAGAAGGGAAATTCTCAGGTCTTACTCTGCTCCGATGCAGAATAAGAAGGGTGTTGGAAGATAAGCAATTGTGAATCTGCTGCCTGTGACTGACCACTTCTCTCCTACTTAAGACAGAATAAGTGGTTGCAAGTGATAACTTTCAATACTCACTACTGCATCCATTTTGCTTTTTTAATCAGGGGAAAAAGAACACTATATATTTGATGCTAGAAAAAAATGTATGTGTATACACACACACTATCTATATACATACACATGTAAATATAATATATCTATATCAGATTCTCATTTGTTTGTTCAATACCAGGCACAGTCTAAGTGCTAGAAATGCATCAATGAAAAAAGTCAGACAAAAACCCCTGCCCTCATGAAGTTTGCATTCTAATGGAGAAAACAGACAGTCAACCAAATAAACAGATTTTACCTGTGGTAAAGGCAATTAAAAAAAAAGTAATTCAGGAAAATAAGATGATGGGGAGACAATTTAAGTAGAATAATTGAGAACGACATCATTGACAAGGTGACATTACAGAAAAGATGGGAAAGAATGAGGAGGTGAGGCGTATGTATGTCTGGGCTGGGAGGTGGGGAGAAAGGAGGGGCTAGGATGGTGTTTCAAGCAAAGTCAACAGAAAATGCAAAATCTAAGTTCTGGGGGCATGTTCTAGGAGAGGTGAGGAGTCCCCTGTGCAGGAGCAAAAAGTGAGAGGAGGAAACAATCTTGGGAGGCGTGGGAGGGCTGGGTGGCAGGTGGCAGAGCACAGCGGCCCTTGTTGGCTACCTTAGGGACTTCCACTCTGCATAGAGTAGTAACATGATAGGATTTACATTTTCATAGGATTCCTTTGCCTGCTATTCAAAAATAATCTTTATATTCATTTATTAAAGGTTATTTTGTGTGTCACTTAATATTTATTCATCTCAGACACATGGGGAGGACCTAATACATTTAAATGCATCATATAAGCTATCGCACTGTTCATGCTCTCCTTGGCCATGGCACCAGTACAGCGGTTCCTTTACTACATCCCAGGTACTAGTTCTCACATCTGCATCCCCCCAGACTTTTTAGTTCTTGATCCCTAGGGAACGTCTCTTCCATTTTTATATGTGGTAATTCAATATTGAGAACAGAGGAAGGACTTAAAAAAAATTTGTTGAATGCAAGATGTTTTGAATGCAAAATATAAGACTTCTACAATAGCCACAAAACACAACTCTAAATCAGAATTCACATGTTAATAAGGTACTTGTGGAAACACAAACATACATCTTTGTTCCCACACCATTCCAACTGGAACTTTTGGTCAGACTTATTAGCTAGGATTCTCCAATGTGGCCATTATCATCATATAAGAGTTGAACCACATCTGGAATTGTCTGGACAAATACACATATATTTAACAATGAAAATTCTTTTTTTCTTTATGGTGTGGATAAAATTTATGAGTAAAATGGGCAAATATATATTTTTAAACAATTGAAACTTATTTTTTGTTAATTATGCGGATACAATTCATGAGTAAAACACTCCAGAAAAGATTTTGTAACATGGCATTAGAAAATTCTCACAATTTTTTTTATCACACGTTTGACTCTCTGCTTTTGTTTAAAATGCCACCTAAAGAGTCTACTTAGTACATTTTCAGATATATCCACATAAAAAAAATTTTAAGTGTTCAAATTTAAAATACTTACATTCTGAAATATAAGGGAATGGGCAATCAGAATCATAGCATCCAATGAGTTAACTTAATTGTGTTTTTAAACTCTTTATTTGGATCACATGCAAATACTGTTTGAAGTTGAAGACTTAATGTCATGTAAATCTATTAGATTGATTTACAGAAAGTATGAGCACCCAAACACTGTATTCCTAAGGTGAGACTTCATAGTCATTTACTTTTATAGTTCAGCAATATTATTAAATTACAGTCAATATGGAAAACACTTCCAAAGGTCAAAGTTTTCTTAAATCACTTTCTAAATCCATACCATTGAGACTGACTTTCACGCCTTAAAAATAAAAAGACTTCTTAGCTTTAAGACGATAAACATAAACTTTTACATTTATTTAATAATTAGTTGAAATGAAATATTTAATAAGAGATGCTCTCAGAGTAATATATGCCTTCCTTCATTAATTTCTTTAAAATAAAACTATCCATGGCTAGGCAATTAATATATTAAAACATGACAATATATTTCTG
This sequence comes from Macaca thibetana thibetana, assembly GCF_024542745.1. Taxonomy (NCBI): domain Eukaryota; kingdom Metazoa; phylum Chordata; class Mammalia; order Primates; family Cercopithecidae; genus Macaca; species Macaca thibetana. The sequence continues at coordinate 165,142,010 of NC_065583.1, read as the reverse complement.
ATAAAACTAAATCATTTTTAAGTTAACATGGTCATTCTTCTAATTAGTTTATAACTTAGTCATTGAAATTTCAAATAGTATTAATCAAACATAAGTTTTTTCTGATGTTTGTCAAAATTAAGGTGAAAATCATTTTCTCTCACTATTATTATCCATTTGAAAAAACTTTAAGTTTAAAGATAAATACTTAAAGACTTTTTAAGAAAGGTTTTATAAATACTAAAGAATGTGAGGCATTCCATTTTACTGCACTCACAATTCTACAAGGTACAGCTATCTTAAATATATAGCAATCTAAAATATAATTCCATAGATTGTCATTTTATTCAATCACTGGTTTCAAAACATCAATTTGTTTCTTTAATCTGTTGGGTATCTCAAATATATATTTTTTAGCTACAGTGGTGGCACAGGTGAAATCTATGAAGTCATTGTAAATTTTGGGCAATAATTTTCTCAATGAGTTATTTGAATAAAAGCAATCTGGAAACACTTGGTAAAGGTTTTCTGTAATTAAGGGGTGTGTGCATCTTATTTACACCTGCACCATTTAGAGTGATCAAAACATGTAATTATTGTATTCTAGTTCTAGTATAAACTTATCACTGAGAAGCAAATAATTTCTGCCAAAAAGAGAAAGCTATGCACCAAGTTAGTTGCCCAGTATATTGAATTTTTGGCTACTTTACATGGTGACGCTAGTTGGGTGATTTTTTTTCCTTTACTCTCCATGAATAATTTCTTTCTGGATGGGGTTATTCCTTTAATTGTGCATCAAAGGGAAAAAAAAGACCTACAATTTCCAAATTAACTCTTACTTAATTCTCACAGAATTGTAAGTGATTATTTACATGGATAATCATAACTTTCATAAAATCTAAAGTATATATCTATGACACGTGAAGTCTCACTAAAAGCAATAATTAAATGGTTATAATGGTTAGTTAATAGGGAAATGGCCCAGGAATTCTTACACCCACTTTCTGTTTAATTTGGTTATTTGGCTTTACAATTTCAATGTTCAGATGCTGAATAAATTGATAACTGTGAGGTCAGAAATAAATTCTTACCATATTTTCTACACATAACTTTAACCTGCATTTTTAAAACTTTAGTTAAAATGATCACAAAAACAACATTCATAAGAAAGCACTGAAAAACCAAATACAGTTAGTTTTCACTTTTTGTCTTTTACCTTTGCTGTACGTTTTGAAATAAATGGTCCTTAAATACTTGAAAACTGTAGTCTAGGCAAACAAGACGACTAGTCCCAAAGACGAAGGGTTACTCTTCCCTCCTTCCCCGGGCTGTGGAGCGGGCGGTTCCTGGCATCCTACCCACCTCCTCCTGCCTCCCTGCACCATGGCTAAAAGGAACCACAGAGCAGCTCAAAAACCGAGAAGGGAGGGAAGAACAGCCTCAAAAAAGTCAGGAGGCTGAATTAGCCTATGGTAATTTCTGCTTTCACTGGCAAACAGTTTAAGAGAAAGCAAAGCAAGACATATCAGAGATACCACAAGCCCAGTGGTTGCTGTCTTAAAAGAGAAAAGAATAGAGTTCAGCCAGGCACAAAGGTCTCCATGGCAACAGTGAATTTAGACCCCCATTGGCATTATTTATGCAACATTTCATCACAAAAGGACCCTCCCACTAGCCTGCCTGGCAAATTCTAGTTTTCTAATCTTCCTTTGCCTTGAATGTATCTGGATTCTTAGCTATCTGCATGTTCACATTAAAACACATACACACACACAGACAAGACAACAACAAGAACAACAAAAGATCATGAAATTATTATCAAACTCAAAGCAGACTTTATTTCCTTGATTAATTCAAAAGCAAGAGGCAGATTCAAGATTGTTTAGAGTTCATATTCAAAGCCAGTCCACTTTTGGTTTCAAAGATGAACAGCTGTTCAAAAAATAAGTTTATTCAAATTATTTGGTTTTTTGAAACAGATTACAATTCAAAGAGAGTACAAAATGGCAAAATCTAACCAACCCAAAAGGCTCACAGGAAAGAGAACTTGCTAGATATGGACTTTGAAGCTAAATTTTATATAATGATATCCATCCCCACCCACTCCCAGCTATTATAGTACCTCAAACAACTCCTTTGAGTCTTTTACCTGATTCTTTCTATTATAGCCACAGCTTCCAAAAACATAAATTCCGCAAAGTATTTTAAGCACTTTTTATTGACCTGTGTACCAAATGCATCCCAGGTCCACATTTTATAATTAGATGACCTGGGACAAGTTATTTAACACAGAGGAAATGCCCCAGTGGAATTAGGTTGCTGTGAATACTAACTAGATGATATCTGCAGAAGTACTTTCTTCAATTCTAAAACAATATACAAATGTAAATGGTTAGGATAATATTGGATGGCATTGAAAGGAAACACTAGTCTACATTTGACAAGGGCTGTATTTAGTATTAGTTCAGATAAGAATTAAACAAGGTGACTTCTTAAAAATAAGATTTTGTAATTTTTTTTTTTTTTTTTTTTTTTTTTTGAGACGGAGTCTTGCTCTGTCGCCCAGGCTGGAGAGCAGTGGTGCGATCTCTCATTGCAAGCTCCGCCTCCCGGGTTTATGCCATTCTCCTGCTTCAGCCTCCCGAGTAGCTGGGACTACAGGCGCCTGCCACCACGCCCAGCTAGTTTTTTTTGTATTTTTAGTAGAGACGGGGTTTCGCTCTGTTAGCCAGGATCGTCTCCATCTTCTGAGCTCGTGATCCGCCCACCTAGGCCTCCCAAAGTGCTGGGATTACAGGCGTGAGCCACCGCGCCCAGCCCTGTAAATTTTTTTCAAAAACATACAAGATTATTAAAAATTCAGAGTACATACTTTGTTAAAGTACCGGGTAGTCCTTATTCCATATACTTCCAGCATCAAATCCATTCTCCTTTTTGTAAGGTCCTCTGAGCTGGCTGCACCATGGTCAAGCCATCATGACATTCCCCTGCCCTTGTGATAATGTACTTCGTGATATTCCCCCGCCCTTGTAAAAGTACTTTGTAGGATACACCCTCCCTGCCCTTGTGAATGTGCTTTGTAGGATATATCCTCCCTGCCCTTGAGAAAGCACTTTGTAACATCCATTCCCTGCCCTCAAAACAATTGCTCCTAAGTCTGCCACCTATCCCAAACCTATAAACTAAAGATAATCCCACCACCCTTTGCTGACACCTTTCTCGGACTCAGCCCACTTGCACCCAAGTGAATAAATAGCTGTGTTGCTCACATTAAGCCTGCTCAGGTGGTCTCTTACAGGGACGCACTTAACACATTTTATACGATTGCTTGTCTAGATCTAGAGTCTTTATTCACCTTTACTTAGGTATTGACACTATGTTGGCTTTAAGGCAATTTTGCAAGAAAGTTCACAGGTGCCTGTCTTTCCTGTTAATGCATGTTTAAGAGGATTTTCCATTACCTATAAGGCACACAAATGTCCCCATTTACAATGGGGTTACAAAGGGTTACAATGTCCCCATGTAACCCTCAGAGGCATTTTTCACCTAGAATGGAATGTTCGTGGTACCTCCATTAGCACAACTCACCATCATTCTCTGTGAAGGCATCGCTGGAATTGTGCCCTACTTAGAAGGTTATACAACTTTGGGATCACACTTTTCCTCACTCACAATTTGGAAGAAATCATTCAGTTACCTCTGACACTGAAAACTGCAGAACAGAATTAAAAAGCCAGATTGATATATCGCTCTTGTAAGAAAATTACTTTCCCAGGTGAGAACTATTGTAAAAATAACAACCCATATATTAGCTCCTGGTTATCTCTCTTCCACATCTATTGCCTTTTTTTTTTTTCTCTCTTCTGCTTTATTTCCTCACACCAGTTCTGTTTATTTCTGTACTGTCTGCTTGATGCTTCTAACATGGTTTCATTTCAGCAATAGTTTTCTTTTTCTTTTTTTCTTTATTTTTGAATAATCTTTGCCAGCTCATTTGTTACTCCTTTCAGGCCTCCTCTATCGTATAATGATTTCTTTTTTTTCATTTTTGTTCATAATTTTAAACTTCTTTAAGATATAAAAAATGGTTAATTTTCTCTGACATCTCCTGAGGGTAATTTTATGTTTCTGCAGTTATACTTTCTCTGCCTTTTGTATATTATTTTTGTGTTCCTTTATTCTCTTTTTGATTTCTTTCTTACTTTTTTTGGACAATGTCAACCCACTATCTTACTTTAAATATTCCAGTTTATTACTTATTTTTGAATTATAGCAACCTTATCTTGGCCTGACTTTTGCTTGGTAACAGATTGGGGAGGGGAGCAATTCTAAGTATGAAAAAAAGTGAAAGCAGCTGGTAGCTGAAAATGTAGTTCTTATGCTACCCACCCCCCAAACCCTGACATTATTTTCTCCTGTTGGAGCTTGTCCTTCATAGAGTTCCCTGTCTCTCCTGTGTCCCCTCATATCTTCAGAACTCAATGTTTCAGTTGAGGATTATGACTCAGGAACCTATAAGGAAGGAATGCTTCCTTCCTGCCTTCCTGCCTTCCTGCCTGTCTTCCTGCCTTCCTGCCTGTCTTCCTGCCTTCCTGCCTTCCTTCCTGCCTTCCTGTCTTCCTGCCTGCCTGCCTTCCTTCCTGCCTTCCTGCCTGCCTTCCTGCCTGCCTTCCTGCCTGCCTTCCTGCCTGCCTGCCTTCCTGCCTGCCTTCCTGCCTGCCTTCCTGCCTGCCTGCCTGCCTTCCTGCCTGCCTTCCTGCCTGCCTTCCTGCCTGCCTTCCTGCCTGCCTTCCTGCCTGCCTTCCTGCCTGCCTTCCTGCCTGCCTGCCTTCCTGCCTGCCTTCCTGCCTGCCTTCCTGCCTTCCTGCCCTGCCTTCCTGCCTGCCTGCCTCCTGCCTGCCTTCCTGCCTGCCTTCCTGCCTTCCTGCCTGCCTGCCTGCCTTCCTGCCTGCCTTCCTGCCTGCCTGCCTGCCTGCCTGCCTGCCTGCCTTCCTGCCTGCCTTCCTGCCTGCCTTCCTGCCTTCCTGCCTGCCTGCCTGCCTTCCTGCCTGCCTTCCTGCCTGCCTGCCTTCCTGCCTGCCTTCCTGCCTGCCTTCCTGCCTGCCTGCCTGCCTGCCTGCCTTCCTGCCTGCCTGCCTGCCTGCCTGCCTGCCTGCCTTCCTGCCTGCCTTCCTGCCTGCCTTCCTGCCTGCCTGCCTTCCTGTCTTCCTGCCTGCCTTCCTGCCTTCTTTCCTTTCTGCCTGCCTTCCTTCTGCCTTCCTTACTTCCTTCTTCTTCTTTTTTCTAAAATGAAATATGCATACTGTATGGTATCTGGGAAGAGATGTCTAAACTCACATATCTCTTTCATATAAGTTTGTGGCTGATTTATTTCCTAGTATTATTGTAAATGGAATTTTATTCTCAATCCTCTTGTATTTTTGGTTCATTTTAGTGTTTCCAGGAAAGAAGTAGAATGAAATCAACATTGTGAGATAATCGTAATAGTGGTTTAAGGGAAATCCCAAAGATGCAAAAATATTTACTCTTGACAAAGTTCAACAGTATTAAGTAAAAAAAACAAAACAACAACAACAACAACAAAAATCTTTGTAGACCAGAAATAGTGGGGGAAAGCCCTCAATTTGATCAAAACAACAACCAAATATCTACCAAAAAATTATAATCAAAACCTCAGCATGCTTTTCTGGGGAGTAAGGGGCCTGAGTTAATGGACAGTGGATTCTAAAATTTATATAGAAATGCACAGAGCTAAGAAGACCAAGCAGTCTTAAAGGAAGAGAACAAATCTGGAAGACAGCCTACCAGATAACATGGCGGACTAGAAAACTGCAGTCATAAAGATTGCATGGTATCCATGTAAGGAGAGACAAACAGAACAGTGGAGCAGAAGAGAAACCAGATGCCAAGCCACACATACACCTGATTTACAAGAAATATGACACTGCAGTGCAGAGGGAAAGATAGTGCCTTCAGCTGTTGAAAAAAAATGCAACTTGACCCCAGTTGCAAAAAATAAAAAAAAATCAATTCCATCTGGAGTGAAGGGCTAGATGTGAAAGATTAAATGAAAATGCTTACATGCAGCGCATGCATGACCTTGGAGTAGCCAAGGCTTTCTTAAGCAGGACGCAAAATGAGCTAACCATGACAGAATATTAAAAAGTTATAAATTGGGCCATATTAAAATTGAGAAAGTCTGTTTATCAAAGACACCATCAGGAAAGTGAAAGTATACTAATGGGATAAGATGTTTTCATTCTCTCTCTGTATATGCGTAAGTCTGAAATGCAATGTAATATGACATTAATGGACAACCCAATAGAAAAAGGGTAAAATACTTAACAAGCACTGTACAAAAGAAAACAACCACATGACCCATATGGCCAATAAATAAATGAAAAGACAATTGATATAGTTTGGCTCTGCCCCACCCAAATCTCATCTTGAATTGTAGCTCCCGTAATTCCCATGTGTCATGGGCAGGACCTAGTGGGATGTAACTGAATCATGGGGTTGGGTTTTCTCATGCTGTTCTCATGATAGTGAATAAGTCTCACTTGATCTACTGGTTTTATAAAGGGCAGTTCCCCCGCATATGCTCTCTGGCCTTCTGCCATGTAGGACATGTCTTTGTTCTTCCTTCAGTTTCCATCATGATTGTCAGGCCTCCCCACTCATGTGGAACTGTGAGTCCATTACAGCTTTTTTTCCTTTTAAATTACCCAGTTTCCAGTATTTCTTCATAACAGTATGAAAATGGACTAATACGACAATCAACTTCACTACTCACCAGCGTACAAAATTTTAACCACCATAGGATGCCACTAAGTACTCATTAGAATGATAAAAATTTAGAGAGCTAGATAATGCCCAAAATGGCAAGTACTGGGTGTTACTGGAACTTTCATAGAACTGTAAGTGGGAATATAAAATGTTAAAATAAATGTGATGGTTGTGAATTTCTTCTAAAATTCTAGATAAACATACTCTATTTGTCAGCAATTCTACTCGATAATGCCACAAACTAAAAAATGTGCACCTAAGTATACCAGAAGACATCTCCTATAATGCTCATATCAGTCCCAACTGAACACTACAGAAATGCCCAGTCACTAGAATGAATATAGTATAATATATGTACACAGTGAAATACTATTCAGCAAAGTAAACCATGTAAAACCGCACACACTATTAGGACTGAGTCTCACACACATAACAGTGAGCAAGCCGCATTTGCTGGAATATATTAGGTTGGTGCAAAAGTAATTGCAGTTTTTACCATTAGAGCAAAAACCAACATTTTTCTGTATGTATATTCTACTTTTAAAAGGGTTCTAAATTATTTTATATCCTAGATTTTTGAAAGCTATAACAGGCATGCACATATAAAAACAGGAATATTATTTACCTACTAACTGTTCTTGATTTAAAAAAATCAATTTCAAAGGTTTCTAGCAATATTGTTGCCAATTTTCTTCTTAAAGAAAATGAAGGATTTTTACATTTTACAAAATAAAAGTAGAACTAAAGTGTAAAGGAATCACTATTTGCTGTGGTATCATTAACGTTAAAATAATTGACTATGTTGTGGCCCTTTGGACAAATAATCACAAAAAACAAACAAACAAACACACAGAAACAAAACCTACAAGATGTTCATAATGTTCATGTCCTGGCAAATTTTATCTACTCATATGGACAGAGGGGTGGAAGAATAAGTAGCATTAACACAGAAAAGCTTTAACATGAAATGGGTGACTTGGTAGTGATTTACAAATAAGTTAATATTAACAGTTAAAATGTTTATGCTAACAAAACTTGATATTTAGGAGAGACTTTAAAAGACATGACTCCTGAAATTGTGGCTTCTTATTTTCTGATAATCAGCATTTCAGTGTAAAACTCTGTAATTCTACTTATTATCCTTCCAGACGCTAAGGTATAAAATTACACACAATTGACAGCCAAATTACTGAGTCTGCCTTCCAAGGGACATGGGGAAGCTCCAACACAAAGATTCTTTTGCAATTAAATCCTTGCAAGGAGTAATATTTTTAGGGCCAGCTCATCTTTTATTTGTAATCCAACAGTTATCGCTGCTGAAATGGATTGCAGGAGGTGGTTAAAAAAAAATGGGGAAAAGGGATGAGGAAGGAAGTCAAACAAACAATGCTGGACTTTTGCCTAGGGCCCTTGTAGTGACAAGTACTCAGATACAACTGAAACCCCAGTGCTGCCTGCTGCTGCCTTAAACTCTTGAAATCAAGTGTCAGACAGACTCAAAAACAGGACTTTTGGTACTAAGAGACTAGATGTACGTGTCATCACACACACTAGCTAATATCCCTGAATCCAGTGTAAATTCAAAGTCTGTACTAGCAGTGTAGGGTCTATTAAATCTATTAATAATATATATTCTGGTTATTATTTGCTTTAGCAGGGTATAAACCTCTTATTTGAGACCTCACATGCCTTCCTTCAATTGGTGCCTCAAACTAAAGCTCACGCAATGACAGATGAGGAAGACAAAATGATTTCAGAAGCAGCTCTCTACCCTGGCATGAAATTAATTTCACTGTATTCAAAACAGGGTTTCTCAAATGGAATGTATAGTTGACCATCTCGGTAATAGTTCAACTTTAAACCCACTGGCATACCTGATGTTGTAAATTATCAATCATGAAATTCACATGATTTTATATTTTTGGGATTAAAAAGCTTAAAGACGGCAATCTCCATCAAGTTATCAAATACACAACGACAATGATTGCCAGGAAATTAACTTAGAACACACTTTTAAAAATGTATTAATTAATTAGAGGTAAAGAAACACATCTGCTATATGGAATCAGCACCACTGCCTCCTAAAATGCCACGATGCATCAGTTCTACTATAAATATATATTATTTCCAAATAATATCAATAATAAATGCAGGATCTCACTTTTAAATAATCTCTTTCTCCAAGACACATTCACGCATGCACATAGGCATGTGCGCCTTTGCAGAATGCAAAATTTTAAATTACAAATTGAGAGTCTCTTTATGGCAGAACTGGGAGTATTTTTTGTTTATTACCAGACGGAAAGCATCTATCATATTTCATCCTTTTCTAGATCTCAGGCATAAATTTAAGGCACTGTCTTCTAAGAAATAACTCGACTTGTTTGACTACTAAGAATACTGCATCCTAATCACCCAGCATTAAGAGTGGCATTTGTTTCAATTTTTTGCATATTTAGCTCATGTCTTTACTTGATATCCCTTAACATTTATGTAAAGTGGTGATCATGAATAATACTCTGTCAAGACAGAGTGGGCCCTGTTTCTTTGACTGGGCTTAGGTATTATGTCATTGCCCTTGGCCGAGGCACCTAAGGAATACCAATAAGAAAAGGCACATGACCGAGCATTTTAAGTTCTTCTCACAATGTGCTTGGCTAAGGCACTAGCCAAAGAGACTACTTTAAAAATATTTCTGTGCAAAGAGAAATAAAACAAATGAGTAATTTCTTGAAGACATATCACATTTCGATACATCAAAGCATAACTATATACATGTTTTTGTATAACCATTCCCTGTAGGATATATTTGCCTTGGGTATTACAAAAATCCCTTACATTTAGGCTGGGATATTTTGTCCTTTAAAGAGTTAACTTCCTACAGCCTTGGGAAGTTCAGATGTGTAGGGGATAGCGGTTAAAGGTGCTTCCTTGGAGGTGAGGGTTACAGGTGGACAAACAGGCTGAACATGACTGGCATTCCCCTGTTTCTAGGACTCCAGTGTTCTCTTTGTGCTTTTTGTTTGCTTATCAGCATTTTTTTAACTGATAGCAGTGTTTAAACAGTTAGCAATCAATCTTTCATGAATTCTAGTATATTTGTTCCATTTTTTCTTGACTGCCTGAGAACAAGCTCTCATTTGTTCTTTGTACTATGGTGAGGTTTGGTGTGTGTGGAGCAGGACAGGCAGCGAGAACCCAAAAAAGTCCAGCGGAATCTCTGACGATAAAAGGATGCTGCTCACAGATATGGCAGCACTGTTTATTAAACCGATGTGAATCACAACAGGCTCCGGGACTCATCATTTGTAGATATAGCACGTTGATCTTCTAGAATTTTGAAGACTTTTCTATAAGACTTGTTGAATACACTTCTATTTCTGAACAGTGCCTATATATCGGTATCTTAAAAATGGAGCCCTTCCGTGTCTGTTACAGCCTAAGTTGGTTCTAGAACTGAGATTGCATTATTTCAAATCAATGTTTAGATGTCCACAGGCTTTGCTTACAGCTTTGTAAAGCTCTTAAATACTGAGTTTGCTCCCTTTATTACCCAGTCCATCTGGAATGAGAGGATTCCTTGGTATTTCAAAGCTGCTGACATATATGATGGACTGGATGAAAAATTTAAGGCTCATTTAGCTCTACAGATTTGTGTTATGTTCTCTATTTCTTGCTCTAAGCTTACAATTTGGCCTTAGCCAATAATGTGCTTTTCTTAATTCACAAATAAGCATTCCGAATTAGGGAATATTCTTGTTATTGAAACAGGGTGTCAGTCACCCAGGCTTGTGTGCAGTGGTGTGATCACTGCTGACTGCAACCTTAACCTCTCAGACTCGGGTGATGCTCCTACTGCAGCCTCCCAAGTAGATGGACTACAGGTGTGTTCCACCATGCCCAGATAATTTTTGTATTTTTTGTAGAAAAGGATTTTGCCATATTGCCCAAGCTGATCTCAAACACCTAGGCTCAAGTGATTCATTTGCCTTGGCCTCCCAAAGTGCTGAGACTATGGGCATGAGCCACGAAGCCTGGCTGCGAATATTCTTTAAAAAGATAATAATAACAATGAAGATAAGTAGAGCTGGTATTTTACTGAGAAGGCAACTCACCGCGGGATAATGAGGAGAACTCATTTCCCATATCACTGAAATTACCCTTTTCCATATTCTCACATGATAAAAACAGCTGTATTTTTGCTGCTGTTGTATCCAAAAAACAGTTTAGCCTTAAAGTAAAATGTTATCATTGTTTCTGTGTGCATCCAATGAGGCAAGCTATTATGATCTCATTTCATAAATGAGGAAACAGATTCAGAGAAGTTAAATAATTTGTCCAAAATCATGTTTGTGTTCTTAACCACTAGAGAGACCTATCTATAATCATTTACCAAGTTTTAAGTTTGTCTTCTAGGAGCTATGGCTAACAACCACCACATCATGTTCTCATTGGGTTCATATGATAATGATAAATCAGATTCTCCATCTATACCACAACCAAGGGAGATACGTGCTGATGAGGAGAAATTCCAGCTCCCTAAGAATCAGGTAAGTTCCTAGGGGTGACAGGACTCCAGGGGGGTCTCCTACCCAGTAATCCCACTAAGCAATTCTTTACCACCATGGTTTTGTCAACTATTCTAAAGGTAATCAAGGTTGATACTGTATACACATTTTAAAATCCTTTATCTGATTATATTTAAATGGTATAGTGTTGCGCCTCCTTAAATAAGAGGAAACACATATCACCTTTCTTTTCATTAAGCCTCCTATGGGAGGGCTTACAAGTTGAGGGAAAGGAGGAAGTGTCTATTTCTTATAGTCTTAATATACGAATTGAAGATGAAGAGCTGGGAAAATATATCTTCTCCATGAAAACTGATGAAAAATATAAGACTTAACCAAAAGATTTCACAAACAAGTGTAAATGTAAAACCTCAATATTTATTATAGTGAATATGCATTAACAGTTGGGTCAAAAAACATGAAAAGTAAGCATCTTGTATTAGTGCGTTCTCATGCTGCTATCAAGAACTACCTGAGACTGGGTAATCCATTAAAAAGAAGATGTTTAACTGACTCACAGATCCACATGGCTGGAGAGCCTCAGGAAACTTACAATTATGTCAGAAGGTGAAGGGGAAGCAAGGCACGTCTTACATGGCAGCAGGAGAAAGAGAGTGAGCAAGCAGGGAACTGCCACACACCTTTAAACCATCAGATCTCATCAGATGTCACGAGAACTCTATCACAAGACAGCACCAGGAAGATGGTACTAAGCCATCTGAAACCACCCCCATGATACAGTCACCTCCCACTAAGCCCTACCTTCAACACTTGGGGATCACAATTCCACACGAGATATGAGTGGGGACGCAGATCCAAATCATAACATCTACAGCAACATCAAAAATACATGGGGCAATCTACTCAAGGAGTTCATGATAACATAGCAGTATTTCCTGGAAAACTAAAAAAAAAAATTATAATAAGTGCTACAGGAGAAAAGTTAACTGCCCTAGTAAACTTCATCTTGAACAGGTATTTTATTTCTAACAGATGTTTTTGGAAGCTTGTGTCTTCTAGAACTTTTCTGTAGTTATAAATATATTTACACATTTATTTAATGACCACATTTGGAGTTTTGAAAAAGTAACTCCTTTTGTGTATGAAACTTTGAAGTTGCCCACAATAGTTCTTGCCATATATAGCATTTCTTCTCAAATGTGACATCCATGACTGGCAGAGGATTTGGGTTTTTTTGTTTGTTTTGCTTTTGCTAGTTCTTACAATCCCAAACAAGTAGAACTTGTAGTTATTCATGAGGTCCATGTAGATCAAAGGTTAGATTTATATCTGTGAGTACAATTCAGTGAAAAGTCAGAAAAATGAAAAAGTGATTACGAAAACGAAGTTTAGACTTTCCCTTGGGGTTGTCAGGCCAGGACGCTTGATATTCTGGTGATGAGACATGGAACACTGATTTGGCTATCTAATTTCTTGAGTCTTATTGCATGCCCAGGAACCATAAAAGTGGAAGTTTCTTCTGCTCTTCTGATGGCATTCTATGGCCATAGAGTTAATACTTGGGTTACACTCAGAATTCCAAAGTTAAGAAGTGGCTCCAAAATGCATCAAGGTACCTACTTTTATCAAGTCCCAAATATTGAGACCACAAATGATTTTTATCCAATTATAAAGCAAAACTATAAATATGGATCTGGACCGGGTGCTGTGGCTCACACCTGTAATCCCAGCACTTTGGGAGGCTGAGGCAGGAAGATCACGAGGTCAGGAGATCAGCACCATCCTGGCTAACACGGTGAAACCCCGTTTCTACTAAAAAAAAAAAAAAAAACCACAAAAAAATTAGCCAGGTGTGGAGGCGGGTGCCTGTAGTCCCAGCTACTAGGGAGGCTGAGCAAGGAGAAGGGCGTGAACCTGGGCAGCAGACCTTGCAGTGAGCCCAGATCACACCACTGCACTCCAGCCTGGGCAACAGAGTAAGACTCTGTCTCAAAAAAAAAAAAAAAAAAAAAGGATCTGAATTTAAATTATCTATGATTAAAATATGTGACTTAAATTTCCATTCCTCCATCTAGCATCTAGAGTTTTCCTCAGCTGACACTGTCAATGTCCAAGGCAATCACTGAAGTATTTACCTACTTACGGATGAATATACCTATGCTAACACAGCAAATTTGTGGACACATTGTTGTGCCAAGTATGGGAAAAACATTTGCTGACACCTAAATTCTAAGCAATATGTGAGGTACACTAAAACTAAAACAAACAAACAAAAAAACCAACAACAAAAAACTATGTATTATACCTATCAAATATTTTCCACAGATTAAGTATATTGTGTGTTGTAGACAAATAATTGTGCTAATATGTGTGCAAATCTTTTATATGAAGACTAGGCCAGGCATGGTGGCTCACGCCTGTAATCCCAGCACTTTGGGAGCCTGAGGCAGGTGGATCACTTGAAGTCAGGAGTTCAAGACCAGCTTGCCCAACATAGTGAAACCCCATCTCTACTAAAAATGGAAAAATTAGCCAGTCGCGGTGGTGCACACCTGTAATTCCAGCTAGTTGGCAGGCTGAGGCAAGAGAATTGTTTGAACCTGGGAGGCGGAGGTTCCAGTGAGCCGAGATCACACCAATGCACTCCAGCCTGGGCAAAAGAGCAAGACTCTGTCTCAAAAAAAAAAAAAAAAAAAAAAAAAAAAAGACTAGTCCAGGAAATTGTATTTCAAAATTATTGGGCAGAACATTTCCTGACAATGATGTTAGTAAATTAGCGTAGTAGTAATAAATAGCACAGAAATCAGGAGGTAACGAGAGCATTGGTGGTAAAAGTGCGGTGGGAAGAAGGTACCAGCAGACATTGTGAAGTCGTCCATGAGTGCTTGCCTCCTGGTGACAAGGGAAGCTCACAGGTAAAGAGCTAAATTAAATGAATACAAAGAATTCTAAATCTGACAAATACTCTAATTTGACTTGCATAAAACAGCAAGGACTTTTTTTTTTACATGATACTCTATTTTAGTAATACTATATATACAGATGTCGAAATATCTTAGGATGCCACATCTCTGAATGTATAACTAACAACTATGTGAATAATGTGTTTGTATCCACAGATGTATAAACGAGAACATGCATACCCATATTTCACATAAACATAATGTTGAGCAACAAAATATTTGAGAATGACAGGAAAGCTAGTATCACATTGTTTCTTTTTCCCATAGCATTATTTTCACCTGTTTTCTCTTTATGACCTAATTGGAATGATCAGGTTCCATCCTTCTCCATTTTGCATAGACTCTTTCTTGCAATTCTATGGAAAATGATGTATTGTTCTATAATAATTTTATTTTTTTGTGAAAAAAATGAAAGGAAGACACATCATATTAAGCCATAAATAACTGGAAAAGATTTAATTCCAGTTATTAAAAATAAAATTTAGATCTCTAAATTTTAATGTGGTCTATTTGAAAACGCTTAATCATTTTAAATTTATTCAAATTATTTTATTAGATGTAATTGTTAATATTTAATTGTTCACTTCTCACAACTCATTAAGATTTTAATAACATATTTTTCTAAATGAGAATATATCATAATAATACAAAAATGTATCTGCTGCCTTATAGTTTATAAAATGGATTTACATAAATTATCACTTTTGATCTTCTTAATAATCTTTTAAGTAGTTATTAAAATCTAAAACCAAAGAGATATTATGAATTTAATAACAGAAAGCTAATTTAGATCAAAATTCTTATTTGGGAAGTTAAACTGCCAAGCTAATTACTGAAAATACTCAGGCACACATTAAAATATGCTTCAGTGCTTAGGTACTGCTCATTAAAGAAAGCACCTAGATAGTAGTACTATGTCTCAAAACATTCACCAGAACCTGTTCACCTCAAATCTGCCCCCGCCAAACACTCTAGAAGATTTTGCCAAGTGGGGAAAAGTGCCTTCCTCCCTACTACTCTGTGTTCCCAAGGCTCAGGCAGGCATTCCTCCAACAGGCTGTTAATTAAGTTCCCTTAATAATAATGGGATGTAAAGCACTATGGGATACAATTTCTCCCCTCAAGAAGGTTAACAATATAATTTCTTTAAAAATATATTTGATTATTATAAAATACTCCATCATAATTTAATTTTTAACATTACAAGTGGCTCATAACAATGCAGTAGCATCACTTCAATATCAATATAATCATAATTAGGAAATTATAGATAGAAATCTATTAGAGTTTTACACTGTTGGTACCAAGAACTCAGTGATTTTTATCATCTGGGAAGATCTGAGAATCCAAAGCAACACAAATGAATATTTCGTTTCAGGCAAGTTCCCCACGGACATGTGTCAGTATGCATAATCAACATGATGACATTAGATAATACTATTCAAACACCCTCTTGGCAGTTGAAGCAAGAAACAAGGGCACTGCCCTTTGGCCACAGAGACCAGAGAGTCTCCTCCAGTAGTCTTTCCAGATGGCAGAGTGACACACTGAACCACTGGGGACACTAATGGAATAACCTTACAATAGTCATGTTTGAAAAAGAAACCAAGAGACAGCTTTGCTTTCTTTTTAAATATATATACATATAAAAATATATTATATATAATATGAAAAAATATATATTATATTATATATTATTTTAGAAATCACATATATATTAAATCAACAGTCTGGAATACTGCTTTCCATTTTTCAAGCTAATATTGAAGTAATATTGATGTATGTTGATAGAATGAAGCAATCTTTGTTCTAAATTTCTCCTGTGCCTAAAATTGATGAGGGAAAAATCTAGCACATTACAACATAATAAATAATAATGATTTATTTAAATATTTTTATAACAGAAATGAATAGGTTGGTAATTTAAAAGCAAAGATGCTTCTCAGATTATTCTCTACCCTATTAGAAAGAGGCATTTAGGAGAGGGTACTCCACAATGGGCATCTTAACAATAACAATCACAACAAATTGTTGGCCCTTTATGCCTCTACTTTCAAAATGCAACCCGTACTCATCATCGTGATAGAAGCATAAATGTCATTGCTTCATAAATCTATTGAACAGATTCCATCTATATTTAGTATATTAAAAAGTTGGCCACCTACTTTTGCAATACGAACATCAACAGTTCTGGTTTCCAAAATCGATCCCACAATGAACCATCCCATGAAACAAACACAATTAGTTCATCCACATTATAATTTTAACGTCACAGTTCAACTTGGCGACCCATTGCTGGTGTCGTTGTCAGGACCTCACATGCTACACCATCACTCTCAAAACCTCCTGCCTGTCTGTAAGTATCCAAGATTACCCTGCCACATTCCTGCTTCGACAGTGAAATCAACTAGAGGCCTCAAAGGAATTCAGAGTAAATGGCTAATTATAGAGTTTGCTACATTCAGCCTCATTATCATATTATTTTAATGTAAAATGCAAAACCCAGGATGATTATTTTCCCTAAAAATAAAAGGCAAGGCTATATGACAGAGCTTGAGATGGTAATACATAGTTCAGAGAAGTCTATTATACAGTCCAACAAATTACTAGAAGAATCTCATTTTTATTATCATTCATCCTTCATTCTACAAATAGTTATTAAATATCCATTTTGTTCCAGGCACTCTTCGGAAGGGCAGCAACAGATGTGATCCCTCCCTCACACAGCTTACCGTCCAGTTTTATTTTGGAAACACTCCATATTTGATATCTGCTTCTGCTTCTTCCAGTAGCTCAATTTTATCTCTTTTAAACAAATCAGCATATATATTCCTAGTTACTTGCATATAGCAAACACTTAATCATTGCCTGACAGATTGAATTGGTATTTTCCTTTTTAATTAATAAGTGTACACTATTAAGGCATATTCTGAAATTTCAATATGATTGGCTACTTCACTGTCACAGAGGGTGAAAATAAGAACACAGAAGTTTACTATTTGATGTTTTGTGAGTATTCATATTTACAGGCTTCTTCTCCTTTTACTGTTGAAGTCTCAGTTTCTGGAATGTGGTTTATGGGGAGTGAGACTCTGGAATAAAAACAGTGTTTCATTTATGCAGCAATGAGCTGAGGCAACCTGTGACCCATGTCTTCACAGCCATCCATTTGGCATGAAAAATTTACAAACTCTCTACTAGTTGCCATGAGTTGGACAGTGTCCATGATCTAGACATAGTACAAAATTCTTTACATATACCATCAACAACATTCACCATGGAAAGGAAAGCACTATTGATCTATTTGAAAAATGAGGGAGATTCAAGAATGGGAGTGGCTCACGTCAAGCCCCGCGGCTGATGTCTTGTGGAGCATGGGTCTGCGCACAGCTCTGCCTCCAAAGACTCGAGCTTCCTCCTGCAACATGTGAACCCCAAGCTTTGCAAGTCCCCTTGCCCTTCTGTATACAGTCCATATTCTTTCTCCATCTACCTATGTCCTCTGGCTTTTCCCATCTTGGTTCTTCCTCTCTCTCCTAGAAAGTCTGATTCTCGCCTTCCCCAGATGATTCTAAGGCTCTGATACTACCTGGACCCAATTAACCACCCATGTCCTAAGATCTCAAAAAATATTCTGTTAAAACATTTGCTTTTGTATTTTCAGAAGCATTTATAATACCAAGTACATCAGAGAAGAAATGAGAGAGAAGAGATTCATGGGCATTTGTGTTGGCTTTTGGTTTTAGAGATGGAAGACCTACTTGAGCATTTGTCCAGTTACATTTGTGCAATTTATTTACCTGTGCTTTAAGAATGTTGAAAATAATTACAAGTTTGGTATGATGCAGAAAGGTATTTGGAGCAAGTAACAATAGCTCTGAGTTTTAGTTATAGCACCAGGATTCCTTGGGGAGGTTGCTGAATTCATCTTAAATAAAGTTCTTTAATTTATGAAATGAGAAAAACTCTTATACAGTATAGCTCAAGAGAATATTATAGGAATACAGTCAGATGAAACTACAAGTTCTTTGGGGTCAAGGGCTTAGTCACATACACATTCATTCTCCTAACAGTGCCAAGGGGGACTCTAAGTAGAGGCACACTGGTGCCCACACAACAAGACATGCTTACTACATGAACATACACATATGAAAGCAACTTAAATTATACAGAATGACCACATGTTTATGTTAATGTGCTGAAGATTTGAGCTGTAGCAAACAGACAAGGGTCTTACATTCTACTGAAGCATCACAGACAAATTTAACATCCACACTAAATGAAGAGGATGGTTTCTCAAGGTGATAAGTCCTATAAAGAAAGTAAAACAGTCTGGTAAAAAGATAGAGCTTTTGCAGGAATAAAAAGCCCCTTATAGACCATATTAAGATTTGGATTTTATTCTAAGCACTAAAGAAAGCCATTAGAGGTATCTAAGTGGCCTGATCTTGCAGGTGCTGTTTTTAAAAAGATCAACTTAATGTATTATGTTACATTTAATGTGACCCTATCTAGAATAACAGGAGTCATAAAGAAATAGTCTTGTTTGGATCTGAAATGCCATGGTTCATAAAGATCATATAAGGGACCAGTGAGGAGTCTTTTGTAACTATGCAGGAACGGTGGTCACTGGAAATTTGGTGGTAGTGGTGGAGGGAGAGAAGAAAAGCCTGCTAAAATAGAGCTAAGAGGGCATGGCAGTTGTAAGAGGAAGAATTCTAAAGATGTCCCCCGCCCAAGTCCCTGGTCCTATAATTACTCAATCAAACATTCACCAAGGTTCTACTGTAAAGGGACTAAAGATAGACTTAAGGTTACAACTCAGTTGACCTAAAATAGGGAGGCTATCCTGAATTATCCAGGTTAACCCAATCTAATCAGATGAGCTGGTAAAAGCAGATAATTCTCCAGCTATACCCAGAGCTGTATGTTCAGAAGAGGCAAGAGATGAGTCAGAATAGAGGGTAAGAGAGATGCAAAGCCAAAGATGGAGGAATGAAGCCATGAGCCAAGGAATACAAGTGGACTCCGGAAGTCAAGAATGATCCTTGGCCACCAGACAGTAAGGAAATGGAGACTCTAACACAAGGATGGTATGGAACTGAATTTGGCCAAGAACCTAGATGCAGATACTTCCCCAGAACCTCCAGAAAGAAATGCAGCCCTGAAGACAGTCTGATGTCAGCCCAGTGAAGCCTACATCAGAGTTCCGAGGCAGTGAGATACATAAACTGGTGTTGTCTTAAACCACTAAGTTTGTACCAATTCACTTTGGCAGAAGCAATACAAAACTAACACAGCAGTGGAAAGTATCAGAAGGCAGTAAGGGAAAGAGACGCATTGGGAAGGCTCGGCTCTTTGGACAGAGTTTGAGGGAATGGAGGAATCATTTACTGAGATGGGAAAACATGATGGAAGAACATTTGGGGAGAAAAATGGAAAACACTTTGTTTTGAACATGTGAAGCTTGAGATGTCTTATCATTCATCCAGCTGGAGGTGACAGGAAGGCAGGAACAAACACAAGCTTGGAACTGAAGGAAGAGGTGAGGGCTGGAGACATGAGTCAGCTTTATAAGTGTGTCATAAACATATCAATGATGTTTTTAAATATGGGCCTACATATGTGTTCCCAGGATACCTATATGGATAGATAAACAGAGAATGTCTTCAGGATTTGTTCATTAACAATGTCTAAGGAAAACAAGGAACATTAAGAAGGACAGGAGATTACACCCTGTTATGGGTGGAACTGTATTCCCTCCAGAAAGTATGTGAGCATCCCAATCCCCAGAACACGTGAATGTGACTATATTTGAAGATAAGGTCTTTATCGATGTAATCAAGTTACAATAAGATCAATAGGGTAAGCCCTAATCCAATATGACCAGCATCCTTGTAAAAAGGAGAAATTTAGACAGGCACACAGGAAGAATGATACATGAAGATGAAGTCAGAGGTCAGGAACCTGCTTCTGTAAGCCAGGGAACACCAAAGACTTCCAGCAAACCAGCAGGAGCTAGGGGAGTAGCTGGGGACAGATTCTGATGAAGAAACCAATCTGATGACACCTTGGTCTTGGACTTCTGGCCTTGAGAACTGTGAAACAATAATCTTCTGTTGTTTAAGCCACTTGGTTTCTGGTAGCCTTTAATAGCAGCCCTAACAAACTAATTCACTCACATAATACTGTGAAGTCGATACCTAAGACAAGGCGTACAGAAATATTTGGAGTGGTATGGTCTGCTTATCTGACACATATAATATTATCTCCATCTTTAAAATAAAAAATGATTAAAATATGGCAAGAAAATAATTATATAACAGTAATAATATAGTTTTGATTGCTGAATTTTAAGAAACAGCAAACGTATTTCTCAAGCACAAATTACTCAGAAGTTAGTTTCTTTCATTAGAGGATCTTAAAATCTATGGCAATTCAATTGACAGAAATGATTGTTATTTGAATATTAATCCTCTATTCAAAATGATGGAAGGGAAGGTGCTCAGCAGTCCGAGTTATGAATCCACTTCTGCATGATATTCCTTGTGTTTATTCAAATACTGTATTACTTAACTTAGATCTGTTAATAATGTCAAACTGTCAACTTCCCAAATGAAAGAAACTCAAAACTTGGGCTGAAAGTCTGTGAACACGGCAGGTATCAAACCCCATCCAACTTTAAAAGGAGCACACCCTCTGCTATAAGCAGAAATTGATACCTAATTAGGCCCCATGCAAGGAATGTGTTCACATTGACACTATGCATTAGAAGAAATTCTCAAGTTCATTATCAACCATAAAACCCAGGGGAAAATTCTCTTATAAAATATAACATCTCTGAATTTTATCAACAATTCACAACAAATCTAGAAATAGATGCTACCGTCTTAAGGTATTATGCTGTGATGATTAATATTGAGTGCCAATTCTGTCCCTCTAGAGAACCCTGATGAACACATATACCAAATGCAATGTGAATCTACCCACAGCAGTGGAAGCTATGAAGAGTCCTGTTAAATTCTGAAACACTATGATTCATAGAAACCCAGAAAACACATAGTTGAAAGTAGAAAATTAATGCAGTGTTTTCTCAGCCAGGCCTAAGGCTTTAAACATCATCTATATGCTGATGATTTCCAAGGCTTTCATCTCCAACTCTGCCCTCCCCACTGAGCACCAGATTAATCTAGGCGACTGCCTACTTCCCATCTCCACTGGGTATTTACTTACTAGACTTCTCTAAGTTCACATACCCAGAATAAAATCTGGTATTTCTCCCATTATTCCCATTCCACCACTCCACCTTTCCTCTCTCCCAGGCGCCCTTATCTTTGTAAACGGTACCACCAGCAACCCAGTTGTAGGGAACAAATATATAGAAGAGATTCTAGAACAGCCTCTTTCCCCCTACCCCACAATAATACATCAGCGAGTTTCTGTTGGTTCTGCCTACAAAGTATATGCTGAGCTCCTCCACTTCACATCATCTCTACTGCTGCCAACTAGCCCATCATCTCTATTCTAAATTTCTGCAACAGCATCTTACTTGGTTTCTCTGCTTCCCGTCTTGTACCCCCTGCCACCCACCCACCACCTCCAGAGTCTTATTTTCCACAGAGCAAGCAGAGTTTTCCAACTGTTTAATCACATCATTTTACTCTTTTGCCTAAAATGTTCAAATTCCTTCCCATGAAATCATCATCGTCATCATCAGCACCATTATCATTCCAAGGATACCTGAGGCTTCTGGATTTGATAGGACTCTGCCTACCTCTCTGATTTAATTTACTTTCATCCTTCCCACTTTTTACTAAGCCCCAACCACATGGCATTTTTTCTTCCTCAGATCCAAGAAGCGATTCCTGCCGCCTGGACCACGTTTTCGTCACATGGCTTCCTCTACTAGTCCTGTGAATCTGAGCACAGGTGTCACTCATCAGAGATACCTTCCCCTCAGCCAGCATTGCCCAAGTCTCTCTGGTTCACTCATAGTCTCTTTCTCTGTGTATTTTGTTTTATTCATCCACTCATCCCTATCTGAAACTCTACATATTACTTGTTTATTTTTTCATCTTTTGTTGCTGTTTCTGCCTACGTATTTATTACATGTGTCCCCCAGTAAGTCATGTGGTTTAAGAACTATGCCTTCCTATCTACTGTCCACTAAATCTGAGAGTGTTTTATTTGTTTCTTTTTTATGAATTATGAGTAGTTGATCGAAAGTTTCAGCTTTTGGTTTCTAATGAACACAGAAAATGTGCCCTCTTTAAACGTATGAATTTCTTTCCAAATCAGTGACTCTCAATGGACCCTCTGTCACTGCAATGGTCAGTCTTACCTGATAAAGAATTATTCATCACTCAATGACACCCTCATGGCAGAATGACATTTCTTGAACTCTTGGGAGAACAATAGTCTATTTTATAATACTATTGTATTAAGTAATAGTATTAGATAATAAACACAATTCCAATACTTATTTTTTAGCTTAGTATAGACTGATAAGGCCCAACACTGACCAGTGAAACAACACAAAGGAATGCCTTGTCTGTGTGTTTGAGTGCACTCCGGTCCTAGGAGGATGTGTCTTGGCAAAGCCTGGCTGGGACCCAGGTGGGTTTGAAGCCACCTGCTCCAGGGGAGGCTTGAACCTGGGAGCCTTCTGCATTCACAGCTGTGGGATCTTGACCTCAAGACCAAGTGACAGTAAACTTCTTCCACTTAGTCAGGCTCTGCTAACCTTTTACCATTATAGTTTGTCCCTAACAAAATCACACTGAGAATCTTTTAACTTACACAATGACCTCCTTTAAACATGAGGAGAAATTTAGTCCTGATTTATTTGACAGCAATTTGGTTTGAGTCCTAGTATTTATTATGTTGATTTATGATAACAATATAAGTGCCGATGACAAAGAGTTTTATGACTTGTTCCGGACACCAAGTTCCACTTTAGTTCCCCATACACTGAGTTCTCTCTACATGCACAGATCAAAGTCGCCTGGCCATTCCCTGAGAATGGAGCCCAGGAAGACCTGGCCAGCTCAAGTATAGCAGTGACCTTCATAAATGGATCCTAAGCAAATACCCAGTGCCTTCTCTTGGCCGGGATCAATGTCATCAAGGAAATAACATTGAAAAGCTTCATCTTGCCTCATACACTGTAGCTTGAAATAGCAAACATTTCAAACTCTTTAGCTGAAAAGATGTCAAATAATTTATTTGTGAGAATAGCTGATTTTCACAACCCTATAAGGCATGCAACTCACAAAAGGCAGCAATAATATCCCCGTTTCAGTGGTGAGAAATTGAGGCCTAGAGAAGTGATGTGACTGGCATAGATTTATAAATCACTATGTTTTAATGCCAGAAGGCTGCCTCGATTTTCACTCTCAGCCCAGGGAACCCACCATCCAATAAGCCACTCTCCTCCACCTGCCTATGTTTGGGTTCTAGTTGGAAGTCCACAAATTTCAAGTAATAGAATGTTATTTCAATGAATGTTATTGCCTGAATGGATCATAGCAAAAATATAATGACGCAAAAATATCCACAGAGTTCTATTTATGTCTAAGCAGTGTGATCAATTCACATTTCTGCTATAAATGACATTAGAGGTTTGCCTACACTGTTGTCTTGATGGATGAATTGTAGCTGCATATTTGCTCAGGTAAAAAACAATATTTATCACAAGTGATCAAAGGAAGCTCTTGTTTGCTTAAATGAGAAGATATTATATTTTACTGAGGTCAGAAAGCTTAGAAATGGACTGTAATCTGGAGTCCAGATTTAGGATAAAATCTAAAGTCTAAGTCAGTAGATGATATAGTTTGGCTTTGTCCCCACCCAAATCTCATCTTGAATTGTAGTTCCCATATTCTCCACCTGTCATGGGTGGGACCTGGTGGGAGGTAATTTAATCATGGGGGCAGTTACCTCTCATGCTGTTCTCATGGTAGTGAGTGAGTTCTCATGAGATCTGATGGTTTTATAAGGGGCTTTTCCCCCTTTAGCTGGGCACTTCTCCTTGCTAACACCATGTGAAGAATGATGTGTTTTCTTCCTACTGCCATGATTGTAAGTTCCCTGAGGCCTCCCTAGCCAAGCTGAAGTGTGAGTCAATTAAACCTCTTTCCTTTATAAATTACCCAGTCTTGGGTATGTCTTTATTAGCAATATGAGGACAGACTAATACAGTAGAAATATTCTAACTGCAAAACCTGTCAAGTCTGCAGCCTTCAAAGTTTGCTTTAAGCAAGATTTAAGACTATCATGGTTTGTTGTCACTTAATCATGGAGTCTACCTATTTCCCCTTTACCAGGATGCGATGATCAAGATTTTTCTTGGGCCAGGTGCAGTGGCTCACGCCTGTAATCCTAGCACTTTGGGAAGCCGAGGCAGGTGGATTACACAAGGTCAGGAGTTCGAGACCAGCCTGGACAACATGGTGAAACACCATCTCTACTAAAAATACAAAAATTAGCTGGGCATGGTGGCATGTGCCTATAATCTCAGCTCCTTGGGAGGCTGAGGCAGGAGAATCGCTAGAACCCAGGAGGCAGAGGCTGCAGTGAGCCGAGATCTCGCCATTGCACCCCAGCCTGGGCAACAGAGCAAGACTCCATCTCAAAAAAAAGTTTTCCTTGAACTCAGAACAGGTTAGATGGGCACACTATCTAGATATTTCCTTCTCTACTGCATCTCTCACTACAACATACTATCACCTTTTGTCTCTCTGACAACCAGCTCCCACCAGACTCTGAGCTCTTTGAAGGCAATGATTCTGTTTCATTTCTAGTTGTGTTCCCAACACAAATAAGTGATCAAGAAATATTTCACATTAAAAGCAAAACATATCATATTCATTTCCATTTACAGAAATCCTAATATCAGGGGTTCACCAAGCCTACATTATCATGGAAAGTCACAAAAGTTCGAGAATATGGTACCTTAAAACTAACAGTGTGTATATATGATCAGGCTGATAGGAAATCCCAAACATCAGAAAGTGGACCCTCCTTTCTATCACTTAAATGGCGTTGACTTGGGAAATTAAGAGATGTGACTTTACAAAAGGAACATTTGAAGTGAAAAGTTTTGCTTAATTATAACTCCTATCAGTAAATCATTACTCACGCCTTCTGACTTGAGAGTTTTGTCTTTAAAGAAACCAAAGTGTTGCAGAAGTAAGAGTTAATTATTTTGAAAGACTACTATTAAGTAATTCAATATCCCTGAATTATATTTAAATTACTAATGGCCCAAATAAGCAGATTTATGCTAAGATACCTGGGATCTTAGCTATGTACCTTCTTCTTTCTTCATGGCATACACATTAAGTAAATTTGATTATAAAGGGAAAACTATTCACTGACAACATAGCTGATAGCAACAGCATTAAAAAGGCGTATTGCTTACTAATACTATGGTGCTTACTATTTCTAAAATAAAAAATAGGTTGGACACAGTGGCTCATGCCTATAATTCCAGCATTTTGAAGGGCCAAGGTGGGAGGACTGCTTGAGCTCAGGAGTTTGAGACCAGCTAGGGCAACACAGTGAGATCCCCACCTCTACAAAAAATAAAAAATTAGTCAAGTGTGGTGGTGCAGGTCTGTAGTCCCAGCAACTTGGGAGGTTAAGCCGGGAGGATCACTTGATCCCTAGAGGTTGAGGCTGCAAAGAGCTATGATAGTTCTACTGCACTCCAGCCTAGGTAAAAAAGGGAGACCCTGTCTCAATATAAATAAACAAATAAAATAAAATAGAAAAACATAGACTTTCATCATTCTCCAGGAGTAATTAACAATAGCTTAATTTCCATATTTTAATAGAATCCAAAATTTGTCTCCTTGATAGTGGTATTTATTTCTTGAGTGCATACGCTTGTGCTTTGGCTGAATAATGCTGCCAATGAGATACATGGCCAATACAAAACAGCTTCTTTGTGACATTTTCTAAGAAGTTTTTGCCAATGTCAAGATTTCTTAATCAAAATCCATTTTGCTTTGGGGTTTTCATTTTAATGTCAAGATGGTATTCATATGACAATTATCCTGTTGCAAGTAGCTTGTGTAAGTAATGAAATTGTGACTTACCTTGCTTCTTCTCCATAATTTTGTAGATATACATGTATGTGTATGTGTATGACACTTATTGAAGCTGAAATTAAAATAATCTTTTTAAAGTGCTTCTTATTAAAACCACCGATGACATTTACGAGAGATGTAAGCAAACCCCGATGCTTCCTTCAAAACGATAAGATAAAAATGTCACAAGAACCATCATTTTGTGGTATTCAGAATTCATGAAAAACCATCACTAGAAGCTACGGAACTAGCCAAAGCTGCTGTCCAATCAGGCATTCAAAGACATTAATGGACGCCTCTGAATTGAATTTTTATGTATTAACCTGTGTTTTCTGCTTCCGGCAACATATTGCTTCAGGGCTGAATTAAACGCTGGTGTGTACGCATTTCCTGGAGATAACCAGTGTAACTAGCTCATGGAATCAGACCCTGTTACCTGCTAAAGTCTCAGCACTTGGGTCATCTCTTTCTTACCAGCTCTCTTACTGTCCTCAAGCTGGGTAAAGCTAGGATTAGAATTAGGCCTTAATCTGTGTTTCCATGATGGTTAGTGCACGTCTGCAGCTTAGTACCACCCTACCAGGGACTGACAACTTTTGCTCCCCTGTCTCTACATCTGACTCCTGGACAAAACCCCATGTCCACGTCATTCAATGCATCAATTGCTTTAAGTCCTTTAAGTCTTCTTTATTTTTTCATCTATAGTGGCATGACAGAATTGTATTTAAAATATACATGTATTTGTGTAGTGAAGAGTAAAATGTCTGCCAATGGAAGAAGTTGAATATTTTCAATAAAAAATTTGGATAATTCTTTCTTGACAATGGACATTTTTCCTATACTTCTTTTTTTAAAACAGTATAATTATTTTGAAGGTAACTTGCTTCTTATTAAGAGTACAATTATGCTTCTGTTGTATCTGCATGTCCTTTACATTTTCAGTTAACTTACACTGATCACCTTTTATGTAGAGACTATGTTTAGCAGGTTAAATAAAATATCTTTAATTTACAAAGTTACATAATGATGTTCAGAAAGGTTAAAAAATGTGCCTGAGGTCTGACTTCTGATAAGTCTGAAGAAACAAGATTTCTGCCTCTCTTTTTCCCACCTGATGAATTATTTCTGCTTCATTCTACCAAGATTAAAAACTTCAAGTGATGTAAAAAACGTGAATCTACAGAATCACCTCCACTGCTGATGGGAATACAATTAGACAACCATTTTGGAAAACAATTTGGCATTAGCGTATTAAGATGAATTTTAACTCTTGGGTATGGAACAAAGAGAAACTCCGGAAAAATGTAAAGGCAGAGACATGTGCAAGGCCGTTCGTGGCAGAAATGTTTGTAACAGCAGAAACTCAGAGCAGTCCAAATGCTCACTGAGGAGAGAATGGATGGATTGTGGGTATAGTCACATGATGGAATATTCTAGGGCAGGGATAAACTACAGCGGGGCACAGCATACTGGCCTATCAACCTGTGTTTCATCACTGAGTGGGGCGGCATAGCATACACTGGAGAGTCCAGATGGGGAGCCAGACCTGCTGTAGCACCAGTATCAGTGTGGCCTTGGACAGTTCTGAAACTCTTTCATCCCCATTTCCACATCTCTGGAGTGGGGACAATAGTACCTACCTGATAGGGTCCTTGTGAGAACTAAGTGAATATACATATAGCAATTAAAATGGGCAACGATGCAAAATATGTGTTTTCTCTCACCATTTAAACATCATTTACTAGAATCTAGTAGAATTTAAGTAGATATTCAAATTACTTACGCTTCATATTCATTAAGCACACGTAGAAGAGATCATTTCTGTATCTTACAGTAGAACTATATTTGTTGTATTTAACATACTAAAAATTCTGACACATTAGGTTGGTGCAAAGGTAATTGCAAAAGTAACTACTTACTTCCTGAGACATCTCTTCTTTCCTATTTAATTGCAAAAGTAATTGGCATTACCTTTAATGGCAAAAGTCACAATTACTTTTGCAATTGCCTAATAACTGAAACCATGAACAACAGCAGTTATAACTTTGAAGGACATTATTTCTAATTATTTGTAAGCAGTCCCTTAAAGAAACACATAGACACTTAATATAAAGTATTTCCCCTTTTAATTGAATTTATACTTAAAAAAACTATGTTCTTAAAAATAATGCAAGGTCTTTCATCAAATAAGCATTTTAGCATGACTATACATTTTTAAGTATTGAAATCAGACATGACGGAGACAGATAATCTTAGAAATACAAATAAAAAAGTCCAAATTGAAGTAGTAGGTCTTTGAAATCATCCACTCAAAACCCTTGATTTTTCAAATGAGGAAAACGGAGAACCAGAGAAGTTAACAAAGAATAAAAGAATCATATGAGTTGGAGGGCAGGACAATATGTAGAAACTCTATATTCTGGTTGTTAGTTCTCTTTCTAGTGTGTCATATAAGTGCATTCTAAATAAATATATCCTGTGACACAGAGCTATGTATGTGATGAGACCACAGGCATTTGATTCTACGGCCTGGGGCTATGTAGTGGACCATCAGAAGGTCCAAGGTTATCAAGGAAGGCCAAGTGGCTACTGAAAAACCACATGTATAACAATGGTATTCTCTCTTACACAAATATTCCTATGTGGTGGACCATCAGAAGTCTCAAGCTTTTTTTAGCACCATGAGATTGTCCTCTACCTCCATGATGGCCAAGTGGTTACTAAAAATCATACATATAACAATGATTTTTCTTCCTTAGACAAATGCTTCTATTTATGACTTATCTCTCTTGGTTTATGACATTACATTTTTCCTGTCACCCAAGTTTGAAACTGTGACATTGGTTTTAAGCTCTCTTGCTCCTTTGCTGACTACATTTGCCTGCTTACTTGCTGAGACGCCTTTTCTTTCCTATTTAATCTCCTTCTCTCCTCTGGGCCACTTTCTCACTACAAAAATGATCACTTTTTACAGTTTTCTTCAACTCTTTTTTTGTCAAGGCACGATCTACTACGACTTTTTGTCAAGCACCTAAAAATATTTCCTTGTATTTTTCTCATGCATTTATATTTTAGTCCACTGCAAAAGAGTTTCTACCATTCCCACTTTATAGAAATGCCTTGTCACACATGGCCAATAGTTTCCTACTTACTTTCACATCTGCAGTATCTGATGGTTAACTACACGTCCTTCTTAATGTGGTTCACATACCTTGGCCTTGGTTTTAACAGTATTCTAATTTCTACCTCTTTCTTTCTTTCTCTTTCTTTTCTTTCTTTCCTTTTTTTTTTTTTTTTTTTTAGATGTAGTCTCATTCTGTCATCCAGGCTGGAGTGAGTGGCGTGATCTTGGCTCACTGCACCCTCCACCTCCTGGGTTCAAGCAATTCTTCTGCCTCAACCTCCCACGTAGCTGGGATTACAGGCATATGCCACCATGCCCGACTAATTTTTGTATTTTTAGTAGAGACAGGGTTTCGCCATGTCAGCCAGACTTGTCCCAAACACCTGACCTCAAGTGATCCGCCTGCCTCTGTTTCCCAAAGTGTTGGGATTACAGGCATGAGCCACTGCGCCCAGCCCTGTTTGCTGTTTCTTTTTGCCAATCTCTTTGTTCGGTTTTGTTTCCCTCAAAATGCAGCCATTCTCCTAGGTATTGCCTGCAAGGATTTATTCCTCTGCATACATTTTCTTCCATTATTTGTTCTGTTCCTAAAGCATCATCCATCATATCTACTTGTATCAGACCTGTGGCCGTGTATGTGCCAAGATTTCTAGAAAATTCCAGGAATACATTTCTAATTGTCCATTACCTCCAAAGATAGCCAAGTAGTTACTACAAACCATACACATAGTAGTGTTTTTCTCCCTTATGCAAATGCTCCTATTTCTGAATTCTCTATCTTGGGTTATAACACTGATGTTGGCTTCGAGTCATTGACCTCTACTGACATCATCTTCATAATTTCTCACCCCTGGAAGGAAATTCCTTGGGCATTCCTCACTAGCTGGATCCCTGATATCCCATTTCATTCTCACCACATCTATCACTTGATGTCATAGTTTCTAGATCTGATTTATGTTTTGCCTTCTATGTTGCCATATTTTAGCTCATCCATCATTCATTCATCATATATTAACTATGTATACTGTAACAGGTACATACATGAGAAGTTTTTCTTCACGTGGTCACTTAACAAACATTTACTGAGCAGCTATTATTCTAAGCTCATTGTTAGGTCAGAAGCACATTCATACAAAAATGAGTATTAAATGGCTCTTGACCTTAGTTCTGTGTAATATTGGTATACAGAGGAATATGAGCCACTTTGCAAAATGTCTTCAAGGGAACAATATTTCCACAAGTGTTAGAGAGAAATAAATAAGGGCACACACTGGGTCAAAGTTAAACAAGGGTCTTTATTATGGAATTATCAGAGCCCTTTATATGTGAATACACATTTTCAATTTCCCAGAAAGGGAAGGGAATATAGAACCACCGATTTATTATACCACAGGCTTTTGCCTCTTTACTAGGTCAGATAAAGTAGGTGTGTCTGACTGCCCACATTTTATGGATGGAGAAACTGATGTTAAGCGAATTCAGGTAAATACAGTAAAAGACTGCAATAGGCTGATGGCTAATATCTATGCTTCAAGGTCTGCTAAAAGTTTCAGCTCCTTTATTTTACACATATTTAGCACTTTAACAACATGCTCTACATCTTCATCATTCTCTGCCTCCTCTACCTAACCCTATCAGGCTTTTTTTTTCCCCCATTCATATCTGACCACACCAGCTACTTGTGTCATGATGTCCATTTCATATCATATGAAAAATCTTAAAGGAAACTCTCTATCAATTATAGACCCACAATCCCTTCTGCAAAATACTTGGAGCTAGATGTGTTTCTGAATTCATAATGTCTGAATACAAATATATTACTATACCTATACTGTGGAATCAAAGGGAAGCACTCAGGATCAACACGTTAAAATTTTTGCAAAAATATGTGCAATTGTTCACAGTTAGTGAGATTAATAAAACTATAAATAGTTGCATGCTCGTTCAGGTCAGGTTTGGATCCAAAAACGAAAAAGCTTTTGGACACTTGTATCCTTAACACCTAGTGAGAACATGCTGCTAATTGTTCCTAGGAAACATCTTCACAACATTTCACTACACACTCATAAACCCACACACATGTCCACACAGGTGCATGCACATATATCCTATAGATTTTGGAGTCAAGTGATAATAAATGTAATTTGGTAAACATAATATTTAAGCCTCTCATTTTTCCATACCTGTGACTATCCGAAATTTTACCAAGAAATAACTACTGCTGCATGGTAAAATTTACCACAAATTGATTTTTTTCACAGTCATGTCACTTTAGTCTATTCTAGTCAAAGCAAACACTTAACGATTATTATCCAATCAATCTTTCAGGAATTAGGTGAGCTTAATTTTACACATATTGAGCATCATTTGTATACTCAATTTTATCACATTTTATCAGTAGATTATTGTATCCATGAGATATTCATTCTCAGCTAAATATAAAATACATTTGAGTAAACACAATTAGGTAACTAGAAACCATATTCTGTTTCCCTCCATTTTTAAAAAAATTACGCAACTTTGGAACTTGTATGAATTCAAGAAAGATATTTTGCAAAATTAATAGACAATCATTTTTAAAAGCTACTATGTTCTTTCTGAAGTTTTGTGGTATATGGCTTTTATTTATATGCACTAAAAACATAAGAGTCCTAAAAATAAAAACAAAAGTATTCTCAGGCCAGGCACAGTGGCTCATGCCTGTAATCCCAGCACTTTGGGAGGCCAAGACGGGAGGATCACCTGAGGTTGGGAGTTCGGGACCAGCCTGGCCAACATGGTGAAACCCCATCTCTACTAAAAATACAAAAATTAGCCAGGTGTGGTGGTGCATGCCTGTAATCCCAGCTACTCTGAAGGCTGAAGCATGAGAATCACTTGAACCCAGGAGGCAGAGGTTGCAGTGAGCCGAGAACATGCCACTGCACTTCAGCCTAGGTGACAGAGTGAGACTCTGTCTCAAAACAAAACAAAACAAAAACAAAACAAAACAAAACAAAACAAAAAACCTCCAAAACCAAAGTTTATTCTCAGTGTCTTTTCTTTTCTTTATCTGGCACTGCATGCAGTCTGAGAGTACAGTTGATATGTAGTCCTAGTGGGTTACTCATTAATTAGTCTTTTTAAATCCTATGTACAGGAGTCTATTGATCAGAAGCCATATGCACTCTCTGCATGGGTTGTAATAAATATATTTTAAATTTTTGAACTTGTTTGCATGATGGCATAGAAAGAAGTTTAGATAAACATTCCAAACAGAAGGCATATGCATTTTGGCTTGGGTGAGTTTATAAAAATGACATGATCTAACATATTTCAGTTTCTTAATGCTGCACAAGTAGCTAGAAATCTCTCTCCCTGTGCTTATCCCAGCTACAGTCATAACCCTTCTCCATTAACTACTGGTGCCATCTGTTGGTATGATATGAATGGGCATCCAGATTGGTGGGTATTTGAATCACTCACAGAAGAAAAATCATGTGATTCACCTTATTATCTGACTTGTGAAGTTACCATCATACTTTAGTGATTAGATATTTTCAAATGTTTTCAATAAATGTTTAAAATAATCTATGAAATGCATTTCAATATCAACAAAACACATTTTAATCAATGATATTTTACATTTCTTGATTTTAAAATATAAATCTTAAACAAAAACTTTGAAAACAGTAGCTTCATCATTATTTTTGGTATTCTTCACAAGAAATGAATAATGGCTAATAGGTATCCTAATCATCCTTTTTTATCTTCTGTAATGCTGATGTTTTGACATCTTGTGACCTGGCTGACCTGGAAGGGACAGCTCCTGCCAGCGCTTGTGTACCCCTAGAGAGAGTATATGACCAGCCCAACAGCCTACCTTTCACATGCAAGGTAACCAATCCAGTGACCACTCACATCACCACCTCCTCTACAGGGCTGTCACATTCAAGACTAATATTCCCCTGCCTAGTCATCCCAGGGGCAGAAAAGACACATCCAGGACACCGTCTACACCCCACAGCTTGCTGAAATTATTCAAACCATCCAATCCTAAACCTGTTTGCCCGGCCTTATCCTTCCTTCATACAGAAAGCACAATAAAGGTGCTTGCCCACATCTCCCCTTTGCTCTCTCTGCCTCCTGACTCGCCCAGTGCTTCTCCGCATAGCCTGGAATATCTTGGGTGCCCCTCCTTTTGGGAACTGTGAGTAAAGAACTATCTTTTAATGGCAGTTGTCTCCGGGTCTGTTGGCCTCACAATGCCTGAGTAATAATAAAACCTACCTTTCAAAACAATAGATCACTGGGTCTATTATCTGTTTTGAAGTCCCCATGATTATAACCTGTGACATTCTGGGCTCTTTATATCTGGAGGCTGGAGTTGTTCTTCCTCGTTCCAGGCGAAAGTGCCAGGTGACACTTAGTCTAGTGGCTCCGAAGCCTACTCCCAGAATTTCTGGATGTCGAATACCTGAATAGTCTATTTAGTGCTCAGGGCATATGAACCTCAACATGGCCCTGATGGAACACTGACCTATTAGCCAAAATGCGGTCTACTTGACCCTGTCTGTCTCATGCCAGGTATCAAGAATAGCTGTAGGTCTGGCTCACTGCTGGTTTACTCAGCCATTCTCAGGAGTCTCCTGAAAGCACTGTGTATGTGTGAGTGGACGAGTATCTGCATGTGTGTACACACACACTTGCAAGCATCCATCTAAAATAATTCTGCCAGGCCGGGCGCAGTGGCTCAAGCCTGTAATCCCAGTACTTTGGGAGGCCGAGGCGGGTGGATCACGAAGTCAGGAGATCGAGACCATCCTGGCTAACATGGTGAAACCCCGTCTCTACTAAAAATACAAAAAACTAGCCGGGCGTGGTGGCGGGCGCCTGTAGTCCCAGCTACTCGGAGGCTGAGGCAGGAGAATGGCGTAAACCCGGGAGGCGGAGCTTGCAGTGAGCCGAGATCGCGCCACTGCACTCCAGCCTGGGTGACACAGCGAGACTCCGTCTCAAAAAAAATAAAATAAAATAAAATAAAATAAAATAAAATAAAATAAAATAATTCTGCCATATTTAAGTATATAAAACCAACATTCAAAAAATTATGTAAAATAAATATCAGATTTTAGAATACCACATTTATGCTTCTTAAAAAGTAATTCTGTAATATGGATACATTGGTGGATAATTACTGGTAATATTTTGGCAATGCAAAAAAATCTGTTCAGTGTAAATTTCATGTTGATTACATTAATCATTATATATTTGTAAGTAGCTTTGAATTATCAAACATACAAAAAATTTTATATTTCCAGTAGCATCTTTGCTGATTTCACCATTGAAAATTAATGCAGAGTTGACTCCAGATTTTTCATTTATATTATATTGGAGGTTTTTGTTAGATCACAGATTTCTTTAACTTTGGAATTTATATTTTTGGTTGAGAAAAAATCATGTAAATGGCATGCATTTGTAGCTTACAGAAATACATTTAAATCATGTAAAAACATGAAAGAAATCAAATACAAATACATCACAAATACATTATGGTACAGCTTATTTTATTTAGACGTGTACAGATGATATATCAAAATGCACTTAGCATCCTTCATGCAACAAAAGAGAATGTGGTTAAAAAGGTGACGCTGGGTAGGAAGCAGCTTTACTCCCAACCTCTAGCGTTATCTTGGGGGGAGTAAATTATCTTTGTTACATGTTTCCCATCTGAAAATTTTAAACACCTAAGCGCTCTCCTAATACTAAGGATTGCTTCATTAAGCATATGTAGGCGGCGCTGTCATAGTTGGCTGATTCTATAAGCTGCCTTGAAGCACTTTCCTTCCCTTGTCCTGAACTCTTTGCATCTTGCAGATATAATACACAAACAAAATACAGTATTTTTAGATGAAATATTCAGCATCGCTTAAAATTAAAACTAAATTCAAATTTGTCAAATGGATGCTTAAAAATCCAAAAGATCTAAATATGAGTACGGGGACCCGATATCAGGTTTATCATAATGCTCACTAAGAAATAAGACAGAAGAGCAACACCCCATGCCTTCTTTTGGATTTACAAAAAATTACCCAACATAAATTTCTGGTAAAAAATCATACAAGTTGTTCCTCAAGCTCTAAAAATACCTTAAAATTAGGATTTTCTATAGACGTTTATATTGAATAGATTCTATTTCCTAAGCTAAGATTTAATTTAAATGAAGACCAAAAAGTAAATGAACTTACGTTCTTGCCAGCATAAAACAAGATGACTGTACCCTTGATTGAGGGTAAGAAACTAGCCACCTTAATATTAAACATCAATTGCATGCAACTACATATAATAGGTTTGGCAATAAACACAGTAATAATGTAAGTGTTCTGACTATTTTCTGTAAGAGTTCTTATCAGAAATGGACATCTCAGTTTTATTCATATGGGTTCATAAACCATAGAGTTTTTGATGATTCGGTCTCATTCCAAACCATCCAAAAAGGTGCAATTGATTGAACTGGCCATGCAGTTAAAATGGCTAAAATGATCAGATTGACTATAGCTCTGTCAGGTGCTTATCAGAAAAACATGATCTTACAGAGGCAAATCTGTCCCAACAAAAGCATGGCTCAGAAGCCTTTCCTACCTGCATACAAACCTGGACCCTCAAAAATATATTCTTAAGTATTCATTTATATCCTGTCTACTTCAAAATGGAGTTTAGACAATTACATCAAGGGAGAAAGAAGCCCTAAAAGCAAAGCAATTAACACTAATATCATTCATATTAATTTCAGAATGATTAAAACAACTGTTTTACCCCTTAAGCATGTAAGATTTCCACTTCCTAAATCCTTATTTTATTGTTGCCATTTTTAATCTACTATGACTATATCCTTCAAAGCAACATTAACAACATGACTGGTTTATTTTTGGTACCATAAGAGGACTATTTACTGGCAAACTGTTCCCACTGAATGAGAATGAGAAACTTAATAACGCTGTTGGTCTTTGATATTTTTCCAGCAGAAATATTCCTTCCTCCATGTAGTACATGAGACTTTCAGCCTCCAGACAGGCTCTTTATTTTAGAGGAAAAAAAATGTTAAATCGGTAGAAGTGTTCATGACTTTGCTTTATTTTTATTTTCTTATAGGTTTGTTGATATGGTTTGACTGTGTCCCCACCCAAATCTCATCTTGAATTGTAGCTCCCATAATTCCTACTCGTTGTGAGAGGGTCCTGGTGGGAGATAATTGAATCATGGGAGTGGTTTCCCCCATACTGTTCTCATGGCAGTGACTAAGTCTCACAAGATCTGATGATTTTATAAAAGGTTTCCCCTTTCGCCTGGCTCTCATTCTCTCTTGCCTGCTGCCGTGTAAGATGTGCCTTTCTCCTTGTGGCGTGATTGTGAGACTCCCCAGCCACATGAAACTGAGAGTTCATTAAACCTCTTTTTCTTTATAAAGTACCCAGTCTCAGGTTTGCCTTTATCAGCAGCGTGAAAATGGACTAATACACCCATCTCACATGCAATGACACCCACAGGCTAAAAGTAAAGGGATGCAGAAAAATCTTCCAAGCAAATGGAAAACAGAAAAAAGCAGGGGTTAATATTTTAATTTCAGACAAAACAGACTTTAAACCAACACAGATCCTAAAAATACAAAGAAAGATATTACACAATGGTAAAGGGTTCAATTCAAGAAGAAGACCTAACTATCCTAAATATATATATGCACCCAACAAAGGAGCAGCCAGATTCATAAAAGCAAGTTCTTAGAGGCCTACAAAGAAACTTAGATAACCACACAGTAATAATGAGAGATTTCAACACCCCACTGAAATTATTAGATCAATCATCGAAGCAGAAATCTAGCAAAGATATTCAGGACCCAAACTTGACACCTAACCATATAAGCTTGTTTTTCTTTATAAATTACCTAGTCTCTGGTATGTCTTTATTAGCAGTGTAAGAACAGACTAATAAACTCGTAAATAAGTGAAAAGTTAAGGGCATGTAAACTCCCATGCATTGAGTATTTCTATGTTAGACAGAATGCAAAGGTTTTAAGGCAAAATCTCATTGGATCCTTGGGACAAATCTATTGTTCTCTAAATTTTAGAGATAAAGATACCAAAGCTTGTTAAATTTACATGTCTTGACCAAGATTGAACAGTAGCCATAGGAGAACTCTCAGGTCATCTCTTTTATTCTAAAGAAATACTTTACATCAGCTGGCTTGTTGAAAAGAAAGAAGAACATGTGAAACGTGAGTATCTCTATTTATGAATAAAAATGTTGAATAACCTTGCTGTTTTCATTTACAAAGGAGAGCACAGAATTCCTTTAATACTTGACAATGGTGTTATTGTATTCATGGACGATGATCAGTCAAAATGTATTCTGTAGGTTGTATTTTATTAAACAGATTTAATTTTAGATGTAATTTTGTTAAACAGATGTAATTTCAAGCACAAAATTAAAAGGAGACCTAAATACAGCAGTGACATTCATAAAAATTAACTTTTATCAAGAGTATCTTCTTTTAAAAGTGGTTTTTGTGATTTTGTTTTATAAGAGGTTAGAAAAATAAAATAAAATGATTCTGCTCCAGTTAAGGAAAATTAACACTTGGAACTCCCACAGCAATAATTCCTTTCCCTCCCCCAACATTAAGGAACTCCAAATTTTTACCAAACAACTACAACTGCTAAAGCTGTACCTACCTATATATTGATTCTATATATATTTATTTAGCATCTACTGTATGCCAGTTACTATGCTTGAAGTTGCATGTAACCTAATGTAACTTGTGGTTTAAATTTTAGAGGCAGCTATCTGTAAAACCAAAACAAACAAAAAATCCATTGACAGCAGCAACCAAAAAACCCCAAAATATTTTCAAAAAACTAAACACACTTCAACACTGTATGCACTGTACACACCGTAAACAACATACAAAGATATGACCACATGGGTGAAAATGTCAGAGCACAATAGCAGATAAAAATATTTAAACAATGACGTTACATGAAATTGCTATGAATCAGTGTACCTTTTGTTTCTTGCTCTTAATCTTCACAGGAAAACGACTTGGTCCTCAAAAATTCATTCCACTAACTCTCTTGTTAGAATCATTGGGGGGAAATATTTTGTCTAAAAGTCTGAATATGACATACATGCAGAAACTGATTTTAAACAAGAGGTCAACCAATCCCACAGGGAAAGAATAATGTTTTCAACAACTGATGCTGGAACAATTGGCTAATGCAAACAGAAAAATCTCTCTCTCTCTCTCTCTCTCTCTCTCTCTCTCTCTCTCTCTCTCGCCTACTCTTATTTCACATCATTTACAAAAAATAACTTAAAATAGGTCATAGACTGAAGTGTAGGATGCAAAAGTATAAAACTTCTATAAGGAAATAAAGGAACAAAATCTTTGCAATCATTGGTTAAGAATTTCTTTAAAATAACATGAAAACACAAAATAAAAATGGATATACAGTATTAGAATTCATCAAAATTACAAAGTTATGCTCTTCAAATAATAGAAAAATTAAAAGGGAACCACAAACTGGATGAAAATAGTTTCATAATACCTGTCTGATACAGGACTTGTCTCCAATATACATGAAGAACTTTCATGACTCAACACTAAAAAGATAACTCAATTAAAAAGCTAGGTCAATTATTTGAATGAACTCTTCAATAAATAAGATATAAGGGTGATAAGTAAATATCTTAAAATTGGTCAGTATTACAATTTGTAAATGTACCTTAATAAAGCCAACAAAAATTTAACGCCATCGGTGTTTGCTACAGTTTAACTACAGATTATACATAAATTTTTCACTGAAATTATGAATATACTCATTTCACTCCAAACATACAATGTTTCTGCTGACAAGTATAGAATGGTATTGTCAGCCTCTTTCAAAGCCTGAGTATAAAATAGTAGGTGTCGCAGATACCTAATGTGAAATAAAACATGAGGCCATAATGTAAAGGCAACCCAACTCAAATGCCAGAACTCATTTGGTCCCAGAGCTTTCCACTGAAAGCTCAGCAAAGGGCCAATTTTCTTCCACCCCAAGTCTTTCATTGCACATTGATGCCAACTTGTCTACCTTCCCCTTAATGCTCAGCAGTTTTGCCTTTCACTCCATTTCATTGCATATGTAAGGCTGATTGCTTGTTGTGCTTACTGATTACCTCCTTTAAAGTTTGAAATTGCATTGTCTTAAAAATGAACACTATACTATGTGTGATATTTAGTAATGAGGTAAAACCTAAAACATAAACTTGCAGGTAGGAAAGATTTGCATAATTCATTGAGATTATATGAAACACTATCATATTAGGAATGTACACATTGCTAATTGTAAAATTATATCCCATCAACCATCACAAATTGAAGAGTCAGAGTGTTTAAGTCACTTAGATTGTTAAGTGGTTGAGGCCTGGAATGTGTTTTCAGTTTTGCTAGACACTCTGACTTTGTCTCTGGTGGCTGCCACTGTGTAATTATGTTCTTTCTCCTTAGAGGAGCAAAGACAGCAAGATTAACTCGCTCAGATATAGGAAGCTATGACACCGCACGTCACATCCACAAAAATATACCTACTCATGCTTTTTCTAAAATGAAATATTTGCTCTACACAAAGCATTAAACTTCACACGCAAATCAGAAAAGTACAAGAAGAGTTTTACAAGTGTACAAGCACACACAGACACACACAAATGGAAGAACCCATTAGAGTTTTAATTCTAAGTTTTAAAAATTGTGCCAAATTGTTCTTATTTCTTCTTTTTTTTCTGGTGTGCTGGAGGCTCTCTCACTCTTTCTGCTAAGGAGGAACCTTATTTCATCTATTTTCAGCTGTCAGGTAGAGGATAGATGATGAATAAAATTTGAGCTAATTTGCAGAGGTGTTTGGAAAGCATTTGAAAAATTGCTGGTGATCACTATGCTCCAAAATTGGGTCATGAGGAGCAAGTCCCATAAAACAGTTCTTTTGTCTTTTGGATAGATTTATTAACACTGGAAGAACTAGGGAATTCTGTAAAAAAAAAAAAAAAGTTTCTGGACTTTGGCCAAACATCTGAGAGGGCTAGCGGTAGTGTGCTGAAATGCCCTTCTAACTCTCATCACTTCTGATAATTCTTCAAGACCTATCTAGATGTCCCCAGTTCTGCAAAGCAGACCCTACACAATCCGGGTGGAGTCACCAGCAGCTCTTCAGTGGCTCCACAGAACAAATGCTCTCCATTGTGCCCTTTATCAGCTGTGTACCACGATGTTTTTAACAATTCGTTTTAACACAGCCTCCTCTATTGGACCATGATTCTATAGTATAACAAAATGTTCAGACTGCATGCAGGCATCAATAGATATTTGATGAAAGCTATGGTTGAAATCCTGCAGACAAAATGAAAAAAAATTACTATGGGTAACAGTAGATATAAATAGATAGTTAATGACAATGCGGAAATAGTATTTGCTATTTCAAAGGATGGGGAGTACCCTTATAGCAGTGGTCCCCAGCCTTTTCAGCACCAGGGACCAGTTTCATGGAAGACAATTTTTCCCCAGACTGGGTGGGGGGTGGGTCATGGTTTCGGGATGTTTCAAGTGTATTACATTTATTGTGCACTTTATTTCTAGTATTACATGCTCATCATTATGTAGAATCAGTGAGAAACCTGAGCCTATTTTCCGGCAACTAGATGATCCCATCTTGGGGTGATGGGAGACAGTGACAGATCATCAGGCATTAGATTCTCATAAGGAGCGAGCGACCTAGATCTCTCACATACGAAGTTCACAATAGGGTTCACGCTCTTATAAGAATCTCTTGCGGCAGCTCATCTGACAGGAGGTGAAGCTCAGCTTGGCTCACTCACCCACAACTCACCTCTTGCTGTGCAGTCAGGTTCCTAACAGGCCATGGAGTAGTACCAATCCATGGCCCAGGGGTTGGGGACCCCTGCTTTATAGAATACAACTAACTTTTTAATCAAATTCGTGATGTGGATAGGGATACGTATTATACAGATGACAGAAATAATTCCACACGTTTTCACCATGCTGGAACAATGGGTAAATCCAAAAAGACAGATTTTAAACAGGATACATCAAAAAGTCTTAATTTTATATTAAAATATGCAATGGTCCAGGATCAAGACACTGAGGCTTAAAAACCATAATATGCATATAAGACCACAAAATAATGGATAATGTTCATTAAGTTCTTGTTCTGCATTAGCTTAAGTGGGAAGTGCTTGACAAGTATCAGCTAACTCAATTCTCAAAACAGTACCATGTAGCAATATTAGAAGTTGCATGTAAAAGATGAGGCAATTGAAACTCAGAGGGCAGAAGGAACCTGCCCAAGGTCAGATCAAAGAGTATGTGACACAACATGAGTGTGATCCTCAGCTCTCCGGGGTTAAAATTCCCTATGCTCTTTTCCAGTCGATCACTGCTTCCAGCCTCAGCTATAAGCACCATGCTCTACTGATTCTCAAAGCGGTCTGGGAGTTACTTGGCCTCTAAAAAAGTATAAGGCTCTATGCTTCATTAGTAGATGTATTACGACCAGACTAAGAGGGCTGATTGTTCTTCATCACTTTTTGTACTTCTTGTACAATTATATTTGTCTCAATTACAGTATCCCCAGGATGGGAAAGTGTCAAAAAAAAAAAAAAAAAAAAAAGAGTGGTTAAGCTTTTGAGAAGACTTGGAAAAACACAAGGGCCAGCTTGGAATGCACAGAGAACTGCAGATGCAAATGGCACTTTCACTTTTTGCATGCCTCTGGGTGATGGGACAAAAGCTGGCAGGAAAGACTTTTTAGCAATTAGAAATGTCTAAAACTAAATAGACGAATTTGTGAGACAATCAATTCCTCTCTACTGGAAACCATTTTTGTGGAAGGTAAATGACACATAATTGGGAGTGGTATGCGGCCAGCAGATTTGACCAGGTGACTGCAAGTTCCTTTCCTGCTCTAGGGATCCGTACCTTTAGTGATCAACGACCCAGGCAGCAGAACAAATGAAAATGTTGGAGCTATGCTTCGATAACTAATTTCCATGTCAATATTTGTGAGTAATGTATATCAAGCATTTCTTACAGTTACTGACGATTAGCCTTGTTGCCACTGCCTAACCCAGAAGAGTTAAACAACAACAACAACAACAAAAAACTCATGCAAGAGACAATAAGCCTCTTAAATAAGGGCAGAAGATACACAGGAGGTAGAACAGATTTATCTGGTGTCTGCTATGATAGCTGTTTTCTACAGGTGGTTCACAAACCCCACTCCCGACCCCTGGCATCTCATTAAAATTCTCCAGGTCACTAAAAGTGATAACAGCATTTGTTTAGGAAGAATGTATTTTCACCCCTGAAACAGAAGAGTTTGAACATATCAAATAAAAACTACCAGCAATTAGAGGAGAGATCACGACATAAACAGCCGAAGATGGAGTAACACCACTGGTGAGTTTTCAGCATTTACAGCTTTATACATTTTATGTTTCATTTGTAGGTACATGTTGTTCGTATCTGAATACAAGTTCATTTCCTATTTTATTTTATTTTAGGTTTTTCAGAGACATGGTCTTGCTCTGTTGCCTAGGCTGGAGTGCCGTAGTGCCATCATAGCTCACTACAGCCTTCAACTCCTGGGCTCAAGC
Organism: Macaca thibetana thibetana; assembly: GCF_024542745.1. NCBI lineage: Eukaryota > Metazoa > Chordata > Mammalia > Primates > Cercopithecidae > Macaca > Macaca thibetana. The sequence continues at coordinate 165,098,854 of NC_065583.1, read as the reverse complement.
AATCCTCCCACCTCAGCCTCCCAAAGTGCTGGGATTACAGGCATGAACCACCTCATGGCCTCACTCATTATTTGGCCTCACTCATTATTTTAACATACCATTGGTCTCCAAATCAAACAGGCTATGATATGTCATGCTTTAATTGTTGAAAAAATGCTAATTAAAAGTAATTGAAAGTTAAAATGCCTCATTTTATAGAGGGAAAAAAGTAAACTTTTTTCCCCAAATAGTAATGAACTCTAGCATATTTAATATGTTTCTTTAATGTTCCACATAGTTTTCTACTTATACGTGCATCTTTGAAAAAGACATACTGTGACTTTTATTTCTCATTCTATTTCCTATTTTTCTCGCTCAACACTGTGCTTCTGAGTCCCTGCATCTGCAGAGAGACATAACTCATTACCTTGGGCCAATGTATAATTCCCCATGTGCTACACTTTATTCCTTGAGGGATCTCGTAGCTCTTTCAATGCACACAGTGCTGTGATAAATGTCTGCTACACACATCTCCTTGTGATCCTTAGGAGGATGTCTCTAGTAATGCACACCAGAGTGGACTGCAGGACACTGGGCAACACGCAGACTGAATCTCTTCAATTCAGTCCACTGGCTTCCGGAGGGACTGACCAGCAAACGCCGCAACCGGGGGTGCAGGTGTGTTTCTGGTTCCCCAATTCTTGAAAGCATCTGGTATCTTTTGACCTTTGGCAAATCAATTGGTGTAAAGAGGTCTTCTTTTTCTTAAACTGCATGCAGAAATTACTAAGAAGAATTCTACTTTGGTTTGGTAACTTAACCATTTATGTGCTTTGCTTGGTTTTCCATTAGGATAAGCTTTTCCTTTATTGACACTGTTTTCTTATATATCCTAGTTCTTAGGATATCCTGCTGTCAAATAATCCTACTGTCAACAATCACACCTGTAATCCCAGCACTTTGGGAGGCCGAGGCAGGTGGATCACCTGAGGTCAGGAGTTCAAGACCAGCCTAGCCAACATGGTGAAATGGCATCTCTACTAAAAATACAAAAAAAAATTAGCCGGGTGTGGTGGTAGGTGTCTGTAATCCCAGCTACTCAGGAGGCTGAGACAGGAGAATCACTTGAACTCGAGAGGCAGAGGTTGCAGTGAGCCAAGGTCATGCCAAGAGTGAAACTCCGTCTCAAAAAAAAAAAAAAAAAAAAAAAAAAACAAACCAAAAAAAATACATAAATAATCACATCTTCTCCCAGTCACCTGTTTCATACATCTCTTAACTCTTCAGATTGTCCTTCACTAAACAGAAATATTAATTTTGATATAGTAATATAATGTCACTTTTTTCCCTTAGGATTTTCCTTCCTGGGGAAAAGAAAGTCCATTCAATAAAGCTTTTCCAATCTTGCTGTCATTAAGATATTCTCCAATATGTTATTCTAGACATTTCATAGGATTACTTTTCACATTTAGGTCTTTAAAACATTGAAAGTTTTATAGGATCTTTCCATGACAAGCCAGGTTTCTGTACAAGGTTATGCTACCTTTATCACACATCAAGTAAACATATATTCATGGGGATACTTTCGGGACTCCTCTGTAGCAAGGATCTATGCCTTATCCTAAAGACTATACACACACTTTACTAGTATAAAAATTTTCTGGCCGGGCACGGTGGCTCAAGCCTGTAATCCCAGCACTTTGGGAGGCCGAGACGGGCAGATCACGAGGTCGGGAGATCGAGACCATCCTGGCTAACACGGTGAAACCCCGTCTCTACTAAAAAAAAATACAAAAAACTAGCCGGGCGAGGTGGTGGGCGCCTGTAGTCCCAGCTACTCGGGAGGCTGAGGCAGGAGAATGGCGTAAACCCGGGAGGCGGAGCTTGCAGTGAGCTGAGATCCGGCCACTGCACTCCAGCCTGGGCGACAGAGCGAGACTCCGTTTCAAAAAAAAAAAAAAAAAAAAAAAAAAAAATTTTCTTATTATTTGGTAAGGAGAGGTCCTACTATTTTAATTGTATATATGAAAGATAAGATACTTAAGTTTAAAACATTCTGTTCTATATTTTACAACATCCAATTAAAACATTAAGTTCTTGATAATATTCAACTAGATTTTAGAACACATTATTTTGTCCAAAGACATCCAAGTATTATTATGGATGAAGACTCTATTCACTATATTTGCTCTGAAAAATAAATACCTATTTTTAATATAAGGGAACATTTATAAGGCTTAAAATTTTTTACCATTAAAATCTGATGCCAAGACACAGGTTTCTCATTTTTAAAATAAAATGGATGGACAAGATGATGCTGAAGGTCTATGTAAGCTCTAAAATTTTTATGAGCCTATAAAAATCACCCACATAGAAATTTCAGTGGAAAAAGGCCATTTCCATGTCTTTATTTTTGGACAAATTTCCTAGAAGGTAGGTTTTACTTGTACATTCACCTTCATGCTTTGTCTCAAACATCTGTGCACCAACTGAGAATACAGAAACATCCTTCACTGCCAAGTAGGTCACTTAAAAAATTAAACAGCAAAAATAACACCGAAGAAATTCTGTGTAAAATTAATACCTAAAAATGTTTCGAGATTGAGGTGAGCAATTTAATAAAATATGAGCTAAATGGATTGGATATATCTCATCAAACAAAATTAGTATTTCTAAGAGAATACTGTCATTTTTATTGCAAATAACTATTTTAATAATATTATGTATGATATCACTTAAAAATAATACTTGTATCTTAGAGTTATGCCAGTTTTTCCTTGAGACGAAACTGAGTTTCTTCAGATATTTTAGAGAAAATCTATTCCAAAATGTACACATTTTTTACAGGCTATTAAAAATACTATCTCATTATTACTATTTAAAAATAAGACCACATTACACACTCACTAGAATTGCTGCAATAAAGACAGATAATAACAAATGTTGCTCAGGATATAGAAAAATTAACACACATACATAACCGGTAGGAATGTAAAATGAGAGAGCCACTTCGAAAGACAGTCTGGTAATATCTTAGAAGTTAAACAGAAACTCACCATACCCAGAAAATATGCTCTTATGAATTAACCCATGAAAAGTGAAAATTTATGTCCCCACAAAGACATGGATGCTAACTTTCACAGAAGCATTATTCATAATAGCCTGAAACTAGAAAAATTAATGTTCACTGGGTAAATGAAATATAGAATATCTATACAACGGGATACCATTCAGCGATGGAATGGAAGGAGCTACCGATACATGTGAACACATGGGTGTCTCTCACTAACATTATAAGGGCAAGAAGCCAGAGGCAAATGATTACCTATTGTATGATTCCATATTTATAAAATATCTAGGAAACACAAACTTACAGAGTCAGAAAGCACATCAATGGTTGCATAGAGCTGAGGTTGGGAGAGTGATTGACTGGAAAAGAGCATAGGGAACTTTTTAGGGTAATGCAAAGGCTCTGAAACTGGATTCTGGTAAGGAAGCACCTAGAAAAATGGCAGTATGAGGAGATCCAAGGTTCCTTTTCCAATGAAACAATCATAATTGGTAAGAATCATTAAAAATTATTTAAAGTCTCTGGCAACTGCTTTAAGAACACATAGCAAATAGAGACACATTTAGTCAAGATAACCAACTTAATCTTGGAGGGAAGAGAGTCTGTGGCATTTGAGCCACAACACACTCCTTTTTGCTGATCAGTGTGAGAGAAGCTGTACTCTCCTTTGACTGGTTGGTTCAAGAACACAGGGTTCACTCTCTCACCACCTCCAAGTATAGAGCTATGCAGTTTTCCACCAGAGTTTCTCATCCTCCACAGCTCCATGTTGTAGAAGCTCCCTTTCAGATAAATATGATTGAGAGGTATAGGGCACCCTTCTTTCACCCAGGCCCTATGTGCGGCGGAAGCTCTCCCCTGCTGCAGCAAGCTGAGACTAATGACTCTGATTGGCCTTGCCCCAGCTTGCTCCTCAGGAGACTCTATGTTGGGAGGATGAAGTTTACCATCCAGTCCCATCCCCACTTACAGAGCAGGAGGGCGATTCCAAGACATAGGCCATGTCCCAGCCCCCAGCTCCAGAGAAGTGGTGTAAATGTGTTGCCTGGGAGGACAGGGAAGGCATATAAACAGAGAGTTCCAGTGCTCTCCTTAATGGGAACGGCTATATTTAAAATACAGCATACAGAACTTAAGTCCGAGTGTTTTTTTAAAACAATGAAGCTCTTGGCGTTGAACAATTAAGAGAAGAATGGCAGCTCCATGATAGCAATAAATGAAATGACAAATGACCTAGAAGTTAGAAGTTTTCTAGAAGGATCTAAGAAAGAGATAGCTAAGACAATCCCTCCTGTAGTTGGAAGAATTCTCAGAGACTAGCAGTTAGTGAAGGTTAAGTGAGTGTGATAGCAATAGAGGTATAACAGCAAGAAGCTTCACAGCGGGATGAAAAATCAAAAGAGACAGTGATAGACAGTCCAGCTAAAACCAGTCAACCTGGGGTGCTGGAGTGAGGAGGACATTAAGGAAGACTGTGTACCCGCCTAAGGATGCAACCTCTGAGGAGTGACAGCAGAAGTGGAACAGAGAAAACAGACCTCAATAAACCATTCCAGTCAAGTTACCAAATAAATAAACAACAGAAACAACAAGTGCAGGTTGGAGGGTGGTCAGTATTCAGAGTAGCTTCAATACATTATCTAAAACATGCAGCTTTCAACCAAAAAATTATGAGTCACCCAATGAAACAGGAAAGTGTGACCCATATAAAGGAACAACAACAACAACAACAACAACAAAAACCAGACATTAGAAACTGCCTCTGAAGCAGCCTAGCTGGTAGATTTAGGAGATGAAGATTTCAAAGCAGCTTTTTAAATATGTTCCAAGAACTAAAGGAAACCATGCTTAAAGAATTAAAGGAATACATGATGATGACTTATCAAATATAGGATGTTAATAAAAAGAGAAATTATTAAAACATAAATCAAAGGAAAATTTTGGAGTTGAGAAGTATGATAACTGAGATGAAAAACTCACTAGAGGGAATCCACAGTAAAGTTAAGCTGGAATAAGAAAATCTCAGTGTACTTGAAGAAACACCAGTAGAGATTATGCAACCTGAACAGTATGAAGAAGAAAATAAATTGAACAGAGCCTCAGAGAAATGTGGGACACTATTTGGCACTCTAACATGCAGATAATGGGACCACCAGAGAGGCAGGAGAGAGAGGGAAGGCATGAAAATATCAAATGAATAATTGTTGTAAACTTTCCATATTCAATGGGAAACATCAACCTTCACATCCAAGAAGCTCAATAACTAAAAACAGAATGAACACAGAGATCCATATCCAGACACATCAGAGTTAAAACGCTGAAAATGAAAGACAATGAAAAATATTGAAGGCAGCAACAGAAAAATCACTCCTCCTTAACAAAAGAATGCCAACAAAATTAACAATTGACTTCTCACCAACATCAATGAAGGCAATGAGGGAGTGGGATGAAATATTCAAAGGAAACATACCTGAAACTAACTACAGAGCCCCAAATTAGATGAAGAAAAAAAATGAGAAAATTGAAGGAAGATACAGAAAATTCAGCAGTATTAGTTGAAGATTTCAATATCCCATTTAAAATATTAGATAGGCCAGGCACGGTGGCTCACACCTGTAATCCCTGCACTTTCGGAGGCCAAGGTGGATGGATCACAAGGTCAGGAGTTTGAGACAACCCTGGCCAACATAGTGAAACCCCATCTCTACTAAAAATACAAAGATTAGCCAGGCATAGTGGCAGGTGCCTGTAATCCCAGTTTCTCTGGAGGCTGGGGCAGGATAATTTCTTGAACCTGGGAGGCACAGTTTTCAGTGAGCCACAAATGTGCAAATGTACTCCAGTCTGGGTGACAGAATGAGGCTCTGTCTCAAAAAAAAAATTAGTACAACTTGATAGAAACGTAGATCAGTAGACTAGAATGGAAGGTCCAGAAATAAACCTGGACATCTTTCTTCTTCTAGTGTGAACTAGTATTTGAGGCTTCAGTGGTTTGGAGTGGATAGTGGTATAGTTCATCTTCTCATACCTGATGTTTTTTCTTGGGTGTTGTCCAAGGATAGAAGAAGAGAAAGATATTTCCTTCTGAGGTTATCATTGAAAGAGGGCGATCTTCTCATTAACTGTAAACCCAGGAACAATTCCACCATGGGAAGTGGGAAGATGCGCTGGTTATCATGCACTTCCAAAATCTTGGGAAGGGTCTCTGTGTAAGTTGGTGGAAGGTGAGAACTCACGAGAGACATGGCCCCAAGCAGTACCCATTGGCTGATTTCCCCCCTCGTGACATCTGTTTCTATTTTCTGTCCAATACCCAGTTGACAGAATCAGACTCATGCTTCTCATGCACACAGCTCTCTGTCCCATGAGTCGGCAGTGCCCATTTATCCAGCCACCCCAATTTCAACTATCCTTTTCCCCAACTCTTGGGCACTTGGCCACCATAAGTCAAGTCTTCTCTACATTCAAAGGACTATATACTCATCAGAAAGAGAGAACGTTACCCTTTTCTTTATTTGGTTGTACATAATGCCATATTTTCCCAATATTCTTTTTCAGCCCCAGGGGAACGTGAGCAAGACGACAGGCACACACACAGCCATGGAGCAGGGTGGCCGTCTCCCCTTCCTGGAAAGCACCTCAACTTCAGAATTGCTTCTCTTGAGGATTCACAGTTGAGAATTTTAGAGAGCAGAAGTCAGAAAAATACTTTCTGCTCCATGGGGATATGAAGGGCATGGATGGGCTCTGGACTTTCTTCTCAATCTCAATCCCATGCATGATTTCTCCAGTTCTGCCTCTAGTTCTTGCTCTTGAGGATGAGGAGGTGACAAACCAGGAGACTCTCATTTAAAAACCAGAGTTCTCAATAGGGTGCTCTTTCTATGCAATCCCACACTGAGTTTTGAAAGTCAGATCAGGAAAGTTGAATATTTTACTGTTTTAAGTAGGTGGCAGTTACACAAAAGATAAGATGAAATAGCCCAGAAAGTATGTAAAAAGCAACACGAAGATTCAGAGTAGAACTCCAGCACACTGTAATATTTAAGGGAAAGGTGGAAGAAAATGAGGTAATGATGGAGAGCAGAAGAATCTTAGAAAAGAGGGAGCACAGAAAACATGATGCTAGAAAATCTGGAGTGAAAAACCATTTCCTAAAGGTGCAGCTTGTGGTATCAGATGGTGAGAATATGTCAAGTAGCTTCAGAAATGAAAATAATCCATTATTTTTTGGCAGCCTGAAGATTATGAACCTTTAGAGCAATTTTAATGTCATCTAGTGGGCAGAAGATATAGGCAATGGGTTGAAAGATCAATATAAAATGAGAAATTAGAGGCAGGGATTATACAGCACTCTTTTAGGACACTTGGTGTTAAGGCAAGGGAAGGATAGCTTCATAAAATATAAGCAAAGATTTTTTTTTTCTTCTGTAAACTGAGGATGGAAGAAATGACTTGGGCATGTTTTTAGGTAAAGAACATGGAGTAATGCAAAGAGAGTTTTTAAAAAATTGAGAAACAAGATGGAATATAAAGCAAGATTTGGAAGAATATGGAACAAAAATGAGTGTGGGAGTTTGTGTGGTTAAATGTTATCTTTAGAAAGAAGAAGGCATCACCCATAAGAGGGGGGTAATAATCAGAGAGAACAGTGAGAAACTGGAGTCCTACTACTAAGCATGAGGAAGCAAAAAAGAATGGAAACTTAAAGGGAAGCAGAAGATGAAGGACAAGAAATGGAGCTCCTCAGGAGCAAGGACGTAATTTCACAGGAGTTTTAAGAGCAGATAAGATGGGAGTGGATGAACATTGATAACTTCTGAAGGGATGTTAGGGATAAGGCATTTCCATTCCTATTACTGTCCTCTAGAGCTCTCCATATTTCTCCAAATCCTTTTTTCAGATTTGCCACAACTTCTCAACCACATCTGTATATTCTAATTAAACATGCATGTCTTATTGCCAACATTCTAACATTTTTTTTTTCTCTGCCCTTTTATTTCTGTACTATAGTAAATCAGTCCTGAACATTCTACATAGGAAAGAATATCTTTTTTTTCCTTATAACATAGATGGGCTTTTCTTTAACCCCTTGTTTTCAGGCCCCCTTTCAGTCTTGCCTTGCAGACACACTGCCTGGGGAACCTGAAACCTTTATGTGTTCTATTAGCAGATTAGCTCCCACCCCTACTCCTTAATACCAGCTTCCACTCCTACTCTTTAATGCCAGCATGCATTTTGGAGTATCTTTTTCTTGTACCTTATATCACAACTGAAAGCTCTTACACTAATTTCCAGTCTTATAGAAATGTGTTCAAATGTCTTATCTCCTAAGGCCCTCCAAGCATCAATGGTTTAATCCTCCCCACCCTGCCCCCCCCACACACACATTCATGATTCTACAGTAACTTGAATGGAATTCTAGAGAGAAGAAAATAAAAATGAGGAAAACTCACCCCCTTAAATAAGCACCATAAACAATCCTAGGAGACATGAGCTATTTATTTTGTATATCGTACTTCTAATGAGCACCAAACAAGCACACACCCACTTAAGCTGTTTCTATGTTGCCTATAGGATATAGCTGTAACTATTGCCAGTCTCAAACCTCTGCCTGCTCCAGAATCATTGTTCAGGTAACTGTACCTGGAAATAATCTTGTCTTCTCTTTCCTCTCATTCCAGAATAAAATATCTATTAAAATAGGAAGTAAATGCATGAAGAAATATAGTGCTTTGTTATATCTATCCAGATCCTGAATATAACAGATTTCATGTCCTTAGTAATTATGGAAATAAAACTTTTACTAGAAATAAAATATAAAATAAGGGGGAGGGGGGAAGTCATCCAAATGGCTAATATACACTAACCACAAGGAAGTTGTAACAGTGCAGGCAACTGAAGTGAGCATTTCCATCCTCTGTTGATGATTTTCCAACCTCTGCACAATTGGCAAGTTAACTCTGCCTGAAAAAGTTTTTTTTCAGGCATTGTTGTTAATCAAAGGAAATGAAGTCCAATGTACATGTCTTGAAGACACTTCTGAAACATTAGAAAGTGTGTCATCTTGGCAGCCAGCTGAAGTGCAACCATTTGGAGCACATCTATTTATCAGTACACACAGAGAGCAAGTTTAAGACTTGCACATTGGAGTTGAATGGAGCATGAAGAAGGGGCAGTGGAGAACACATAAATATTGAGCAATGACCTTCCATTTGGAAGTTGGAGGCAATCCCTCATATGGGCTTTTATGCATTTAAAATTTATTTCTCTGGGTTCCAAGGTGCAGGTGGATTGTAATAGGAATAAATAATATCATGATCCAGGAAACCATAGGAAAAAAAAGGTTACCAGCATGAAAAGGAGTTACTACCTCAAGTAGATGGCAATTTCAGAAAGGCAATTATAATTTCTTTACAAGAAAAAAGCAAAACAGTCTTTTCATTTAGTAATTATAAAAGTTTGTTTTTATATATATAAATATATATATAATTATAAATATATATATATAATATATATATATATAATTTCTTTTTTTAAAAAAAAACACCTTCGAAAAACAATCACAACCTTGGAAAAAGTTTACTTATTTTCTCTATTTCTAAGTGTCCACTGAGAGCTTAAATGCTAATAGAGGGACTGTGTATGCTCCCAAATAAGTTGAGTTCTTGCCAATGAACCATTTGAACAAAATACACAACTCAGAATTATAGAGATATATTAAAAGACCGTCTTGCTAACAGCTCCCTTGAAAAAATAAGTACACATGTCTCAATGCCAGTTGAGAAGTTGGCACCTGCAACCACAGAATGTAAGTTAAAAATAATTTCATCTTGTGAATATGGAAAATAATACCTTGCACTTAATTTCCCTCCAATTACATCTACTGCAAAATGTTATATGACAAAGTTACTTTTTAATTGCTTATATATTTATTACAATCTTAGTACAGAATTCCACCTCTTTAGCCTCAGAATAATGCTAGTGAAAATTAGACTGGCACACACATTCTGTAGCATCCATTCCTAACTCATTCTGAACATTATAATAATGACATTTATATTTTAGTAACATAAAAAACGTAGACCTTAAAAACCTGAGGAACATCAATCTTCTCAACAAATAACTGCTTGAAAAATACATACACTTATGCTTTTAAAATTATTTATTATTTATTTTTCAAATCCCATGTGATTTCTACTACCTCCACTCAAAACCTATTAAATATCTAGTGAAAGGGGAGGAGGTTTTAGACATCATCTCATCTAAGACTCACTTTATAGATGAAGACATTTGAGTTCTAGAGAAGTGATATTAATTGAACATAGGATAAATCTCCTTAAGAAAACTAATACCTTATCAGTCATCAGTAAAACCTAATGTAAAGAACCGGTCTCCCAAGTCTTTGATTTTAATGGGAAAAGATAACAGGCTCTCTTTTTTTCATCAAGTGAATTAGTTTCAAATTTATTAAAGTTTTGTTAATACATTCTTAGTACTTTAAATTAGTTGCGCCAGCTGAGGGAGGCAGTGTTTTCCTGTTACTAGCTGCCCCGCTGGGTAATTGATGGCTTGTGCCCATGCCTATGTGACCTCTCTTCTCCACTGATCTGTAATGCACCTGCCACGTGCCTGTGTTATCCATTCCCAAACATTCCGCCCATGGTTCTCTGGTTAGAGAATTCAGCTCCTCAGAAAGCCAGCAACACTTATTTTTGGTATCTTATTTTATGTTTGCCAATTTTTTATTTATGGTATAATTCTACTTTTATTGCTTTATAAAAAAATTAGCAAGAAGCACTAGCATTAGTCTAAGAAATAACTGGTACTGCAGTAATAGATGACATGTCTTAATTCTCCTTATCTCTGCAAGGGCCCTTAAATTCTCTGCAACATATTTCTTTCTCCGGTTCTAGAAATTCCCCTGAAATTAAAAAGATGTTTCCTACACAAAAGTTGCTGAGTGCTCACTAGCTCTCCTTATAACTGTAGAGAACCATGGGCTCCCGCCCACCACTCTTGTTCTATCACCCAGGCTGAAGTGCAGTGGTGCCATCTTGACTCAATGCAACCTCTGCCTCCCAGTTCAAGTGATTCTCCCGCCTCAGCCTCCCGAGTAGCTGGCACTACAGGTGCCTGCTGCCACACCTGGCTATTTTTTTTGTATTTATAGTAGAGACATGGTTTCACAATGTTGGCTGGGCTGGTCTCAAACTTCTGACTTCAAGTGATCTGCCCGCCTCAGCCCCCCAAAAGTGCTAGGATTACAGGCGTGAGCTACCGCGCCCTGGCCATAACCTCCATTTTGGAACAAGGCAGGTTTTTATTTCTTTATAAGCAAAAAGATTTCCATGATCTGTGACAATTTAAAGAATTCTGGTTTGGGCCAATCTTTTCCATCAGAACTGAGAAGGAATACTTGAGAAAATCAAAGAAATAGGACATTGCGATGCAAACTATCTACATTAGTAGTCTCCAAAAGGGGGTGATTTTGCCCCCCAGGGGACATTTGGCAATGTCTGGAGACATTTGGGGTTGTTACAATGGGGATGAGAAGGTGCTACGATCATCTAGTCACCTAATGGGCAGAGGGCAGAAAGGCTGCCTACCATCCTACCACACGCAGGAAACCAAGTACAACAAGGAATGTGCCAGTCCACAGAGTCAATAATGCAAAGGCTGAGGACCTTGATTTCAGTTCTGGCTACTTAAAATGCTGTCTTCATACCAGCAGCTTTGGCCTTTCCCAGGAGCTTGCTGGAAACTTGGAACCCACCACAGACCTACTGAATCAATCTACAGTTAGCAAGATCCCCAGGTGACTCATACGGATAGTCCAATTTGAGAAGCACTGCTTATACAACACTTAGGCAATTCCTACATATTCTAAAAGAGCATCTGTCTTATAGCACACAAGAATACCCTTAACTGAAATAACAGACTATTACAGCATCCTGTCTCTAATATGATATTAACATTAGTTCCACTGTATTGCATATGAAAAAATTCCATGCAATACGGAAAATTTCCCTAACCAGTATGGAAAATTCTGGTTAGGGAAAATGAACATACTAGAACCTCTAAGAGGCTAATGCATCTAAGAATCTCCAAGAAAGGGATATCATAGGTACCATTTCTCAAAATTATGTAACTCTAGAATCTTTTTTTTTTTTTTTTTTTTCAGAGCTTTTAATAAGTCTAAGTTTTCACAGAACAAATTTGCTTTTCTCAGCATGGAAACTAAACAGAAACTGATTAAGGTTGAGATCTCTCTCAACAGAGCCTTGAATCAGTTATTACTTATGATGCATGTTGCTTCAACGAAAGACAAAACCCAAGGCCTGTCTTAACAATGAAAGTCTGGCTGGAATCCCATAGAACCTCAACAAGAGAAAACCTTTATCAAGTGTTAACCATGCCTAAGTAGAAACTTGCAGAGGAAGACTTCTGACATATAAAAATCCAGGTGAAAAAAATATCTTAGGTATTGCTGCATGTTGAAAGAACAAAGCTTAGGACTGGAGATGAATTCTCTACATTCAGAAATCATATTAAAAAGACACATGCTTTTATCACATTATCTACTTTAGTGATAAAACATTTTATTATGTAATAGAAAAAAATCTGTTAACAAGCAACTCTTGGGAACAATTGCAAAATAGAAGGAAACACACATAAGTAATTCAATGTCAATGGTGACTTTATTATGCACATAAATTACATGGAGTCGCAGACTGTCTCTTTTCATCACTAATTGCATTACTGGTTATGTAAGGTTCACTGAATGAATAGAATCGCCTTGGTATGGACAGCTTTGCAAAGCTGTGAACATTTCCTTAGCAATCAAGAATTCCCTAAGGCTGCCACACACTGGGTGCAAATCCTTGGCATGTAATGTTGATATGTTGGACATCTATAAATAGGTGTAATGTTATACTATCTAGAAAAAACAAACAACAATAGCAAAAAGCATATATTTGTAAGTATGATTAATTAATAAGACAACCGGACTGGTGTCACACATACCTAGGTTCAAATCTGCACACCCCCTGTGCCCTGACTGCCTAGCAGCATCAAGGGAAAGCCTGAATCTTCCTCATCAAGCACTTGAGTGGAATGTGGCATGAGCCACATGACACGCAAAAACAGAGAACACAGGGTCTCGGCATCACTCTGTTAGCAATCACCTTTGCTATTTTTAGGACTGCTTAGCTATTCAGACATTCTCGGATGAGAAAGAGTCATTTTGGTCCACCAGAATCATTCTTTTGGACAGAGCTCCTGAAGACATACTGAGCCCTATCAACTCTGCTGACCAATGGGAGTGGTGTAACCCAGATGGCATTAGGAGAGTACTCTAAAGTATTTAACTTTTACTGAGTATATCGTTCATTCCACTAAAATAAAACCCAATATATCAGTGTTTACTGTGAGACACATGGTGGGCTCAAGGTGTCAGGAAGGTTTTGGCAAAGATAGCCATGCACGTATTCAAGGTCATTCTGAGCATAGAATTTCTTTTTTCTTTCTTTCTTTCTTTTTTCAGCATAGGATTTCAAAAAGGTGAGCCCGCCTCACTTTTTATGATTACATGTGAAGTTGTTAAATAACTTTGTTCATTTAACAGTGATTGAACTTTGCTTCTCTGGAAGCATCAAATATGCACATTATAACTCTCTCAGACATTCTGCTCTGAAGTGTGCAATGTGAGAGTTCCATGAACACAGTAGAAACATCACTGGCCCAGGAACAGGATAAACCACACTCTAATCTGTTTTACTAGGAGTAACCACTTCCCATTGGAAAAGATACTTAATCTCTTTGAGCATCTATTTCCTTCTCAGAAGAGGAGTAAAAGGATATCTCTCTTTTTTTTTTTTTTTTTTTTTTTTTTTTTTTTTGGCCACACTTGCAAGGTTATTAAAAGGATTCATTTAGGTAATACAAAATAATTTACATGTTTAAAAATGATAAAACTGTTCATTGATTCCATTCCCTTTTCTTTACGGTGCATAACAATTGTAGCTTTCTTTCATTAAGGTTTAGGGTAATTGTTTTTCTCAGTGAATATTACATTGTATGAGCTTGGCAGGTAAAAATAGCAACATCGTTTCTTAAAAGTGAAAAAAAAAACCACAAAGTTTGGAGAAAAATTTCGTGCCCCAATTTACACCTACTACATATTGAGGTAGATCCATTCTATCAATACATATTGACCACCTATTTATGTCGCAGGTACAGTCCAGGTGTTTGAAACATATCCATAATGAAAACACATCAAGATCCCCATCCTTGTGTAGTTTCGATTCTAGCAGCAGGAGGCAGAACATAAAGAATATTATAATAATCATCAAATTATGTATTTTGTTGGAAGATGGCAATCACATATTTTACAAAGGAATCATAGAACAAGGGGGTTGCAATTTGAAGCAGCTGAGTCAAAGTAGGTGCTTTGAGAAGGTGGCACTGAGCAAAGAATTGGAGGAGATGATGAAGCCAGCAGCATGAGCTCTGATGGATAAACTTTCCAGGCAGAGGAAGAGATGGGCAAAGGCCCTGGGGTAGATGCAAACTGCTATATTCAAGGCACAGGAAGCAGCAGTGGAGTTGGTCAGAGTGAGTCGAGGGTGGGGCTGGGAGGTGAGGGCCAAGTGGTGACAGGAGGCTAGCTGTCACCACCAGGCCTCAAAGGAGGAAGCAGGTTGCCCACAAATGTGACGTTGGGGCCACAGATAGGCACAGACAATAAGGGTGAGCTTGTGAGGAATTTAATTATAATAAGAAACCAACTGGCATTCAGTCTGCTTTTCTTATCATTGTGTGCCAGCAATTCTAAGCAATGTCACAGATCAAATACTCCTCAACCCCTCAATTCTTTTTCGGTCTAAGGGCTAAATAATTGTCATGGTTACTGTGAAGTTCTAATTGCGTGTAATATATGGAACTTCCTGCTATACGGTCAACCCCTAAAATATGGAGACTCAAGCTGCATGGATTTGGGTCAGGAAGAAGTTAGTAGTGGTCCAGAATTGTGCGAGTGCTGTCTGTGTCTCCGATCCCTGTATCACCAGAGAGTTCTGAATTTAGATTCAAATTAACAAAACTACAGTAATAACAGCAAAGAAACAGATCTTCGGTTATAATCTATGTAAGCACTTGGCAGTTGAATTCTATTTCAAATTTAAAACAGTAAAATAGATCACAAACTGTAAGGTGTAATATTTTATGTGTCTATGCGTGCACATTTTAGTTCATACATTTAATATTTTATTTATGTTTAAGCACACCGTTATGATAGAAACTTGTTACTGTGAAATTGTTATTCTCATATAATTGTAATTTGTTATTAAACTTTACTGAGATTACTTATTATTGTGAGACCAAAAAATAATTACAATGTTTTTTCTCTTTTTTCCCAAAAAATGCACTAATGTAATTAAAAAATGTTACATAATTACTTATTTCCTTTTATGTACTGTAATATTTGTTTGTTTCTATTGCTCTGAATACATATATGAAGTAAAATTAAAGAATTTCATTTTTTCACTTTTTGTTCCTGGTCATTATTATTATTCATTTGACGTCATATTTATTAATGAAAATAACTTTTTGAATAGAGGAAGAAACGTTAAAAAAAAAAGGACCTACTCCAGCTGTTGAATACATAAAGCAGACCAAAGATTGGAAGGAACTCATTGATTTTATTTCTTAAATATTTAGTGCATGAAGTACAATAAAATCACTTAGTCTAGAGGCCGACTTTATTACTTTTGGCTGTTCTTCTCCACAGTGGGAAAGTTTCATTAATAGTTGAATCAATAAATGAATCAATAAGAAAAAGTGAAAAAAACCTAGATAATAGTATTTGAAAGGCTGACAGGAATGTGTCAGGTCAGATATAGGACACAGGTACCAACGTGGCACTTTATGTAGGATGTTTCACATTAAATTAGCTTATCTTCTTGCTTTAAACATCTCGAAGATGTTTTAGGCAAGAAACATAACAATAGTAATTGTTATGTCCAATTTCTATAAGAGTTAAGTCCTGTACATGATACCAAGCAATATATAGTATTTAATTCTGCTGGTTTTACAAAAACATAACAGCAAAGGAAATCAGTCATGACTCCCTACCATATGGTCATAAAATTGAACAACTGATGCTTGTCACCTATAAGTCAAACTGTGGATAACTATCAAAATAAAACTATTTTAACTGATCTTTTATCAGTTAGATAATTAGAGGTATGAAGAACTAATTCAGCTTGATGGCAAAAAAAGTAGATGTATTCTAAAATCATCAAATACATATATATATACTTTCACAGTTTTTTTTTTTTTTTTTAAGAGACATGGTCTCACTCTGTCGCCCAGGCTAGACTGCAGCTGCATAACCATCATAGCTCACTGCAGGCTCAAACTCCTGGGTTCAAGGGATCCTCCTGCCACAGTATCCCAGATGGCTGGGGCTATAGGCATGTACTATCATGCCCAGCTAATTTTTTAATTTTTTTCTAGAGACGGGGTTTCACTACGTTCCCCAAGTTGTTCTTGAACTCCTGGCCTCAATCAATCCTCCCACCTCAATCTTCCCAAAATATTGGGATTACAGGCATTAGCCACCATGCCCAGTCTAATTTTTTGATATATAATTTCAAACTACAAGCTATAATGGTTCCCTCCCCATATTTATTATATTATGACTCAACAGAATGTGAAACAGGTCCATATAACACAGAATGCTATCCCAGAAATTTTGCTCATCGTCACAACACTGTCTTAAAAAGGTGACATTAAAAACACTTTGTATTTGCCTAAAAAGGTGCATGGTTAAAATAAATCACTTCTTCCTATAGTTATTTATATTAAATTCAATCATATGTGAACGATTCTTTATCTAGATTTTTAAATTTTCCTTTTATAAAAATGTATTTTTATCCAGATATTTGAATATGTCGATAGTCATTATAGTCTTTCAACAAACTGAGAATCACTGTTAGTGCAATAATTAAGAAAGGATTAATAGCACTTCCAGATAGTTTCACTGTATTTCTGTGCACTTGTAACTGTTTCATTTTTAGACCAGGGAAATAAAAATATCTTGTCCTTACTGCTTATCTAAGTATACGTCCTTATCATAAAATGCTTAGAAAAACAAACAGCATAAAGAATAAAATAACAATCACATTACCTGCGAAAAAGTACAGTAGGAAATTTCATCTATATTAATATTTAGTTTACGAAAATAATGTTCAACTTTTAAACATAAACAGTGTATTATTTATCTAGTTTTATAGTTTTATGGGTTTTTTTTTAAATTTAAAAACCTATCTTCCACCGCGGTTCTTGCTAATACACATAAATATTCAATCTGCATAAAACATATGATTCCATTTTACGTATTTATTTCAGCAGTCCTCTGTGAATCTTTTTTCTTTCCTTTTCCTTTTCTTTTCTGTCCTTTTTTCCTTTTTCTGTTCTTCTCTCTGTTCTCTAAGTCTATGAGCCCATCGCCCCTCCCTCTAGCCTTTTGTTTTGTTTTGTTTTTCCTTCTTTATTACTGTGGATAAAATATGCTGAATATTTCCCATGTTATGTTTCAGCTGCTGTGCTCAGAGTCTTATGTGTATCATCCTAGCTTCCCTCACAACTTTCTGAAGAGCCATTACTAGTGGTAATCATTTTATGATGAGGCAAAAATGAGGCTTAGAGAGATTAAGCAGTCGCCCAAGGTCATCAAGATGGCAGACTGCAAAGCTGGGATTCATATTCAACAGGGTCTGTTTCCAGCACCAGAGCCTTTCACAGTAATAGACACCAAAACACACATTCTCAAGCATGTGCCAGTGTCCTCTTGTCTGAACGTTTCCTTGGAATACATTTCCATCAATGGAACAACTCACAGGCTAACTTAAAATGTTGGATACATACTTCCAAATTATCTTCAAGAAATATTTTACCAATGATGCCTGGAAAGTCCTGGCTTCCTATTTCTTAGGATCCAATTTTGTGTACTTGATATTTTAAAATATTTTTGGTTCGATTTGTCTTTTTGTTCCTATCTGCTAAGGTAGAAGGTTTTCTTCCCCTCCTCTCTAAGATGCTGTTCTTCCTGATCATGGCACAGGAGCAGGACAAACGACCCAGCCTCTTGAAGAATGTCTGCAAATGGTGAGTTTCCTCAAGTTGCCTGACCTCCTTCTGCAGTCAGGTGGAAAGGTGCACCCCGGTCCGTCAGTGCTCAGGAAGCTGCTGACACTTTGGGCATCTTGAGTCGCCATGCACACACGGTGCTTCCAGGACATCAAAGCAGCCACACATTCTCATTCGCATCCTTCTAAAACCGACCTTTATTTTTCTGTCTTCTATTCCGATTCAGCCTCCTCCTCTTCCAACACTTTCAGTACATCCTAACTAGTAAAATTATACTCGCACCTGTAGAGTACTCAGTCACTACTATCCCTGTCTCCATCACCCTTTCTGCTCATTGAGCAAACTCTACTGTTCTTTGCTCCCTTCCGCCTTCAGCTGGGCTCCATGGTGTATTTAAAAACTCAGCCAGCTTTCCTCAAATACTGCACCACCCCAATTCCTTTGTCAATTTTCTGGTCATTGCTAGTCTGGCAAAAAGTCCAAAACTGGATCAATAAAGCTGTCTTCCTTCTCCATGTCTAAGTTCCAACAAAATTAACTTCGGCTGCAAAAAGAGCACAACTGGACAGGACGCTGCTCAGGAGAATTCACGCTGTGAGGAATCCAGCATCAGCTGGTCCTCCTTCAGTGTTCCGCACAGCATTTCTTATTCCCTACCGACCTGTCCCTCTCATCTCTACCAGTCGCTCCACCCACTAAAGGGTGGCTTCCATGCAAGCCACTTTGCTGGTAGTGCGCCCCCCAAACCCCTGCTATCTGCTTGTCAGTGAAATTGTACTTCACCTCTCTTCCATAATTGAAATAATTTTCTGCTAGTTTATGACAACTCACACTCCTAATGTTCTCCCAAACGACTCCTGCACCACTCACTCTTCTTTCTGCGTTTCTCCACCTGTCCGATAACCATTGGCAACCTTCTCAAGGCTGCATCAGGACCTGTGCTAACTCTACACTCTGTCCCTTGACAATTCAAGGGCATCCCATCACTAACTGCTTTCCTAAGGATACCTCCACATCTAGCCATGATCTTGCTCCAGAGTCCAAGTGTATGCATCTAATTGTGTATTTGCCTATTTCTTTAGAAATCCAGGTTTCTGTCTTCACCATCTGGATACAGTATAGTCATGTTCATGGACAGACATAGAAAAAGAAGCAGGCTTGCTTGGCTAAATCTTACTTAACTTTTGGGTTTTAGCTTAGATACTGCCTTCTATATATGTTAAATCTGGATTTAGTATATTTCTATTCTATTGCATCCAGAACGTTTGTCATACCATTTAGCACATATACTTTCTTATATAATTTTCTGTCTCTTTCATTCATCTTTGTAAACTGGCTCCATCCATGAGGGCAGAGAGAACACTGACTTTTTTTTTTTTTTTTTGACTATTATATTCCCAGCTTTATACAGCGCAACCAGCAGGTGTTCCTGTTACCAAGATAAACTAAACTCAATGGAATTTAATTCTGCCTGAGAATATAGGCCATGAAACCAAGGCTATTTGGTCCTGCCCTGTTAATCACCATGCCTCAGCTGTTACTTTCTAGGGATGGTGACGCAGACAATTTCCTCAAAAGCCCCTTTCTGCAACCTTATCAACTCTTGCTAATAGATGCCAAGTAAGCTACTGACCTATCCATTTTTCAGGGAAGAGGAATCTACAGACCTACTTGGGTTCAGTCTTACAACTTGCTGCACTTGGAAAGTCCTCCTCACAATTATTTTCCCCTAATTTATGTTTTTTAACATGCTGCAATCTTTAATCGACCTGATGCCTGTTTTGCTACATTTATTTTTTCCAATTAATAAGTTATCTTAGCACCATTTAATTCTTCAACTATTCTCTCATGATCTAAAATTTCAACTCTATAACTCATAGAATCTTCCAGCACCCTGGCAAAGAGTACAGACCCTAGAGTCAGCTGCTTGGATCCAATTCCACCTGATACTCAACAGACTTTGAGCAGATCACTTAATCTCATTGTGATTAATTTATAAGTAAAATGCTTAAAGTGGTACTGATATAGAGAAGATTTTTACGTACTACTGTGTACTGTTACTGTAATCTGATTTCATATTTTATCTTCAGCTCCATTTACTTTATTGAACTTGTGCCACATTTATTGCTGAAGATGGATAACACATTTTTGTGTCTAAGAGACTATTATTAATTGCCCTCCCTTTTAGAAAAAATACTTTTCTACTCTTATGTAATTATGCCTATAGTAAAATTCTTTGTCCTCCAAATACTAATTTAAAAAGTCAACTACCACTTTTGTATTTATTTCTATGGGACAAGGATTGTATTAAAAACTTTATTTACATAGGTAATCAAATTTACTCATATGAGACAGGCTTTATTGTTACATTTGCTTTATGAATTAGGGGAATAAAGGTTGCAAACATTAAGTAACTCAGGTTGTCTAAGTCTGAACTTTGTACCCTATATGACTATAACATATCACTTTCATTAAAGAAACACATTTTTTTTTTTGAGATGGAGTCTTGCTCTGTCACCCAGGCTGGAGTGCAGTGGTGTTATCTTGGCTCACTGCAACCTCTGCCTCCCGGGTTCAAGTGATTCTCCTGCCTCAGCCTCCAGAGTAGCTGGGATTACAGGTGTGCACCACCACACCCAGCTAATTTTGCATTTCTAGTAGAGATGGGGTTTCACCATTTTGGCCAGGCTGGTCTCAAACTCCTGACGTCAAGTGATCCACCCACCTCAGCCTCCCAAAGTGCAGAAATTACAGGCGTGAGCCACTGCACCTGGCCATAAAGAAACAAACTATGATGAGGTTGGGATAGGATTTGGGTTAAACACAGACTAATTTGGGAGGAACTGACACTGTTGAATACTGTCTTCTTGTTCAATATTGTGGTTACTGTTTAATCCAATTATTTATGCTCTTCATTAAAGTTTTCTATTATTAATATAACTAATGTTCACAGTTTTTACTATATTGTAGGCACTGTTAGAATGTTTTACAACAATTAACTCTTCTAAGTCTCACGATGACCATATGACTTTGGCATTATTATTATTTTTATAATTATTATTTTCATTTCACAGATAGAAAACCAAGGCACAGAGAGGTCCCTTTAAATTAAATGAATGAATGACTTAATACAACCTAGCCAGTGAGTGACAAAACTAGTATTTTTGTTATACACTCTTGGTTCCAGAACCCATGACTTTAGTCAGTGATATGATTTGAATTTGTGTTCCCACCCAAAACTCTTGTTGAATTGTAATCCCCAATGTTGGAGGAGAGGCCTGGTGGAAGGTGATTGGATCATGGGGGTGATTTCCCCTTTGCTGTTTTCCTGATAGTGGGTAAAATCCCATGAGATCTGGTTGTTTAAAAGTGTGCAACCCCTCCTCCTTCACTCTCTTCCTACTGCTCCAGCCATGGAAGACATGCCTGCTTCACCTTCACCTTCAGCCATGATAGTGAGTTTCCCGAGGTCTCTGCAGCCATGCTTCCTGTACAGCCTGCAGAACTGTGAGTCTTTTAAAACTCTTTTCTTTATAAATTACCCAAACTCAGTAGTTCTTTATAGCAATGCAAGAATGGACGAATACCAAAAATTGTTACTGAGAAGTGGGGCATTGCTATAAAGATACCTGAAAATGTGGAAGTGACTTTGGAACTGGGTAAAAGGCAGAGGTTGGACTAGTTTGAAGGGGTCAGAAGGAGACAGGAAGTTGTGGGAAACCGTGGAACTTCCTAGAGATTTGTTATATTGTTGTGACCAAAATGCTGATAGTGATATGGACAATGAATTCCAGGCTGAGGTGGTCTCAGATGAAGATGAGGAACTTATTGGGAACTGAAGTGAAAGTCACACTTGCCATGCTTTAGCAAACAGACTCGTGGCACCGTGTTTCTGCCCTAGAGAGCTGCAGAACTTTGAACTTGAGAGTGATGATATAAGGTATCTGGTGCAAGAAATTTCTAAGCAGCAAAGTGTCCAAGCTGTGGCCTGGCTGCTTCTATCAGCATACGGTCATATTCACGAGCAAATAGATGATCTGAAACTGGAACTTACATTTGAAAGGAGAGCAGAGTAAAAAGTTCAGAAAACTTGCAGCCTAACCATGTGGTAGAAAAGAAAAACCCATTTTCTGGGGAGAAATTCAAGCCAGCTGCAGAAATTTGCACAAGTAAAGAGAAGCCCATTGTTAATAGCCAAAACAATGGGGAAAATACCTTGAAGGCATTTCAGAGACCTTTGCAGTAGCCCCTCCCATTACAGGCCTGGAGGCATAGGCAGGAATAATGGTTTTAAGGCAGGCCCAGGGCCCCACTACTCTGTGCAACCTCAGGATACTGCTCCCTGAGGTCCCAGACACTCCAGCTCTAGCCATGGCTAAAAGGGTCCCAGATACATCTCAGGTTGCTGCTCCAGAGGTTGCAAACCAGAAGCCATGGCAGTTTCCACATGGTATGAAGCCTGCAGGTGCAGAGAGGGCAAGAATTGAGGCTTTGGAGCCTCTGTCTAGATTTCAGAAGAAGTTTGGAAATACCTGGATATGCAGGCAAAAGTCTGCTGCAGGGGCAGAGCCCTCATGGAGAACCTCTACTATGGGAGTGTGGAAGGGAAATGTGGGGCTGGATACCCCAGACAGAGTCCCCACTGGGGCACTGCTTAGTGGAGCTGTGAGATAAGGGCTACCATCTTTCAGAACCCAGAATGGTAGATCTACTGACAGCTTGCACTGTGTGCCTTGAAAAGTCATAGGCAATGAATACCAGCCCATGAAAGCAGCCACAGAAGCTGTACCCTGCAAAGCCACAGGGGTGGAGATGCCCAAGGTATTAGGAGCCCAGCCCTTGTGGCCTGGATGTGAGAAACGGAATCAAGGCAGATTATTTTGAAGCTTTAAGATTTAATGACTGCCCTGCTGGGTTTCAGACTTGCATGAGGCCTGTAGCCTCTTTGTTTTGGCTGATTTCTCCCTTTTGGAATAGGAGTCTTTACCCAATGCCTGTACCCCCATTGTATCTTGGAAGTAAATAACTCTTTATTTTTTTTTTCAGAGGCTCATAGGTAGAAGGAACTTGACTAGTCTCAAATGAGACTTTGGATTGTGAACTTTTAAGTTAATGCTGAAATGAGTTCAGACTTGGGGGACTGTTGAGAAGGGATGATTGTATTTTGCAATGTGAGAAGGACATGAGATTTGGGAGGGGCCAGGGGCAGAGTGATATGGCTTGGATTTGTGTCCCTGCACAAATCTTATGCCAAATTGTAATCCCCAATGTTGGAGGTGGGGCTTGGTTGGGGGTAAATGGATCTTGGAGATGGATTTCTCCCTTGCTATTTTTGTGATAGTGAGTTCTCACGAGATCTGGTTGTTTAAAAGCATGTAGCACCTCCCCGTTTGCTTTTTTCCTCCTCCTACAGCCATGTAAGATACACCTGCTTCCCTTTTGCCTTCTGTCATAAGTTTCATGAGGCCTCCTCAGCCATGCTTCTTGTACAGCCTGCAGAAGTGTGAATCAATTAAACCTCTTTTTGTTATATAAATAACCCAGTCTCAGGTGGTTCTTCAGAGCAATGCAAGAATGGACTAATACAGTCAGTGAGCTTTCAGACTGACTCTCAAATAATTTATAAATTTCTAGCGATTTATATTGTATTGACATTGGCGAATGGCATCTTTTCTCACTGTATTGTTATTGTTAGTCTACAGGAAAGCATTGTTTCCTTATTTTCCTTTTTAAATTTTATTTTCAAGACATAGAGCAGAAATTTGTGTTACTGGATATTTTATTGTTTTGATATACATAGACATTGTGAAGTAACCACCACAATTAAGCTAATTAACATATCCATTGCTTCATATAAGATGTTGTGTGTGTGATGGGAAGACTTATGACCTACTCTTTCAGCAAATTTCAAATATACATTAACTATGGTTACCATGCTGTACATTTAATCTCAAGAATTTATTAATCTTATAAATGAAAGTTTGTACCCTTTGGCCTATGTCTTCCCATTTTCCCCACACCCAAACCCCTAGCAACCATCTTTCTAGCAACCATCTTTCTACTCTTTTTCTAAGGATCCAATTTCTTTCAATTGCACATATAAGAGAGCTCATGTAGCATTTTTCTTTCTGTGTCTGGCTTATTTTACTTGGCATAATGTCCTCCATCTATGCTTTTGCAGATGGCAGGATTTCCTTCTTTTTTAAGGCTGAACAAAATTCATGTGTGTGCGCGCGCACGCGTGTGTGTGTGTGTGTGTAACCTACAATTTCTTCAACCATTCATCCACTGACAGACATTTAGGTTGTATCCATATCTTGACTATTACTAACAATGCCACAAGGAATATGGGAATGCAGATATCTCTTTGGTATACTGATTTTAATTCCTTTTTAATAGTCCCACATATACCCATTATAGTGCGATTGCTGTCTGGTAGTTCTGTTCTTCATTTTTTGAGAAAATGCCATACCCTAATGGCTCCACCAATTTTCAGTCTCACGATGAGGGTCCTCTTTGCTCTTTACCTCACTAACAGTCATTATCATTTGGCTTTTTAATAAAAGCCATCCTAACAGATGTGAGGTGATATCTCACCAAGGTTTTCATTTGCAGTTCCCTGATGATTAGTGTTATTTAGCCCTTTTTATATACCTGTTGGTCATTTGTATGTCTTCCTTGGAAAAATGTCTGTTCAGTTCCTTTGGTCATTTTTAAATTGGGTTATGTGTGTCTTTCGTAAATATTGAATTATATGAGTTTTGTTATATATTTTGGATATTAGCCTTCTAGCAGATACATGGTTTGCAAATATTTTCTCTCATTCCATAGGTTGCCTTTTCATTTTGTTCATTGTTTCCTCTGCTGTGCCAAAACATTTTAGTTTGATGTAGGCTTGCTTGCTTGGGTTTCTTCTTCCCCTTTGGTTGCCTGTTCTTTTGGAGTCACATTCACAAAATCATTGCCAAGATTAATGTTAAGGAGCTTTTTCACTGTGTGTTCTTCTAGAATTATTACATTTTCAGGGCTTACATTTAATTCTTACTCCATTTTAAGTTGATTTTTATGTATGGTTTAAGATAAGGGTTCAATTTCATTATTTTGCATGCAGACATCATTTTTCTCAACACCATTTATTGAAGACTGCCCTTTTCCCTTTGTTTGGTCTTGATGCCTTTGTCAAAGACTAGTTGACCATATGTAGGTTAGTTTATTTCCGGGATCTCTATTCTGTTCCATTAGTCTTTATGTCTGTTTTTATGCCAGTACCATATTATTTAAATTATTATCATAGCTTTTCAGTACCCTTAAAAATCAGGTAGTATGATGCCTCTAGCTTTGTTCTTCTGCTCCAGATTGCTTTGTTCTTCATGGTACCATCAAATTTTAGAACTATTTTTCTATTTCTGTAAAGAATGCCATTGGGATTTTGGTGCAGATTACATTCATTGAATCTGTAGATGACTTTGGGTAGTACGGACATTTTAACAATACTAATTCTTCCAACCCATGAGCATGGGTTATCTGTCAATTTGTGTCATCTTCAATGTCTTTCATCAATGTTTTCTACTTCTCAGGGTATATAGATCTTTCTCCTCTTTAAATTTATTCATTAGCACTTTTATTCCTTTTGATGTTATTGTAAATGAGATTTTTAAAAGATTTTCATTAAAGAAACTCCGCTAATTCAATATTAGTGTATAGAAACATGAGTGATTTTTGTATGCTGCTTTTGTGACCTACAACTTCACTGAATGCCTTAGTTCTAACCATGTTTTGGCAGCATCTTTCGGGTTTTTTTTTTACATACAGGACCATGTCATCTTCAAATGGAGATAATTTTACTTCTTCCTTTCCAATATGGATGTCTTTTATTTCCTTCTCTTGCCTAATTGCTCTGGCTAGGACTTCTAGCCCTATGCTGCATAGAAGTGGCAATGGGCATCCTTGTCTTGTGTCTGATCTTAGAGGAAAAGCTTTTAGCTTTTCACTGTCGAGGATAATGTCAGCTGCAGCCTTGTCATATATGGCCTTTATTATGATTAGGTACATTTATTTTTTTCTCTACCTAATTGTTTGACACTTCTTAATCATGAAAATATGTTTCAGATAAGACAGATAAAAAATTTTGTCAACTGTGGGGAGCATTGGTTTATGTATATTATCGTGCTGCCCTGTTGGAAGATTATTAATTCTAATCATTTATCAGTTATACTGGGTTACATAAATCATTCAGTTTTTCAACATTCAGAATTTATCATTTCATATTGTTTTACAGAATGTTTTGATTAGCACTTACTGAACAATTTTAAACAGATATATCACTAAATACAGTTGTCCATACTGCACCTTAATGGGAATGCCTCTAGTTTTTCACATGTAAGAGAGAATTAACTAATTTCTTTTTCAGGCAGATATTTAACCTGTTAAGAAAACATTGGGGATTAAGGTTCTTATATTCAGTCAGTTACTATTATTTCCTGAATCTTTCATTATTCAAGGTGCAACCACCACCCCCATTCTGCAAAACACAGCCATATATTTCCTTAAGACAGCATTACATCAACCAGTAGGACTCTGCTCTCTATAACATGGACATCTCACAATTGGCATTTGTAAAGTAAAAGAACAGGATTGAGAAGAAACTCATTACTCTTATTCTTGTCATGATCAATCCTTCCAGGTTTACTTAAGATCATTTCATAATAAATTATATTAATAAATAATTTTTAAGGAAGAAGTCCATGCATTGTTCAGCTCAAGGTCATGTGTTTTTAGCTGAAATACATCACAATATAAATGGCAAAAAGCTTTGCTTATATTGATTATTTTCATTCAGAGCTTAGGAATCAAAGAAGATCAATCCAAATGTACTAGAAGCAGCCCTAAGTAGCTTTCATACATTTCATGTACGGTTACCCAGGAAGTAAACATCACACACACTGTGGTTTCAGTAATTGAAGCAGCCGCTAATGTGGCTCCAGGTTTCCCAGGTTGCTATTTTTTTTCCCTTTCAATGATGACACACACTCATTTGGTTTCTAATACAGGACGTACTGAGTCAACGATCTTTGACTTATTTCCATAACGGTGTCGTAAAGGTTGCACCTGCAGCAGATTATTCTTTGATTCGGTAAAAAAAAAAAAAAAAAAAATTCATTTCAGTTTTAAAGTAGCTCTGAATATTTCCATTCTAAATTGGTTTCAGGATTTCAGAATTCAGACATGGTTACATAAAAAGAGAACCATAAATTGTCATGAGACTATAAATTACAGTCAAAGAAGGCCTACGTTTCAAACAAGATGCATCTGGATTTTTAAAATCTTTATGCATGCTTTTTCAGTTTTAATTCATATATACGTTACCTAGAAATACAATCAATAAGTGGTTTCATGTCTCTCCTCTTTAATTCTGTGTGCAATGTTACCCTTTGCAATGGTCTTGTTAAACACCCCAGAAATTAGAGCCGTCTAAGCTGACTTTATAAAACCTCTACCTTTGCTCAGCCCAACCCTATACCATTCCTGCTTCTATACCCCTGCTGAACACTCCCAGAAAAAAAAGAAATACTAATGTGAACCAGAGTCACTATGTAACCTCATTTTTGCCTTCAGTGTATTAGGTTCTTTGTTTTCCAGATTATCTCTCTCAGTAACTGCACAGGTTATTCCAAACACACATTGAACTGTTACCACCAATGACCCCACCACCCACCAATCTCAAAAGATAACTCTTGCTCCTACTGATCCACAAACAGTGGAAACTCATTGACAAGAAAGCCTTCACCCTCTCTCTTATCGCAGGTGAGTGTTAAAGCAGAGCCACAAAAGATGCACAACTAACAACTTTGTAACTATGCAAGCTCCATAAAGGAAGGAATTTGCATAGTTCCTTCCTTTATGGAGGAAAGGAACTATGACGAAAGGAAGTCAATGATAAAACAGTCCATCTCAACAATTCTGAAACGCACATTTCTTCCATTTTAATGTTTCTGAAATCAGAATAAAGAGGACAGGCAGTGTCTTCTTAACAATCCCTTTTGGCCTTATGGTGGCCATGGCAGAATTCTCAAACCCAGCACAGGTGAGAACTTGGCCCTCTGCGTATCAATCAACAAACACTTTAAGGGCTTTGAGTTAGGAATATCCGTTGGGACTGTTGTCTGAAAACATTCCAGTGACATATTCTGATGAGACCAAGAAAATAAAACTCGAAGAATGTGTCTCAACAGCTTGTAAGTCAAGCACAGAAGGCAATCGTGAAACACTTCTTAAAAATGTCCTGCAGCCTCACCACTTTTCATGTCACAGAGGGTGGCAGTGTGGGGAAAACTAAGACACTGATGGCTCAGCATCAAAAGTGAATCAGAAGAGAAAGTGGAATATTTTTTCGGAATTCTTAGTCACCTTACTGAACTCTTATTTTCATCTTTTTAAAGAATGTGCAATATAATCATACATGATAAAAATTTATATCTAGATAAGTCTAAACCAGCTTTTCCAATTGGTATAAAATAAACATGTGAAGTAACAAAAAAGCATTGTGTCCTACTTTGCATGCTAACATATTTGTATTGGGTTTTCTCTCGCGCTCTCTCTCTCTCTCTCTGTTTCCTTCCTTTTTCTTTCTTTCTCCTCTTTGTCTCTCCTTCCTTCCTTCATTTCCTCCTCCCTTCATTCTTTTCTTCCTTTTTCTCTTAGCAGTACATAAAATAACTGTATATATTAAATTCAAAGTGTCTCGGGTTTTATTTAAACATTTAAACACAAAAAATAATTTCATTTTAGTTTTAAAGTAGCTCTGAATACTCCCATTTAAGCAGTGCTAGTAATTCTGACCATTAGTCAAACAGTTTGTGACAATCACACTAAAGACTGACAATACAAATGGCAATTTTTCAGATTAATATGTTATTCAACAAGTACATTTTAAATAACTTCAATTGGCACATCAATCAAAATACTTTTTGAAAATCATTTTGATAAATCTATTGTGCATAAAACTCAAATACCTTTAAACTTAACCCCAAATCTCAGTATCATACAATATATGCATGTAACAAGGTTGCACATGTACCCCATGAATTTAAAAGTTGAAATTATAAAAAGGAGAAAAAGAAAAAAACATAAACTTAATGCTTCATATTTTTAATGATACAAAAACCTAAGTTGCTTCTTCTTAACTTTATGACTTTTGTTATATAGGTGGTTATAATTTTATTTAAAGTAGTTGAAAATCATTTTCTCCAAATCATCATCCAGAAGAACACTTTATTTTCATTACTAAATCAAATTTTTATTTTTTAAAAATTAATTATATCATACTTTAATCTATTACACAAGTAGTTCCTGAATACCTATATTCAAATTATAGTAAGCTTCCTCTTCAAGTTTTATAAAGGCTGTGAAACTTACATTATTACATCTTTTAACCAAGTGAGAATAAAAAAAAATTCTTGAAAATATCTTGTATGTATCTGTGTATATTCCTATTGACTCATGATCCCTTGTCTTCATTACATAAACCTAGTCCAAGTAACCTTTCGCAGGTGAGGAAAAATATAATTGCTAGCAGGTGAGAAGCAAGAGCAAGATGAAGAAATAAATCTGTATTAATTTCCCTAATACATGTCAGAGATATTGTGAGTAGCTCAGTGGCAGTGATGCATTCTGAATCTATCTGTTGTTCTCCAGCAGATCAGATGCAGTCAAGTCAAATTACTGACAACCAAGGAATAAACAGAATCCATTATGGGAAAGCTCTTATTTCCTGACTTCCTGTTCTATCTGTACTGTTGTATTCCGTGGAAACTCACTAAACTGAAAAAAACTGACATCCCTCATCTTTGTCAAGGCCATAAAAACATTACAGTCAATGTCTTGAAGTAACTTAAGCCCCCTGGCTTCATGCACTCAGCTTGTAAGCTTTCCATAAACGACAGCTGATTGCTGAGGGGAGGAAGTGACAAATTAGTGAATTAAAAATTTACACTGCGCTATATGAATACATTTCCTGACAATCAGCATTACTGGCTGCTAAAATGAGTTTCAAAAAGATGTACAGACCTTGAAATTTTAAATCACAGTTTTATCTAATAACACAAATCACGTTTTTATTTAGTTTACAAAGGATTACTGAAAAGAATTTAGAGATCAATTATGAATTAAATATTATCATAAAACAGAGCTTATAACCAGATCACATTTAGCAATCATTTGGTAGTTTAATAAAAACTTTTAAAAATTCATTTCAGTCGATTGTGCTTTAATGGTAGATTATTTACTTGCAAATACGTTTCACCCTTTGTATCCATGGTTCCTCATCCACAGATTCAACCAATGGCAGATCAAAATTATTTAGAAAAAATTTTTAAAAATAAAACAATACAAATAATACAAGTAAAAAACAGTACACTATAACAACTATTTTCATAGCATTTACATGGTATTAGGTATTATACGTAATATAGAGATGATTTGACATATATAGGAGACTCTGCATAGGTTATATGCAAATATCACATCATTTTATATAAGATATTTGGGTATCTGTGAATTTTGGTATCTGGGGGTCCTGGAACCAATCCTCCTCAGATACCAAGGGCGTATACCAGTAAGACTGTATTCTTAATATAGTATATGCAATTAGAATGAATCCTTAACTCCTATAGAAGCATAAGTTCATGTGTGGACTGTAGACTTGAAGGCATCATTCTCTTGTCTGGTGCATTATAGCTTTCAAGTGTTAGCATGCACATTGATGCAAGGACATAGAGCTGGTACATGGCTCTCCATCCAGAACTAGAACAAGGGAACATGGAACAAGGACTCCTGATGCCTGCTCAATAGACTCTCCCTACACAGGTGCAGTGGCTGCTCCATACCATTCAGCATGACACATTAAGGCCAAATGCAATTATGATCAGGGCCACTGTTTCCTGCATTAGGTCCTGGCATTTTAATGCTCTTTTTACTCCTTGTCTCTTCAAGGACTCTCTTCAGTGGCCCAAAGCCTGAAAACAGTTGCTTCATATATTTGTCCAGTTTTATAATTGTTTATGTCATGAGTGTACATCAGCTACCAGTAACGTCTTTATGACCAGAAGCAGAATTCCAGGCAAATAAATGTCAAGAAGGGTTCTTACTGTAGTCGTAATAGTATATACCACTTTCAGGAGAATTGTAAACACTTAACAGGCTAGAATATTGGATACTTATCCTGAAGTAGTGAGAAGACAGGATGAAATCAGATTTTGAACTTCTTTAGCTGTCAATAAAGAGTCTTTATTAGATTAGCAATGGAGACACTTTAAAGAAATTTGAGCTGCTGGGATAAGCTCAGCAGTTTGTGCTTGAAGAAGTTTAACCTGGCTGCTGAATTTATCAGGCAATAGTAATAGAATGAGATCTCCATAGGCAGACCAGTCAAGAAGCTGCTACCTGAGGTCACAAGGCCATGAAGAAGGATGGGGGAAGGAGAAATTTAATGAAAGAACAGGAATAAGCTACTTCATGAAGGTCTACTATTGGATGAGTATGGTACGAGAAAAGTCTGTCAAAAGTGTTGAGCCTGCCTGATTTAAGGAGAAAGAACAATCATTGGGCAGAAGAGATTTGGGAACAGTGTCTAACTCTGGGAACAATCATATGAATGATATCATTTTGACTATGAGGCTGGTAAGATGCCAAACGTTGAAAGAGGAGATGCCCAGATGGAAATGACTAGTAGATGCCTAAAAATATGGGTCTTGAGCCTCTGGAGTAGGTTCAGCTCCCCCCAAAACTCTGAAGATTTCATATACATGTAGGCAACGAGTGAGTCACACAAGGAAACAAATGGGTCATTAGTATAAAATAGAATTTCGGAGGAAAAACAAGTTGAGAAAGAGAAGATGGTGACATTGAACGTGTTTCAGTTATTGATACATGGTACCCTTACAAATTTCACATATTTAAATTAGTCTAGTTTGCATGTGTGCGGGCATGCGTTGTAAGTTGATACAATAACCTTAAAAATGTCTTAGTTCTAAAGGCATAAAATTATCCAGGTGATAAAGTAAAATAAAGTTAAAGTACACAAATCTATGTAGGATCAATATAATTAAAAGTAACATTTAATTTAAAAATCTTGAGAAAAATAACAAATGGAAACTTTTAAAAAAGGATCTAAGTGGGAGTTGAAAATGTGGTTTGATTTCTGAAACACGGCTACTCAGTTGCTAGATCAGAGAATTATTTGAGTAATATTTATCAAAAAACAATGATAATACTTGCTTTTAATGAAAATAGGCCTCTTTCCATTTTTGTAGCCACAGTGAGTTGCTTTCTGAATGGCCTAACATAGATACAGCTTATCACCCACTTTAGATATGTGCTTTTATAAAGCTCTCTTGTTTACATATTTTTAAAACTCTATTAATTTTGAGATAATCTAATTAGGTTTCACGATAATAAATGTTGAGAAATATAAACTTCTTAAAAGATCAGATTAAGGAAAGTTACAGACTTGAAAAAAGTGTCATTTCAAGAGATATGGAGGTGATGGATTCCACAAGACATGATGCCTCATTTAAGAAATCAGGAATCTAAGTTCCTAGAAGGTCCCATAAGTTACTTATTACGAAAGTATGACTATTTCAGTTCTGCTACTTTTTTATTACAAACTTTCCCAACATCTACTTACCTTTCTGAACTTGTTTCTCATCTCTAGAATAAGTGATCTAAGATATCTTCCAAGTAACATCATAGGATCTATGTCACAAAATAGCTTTTGTGCCTTTGTCTGGCACTCTTCCCAAACCTACAGGTTCATGCTTACATCTGACTCCTTATTATCATTAATACAGATCTTTAAAAAAAATCGTCAACTTCCCAGTAACTTTTGTAACAACTGCTTTATTTGGGTTTAGCTAGAAAAAGAAATAAGCAATCATCATAGACATCTATTTCTGTTCCCTAATGACTATTTGTTTTTTAAATTTTTTTCCAATAAGCTGAATTAATTTTTCTTTTTAAGTTTTTCTTGTTTTTATATATGTCATGGACTGGTACTGGTTGGTAGCCTGTTAAGAACTGAGTGGCACAGAGGAGGTGAGTGGTAGGCAAATAAACATTACCATTCAAACTCTGCCTCCTGTCAGATCAGCAGCGGCATTAGATTCTGTATTAGGGTTCTCTAGAGGGACAGAACTAGTAGGATACATATATATATATGTGTGTGTGTGTGTGTGTATATATATATACACACATATATACAGATACATATACACACATATATATGTATAAATACACACACATATATATATACACACACACATACATATATTTCTGAAACATGGCTACATAGTTCATATATACATATATGTACACATATTTATGTTTGTGTATATGTGTGTGTGTATGTGTGTGTATATATATAAAGAGGAGTTTATTAACTAGTATTAACTCACACAATCATGATCACAAGATCCCACAACAGGCCATCTGCAAGCTGAGGAGCAAGGAAGCCAGTCTGAGTCCCAAAGCTGA
This sequence comes from Macaca thibetana thibetana, assembly GCF_024542745.1. Classification (NCBI taxonomy): domain Eukaryota; kingdom Metazoa; phylum Chordata; class Mammalia; order Primates; family Cercopithecidae; genus Macaca; species Macaca thibetana. The sequence continues at coordinate 165,065,124 of NC_065583.1, read as the reverse complement.
AAAACTTGGAGTCCAATGTCTGAGGGCAGGAAGTATCCAGCAATGGAGAAAGGTGTACGCTGGGAGGCTAAGCCAGTCTAAGCTTTTCACCATTTTCTGCCTGCTTTATATTCTAGCCCTGTTGGCAGCTGATAAAGTGGTGCCTGCCCAGATTAAGGGTGGGTCTGCCTTTCCCAGCCCACTGACTCAAATGTTAATCTCCTTTGGCAACACCCTCACAGACACACCCAGGATCAATGGCTTACATCCTTCAGTCCAACCGAGTTGACACTCAGTATTAACCATCACAGATGGATGCACACACTCTACTGTGAACTGCACATGCAAGAGATCCAGGTTGTACACTCTTTATGAGAGGGGACAGTTTCATCTCTAAAACATCCCCCTGCCTCCCCATCCCACAAGCCCATCCATGGAAAAACCGTCTTCCACAAAACTGGGCCAATGGTGTCGAAAAGGTTGGAGATTGCTGGTCTACATAAAGCTGCCAGTAAACAGATAAAGCGGACAAAGTATTTCCAGTCTATACTCACTTGGGAAGGAGCACACCGGAGCATTATGTCAAGACCCGGATGGTATTAAGCCGTGAGTTGTGAGAATGAGAAGTGAGGTAGGCACCAAATGATTCCTAGCTATTTTTAAGATTTTTGTTTTAAGAAATGCCTCTAGTCGGGGTCTAAGGAAATGCAAGACTCCAACACAGCACCCACAAAGTCACTACAGATGTCCTGCCATACATTTGCACTTTCTGTAAAGTGGCCGTGACATCATAAAAAATGTGTCCGCATAATTGATTTGAAATGTAAGACTGATGAAAATTAGATCACCCTAATGTTCTCCACTTGCCTTTAGACTGATCTATATTAAAAAGACAATCAAATTTTTCCATTAAAGAGAAGATATTCAATCATGAAACTGAGTTTTCCATTCCTATCTGCAATCAACATTTTAACATATAGAGCCTGTCAATAAGTACAGTGGAAAATAGAGTTATATAACTATTAAGGTGCTTAGTGAGCAGAACAGAAATATTCCCGGAAGAAAAAGATACCTATTCCTGGAAAACAACAATGGGGAAAACCACTAAAATATGATGTCCTCCTAACAGCATGAATTAAACTACATGTGTGTGTATAAAATGCATGTGGTTTCAATTAACACGATAAATTATTTTCTTAATTACCATCCCCAAATACTCTATTCCAAAGCAGTATTTAGAAACAAGAGACTCATAAAGCCAAATTTTAAACTTGTAAAAACCTTAAAATGCTTTTCCAGTACAAAGACTGTATAAATCAAAAATCATAATAATTAAAATAATCCAGAATAGAGTCATAATTTGACCTAGGAAGAATAAGAAAATAAGTACAATAAGGTGTTTGATATGTATAATAATAATATTTAAAGATACTCTTTATCATTGTATTCATAGCTAATAGCATTAAGTAACTTACTATGCTTCTAAATTATATTAGTTTGTGAAATTAATTTTAATGATACTAAAAGGGATTTGATTGGCAACACTCCAGATTAGCATTTCTTAGCAAGCCAAGAAGATAGAAACCATCTCAAGACTAGATGCTATTCCTTCTTCAAATTCCATTAGTTGCCAACATACCTCAAAGCTACAGAGAACTTAATGTAAAAGGTTTCATCTAGAAATTCATTCAGACCTGAATGTCTCAGATAAAGCTGCTAATGAAAATGTTATTACATAATAATATAAATTGGTTGTTAACCTTGATACCTTTATGCAAAATATCATATCAAATAATTATGTATATACTATATTGTTATCAATAGAACATTTTTTAAAAGTTAATTTCTGTGTCATAACTTGACAAACATTAAGAGTTTTCAGGACTGACTGTATTAAGATGACTTAAAATTTAAAATACAAGCTGGGTGCGGGGGCTCACTCCTGTAATCCCAGCACTTTGGGAGGCCAAGGTCGGCGGATCATGAGGTCAGGAGATCAAGACCATCCTGGCCAACATGGTGAAACCCCGTCTTTACTAAAAATACAAAAATTAGTTGGGTGTGGTGGCTGGCACCTGTAATCCCAGCTACTCGGCAGAAGAATCACTTGAACCAGGGAGTGGGAGGTTGCAGTGAGCTGAGATCATGCCACTGCACTCCAGCCTGGTGACAGAGTGAGACTACATCTCAAAAAAAAAAAAAAAAAAAAAAAAAAAAGAAAGAAAGAAAATTAAAATATATAACTTACTTTAAATTTTGTAATATAAACTCATGAAAGTACCAAAATAATTTATCATAGAAAAAAACATTTGCTTATTTCCTAAGTCTCAGATGGCCTTCGGGTTGAGATCCTTTTCATCCAAATTATTAGCTCCAGTTCATTTCACTCACAATTTCCTCCATGGATACTTATCAGGGAAAGCTAGAATTGATAACTTAGTCTTCCATTCTCCACAGAATGAAGTGCTCCATCAGGTCTTGTTCAGGGAATGAAGTATGAAGTCACTCTTTATTGTTGGATTAAGTATGTAATTGTAAAATGAAAGCAAATTAATTGCATTGTGAAATCACTGCTTTGAAGAAAGAATCCTAGCAAAAGGAATGCCTCCCCGGAATGAAAATCATGAAATGTTAATATTTGGTGTCACAGGGTTTCCATTACTCGAGTTGCCAGCCTTCTTTTGATGGTGAGCAGTAGGGTGAATTGAAATTCAATTTCCCAACCAGATTTCCTATGAATAAATAAACTCATGCTTGAGTTTACAGATAACTGGGTTAATATGTGCTATTGGTGCATAGCGCATCTCCGTTTGGAGCTTAATAGAGAAACTGTGTAGCTCTTATATACGTGGTGAATCCGTGGGCTACCTGGGAACCTTGCCTGTGACTCTCAGCTCCACTGCTTACCAGCTATGAGACAGTGAGCAAGTTATTCCATCCAGCTGCTTCACTGAAAGAATGCAGATAGTGATAACCACAATACAGAGTTGTGGTACTGGTTTAATAAGTGGTTCTGAAAAACATCTAGCTCTACCATATAGCAGGCTAGTTCCTGAAAACAGAATGCCTGAACCTATGTATAAACCTATGTACAATTCTTGCCACATTTCGACAACCACAATGTTACCGTCTTTAGGGCTTTCACTTGAGGAGAAAATAGACTAAGTGACACAAGGGTTTTCTCTTGTTTCAGTAGTAATTTGGTTTTCTAGTTCAATGCTATACGGAATATCATCTTCAAGCATGGCTACTTCTCAGGGAGTTTTTCAGAATGACAGATTTACATAATGGCTTGTATATTCAATAGAAAATATCAACTTGCTCTTCTTCCATCATAATATTGATGTGAAACTCAGAACAAAGTGAGATGTGTATTCAGGGGCCAGTTGAATGACAGGAGAGAGAGGAAGTGAAGACCCTAACCCTTTCCTGTCTCACATTGTTTAAACACATTTGCTTTGTCCTTCCAAGTGGACGACAAGGGTTATCCTCCTGTTTCGTACATATAGTGTTATGCTTAAGATATGACAGCAGAAATATGCAGGAGAAAACAAAAGGCATCATATTTTTCTTACATAATCATCGATCAGAAATCATATATATTATGAGCAAAGAAATATAATTTCCAAAGATCTAAGCTTGTACTAGACTTGTATGCAGTGACTATATGATTATTACATTTTTTAACCAAGTTGAATGTGTACTATAGAATGATAGCCAAGAAGGATGACTTTTAAGCCCCAAACCTAACATTTAGGGGAATGAAGGCATGTATATAAATTGTAACCTGAAACAAAGTCACAGCCTGTGACATAACTGCAAAGTTTGTGCACTGCCAAAAAGCACCTGGAGAAAGAGGTAATTAGAGGCTGTAATCGGACCTCATTGAATTATCCAAGCTATGCACCTTGGTCTAGGGCTGTGTCTTCCAGGAGGAAGAAACATCCCAAGTCAGCAGACTTGTGTCAACCCAGAGGGGAAACCAAACTTTAGAAGCCCAGAATGAAATAAATACATTAAGAATGAAACAAAGATAAACGAAAGAATTATTTTCCCTTGAAAGATTATTGCACTCTTCAGAGAAGTTTTAGAGAGTTTGCATGGATGGGATTGTTTCAATAGTCAGACATTACAAAATTTAAAACAAGGTTTTCACAGATTAAGTTGAAGGAATATGTTTGGGTAAAAATAAAACTGTGCTATAATGCGGTCATAACATGGAACTAAGTCTGCCTCATCATTGAAATTGTTCTCTTTCTGCCACGGAGTCTTAGAGACAGAGCTTGTGGTTGGCCTGTTTCTGTAATGTACGAGAGAAGGAAACCATTTGAGATTGTTTAACTACTCTTTTGTAACGTAAAGTGAATGAATTCTTCTACATGTCAAATTGAGAGAATCTGATTTTTTTTCTTTTTCTTAAGCTATACTTTAAGTTCTGGGGTGCACGTGCAGAATGTACAGGTTTGTTAAATACGTATACATGTGCCATGGTGGTTTACTGCACCATCAACCCGTCATCTACATTAGGTATTTCTCCTAATGCTATATTTCCTCCAGCCCCCACCCCCGACAGGCCCCGGTGTGTGATGTTCCCCCCCGCCCCATGTCCATGTGTTTTCATCATTCAATGCCCACTTATGAGTGAGAAGATGCAGTGTTTGGTTTTCTGTTCTTGTGTTAAGTTTACTGAGAATGATGGTTTCCAACTTCATCCAAGTCCCTGCAAAGGACATGAACTCATCCTTTTTATGGTTCCATAGTATTCCATGTTGAATATGTGCCACATTTTATTTGACCAGTCTATCATTGATGGGCATTTGGATTGGTTCCAAGTTTTTGCTATTGTGAATAGTGCCACAATAAACATACATGTGCATGTGTCTTCATAGTAGAATGATTTACAATCCTTTGAGTATATACCCACTAATGGGATTGCTGGGTCAAATGGTATTTCTAGTTCTAGATCCTTGAGGAATTGCCACACTGTCTTACGCAACGGTTGAACTAATTTACACTCTCACCAACAGTGTAAAAGTGTTCCTATTTCTCCACGTCCTCTCCAGCATCTGTTGTTTCCTGACTTTTTAATGATCACCATTCTAACTGGTGTGAGATGGTATCTCATTGTGGTTTTGATTTGCATTTTTCTGATGGCCAGTGATGATGAGCATTTTTTCATTTGTCTGTTGGCTGCATAGATGTCTTCTTTTGAGAAGTGTCTGTTCCCATCCTTTGCCCACTTTTTGATGGGGTTGTTTCTTTACTTCTTGTAAATTTGTTTAAGTTATTTGTAGATTCTGAATATTAGCCCTTTGCCAGATGGATGGATTGCAGAAATTTTCTCCCATTCTGTAGGCTGTCTGTTCACTCTAAGGATAGTTTATTGTGCTGCATGGAAGTTCTTTAATTAGATCCCATTTTTCTATTTTGGTTTTTGTTGGCCCTGCTTTTGGTATTTCAGTCATGAAGTCTTTGCTCATGCCTATGTCCAGAATGGTATTGCCTAGGTTTTCTTCTAGGTTTTTATGGTTTTAGGTCTTACCTTTAAGTCTTTAATCCACCTCGAGTTAATTTTTGTATAAGGTGTAAGGAAGGGATCCAGTTCCAGCTTTCTGCATTTGGCTAGCCAGTTTTCCCAACACCATTTATTAAATAGAGAATTCTTACCCCATTGCTTGATTTTGTCAGGTTTGTCAAAGAGCAGATGGTTGTAGATGTCTGGTGTTATTTCTGATGTCTCTGTTCTGTTCCATTTGTCTATATATCTGTTTTTGTACCAGTACCATGCTGTTTTGGTTACTGCAGCCTTGTAATATAGTTTGAAGTCAGGTAGTGTGATGCCCCAGATTTGTTCGTTTTGCTTAGGATTGTCTTGGCTATGTGGGCTCTTCTTTGGTTCCACATGAAATTTAAAGAAGTTTTTTCCAATTCTGTGAAGAAAGTCAATGGTAGCTTGATGGGGATAGCATTGAATCTATAAATTACTTTGGGCAGTATGGCCATTTTCACGTTATTGATTCTTCCTATCCATGAAAATAGAATGTTTTTCCATTTGTTTGTGTCCTCTCTTATTTCCTTGAGCAGTGGTTTGTAGTCCTCCTTGAAGAGGTCCTTCATATCCCTTGTAAGTTGTATTCCTAGGTATTTCATTCTCTTTGTAGCAATTGTGAATGGGAGTTCACTCATGATTTGGCTCTCTGTCCGTTAATGGTGTATAGGAATGACTGTGATTTTTGCACATTGATTTTGTATCCCGAGACTTTGCTGAAGTTGCATATCAGCTTAAGGAGATTTCCAGCTGAGACGATGGGGTTTTCTAAATATACAATCAAGTCATCTGCAAAGAGAGACAATTTGACTTCCTCATTTCATAATTGAATACCCTTTATTTATTTCTGTTGCCTGACTGCCCTGGCCAGAACTTCCAATACTATGTTGGACAGAAATGGTAAGAGACAACATCCTTATCTTGTGCCAGTTTTCTAAGGGAATGCTTCCAGGTTTTGACCATTCAGTATGATATTTGCTGTCAGATTACCATAAATAGCTCTTATTATTTTGAGATACGTTCCATCAATACCTAGCTTATTGAGAGTTTTAGTATGAAGGGCTGTGGAGTTGTGTCAAAAGCCTTTTCTGATCTGTTGAGATAATCATGTGGTTTTTGTCACTGGTTCTGTTTATTGATTTGCATATATTGAAGCAGCCTTGCATCCAGGTATGAAGCCAACTTGATCGTGGTGGATACGCTTTTTTATGTGCTACTGGATTCAGTTTGCCAGTATTTTATTGAGAATTTTTGGAGTGATGTTCATCAGGGATATTGGCCTAAAATTTTCTTTTTTTGGTGTCTCTCCCCCAGGTTTTGGTATCAGGATGCTGCTGGCCTCATAAAATGAGTTGGGGAAGATTCCCTCTTTTTCTATTGTTTGGAATAGTTTCAGAAGGAATGATACTTCCTGTTCTTTGTACCTCTGGTAGAATTCAGCTGTGAGTATGTCTGGTCCTCGACTTTTTGTAGTTGGTAAGCTATTAATTGCCGCCTCAATTTCAGAACTTGTTATTGGTCTGTTCAGAGATTTGTTTTCTTCCCGGTTTAGTCTTTGGAGGGTATATGGTTCTACGAATTTATCCATTTCTTCTAGATTTTCTAGTTTATTTGCATACAGGTGTTTATACTATTCTCTGATGGTAGTCTGTAGTTCTGTGGGATCAGTGGTGATATCCCCTTTATCGTTTTTTATTGCATCTATTTGATTCTTCTCTCTTTTCTCATTAGTCTGGCTGGCAGTCTATTTTGCTGATGTTTTTAAAAAAACAGCTGCTGGATTTTTTTTTTTTTGGAAAGGTATTTCATGTCTCTATCTCCTTCAGTTCTTCTCTGATCTTATTTATTTCTTGTCTTCTGCTGGCTTTTGAATTTGTTTGCTCTTGTTTCTACAGTTCTGGTAATTGTGACGTTAAGGTGTTGATTTCAGATCTTTCCTGCTTTCTCTTGTGGGCATTTAGTGCTTTAAGTTTTCGTCTACAAACTGCTTTAAATGTGTCCCAGAGATTCTAGTACATTGTGTCTTTGTTCTCATTGGTTTCAAAGAACATCTTTATTTCTGCCTTCATTTTGTTATTTACCCAGTAGTTATTCAGGAGCAGGTTGTTCAGTTTCCATGCAGTTGTGTGGTTTTGAGTGAGTTTCTTAATCCTGAGTTCTAATTTGATTGCACTGTGGTCTGAGTGACAGTTTGTTATGATTTCCATTCTTTTGCATTTGCTGAGGTGTGTTTTACTTCCAATTATGTGTCAATTTTAGAATAAGCGTGATGTGGTGCTGAGAATAATCTATATTCTGTTGATTTAGGGTGGAGAGTTCTGTAAATGTTTATTAGGTCCACTTGGTGCAGAGCTGAGTTCAAGTCCTGAATATCCTTGTTAATTTTCTGTCTCATTGATCTGTCTAATATTGACAGTCGGGTGTTTAAGTCTTTCATTATTATTGTATGGGAGTCTAAGTCTCGTTTTAGGTCTCTAAGAAATTCCTTTATGAATCTGGGTGCTCCTGTATTGGGTACATATATATTTAGGATAGTTAGCTCTTCTTGTTGCATGGATCGCTTTACCTTTGTGTAATGCCCTCCTTTGCTCTTTTGATCTTTGTGGTTTGAAGTCTATTTTATCAGAGACAAGACTAGGATTACAACCTCTGCTTTCCTTTGCTTTCCATTTGCTTTGTAAATCTTCCTCTATCCCGTTATTTTGAGGCTATGTGTGTCTCTCCATGTGAGATGGGTCTCCTGAATACAGCACACAGATCGGTCTTGACTCTTTATCCGATTCGCCAGTCTGTGTCTTTTAACTGGGGGCATTTGTCTTGTTTACACTTAAGGTTAATATTGTTATACATGAATTTGATCCTGTCATTATGATGTTAGCTGGTTATTTTGCTCATTAGTTGACGCAGTTTCTTCATAGCGTCAATGGTCTTTACAATTTGGTACGTTTTTGTAGTGGTTGGTACTGGTTGTTCTTTTCCACATTTAGTGCTTCCTTCAGGAGCTCTCCTAAGGCAGGTCTGGTGGTGACCAAATCTCTCAGCATTTGCTTGTCTGTAAAGGATTTTATTTCTCCTTAGTTTATGAAGCTTAGTTTGGCTGCATATGAAATTCTGATTTGAAAATTCTTTTCTGTAAGAATGTTGAATATTGGCCCCACTCTTTTTGGCTTGTAGAGTTTCTGCTGAGAGATCCACTGTTAGTCTGATGGGCTTCCCTTTATGGGTACCCTGACCTTTCTCTCTGGCTGCCCTTAACATTTTTTCCTTCATTTCAACCTTAGTGAATCTGACGATTATGTGTCTTGGGGTTGCTTTTTTTGAGGAATATCTTTGTGGTGTTCTCTGTATTTCCTGAATTTGAATGTTGGCCTGCCTTGCTATGTTGGGTAAGTTCTCCCGGATAATAACCTGAACAGTGTTTTCTGACTTGGTTCTACTATCCCTGTCACTTTCAAGTACACCAATCAAACACAGATTTGGTCTTTTCACATAGTCCCATATTTCTTGGAGGCTTTGTTCGTTTCCTTTCACTCTTTTTTCTCTAATCTTGTCTTCTCACTTTATTTCACTGAATTGATCTTCAATCTCTGATATCCTTTCTTCTACTTGATTGATTCAGCTATTGATACTTGTGTATGCTTCACGAAGTTCTCGTGCTGTGCTTTCAGCTCCATTAGGTCATTTACGTTCTTCTCTAAACTGGATATTCTAGTTAGCAATTCGTCTAACCTTTTTTCAAGGTTCTTAGCTTCCTTGCATTGGGTTAGAACATGCTCCTTTAGCTTGGAGGAGTTTGTTATTACCCACCTTCTGAAGCCCACTTCTGTCAATTCATCAAACTCATTCTCCACCCAGTTTTGTTCCCTTACTGGTGAGGAGTTATGATCATTTGGAGGAAAAGAGGCATTCTGATTTTTGGAATTTTCAGCATTTTTGTGCTGATTTATCCCCATCTTCGTGGATTTATCTACCTTCGGTCTCTGAAGTCAGTGACCTGTGGAGGGGGTCTCCGAGCGGACGTCCTTTTAGTTGATGTTGGTACGATTCCTCTGTTTGTTAGTTTTCCTTCTAACAGCGAGGCCCCTCTGCTGCAGGTCTGCTGGAGTTTGCTGGAGGCCCACTCCAGACCCTGTTTGCCTGGGTATCACCAGCAGAGCCTGCACAACAGCAAACAGTCCTGCCTGTTCCTCTGGAAGCTTCGTCCCAGAGGGACACCTGCCAGATGCCAGCCAGAGCTCTCCTGCATGAGGTATCTGTTGGCCCCCACTGGGAGGTGTCTCCCATTCAGGACACACAGGGGTCAGGGACCCACTCGAGGAGGCTGTCTGTCTCTTATCAGAACTCGAATGCTGTGCTGGGAGAACTGTTGCCCTCTTCAGAGCTGTCAGGCAGGGACGTTTAAGTCTGCTAAAGCTGTGCCTGAAGCCACCCCTTCCCCCAGGTGCTCTGTCCCAGGGAGATAGGGGTTTTATCTGTGAGTCCCTGACTGGGGCTGCTCCCTTTCTTTCAGAGATGCCTTACCCAGTGAGGAGAGATCTAGAGAGGTGGTTTGCCTTACTGAGCTGCAGAGGGCTCAGCCCAGTTCAAAATTTCTGGCAGCTTTGTTAATACTGTGAGGGTTAAACCACCTAGTCAAGCTTCAGCAATGGCAGATGCCCCTCCCCCCACCAAGCTTGAGCATCCCAGGTAGAGCTCAGACTGCTGTGCTAGCAGCGAGAATTTCAAGCCAGTGGATCTTAGCTTGCTGGGCTCCACAGGGGTGGGACCTGCCGAGCCAGGCACTGGAGGGAGTCTCCTGGTCTGCTGGTTGTGAAGACCATGGGAAAACAGCAGTATCGGGGCCGGAGAGTTCCATTCCTCCCAGTACAGTCTCTTACAGCTTCCCTTGGTTAGAAAAGGGAAATCCCCTGACCCCTTGCACTTCCTGGGTGAAGCAATACCCCACCCTGCTTCGGCTCGCCCTCCATGGGCTGTAGCCACTGTCCAATCAGTCACAGTGAGATGAACCGGGTACCTCAGTTGGAAATGCAGAAATCACCCGCCTTCTGCCTCGATCTCGCTGGGCACTGCAGACCGGAGCTGGGCTATGAAACTAATATAGAGTCCACACACCTGTACGAGTAAGGCCAAATTTCTTCTAATTTTCCTGTTTGTCACTGTAATATTCATGGGTTTTACAATCAGAAAATGTAGGTCCCATCACTCTCGAATTTTTCAGAAATTCTGGAACTCTGGAACTTACACAGTCTTTTTATATAAGATAAATCACGTTTTCCCACCCAAGCAGGAGTAGTAGAGAAGACAGAAAGTAATTGCTGTAGATTTTCACTTCGTATAGTTCTCTCTCTAAACAGTTCTCTCTCAATTAATTTACAGATATAGCTATCATTATACAGATAAATACCCAGATATAAATCCCACTATGTTATAAATGCATTTTGTGGCATTTTTGTGGCTTTTGTGGTCTTTTTCTTTTTATTTTTTTAGAAAATCTGCTTTAATGGTTGAGCAAAGACTTATTTGAAATTGCAATAAATGGTTATGCATAAGTTTTGGGTTTTATGAGTTAAAATTAATTTGTGATATTGTTGCTTTACATTTGGAAATTCAGTCTAATCTTTTTCTCATGCTTTAAAATCTTATTCTGAAGGCTGTGTTTTATTGTTTTGTAAGTTTTGTAATGGCCTCAAGCCCAAAGCACCATAGATTTGAATTGGAATTACCATGCTGAATTATTTATTCAATATTAGAAAGGCAGCTAATTTTTACATGAAAAGCGAAGAGGGAATTTAGGCAAGACATTTATAACTTCAGATAACATATAAATATAAATACAGAACTGATAAAAAAAGTATATCTAAATGTTTGTTTAAGGCTCTATGATTGATCAGCATATGAGTCTTAAATCAGAGCCACAGAAAGAGTGAAGTGTCCAAGTGTTGGCTTAGGGGTGAGGGTTTTGATTTGTGCATGTCCTCTATACCATAATTATGACTAGATTTACAAGACCTGGGTATATTCAACCACATTTTAAAACGTGAAACCGAATTTATTCACAGAGGTTTGGGAACCAGGTTAAGTTATTACCAGAAAAAAATCCTTCTTAAATTACAATAAATAAACACAGTGGGTTTTTGATTCCCAAGCAACTCTACAGTGTGGTTACTCTAAGTGTTGATTCTTTGAATATCTTTTGAATTCCAAATACAAGGTACACCAGTAGACTTTAAAGTGAAACTGTATCTACAGCTTTTCCTCCTAAGAAAATAATCCACTGGCTTTCAAAATTATAGCAAGGTTAAAAGACAGTATATATGAGATAAAACATATGCTATGTTCCATTATGGACTTTCTAAGCTATTTAATGAAAACAGATTTTTTCACATATGCATATATTTTATCACTTAACTTATTAATTTTAGAGTAGTTTTAGGTTCACAGCAAAGCTAAAAGGAAGGTACTAAGATTTCCCCTTCCTACTCCCACACATATATAGCCTTCCCCATTATCAACATCCCCCACTAAAGTAGTACAATTGTTATAACTGATTAATCTACATTGACATAACATAATCACCCAAAGTTCATAGTCTACCTTAGGGTTCACTCTTGGTATTGTGCGTTCTATGGGTTTGAAGAAATGTATAACAACATGTGTAGTTAAACTCATGTACATGAATTTCTGTAGCATTAGAAGTGTTTCATTAGAAGTGGGGTTGCTGAGTCAAAAGGTAAATGCATATGTAGTTTTTTTGTTTGTTTGGTTGGTTGGTTTGTTTGTTTTGAGACAGACTCTTCTGTGTCACCCAGGCTGGAGTTCAGTGGCGTGACTTCAGCTTACTGCAACCTCTGCCCCCGGGTTCAAGCAATTCTCCTGCCTCAACCTTCCAAGTAGCTGGGATTACAGGAACATGTCACCATGCCCAGCTCATTTCTGCATTTTTTAAGTTGAGACGGGGTTTCACCATGCTGGCCAGGCTGGTCTCAAATTCCTGACCTTGTGATTCTCCTGCCTCAAGCATATGTAGTTTTGTCAGATATTGTCAGATATTGCTATATCCTTTCCAATGGGGTTACTGCAGGTTGCAATCCCCCCAGCAGTCTCTAAAGGAAGGCAGAATTTTTGAGGTGCCTAAAATATTTATTCAAACTAAGATTGTCAATGAAAGTATTCTGAAAGGCATGGAACTGAAGAAAATATAAACATTTACTCAAAAGAGTAGAAAAAAGGCATTTGATATGCAATACTCATACTTTAAATGGGAAATGAACCAATCAGGTAAACTAATGTATAGCAGAACAGAAACTCATTTTCCATAGCACCAGCCCAGTCCCTGTTTTAATCGTGATACCCAATTTTCAAACAGCCACTGGCACTGCCCATGGAGACTGATTTCCATAGAACCTGTGTTCTCCTGGCAAGTGCAACATTCTGAATCCAAGTAGAGATGAATGCCGTTTGTCAGCAAGTGCAGCGGGAGGGACAGAAGGCAACCGGAGCCCTCAGAGAAACCAGAGCAGGGCAGTTCTTGTTCCTCACAGAACCCCATCTTCTCTCACCACCTCTGTGTAACCTGACCCCCCTCCAACTTTTAACTCTTCTTATATTTTTGCCTTTTGCCCTTGTATGTTGCATTCACCAGTCCTTAAAATCACAGGGGACCCAGAAGAGATTTTAATGTAGAAACAATCAAAACATTTTTTTGTGAATGAAACACTCATAAATTCACTAAATATAAATGTAAAAAAAAACCTGTTACACCATATATATATATATATATATATATATATATATATATATATATAAACTATTACATCTATATATGTTATATGTGTGTGTATATATATGGGTGTGATTATATATGTGTGTGTATATATATACACACACATATATAACATTTTCAATTGCTTATATACTATTGGCTTAACTTTACTGCCTTTTAGGTATAAAGACAGTTTTATAGAACAGCTATCCTTCTGAGAGACGGTCATTATTAGATTAGGTACTTAAATCCACATCACAGCTTCATATTGTCACCCTTTCTTTGCCACCCTCAACTCTGTCCCAAATACTAAAAAAAGAGTTGAGAAATTCTTAGCGTCATGGCAGTGATTTACACATATCATATATCTTTAGTATTGTCAATCTTGGGCTTTTAGCACCCAATTTATGGGGGCGGAGGTTAAGGAGGAGGCCAGTGGGGTGAAAATCAGTGAGTTAATATAATGAGGAAGAGCTTGCAAAAGAGAGAAGCATTTATGAGTGACATAAATCTCTGAAGTTTAAGAACAGCACTTAGCATACCAAACTGTCCAAATAGTTCTTGAATGCTGACGAAAGTTTTGTAAAAAGTTAAAAGAAAGATGTACATTCTTCAGAGCTATTTTTTCAATACCTGAAAAAAAATCCTGTAATCCCATATTGGTTTGTGATACATGTTATCATTCCTTCATGGAGTTTTCAACTCAAGGTCAGAAGGTTCTTGAGTCATTCCTCTTTGGTGCAGATAAGTTGTATTTTATGTTCTACTGCAGTTCTCTGCCACTCTTCTTGACTTCCAAATCTCAAGCTTAGAACATTTCTTATGAAACCTACAACTTTCATTAATATCAAACCTGTTTCCCTTTTGTGTAAATTAATATATTACCATTAAATTATATTTAAGTTTACCAAACATTTCTCAAAATTATCTCATTCTGTTTAAAAGATAATCCAAAACTTCATCCTCAGTTCGTTTCTTCCAATGTAAACCAATCCTTCCTTTCTGAACTGGCTTGCTTAATTGATTGTATGCTTACTTTTTGATTCTGTTAAACTAACTTAAATTTGGCCCAATTCTGCTGCTGTATGTAGTTAACTGCAACCTAACCTAGTGTGTCAACCAAGAGCAAACCAACTTAACAGTCTATTCTTGCAATCAATAGCTGTGTCTCAGCCAATCACAGTAGCCAAGCTTCAGCCAATCACAAGTTGCCATCTGATAAGACCTTGTCCATATAAGGCAAATGCCTCATCACATCTTGTCCAAACAGGGAAAACAGTGAGCTATAACCAATCAGGCTGTTTCTACACCTCCTGTGCTTTTCTGATCTAAAAATACTATCTGCCCCTGAGTAGAGCTCCCTGAATCTCTCCTGGTTCTGAGAGCTGCCCAATTTATAAACTATTTTTGCTCAGATAAACTATGCTAAATTCGACTTGTCTGAAGTTTCCTTTCAACAGATCTGACTGGTTTTCCAGTAAGGTGATACCAGATAGACTACTATAGTGATTATGCTTCCTTGGAAATGAATTAATACAAAGACTAATGTGAAGTAGAGGAACAGGCTTTAAGCAAAAATACTTAAAACTCTGATGGATAATAATGTGTTTATGAAATGTGAACAACACACGATTATGAAACTCTTAAGGTAAAAACAGTACACAATGAAAGCCCATGTATTCGAGTTTTAAGTCATTCAAAAACTGTGACAGGAAACACTACAAGTCCATTCTATTTTGATCACAGTTGTATGTGGTTTCCACATAAAACACCTAGATTTCATCAGTGCTTGTCCAATATCATTACCAATGCTTCTAACAAGCGGTCCAGATTTGTGGCAAAGGTGACGTGAATCTGTTTCAGGAAGTATCAAGCAGAACACGCTGCAGGGGTCCCACTCATACTGGAAATGCATTTTTGGCCTTGTTTTCTACTCCGTCAAAAATATTATTCTAGTTAATATCCCATAAATAGGTAGTGAACTAAAAAGAGGGTCAGCGACTTCCTGAGAGCAGGAAAAATATTCACTCTACCACAGACGGTGGATAGGTACACGTGGGAGACAGAACTCTGATAATAAGCAGTTAAACATTACTTGGTGTTGATAATACAAGAAAAAAAAAATGTCAGGATTCCCTTCACTATCAGGAAAATAATCTAGATAGGTATTTTAGAAAACTAATGTATCAGATCAATCCACTTCCTGCCAACTGAAGTTACGTCCTACTCTGATAGAAATGTGTATTTATTTATTATTCAAATGGTTGCAGCTTAACAAATCCGATATCTATCAGGAGGAGACTAGGTTTTCTGAAGTAGTTATGTCAGAACCCCTGCTTGGTATTTTACATTAATAAAATTGGCTAGAGCTCTAGACCTGCTGAGTCAAGAGTTAAAATAAAACTCCCAAACCAGCAATCCATCACCTAGATAGTGCAAGCGGCCACAATGCTGACGGTGGAGTCTTTGATAGGTGTCCATTGAAATAAGGAGGATTAATTAATGCTCTGACAATCATCAGCCTTCAATAGGAAACTAAATGTTATTAAGACAAAGCCCTCTAGCACTATTGATCATTGATACGAGCAGGGAACTGAGCTTAACATGAGGTGCTATGTCTATCTCACACAAATTAATCTAGCTAAAATACTGCAAACCATGCAGATCACGAACAAAATTAAGGTTAATCTTCCTTTAGTGAAGAGTAACAAACCTTATTTTAAATACTATAATAAGAGTATGGCAAGTTACACATGAGCTTAAGGAAAAAAGTAAAACGTTCTGGCCTGTATACGTGAAAAATCCAGAGCACTGGACTTTTTGGCTCATTGGCTCCAGGAACAAAGGACAGGTGTATGTATGATCTTTTGCCACCCACTCCACATCTCTCACTTCCATTTCTTTACTTGCCTCTGCTTGGTCTTATTGATGGATATATTTATTCTACATGGTGCTGGTATGGACACCAATAGTTCCGGAATTACATTATCTCAGAGGAGGGAAAAGACTTTTGTTTTTCAGCATTCCTTTCGTTTTCATGGGGGACTCTGACTAGCCCTTCCTGAAATGATGCCCATTCAGGAACCAATCAGTGTGATCAGGGAGATAAGATCCTAGATGGGCCAGTCATGAGGCACACCCCTATCCTGAAGAACTGAAATGAACAATCTCAATAGAATCACACAGAATGACTAGTTACCTAAAGGAAAGGGACTGCAAAAACCTGTAACTCTACTACACACACATTATGTACTCAATCCATTCAGATGGTATTTACTGAGTACCTAGTATGGGCCAGGCCTTGTGCTATACCCTATAATTCCAGAAACACGGAGATTAAAACTGATGCTTGTATCCCTATCAGAATTAAAATACTGTAATTCATTGAAGTTTCGGTTTTATACCATTTTCAGGCCCATGAATCTGGACTATCTTATTAGTAGTGTTTCTCTGAAACACAGTATGTAATAAAGTCTAGGAATTGTCAGCCAGGCTGCCTCTCACTCCCTTAGGTGTTAATAACTTTCACCACAACTCAAAGCTTTAGGGTTAGTCTCTGGTCATTGCTTCACTGGCTGCAATCAAGTGGGCTAATTTGGTGGTCCCTGTCTTTCCCAACACTTAGGTGTTTCTTTACTTTCGGCAACCAAATATGTTCAAACCTCTAACTAATTAAACATGCCAACCAACAGCATAATGATTTGTTGAATTCAACCAAGGAGTACAATCCCACTAGTGGCTGCTAATGATATTAGTAACGTATCCTCTTGTAGGCACTCATGAAACTGAGGAATGACAACAACCAGCTCCCTGACCTCATGGAGGCAGCATTCCAGTGAGGGAGACACAAACCAAACAGCTAGTAACACATTCATTCATTATTGTGGTTATTGTGATGAACGTTCTAAAGCACAATCACAGGAATTACAAAAGAGTATATAATTCGAGTACATAACTTATTCTGGGAGACTAGATTAGGTTTCTCGAGAAAGGGATTTTGGAAGTGTAACATGAAGGAAAGTCAAGAATTAACTAGGGGATGTGGGTGGCAGAAGTGAGGGAGAATGTTCCAGACAAATGGGACATTCTAAGGAAAAACTCTGAGGTGTAAAGACCACAGGATGCTGAGAAACGGGGAGAAGGCCAGAGCAAGAAAAAGTGAGAACAGCAGGTGGCTATCACCAACCCCTAAAGCAGCTCTTAGATAATGCAGGAACACAGACTTACCCTAATGGTAAGGAATTGGCTCTTCATCCCCAGAGCAGTGGTTTCCACACATAACAATTTTGCCCCCCACCCACACCGCCACACCCCCACATTTGGCATTGAATGGAGACACTTTGGTTGTCACATTGCCACAACTGTGGTAGTAGGAGTGGGGAGGGGGTGTTACTGACACATTTAGTGGAAAGAGACCAGGGCAGCCATAAACATCCCACCACGCACAGGACATCCCCCTACAACAAATGGAATCATGCTGGCCTGAATGGGAAGAATGCTGAGGTTAAGAAACCCTGTCTTAACACAGCATGAGGACCTAGAAAGGTTTTTAGCCAAGAAATTATCATATTAAAATGCACATCACATGCACTTAAAACAACCAAAATATTGTTCCTATCAGGAAAATGGATAGGAGGAGGAGAGTGAGTAGATGTGTGTGGGCTGACAAAAGAAACAACCCAGGAAGTCAGGACAGAAATAACGACACAGAGCAGTAGGTGGACTGCAGAGGAGGTCAGGATGAACAGAGGCAACACATGTCATGGACAACAAGCCAACAGGCTTGCTTATCACCAGCCATGGGAGCAAGAAAAGGGAAAGTCCCCAAGAACCACTTTTGTGGTTGTGGCCATTAGGTAAACAGAGCTCTATCACTCACTCACATGAATGCCGGTGGAGAGAAAGCCACACACTCGGTTCCAGACATGTTGAGCTTTAGATGTCTGGGAAACAGGAGGGTGGAGATCTAGAGGATGAGATGGAGGGCTGGGCTGCTGATGGCAATTTAGAGATGTCCACCATGGCCATGAGTGATCTCATTCAGGAAGGATAGAATGAGATGCAAAGAAGATCTCCAGCTCAGCCTGGAGGAATTCTACCCCCAGTTGGGTAAGGAAGAATAAACTGGCTAAGAAAACAGAAGAACAGTCAGAATAGTACGAGGAAAAACAAAGGAGAAAAACATTTTATACCCAAGAAAAATGTATTTCAAGAAGGATGCAGTGTTCAACAGTTTGGAAGAAAACCCAGATATAAATGAGAACTGAACCGTGTCCATAGCTGACACTCCAGAAGTACTCGGATGAATCTAAAGGATGCAGATTAAAGTCTCCTGAACATAATAAAAGCATTCAAAAGAACATGACGTCCAAAGCTTGTGTCTGCGCTGACATGTGCCCTGACTTTTCAGGTTCCCTTTCTCTTTCATGGTTTGTTTTCTTCAGCAGCCCTGATCTTGCTATTTATTCCACATGGCTTCTATTGTGCACATGCTGAAGTCTCTTAGAAATCCTGCTCTTGAGGGGAAAAAAAATTCTCTTTCCAGTCCCAACAGCGAAGTTAATGAAGAGATAATGAATGCAAAAGAAAGCTTAAAGATTCATTTATTTGTGTAAGCCAACAATTTTTATAACTCACAATAATCTTAATTACAGCTATTTATCACAATGTAATTCCCACTGATCATGCCACATAGATACATTTAATAATTTTATGTGTACTTCCTAGAACAAATTGGTTTACACCTGTCAGAAAGGCTGTGCTTGCCAGCTACCCGCAAGTTTGCTAATTACCTGCTTTGAAAATCTACTGACCTATCAGGAAAGGGTTAATCTTTCTCAGTAGCATTCCTGCGGTCACCATTTGAAGTAATTATCACAATATAGTAAGAAACAGACAAGCTGTCTACACATGAGATGACTGGAGCAGCATGCTGGCCTTCTGTGCAGGGAAGTGCCTGCTTGGTTTTCCCCAGGTAACTGGGAGCAGCAACTGGCCTATCTGTAACGTCCTGCCATTGAGACACAGTGCAGTCATAGAGCATCTGAATTATCTCTGGTTTCTACAAAGAAGACATGCATCAGCTGCACGCTGATTTCACGTATCACGGTTTTATATGCTCTTACTAGACTCTCAGATCTTTATATGAAAGTTATTCTCTGTGCCTGAAGCCCTGGGCATTTCTATTGGGCTGGGGACAATATTTTTTAGAAACCAACAGATGGAAGCAAGATGACAGAGAAAGCCGAGGTGTTGAAAACGGCCCTTGCAGCTTAACATCCAGTGTTCCACAGGCGTTCCAAACACAACTCATTCAGAATCATTTGCACATTATCACAACATCTGGATAGATGCATAAAAATGTGAAAATGTCTACTTTGGTCAGCGAATGTGTTCTAAATAAAAGAATTATATCAAATGTATACTGGAATTATAAAAATTAAATCTATAAAAGAATTATATCTATAAAAATTATATCAAATGATACTTTGGGTCAATTTAGAGAAAAAAAGTTCCTCCTTTAATTTCTTTCTTAATGGTCTTTTGCTGTATTTATAAAGATGCAACAGATTTGGAGCTACATAAATCATAATACATTTCATGACACATGGACAGTGAACAGTAGAAGAGACACAGTTATTGTTCTTAATGGCAATACAGAAAATTACTGAACATCAAAAATTTACCCAGAACTGTGTGATGGGCAGGTAAAACAAGGGTCCTTGCTCTTGGGTGGAAATGCAACGCATAACCAAAGCAAGAGGCTTCACAGATTGGCATGTGGTCTGCTGTTCCGATAGGATGAAAAACAGAAACAACGAAACTCAAAAACTCTACCACTGAAAATATTACAGAAATATGCAACTATGAATGAGGACGAAAAGGTGGAGGAATTAGAATCTGCAAACTCAATGTGTAGAAAACATAATTAAATAAAGATAATTACCAAATTTATTGGAACAGAATACATAGCCCCACAACACAATTTAAATCACATTTTCTACATCACTTATTTGCCAGTCAATGAAGCATCGATTTGTAATCTCTTCTGTATTTTCTGATGGTTCAGTTTGCACTGCTAATTTATCGTGCACTTCTGGGGTTTATCTATCTAACTAGTTTCTAACGTATTTTACCCTTCACTTAGAAATCCACAGACACGTAATGGAGACTCAAGACATTTAAATATTCTTTTAAAAGCAGTGTATTACATAGAGTATTAAGCTTCCATGTCAGAATGTAAACTCCAATGAGGTGATAAAAATTTCACTGAAAGAATTTTAAGTATTCTGAGCAATGCACAGACTACTTATCAAACAGCAGTAGAAAATAAACAGGTTTCATTACTCGAAACATTTAACTTCTCTTAAGTCACATATTTACACCTCAATTCATAGTCCATAATAAAACCATTAATAGAATACTCATGAACCAGTATAAAGACAATGATTTCTTTTTCTGAAATACAAATTAATCATTTTAAATAATCCATAGCACAACCTAAGTTAGCGATCCTGTAACCGTTGAAGAGTGTCTTTGCACTTAAACATGGTACTTTGCCAATAATTCGTATTCTTCATTTATTTTCTACTGAACTGCTCTTTATAAAGTACTCAAAGAGAAAACTAATGTGTATCTTCTTAAACTTTTAAGTGAAGGCAAATATTCTCTGGAAAGTGAGTTTCTCATCGCTCTCCTTCAAAAAGTCACTTGGAATCATATAAACAAGAAATCTCTGTTGACACCCTACGGAGAAACAACATATACAGCTGCAGGCAGCATTACCATGTCTTTCCATTATGATGACTGGCAGACTTTAGGTCAGGGCCCTGAGTCCTGACACGCTGCCCATGTTTCATTTTCTCACCGTAACATGAAGGGTTTTGAGGACATAAACTCTCAGCTCCCAATAGTCCTAATATATCATGACAGTAAAAGTGCTAGGATTGCATGATTTCAGGGAAGAGAATAAAAAGGGTGTAGACCTAATAATATACCATTATGATGCTGGTCCACTTTTAATCGAGAAAGACAGCTACTATTAGGTTTTTACACATTATTTTTAATAGAAGAGAAATAGTGCAAATATTTAATGAGACATATTTTAAAGGACACTGTTTCATTGAAAAAACTGATTATTTTAAATTAGGATAGAACATTCAATATACTTTTTTTTTTTTTTTTTTTTTTTGAGAAGGAGTCTCGCTCTCTTGCCCAGGCTGAAGCGCAGTAGCCGGATCTCAGCTCACTGCAAGCTCCGCCTCCTGGGTTTACGCCATTCTCCTGCCTCAGCCTCCCGAGTAGCTGGGACTACAGGCGCCCACCACCTCGCCCGGCTAGTTTTTTTGTATTTTTAGTAGAGACAGGGTTTCACCGTGTTAGCCAGGATGGTCTCGATCTCCTGACCTCGTGATCCGCCCGTCTCGGTCTCCCAAAGTGCTGGGATTACAGCTTGAGCCACCACGCCCGGCCAACATACTTTTCTTTAAGTGCATATTTCATTCTCCAAACTCTATTTCTTCCAATAAGATCAAGGTATATTAAGTCATACATCCAGTCAGAAAGTTGGTCACAGCACAGTTAGTACAGGTACTGTGCCTCCCACCTTAATTCCTAACATGAGTGTGAATGAGAGTTTGAAGTTTGATGCTGTAGTGCTTTTTTACTATAGTGCTCTGTTAGGTGATCTGTTGATTGTTCCTATAGTTACTGTGTGCTTGGTCAACCACTTTGGAAAGTCATCTCAGCTGTACTCCTTGAGGAATTTATGCAAATCAGCTCCTTCTTCAACTGCTTTAAAATAGGAAACTTTTCTCTATTTCTGAAACTCCTTAAACTTCCTTCCTTAGAATACTTCCCACTATAGTCAAACAAGTAGGAACAAAGAGAATGGTCCAATCCTTCTTCCCTCTACCTGCGAATATAATAATCACTGTCGTGAAATCATTAGGCTGATGCTTCACAGCTTAGAACCTTCATCTTATTCATAGTGCAACCTAATAAAAGGGCCATCTTGTCATCTAAAACAGTGTAGTATCATCAATTCCTCATAGTTTAATGTAAGTGCATTGTTATTTTAGAAAGTAGATTATCCTAAAAAGAAAACAGAAAACAGTATATGGAAATAGCAATACTATGCTGACCCTAAGACATTTTTCTTTGTCCATACCTAGCGTCACAAGTTCAAATGAGAGGTAGCAGATGAAGTGTATGTGTGAAGGTGCTGGGCATAAGAGCTAAGGGAGTCTTGGAGAAAAAGGTGAACACGCCGGGCGCGGTGGCTCATGCCTGTAATCCCAGCACTTTGGGAAGCCGAGGTGGGTGGATCACGAGGTCAGGAGATCAAGACCATCCTGGCTAACACGGTGAAACTCTGTCTCTACTAAAAATACAAAAAATTAGCCGGGTGTGGCCGCGGGCACCTGTAGTCCCAGCTACTCAGGAGGCTGAGGCAGGACAATGGCGTGAACCTGGAAGGCGGAGCTTGCAGTGAGCTGAGATCCAGCCACTGCACTCCAGCCTAAGTGACACAGCGAGACTCCATCTCATAAAAAACAAAAACAAACAAACAAAAACAATGGTGAACACATATTCAGTCAAAACTGGTCCAATTTCTTTAAAAATGAAAGCAAAGGGTCAGTCATCATATTAACCTACAGGCAGTTCACAATCTCACCTGTCATGAATTTTTTACAACAAATACATAATCACTTGAGCTTTCTGGTTATTTGAGTGCCAGGTAATATTTGATTGTATGCGAACTAGGATCATAATGGCCTACTAGTTACTACAACATAGATTTAGGGATTGAGATATAATAATTAATTCAAGTAAAACAAATTCTTCTAACTATGGCTTACTTTTCCAAACATAAGGATTGTATTATTAAACTCTACCTTTTAATCTCTTAATATGCAAACTCTAAACACAGCACACTTTGCATATATCCACTGAAAATATTTTTTAAGTTAAATTCCATCAACAAATCATTCAGATGCTGATCCAATCCTACTACTATGAATTGCAATTTGATGAATACTTGCAACAAGTGCCTCAGGTAATTCCCTCATAGTCAACCTATGTGAGAATTATTTTCCCAGTCTAGAGGTGAGGAAATGAAGACCAGAAGTTGTTTATACTTAATCTTCACATTCCCTAAGAAGAAGTCCCCTTAGCATTCAAATCTATTACATAAATAAGCGTGAAGATTTAAGGAAGGCCTGGCACAGTGGCTTACGCCAGTAATCCAGCACTTTGGGAGGCCAAGGCAGGCGAATAGCTTTGAGTTCAGGAATTCAAAACCAGCCTGGGCAGCATGGAGAAACCTCTTCTCTACAAAAAAATATAAAAATTAGCCGGGTGTGATGGCATGTGCCTGTAGTCCCAGATATTCAGGAGGCAGAGGCTGGAGGACTGCTTGAGCTCAGGAAGTGGAGGGTGCAGTGAACCAAGATCGTGCCATTGCATACCAGACTGGGTGACAAAGTGAGACCATGTCTCAGAAAAAAAAAGAAAAAACATATATTTAGGGAAAAACTCATGTGAAGCACTACACTTTGGAAAGTTCTACGGTACAAAGGATCAAGTATGTAACAAGAGGCCATGGGTAACTCTGTGAGGCATTACGAGAGCCCTGCCAATACCAGTCCACTTCATTTGCTGTTAGCCGCAATTGACCTTAATTTTCAGTCATCTTGTCCAGCAGCACTAGGAAGGCAATCAAACTTTTGTAGGAGTGAACTTTTTAGGGGAGGGATGTACTATTAAATTATATAATAACAATGATAATACTATTTATAGTGAATAAATTATATTTGTTTTTTATATTTGCCACATTCAAAGACTTCTCCCAGAAGCATGTGTGAGCTCCAAAAAGGGGTTCTCGGTAGTCACTACCTCAGGTTCCACATCAAAGTATAGGTCTTGCTGATGAGTAGTGGAAGGAGAAGAAATGTAATAAATTTCTAAATGTAAGCATGTCAAAATATTTGACAATATATTTTATTAATGGAAGTAATGCATATATAATATTTAACATCATGTTAAACATATTATTCTTATACAGAAGTACATGTATATACAATGCACATATATAATATACATACTCTATGCATCTGTCATATACTATTCTACTATAAACATATATACATACTACATATACTATATATCTATATAAATAATCTATAACATGTTTTTAAAATATAGACAAAAATGGAAAATGTAGTTAAGAAGGTAAGAAAATGGTACTTTTCATCCCTCCCAGGGATGTGTCTTCAAGAACTCGGTCTCACGTGCCCTTTATATCGACTTGTGCTATGATTCAGTCCATTTTGCCTTCCCAAAGTCTTTTAAACTCACCCTCTCTCTTCATTTTCACTACAATTCACCTGGTTAAGTTCTTTATCAAACTTTTGCCTGGACTACTCCAGCAACCTCCAAACTGGCTTCCCAAACACACTGATTCTCTCCCATTTATTCTTCATGCAATTGCCAGCGTGATCTGGCTAAATCACAGATCTGATCATGTCATACAATCTCATCCCTGACCTGTGACATTCTTCAATGACTGTCACATGTACCCAGCTGCATTGCAAAGGCAACAAGGTGCCGTGTTCACTGGCCTCCTGCCCACCTCACTGGCCTCAATTCCTTGCACTGCCTCCCACAGTCATCACAACGATCACATGAAGCTATTTCCAGGGCCCCAGATACACCATGTTCTCTTTCCTACCTAGATTCTACGGTACGGATGAAGCATGTAGGTTCCAGCAGCAGTCCACCCAGATTCAAAACCTGCTGCTCCCACTTAGTCGCTGAGGCCTGGGCAAGCTACTACCCCTGTTGAAACTGCAGCTTCTGCTGTGATACGGAGGAGGTAGCTGGACCTAACCTATGGCTTAGGTGTGAGGATCATCAGGTGTATGAGATCATTCCTGCAAAGTTTTCCATACAGTGCTTGGCTCACACACAGGTATTATCTGTGGGCCTTCTTTCCAGAGCTAAAAATGCACTGCACTTCACAAGAGGGGACAAATCTTAGCCCCCATGGAGCACATGTTCCACTGGAGACAGACACTAACAAGTATAATACATAGTGTGTTGGAAGTAAAAACTCCCATGAAGAAACTAAAGCTGGCCAGGAGTGTCATTTTCATTAGGTTGGGCAGAGAAAACATTAATGGGAAAGTGGCATTGGACCAAAGATTTGTAAGAGGTGAGAAGGTGAACCATACAGAAATCTGAGAAACATTCCAGGCAGACAAAACCACAAGGCAAGGACCCTGAGACGGGGAATATGCCTGGAGAGTTTGGAGAATAGAAAGGAGATCAGTGTCTGGAGCCAAATTTTGCCTGGGCAAGTGATAATGAAATCAAAGAGAACGGTGGTGGTGATGCAGATCAGAGTGTTCTGGGGGCCATTTGAAGGGTATAGGCTTTTACTCTGAGCGCAGTGGAAAAGTATATGACTGCCACTGACTATTACTACTTATTAATGCTTCTGGGAAGTTTCAGCCCAATCTCCCAAGTTGGCTCAAGAGCTTCATGTGTCTGCCCCGACAGGACATCTGAAACCTCTATTATGGCACAGCAGTCCCCCATCTGAACTCCTGGAAGACAAGGCTTAGGTATTCATCTCGGTGTCCCCAGCACTCTGTGGGTTACTCAGCATGCAGGAATGGCTTCATTAAGAGCGACTTTGAGAAGACCCCCAAAAAGTGTCCGTTCTACAGTGCACTAAATATACTCTGTATGATCCTAAAAATAGTGATGGGAAATAAGCATATGCCTTCCACTGACATCATGTTTAAATTCTCAGCACTTTCAGCAATACGATGCAGTGATGCTGGACTATTTTGCTGAGATTCTTTCATTTTACAATTTTGAAAAATTCTCGCATGGGTTATCTAAATCTGTTTCAAAAATAACCCTGTGCTTTTTAGATTTAAGTAACTCCATTTTCCAAATAAGGAAATTGAAGCTCAAAATATCAAGCGACGAGTGGAAAGTCTCAGTCCTATAATTCAGAAACCCACCACCCGGGAGAAGGGCCCTGACGCTTGTAAAGAATGCATGGCTGCTTATGACACAGAGAGCATCCCTATTAAAACGGCTGCAGCACAGTGAGCTGAAGCAAGGCAGAAAGGAGGAGACAACAGACTGAGATGATGCAGCAGCACTTGGCAGTGAGAGGAAACAACCAAAGCAGGAAGCATTCCATTCTGCATTCACTGATCACAGACGGAGTTGCCCTTTTGATGAATGACACAGCAAGGGCCACAAAATCAGAGGTGCTGCCAACAGACACCAAGATGACTGGGAACGAACAGCATTGACACCAAAGTTACTACTGGTAGTGTCTTTTCTCTGTACGGCTGTTTTATTCCATTGCATTTTTGTCGGATTCTAATTCCACAGTAGCAGTACTGTCTGTGATACGGAGCGCAGGACAGCTGTAGCACCAATCAAAAACTAACCAGCACAGCACCTGCACCCAGGTAAAACTCTGTATCTGCTACTGATGGAGTCTTAGGCGGTGTTATTTTTTTGTTTTTTGACTTCTGGGATCTGGTTGCTTAATCTGCAAAAACGGGAATGGCGATGTCTATTTTAAAGATTTGTTACAGAATGAATAATATGGTAGAGTATTAAAAATGATGAACTGTTCTATGATGGCAAACGTAATTAAAATCTCTCTTCTCTCCACATTTATTTGTGAATTAGTTGTGTTGCCCTCAGATTAAATAATATTTTACTTTATAATGATTCTAAAATATCTATTAATTTTTCTGCCATCTAAACAATTATCAACACCTAAAAACAGAATCATACTCCATACCCACATCTTAATGTCACTTTTCAGTAAATAAATCAATCTGTGAACACCATTGTACAGAATATTGTGACTTACTTTTTGTTTCACATACACTGTATCATAGTTTCATGAAGCTAATAATCACTGTACTGCAGAAATCGTCTAATACGTCTTTTATTCACCACACTGCTTCTGTATTTTATTATGGTGATATTTTGATACTTGAGAAGCAAAAGTGGTGAGAGTGTATCTTCATAAAAAAAGGGATCAATTACATTGAATTGTCTTGAAAACTGAAGTAATGAAATTGATTTCCTTCAATTTAATATGAGACTGCTGATCCCATCGTCTCCTTCCAGTAGTGCACATCGTAACACAGCAGAAGCTATTTTGTTACAGCAGCATCACCACCCATGGCCATGAGTCTAGGACAGTAAACGAGCAACATGAATGAATTGCCATTCTTCTTCCTTCCTACACAAAAATTGTGAAGAATACAGAGCAACAGTCAAGCATCAGGGGAAATCTATCTCATTCTTTCAAAAATAATAACCTGAGTTTATATTTTAAAAGATAATCATTCCAAGTTTGGAGACTTTCAAATTGCCTCAATTGTAAAACGACTTACATGAAAGTGACAAAGTCAAAGAAAAGTGCACCGTGATGGGGAAATAAAATCAGTGCCAGGAATGGGATGGAAGAGAATAGAATCCAATGTATCAACCAACTGGTGCAGGAATTCAAAATCATGTAACTGTTAACAAATATTTAAACAGGAACACTACAACTTAACTGTACAACTAAAAATTAAAACAAAAGAAATCTGTCAAACAATATTACAAACAAGAAAGAATGCTATTGCAAATTGTATAGTCCTCAAGTGCTGCTTCATTTTTACAGTAACACAGAGAAGTGAAGCAAAATGAAAAGTATATCAGGTTCTGTAGCCCCTTTTATCCACCTAAGATATTAGAGGCTCTCACTTAAGGAATCTACGTTTTCAGCAATATACTCCTTTACAAAACAAAAAATTTGATTGCTTATAAATATTATGTAAAATACTGCTGCATGCCCTTTGGGTTTAATATGAAATTAATAACTCCAAGTAGAAGGATCACAGCATATTAACCTGAAAACATGTTGAAAATGAAAAGTGAAATTTTAATTAACAAAATGTAATGATTGTGACCATAATGAGAGGTGCACTGTTTTGTGTTTGTTTTTGTAGTCCATCTAACAGTGAGGCTCCCCAAGATAAGAACAAAAAATGTGAATAATGCAAATATCTTAAAAAGAAATGACATACCTTGCTAACAGAGCATGCAAAGTGGTCTCCGGTATGTTTTGAAAATTACCATTTCCCCCAATATAGAAGTACTCAACCAAAGCATCAACTTTTTGAAAAATTAGTTTCATCTAAAAGATACACAGTTCAGATACAAATTATATATATTTTAAAAGAAACTTTAAATATATAATAAAGAAAAGTAAGAGGCAAGTTGGGGTGGCTCACACCTGTAATCTCTGTTACCTTGGAAGGCTGAGGTGGGAGGATTACTTCAGCTCAGGAGTTTAAGACCAGCCCTGGAAACACAGTGGTCCACCCTCTACAAAAATATTAGTTGGATGTGGTGTTGTGCACATGTAGCTATATGGCAGTTTGAGGTGGGAGGATCACTAGAGACCCAGGAGTTACAGGCTGCAGTAAGCTGTGATTGCACCACTGCACTTCAGTCTAAGTCAAAGTGAGACCTTGTATCAAAATAAAGAAAAACTTAGAAATGTTTTGGTTCCCAATTATGTAACTATATTTTTTTCATGGGCTCAGTGCTCATATTCTATGTTAAGATTTTTGTTTAACTGGTTCTATACAATGTAAAGTTTACATAGCTAATCAACAAAAACTATATGATTGAAACTGGTTTTTTAAAAAGTTTTCCTAATATCTAAGAAATACCATACATCTATTTTTTTTTTTTCTGAAAGACCATGCAATCATGAAAACACTATTTTGCAGCAGCTGAACATTTAATACTTTGAAAGTATGGCTGCAATGTATTTTGCGAATTTTAATCCTGGTTAATTCTGGGCATGTAACTATTAGGGGTTTTTATTATGTCCCTTTTATCTTACCTTCTTTCAGAAATTTCAAACAAAAAAAAATTTTAAAAACAAAAGAATACGATTCCCAACTCATTATAAAAACATAAAAATAACACTGGAAAAACATTGGTAAACTACAGCTTGTGAAAACACAAGTAGTCAGATGCACAGTGAGACAGGCTGCTGTCTGTGTTTGGCTTCGTTGAAATTACATTGCTTAGAATTTGTTTCATTGGTTAGGCAGCAAAACAAACCTTGGCAAGAGGATATCAGGTCTGAGGAGAGTCTGAGGATGTGTAATGGCTCAAGAGGCAGTTGAGTGTGTGCTGAGATGATAAATGCCATTAGGTGGAATTCAGAAAACTTATTTTATTTTATTTTTTTATTTTATTTTATTGTATGTATCGCTCTGTTGCCCAGGCTGGAGTGCAGTGGCACGATCTCAGTTCACTGCAACCTCCATCTCCCGGGTTCAAGTGATTCTTCTGCCTCAGATTCCTGAGTAGCTGCAATTTCAGGTGTCTGCCGCCATGCCTGGCTAATTTTTATATTTTTAGTAGAGACGGGGTTTTTCCATGTTGGCCAGACTGGTCTCGTACTGTACACCTCAAGTGATCTGCCAGCCTCGGCCTCTTAAAGTGCTGGGATTACAGGCGTGGGCCACGGCACCCAGCTGGGTCAACATTTTTAAAAGACTTAGAAAGTCTCACTGAGGTGTGTGACAAAAACCTCTTCTTATCTTCCCAAAACTCTATGAGAATTTCCGTATTTCTTCAAAGGTTAGTCCTAAAACATATCTGGGTCGTCCATTTTCATATATTGTACATGTAAATTCAGAGTCCAAAAACCAAGAACATTTTAAAAGTTACTCCAATGTTAAACTTCGGAGTAATTTAAAAATTCCTTGTGTGGTGAAAGGGAGCATGTTCACTCTTTTCACCAGATGAGGACACAGGAAAAAGACACCATCTACGAATCAGAAAGCGGAGCTTCTCCAAACCCTGAATATGCCAGTACCTCGATCCAAGGTTTCCCAGTCCCCAGAACTCTGATAAATAAATTTCTGTGATCGATAAGCCACCTCGTTTATGTTATTTTGTTACAGCAAACCAAATGGACAGACACGCAGGATTTAGAGTCAAGTCAACTTGGGTTTGAAATCCAGTTTTGGAAGACACTGCATTTTATTTTAGGGAAGTTATTTAAATTATTTGAATCACAGCTTTTTTTTTTTTTTTTTTTTTTTTTTTTTTCTTTAAGAAGGAGCTAGAAATACCTGCTTCATAGCACTGTTGAAAGGATTACATGGTACACATAAAATGCCTGGAACAGGCACTTAGGAATCAACAAATCTTCAACGCAGTGGAGGCTCAGTGAGGACAGGGCTGTTTCTGTCTTTTGATCACTGGTGCATGGATATCCTACAGAAAGGTTCCATAAGTATTTGGAGAGGGGGCCGGGCACGGTGGCTCAAGCCTCTAATCCCAGCACTTTGGGAGGCCGAAACGGGTGGATCACAAGGTCAGGAGATCGAGACCATCCTGGCTAACACGGTGAAACCCCGTCTCTACTAAAAAATACAAATAACTAGCCGGTCGAGGTGGCGGGCGCCTGTAGTCCCAGCTACTCGGGAGGCTGAGGCAGGAGAATGGCGTAAACCCAGGAGGCAGAGGTTGCAGTGAGCTGAGATCCAGCCACTGCACTCCAGCCTGGGCCACAGAGCGAGACTCCGTCTCAAAAAAAAAAAAAAAAAAAGTATTTGGAGAATGAGAGAACTAGTATTATCATCAATAATTATTTTAATAATTTCCCCTAAACTTAAGTAGCAGCCTAAACATAGTACAACTGATTCTTGTTATGTGTGATAGTTTTGTTCAATAAAGTCAATAACACTGAATTAATGAATACTGAACTTTCGTTCCTAGGAGAAATAAACAGTTACGTTCCTGCAAGCCTTTGGTCACAATGTTTTCATCAACTGATTAATGTATAACCTTGTTTTATGGGTGTTTCTATTTGAAGATATCTTAATTTTTATATATTGTTGATTCATTAACATTTAATTCATGGCCAATAGCTCTGTAACTCATGCGGAAACAAAGCTTATTGAACACATTTATTTTCTCCATAGGGCACACTGCAGCTTTCTTGCACTTATAAACATGAGATAACAAATCAGCATTACCATTGAGGGCTATTTTAAACAATGAAATCACCATGAAAATGAAAAAACCAAAACCAAACTAAAATGTGGCACCAACTGACTATGAAAAGCACATTTGTTTGCAGAAGAAGAGCTGAAAGGAGAAAGCAGAGTATTATCTTATGAGGCCTCAGTTAGGAACATGTGTGTCCATGCATTGCACAGGGCTGTGAATACCTTGTTTGTTAATTGGGGGGTTATAAATGCATTTTAACAAATACACAATCTCACAAACATGAAATGCTTAAATACTGAGGATGGATTGTATATCCAACAGGGAATCCATGGTACTCATGTAAGGCTTACACCTTCTATTTCTGCATCTCTCTCCTCTCTCCTTCTATCTCTGCTCAACACCATCATAAATATTTTTTTCAAGCAGTACACACCCAATCAGTATGTGCTGAAAAGAAAAAAATGAACATATGCTTTGAGGATTTTCATTCCAATGGAGACTAAATACACAACAGGACTTGGAACCCCAATGTGTTGTCATCTTAAATGTATATGGTACAGTAGTCACGCAAAAGAATACTGCACATAGCCGGTCATTTTCTAAAAATGTTACATACAAACCTTTCAATGAATGTTGTTAGGGTTACAGAATAGTTAGAAGAAATGGAAATATGCTAGATGAGGTTAAGTAAATAGAAAGTAGATAGAAAACCACTAGCTTCCATCAGGGTCTAGAGTAGGTTGTAACAAGAAAAAGGTCAGACCAGGAAGACACAGGCTGGAAGAAAAGGGATCACACAAAGGAGGAAATTGGTTTGTATAGTATGTTATTAAAAATGCTGATTTTTGTCATATCTTGTCACATTGCTTATTGTGAAAGACAAGTATCTAGCAACTGGCCTGAGAGGAAATTAATATCCTATCAGAATCTCTCTGATCTACTGTTCAATGGCAAGCAATGAGGGGAAAATCTCTTTTGTTTTGAGAGCTATGTGGCTTGTGTATTGGTTTATTACTTCTCATTCCACCGAAGCTCAAGAGTTGAATTATTCTCTACAGAATCACTAAGAAGTATAAACAGAATGCCCTACCACTTCCCTTTTCCTTGGTTATAATGGAATAGGTAAACAACGAGGTATTCAGAGACGTTTTCCTATTTATGTATTAAAATAATGCTTTTCTATTTCTTGAGAAAAATATGGAATATTTTTATTCCATAACGATGCCACATTCACATTGATTTCACTGATGAAGAACACTACGCAGAGTTCCTTCTACTTAGCTTTGCATGAGTTTGATGGTCTTATGTTGTCTTATCATTTTAATACTTAGGCAGGCTTATTTAGAATTGTTAGGCAATAAATAAAAACAAAACCCATAATCCCTTAATCTATCCCATTTTTATCACACTATAAACAGATGTAATATCACATACACATAAATTACATATTAAAATTGTGATATTATATATAAAGTCTTACACTATTTTTAATCACTTAACTATATTAATGAATATTGTCCAGTTCTTTAGACAGTCTTCACTGTCTAAAGTTCACACTGTCTGTAATGGATTAATTATTTAAACATTTGCCACTTTTATTATAAATATTTATATACTTTTTATGAATATCTATCATTTAATTTAAAATAGCAAGGATAGAGTGATATTGCCATGCAATTATTTAACTGTCAGCAAACTCTTTCTGTAACGGGCCAGATAGTACATATATTTGGATTTGTGAGTAACCTCATCTCTTCTCCAATTATTCAGCACTGCCATGGTAGTGCCAAAGCAGTGACACACAATGTATAAAGGCATGAGTGTGCTGTTTTCCAATAAAACTTTATTCATAGGCACTGTTAGAATTTCATCTAATTTTCACATGTCACGAAATCTTCTTTTGAATTTTTTCCAACTATTTAAAATACGTGAAAAATCATTCTTAGCTCATAGGTCATAGAGAAACAGGCAGCAGGCTGGAATCAGCCTTGGGCTCTAGTTCAAGCCCCACTGCAGACTCAGTCAATTGCCCTAATGAGAATCTCTTGCTCCAGGACTGGCCAACTCCCTTCCCAGTTAGAAGTCCCTTTCTCCAGAGGAGGGCTACCTTAGACTGTTTAGACTAATTTTATATCTGATCAACAGCAGATATTTTTAACAATTTGCATTAGAATGAGTTTCCATGGGTGAAATTAATGGCTTGTTAGCATAATGTAGATGTAAGCCATGAGCGCTCATTGTTCAAATTCATGATATTTAGAGCCAGCATTTACCCGTCTTTGGTGGTTTTCAGATTGAGCACCTACAGATCCTAAGGGAGGTCAGAGACACTCTGAAACCCAGACAGTAGTTACATATCAACAGGTATGAACAACCAGTACTTAGCAACTGACATGCTGCATAACAGCTGAAAATCAGCCGTGCCTAAATGGGCGTGACCTGATTTGACAGATAGCTGGATGAAATCTTTTGTGCTCGCTTAAAGATACATTTTTGCCCCTTATAGAAAGAGCTGCTGACCCTTGCCTTAAACACCTGGGCAACACCACACTATCCATGCTGTTTTAAATTATAGATATTCAGAAAAAGTATCAAAATGTTTGTAATAAAATGTTAAATGTTTAAATTATTCAGCCATTATAGGTAATGTGAACTGTTTTTGAAGACTGTTTTAAGGAACTGGACAAATATCATTATGTATGTAAGTGATTAAAAATAGTGCCAGAATAAATATATAAATGCCTGCAGGCATGGTAGATTTTGGTGTCAGAATTGCTCTCACTTTCAACTGTTATATAGAGGTTGTTGGAAAGTGTGCAAGCTGCACCTAATTCTAACCATTGGAAGCTGCCATTCCACTGCCCCAAAAAATGTTGGGCCTTAACAGTGTATGAAAGTTTGATCTCAATTCACAGTTCTTCGATAAAACACTTACTGAGTGTCTTTTATGTGTCAGGCATAGATACAGACACAGTAGTGGAATAAAGGCAGATGCGGCCCCTGTGTCCTGATATTCATTGTTACTGCATAAGTGGAAATAAAAAATAAGCATTAACATGTATTTAATATTCCTTTGTATTTTATAAGTCAGTAACAGAGTACTATATCAATCCCTAAAACAGGAATTTTTACGAGCCAGGACTGTCCCACGGGCATGGCATATATCAATCTATTCAAGTCCCCAGCCTTACAAGGTGATATTATGATGCCCACTTTTCAGACGAGGAAACTGAGGGATAGAAAGATTAAGGAATCTCTTGACATAAGACAACTTGAAAGTGGTGGCTTGGGTTTTAGCCCCAGCAGTTTGAGGCCATAGTCTATGCTCTTAGTCTCTGTTCTTCAAGGTTTGGTGAATGAATTTGGGTACAAAGTGGCAGTTACCTAGGTAGGCAGTCAGGGAAGGATTTTCTTAGCAGGGATAATTTAAACTGCAGCCTGAAGGATGGGAAGGCATCTATTATGAAAAAAGCCAAACACAGCACATCTAACACCCTATATCTGGGAGGAGATTTCTCTGTTCCTATAAGAGAAAGGAGGTTGACATGCCTAGAACCTGGGAAGCCACAGGTAGGACCTGCTTTTATTCTAAGTCAGCAGAAAATAGGAGAGTTACAGTCAGATTTAATTTTAAAAATCAGTCTGGTTGCTGTGCAGAGATTGCATAATGGGGTTAGGGAGACAAGAAAGTAAAAATGATTCTAGCTGGGGGCCACTGAAGATCAAGAACAAAGGTGGCTTAGACCACAGTAAATACTGCAGTGAAAGAAACTGATGTAGCCCATTGAAGAAACAGTTCAAAAGCTCCCAAACAATATTCCCCAACCAAACCCTCCATGAAATCTATCTGATGCTGAAGATACATAATTGTATTTCTTGTATTAAAGCAACATATTAATTATTATTATTATTATTATTATTTTGAGATGGAGTCTCCCTCTGTCGCCCAGGCTGGAATGCAGTGGCGTAATCTCGGCTCCCTGAAACCTCCGCCTCCTGGGTTCAAGCGATTCTCCTGCCTCAGCCTTCCGAGTAGCTGGGATTACAGGCACCCACCACCAGGCCCAGCTAATTTTTGTATTTTTAGTAGAGATGGGGTTTCACCATGTTGGCTAGGATGGTCTCAATATCCTGACCTCGTGATGCCCCTGCCTCAGCCTCCCAAAGTGCTGGGATTACAGGTGTGAGTCACCACATCCCACCCAAAGAACACATTATTCTAATGTAAATTACACACTTCCTTTTTTGTCTCTAGCTTACACCTTTCTCTCCATGAAGTAAATAAATCAGGGGCTAAATTTTCATATGATGAATTTTTTCTCTCTTATCCAACTAAGATACACTTAATTTCATTTGAAATGTTATGAAAGCAATGGGGCTAGTATCACAACAAAGTTTAAAGTAAGAACTGCCCAGTTCAATTCATTAAACAGGTGATTGACTTTTGGAAAACTAAAGCTTTAAATAATTTATAAACAAATTTGATCATTTATTCTAAATTGTAAATATATATTATAATAATTGAAGGATAATTAATATCAATAGGCATATTTTCCATCTTTTACTTAATGCCATACTATTTTGTGCTATTATTAAATATTAAAATATGTTATAATTTATGTATTAGTTAACTCTATATATCATATATATATACATATCATTTGTACACACACACAGAGTTAGATTTAATCTACTTATACTTTTAAAAAGAGTTACTTTAAAAAAGTGTCACTACATATGTCAATTCTATCAAATAAGTAGCTATAGAACAGGTTTGCCACACTCAGTCAGAATCGTAAGCACTGGGACAAATGGTCAGGTTTACATTTCAGAATCATTGCCTGGTCATTAGATAGGTTGGGTCAACTCAGGACAGAGGCCAAGAGTCCATGGGGAGACAAAGCGGAGAGAGTGGAATCACAGAAGCATGAAGGCAGTGGAGGTAGCAATGGCCTATTTCTTGGGACCTGGGAGGATGACCTGAGGATTCAATGAGGATGACAGAAAGAGGGATTGTGGGTAAGAGGGAAATAAGATTATTTATAGGTGTGCAGAGTTCAATTTGCTCATGGGGGATGAGAAATTGAATAAAAAGTCTAAATAACTGAAGAGAGAAGTGGGCCAGACCTTTGCAAATTTTCAACATTTAAGTGAAAACAAGGGAGGAATAATATTTCTCGGCAATATTGTGAATTGCAGAGAAAAGGGCCGAGATGAAAGGAATATTTAAAGGACAAGAACATAAACAGAAGCCTCCAAAAATACTGTGGCCCAACTCTCCAAATTAGCTGGGCATGGGGTCGCACTGTAGTCCCAGCAACAGAGGAGGCCGAGGCAGGAGAATCGCTTGAACCAAGGAGGCAGAGGTT
Organism: Macaca thibetana thibetana; assembly: GCF_024542745.1. Lineage (NCBI taxonomy): Eukaryota > Metazoa > Chordata > Mammalia > Primates > Cercopithecidae > Macaca > Macaca thibetana. The sequence continues at coordinate 165,028,391 of NC_065583.1, read as the reverse complement.
GCAGTGAGCCAAAATCATGCAACTGCACTCCAGCCTGGGTGACAGAGTGAGACTCCATCTCAAAACAAACAGCAAACAAACAAACAAACAACAACAACAAAGATTTAATTATTGAAGGTGAGTGTCCCGACCTTGAGGAGCTTACAGTTTGCTGTGGGATCAATGACTTAAAGAATCAAAGCCGTACTTGGTTGTATTCAGCATGCTTGGGGAATAAGCCATGGTGAGAATGTGCTTTGGGGTGATGCACATTTGTGAGCTCTTTTCATCGGTGCTGTGTGGTTGCATTCTCTGTCATCCTCTTGGGCTGCCATCCTTTTGTCTGTACCTATTCACTCACTGAAGCCTACGGTCAATAGAGCACTAGTTGAATAGAAGATTATTTTAGATGGAACGCTCTCAGATCTCGAGACATTTCTGAAAAAAGTAACAGCGCCAGGTAGCTGAGGAAAAGAAGAGATAAGACCTTGAAATAAGAATCTGATTGAACAACTGAACTAAATAGAGAGAAAAGCCTTTGAAAAGCATGCGATCTACTTGAAATTTGAGGATTTGGGCTATAATATAAATCTGTCACGTTGAAAGAATACTTAGGAAGTTGGTGAAGACAGAATCTGCGCTGATTTGGGTTAACTATAAAATGATTATCTTTATTTCATGAGTAGCATCAGATATAATCACATGGCAGGTATTTTATTAAACAGATGCTCACTTTGGTTAAATATTCTGTGACTACCTGAGACCCATTCTGTATATAATTGTCTTTCATGATGTCTAAAGAAATTGTCAATATTCTGAAAGGAGGCTTTTAACAAAATCATGGGCCACAGGTGGAGATTTCTCCTCTTTACTTGAGGACACAGCAGGCTTTCTGAGTATCTATTTCTACTTCAATAAGACCTAAGCCCCCATGAGAAACTCCCCCTAGGAAAATCCTAGCACTACCCCGTCAGCTAGGGACCTTCCATGCAGAGAATTCCATCGGATGTCAGAGATAATGGCTGCATTTCAACCAGTCTGCTGGATACCCAGGACAAATGTGCATGAAGTATAAATAAATCCAAAGTGAACTTAATTGACAGCCTAATAATAATATCAAATTTAATCAATAGACATCTTTGACCAAGTGATTATTCAGACCTCTCAAAGAATTTCTAACATTCAATATTTGTATTTATTCTGAGTTAAACTGCTAGAATTATGAAATACAGAATTATTAATGAGTTTTCTACATTATATATGATGAATATGTATGAGGACACAAGTTTACCCACTTCATTTACTATAACCTAGTCTATGTATTAAAACCTCAAAAGAACATATTTATACATACATAAGTATAAGAAAGAATAAGAAAGAATTATGGAATACTCCTTAATATAAGCTCCCTGTGGTATAAATATAGCATTGCTGTTAAAAGTCTTATAAAATATATGAATTTCTTATTTGTATAATTTTTGCATTAGCTAGAACACAAAAATGATGCTGAGAAAATAGTTAAGGATTTTTATCACTCCAGATAGGTTGAGTTATGCTGCAGTAAAAACAACCTAAAAATCTCAGCAGCTTGAGTCAATGAAAGTTTAAAGAGAATGAATTCTGCAGTGCCTTCCCACTGTGTCTATAAACTCAGCCACATAACTCATCATGGGAAGCAGGACACAAGCAAAGGCCTGGAAAGCACTCGTACAGTTGGGTTTGTCCTCTTCCTCATGCCTCAACCATCGCTCTGAGAAAATGCCAGGTCTACTGCAGGAAGAAACAAGCGCACAGAACCAGGGGGTCCAGTTGTTCCAGATCACATCTGGTTGAAACCTAGACACACACAGCCAAAATCAGCAGAATGGAACTGATCACCCAGTCCTGTGAGCAAAAAAATGTTTTTTGGGTACCATGAGGGTTTGTGGTTGTTTGTTACATAGCATACTTGTGGCAAGACACAGCTGATACACTTTTCAAGGTCCCAGTATCTGATTTTAGCTCTCAGTTTATTTTTCTGTTGTGATGAACACTGTTTAATGTAGTTTCAAGTCCACATGTACATATTCGTTTTCCCAATCTATTGCCCTATAGTCACATGGAATACATGAAGGAGGTGCTCAGACAGTTCTTGTTTTATTGCATTTCCTGCCAAAAAGATGCCACATGTTCATATTAGTTATTCCCCTTGATCAGCTCTGCTTCTCTTTTTCCCACAACAATTAGTGCTTCTATCTACAATTACTACTGTCCCTCTTCTCTTTCTCCTTCTACCCAGAATTGCAAAGACAATTACAAGTCACTGACTCCAAGCCACTCTCCAGGACAAGGACTGCTACATTGGATCCTAGGGTAGAAATCTAAGAGGAGAATCTTTTCTGGCTATCTGCTAATCCCTTCATATCTGGAGGGCTTCCCCTGGGTACTCTTCAAAAACACAGAGGTTGTTAGCATGGTTTAGGTCCCTATGTAGAGACTGAGCTCTGCTTTGACTGGGATGCTTTCTTCCATTTCTCCTTGCTCTAATCTCTGTAGGTGCAAACCAACCCTGACTTCCTGGACCCCAAACTGCATCAGAGAGCCAAACTCCCTACTTAATTTGGAGGACAGGCTTAGTACCTGATCATGTCAACTCTTAACCAACATCCGCAACACTCAGATGCTTTAGTGTTATTCCCAAAACACGGCAATGGGAGAACACCAAGACAGAAACATTCTAGGATGAAGTATTCAGGGATCACAAGGCAACTTCCTACAGGATCAGGCAGGTAACACACATGAATGCAGTGGGCTGGCTAGGATAAGAGTTGGCTAGTGTCTCCAGCCTTCATCCAAATAGGCTAAGAGCAACTCAACTGAAGTCAATTCGTTCCAAGAAGAATGGTGTTTCAATTTTTCAAATTTTCAAAAGAAATTAAAAATATATAGTTGGCAATTAATTTTTAAAGATGTCTATTGTCCAAATGAAACATATATCTAGTTTACAGATATATGTTTATACATGCTATCAGGAGATAGCAACCACCACAGTGGTTTGATCTATTTGGTGGATTCTTCCAGCAGGAAAACAGTGTTCTTACAGTCAGGATACATGCATGGTACCTGAATCATGTTGTTTACTAGAAGCAACAGGGTCTTGCCTTGCCTTTACCTGGGTTTTGCAGTCAGAATGGAACACAGAGAGGAGAGCCACACAGACAAATCTCCACTGCTGCTGTAGAGTTACACCTTCTGCCAACAGCAAGTATAATATGTAAAAGATCTTAACTTTCTAACATTTATTCAGCAAATGCTATGTTCAAGGTACTTCTTTCGTGATTGCAGGATTTAGAGTGGAATAAAATATTGTCTCTGCCCTCAGGGAGCAGACAATTTCACAGGATTACTATATTTAGTAAATACACAGATGACTTTCAGTCTTGTGGGTCTCATAGAATGGATTTTTTAAAAGGGTGAATTTGAATTACTTATCTGGATACTTATCTGCCAAAGAATTAGATTTTGGAATAAAGATACAAAATATAATTTGATCAGACCCCCATATCTCTGATCAGAATCAATTAGTAACTAAAACAGTTAAGAAGGTGCAAAGGAATATTATCCTGGAGGAGGAAAATTAAAAGAAGTATCTTTTTCTGAGGGGTTCTCAAGGAATCTTAAACGAGCATAGAGTGTCTTAACAATACATGTACTGGAATCCTCATCTCAAAGCACGCTACAATTTTTTTCATCTTTCATTCAGAGGATAGGGAAAAAGAAAGGAAATGATTTTTGATCAAAAATTTGAACATGCTGTTTTAATAGCAATGACTAGAAGAAGCCTAGATGTAGTCAAACTCATTTGAAATTAATTATCTAAGAAGCCTCAGTAGTGCTCATCCCATCAATCTTGTTCGGGTCTGACCTCAGAGTACTACCTGCAAAGGTGTGAAGACAGCTCAGACTTCAGAACAATCCAGTGCATGGCCTTGGCTGACATTCACTACAGGAAGACTAATTAAGAAGACTCCTCAGAATACAGATGCCTACCTAATGAGAGCTGAAATAACACATACCATTTTTCACTTCCGTCAAGAAACAGATGACAGAGAGTAGCAGATGGTTCACTTTAACAGAAGCCTGATGAAAACATGAGTGAGTGCCTCTCAGCTGCCACCTGGTAGAGTGTTGAAAGCACCTCAGTCACAGAGAGGGATCCTGGACCCAAGTCCTGAGCATCAGGGATACAGTTCAAGGTCTAGTTTCCAGAGGATGTTCTAGCAAACATTAGTGGAGGCCACTTAGCTTCGGAACGGACTGTGTTGGTCCCGGAGGGCTCCTCTAATGGATGCATCCTAACCTTTAACCCAAAATAAGAGAAATGTACTTAAGCCCACCTCTAACTGAATTTGTCTTCAGCTTGTTCCTTTGGAGGCCCTATGTCCAGCCCAATTATGATACAGCTGTCACAGTTCAGTCGTGGCTCAGAGTTAGGAAAAAGGAAAAAGCTACCTACCTAAAGCATATTTACTTGGCTCCCTTCCCTGAACCCCACTGCAATGGAGGAAAACAACATAATCACATGTAATAAAAATGGAAAATATCTACAATACAAATGCAAACCTAGTGAAACTAAACTAAGGACACACAAAGCCAATGTGTTTCTCTCCAGAGCTCAAGCAGAAGGCAGATTTTGCTAGTATTAAATGAGAGACTCTTGAGAATCTCAGCTCAAAATGATTCATTTTCTGACAATTAAATTAGGGAAACTGTCTGAAGATAAATCCAGAAGGGAAAGAAAAAATAGCCACAAGCTTTTGAAGAGCTGACATCTGTCAATGGTGCAGGCATAAGTCATCTCCAAATAGCCAACCAAATGCCTGAACAGGACAAATACCACATTGACCTTCTGCCAGGATGATCAGCTCCTCTGCTCAAAGATGTGTCTCCAACCCAAAGGAAGCTACACATTGTGTATGGAGAAACAGAATGTATCTGAGCAGTATGCCAGCCAGAATTCTTCCCCCACCCAACTCCATTCCTGAGCAAATCATGGACCACACTTGAGAATAATTATTAGAAAGAGAAAAGGCTAAAGTAATACAAGTGGAAAAAGCAAAAGGCAGAGGACAGAAATAATTCAACAAACTGCAAAACAGCATATACAGCCAGATCCTACTTTTATGAAAATATGTGTATGTGGGCATATAAATGAAATGATACCTGGGATGAGACATCTGAAAATGTAAATAGTATATATCTGAGTAGTGACAGAGGGGTTCATGTGACGCTTCTACTCTTTGTTTTATTCATATAGGAACATTTTAATTCTCTTGAAGTATCATTTTGAAAAAAGAGCTGAGTTGAGCTTAGCCTCTGAAGACAGTGAACATCCCTTCAGGGAAGTAATGCGGTCAGACTTGAACCTTGATCCTTTGTCTTCTATCCCTTTCATCTTCCCCTTGACTCTGGTGAACAGCTTTAGAGTGTCCACACCTTTATGCAGTCCCCCACATCTTGAGTGTGCATAGGACCAATGACTTGCTCCTAATCAAAAGAATATGGCATAGTGATGGGATGTCATACCTATGATTACACTCCACTATATACACATGCCATTATGTGGGACTTTGTCTTGAAAACAGACTCACTCTAGAGGCTCCCCTGGCTGGCTAGAGGAAGCAGCAGCTGTACTGGGAAATTCCACATGCCAAGGAATTATGAGTAATCTTTAAGGACCACAGGTAGCCTCTAGGAACTAAGAGTAGCTTCCAGCCTTGAGCCAGACAGTAGCCCAGGCCCTCAGACCTGGGGGTCTGAATGAATTCTGCCAACAGCCTGAGTGAACTTGGAAGCAAATTCTTTTCCAGTAGAGCCTTCAACAAATACCCAACCCAGCCAATCCCTAATTGCAGTTGTGTGAGGTCCTGAGCAAGGAGTCCAGCTAATCTGTGCCTGGATCGCAGAAACTGAACTCATAAATGTGTGCTTTTTTAGGCTAAAGACAAAACAAAAGCAAAACTCTGAAACCATTTCCATTGGTGTGATTGCTGAATCATGGTGGTAAAATATGGGCAGAGCAGGGTATAGGGATGAGGCCTTCTCAACATCTGTGCTTTCCAAATATTTTTTGAAAGTCAAGTTTATTGTAGGAAAACTTACATTCAGTAAAATTTACCCTTCTTAGGTATAAAGTTTAACACATTTTGGCAAACATCTACAGGCAGGTAAGCACCACCAACTCAAGATACAGAGTGCTTCATCACACTAAAGAGTACTCTATTTCCCTTACTTGTCAGCCACCTGCCCTGGTCCACAGGCATCCACTGATAGGATTGTCTACAGTTACGTCTTTTTGTGAATATCACATCAGTAGAATCACACACAGTCTCTTGTGTTAGTCTCCTTTCACTTAACATAGCGTTTCTGAGATTTGCACAAATTGTTGTATGTATCAGTAATTAGGTGTTTTGATGATGAACTTTCCTACCAGGAAAGCTACTAAAATAAGAAAGTGAGAACTAGGTGTCCCATAACTATGGCTTCTGACGACCGTGTGACTGCAGAAACACAGCGCTTCTGAGATTTGCACAAATTGTTACATGTATCAGAAATTAGTTTTCTTTTGTTGATGAACTTTCTTACCAGGGAAGCTACTAAAATAAGGAAGTGAGAACTAGGTGTCCCATAACCATGACTTTTGACAAGGTGTGACTGCAGAAACAGAGCCGGCCTGCCAGTCCCATCCTCCTCTCATGCACACAGACCTAATGATTCTTCTACAGAACATACCCGTTGTCTCCATGCGGAGGCAGAATGATGACCTGCATCTCATTTCCGCCTTCTTTTTCTCATGCAAGTAATCCAAGTGGTAAGACCTCAAACAAATTCAGGACCCTAAATGAAAAGGAGTCTGGGAAATATATTTTTCCTTTCCAGTCTCTATAGTCCAGGAAGATACCACAGGAAAAAACTACAATAGGCAATGAGTGATAGTCCAAAATCCCCAAAACCAGGAACACAGGACACGCAAATGCCACAGTACATACTAAATGATAAATTTTCAACTATTTTTTACAGTAAACCAAAATATAAATTAAAAATATAGTATCGTCTTCCTACTCTCTCTGTTATGAAAATCACTTTTGTAAGCCAATATTTTAGACACACAACAATTTGCGATTACAAAGTCTGTTTAAAAACAAAAGAAGAAAAGCTTCAAAAAAGCCTCAAGGTCTTCAAACATCATCACTATAGACAGCTCTCACTGCATGACTCTAATTAATCTCTTGGAGCCTCCATTTCTACATCTTCAGAGACAAAGTTAAGTATTTCTAAAACTTTCCACTCCCAAATTTCTGCATTTTGCTGACTATAGGACATTAGCTATTATGCTAAGTGGTAACTCACATATATTCAGAAGAAATATACTGATGATTAAAAATGAGTTACTCACATATATTCAGAAGAAATATATTGATGATTAAAAATATGTTACTCACATATATTCAGAAGAAATATATTGATGATTAAAAATATGTTTTAAAGATGATTTTTTTTTTTTTTTTTGAGATAGGGTCTCACTCTGTCACTCAGGTTGGAGTTCAGTGGTGCGTTCTTAACTCACTACACCCTCCCCATCCCAGGCTCAAGCAATCCTCCCACTTCAGCTTTCCAAGTAGCTGGGACTACAGGTGCATGCCACCACACCTGGCTATAAAGATGATTTGTTAAAACTTAATAGGTAAATAGATTAATCAGTGGTAAAATGTAAGAATACTAATTGGAGAGTAATGAATTTTAATTTTTACTATAATATATAAGCTGCATCAGTTTACTAAGGAAAAAAGCAATTAAACATTACCAAAGGGGGCCAAGAAATCTCGTAAAGTGAAAAGCTTTAAGTAAGAAAAAACGAAACCTTTCTTTAAGGGTTTAATCATGGTTATTTCTAGATATTGGAGAGATCTGCGTAGTTCTAAGAATTATAATAACACTAGTAACAAGTCTTTTATTTACAGGATACTAATCTGCTAGGATGTATCCATTTGCACAACCTGAATAACAATGTCTTAAATAATCAAGTTTATTTTTCTTGCTTGGCAAGTCTGGGACTGTCTAAGGGCAGGCCTTCCGCAGTGCGGCTCAAGTATGACGAAGACACAGGCCCCATCATTCCGGATGCTTCCCCAGCCTGGGAGTGTTGTTTGTCAACTCAGGGCCACAAGCTCCGTTGCAGTCCCAGGCATCAGGCCACATTTAAGGCAGGGTAAGCACCACAAAATCAAGATACAGAATGTTTCATCACCCTAAAGAGTACCCTCCTTCCCTTTGTTGTCAGTCCCCTCCCCTCACCCGCAGGTATCCACCGATGGGATCTGTCTCCAGTTATGTCTTTGTGAATATCATATGAGTAGAATCATACATAGCCTCTTGTGTCTGTCTCCTTTCACGTAACAGAGTGCCTTTGAGATTCGCACAAATCGTCACATGCATCAGTAATTAGTTTTTTGATTATGAACTTTCTTACCAGGGAATCTACCACGATAAGAAAGTGAAAACTAGGTGTCCTATAAGACTGAAGAATGGCAGTGCATCGACTGTTCCCAAGAAAGCAAGAACTGTTTCAAAAAACAGTAGGTTTCTGCTTTTATGTGTCAGAGCTACGCCTTGCGACACACCCGGCTACAGAAGAGGCTGGGAAGAGAAAATGAGCCTTCCCATTTTTTACAGCAGAAGCCAGAAAAGGAGAAGGCAGTTTCACTCGGCCAGTGGGCAGTGTCTGGCCAAGATTTACAAGATGAAAGTCCTTCATAGCTGCTATTCTTTAGGAGCATCACCAGCTAGAGTTAACTCCAGGGCCCAGCTACACAGCAGTGTGAATGATCTCTTCTTCAATGACCACTGACTCTAGAAAAACTCTCAACTACACTGTGACATGGGCGTGTTTCCTCAAATAATTTAATCACGTAAAAGTATCTCTTCTTGCATCTGTTAAGACACTTGTCAAAATGTCAGATAAAATAAGATGATGAACTAAACCACATTATAAAATTGTACACAATAATCCCAAACACTTTTGAGTTATTTGTTTTCTGCTTGCTAAGAATACAGCATGACCTGTAAAAACAACGTAAAAAGTTAACAATTGTACAGAAAGCAGTAAGAACAGTGCAGAGAGAACTGCTTCCATCATTTAAAAAATGTAGACAAAGTATTCAGAAGCCTTAAAACCAATGTAAATGACGCTGTCAGTAAGTACAAGGTTGGGCTCCTTTTACTATGGAGAGATTTTGTACAGAACGTTCCTTTAATATTGAACTAATGTTTTCTCAGCTAAATTATCATACAGTGAAATTGTCCTTTAAGTACATTTTAAAAACAGAAATCATGTTCATTTAATAAAATCAAGTAAAGATATTACAAAAAAGCATATTTGTACATTAATAGTGTAATAGTTATTTAGAAAAATGCCTTTAGTGTTCCATTTAAGATCCACGAATGATATGTATTCTGTGACACATGGTATATAAAAACATTTGTATCATAAGAGATTAACTTAAACCCACAGAGACATTTCAATGTAGTGAGGGAGAGGAGACCACAGATAACTCTAATACCTGTTAGAAATGACTATGCATCCCAAGAGAAGGGCAGGCAAAGGAAAGATGATTGTTCCTTCCTTGGCTTTTAAGGAGCCAAGAACAACTTATTTGGATTTTGACTGCTTCCCTTTGTCTCCGTCTCCTAAATCAGGTGATGGTTTAAGAAATCCTCCAGTCTGGCCAGGTGCCCTGGCTCATGCTTGTAATCCCAGCACTTTGGGAGGCTGAGGCGGGCGGATCAAGAGGTCAAGAGATCGAGATCATTCTGGCCAACACGGTGAAATCTGTCTCTACTAAAAATACAAAAATTAGCTGGGCATGCTGGCGCGCACCTGTAGTCCCAGCTACTCAGGAGGCTGAGGCAGGTGAATCGCTTGAACCCAGGAGGCAGAGGTTGCAGTGAGCTGAGAGCACACCACTGCACTCCAGCCTGGGCCAAAAAGCAAGACTCTGTCTCAAAAAAAAAAAAAAAAAAAAAAAAAAAAAAAAAAAAAAGAAGAAGAAGAAAGAAAGAAAACTGATCTTAGATATAGCAAAAACAGCTTGAAGAATGTCTACACTTTCTCCTTCATTGGCTTATTAGCAGAAATCCTTGAAGGTAGATCTAGGAAACAGGAACTGATGAAAAACAAACACGAACTTTAACTCTACATCTCTATCTTTTCCCTAAATGCCCCAGCCTGATGCCTTTGCCAGCAGTTACAGCTGAACGTCCAGGCAGTGCACCTGGACGTGGCATTTTCAGTGGAAGGGAGGTTAGGGTTGAGTTTGCTATGTGCATCAGAGTTTTTGCTATATTTCTCTTTTATCCTTTGTCATAGCAAAACAAAATACCATGCAATCTGATCCTTTGCCTATTCAGTTTAAACATACGAAAAACAAGTTTTAAACCCTTGTCACTCCACATCATTTGTACAGATAATACATTTAATTTCCTTCCAATGTGTTTCTTGTTGACTTTAATTATCAAAGGGAAATCACTGAGATTCCCATTCTTCTTATCAATGATTGGCCAATTTTTTTTTTTTCTTTTTGGAGAGGAAGTCTCACTCTGTCACCCAGACTGACATGATCTTGGCTCACTGCAACCTCTGCCTCCTGGGTTCCAGTGATTCTCAAACTCAATCTCCGGAGTAGCTGGTATTACAGGCATGTGCCACCACACCAGGCTAATTTTTGTATTTTTAGCAGAGATGGGGTTTCATCATGTTGGCCGGGCTAGTCTTGGAACTCCTGACCTCAGACGACACACCTGCCTTGACCTCCCAAAGTGCTAGGATTACAGGCATGAGCCACTGAGCCTGGCCAACTGGCCTAATTTGATAGCATTTTTTAAAATATATATTTAATCAGCATAGTCCTAACTTTAACATGTAAGGCATGCTCATTACGTGCCACTTACATATAGAAATGTACATTCAGGTTTCACTATTGTCTTTTATATTAAAAAATCAAGCAGATATTCTAATGCTAATGTCACAAAAAAGTAATAGCTAATGGTTATTTTGTTATTACTACATGTTATGCACTGTTTTAAGTTCTTTATATATATTAACTTTGAAATTCTTACAATTCTGTAAGATAAATACTATTATTAACTTGACTTTAACAGATAAAACTGAAGCACAGGGAGGTTAAATAATGTAATAAAATATATTTACAACACTGTTGGTTATTGTTAAAATGAAGTATAGTTTCATCTGTGGATAACCTTCACACCTTGGTCATTCATACTTTGTCACATACTAGCCACATGGCCTTAAGTATGCTAACTTATCCCATTAAGCCTCAGTTTCCTCATCTTTCAGATGGGCTGGGAATTGTATATGATTTTGGTAGGTGGGCAAATTAATAAGATAATGTGTGTGAGGCACAGTGCCTGGATCACAGTAAGTCCTCAGTGATAATTAGTTAACATTATTATTATTAGGAGTTCAAACACTGACTTCCAGTCTTGGATTGGGAGTTTATAATTTGTGTAATGTTGGATAAAAGACTTAAGATCTTTGCTTTCTGAATTTCTTTGCCTGTGAAGTGAGAGCTAAATGTCCCCAGCCAGTTCCATCATGTAGGGCAAGGTCAAATCAAACAATGTTTGCAGAACCAGTCGGTAAACTGTAAAGAACTAGACACATACAAACTACTACTTCTATTAAATCAACAGGGAGAAAAAGGCTTTGACCTTTGATTCCACAGTGACTATTTCTGAAAGTTGCAGGGTCTCTGAGCTAACACTGATAAATGCTTTCATTACATTTTTTTTAATGGCAAAGTGGTGACTGATTTTTAAAGAGTTTTCAGAAATATTTCCAACAAAGTAACTCTCAGCAACTGTCTTAGGATACAGACCTGTCTCTCTGAAGTTTCACAGTCCTTGCTTCTGTAATTATGGATGAAATGTAGTATTCCTACTAACAACACTGAGACATCAAGAAAATGCTGAAATGTTGGTAGTGTTCTGCTCTTTATTCAATAAAGGGCATACAGCAATGTTAAAATAAAAATAATTTTATAAAGACAATTTAAATAGAAATATTAAAGTACTTGTAAAGTTCAAACTCTAAATTCTTTTATTCGAAACTCATTTTTCCAATGATGCTGATTAAATAGGTATAATTGAAGTAATATTTTTTATAAATGGGTGGGTGCAAGGATTGTTTTTACACATTAAAAAAAAGGGTAAAATAAAACAAAAGAGTCATTCATCCTAGAAATCAGAGTTTAGTAACTTCCCACAGTTAGCATACTTAATAGCTTAAAGTAAGTTTAAATTAGAACTCAATATACCAGTTGGAGAAGATAAGTTTCTATAAGATTATTTTTTGATTAAGTATACACCATAATGAAAATGGGGAAATGCTATTGAAGAGCAGCACAGGAAAGCAGAGGTATTTTTTGATAATACAGTCATTCATAGTATCCTAAGGGTCAGGCTAAAGATAAATAAAATAATGTTACAGCCCCATTCCTGCAAAAATGGTATGTACACAGTGCTGCAAATTGGGGAGAAGGAAGAAGAAATGAGAACATAGGGTACTCCTCTCCCCTATATTGACTATGACCAGACAGAAACAGTAAATACCGTCAGCAATTTATTTCTTACTTTGGGATGAGAGAAATCAATGTGAATGGGTGACTTCACAAATAGCATTTGTTTTTGTTGTTAATATTACTATTGTTATAAGGGCTGCATTTAAAAACTGTTCTTTGTGGAGACTATTAGCACCTACCTATATCAGAAATACAATATGTAGGCCGGGCACAGTGGCTCATGCCTGTAATCTCAGCACTTTGGGTGGCCGAGGCAGGCGGATCACGAGGTCAGGAGTCTGTGACCAGCCTGATCAACATGGTGAAACCCCGTCTCTAATAAATATATAAAAATTAGCCAGGCACAGTGGCACGCGCCTATAATCCCAGCTACTCAGGAGGCTGAGGGAGGAGAATTGCTTGAACCCAGGAGGCAGAGGTTGCAGTAAGCCAAGATCGTGCCATGTCACTGCACCCCAGTCTGGGTGACAGAGCAAGACTCCGTCTCAAAAACAAAACAAAACAAAACAAACAAAAAATAGAATATATATACACACACACACACACACACACGATAGTTTTTCTCTCAGTATTTTCATCATGAGGATAAGACTTCTGTAACAACCTGGATATCATTAGAATATTTAAATATCAGCTCTATTTCAATACAGAGAAATAAAATGTAACACAGAGCCTTAATTCTGCAACTTTCTTAGGGTGCAAATTGCAATGAAAAATGTGATGGATTTGAAGACTAAAATAAATAGTTTAAAACATTCATTAACACAATCTAAACTTGCCATGTTTAGTGATCAAGGCTTCTGGACCTACTGTTCACCTGGAAGTATGGCATAGACACTGGGGACAGCATGGGGGAGGGACTCTAAGGACTCCATTCAAGTATGGCAGGTCCCTAACAAGACTGTAGCCTCGACAGCAAGTTCAATATTAGCTTAACTGTAAATTACATTCTATATTTAACTTTGTTACACAGGGAGTATATATTTGCTGTGAGTGATGACTTAATTTATTTTTAAAGAGAAAGTGAAAGATATGTCTTGTGATTGCTTCTGGAACATAGCGAATGAATTTGATGGAAGGAGTCCTCCTGTGGAGCTAACATTGGTAGAAAATGAAAAAAAGGGAAACCCCATCAAAACCTGGCTGGAGTCGGCCTTCCAGACAGCAAAACAAATGTCTCCACAAATCTTTAAATGTTTTTATTTTCCTAGGGATAATGACATACTTTCTTTTATGACCAGCTCCATATCTTTCTAAAGATTACTGCATGAATTTCTCTCTTCCTCTCTTAATACCTTACTCAGGTAAAGTTACAGAGCATAACATTGTTTGCCTTGATCTTTTACTTCATTTATATGCATTTACAGAGTAGCTAGAAGCAAGCCCACTTGAAATGTAGGAAAATTTAGGTTTGAATGCCATTCTCACATTTAATAGTATGTGACCCAGAGTAGGTTGTGAAATCTCTCTTAGCCTCATCTTCATTTTAACCTGGGGATGATACAATCTTCCTCATATGTAAATTATAAGAATTCAGGGGGCCTGGCACGGTGGTTCACGCATGTAATCCCAGCACTTTGGGAGGCCAAGGTGGGCGGATCATGACGTCAGGAGATCAAGACCATCCTGGCTAACACAGTGAAATCCCATCTCTACTAAAAATACCAAAAAATTAGCCAGGTGCGGTGGCAGGCGCCTGCAGTCCCAGCTACTCAGGAGGCTGATGCAGGAGAATGGCATGAACCTGGGAGGCGGAGCTTGCAGTGAGCCCAGATCGCAGCACTGCACTCCAGCCTGGGTGACAGACGGAGATTCCGTCTCAAAAAAAAAAAAAAATTCAGGAAGGTAAAGAATGAAAATGTATGTGTATTGTGACACATTATTATTAGCTATTATGTTTATGATTATCAGTAAGAGAAGCAATAATAGTTACGTACAAATAAAATACCTTAAGCTTTTGAGAGAGAGGGTGTCTGTCTTAGAGTGAATTTTTCTTCATGGCCCTAAGTTACCAGACAGAGTGATTGGGGACAATAAATGCCCCAATTTAATATCCAATACTCTCTGGGCAAGTTTAGTTCCATAGCCAGAGCAGATGTGAATGATACTATCAAGCATGAACTCCTCATTCACTCATTTTTACACAAGAATATCACAAGAGACTGCCAAATGCTTTATTGAAATCACGAAGCATTACATCTTCAAGTTGTCACTGCTTTATCTGTATGGTAATCTGTTGGGAAAAAAATAAAGGAAAACACACAAACATAAAACAAGGCAGTTTGCAACCATTCCTTCTTAGTGAATCCAGACGGGCACATTCTGATGAATTTTTCAATGTATTCTCCAGTAACTAACTTAACTGTTAACTCCAAAACTCTCCTGTTAGTCAAGCCTTTTTAAGAAAGGAAAAGATCCTTAAAACATCTCCAGAACGTTGTCCAAATAACAGATACATGTGACAAGTAGATTTACCTTTCCTACTCTTTTCTGGGAATTCAGTTCTGGGAGGCCTTGCCAGAAGCCAATATTCTAGAATGCTTCAATTCATGCATAGCTTCTTAAAGGCATCTTACAAATGTCTTAAGATAGAAATGGAAATGTTATAGGCGTGCCTATAAAGAGATTACCCATCCCAGTCCCAAATACATTATTTAGTTAGAATTCATTTGGTCGTGACAGAAGGTCAATTTGAGCTAGTTTAAGCAAACAAAAAAAAAAAAAAATGAAAATGACAATAAACAAAATCAAACAACAACAAAAAACAATTTATTGGAAGAATACTGGGATCTCTCACTGAATCTAAAAAGTTGAACAAGCAAGCATTCTAGCTTTCTTTACAGAGCAGAAAACAAGGCCTCCAATTATCCAAACTCTCTATCATAGACAAGCAGACTTCGTTCAATACACAATAATGCTGGGATGAAAGGACTCAGAAAAATGCACTGATGTGTCCGCATCTGTCCAAGTAACCACTGTGGGGCCACCAACCCTCTACGACCAGTATGAGAATGGGGTATCTGGACTATCAACAAAGTGAGCAATTAGGGCAAGCTTGACAGCCACTCATAAGTGGTTTCCCATAGTAACTTCCAGATTCCTTTATACCAGGCCTGATGTGATACTACATCATTATCAAGTCGTAATGTTTCTTGAAAAAGGTAAACCCAACAACAAAAAGAACAGCAATTTAGTTATACACTTAACTAATCAGTTTAAATAATAAAATAAATGACGGAAGTTAACAAAGGATAACTGTAACTTTTCATTCATTTATTTATGTGTATGTTATCAAAAAGGTCAAATTCCAGCATGTGCCCAGATAGCATTACTATGAATAGGAAAGATTATTTAATTGGGTTAAATTCTTTAAAAATTAAATGCGAGGTATTATTGCTATCGAAATATTCACATCACAGCCTTGCAACCCTTGAATCTATCTAAATATATTAAATTTCATTTACTTATTTTCTCTATATATACAATTTCTAACAGTTCTTATTTATTTAATCATTCATTCATTCATTTAACCTAAAATTGAGTCCCATCAGTTAAGAAATTGGAAAGTACTAGTCTTTTTATTTATTTATTTATTTTTGAGATGGAGTCTTGCTCTGTCACCAAGGCTGGAGTGCAGTAGTGCGATCTCAGCTTACCACAACCTCCTCCACCAATGTTCAAGCAATTCTCCCGCCTCAGCCTCCCAAGTAGCTGGGATTACAGGTGCCCACCACCACGCACAGCTAATTTTTGTGGGTTTTTTGTTTGTTTTGTTTTTTGTTTTTTGAGATGGAGTCTCACTCTGTCGCCAGGCTGGAGTGCAGTGGCGCAATCTTGGCTCACTGCAACCTCTGCCTCCCGGGTTCAAGCGATTCTCCTGCCTCAGCCTCCTGAGTAGCTGAGACTGCAGGTGTGTGCCACAATGCCCAGCTAATTTTTGTATTTTTAGTAGAGACAGGGCCTCCCAAAGTGCTGGGATTACAAGCGTGAACCACCTTGGCCGGCCAAAAGTACTAGTCTTGATACTAGAAATTTTGTCATGAAATAGTGATTTTTTGAAAAGATAGAAAATGAGTTTCACCTTACTCACTGTATTAGTTCATTCTCAGGCTGCTAATAAAGACGTACCTGGCAGGGCACAGTGCCATTAGAACCCATTCCTACTGCAAATACAAATTTTTGTTTTTTTGTTTGTTTTTGTTTTATTTTTGCCAGGCATGATGGCAGGCAACTGTAATCCCAGCTACTTGGGAGGCTGAGGTAGAAGAATTGCTAGAACCCTGGGAACAGAGGTTGCAGTGAGCTGAGATCGCGCCATTGCACTCCAGCCTGGGTGACAGAGCAAGAGACTGAAAAAAAAAAAAAAAGATGTACTTAAGACTGGGTACTTTATAAAGGAAAGAGGTTTAATGGACTCACAATTCTGCATGGCTAAGGAGGCCTCACAATCACAGCAGAAGGCAAAGGAGAAGGAAAGTCATGTCTTACATGGGGGTAGGCAAAAGAGAGCTTGTGCTGGGGAATTCCCATTTATAAAGCCATCCGATCTCGTGAGACTTATTTACTACCACGGGAACAGTATGGGGGAAACTGCCCCCATGATTCAGTTATCTCCACGTGGCCCCACTCTTGACATGTGGGGATTATTACAATTCAAGGTGAGATTTGGGTGGGGACACAGCCAAACCATATCACTCACTATTAATGCTATCAACACCTTCTTAGATATATTCCAACAATTTAAATAAAATAGATGGATTTACTTCCATAAAATAGCCCAATGGCAATAAAATATCAGGACTCCTGAAGTGAATTTCACACATTCAATTCAATCTCAGTGGTTAAGTTTGAAATGTATTACTATTGTTACTCATTATCAATTAATAAAATAATTTCAACATTCGTATTTGTAGCTACTATGCAAAGAGCAGCTTCCATATTCCAGGCACTATGACAGGCCCTTTCCATTGAATCCAAAAGAAGGAAGATGTCTCAAAGGGACACAGGGGCACTCTGCACAACCTAATTCAAATAGTGGCTAACATTCTTGAGATTTAATAAGGACCACCTAGAGTCTCCTACCCCACGTTTTGTGAGAATTTCGATTGGTCCAAGATTTCTGGAAACCCCAGAACCTCATGTTCTACTGGTCATTTCTGGCTCTGAGCTCCTGCTTCTGTACGAAATATCTCCTTCTTCATTCACATATAATAACTACTCGATGTGCTGACCAAGATGAGCAACCCAACTTGGTTCTCTTTGATTTCCCCAAAGCCTCTTGATATCAGACACTGGCAGGTGCTGGGACTTGCAAACACTCTTGTGATCCAGAGGATTTTAAGTCATAGCAACAAAAATGACCCGATTATCAAGAGTTCTAACACATATGTTTATTTTTCTTTACAAAAAAAATATAATTAAGAAAAGTAAGAAAAAATCTACACCTCCTCCCAGAACACTGAAATGTAACATGCTGAAGTGTAATCAAGGAGCTTTGAAACGCCTCCTGCACTCTCTCTCCAGCGTATTTATAGACCATCTCATGTAATAATCTGTCAATAAGTAAAATTCTGAAAGCTAATTTATTATTTTTTTCTCTGCCAAATACCCTCTCCTCTCTCCCAATTACCTTAGTGACGAAAGAAACTGCAGATTCACCATTGGATTTCCTGATTTAATCCTAAGCTTGAGACTGCATATTCTTCACTGTCTAATTGTCTATGAGAGATGGCAAAGAGTGATTCGTTAAGCTGATATCGACTAAGGAGCATAGATTTCCATGGGTATCTTAATAAACTAATATATGTTTGTAAAATATGTGTTTTTATATACATACATTCCATCACAACACTGAGATCTAATTGTCTTCATTTTATCAGAGAATTAAAATCAATTTCAGAAATGTTACATAACTTAACTGAGGCCATTCAGTAAGAAAATGCTGGAGGAATCTGAAGTAAGTCTACTGATGCCAAATGTATCACTTTTTCCATCATGCAGAATATTAGCCCACACTCCACGGCCACTTACGAATAAATCCTTAAAACAAGATGGCATACTTCTCCTTCAGAAGCATGTGTCATGTATCTCACTCTGTGTCATGGCAGAAGCCATGAAAATTGAACTGATCCTTAAAATGGATTACAGCCCAGTAGTACTGACTGACTTTCCCCCTAATTAACAAAGGTAATCAGATGTCCTACCTCAAGTCTTGACCCAGACTTGTACTGGAGACAATGGTTTCTAATGCCACATAATAAATTGTCTGTTGTTAGATACTACATATTTACAAAGTATGAATATCTCGGACCACAGAGGAAAGATTCTTAGCAGGAACAACAACAACAACAATGAAACTATATTTAAATGTTGTCCATATTAAAAAATAATTTGCAATATTTATCCTTAGCAATGAAATACTAATAAGTAGATTCTACTAATAAGTTATATGTCAGAGTTTAACAATATCTACGATTTGGAGAAATCCTTAGTTCATTTACTTAAATCTTCTCTCTATTTTAAGTCCCTCGCAGATACTCATTCAGATTCTCCTTGCTTAATTCTAACAGCTAGGACTTCACTGCTTCTCTCTTTGAATTTGTGGATAGCTCTGATATACACACACACATACATACATACATACATATATATATATGCGTGTTTGTGTGCGTGTGTGTGTATATATATACACATATATCTCAGAGATCCTTTCCAACTTTTTTCATATCCTAGTTTCATATGGTAGTTAGAAAATACACTTTGCGCACGCTGTGCAATGCAATGGATGAAGCCAGTGCAAAGAGCTTACCCAGCCACACCTGGGGCTAAAAAGAATTGCATCTTAGCACATTTACTGACAAGCTATGGCACATCTGTGTGCTGCCACCCACTGGTCAAAAGGTCTGTCATTGATTACTGCTTGTCAGCGAATTTCCCGAAGAGACAGCAGGAACTGGCAGCACTTGAGAGTACTTCCCTAAATTTGTCATTTGTTGGCATCGTTGACATTTTTTCCATTAAAAAAAAAAAAGTTTACCTTCTCAACACATCCCCAAGGCAGATCTACAGTAAAACTTGCCACTGTCACTTGCAGTGTAAACCCCAAACCTATTTGTTCCTTCCAAAGATATGGGGGGCTACCTAAATCTTTGAGTTATTCCTTTCAGCTTAAAATTCCTCAAATTTGTAACTAAGATTCATATCTGACACAAAACTGACACCTGCTTCTCCTAAATTTTGACCCTTTATCCTAATGCTCTTCTCAGTTGTACAACAGTTATTGAACAAAAGTTTGATTCTTCTTTTGCATAACCATGTTTGAAGACAGCTCCTACAGCCCCCCTTCCTGTCTCACCCCACCACCCACAGTTTGCAAGTCAAACATCATCGGTTTTCCCACCTGCAACACATGGAACTTGGCTTCTATATTCTTCACAGGCGTGGGTATGCTGCCGCGACTCATGTTTGGGAACTTATTTTGTCTACTGACTAAATATATGGCTAATATTTTTAATGTAATATTTACATATTTTAAAATGTATTGTTGTTCTGCCATTGAATTTTTTTTTGATGTCCTTAGGCTCTGGTCTAGTAGTTCATTTCAGTGTTATCTCAGCTCACTATTCTGCATATAGTCAAAAAAGTCAGAAAATATCAAGTGTTGGCAAGGATGTAAAGAAACTGTAATCCTCATAAAATACAGAAACAGCCTGGCAGTTTAGAATGTTAACCTAGTGTTGTCACGTGGCCCAGCATTTCCACTCCTAGGTATGTACCCAAGGGAAATAAAAACATACGTCCACACAAACTTGTACACAAATATTCCTAGCAACACTATTCCAAATAGACAAGTAAACACAACCCAAATGGCCATCAATGAATGACTGCATAAATGAAATGAGGTATATCCATACAATGGATTATTTGGCAGTAAAAAGTAATGAAATCCTGATGCATGCTACAACATGAATGAAATCTGAAATATTATGATAATCAATAGAAGCCCTCTACAAAAGACCATATATTTCTAATTCCATTTACATGAAACAATCAGAATAAGAAAATCTACAGAAGCAGAAAGTATAATAGTGGTTTCCTGGAGTGACTGTGAATATAATGAAACCACATAAAGAAGGGAACAGTATGGTATGTGAGTAAATCTCAATATGTTGCTTTTTTTTTTAATTCACTCCAGGCTACATAGAATCATAAGACTTAGAAGTAGAGAAAATTATCTAACATGACTGATTTTTCATAAACATGGAAAAAAATGAGTGAATTGGTTATCTACCACTGTGTAACAAACCACCTCAAGATTTACTGACTTAAAACTACAACCATTATCTACTTTGGTCATCTATCTCCAAATATCAATGAAGACAGACAGCCTATGCTTCACACAGCATTAGCTGGGGCTCAGGACTCCACTGCTGATGGCTCATGGGAAAGGCTGCCAAGTCGGTGCTGGCATCAGCCAGGAGTTCAGATGGTGCTGCATGCCTGGAGACTGCATGCCTGTCCATATGGCCCCTTTACAAGGGTCTTGAGCATGTTCACCTCATGGTGACTGGTTTTTAAGAATGAGCATCTCAGAAGAACCAGACAGGAGGTCTACTTCCCTGTAGCCCTAGTGACATGCATTCCCTTTCCACCATAGTCCTAAGCCTAACTGGAATGAAGAAGAGGAAATACAGAGCTCATCTATCAATGGGAGAGGATCAGATTCTCATCACAAGAAGGATGGGAGACATAGGAAATTGCGATCTATTACTCTGAAACAAGACAACTTGCCATAGTGAGATTTAGGCTAAGTTTACTGTCACAATTCCCCTGTTTAATTCATCTTCCTGCAATCTTTATTTAGGGTCCACATTTCTAACATTTCTAAGAAAACCACCTATTTACTCACTTCCTGTGCTGATGTAAACATATATTCATATTTTACATTTTAGTGAAGTAGCTTTCAATAATAGACTGCTTTAAGACACCATTTTCACAAAGAGTTTTCTCCTAAGAAGATGCTGAAAAGTAAACCCTCACATGAGCCAGGGACAAGAATAAAGAATTTTCTATAACAGCACTTACAATTTTTCAACACAAATCCTTCTAGCATTTTCTTCTATGAAGATTCTATTTCCCGTAAACTGAAGACTAAAATTAATTGTTATACAGTTGCAGGTAAGTATGCTTTTTGTCTTTTTTGGAACCATCTACACAAATGTGCTCAAAAGGAAACATGCTAAAATAAAAAAAAATGCCAACAATAAAAGAACTACTCATATACAACACTATATAAGTCCATTCTCATGCTGCTATGAAGAAATACTTGAGACTGGGTAATTTATAAAGGAAAGAGGTTTAATTGACTCCCAGTTCCACAGGGCCTGGGAGGCCTCAAAAAAATTTACAATCATGGTAGAAGGGGAAGCAAACATGTCCTTCTTCACATGATGGCAGGAAGGAGAAGAATGACCAAAGGTAGGGGCAGAAAGCCCCGTATAAAACCACCAAATCTTGTAAGAACTCACTATCACAAGAACAGCAGGAGGGTAATTGCCCCCATGACTCAATTACCTCCCACCAGGTCCCTCCCATGACACGCAGGGATTATGGGAACTACAATTCGAGATGAGATTTCAGTGGGGACACAGCCAAACCATGTCAAACACATATGACACACCACCATTAAACATAAAAATAAATAGTAAACACAAAAAATTACTTCAAAATCTGTAATGATTAGAACATTTTAACATGACAACATCAAGAGTTTCATCAAGCACAAATAAGTGAAAACTCTCCCAAACACAAAAAGCATGTAGAAAAAGCACTAAAACAAATAATTGGATTTTTCTGAGATTCTAGGGAAGAGTA
This sequence comes from Macaca thibetana thibetana, assembly GCF_024542745.1. Lineage (NCBI taxonomy): Eukaryota > Metazoa > Chordata > Mammalia > Primates > Cercopithecidae > Macaca > Macaca thibetana. Next base: position 165,005,904 of record NC_065583.1, on the reverse strand, counting down.
TGCTTTCAAACAGTAGTTAAAAATCACTGAAGGAGATTGTCAACAAATACGATAAACTTGGCATAACTGTATACAAACAAAAATAATTAAGTGTATTTGTATTTTTTAATGTGTAAAGTTGCTGAGTCATGTACTAACATGGTAGGTGTTTTTCTTTCCTTTTAACTAAAACAAGGCACACAGTCTAGTTTCAAGAAAAAGACAAAGACACATTTCACTAATGGAGGATATGGTTGAGTAAATAAGCCTCATATTAAACTGAAAATGTCTCATTCCACCTGATTAAATGAATTTCGACTGAGGTTGTTTATAGAAAAAATTGCAATTTGGGGGCCTAGGATTCATCAAAGTCAATGGGCGCATTCTGAAGCGATAAGCAGGCAGCCCAAATGGAAGATCTAGATCCAATACAACCATTAAAATAAGATAAAAAGTATATGACCAATGTAACACTGGAAATGAGACCCCTATACCACAAAAATAACTAAGGATTTTTACCACAATTAAGCAAAGCATTTACTTTTGTGCTAAAATAAAATGGAAACAGTAAGTTCATTCCTAAGTCATACTCTCAATACAAATACACTAAACACCTCCTCCGTGGCTGGCACTGCTCCAAGAGCTGCTGACACAACAGTAAGGAGGGGAGACAAGGCCACATCCCCAACCAACACACTTCGGTGAAAGTTAGAAAAATATTACAGTTATTGGGCCATGCACAGTGGCTCACGTCTGTAATCTCAGCACTTTCGGAGGCCGAGGTGGGCAGATCACGGGGTTAGGAGATCAAGACCATCCTGGCTAGCACGGTGAAACCCTGTCTCTACTAAAGATAAAAAAATTAGCCGAGCATGGTGGCGGGCACCTGTAGTCCCAACTGCCCGGGAGGCTGAGGCAGGAGAATGGCGTGAACCTGGGAGGTGGAGCTTGCAGTGAGCCGAGATCGCGCCACTGCACTCCAGCCCGGGCGACAGAGCGACACTCCATTTCAAAAAAAAAAAAAAAAATACAGTTATTAACTATTACTACTAGTAAGAGTAATATGTCTGTTACTGAAATGTTTCATTTATATTAAATCAGTTGACTATAGTTACCTATTGAAAAGTTTTCAATGTCAGTAAACAAACCAGTAAAGCTCCTAGTATGATATTTTTTTATCTTGAGTCTCCATAAAGACAGAGTCACCATATCACCACAGCATTATTCAAGCCATGTTCTTGGGGGGCATTCCAGTGGAGGGATGAGGTGTTGTTCTCAATATAAGCAGAGCTCTCAAAAGTGAGAGATTTACACTCTAGATGATTCATTTTAAGAATAAATTGCCTCTGGCTTTTGACAGGAGGTCTCTAGTAGGCAATTTCAGGTCTTTGAACGGTACCTCAAATGTGTGGTATTATTTAATAAAATAATTTAATAAAAGTGGCTGCTTTGTTAATAGGTGGGCTGGACTCCAAGCTTATCTATTTGGGTAGAAGATTTCTCCTCTCGCGGAGGTGGTGGGTATGGGTGCTGGCCAACAGGGCTACGATTGTATTTCAAAAGCTCTGAATCAAATAAAAGACTCAAACGCCTGTAATCCCAGCACTTTGGGAGGCTGCTATCCCTAAAAAAAATACAAAAAAAATTAGAGTTACTACTTTGAACCCGGGAGGCGGAGCTCAGTGAATAGAAGGGCGATATGGCAGTGTCAAAATAGAAGATATGGCAGTGTCAAAATTATATGTGGAATTGTTTGTGATTTCCTATAAAAACTATGGAATAGTTAGATAGAATTTTATGTAATTTTAATTTTTAATCTGAGCATGACTTCTTTATCATTCCAGGATGTGTAACTTGCAAAAATGCATCCCCAAATGACTAAATCTATTGACTTGGGGAATGAAGCTATTTAGCACTGTCTCTCTAGATGCTGAAGATTACCTGTCAAAAGTGATTTTTTTTTTTTTTTTTTTTTTTTTTTTTGCCTTATTGATATTGAGTTGTTCTTTCTCACAGTAATTAGGCAAGTGGCCCAGCTGCTTCCTGAGGCTATGAGTAGAATGTGAAAGTCAGACCTTGTCCTCAGTGAAAAAGGAGGATGCTAATCTTCACTTTTTCATGCCAGGAGGCCACAGGGCTGGCTCATTTAGAGCCCAGGGCATGAACTTGCACGTGCCATTTATGATTGCAGCCCAGTGACAGCAACTTGAACATGATCGATGGGCTGCCTCGGGCATGTTTACCTGTGTCACTGATGCATGCTAGAGATAACTCCAGTCCAGGCCACTAATGCCCAGCAATAGAAATTTTCAGCTAAAGTAAGAATGTGTCTAACCTACAGTATTCCCTTCCTGTTACATTTTCTCTACAGACACAATTAATTAAAAATAAGGCATAGTAGTTCCTTAAATTATTTGTAATTGGGTTCTTATTAGTGATTCCTTTTAAAAATTGTGTATCAAATTAAATATATTGCAGATCAAATTAATGTAGAAATTCCCCCATTCTCTTCTCCTAGTTATATAAGAGTTAGACTGGCAGAGAATACTATTTAATTTGACCTTAGCAAAACCTTGGTCATAGAAAAATCTTTTTCTTGGGAAAAATAGTAGACAACATATTGTAGGCCTCTTATGTTATCAAAATGATGAGGTCATTTAGTGTAGTGGAGGGGGAGGCACTGAATTTGAAGTGAAACAAACTAATTTCTCATTTCAATTCTGCAGCAATTTCCTGTATGACTTTTGGTGGGTACACTGAATACTTTTTAAAGTCTCAGTTTCTTGATCATAAAACATACTAAGCAAAATAATTATTAAAGGAAAAACATATGATTTAATTCTATATCTGAGGAAATGTTTCACATGTATATTTCATAGAAATACATGTTTTACAAAAATATGTAAACTAAAGGAATTTATTATCTGTTCCTTTTAAAAAACGTTTTTATTTTGAGATACTATAGAACATTGTTTCCTTGCTCTATAATAATTCCTGTGTTTTTCTTAACTGTTCCTACCCTATCTGGTTCCATTTCTCTGAAAAAAATCAACATTTTTCCCATGAGCTCCCTCTAGAATATTCTATTGGTTAATTTCTTGCTTTGTGCAAACTCTGCACAGGGCACTGACTATTTTACCCCAGGAGCCCCTGCTTTGTTGACCTGCCAGTGGCCCTTGTCAGTAATTAATGATGACATATTTTCCAAGCGAATTTTTAAGAGTCTTGAAACTCTTTTTTTCAAGCCTTTGCTTCAGGCAATGTCTGTCAAAGCAGACCCAGTGATTAATGTACAAGGAAGTGTGACATGTCACTTTTTTTCATACTGAGAAAACAGAATCAATCTGAGATCAACAAAGGTAGAAATGTGAAATAAAATTATGATATTAAATAATTCACAATGAATCTATATCACATACTAATTAGAAACTTGTTTGAAATAATATTAAATGACATGAAAAAATACTCTTCATAGAACGTTAAATGTACAAAGAAGAATAAAATATTTATAAAGCAAAATGAAAATTTTGTACAGATCATCTTATATGCATATAAAAATCCTGGAAGGAAATCTCCCTAAATATTTGCAGCTACCTCTGTTTGTGGTACATTAAAAAAAAAAAAAACCCAATTCATTTATTTTTCCTATCTAATGTTTTAAACTTTTACACAATATGCATGAATTACCTTTATAGTGGACAATTCATAAAAATTACCAACACCACATTTACATATTATGATTTTACATATGAATATTTAACAATGAATTGTAGTAATAAATATGACAGACGCATTAGAAGCACTGTATTGTCATGTTACAAAACCCCGCATACTAAAAGCTTATTTTCTAATCTAGCATATAACACCATAGTCTATTTTTCTCCCATGATAGCCTCCAGTGCTCTGTAAACCCAACAACTAATACTATTAAAGAGAACAGAGCATAAAACAATCAAATGAGTTAATTCTAATGGAGTCTGGAGTTATCAAAAGGACAGATAGATTTAATATAAGTGTCCTGAGAGGAGTTACAAGCTGAAACTAAAGAAAATATTAAGTTTTAGGGGGAAAAGTCAAAATAACTTATAGTAACTAACGAAATACTCACAAGAGAGCATCAGGAAGCAGGGGTGGAGAGACAGAGATGATCTATCCAGAGTTCTAGAATTATTCATCCATAACTGGAACTCCCAGCATACATTCCCAAGACTTGAATAAGTAATTTATGACTCTTTTCTCCTTGATTTATAGTTTGAATGATCATTTTTCTGATGCACAGGGTTAACAAAGAAACAAATACACTTCAAATGCAGGTGGCTGCATCAATCTCATGCTACCTGAGCATCCCTTTCCTTCATCCATGAACTTCATAACTTTACATACACACTCATTTTCCTTCTTTACCCTCCTGGAAGTCGAAACACCCCATCTGGTCAATCTATCTACAATCCTCCCATCCTGTACGCATGAAATTCACAAGGCTTTCAGATCCTTGTTCCCCCTTCCTTGTTATAAGGAATATCATGTGTCATGACCCAGTTCTACAGACTCCTAGCTTGTGCCTTTATCTCTCAGTTCACAGTTGAAACAGATGATCACTGTTCCTAATACAGCAGTGTTTCTGCAATAAAAATTAAAGGAAATTCATGTTTTGTTTTTTTCATTTCTAATCCACCCTGGTTTGAAAGAAGAAATAAAAATTCAGCAATCACGTAATTCTCATTTAAATTTTGATTTGTGGCGAAAGTTCAACGGGCAGCACTATGCTGTGGATAATTCTTCCCTTCTCTGACTAAACGAATATAAACTTCACTGGTCTTTGCAGATAATCCTCTATCTTCTTGACCTTTCCTAAGGTGTTTTAACTTCCACTTTTTCTTGGATGATAATTTTGTCATTAATTTCATAAAATGCTTTCCCAAAATACCATCTGAAAATTGATTAATAATTATAGGTCATTTCCCTAATAACACATCCTGTTATCAGAAATTATTGTTGCAAATGATAGTAACGCTAATAATGCTGAAAGATTTAGTAATGATATGTGGCACTGGAAGAAAACTAATTAAGGGAGTATTTTATAATGAACTTCTTCCAAATAGGATTCTTGTTATACAGAGGTAAGTTACTTCTAAAATTCTAAATGTACAAGTTGAATAAAAAGGAAGGCATGCTATCCTCATAAGAGATGATGTAAAAAACCTAGTTTCTTTAGATTTTAAATGAATATTTTTAAAATTCTTCCTTGTAGCTTCATATGACACACATTTATAAAGTATTCAGTGTCATGGTTTGCCCCATGGTAAAAGCCCAGAAATGTCAGCTGGGTGCAGTGGCTCACGCCTGTAATCCCAGCACTTTGTGAGGCCGAGGCAGGCAGATCATGAGGTCAGGAGTTCGAGAACCAGCCTGACCAACATGGTGAAACCCCATCTATACTAAAAATAAAAAAAAATTAGCCAGGCATGGTGGCGCACACCTGTAATCCCAGCTACTCAGGAGGCTGAGGCAGGAGAATCACTTGAACCTGGGAGGTGGAGGTGGCGGAGGTTGCAGTGAGCCAAGATTGCGCCACTGCACCCTAGACTGTGCGACAGAGCAAGACTCCATCTCAAAAACAAAACAAACCCTCAGAAATGTCTTACTCTTACTTTCCTATATTTTGTGCCATAAGAAAAACAACTAAAAGGAAGAGAATGTCTGTTTTGCTACCTTTGAATATCCTAAATAATGCTACCAATATCCTAAATAATGGTACTCAAAAATTCCTCTAAAATCAAGAATACGGTTTATAATGATTGTGGAACTAAAAGAACAATGAAAATTAGTGTAACGATAGAGTATCTGGAGTTACAAACACTCTCAATTTCAAGTTTCTTTTTAATCTGTAAAAATCATCTGGAGCTTGATAATATATTGACAGAAGAGTCTCCTGAAATTTTCATCTATAATTTTTTCTATTTTAAAACTCTTTACATATGGTTGTCTTATATTTTTAACTCCATTGCTAACTACTTGAGGGCTAATTCAGATAAAAGTTTTAAGAAACAATTTACCTTAGCTTTCACTACACAGATAATATTCTAGACTTGAGGGAAAAAAGAAGGAATCTTTAAGAATGATTTAGGATACAAATCCCCCAATGAAGGATAAGATTGGTTGTTTCCATCAGGCCATCCCCAAACAGCTCATGGAATCTGCTGCTTGTTGATTTATGCTTTTACCTAGGCAGATGCTGCACTTGGGACCGAATTCCCAGCCTATGACTTGGGCACCTGGGGCTTCTCTATCTCAAGTTTCCAGAACACATTTGCATCCCTCCCCAAATTACTTACATGCCACCAAAAAAAAAAAAAAGTCATCTTTGCTGCCCAAAAATGAACAATACATTTTTTAATGACTCAGAAAAAAGCTTTTCACAGTGATATAGTTTGACTGTATCCCCACCCAAACTCCCAAAGTCTTCAGTCTGTTTCCACCTCCATCTAACTGTAAAACACATATGCTAGACAATGTTAATAGACTGATTTGTTTCCTTCTATACTTTTCTAGATGCTCATAAATATGTACAAACCAAAAACATATCTAATGTTCTGAGTTTTTAAAAACAGGATAATACCCTACTGTATAATTTCCTGTCTAAAATTCTCACAGATTTTTTTCCCCAAAGGTTAAACATATAGCCCCAACTCATTTTTACTAATGACTGCATACCATTTATAGAAAAAATAAAACATTTTCAACTCTTCACCAAGCCATCCACATTTTTGGCTATTTCAAATAATTTTATAATAAATTTCAATACACATTAAGTCTTACCTATTTAGTCACTAATTTCTACAGAATATATATCTAAATGAGTAAACCAGTGGTTATTGAACATTTTAAATGTCAATGCGTAGAAACAAATCATTTTACCAAAAAATTACAGCAATTTATATTCCCATTTGGAATGAAAAAGAATGTGGATTTCTCCAAACCTTAACTCTTACCTAGCATACAATATAAGCTACTTTTCAACAGCTGTCTACCTGGTAGATCAAAAATAAGTCGTATTTTCACTTAAAATTGTGTGTCCCCAATGGGTATATTAGAGTAGACTTTATAAACATTCATTACTTGCTTGCGTCTTTCTTCTGTTTATATCCTTTGCCTAGTTTTGTATTTTTTTATTTATCTTTTTCTCACCAACATTAGGAACTCTTCATATATTAATTTTATCAACACTTCATTATAATTGTGGCACATATTTTCTCTTGGACTATTTTTCCTTTCTATTTTGAGTTGTGTCTTGCTATTACTAATTAGTATTCACACTGTGAAACTCATCAACCATTTATGTATGGCTTCTGGGCTTCCTCTCTTACCTAAAACCTTGCCTACCTTTAGTTTACAAGGCTCTTTCCTCAAAGTTTCTTCTAATATGTTAATGGTTTTATTTTTACAGTTATCATTTTTTCCCTGTGAGATTTATTTATCTTTACGCTGTAGGTTAACAGTTTTAATTTTCTTCCAGATGTCGAATCAGTTATGACAACACCATGTAAGCCACTTCTTTGTAATGAACTGAAACACTAATTTTAAGTGAATAGGCAGATATGTATACATGAATCTGTTTTGAACCCTCAATTATGTTTTACACAGAGACCATTCTTTTCTGAGCCCACTGGGCAGTATTGTGATCGGTATGGTTGTAAGACAAAACTTCTCAGAACTTTCCTTGCACTCTCATATATTTATACTTCCACTGGTCTTTAAAATAGTTTGATCCAGTTTGCCAAAGAAACAAACAACCAGCCACAGGATTCTGATTACAACCACCTACATTTTATATCCTAATTTGGGAGACAGTAATATTGTGATGATACTAAGCTTTTCAACAGAGGACCATGCCATGCCTTTTTATTCATGCTGAATTACTTTACATCCTTGTGATAAAATAATTTTCAGCAAACAGGTCTTGTCGTTTTGTTTTGTTGTTGTTGTTGTTACATTTATTCTTCCTGCTTTAAATTTTCTTACTACTCAGTAGTCAGTAGCCTAGCAAGACTTCCAGATCACACATGAATAAGAAAGCATGACATAACCCAACCATAACAAGGTAGTGGTTTGAGGATGGGGAGTGGTGTTAACTCCCTTGGTGGTCCCTTTTTTCATTTCCCCTTAAACATAATCAGAAAACTCTCAAGAGCAAGCTTTGGAAAGCAAAGTAATCAAGGAGCACAGCCTAAAGCTCAACCCAATTTCCTGCTTCCTGACTATTTTCACAAACTAGACTATCCACTCAATCTATTCAACTCTCCCTTGAGTACCTACTTAGCTGAAAATTCCTGACCAGATGGCACACTTTTGACTGACAGCATCATTGATCCTTTCTGTCAGTGGGCTGTTTAGGTGGTTTCCCATTCTTACCTAAATCAGTTTCCACTCATGAAACAGAATCAGTTTCCTCTAGAGCCCTTCTTCTTTTTGAGTAGAGTTACTATTCTTAATTGCTCCCATTTTAGGCTCTTGCTCTGCTGAGTTGTTCCTGGAGTCGGGTAAGTTGCTAATTCAGCATCACCAAATCACATAACCCAAACACAGCAGGCTTTTTAACTTAAAATTGTAAAAACTGATATATTTTCTAGCACATGTTTAGAAGAAGCAGTAAATAAAATAATCTTGATCATCCAGCTCTCTTTATTCACTACTTTTTTATTTACAAGAAACATGACTTTTATAAAGTGACGTTTTAAATCTAAGGTTCAGGTTTTATTTACTTACGCATTTTTTGGCAAAGTAATATTGGAGGAAGAATCATTCAGACTTTCATTAGTTTGAGAGGGAAAGTTTTAGACTGTATCCTTCCAGATCCATCTCAGAAAACACTGGACAAACCAATTTGCCTTGACTTTGATGTGATATTCATTTACTGTCATACATATTTTTAACTTCCTGGATATATTTTAATTTTTTATTAGATTTTATGTTTTCTAAGACTAATTATTTCACTTTGTACGTTTAAAAGCATTAAATGTCAGGTCCATCAATGAATATGCCAAAGCTTCACTCATAGGAAATTTTGATTGCAAAGTTGTTTTTCTTCCCCTATAAAATATCTTTTCAAGGAAGACTGCCCAAAACATGCAGTCCAAAGGAATTACAACCATATTATAATATTATTTATATAATAAATACCAACAATCTTCAACTTTCATCTAGAAAAAGTGTTTAAAATGTCCCCAAACGCATGTCACAGAAATGGAATGTTTCTACCTGTTCTTTGACTGAGGCGAGGATGGCAGAGGTGGTTTCTGTTTCAGAGCCATCCCCGTTGGAGGTGTTTAAGCCGGGGCTCAGGGAACTCGTTTTCTCTGAGGCTGATGAAGGCTGGTCTGGGACAGGCATAGCTCCTGCAAGGCAAGAGGACACGATCAATACAATCAGATGTTGACACTAAACAGGTACAACTATCAGACCACTCTAAAGATACACACAGAAAAAAAGTAAAACTATGAGCTGCTGAGAAAGACCAAGACATAATTATAGAAGGGGGGTAATACAGTAAATTAACAGTACAAGTAAATGGAATGCTTTAACCTTTTATTACCCCCAACCAAATTCCAGAACACACTCCCACCTAGTGTTTTGTCTTGAGGTATATGGGGAAAGAAATGATGAGAAGGAAAGAGGAGAGATTGTAAGAGTAAAGCCATAAAGGAGTATTGAGTCTAAGAAGCTAGTCCAACTACAAATTTATGACTATTTTAGGTAAATTTATTACCTGCCTATTGGTATATGTGGTGTTATTATGTGTTTCCTCCTTGGTTCCTGGCTCATATCTCCTATAGTCCCTGTTGTAGTCTTGTGATGGTGTTGGGTGTGTCAGGTCTCAGGAGCAGGCCTCAAAAGGAATCTCTCTGACCTTCCCTGCCCTCCTTTGACCTGCTCTAAGGTAGGACTCTAATCCTCACTGCCTCCTTTCTGCTTACGGGTCATAAGACCCTCATTCCACAGAAGGTCCTGCCCCCATGCCCTGGGGGAAAAAAGGCTGATGTCAAGAAGCCTCCATAAAACCGGAGGACTGCGCTCTAGAGCCTCTGGAGAGCTGACCATGTGGAGGTTACTGGAAGGTGGCACATCGAGAGGACTTGGAAGCTCTGCACCTCTTTCCCCATAACTCGCCCTACGCAAATCATCATCTGTATCCCTTGTGATATCCTCTGAAATAAACGTGTAAACATATGTGTTTCCCTGAGTTCTCTGAGCTGCTCTAGCAAATTAATGGAATCCAACCCAGGGACTGTGGGACCCCCAGCTGAAGCCTGTTGGTCAGAAGTTCTGAGGCTTGGACTTGCAGTTGGTGTCTGGGGGGATGAGACAGTCTTGGGGACTGAACCCTCAACCTGTGGGCTCTGACACTCTCTGAGAGTAGATAGTGTGGTACATCGTGTCGGAGTGATAGAGTAGATAGTGTCAGAACTGAATTAAAGGACAGCCAGCTATGTCTGCTGCTTGGCGTGTATGGGAAAAAATCCATACATTTGGTCACAGAAGTCTTCTGTGTTTGTTGTCGCTGTGTGAGAGCAGAAGAAAAACAGTTTGAGAAGGTTTTCCCCAAAACAGTATATTTCCAACTCAAAAGAAAATCTATCAGACATTCCCCTTTGTAAGAAAACCATACAGAAGCCATGATTAATAATTTACCAATAATTAAAGAGATACCTGAATTAACATAAGAAGCTTAATATTGTGAAATACAGTCAATAACTAATCTACTCCACAAATATTTACCAAGTTCCTAGTCTGTGATAGACAGCAGACGAAAACTGGCAAGGCCATTTGCCACAGTTGATTTTGTCTGAGTTTATTTATGAAAGAAAGCAGAAACTCAAATAACATTAGACCCAATGCGTAAATGGATGCATAGGTACAGGTTAAAAACAACATTCTCAGAGTTGTTCCTATCATTCCTGCACAAACAAATGAGATTGCTGTGGTCTGAGTGTTGATGTCTCCCAAATTCATATGCTGAAATACTAATACCCAACGTGATGGTACCAGGAGGAGGGGCCTTTGAGAGGGGAAGAGGTCAAGAGGGTGAAGCCCTCATAAATAGGATGAGTCCATATAAAAGAGGCCTGAGAGAGACTTACCAACCCTCCCACGATGTGAGGGCACAGCAATAAGACATCATCTATAAACCTGAAAGCAGGCCCTCCCCAGACACCAAATCTGCCAGGCCTTAATCTTGTGTTTCCCAGCTCCAGAACTTCAAGTAAATTTCTTATAAGGAAATTTGCTGATAAGGACCCAATTTATGGTATCTGGTTACTCTGGTCCCCGAGAGAGCCGCCATGACCTTGTATGGCCACCTCTCTACATGTCCATGGGTTCACAGGGGACTCTATGCAACGTGATACGGTTTGACTATGTCCCCCTACAAATCTCATCTTGAACTGTAGCTCCCATAATCCCCACACGTAGTGAGAGAGACCAGGTGGGAAGTAATTAAACCATGGCGGCAGGTTTGCCCACCACTATCATGTTCTCATGATAGTGAATAAGTCTCATGAGATCTGTAGCTCAAATGAACTAAAAAAGGGACTGAAGTATTTGTTACATGTATCATCTAGCAATGATCAACAGAGAAAGCAATAGTTAACTGAAGGTGATATTTACCAAGGCATTACAAAACCCTCATCTCAATAAAAGGCTGAGAGTAAATATAAATTATTTTCTTGCCTAAAGCTATTATATTACACATCCCTCCAGGAACCAGGGTTGTGTAAATATTAAAAGGTATTTTCTATTATAGCATATCTAAGCATCCTGTGATTTTCACAGTAACCTCTGCCCTATGTTTTTACCTGTGTCTAGTTAATAATTTAGAGATATGCAAACCTAAAAAGGCCCCATTACAGAATTTTACTTTAAATATATGTTAAGGAAAGCAGTCATCCAAATTTCTTATTGAACATTTCATCTAATTTTTGATTTGTTTTAATTTTATGAAGTACTTATAATAATATCACCAATGGGGATTGGAATAGCACTGGAAAAGTAAATCTGTTACAAACAGAATATGTGAAAAGGAATAATAATATCACCAATGGGGACTGGAATAGCACTGGAAAAGTAAATCTGTTATGAACAGAATATGTGAGAAGGTTTGGGGAAATAATATCAACAAGACAAAATCTGAGCAAAGAGTGAGAATCAGATTAAATATGATTTGGCAAAATGCAACTATAGCTAAAAAGTTTAAAGTATTGAAGGTGATGAATACCAACAGGATGAAAGAAAGAGATTTGCATAATTCTGGTGGTGTGTTAGGAAGAACATAATGAAGTGTATTTATGTATTCAACATGCTTTCTCATATGGTTTTCTTATTTGATCAAATCTCTTAATTATGTAGAATGTAAACAAGCAGTTCAGCAAATGTTGTGCCCAGATAAAGAGTGGAACCTATGAATTTCCACCTAGGGAAGGTTTCAGAGACGGTGGAAGACAGCCGAAAATAAGAACAAAGGACAACGCAGCTCTTGTGTGCAGTCACCTCTGGTCCCCGAGACAGCTGCCGTGACCTTCTATTGCCACCTCTCTCCATGTCCATGGGTTCACAGGGGACTCTATGCAAGGTGATATGGTTTGGCAATGTCCCCCCACAAATCTCATCTTGAATGGTAGCTCCCATAATCTAAACATGTAGTGAGAGGGACCAGGTGGGAGGTAATTAAATCACGGAGGCAAGTTTTGCCCATGCTGTTCTCATGATAGTGAGTAAGTCTCACGAGATCTGATGGTTTCAGGAAGGGCAGTTCCCCTGCACATGCTCTCTTGCCTGCCACCATGCAAGGCATGTCTTTGCTCCTCCTTCACCTTCCGCCATGATTGTGAGGCCCCCCCAGCCATGCAGAACTGTGAGTCCATGAAAACTCTTTTTCTCTATAAATGACTCAGTCTTGGGTATGTCTTTATTAGCAGCATGAGAATGGACTAATACACAAGAAGCACCTCATGCTGAGAAAGGAGGAGTCTTACATATTTTAAATTACCATTGTAATTTTTGTTTCCTTTACATTTTATTGGGCCCATGTTAATTCAGGCTCTGAGCCAGTATTATTATCAACATAGTTTTGCCAAAGAAATTGTTTAAGGGCCCAAAGTTATTAAGTTATATAAGTGGGCCCGGAACTCAGGCTTTCTGCCTTTTAATTTCTATTTCAATGTCCTTTGATGTGTCAGCCTATTTCCCGTAACCTGTACTGCCTCCTAAATGCTACTCTACTAACTAATTTTTATAAAATGTAACTCTTTAAAAGCGTAACAGTGACCTGTCATTAAAAAAATATGGGATTTAATAGGCACTGAATCAAGGTTTCTCCTCGGGCACTTGACAAGTGTGACCCACACACTATGGGGAATAATTAGGCCTGTTTGTCTACCTCCTTTCTCCTTACAGCAATAACAGAAAGAAGTGGAATCTTCAAGGCTTATTCCACCATACAGAGCTACCGCTACCTAAGGCAACCTCCATTCCTGAATGCAAATGACTTGGAATAATTTCCATGATTCATAATTTTTTAAATCCAAATTTAATTTAACTATTGGTCCTCACTGTGTCTGGAAAGAAAAGACAATCACCTTCCAATCACAATCTTGTCAGCTCAGAGCACACAGAAGAAAGAGAGGAGATGGCAAAAGACCTGCCCCAGTGAATCCCTGGATGGCCTTAGGGTAAGTATAAAAAGTGTTAAGCCTCTACTTCGCAGTAATGTAGCCAACTACTTCAGTCTTAATCACAGCTAATCTACTAAAAATTAGTATTTACTCTGTGCTAAATCCAGGAAATCTGGAAAGGATAGAGAAATAAAAAGCAAAAACCAAGAACAAAGGAAGAACCACCACCAGGAATTCTGTCATTCCAGATAAGTAAAATTACTTTGACTGGGATTTTGGTGATTTATTTCTAATATAATCTATTCTGTACAATGATTTTTTACATAATAAGGTACTAATGCAAGGTTTTTGAATTTCTTTTGGCTCAGCAACATCTCATGAACAATTTCTTATATCAACAAACATTGCTCTATAGTTTAATTATAAAGAATACTTAGTATTCAATAATCTGTATATGTTGAAAGTTATCTACCTGTCTTTTATATGTGATTTTTACCTCATTTTTACATCTGTAACATATTCAATACATGGGTTCCCAGCAGTAGAATTGGTAAAATAAGGAATCTGTGTATTTTTCGGCCTTTTGTTAGCCAAAGTCCTGCTGCCAGGCTGGTCCAGTCTACCCGCCCACTGGAAAGGTCACGAGAATGTGACCTCACCACAGCGTTAACCACATGATCTCCATTATCCTTTCGGGCTTTTGCTAACCTGATATAGGAAAATGCACCCCTCTGACGTTGTTTTATTTGACTATGAGTACAGTGTACATTTCGCATAGATTTATTCATCCTGTACAGCACTTCTTGCTACCCTTGAAGTGGTTACCATGTAAGAAGTCTTCCTACACACAGTAGAATTATAATCTGCAAATACCCAAGCTGCATTTTGGACAGATCCATCTTCCACATGAGAAAAAGAGACAGCAGTGAGGGAAGAACAGCCCTAAATTTTGGGTGGGTTCTTCTAGCAGAACTTGGTACCAGCAAGTCCTATGTCCAGAAAATAATAAAACAACAATCCTAGCAGTTTCAGCGTGCAAGTCACACTGCTCTATGCCCACACATGCATGAGCAGTGTTACAGACAGAACTGTGTTCCCCAAATTCATATGCTGAAGCCTTAATCCCTATGTGACTGTATTGAAGATGGAGCCTTTAGGAAAGTGATTAAGGTTAAATTAAGGTCACAGAGTGGTGGAGACCTAATATAACATGACTTGATGTGCTTATAAGAAGAGCAAGTAGCATCAGAGGTCTTTCTTCCCCTTTGCATACACATAGACAGAAAGCCATAAGTAGGCACAATGAGAAAGTACTGTCAACCAGCCAGGAAGAGAGGTGGCCTCCTAGCACCTTGACCTTGGACTTCTGTTCTCCAGAAATATGAGAAAATAAATTTCTGTTATTTAAACCATTCAGTCTGCAGTATTGTGTTACGGCGGCATAAGCTGACCAATACAAGAAGAGTTCAATTTTCTCAACTTTCTTTCCCTTAATTCCCCTGTAGGCTGGGTGCGGAGTCTTGGGAACTGACAGAAGCAAGGTAAAACATCTCTTGGTATCATCTTCATCTAAAATGAATCATAGGTCTCAGGAGAAGGCATATGTCCCAACTTTGCTTCAAATCAGCATCCCGGGATAAAGCAAAGCTTACAAATGGATATAGCCCATTGTATGAAATAAGCCTACAGAATAAAACAGTATCTTAAACACATCCATAATACTACCACTTTCATAAATGATGCAATAAGAAATTCAGAAAAATTGGCCTGCATAACAATAACAGCAAAAGCAGGTAGGCCCTGCACGCCGAGCCTTCTTCTCAGTTTGAACTCTTATAACTATAGGTAATAAAATGTTACGACATCCAAATGAATAGTCTAAACTTTTCTTTCCCAAATAGGAGTCTCTATAAATTTACACTACACTTGGCAACATGCTAGAATCTTAGCTGCATTTTGGAAGGCCAAACTCTCTCGCCATCAATGCAGAGACAACATTCAATGTCATATTTTATTGACATCCATCACACACACACAAACACACACGCAAATTCTTACTTCATATTTGAACTTGTTCTTTCTTTTGTCACTTCTGCATCGCAACTGATGACTTACACATCAAGACATGGTCATCTTCAACAAAATAAATGATGATGTCTGCATCATACAACCATCCAATTAAGTGACACATCCAGCATTCTTGTGTCACCGTTACTTGTTGGTCTTCTCCTCTCCAATTTGCCAGTAAGTTCCTTTGGCCATTTATGGGTTTTGCTCCTTCTTAGCTGCCCTCCCCTCTCTGTAAGCCATGACCTCTTATCCTTCCAATTCTCCTCTCATTCTGTCACTCTTGGGGTCCTAGGGCCTTCAGGATCTGAAGTCACATGCTTCAAATTCCAGCATTTCCAAACTCCAAGCATGCTGTGGGAAGCTAGATATTTCCTCAGTTAGATTTGCACTACAGCAGCCCCACCCACACATGACTATCTACATTTTAATTAAAATAACATTAAAAAGTCAACTATTCATATTTCAACTGCTCAATAGCTAGAGATGGCCAGTGGGTACACTATTAACAGTGAAAAGTGGAAAATGTCCATCACTGCAGAAAGTTCTACTGATGGCCCAAGTCTATGCCCAGTAGTAAACTCTCTGATGTAATCTTCTATTCGCAGCTGAATCCAGGCAGGAGAGGTCTTGAGACGTGGTCAGATTACCAGGATAATTGGAAGGGAGAATTGGTGGGACACCTGAAAGATTCTATGTGGATGTGAGCCACAGACAGAGGAGTCCAGGTGAGTCCAGGGGCTTGGCCTGAGTGACCGGCCATCAGCCAAGATGTGGGTGGAACAGACTTGGGGCAGGGAAAGGCAACCTTGCCTGCAAACTTTCAACCTGAAATCTACCTATGACTCTTTTGTGCTGCTGACATCTGGGCAGCTGAGCTCTCTGGCCAGAAACCACACTCTGATGTCAGTCAGGGAATGTAAAGATTGAGAGCTAATTATGACGAACTCACAGCTAATATCATATGGAATGATCAAAAACTGGAAGCATTCCCTTTGAAAACCAGTATAAGACAAAGATGCCCTCCCTCACCACTTCTATATAGTGTTGGAAGTTCTGGCCAGGGCAATCAGGCAAGAGAAAGAAATAAAGGGTATTCAATTAGGAAATAAGGAAGTCAAATTGTAACTATTCGTAGATAACATGATTGTATATTTAAAAAACCCCAATGTCTCAGCCCAAAATCTCTTAAGCTGATAATGCAACTTCAGCAAAGTCTCAGGATACAAAATCAATGTGCAAAAATCACAAGCATTCCTATACACCAATAGCAGACAAACAGAAAGCAAAATCATGAGTGAACTCCCATTCACAATAGCTACAAAGAGAATAAAATACCTAGGAATCCAACTTATAAAGGATGTGGGCCGGGCGCGGTGGCTCAAGCCTGTAATCCCAGCACTTTGGGAGGCCGAGGCGGGTGGATCACGAGGTCAGGAGATCGAGACTATCCTGGCTAACATGGTGAAACCCCGTCTCTACTAAAAATACAAAAAACTAGCCGGGCGTTGTGGCGGGCGCCTGTAGTCTCAGCTACTTGGGAGGCTGAGGCGGGAGAATGGCGTGAACCCGGGAGGCGGAGCTTGCAGTGAGCCGAGATCACGCCACTGCACTCCAGCCTGGGAGACACAGCGAGACTCCGTCTCAAAAAAAAATTAAAAAAATAAAACAATAAAGGATGTGAAGGACCTCTTCAAGAAGAACTACAAACTACTGCTCAATCAAATAAAAGAGAACACAAACAAATGGAAGAACATACCATGCTCATGGATAGGATGAATCAATATCATGAAAATGGTCATATTGCCCAAGGTAATTTATAGGTTCAATGCCATCCCCATCAAGCTACCAATGACTTCTTGACAGAATTGGAAAAAACTACTTTAAAGTTCATATGGAACCAAAAAAGAGCGCACATGGTCAAGACAATCCTAAGCCAAAAGAACAAAGCTGGAGGCATCACGCTACCTGACTTCAAACTATACTACAAGGCTACAGTAATCAAAACAGCATGGTACTGGTACCAAAACAGATATACAGACCAATGGAACAGAAAAGAGGCCTCAGAAATAATGCTACACATCTATAACCATCTGATCTTTGACAAACCTGAAAAAAACAAGCAATGGGGAAAGGATCTCCTATTTAATAAATGGTGCTGGGAAAACTGGCTAGCCATATGTAGAAAGCTGAAACTGGATCCCTTCCTTACACCTTATACAAAAATTAATTCAAGATGGATTAAAGACTTAAATGTAAGACCTAAAACCATAAAAACCCTAGAAGAAAACCTAGGCAATACCATTCAGGACACAGGCATGAGCAAAGACTTCATGACTAAAACACCAAAAGCAATGGCAACAAAAGCCAAAATAGACAAATATGATCTAATTAAAATAAAGAGCTCATGCACAGCAAAATAAACTATCATCAGAGTGAACAGGCAACCTACAGAATGTGAGAAAATTTTTGCAATCTACCCATCTGACAAAGGCCTAATATCCAGAATCTTCAAAGAATGTGAACGAATTTACCAGAAAAAAACAACTCCATCAAAAAAAAGTGGGCAAAGGATATGAACAGACACTTTTCAAAAAAAGACATTCATGCAGCCAACAGACACATGAAAAAATGCTCATCATCACTGGTCATCAGAGAAATGCAAATCAAAACCACAATGAGATACTATCTTTGGTAACAACAGATGCTGGAGAGGATGTGGAGAAATAGGAATGCTTTTACACTGTTGGTGGAAGTGTAAATCAGTTCAACCATTGTGGAAGACAGTGTGGCGATTCCTCAAGGATCTAGAACTAGAAATACCATTTGACTAAGCAATCCCATTACTGGGTATATACCCAAAGGATTACAAATCATACTACTATAAAGACACATGCACATGTATGTTTATTGCAGCACTATTCACAATAGCAAAGACTTGGAACCAACCCATATGTCCATCAATGATAGGCTGGATTAAGAAAATGTGGCATATATATACCATAGAATACTATGCAGGCATAAAAAAGGATGAGTTCATGTCCTCTGCAGGGACATGGATGAAGCTGGAAACCATCATTCTAAGCAAACTATTACAAGGACAGAAAACCAAACACTGCATGTTATATACACTGAGTAGTATATAGAAACCATCATTCTAAACAAACTATTACAAGGACAGAAAACCAAACACTGCATCCTATATACACTGAGTAGTATATAGGAATACTACTCAGCCATAAAAAGGAATGAAATAATGTCATTTGTAGCAACCTGGATGGAAATGGAGCCAATTATTCTAAGTGAAGTAACTCAGGAATGGAAAACCAAACATTGTATGTTCTCACTCCTAAGTGGGAGCTATGCTATGAGGACACAAAGGCATAAGAAGAATACAACGGACTTTGGGGACTAGGGGAAAAGGGTGGGAGGGGGGTGAGGGATAAAAGAGCACATATTGGGTACAGTGTATACTGCTTGGGTGATGGGTGCACCAAGATTTCAGAAATCACTACTAAAGAACTTATGCATGTAACCAAACACCACCTGTTCCCCCAAAACTATGGAGGAAAAAAAAAAAAAAAGACTGATGACTTCTAAACATTGCTTGTCAAATCTTGTTTCCCCTCCTGTTCCTTCTCTTCAGGAAGATCCCTTTTTATCTTTAGTTTTGAGTAGCTAGAAACATTTATAACTCTTCTCTCACTTTCTTCTTTTACCTTCAGCCACAGACTTCAACTCCAGAGACTCTGATGTTAACTACCGTGACCTCCTGCGCCCCCTCACACCAAACAAACAAGCAAACCCTGTTACAGCCATACTTAGCCGCCTTTCCTTCTCTCATGTACATCAAAGAAATGTCTTCCATTTCTTCCAGAGAATAACCCCTTCCCTGTTCTTGATCCTATGTTCTAAAACACAAATGTTTGCAAAATTGAATTACTTTTGGATTTACTTCCATCATTAGGCATTACTTTCATAACTTGCCATTACCTTATACCCAAGTGAATAAAGAAATAGGGCATTAGAACATCCCAAGTATTGTTATTTAAATATATATATAAATAAGAGCTATTGAATGTTTTTAAAATTTACATATTTTAACATATTTTATTTTTAAAATCTTCCACAAAATAGGTGACATTTTAAAGACTCCTACTACATATAATAGAAGAATAAGCACAAACATATTTTTATGCATATTAGGGTACACAGAATGTGTGGATTAGTACAAATTAGCAACAGGAAGAACAGTACTGAGTACCTCATTTGTATAATCACTCTCTTCATCGAAACTGCAATTCTCTATTCATAACTAGTATGTCGCTACCAAGAGAAATAGGCATCATGTCATTCTCACTCAGACGTGCTCTGCACATGTAAAAATATATTCATCCCCACTTCTCACTTTATAAAGAGAAAGCTAAAGTTATCGCTTATCATAATATAAACAATATAATAACAGTTGTCAAAATCACAGATAATTAAGGCAGAAACTCAATCTGTCTTGGTCTACGTTCAATTTCCCACAGCTAGCTCAGCTGGTTAATAAATATTTGTTGAGCTAATATATGAACGATTAGAGTAAAATCAATAATAATTGCTTACGAGAGCATGTAACGTAAATACAATGGGCTTTGCATTAGGAGAATTGCTCTATGTGGCATTTGAAATGATACTCCTTTATTTCAACTCAAGATAGCTGCTTTTCAGTAAAAGCAGAAACAGAATTCAGAATTCTAGGACTAGTTTAAGACTTTTGCTTCAGTCGACTATCTGAGAATGATGTACATCTTGGGTAAGAGGCTTCCAAGATAGAACCATTGATCAAGTAGGCTTCCAGAACCTGATACCTGCAACCAACAGCTTGCAAATATAATCTGACAAACATATAGAGAAGACCATGCAAGGATGGGAAGCAGCGCCTTTGAGCCATAGTCAGAACATGCAACCACAAGGGCAACAGCAGACAAAGGCAGGAGGCAGAGGAATGTTCAGTTCCACTTGAGAAGTTGGGGGTGTGGCATCAGGTCTTATTCATGGAGTCGGCCACACAGGTCATTTGCTGCTGTAGTGGAAGATGTGATGGCTGGATGGTGGAGAGCTGGTGGGATCTCAGTGTTGAGCTCATGTGTCAAACACAAGGGGATGATCATTCTACCTCTGTGTTCGGAGAGGCAGGAGCAGTGGGAGAGTTAACATAGCTTGGTGGGTCAGGAAACACATTCTGTATCCTTGCATGAGCTATTCATCATTGAGAAGAATGGGATCATCCTGAATATTACTACAGACTTATGTTCACCTGAGTTATTATTCTTAGTGACATATATTATGTGTGAAGGTAAAAAGGAAGCTTCTGTGGTGACTTCCACAAAGCAAAATGGAATGGTGGTGCTCATACAGGGGAGACGCCTAAGCAGCCAGGCTCCAGCAAACTGTGGTCAGTGAGGATGGGAGCGGGTCTTCCTTTGGCTGTTTTGAATATCTCACCGTCCCGTTTCTAAAGCATGATCTCAGCCAACTTCATCTAATCTTAACAGGCATTACACTAACAACTTATCTATCTTAAAAATATTATTGAAAAGGTAGTGCTTTTAAAAACAAGCCAGTGGTTAAGGGTGAATCAATTGCTGCTGCTTCTGAGCTCTGCCCCAGGCAAGCTTGTGACTTGAGAGCCAGAGCCGACACCACAGGTGAAGCAAGGAAGATGCGCGTCAACCAAGCAACAGGTCAGGCTCTCAGAGCAGAGCTGACAGATCTCTCAACAGCAATCAGGGTCCCCTCAGACCTGAGGACTGAGGGAAGAGCTAAATAAGGGTTGGAGACGGAGTGATTGACAGTGTAATGGCAGAGGGTTAGAGCAGAGAGGAAGGGATCAGAATAAATGTATATAGGGAGACGTGAGGAGCAGGAAAGAGGAGCAACTGGGCTGAGATGCAGGGAGCACTGGTGTGAGCCTTGAAACACTGCCAGAGAAGGAAAGTGGAGAGAGCAGCAATGCTGTTGGTAGATCCTTGAAGAGAATTGTGTGTGTGTATGTATGTGTGTATGTGTGTGTGTGTTTATTTTTATTTTATTGTTTGTTTTGAGACAGGGTCTCACTTTGTTGCCCAGGCTGGAGTGCAGTGGCACAATCTCGGCCCACTGCAACTTCCACCTCCCAGACTCAGGTGATCCTTCCACCTCAGCCTGGGACTACAGGCATGTGCCACCGCATCCAGCTAATTTTTGTGCTTTTAGTAGAGATGGGGTTTCACCATGTTGCCCAGGCGGGTCTCGAACTCCTGAGCTCAGGCGATCCGCCCACCTCAGCCAAAGTACTGGGATTACAGGCATGAGCTGCCATGCCCAGCTATGGATTTTAAGAAATTGGATGATGACCTTGAATTTGTTAATGATCTTGACCTTGAACCTGCTAATTTCAGGAAATTACCAATATATAACGTACTATATTATCATTGTTTTTTAAACTGAATAAACATTGTATTTATGGATTTGCATTTTTTTGGAATTCCGTGTCATATCCCAGTAATGGAAGTGTGGCACATACACTGTTGGCAATGTTGTCACCCTTCACATATGTTGGTTCCACCAAGGCATTCTCAGGAGTCTTTTTTAGATGGGCCCTTCATGGGGTGCTATATTATTATATCAACAAATGAAGTGAGCCATTCTCTACAACTGCATGTGGAATCCTGCAGCGAGGCTAGTACCATGAGGCTGAAGGCCACTGGCGTACATACATGAGTTTCCAACGGGTCCACACCTTCTATTTCCTCTCACTGAACACTGTCCAGACCTCTCTTTGGCAAAGCCATGAACACCCAAGATTGGATGTGCAAGTAATGACTCAGATGTCTACCTCTAGCTGAGACCTCACAGTTGATATCCATACCTATACATTTGTAATAAGCCACAACCTATTACAAATGGCTCCATCAGATCCTGAGAAACACACCAAATTCAGCATGAGTCCTAGTCTCCTGCCTGGACACACAAAAACCTTTCTAACCTGCCTCTCATGCCTGCAATATGACCTCCTTCAATCAAGTCCATGCATTATTCATTAAAAGAGTCAATCTTCCTTACCAACCATCTGATGACATAATGCTTTTTCCCTAAATTTATTTGAGGGGATCTCAGCACCTAAACAGAGGTTTCCAAACTTTCTTTGACAGAAAATGTGTTTTAACTCACAGCCCAATGACACATAAGCATGTATTTTAACTGAAACAAGATTTCATGAAAAAAGAAGCTTTCTAACATGTAATACACTATATTTTCTATTTTATTCCATTTTATTTAAAATGCTAGTGTTACCCACTAAATCAATAGACATGAAACAGTTCGGAAACCACTGACACAGAGGATAGAGTTCAATCTGCTTTGCATGACGTATGAGGCTGTTCTTGCCCTGGCCCACACGTCTCCATTCTTAAGACTGTTGCCTCTCCTCTCACACCTTACACTACACACACCAAGCCTCTTGCTGCTCCCAATACTACTTATTAAACTGTGTTGTGAACACGTGGAGTTCTCTTCCTGCGTGTGCCAATTCAGTTTACCACAATTCAGTTTACCATCTTCTCTTTATCATCACCAAGACTTCTGTTGGCTGCAAAACTCCCTTTCTCTTTTCGCTTTCATAGTCCCATGGATGCATTTCTTCCTCCATGAAGCCTTTTGGACAACTCCAGGCACTATGAATCACTTCACATCCTCTATACTGTTACAGTTACAGCTTGAACTTTCCTCAAGTATTACATCATCACTAAGAACTGTGATGATCTTATCTCTTCTGGGATTACAAAAATCTTTTTATGTTTTTGAAATTGGGATGCCTCTTCATGTGACGATGGTCTCCTTTTCCTTTAAGTCATTCAGGATAAATTTTCTGTCATTTGCAACTAAAACTGTTACTAAATCAATGATATACTCAATATCTTAGATCTATGGAAATACCATATATTTTACATTTTACGTCTCCTAATTAGTTCATGAATTCTTTGAGCACAGAAATTGGGTCTTATTCATATTTATAACCTCAGTGTCCAGAATAATGCCTACTAAAGAGCTGGCATCATTAAATGCTTATTGAATAAGTCAAAATGAAAGAACATTTATAATTTATTGTCAGTCCTATTTTAAAATGTCAAAGAATTTTACACTTACAACACTGGCACATAAATGTCCTATAACTCTTCCCAGGTTTAGAAACATAAATATTCAATATGTTAAATTAAATATATTAAGTATATATCTATAAAAATAGAAATATTCAAATTAATGACTTCAGTTGATACATAATATTAAAGTAGTCAAACCATATATATTTCTACCAATCACACCTATGTCTACATTTATCATGGAAATATGTCTAGATAAAATTAATAATCATAATAAGTTCTAGGGTTCATCTCTACTACAAATTAGATAGTGACACATTTCTTGAATCAACAAGCATCCTAGTTCCCCTAGACAACACAAATATATTTCAAAGCTGATTGATGGGTTTACCAAGCTACAGGGACAATTATCCTTATGCCAGAAAAATAAAGTCTGGGATTCTAAAATTACAGACCCATCAAACTAACAGAAGATTGAGCAGAAATTGAAATAGGCACCGTACTTTAAAATTTGACTCTTCCAGAATAAAAGAGGAAGTTCTAATGTATTTCACAAAAATGAAGCTCAGTGTTGAGTTGACTATTCTTTTGGCTGCAACTTCAAAGAAGCATGCTTAGCACAGCCCCTAATACGGTATTCATCACACACAGTGACTGTCCAGGATACACTGTCACTGCCAAATGTCTCAGGTGCTGGAGTTCCCCTCACACAGCTCCTATAGACTTCGAATCCATCTCATACACTGTATCTGTGCAAGACACTGAACAAAAGCATCTAAGCTTATTAGTGAAACACAACCTGTCTTCCTAAATATTCTCCCTAGTAATATCCTAAACAAATATGTAGTTTTCCAGCTTAGATTCCCCATTTAATCATAGATTTACATCATAAAATCTGGTAAAAAAAAAAAATGCTTAAGCCAGTCACAACAATTTTACCACTGTGAATTGCCAACTTTGACTGTCACAATCTATTAAACAGAAAGTCCCCAAATGCCAGCTACACAGTGGTTCGCAACATGTTCTTACTTCACAGTACTTGAAAGTGTCCACTCAAATTATGGCAATTTACCCTTCATATTGATTGCAAATATGTATCTGCCACTTCACAATTTCTCAAGATACCGAATCTCAATGACACATCTAGTTTTTCCAGAATTGCTATCAATGGACAGTCAAGGACAAAAATCTTACTCTGCAAACAGATATCTGCACTCAGCCCATATGTTTAACCTATTACAACAGAGACAGTATCAATCAGTATTTTAAAATTAACTATAAAACCGAGTTTCAACTACTCTTATGCAACTTTAGTCACTACCATTGACTTAGCAGTTTTTTAAATAAATTACTGACCTTAAAAGAACAAATAGAAAACAAAGACTGAATACAGCCATAATAATTTTATAGCTGCCAAGATACATTGACATTTTTTACCCACATATAACAAATTTTGAAATTTTAAGTGATATAATCTGCCTATTACAACACATGACTTTAAAAGTAAGCTGTGCTTAGGAGTTAAATCTAAATTATATATATTTAAGAGGTATTACTGTAATTGTAAAGGTTACACGGCAATGAAACTCTCATTTTTTGAATATAATCATTCAATATTATACTTTAGGGCTTCAAACACCCTGGTATGTGATCAATAACTAATTTTAAATGGACAAATAATTAGATATTATGAAAAGGTGATTATCAATTCCCAGCCTTACTTTTGCCAATTTGTTTTCTGTTTTCTTTTCATTTACAATTTGTACAAATCATTACCCTGTTAAGCAAAATTTATAGCATTTCTTTACTGCCAAATTCCCTTTTTCTCCAAATAAGACTCTCAGATACTGTTCCCTTTTTAAATTACCTCCAAATGAAAATATTTTCCCTCTCACCTGCATTTATATCTTATCTGCTTATTATTTGTTACTATCTCTGTTGGGTTGAGTTTGGGAAAATATGATAATTTTTAATTATGTCCACAGGTTCTTTCACACTCCTCTCTTCAGGAAGTAGAGCTTAATTCACCTCCCCTTGAGAGGGGGCTAGACTTAGTGACCCTTTGCACAAATAATATGGTAGATGTGATGGTATATGATTCTGAGACAAGTTATGAAAGACACTTGGACTTCCCTATTGATCGCTCTTTCATCATTCACTTTGGGGAAGTCAGCTTCCAGGTAGACAGGATGCTCAAGCAGCCCTATGGAGAAAGAGGTCCACGTAAGGAAAAACTAAAGCCACCTACCAACAACTGGCAAAGGACTGATACCTACAACCAATGGGCCATATGAGTAAGACATTTAGACAGCAGATCTTCCAGTCCCAGGCCTACCTTCAGATGATATAGACCGGGCTCACATCTTGACTGAAACATTAGAGGAAATTCTGACTCAGAAATACCCAGCTAAGTGGCTCCTAGATTCTTGACTCACAGAATCCATGAGGTAAATATTAGTTAAGATCCTAAATTCTAGGGCAACATGTTATACAGCAACAGATAACTAATATTGAGCATAGTGACAATCTTCAGGTGTTTCTGAGGGTCATTAACTAATGCTGAACACCGGCACATAGAATGAGTCAGAAAAAATGCCAGGCCCGAGATTCTGCTCCATCCCCAAATTTTATTCTATATAGTCCCTCAGAGTTTATGACTTATAACAGACTCCTCAGGAGCCATCTCCAAGAAGGGTTCATAGCTAGGAAGAAATCAAGGAAAATAACGTATGAATGACTTAGCACGAGTGGAATCATGATTTCACAATACATTTTACATTTGTCTGTTTAAAGATTTCTAAAGATGTTCAAAGATTTTACTAAATCATATACATACACATTTAAAAACTAATCATTTCATAATTATTGCTGAAGTTTAGGTTGATATTTTTGGACATGGATATTTTCTCCATGGTTTCCATAAAATATGCATACAATAATAGTCTTAAATATGAATAATGAGGATATACAATGCTTTTATGTCATAAGATGATCTAATCTTATTCATTTACTGCACCCTATTTTAGAAAAATAGACCCTTGTATATTTAGGTTTCAGGTATTTCTCTCAATGACTGCATATCATAATCTATAATTATATAGCTATGATTAGTGCTAAGTTTCCAATGACTAATTTTCTGGCAGGGTTTTTGCAGGATCCTCTGGGCAAGTTATTTTACTTCGTTATTATGCTCATACTGAAGCCAGTATTATGGCACTTGACTTTCTTCCTATTCTTCAACTAGTACCTTTCTGGTCTTGGTGTGAACCAATTGCATAATCTCCCAACTCAAGGTGCAGTGGGTTAATTTTACCTTGATAGATACTAGCATTGCTGACTGATTTTCCATTTTTCTTCTTCATCTAGGACAGCATTCACCTAAAATCAGTCTTGCTGTTATGACACGTTTTGGTCAACCAATTATAGTTGAGTACAAGCATTTAAGATCCCATGTATGATTCTTCACCCTCTGTTTCTTCCTACTTTGAAAAATCCTGTGTGTTGTATTAGGGTGGCAGAGGCATGAGAGATTGAAGAGCAGCTATGTGGAAGAGGAGGTTTCATCTACCCACAGAGGATATGTTACTTGAGTGATTAAATAGACTGCTTGGATTAAGCCAGGGCGATTTTGGTATTGTTTGTTGCTTTGACATACTCAGCCCATCCTGACTGATACACTGTCCAGAGTGCATGATGGGGGATACTTACAAAAGTTTCTGAGTTAAAAGAACGTGATAAGTCTAAATGTCTCTTGAAAAACAAATTTTGTTTTGCCCCCAAAGGGTTCAGCTTTAATTACAGTCCTACTGGAAAAAATATTTCTCTGGATCTCAGTTTCCTAACTGGTACAGGTAACATTGGTATAGCTCTATATTCTAGGTTTGAGTCAAGATTCAAAAACAGTAATTTTTATTATATTTTAAAAATTACAAAGCTTGTTACTAGACATTAGAACATTAATAGATTTTAATTCCTAAATTATCTTTGTTAACATATTTTAAATTATCTTACACACCAAGATGTAATCAATAATAATTGATAAATGAACTATGACTACAAATACTTATACTACATTGTGACGCATGGTTTAAGCAATGCATTTTTTAAAACCAAATGTATTTCTTAACTTCTTGGTATGATAAAATTAAGATTTCATAGACACTCACCTGTCCAGGGTAAAATTTAGTAGACTTTTTTATATCAGGAAATTAAAGAAACACTCCACTAAAGTGTAAACCTGAAATTTCTACTTACAGAAACCATTATTTAAAAGAGATTTATCGTGAATTTTGTTGATGTGCTCACAATTTAATCAATGTTAATCATCTTTTCCACCATTCATTCTGAAATTTCTCAAGTATAAAGCAAAAGAAAAGACAACTTGTTTTCAACTTTTATTTTCGGTTCAGGGGTACATAGGCAGGTTTGTAATATAGGTAACTTGAGTGTCATGGGGGTCTGGCGTGCAGATTATTCCATTACCCAGGAAAGAAGCTTAGTAACCAATAGTAGTTGTTTGATCATCTCCCTTCTCCCACCCTATGCCCTCAAACAGACCCCAGTGTCTGTTGTTCCCTTCTTTGTGTCCACATGTATTCAATATTTACCTTCCACTTATAAGTGAGAACATGAGGGTTGGCTTTCTGTTCCTGCTTTAGTTCACTTAGAACAATGGCCTCCAGCTCCATTCATGTTGCTTCAATAAACACGATCTTGTGCTTTGTAATGGCTGCATAATATTCTACAGTGTATATCTGCCACACTTTCTTTATCCAGTCTACTGCTAATGGCCATTTAGGTTGATTCCATGTTTTTGCTATGTGAACAGTGTTGTGACGAATATAGTGTAATGATTTACATTCCTTTGGGAATATACCCAATAATAGGATTGCTGGGTTGAATGGCACTTCTGTTTTAACTTCTTTGGGAAATCGCCACACTGCTTACTACAATGGCTGAAGTAATTTTCATCCCAATAAGCAGTGTATAACTTTCCTTTTTCTCCACAGCCTCACCAGTATCTGTTACTATTTGACTTCTTAATAACAGCCATTCAGACTGGTGTGAGATAGTGTCTCTCTGTGGTTTTGATTTGCATTGTTCTAATGATTCATGATGTTAAGTACTTTTTCATAAATTGTTGGCTGCACACAGTCTTCTTTCGAAAAGTGTCTGTTCATGTCTTTGGGCCACATTTTAATGAGGTTGTTTTTTGCTTGCTACTTTAAGTTCCTTACAGATTCTCTATATTAGACCTTTGTCAGATGCATAAGTTACAAATACTTTCTCCCATTCTGTATGCTGTCTGTTTACTCTGCTGATATTTTCTTTTGCTGTGCAGAAACTCTTTAGTTTAATTAGGTGGTCCCATTTATCAATTTTTGTTTTTGTTGCAATTACTTTTGGTGTCTCCATCATGAAATCTTTACCAGGGCCTACGACTGGAATACAATTTCCTAGGTTATCATCAGGGTTTTTATAGTTTTATGTTTTCCCTTTGTCTTTAGTCTGTCTTGAGTTGATTTATGTAAGGAAGGGATCCAGTTTCAATCTTCTGCATATGGCTGGCCAGTTAGCCCAGCAGCATTTATTGAATAGGAGGTCTCTTATTGCTCATTGTCAGTTTTGTTAATTGGATGGTCTGGCTTTATTTCTGGGCTCTCTATTCTGTTCCACTGGTCTATGTGTCTGTTCTCTTTTTCCCACTAACATGCTGTTTTCATTAGTGTAGGCTTATAGTATAGTTTAAAGTCAGGTAGTGCGATGCCTCCAGCTTTGTTCTTTTTACTTAGGATTTCTTGGGCTATTGGGGCTTTTTTTGGTTCTATATGCATTATACAACAGGTATTTCTATTTCTGTGCAGAATGTCATTAGTAGTTTGGAATAGCATTCAATCTATAAGTTGTCTTGGGCAGTATGGCCATTTTAACAATATTTATTCTTCCTATCTATGAGCATGAAAGGTTCTTCCATTTTATCAGTCATCTCAGATTTCTTTCAGCAGTATTTTGTAATTCCCATTGCAGAGATCTTTCACCTCCATGGTTAGCTGCATTCCTAGGTATTTTGTACTATTTGTGGCTATTGTGAATGGGATTGGTTTCTTCATTTGACCCTCAGCTTGGATGTTGTCAATGTATACAAATGCTACTGATTTTTGTGCACTAATTTTTTTTTAATTATACTTTAAGTTCTACGGTACATGTGCACAATGTGCAGGTTTGTTACATATGTATACATGTGCCATGTACCCATTAACTCGTCATTTACATTAGGTATATCTCCTAATTTACATTCTGAAACTTTGCTAAAGTTGTTTATAAGATCTAGGAGCTCTGGGGCAGAGACTATGGGTTTTCTAGGTATAGAATCATATTGTCTGCAAGCAGAGATAGCCTGACTTCCTCTCTTCCTATTTGGGTGCCTTTTATTTCTCCTTCCTGATTGCTCTGGCTAGGACTTCCAGAACCGGATCCCTTCCGTACATAAATCAGCTCAAGACATATTAAAGACAAATGGAAAACATAAAACTATAAAAACCCTGATGATAACCTAGGAAATTGTATTCCAGTCGTAGGCCCTGGTAAAGATTTCATGATGGAGATACCAAAAGTAATTGCAACAAAAACAAAAATTGATGAATGGGACCACCTAATTAAACTGAAGAGTTTCTGCACAGCAAAAGAATGGAAGTGGTGAGAGTGGTCATCCTTGTCTTGTTCCAGTTCTCAAGGGGAATGCTTCCAGCTTTTACCTATTCACTATGATATGGCTGTGGGTATGTCATAGATGGCTCTTATTGTTTTGAGGTATGTTCCTTCAGTGCTTAGTTTGTTGAAGGTTCATAACATGAAGGAATGTTTAATTTTATCAAAAGCTTTTCTGTATTTATTGAGATAATTAGGTTTCATGTTTTTAGTTCTATTTATGTGATGAATCACATTTATTGATTTGCAAATGTTGAAACAAACCTGCATCCAGGAATAAAGTCTACTTCATCATGGTGGAATACCTTGTTCGTGTGCTGCTGGATTTGGTTTGTTTGAAATTTGTTGAGGACTTTTGACATCAATGTTCATCAAGGATATTGGCCCAAAGTGTTTTTTTTTGTTGTGTCTCTACCAGGTTTTGGTATCAGGATGATGCTGTCCTCATCGAATGAGTTAGGGAGGAGTCTGTCCTCCTTAATTTTTTGGAATAGTTTCAGTAGGATTGGTACCAGCTCTTCTTTATACATCTGGTAGAACTCAGATGTGAATCTATCTGGTCCTCGGCCTTTTCTAGTTCATAGCCTTTTTATTACTGGTTCAATTTTGGAGCTCATTATCAGTCTGTTCAGGATTGCAATTTCTTCCTTGTCTCACCTTGGGAGATTTTATGTTTCCAGGAATTTATCAATTTCTTCTAGACTTTCTAGTGCACAGAGGTGTGCATAGAGGTGTTTGTAGTAGTCTCCGAGGGATTATTGTATTTCTTGGGGGTCAGTGGTAATGTCCTCTTTGTTATTTCCAATTGTGTTTATTTGGATTCTCCCTCTTTTCTTATTAATCTAGCTAGTGGTATAGCAATCTTATTTATTCTTTCAAATAACCAACTCCAAAATATTTTATCCTTTTTACAACAATTGTTTTCTCAGTTCCATTCATTTCAGGTTTGATTTTGGTTATTTCTTATCTTCTGCTACCTTTGGGGTTGATTTCCTCTTGATTTTCTACTTTCTCTAGGTGTGATGTTAGGTTGTGAATTTGAGATCTTTCTAACTTTTTTTTAATGTGGGCATATAGTGTTATAAACGTTTCTCTTAACAATGCTTTAGGTAGGTCCCAGAAATTCTGATATGTTTTATCTTTGTTCTCATTACTTTCAAGGAATTTCCTTATTATTCTGTTGTGGCTTTTTCTGGTGAGGGGGCAGGGAGGTGGAGAGTTCTGTAGATGTTTGTCAGATCTATTCGGTCAAGTGTGGAGTTCAGGTCCCATATGACTTCATTATTTTCGGCTCTGATTATCTAATATTGTCAATGGGGTGTTGACATCTTCCTCTATTATTGTGTGGTTATCTGCATCTCTTTGTAAGCCTCTAAGAACTTGTTTTATGAATCTGGGTGCTCCTGTCTTGGGTGCATGTATATTTAGGATAGCTATGTTTTCTTGTTTAGTTGGTCCCTTTACCATTATGTAAAGCCTTTTTTGTGTTTTTTACTTGTTGTTGGTTTAAAGTCTGTTTTGTCTGAAATTAGAATAGCAGCCCTTGCTTTTTTCTGTTTACTTAGTGGATTTTTTTTTTCCATCCCTTTACTGTGAGCCTGTGGGTTTCATTGCATGTGGGATGGGTATCTTAAAGAGAGTACATCTTGTTTCTTTATACAATTTGTCACTTTGTGCCTTTTAAGTGGGGCATTTAGGCCATTTACATTCAATGTTACTACTGATATGTACAGATTTGATCATATTATCTTGTTATTAGCTGGTTATTATGTAGACTTGACTGTGTGGTTGCTGTATAGTGTCACTGATTTATGTAGTTGTATGTCTTTTTGTGGTGGCTAGTTGAACATTCTTTCCTTTCCATAATTAGCACTCCCTTCAGGACCTCTTGTAAAACAGGTTTGGTGGTAACAAATTCCCTTAGCATTTGCTTGTCTGAAAAGGATCTCATTTCTTCTCATCTACGAAGTTTAGTTTGACTGGATATGAAATTCTCAGTTGCAATTTATTTTCTTTCATAATGCTTAGTATAGGCCCCCCAATCTCTTCTGGCTTGTAGAGTTTCTGTTGAAGAGTCCACTGTTAGCCTGATGGGGTTCCCTTTGTGGGTGACCTGCCCCTTCTCTCTAGCTGCTTTTAACATTTTTTTCTTTCACTTCGATCCTAGAGAATCTGATGACTATGTGTCTTGTCAATGGTCATCTTGTAATACCTTGCAGGCATTTTCGGCATTTCCTGAATTTGAATGTCGGCCTCTCTAGCAAGGTTGGGAAAGTTTTCATGGACGATATCCTCAAATATGTTTTCCAAGTTGCTTGCTTACTCGCCTACTCTTTCAAGGACACCAATGAGTTATACATTTGGTCTCTTTACATAATCCCATATTTCTAGGAGTTTTTGTTCATTCCTCTGTATTCCTTTTTTTTTTTTTTTTTGGCTGATCGTTTTATTTTGGAGAACTGGTCTTTGAGCTCTGAGATTCTTTCCTCAGCTTGGTTTACTCTGCTGTTAATACTTGTAATTATATTATGAAATTCTTGAAGTGAGTTTTTCAGCTCTACCAGATCAGTTTGGTTCTTTCTTAAAATGGCTATTTCATCTTTCAGCTTCTGTATCATTTTGTTTCATTCCTTATAGTTCCTGGATTGGGTTTCAACTTTCTCCTGAATCTTGATGATCTTTTTTCCTAACCATTGTTCCTGTTTGGAATTTTATGTCTGTCACTTCAATCATTTTAGCCTGGTGAAGAACCACTGCTGAAGACCTAGTGTGGTCATGTGGAGGCAGCAGACACTCTGGCTTTTTGAGTTATCAGAGTTCTTGTTGTGGTCTTTCTCATCCGGGTAAGCTAATGTTCCTTCAAAAAGACTACTTTTTAATGCTAACATTATGCAAAACTTTGTGCCCGGATTTAACATAAAATTCAGAAAAGAAAAGCAAAATAATTTTTAACAGTTATAAAGTCTAGGCTGTAGGCACTACAAAATTATTAACAAGTGGCTGAGCCAGGAATATGGACAATTTTTTTAAAATATTATAACTTCTATCTGATCTGAGTGAAAAAAAATACAGTACTCAAAAACTGAACACTGGATAAAACAGTTGTTTAATTGTTATGTGAAAAGTCAATAATCACCTCTAAGTATTTTAAAAATACATTTAAACTGATAAAGGAAATGTAACTCCAATATAAAATTAATAGTACCATTATAAAATGTTGCTTAACACATTGAAAAACTACACAGTATCTGGCTTTTAAATATTCAAACAACTTAAAACAATAAAATGGCCGGGCGTGGTGGCTCACGCCTGTAAGCCCAGCACTTTGGGAGGCCGAGGCGGGCGGATCACGAGGTCAGGAGATCGAGACCATCCTGGCTAACACAGTGAAATCCTGTCTCTACTAAAAATGCAAAAAATTAGCCGGCCGTGGTGGTGGGCACCTGTAGTCCCAGCTACTCGGGAGGCTGAGGCAGGAGAATGGCGTGAACCCGGGAGGCGGAGCTTGTAGTGAGCCAAGATCACACCACTGCACTCCAGCCTGGGCGACTGAGCGAGACTCCATCTCAAAAAAAATAAAAAAATAAAAAAATAAAACAACATATAGACAAATTTCTCAGCAGTCCTATTTTGCAGGTATTCTGCTAGGTTTCCCCTATCCATTTACATATATATGTAAAGGTACACACGTATACATAAATACGTCCACATATACACAAATCAATATACACAGACATACACACACACACTTAACAGAAATGTGATGATGCTATATATATTGTCTGTAACTTTTTTTTCCAATCAGTATGTCTTGGAGACTATTTCAGACCATTATTTATGAATTTATCATGCTGTTTAAATCTGTACACAGCTATCTCATTGTATTGCTGTAACATTTTTAGTTCTCTACTCTACAAATGTTGTTTTCATTGCATTGCTTTTAGTTGTTATGGGAAAGTCAATAATCATCTCTAAGTATTTTAAGAATACATTTAAACTGATAAGTTAAAGGAAAGGTAACTCCAATATAAAAATTCATAGTACCATTATAAAAAGTTGCTTAACACACTGAAAAATTACACAATATCTGGTTTTCAAATATTCAAATAACTTAAAACAATAAAACAACATATAGACAAATTTCTGAGCAGTCATATTTTATGAGTATTCAGCTAGTTTTCCCCTATCCATTTACATATGTATGTAAAGGTACATACATATACATACATACATGCATATACACACAAATTGATATACACATACACACACACACACTTAACAAAAACGTGATGATGCTATATATATTGTTCTGTAACTTTTTTTCCAATCAGTATGTCTTTGAGACCATTTCAGACCATTACTTATGAATTTACCATGTTGTTTAAATCTGTATGCAGCTATTCCATTGTACTGATGTATCATTTTTAGTTCTCTCCTCTACAAATGCTTTTTTTCATTTCTTTTTTTATTTTGCTCATATATATATGTTGAAATCAGGATCACTTTATAAGGGTATATGTGTGTATGTGTGAGTATTATGTTAGAATAAATTCCTAGAAATGAATTTGCTGTGTCTAAGAATACAAACATCTTAAGCTGTGACAGATGCCGCCATCTTGTTCCCAACACCTCTCCAATGGAGACTTCACCAACAACATAAAGGAATGCCAAATTACATGCACTTTGGCAAACAGAAATATGAGTGGTCATTTAAATTTTTAATAATCTGAATAGTTAAAATGTAATGTGCAATTGTTTTCTTTTGTGTAAAATGACATTTTAAACTGTAGAGTCCGTTAGACAAAAAGCTGATTGTGTTAACAGAAAAACATGAGTCATCTTTCTATGACTTGTCAAGTTAGTGTTGTTATATTTCTCTTATAGCACTTTACCCACTTTACTGCAATTACAGATAAAAATCTTCTGACCCTTACATCCAATGTATGAAGTCATTACTTTTAACTTCATTTCACAAATGGAGAAAGATGGGACTCAAGAAAAATAAATAGCACGTACAGTCTCAGAAGTGTAGTTGGGGGCAGATT
This sequence comes from Macaca thibetana thibetana, assembly GCF_024542745.1. Lineage (NCBI taxonomy): Eukaryota > Metazoa > Chordata > Mammalia > Primates > Cercopithecidae > Macaca > Macaca thibetana. The sequence goes on along the minus strand of NC_065583.1, from coordinate 164,970,312 downwards.
TTTAACTAAATTTCTGACATCCTGTCACGTCGTCTTATTTTGATTAGACCCCAGAATAGTCAATGTTTGGATGTAATAGCTCTTTTGTATATACATCCTATTACAAAACAATACACATTAGTTTCAAGGAAGTTGTTTTTACAATTTTAGATAAATCCTTCAGCTGTGTCACTAAGATAGTAATTACTTTTGAAATCCTGAAGATGCCATCTTTTTAATTCCCTATGATACCAATATCTATTTAAAAATTTTATTTTTAATTGATACATAATAGTTGTATACATTCGTGAGGGAGTACAATATGATGTTCTGATATATATTAACAGTGTGGAATAATTAAATCAGGACAGCTAACATTTATCACTGCAAATATTTTTTGATTAAAAAAATTTCACTTCTCCTGTTTTATCAATATTGAAATATGCAACACAGTTATTTTAGTCACTGTTCTATATAATTGATCAGGAAAGCTCATTCATCCTGTCTAACTGAAACTTTGTGCCTCTTGACCAACATTTCCCCTTTCTGTATCCACTCAGGCCTTAGCATCTGGTAACCATCATATAGTATCTTTTTAATGTGTTGTGAAGTCAGTTATCTTCCAAGAGACCATGCTTATTCAAAATTCCAAAGGCAAATTTCAGAAAAGTTGTAATTTCTCTGTGTTTACAATTATTTTATGTAATCATAGCATATTGTAAATCTTAGATTGAGTAAACAGGTTTGTTTAAATTATCATATTCCCAGTCTAACAATAATAATATTTAACATTTCAAAATTCATTTTTAGTATTCTCTACTGTACTTTTAAAAGTAATTTCCCTGACCAATTAAATTATAATATGTTTAGGAAAACTCTCCTTATGGCAGCAGGCTTCACACGTTTTATTTTCTTTGTTCTTCCTTTTCAGTACATTTAGAATGTTTCATATCATCAGCAGTTACCACTCTCTGATACATAAATTATTCCTGAATAAAATGTCAAATATTTTAATATTTAATTGTTAGAAAATCAGTCAATTATAAGTGCTCAAAAATAGTAAACAAATTTAAAATAAAACATGAATAACCTGTAGAAAAATAAACTTTGGCTGTATGTCCAAAAACACAATTTCTGTAAATTAGGTAGGAAGCGCTTGCTTCTTTACATAGAAATATTTTAGCATGATGGTCTTTCTGGAGGGATAGGTCCAAGCATGAACCTGATGATCATCTATCTTTTCATGTCGCTGTTTCTTGACAAGCTTTCATCTCCAAAAGATAATTGGGAGATGAAATCTTAATCAATTAAAGATATTTTTTACAAAGAGCAAAAATGGTTTTATGTTTAACTGTCTATTATGAAAACCTTAATAACCTGCAGGAGCTATTAAAAGCACACTAGCAAATGCTGAAAATCAGAATTTGCTTTGTATAAACACGTCCAAGGATCTTAAGGAAGATGATACATAAAGATAAATCAACATGTTTCTTTTTAAAATCTCAATTACGCAAACGTGGTAGTTATTTAGATTTTTGTTAGACAAAGCATAAATATTCAACGACAAAAGTTTTTTTTTTCTATATTTACAATCAGGTTTCTTATCAATTAATTTCCCTGTGTCTTAGATAAAAAAGCATATCAGCGTCATACTGATCTCAGCAGGTATGCCAAAGATTATCTGTACATGGATTGTTATACATATGAGGTAATAAAATTCTAAGTTATAGTTAAAGGGAAATTTTTACAGGTAATAATAATACTAATTGTATATGTACTATGGACCAGGCATTATTCTAAGCTCTTCTCCAGTACTGACTCAATTAATACAGCAATGCTATGCAGCACTTCTATTATTATCCTCTTTTCTAGATGATGGAACTGAGATATAGAGATGTTAATCTCCCCAAGGTGGCGAAGGAAAGGGCTACTGTTTAAACCCACATGGCCTATGGTTCAGTCACTACACTGTGCTGTTAATCTACTGGATGCCTCTTAATACTGATACCAATTTGGTAAATTATTAATTTAAAAATCATTCATGGACCACATACTTTGCCAGGTCCAGTACTCGGCATTGAGTACTGGATGCAAAAAAAAAAAAAAAAAAAATTCCAATTTATCCCTCCTTCCTACTTCGGAGGAGCCATAGGTAAAATAATTAATATAGCAATTGGATCTAAAGCATATATTTTGGTTATGAAGAAGGAAGGTTTCTAAGTAGGAAAGTCTTCAGAGGGCTTGCTTTGGTGTTCCAGTGCCTACCACAATGACCAAGTATTCTAGAAGCTCTTGTAAATAACTCCATTCCACAATCCTTGTTACCCAGCCCCTCATTGCACCTGTGGTCATCTGTCTACTCCACAGGAGCCTGAGACCCTTCTGCCTCGGAGCTAGCTGCGTTGCTTCTAAACCCATTCATTCCAATTTTGTCAAATAATTATATTATGTGATTAAACATATATAAGACAATGAGACATAACTGCATCAAGAATAGTTTTTGTTATTTTATGAATACTTGTTGAAATTCCTTTAAGATAAGTCATTGAAAAATGCCATGGTATTATAGATAAGGTAATTGTAAAAGGCAAAGGAAAAATTACAAACCGCTAGGAGGATTCTTCTTTAAAATACTTCACAAGTTTCTTCGATTCCTCCTAGAGGAAGGAAAGAGTAGGGAGCAGAGCAGCAAGAATGCTCATTGGGTATTATTACGAGCAGACTCATATTTAAATAACTGACCTAGGTCCTATACTGTTAGTGAACACAGGTACAATTAAGTTAAAAATAAAACAAAGCATTTATGTAGTGTTTTTTTTAATGATTCTCTATTTTAAATGACTCTTCCTAACTCAATCTCTCGATTGAAAGAGTTTTTACCAACCAGTGTCTCAATATTTATTGGTTGAATGAATGAAAGAATGAGCAGTAAGTGAATTGATAATGTTTAACCTATTCTGCCGTTACGTGATTGTTTAGTTGGTCTTTTCATTGTATGAGTATTTGTTTTGCCTGGAATCATTTACTTACTGGATCAATTAGTCATCTATTAACTTAATTAAGAAACAAGTGGCTACTGGTACTTGATGATGTCAATAATTCCACCAAAGATGATACCGAGTGTTGAAGGGCTCTTTTGTTTCGCCTGGAATCTGCCTCTGCTCCCTTGTGACTGTGTCTGCGCACGGCACCCGCATGAGGCAATGCACTCGGATAGACCAATTTCATGAAACTGTAATTACTCTGAGAATGATGCTAAATTTAAATTGTACAAGTGACTGAATTTCAATTTAGAATAACAAATCTACACATTATCTTATTGGAAAATCATTATCTAATTTCTGTGTACCACACATATAATTTGCACAATTGGGAAAAAAAAAAAAAGTCTCTCAATTAGCTATTTTAAAAAGTGAAACAGCTTTGTGAACTTTGAACAGAGGATTAAAGTTCCATTGATATTCTGAACAAAGTGAACTAAATAGGAAAAATAATGTTAATCAGAAAGTAATTTGTAGATTTTATATTCAAGATGGTACAATATCTAGTCACAATCTAATCACTTTTTCATCAAGGAAAAAGTAAATAATAAAGTATTGAATTTTAATTTTGTATATTTAAATTTGTATCATAATATGTCAATAAACTCGAGTTATTAGAGTTGCCACCTACTGATTTAGAACAAACAACTGCAGGGCAGAAGATAAGCCTTGTGTGAATACAGGAAACTGCTTTGGCGGTAAAAGACTTCATCAGGTTTTCAAGTAGCGTAGGACCTAACGCTAATTATTTCTGATACACTGTACGCTATTTCATACAAAAAATGTGTAGCTTATATTGGTAACCAAGAAAACTTCCTATTTAAAATCTAAATTGATCACAATAGTGAATACAATGGGCAAATCTGGAAAACTAGATTCTACCATAATTAGAAAAAAATGTGGAAATTGAAAAATGAAGGGACCAGGTCACATATAAAGATTAAGTGATATTAGTCAAATCAGTAAGAGAAAAACCTGTGTTATCCGCAGGCATAGGTGACTTCTATTATATTTAGTTTCTATTATCTAGAAGATTAAATGTACCTTTAAATATAAAAATATGCTTACTGATATAACTGGATGAAATTTCAATTTCACTTTGTAAATTCTAGAGTCCCCAACAAAAACGGCATCCATTCTATACATCTCCTCTTGGCACACAGCAAAAACTACAGATGCACATGAGTAGCCCTTGAGCAGCACAAGGGAGAGTAAGGTCTCTTTGCCCAGACATCTTATAAATGGGAGAGTAATGAGGCATAAAGAAATTAAGTAACATTTTTAAGGTCATACCCTGAGTCTTTAATAGAGCAGAGAATAGAACCATAAGTTTTGGTTATTAGATCTATACTGCAATGTCTAGAGCATGCTTCCAATCTTGCAATCTTGTACAATAAACAAAAAGGAAGTACCTGGCACGAGACAAACCTCATACGTGCATATGAAACACCTGCTTATCCAAGAAACTAAATGATCCAAAAAAGAATTATTTCGAAAAGTAAATCAAAGACAAAATAAAGCTCCTTTACAATTTCCAAATGAAAGCTCGCTTTAAGATGGATGAAAGCAATCAAGCACACGTCTCCTTTGTTTGCTTTTATTCATAACATATTTTGCAATGACCTTGTGAGTTTAACCCAGGCCTTCACAAATAATAAGTTTATCAGTCCTGGAGTTGCCTGGAGCAGCTCTGTACAGCAAGTACATCTTCCACATGGACTGGTCAAACCCCACTACTACCTTCTGTCTAGTTCTTTTCTCCTGTTCATATATGGATTTGGATCTGAAACCACACATTTGAGTTCACAAAAGAATGATAATTCACCAACTGAATTTTGCCTGGACAACTGTTCTTAATCTAAAATACAGAACTCCTTTCCACTTGCTATTAGTAAATGTTATGGTTTGGCTCTGGGTCCCCACCCAAATCTTATGTTCAATTGTAATCCTGTGTTGGGGAGGATCTGAGAGGTAGGTGAATGGCTCTTGGGGGCAGATTTCCCTCTTGCTGTTCTCATGATAGTGAGTTCTCATGAGACTTGGTTGTTTAAAAATGTGTAGCACTTCCCCCTTTACTCTCTCTCTCCTGCTGGCCATGTGAAGACGGTACGTGCTTCTCCTTCACCTTCCGTCAAGATTATACGTTTCCTGAGGCCTCCCCAGCCATGCTTCCTGTATACCTTGCAGAACCATGAGCCAATTAATCCTCTTTTCTTCATAAATTACCCAGTCTCAGGTAGTTCTTTATAGAAGTGTGAGAAAGAATGAATACAGTAAAGGCTTATATAAGGCAATGAAAATGGGAGAAACACACTATTTACTCAGCCATTGTGCTTTCTGCCCAACTACCCAAGCCCAGGTAACCCTATGACAGTAAGTCAATGGACTAAAAACTCCTGTAGGTCATTTCATTGTAGGATCATGACCCATTCTGCACAGATTATTTGGCTTATTAATGTTCCACCTGCCTGTGCTTCAATTGACCAGAGAAACTCTTGTAGAAGAAACACTGACTTAGTTTTAATTGTCCTCCAAATTTGATCCAATGAGCACTACAAGAGCTTCCAAAGTAAGTAATAAAGAATTCAGAGGAAATGGCTTCCCTGAATGCCATTTTAAACATTTCATATTAGCAAATTCACCGACCTAACTTCAGATATTCTCATTGAATGGAGAAACATCTTTACAAGGCACTATTCAGTGTCAAAAATGGATGATGTGAACTTCATTGTGTACAGTGGAAATCAGTTGTTTTGGTTGATCTGGTTTCCCTGTTTTTGTTCATTGAATCTTGATTTTCCTTGACAGACTTACCCATTCTGACACTGAATGAAATTTTATGGACTCCCATTGAAGGGTCCACAACTCTGCAGTCAGAGTTGGCCCCCAAGGATATGCAAATTCCAATCCATGGAACTTGTGCATATATTATGTTAAATGGCAGTGAAAATTAGTGCACATGAAAGTTAGGTTTCTAACTAGCTGGCTGTGAGATGTGGATATTATGCTGGATTATCTGGTTGAGCCCAGTGTAGTCACAGGGTCCTTATAAATGGAAGAGAGAGGCAGGAAAGTCAGAGTCAGGAAGGAGATGTGACAAAGAAAGAAGGAATGATGTAATTGCTGGCATTGAAGATGGAAGGGTCCATGAGCCAAGTAACGTAGGCAGCCTCTAGAAGTCAGAGAAGGCAGGGAAATGGGCTCTCCTCTAGAGCCTTCAGAAGGAGTGCAGCCCTACCAACACCTTGATGTTGGCCAAGTGAGGCCCATTTCAGACTCCTGGCCTCCAGAAGTAGAAAGTAATACATTTATATTGTTTTAAATCTCCACATTTGTGACAATCTGTTACAGCAGCCATAGGAAAATGTCTTTCCTTGGCCAACTGTGGGCATGTCTCTGAGTGGGCTTCTCTTGGGATTTAAGCCTTAAGAAAAGCAAAATAAGGATAGAAAACAGTTGAACTTGATTCTGCAGGTGAGGCCACCCCAAAGTCACTCTCTACTAGTCCCTGATGCTCCTATCTCTGGAGTGCTCCTGGGTCCTGCCCTTCCTAACTCCTGGCTTTTGGACTTTCCTTTATGCCATGTTATATGGTTCTAACATGTGACTTTTCCTTTCCCCCTGGAAGCAAATCAGTGGTTTCTTCAACTTGTAACCAAAGATCATAACTGATACAGTTCAGTCAGCTCTTTAGCCTGGTTCTAGCAAGGCCATTAGTTGACTGTGCTATTAAACATATCTTTTCTGTGGGCCAGATACTGTGCTCAGCACTGAGGATCAAATAATCAGCAACAAAAGCAGTTTCTACTACAAAGTGTTACTAACTGAGTAGCCAACACTGCAGACCCAATTCACATGAATAAAAGTCAAATTTGTATGTATGAAAAAAAAAAGTGTCCAGATAAAAAACAAAGAATATTATCTAACTCAGACTGCAAATTTATCAAGTTCTACTGGCCATGGGGCAACATGAATATGGTAAAATCTATCCTCAAGGAGTGAGTCATTAATCCTGCTCCCCCACTCTCCGTTCCTTCCTTCCTCATAGAGAAAATGTTTATGAGCCCCTATTTGATACATTGAGCATAGAGCATAGGGAATATCAGACCCATTTAAGGCAGACAAGCTAAGTTAGAGGATCTTGCAGTTCTGCGGTTCTAGGCTGGGGGCAGATGAATTAAGAGACAGTCTCTATGATGAAACAAATGTTAAAATGGTTAGACTGGGATGGCAAGGTCAGGATCATGCCTGGGGAGCACACTGCTGGGCCAAATGCCCAGGGACAAGCAGAAGTCACTCAGTGGGAAGATGGAGAAGGGGCAGTCCCAATCACCGGGAGCTGTGACCTGGGCAGAGGCAGTCATACACATAGCAAGCTTCCAGGCTGCCAGGTGGATCAAAGAAGGGGAGCGAAGACCAGAAGACAAGAACCTTAGAAGATGAGACTGGAAAGAAAAGGAAAGCTAGGCCAGACAGGGTCTGTGTCCACTCTTCTGCATTCAAAAAAAAAAAAAAAAAAAAAGAAGAAAAAAATAAAATAAAAAAAAACTGATGATGAAGTAAAATATTTTGTATGTGAGGTATGAACTTCAAGATCAGATTTTAGTATTTCGGAAATATTAAAAATACAGCTTGAAAATGAGCTGAAAATGGTGTCGAACTCTCGGCAGAGCTACTGGGGTCATCTGTGTATGCGACAGGCTCAAATGAGATGTAGAGAAGGGGATACATTGGAGATGCAAGGAATTCACCTCCAGAGGCCTTTTGATAGACATAGGTTTTCCAAAATGACTCAGCACGGCTTATGGTCAGAAAACAAATCAAATAATTTGTTAATAATAATGTTATAAATATTTCAATTAAAATAATTTTAAATTGTAAAATGCTATATGTTCATTATATCAGAATAGAACTGTTATACATTGTGGATTCTGTATTATTTCTTAATAACTAGAGTCAGTATAGAGACAGAAAGCAAAAGCTTGGGTTTTCTAAAAGATGTACCTTGAAACTAGCACTGTAATGTTAAATTTTGGGAAATCTCATGGCATATATAACCAGGCCTTTTAACTATTTCTCTTCTGTAATAAGGGTTTCTGTTAGACATGATTTTTATTTTTCCATTAAGTTTGCACTAAATAATTAAATCACATTCCAGGAATAATTTATTTACGTATACTTGTATTGTCAACATCCATTTGGCTGAGGGAATGCGGACCCCATAGGGAGAAGTAAAACATTCCATAGGGATAATAATGCAAGTTACAATGGTGTTAGTGTTGGTGGCTCAGAGCCACTTGATGTTCAAATGGGTGGTGATATGCTATGGCTGTGTCCCCACCCAAATCTCATCTTGAATTTCCAAGTGTTGTGGGAGGGACCCAGTGGGAGGTAATTGAATCATGAGCACAGGTCTTTCCCGTGCTGTTCTCGTGAACGAATATAAGTCTCACGAGATCTGATGGTTTTAAAAAAGGAGTTTTCCTGCACAAGCTGTCTCTCTCTTTTTGCCTGTTGTCATCCAAGTAAGACATGACTTGGCCTTCTGCCATGATTATGACGCTTCCCCAGCCACATGGAACCGTAAGCCCATTAAACCTCTTTCTTTTGTAAATTGCCCAGTCTCAGCTATGTCTTTATCAGGAGCATGAAAACGAAGTAATACAGGTGGCTTGGGGCACTTCCCTGAGCCTCAGTTTAGACCAGGGTGGTGTTGGGAGTCTCAGTGAAGTCACAGAGGGAAGGCTTTCAGTCCTGTCTCACATAATAATAATACGCTGTGAATTCTCTTTCTCAACTCCTCTCCTCCCTCCTGACATATGGTAACATAAACTTTCAAACCTGCCTTGAATTTCAGGGCAATATTTCGAAGTCAGAAATGTTCACAGTAATAAACACCTCAGGAAAAGAGAACCAGGAAACTGCCTGATCTCTGTACCATGCAGCTGTGGCCAGGGGTATGGCATCTCCTTGCAAGCCAGAGCTCAGCCTGGGACCTACCTCATCCCAGCACTCAACACTCCATCCACATTGTCATCTGGGTCTTCGTGACTCCATGTAGTTAGTACACCAGCAGCATTAGCTATCATCTGGGAGCTCATTAACAATAATAAATCTCACCTTTCCCTGGACCTAATGAATCAGCATTGTAACAAGATGCTAAGCACATGTGAGGAGCACAGAAGTAGGTGAACAGCATCTCCTAGAATTCAGCAATGTACAACCTATGCAGCTGTATATGGTAGTTCTAATCCCATCAGTGCTTCAATAACATTTTGATGGCAGGAAAACCACTGGCTACACAATGCCCATTAATTCCCAGCATGCCATCTGGCGGCAGGTGTGAGGTTGTGTGTGGGTATGTGTCTATGTCTCCATCTGTTCATATACACCCACTGCATCTCTCTAATTCCACTTCCAGAAATGCAGAACTCATGCCTGTGCACCTCTGTCTCTAAGACAAAAAGATCACTGAGTATGTGTCACACTCAAGAAATGATTTAGAAATGAATCACGAACAAGAACTATATTCCCTTTGACAAGCAAGTCAGATGAATGCCCATTTTTATCTTAGGGTCTTTTGGAAAACCTCCAATATAATGCTCATTAGCCCCTCCTTAAGCATATTGAAAATGGATTCCTAGGATGCCTATTAAGGCAGACTGGCATACGGCACCATTCTGCTTGGGTCGATGCTAGGTTTTGACTGGCCAAGCACTGATGACCACTTTGAAGGAGAGGCAGAGGCCGTTGCGGTAAGCTCTGTATTTGCAAACATCAAATGAGCAGCACTGGGAGGTCTGCTGACAGAGCTTTCATCTCTGTTCCCCCTGGCTAGACCATTGTACATTATCTGGATGATATATGTCAAATTATGTAAAAATAAAAATGTATGGCAGATATAAATATTGTGCATATCTCATAGTTTTATTTGTCTGCTAAGAGAATATTCCAATAATGTATCACTAAATTCTTAACTGTAATACAAAAGTTCTAGGTTGAAACAACAGACTCCTTCATTTCCACTAATAATACAAAATGGGAGTTGACCTGCCTTATCACACTACTTTCTTTTCTAATTACAGCTTTCAGCATGAGAAAGCTCTTACACGCACCTTTATGAAACTAAATGGAGCAGGTTTTCTGTGGTCTCTTCGTTAGTCTGTTGTCTTCCTGACAATCACTGCACAATATTCGGGCTGTATTATACTAAATCATGAGCAGTAAGGGGCACCCAGCACTCAGAGAGTCTCTTTCCCACTCAGGATTTTTGTTTTGTTTTGTTTTGTTTTGTGACAGAGTCTCACTGTGTCACCCAGACTGGGGTGTAGTGGCGCCATCTCAGCTCACTGCAACCTCCACCTCCCAGGTTCAAGTGATTCTCCTGCCTCAGCCTCCCCAGTAGCTGGGATTACAGGCACCCGCCGCCGTACTCAGTTAATGTTTTTGTATTTTCAGTAGAGACGGGTTTTCACCATGTTGGCCAGGCTGGCCTTAAACTCCTAACCCCATGTGATCCGCCCACCTTGGCCTCCCAAAGTGCTGGGACTACAGACGTGTGCCACCACACCCGGCCAGGATGTTATTAAACAGCCAAAACATCTGAGATGCTAAGAGACGCTGCTGAAGTTCACGTAACCCATGAGTAATTAAGTTCACATAACCCATGAGTAACTAAGCCAGACCCACGCTGCATCTTGTGATCATATCACATCCCATGCTCACTGAGAAACACTACCTGCAGTCACTTGTGAGGGCAAACCACTGCCAGACGCGAATCGCTGAGAGATCCCAAGAGAAACGAAGCCTCCCTAAGGGCCCTGATGCCCAGTGTCTTCAGGATCCCAGTTCCTTCTCCATCCTTCAAACATTTGGGGAATTCGGTGACAAAATATTCCTGGGAGTTGTTTGGCCCAGACTTTTCTTTCTGTAGGAAAGAGCTCCCCTTAGCCAACGTAATCAAGCCAATTTCTCATAAAGGGGAAAGAAGATTGTTTTCATATTCTTTGTCTTTCATAGACTATAAAATAAGAGGCAATTCCCCTCAGAATCACATCAGTGGTTCTCAAACCTCAATATGCATCAGAATCTCCTGGGGACCTTGTTGAAAATGAAGAATTCTCGGCATCAGACTCAGAACTTATACTTTCTGGAATTCCTTCAGGGATCCAGTCCTGGGTCACCTGAGGGACTATCTGCTCTATGCCTTGCTTTGAAAATCCAGACACAGAAACCACAGTGAGGTTGAATCTCCGGAGGCAACTCCATGGGTGCAAAGCTGGAGCCTCCAGAGGTCTCTCTGAAGGTGATGGCACCAGGTCCACAACAGTATTAGCAGAAATGATATGAATAACACACTTGAATTTGTAATTAACTACAAGAGCATATCAACAGAAGGCAATTGTTTCACATTTGTAATTGCAAAAACTAAATTCTTTAAGGAACTTTGTGGTTAATATGGTCTTTGAGCAATTCTCATGATGTACTTAAAGTGTATATTATACATGCATATAAAGGTAACTGTAAAACATACCATTCTTCCAGAGCTTAAAAATGGCAACATATTCTACTAATAATTTTACATAATATCCATTTGCCTATATCACTGAAACAGACAATTCACTAGAAACTGAATTCCATTAATGAAGGTTTAAGTATAAAATGAGATGGTAACTAGAGATAACGTACAGTGGACAGTAGATATATGCAAATTAACACACACATAAAATATATGCCCCAGAATAAGCCATTCAGTTGAAATCATTACAGTATAAGTGATTAATAATTATATTTTCAAATCTCAGTAATAAGATGATTTGGCCATTCATAAATATGTATAATTTTCCGTACCAACACTGTCGACACATAATTTGTTTTCCAACCCCACTGATTTTCTCCAGGCAGATGTATCATTTTCCAATTATAAAATTAAACATTCAACTTGAAAATATGTTAGCAGTCTAATTCCAGTTTGAATAACTTTCTGTATATTTTCAGAAGTATATTCTGGTAGAATTCAGGGGGAAAGCATGGAATTCAAAATGGCTGATGAATTTAAAAGACGTAATCAGCCTCTGAGAAATATTACCGCCATGGACTAAGTTGTGAAGAGGAGTAGAAGCTTTTAGGATAGGGGAAGTCACTGAAGAGAAAGAAACAGAAACTCCCTAGGGCTTAGGTGACCTCATCAGCATCACAGACATAGGGACACACAGAAGAGTCAAGGAAACTTGGTCTGTATTTTTCAAAACATAGGACTAGTATTTGTGGGTTTTGATAGTAACTGACTATTCTAACCTTAATGTGAATACTCAGTACTGAACTAATAATACATGAAGTAAACAGAATTAGAATAGATAAGGATCCTGAAATACTACTTAAGATTCTGATTAGGCTTGTCACACGTGGTATTAAAACAGAAAGAAAGGAAGAAAGAATGACTGTTCAATATGGTGGATATATTTTTAATTTGAGTATTTCCAATCATGCAGGAACCTACTCATGCCTACACAGTGATCCACAAAAAGCAGAGCAGGCTGACATGTTCCTATACTTCCCTCACCCCTTCCCCTGAGGCAAATGTCTAGCCATCTGAATCTGACCATGCTAGGACAGAGAGAACCTGTCCTGGGACTGGTGGATTTGGGGCCCAAAGGAGTCAACCAATCCTTCTTCAATGACTACAAACATGACGTAAAGTTTGAAAGCAGTGAGTAGACCAGAAAAGCAGACACGGAAAGAGAGTATGTGTGTGAGAGAGAGATACAGAGACAGAGACAAAGAGACTGGGACTGGGACTGGGGGTGAGGAGAGAGCCAGAGACCGAACACCACAGTAGGTGATCAAAAAGGAGTGGGGGGACTAGTTTCACTTGCTTTCTGGTACTCAGCTATGTTCCTCTTCTTGGGTTATGAGAAACACGACTGTATCTTATAAAACAAAACAAAATCACTTCTTTTCTTAAATATATATATCCGTTGGATTCTGTCAGAATCAAATATTCCTAGTAACATACTCATAAAATCACGATATACATATGAAATGGAAAGCTTTACATTATAAAAGGAAAGTGGTCCAAATTTCTTACCATCCCGGAAATAGCTCTATTTTTTTTCCATGAATCGACATTGTTAGCTTTTTTTTTTTTTTTTTGAGACAGAGTCTCGCTCTGTCTCCCTGACTGGCGCGATCTCAGCTCACTGCAACCTCCCACTTCCGGCTAATTTTTGCATTTTTAGTAGAGGCAGGGTTTCACCATGTTGTTCAGTCTGGCCTCGAACTCCTGACCTTGTGATCCGCCTGCCTCTGTTAGCCTAACTTTTAGAATTTGAACATTTTTCAATGTTTAAATTATCTAATTAGTGCAGATCTACAATATAAAATGAAAAATAAAGATAAGGAACATAAAAAAGAATAGAGTTGAAATACTTAAAAACATTACCATTTAGAGAAAAGCCAATGTTCAAGTTTTTTTTAATGAGAGATATTTTTTCACAGACACAAACAAAATTCTACAATGTTGCTTTATAACTTGTAGTCTTTATGACTGTAGACCTAAATTAATACCTTCTCCTGACTCCTTTCTATTTACATAATCATTTATGCAGTCACTTTAATAACTTTCTATTATCTATTACTTGACGCCTTATAATTTAGCTACCTGATCTCCTGTTTTGAATATTTAAGTTTTCTCTAATTTCCACTATTAAAAGAGATTAGACTGGAAACCTTTGCTTGCTTTTTCACTTCCTTAAGATAAATTATTTGGGTTAGAATCCTTGCCTTAAAGATCTATACCATGTGAGGGCTTTTGAAACACTGAAGATTTTCACTCTGCTTAGGTTGTTGGATTTACGAGCTCAGCAGGCACACTGAAAAGCCATGTTAGGCACTAGGATTTTCTAGTCAAGTTTGCTGATCCAAAGGACAGTTACTTCATTGTTTTAATTATGAGGCAAAAATGAACATCTTCCCCCACATGTTGGCCATGTCTATTTATTTTACAATCAATTTGACCATGGTCTCTGCCTGGTCTTCTCCTAAGGAGACAGCAGATTTTCTTATAAACTCTTCCTTAAATAGCAGAAATTGATTTTCTAACTAAATTAGAAGTTTTAATCTTAATGAAATCTTCAACCTTTTTCTTTATTATTTCTGCTTTTGTTTCCCTACGATGATATAAATACCCTTTGTTTTATCTATTTTTAAAGTCTTACTGTTACATTTCACATTAGATGACAATTGCACTCATTTTGGAAAAGAGTTTAAAGTCAAGCGGTAGGGCTTTTTGTCTCAGGTTTTTCTGTGGGAAAATTAACAATAAAAACAACAGTATGAAATTCAGATAGGCGTTCTTAACATGGAGTCCATAGAAGAGCTCACAGAGGACTCTGAATATTTTAAACCGTCTCTGAAAAGTTGAATGTGTATGCATTTTTGGATTTTACTAAGAAGTCCTAAAGCTTATATGACATTCTCAAAGAGGTGTGTGAGTTCTTAATGGTGAAGAACTTTGATTTAAAGAGTAAAGTGTAGATTAAACACAGAGCAATCCTTTCCTTTAAAAAGGTGGTAAATCCCTTTTAATTTCAGAGGAGCAGACAGAGTCCTATGATCTTTTGGCCACTGAGGTTTTTGATCCAATTGAATGTCACACAAAGCCCTACAGACACAAGCAGAGTTCTTCTGTTAAAGCCACGGTGGGGGAGTCTGGAAATCTGGGCCAGAATTTGAAAATATTGCATCAGAATATGATTCAAGGTGGCAAGATGTTCCATGAATACATCTTCTACCTCTTCAAATAAAAGTTTTCAGAATGACTCATCATAACTCAAATTTGTTATGGTTGTGGAGACTGAAATAAACAATGCTGCGGATTAATTAAGAGAAATGAAGCTTTTTCTCAAAGAGCAAAAATATAAGATGACCCAGATCATCATCCAGTATCACACTGTCTGGTATTAGTGCAAAGCTGGAATGATGGTATCACAAAAGAAGCTTTTGTGCGGAACAGTTACTGTCAGCCAGGAAATCAACCTCAAATGCCAGTAGAGCCCAATAAACACCGAAACTTCCTCTCAATCATCTGTCAGTGCACCTATTTTAGGAAGTGACAGGAAACAATGCATCCACATGTAAATTCAAATATATCTAAGAATCCATACAAATGAAATGATTTTTTTCCCAAGCAGTACAATCCAGGTCTTTCAGCTTTTCTGTTTTGTGCCATACAGGTATTACTATTAGGACTAATTTACACAATTAGTAATGGTGCAAATTACTAATAATATTGCTGAAAACAATTATTATTTAATGAGTACAATAGTCAAATGAGTTGGACACTCCTGTGATACAGAGTTAGTTATGCCAATGTAGCCTTAGTCCTGGACGCTACTTAAGAACAGAACTCTGAAACTTATTTTTTCTTTACAAGTTTCCATATATAAGGACTTAGTAAAAAAGCATGCAACAGGGCTGGGCATGGTGGCTCATGCCTGTAATCCCAGCACTGTGGGAGGCTGAGGCGGGTGGATCACCTGAGGTCAGGAGTTAGAGACAAGCCTGGCCAACGTGGTGAAACTCCATCTCTATTAAAAATACAAAAATCAGCCAGGTGTGGTGGCAGGTGCCTGTAATCCCAGATACTTGGGGAGGCTGAGGCAGAAGAATCGCTTGAACCTGGGAGGCGGAGGTTGCAGTGAGCCAAGATCGTGCCACTGCACTCCAGCCTGGGTGACAGAGCGAGGCTCCAGCTCCAAAAAAAAAAAAAAAAAAAAAAAGTCATGCAACAAACATGCAAATTTATAACCAATCAATTTTAAAAGGAGATCATCATGTATTAATAGAAGTCATTAAATTCTTTTTTTACTATTAACAGAATGATCGATAGAAACTATCTTTTAATATCTGCACTTCCTGTTCAGAACAATTTCTTGGAACAGATAAAATTTACTAAACATGTCAAGCAGGAAGAGATAATACATTAATCTGTAGAAAGAATTGAAACTAGGTATCAAATAACGTTAAGCAGAAGGAAATTCAAGTAGTTGTTTTATAAAATAACTGAACTTTGACACTGTTGTGACAATTATTAAAAATACAAAGAAAAGTTCATAGAGATATATTTCATCACACATCAGTTTGCCTATTTGTTGACAGAGAATAAAACAATGATGGTTTTAGTATAAAACACTGGTTGGTATGCTAGCCATGCTGATTATCAGATAGTCACACTGCCATTTGCAATATGGAAGTAATACGTATCTCAGTCTTGATTTAAGAAATGCATTTTTTCAATTGGAGAATACAATTTAATTTTGTGTTACCCCATGATGCCATTTAATTAGTACGATTTTCTTCAAGGACTCAAGGATGGCTCTGTGCATTAATCTGAGCATCCAGCTAACTGCACATTAGGGCAGTCCAACTAACTGAGCTTGTCTGCCTATGGAAGAGGCATCCTTAACAACTAACGTCAAATACTGGCAATGTTCTAACTACGTACAACACCGTTCAGCTGGAAGTGTAGTCACCAGCTTCTCACTTCTTACATCCAATCCCATCCTAGTTGTTCTTCTGTCTCTCAAAATGCACATCATGTCTGACTTTATAGTCACAGTCTCACAGTCATCAAAGACAGACAGACTAGGGGGGGCGGCAGGTGGGGGAGAAGAGAGGTGTGAGAACTAAACACCTCTTTCGAATGGCTGAGAAAAGTACAGTTTTTACCACATTGCCTTTTAGGAATTATTCTTCCATTCTGGCCTTACATAAAGGTGATAGAATTTCAATAGGCAGTTAAATAAAAGAGTGAAAGACATTTCCTAAATTCTAGGAGAACAAGAAAGGACTTGGGCATTTGAATTGAAGAAAATTGGACATAAAATTCTCTTCCGCCATACATTAGCTACAGGGCCTTGGAGAAGTCACACAACTTTCCCTGAAATCCATTTCCTCGAATATCCATTTCCTCATCTGTAAAATCGAGATAACACTAAGGACACTCCTGAGGATAAGACGAGAGAATCACAGGAATGTTCCGTAAGCATTCAATAACTGTCCAGCATGTCCCTCCATTGCACTGTCCCCAACTCCCCTGCTACTTGACGTCACTTTATCTTGTCAAGTATCTCCCCTTGGAGTATTTACAGCTTTTCCCTAATCAATCCAAGTGTGTAATATCACAAGGAGAGCTTGGTTCTTCCCCTTCCTACAGAGCTCAGGGAGGGCCGTGGTTGCTCTTACGGGTGCTGCTGCTTTCAGAGGAGTCAGAGGAGTCAAAGGAGCAAAGCTCTGGGTTCTGGAAGGGACTCTGAATACAGCATATGTCTGCAGCCCTGGGGCACTGGGATGAATAATATGCCCACGAAATTTAGGTCCTCTGGGACCTGTGAATGTGACCTTACTTGTAAACAGAGTCTTTGCAGATATAATCTAGTTAAAATGAGATCATATTGGATTAGAGTGGTGCTAATACAAAGACTAGGGTCCTTATAAGAAGAGGGGAATCTGGACACAGACACACACACACAGAAGACAGCCATATGAAGATGGAGGCAGAGGGTGGAGTATCCTGCCACAAGCCAACTCCAAGGACTGCTGGCAATCAAGAGAAGCTGGAAGTGGCCAGGAAGGAATCTTTCCTAGGGCCTTCAGAGCGAGCATGGGTGGCCCTTCTGACATGGGTTTAGAACTTCCAGCCTCCAGAACTGAAAGAGAATAAATTTCTAGCGTTGTACCCCACTCAGTTTGTGGTAATTGGTTACAACGGTGGTAGGAAACAAATACAGCTAGGGAACAATGGCGGGGGCAGAATCCTAGCTTTTCTGTAGTCACAGAGGACTTCAGACAGAAAACACTGGAAGCAGAGGGGGAGACCTCTCCCTCATCAGCCAGTGAGTGAGACAAAGGACGCTGAAGGAAAGGAGTTAAAATACCAACCTCCATAAGATACCCAACAACAATGCATTTAAAACAATATTTTCTGTTAACTGCATTTCTAATCATAAGCCTATACTGTGAGCCCTAGTGTTTGTGGAAGGTCAGAGAAGGGGATAAGTAATAGATGCAGTCTACAAGACCGTAAACAGCTGTCATTACTTGAATACATACTATTTGCTAGGCTTATTGCATAATTATTTTTATCCACAGAATGAGAAATGTAATATTATCAATCCCATTTATTTTATACATGGGAACACTGAGACTCAGAAATATTAATTAATAGCCTCAACCTCACAAAGAGCTGATGAGTGACTGATCAGGGATATCCACCCAGAATATATCTGATTGTAGCTATTATCGATGCTTTATCGCAGGTATATGTCCCCAAGTTACTCATCTAGCAAATAAAAATTACTTTTAAAAAACAAAATTACTTTGAAAAAGGCATAATACTGTCACCAGAAGATAGAAATATTTTATTGTTAAACATTCTGTATTTATAAGTCCTTAGTAATAAGTGAAAAATTTTATAATCTCTTGAGAAGTAGGAAGCATCCCATAATAAATCATTAGGCAAGTTATACTACTGGACATCCATACTCCTAATAAAAACAGTATAAGAAAATTCAGATTTTCAAAAAGGATAATCTATGGGGTGACTACTTGTTAAAAAATACTCGTGCGAATTAATTAATTCTCAACAAATATATAACACTCATGACACTCTATTTCAAATAAATAACTGTATAAGCAAGTTCTCACTTTCAATTACTTTGTTTTAACAAACTCCGTAAATTGTTTAACTATATTACCATAATTGACCCTCAAATGAGCAAAATATAATGAAATATCTCTTGGCATGTAAATTTGCCTTTCAGCTACAAATGAATCACTTAACCCTCAATCAACAGGACGTTTGTACGCAATTAACAATAGCCATCTATCATTCCTCCAAAGATGGCGTTTTGCCCATGACTAGAACCATCACAGTTCATTGACTATTGGTTATAAAACACTTCTTGAGTCATATCTACCTTAGTATTTCATATGTCAACATTTAATTTATTGTGTTGATTAGATTCAATGTTTATATTCATACTTTCCATTCATCTGCTTAACTTCAGTTGATGAGGCTGATTTTGTTCTTTCCAACCCTGGATCGAGTTCTGAGACCTGGAAAATGGAGGTGGTTGAGTGGTGAGGCTTGCGGAAAAGCCCCACTCCTGAACCTTAGACAGAGGCCAGCACAAAATTTGGAGAATGGGGCAGGGGGCTTCTCTAATAAATATTGGTGACTGCGCCTGAAGCAGGGGAAATGGATGCTTGCTGGGCAAAAACAACAAGCATCTCCCTACAGCAAAATTCTTCCATCTCCAACATCTTTATTTTTAGTTCTTGAACATTGGTCCTGTCAAATTTCCCCTGGAAAATTGGTTAAAAAATACAACTCTTCAGGTCTGGCTCTCTACATAACCTTAGGTCCTTGCATTTTTTATTAGCTCTCCCAGGTGATTTTGAGATATCTAAATGTTTTTGAGAACTCCTGATCTGATCCACAAACGTTTAAGTTTTTGCACCTGGTATGTGGACCTAATGTAGTCCCAGAATAAAAGATTTTTTGGACCACTCAGTCTTAAGTATGTACTGTGTGCCATTTCGTGCACTACTTGTCCCAAACTACCTGTGATCTCTTTTCATTTTCGAATCAAAATGTCCAGATCTCAGGTTTTGAATCATGGACAAGTTCTCCAGGTGATTCAGATCAGCCACTCCAACCAGGTGACATCATCAGAGATGAACCATGCCTAACAGGATGAGCCCATAATAGAAGAATGGTACTTTACTCTGTGGTCTCTTCCCCTAAACCTATAATCCCAACTGAATCATGTGGAAAACAGAAACATCCTAGCTGAGAGATACTCTACAATATACCAGACCAGTCAGTACTCCCCAAAACTGTCAAGGTCATCAAAAGCCAGCAAAGTCTGAGAAACGGTCACAGCCACGAAGGATCGTAGGGAGACATAACTAAATGTAATGTGGTATATCCTGAAAGCGATCTGGAAAAGGAAAATGATACTGGAGAAACACTGAGGAAATATGATTGAACTATAGGCTACACTTAGTAATAATGTATCAATATTGGCTTATTAGTCATGGCAAATGTACCATGTGAATGCAAAACTTTAAGAATGGAGGAAAGTGGGTGTGAGTCATACAGGAATTCTCTGTACCATCTTTCCAATCATTCTGAAAATTTAAAACTGTTCTAAGATTTAAAGGTTTACTTTAAAAGATCCCCCAAAATCAGTTTAAGCAAAACCACTGGCAAATACTGACACATCCTTTAAACATTTCTTTAAAATTAGAATATATTTCCAATGTCCCATCTTTTTATGACATGACAGGTCTTTTTTGGGTATAAGTCTCCGGTCAGAAGGCCACATCGTCCTCATGCATGATGCATGGTGTATCCTCCATATGTTCATGTTTCAGTGAATTTAAAGAGGCAAGGAAAATCAGAAGACCCTGAAACATACTGAGTGCAAACCAATTTTGAATTTTTCTCATTTTTTGCCATATATTTTTAATGTTTTCTCACACACCCTAATTCAACAGCTATTTTTGTCTTCTCGCTCTCAAGTATTTATTATAGCTTTTACTAAAACAATAGCTGTCTTTGACACTTTATCCTCACATTCCATTGGTTTAGTGCTATTTACCTGAGTTATCTATTGATGATAACACAACAGGCACAAGCAGACAAACAGGTGTGGAAACAAGCACTGCTGACTCCAATCAACCTAGTGGGGGAAGAACTGCAGGCTGCCCTACAGAGAGAGGGTGCCCAGCAAGGTGCTGGCATCAGTTCCAAATGTAACATGGGTTATAGCATAGCCTGTAACAGGAATTATAACATGGGTTGGTAGACCTGGCAAGTCACTTCGATGGAGATCAGCTGGTATTACAGCTTTTCCTGCACTTCAAATATCTACCTTGGTTATATGAGGAGTCACCACTTGTTGATGTATAACTATCAAATGGTTTTATTTTTGTCCAATAACTGCTACCTCTTGTGATCTGTCAAACTTCCTTTTATGCTGGGTGGCTGGTTTCCTTAAAAATAGTCCAGTTCAATGTATTAAATTTTCAGCAATTTTAGTCACTGAAACAGTGTCATTTAGTAAATAGGACTTAATGGTTGTCCATCGTAAGAGTCCATCATCATTCCTAATTCCATCTTCCCCTCTCTAGCACACAGAGTAAAGCAAGGACCTTTCCCTGTAACTGCCCTCTCTCTTCTCTCTTTTTATCCCACTAGGATTGGGGGAAAGGCAAGAGAAAGATAAAAGCAGGGCCTCCATTTAACTTTCCCTGTTGAGTGTGATGGTCCCTTCCTGGGAGGGACCCCACTCATCCAGTTCCTGGAGAAAGGGAGGGGAGGAGCTGAGACCTGAGAATCTACTATGGACAGTAGTACTTTGGAGGCAGGGCCAGGTCCTGAAGCTGAACACCTCTGTGATCTTCAAGTTACACACCACATCATCCCCTAGAGTGCCAGCAGTCCTCACCTCCTCTGCTCTCAGCCACCCAATCCTGAGTCCCCAGGCACAGATTGGACCTATCTTTCTTACCTCTCAGAAACCAGGAATTCAATGCAATGCCGGCCACCTCACCACATCTTCTCCACAGCCAATTTCAGTAGGCCTGAGAAGTAGATGTCATCCTCCACTCCATGTGCTGTCTCCCAACTTTGCCAGTGATTGTCATGACCTTAGAAAGACTGGAGGGATGGCTGCTGCTCCCAGTGAACTTTGCCCACAGCCACCTCACATCCTCCTCTGCCCTCTCACCTGGAGAGTGCAGAGGCTATGGGGGACATGTTGAAAGAGCAGCTTTTATCTCCTCTGAGCTAGAATCCACAGCCAGGTTGCCTCTGAACTGGAATGGGATTGAAACCAGGGACCTCCATTCCCACATGCAGCAACTAGACGATCCCTCTAGCCACATCCCAAGTCTCAGACATTTTTCTCACCAGATCCTACAAGGAGGGAGATGAGAAGGGTAGGCGAGGCTGGCCCAGGATTTTCTAGAGTAATAGAGGTGACACACAAAGCTGAAGATGCTTAAAATAGGTGATGCTTTTCCTGTGACTCCACCAAGGCCAGCCCTGAAGGAAATCCTGAGCAGTGACACAACAGATGACCCAAGGAGCCACTGTAAGCTGGCCAGTGATGTCAGTGTTGGGTGCAGAATAAGTAAAATAGCCTGCCCAGGACCACGGATTTCTACAATAATTTCTTTATCCAATAAAGTGCCCTCTATATCCTTCAAATTTAAATGTTACAATCTCCTTAGCCTTTGTTCCAAACCAACTACTTTACTTCCCTTTTAAAGGCACTGCTTTAAAGAAACACACTGATAAACTGTTTTCAAGGTAGGCATGGAAGAGAAGAACTATCATTAACACACACCTGTTGCTGGCAGTAACTGGGGATTTGGCAAATATTATCTCACTCCCCAGCAAGCAAATGAGAGAGAGAACACTAATCCAATTGACAGAGAAGGGATCTAAGGAGTGTTAGGTGGAACCAAGATTGAGCTCCAGCCCAGCTCAATTAAAAAATAAAATAAAAAATAAAGCTTATGCCTTTCCAATTCCATGCTGCAATTTTCCATATGGAGTGCTAATCTATCAGTTCCCTAACACAGTCGTTTTCTGAATGCTGAGTTTAACAAAGCCACAAAGAAGTATGAGGTTTCTGAGGAAGCCAGCCTCTGCCCTTTAGGAAGCTTATAATCAAATGTTGGGGATTTCATTCCCCCAGCAGTCTGGCTTTTGCTTTTTATTGCCCTTCAACTGTCTTCTTGCAATACAATTTATAATTTGAAGAATATTTGATAAAACTGCATGATGTTCTTTGAACACAACCTCTGTTAAGACAAGTTTTGAAATGAAGAACCGTATATAAGAGCAAACCTCTGTTTTGTTGTTGTTGTTGTTGTTGTTGTTGTTGTTACGGATAATTTACACAATACACAATTTATACGGTTACAAATGACTCCTCAACTCTGAACCAGGTAAAATAAACATTTAATTACTGATCTTTTTTTCTTTGAACTTCTCCACACTGAATTATACTCAAGTGCATCACAATTACCCATTTGATCTTCTCCTTGTGTATTCTGGACCTTGCATCTAATTTATAAATACTAATTACCTGTAAATGCACTACTTTTAAATTATAGCTACAATGACTTTTAAATGTGCCTATACTTGGGCATCATCTAGGGTTTCTAAAAAATATATTGACACCTGAGCCCACCCAAATCTCATTTTGAATTGTAGCTCCCATAATCCCACTGCGTCATGGGAGGGACCTGGTGGGAGGTAACTGAATCATGGGTGGGGGCCTTTCCCCTGCTGTTCTTGTGATAGTAAGTCTCATGAGAGCTGATGTTTGTATAAAGGGCAGTTCCCCTGCACACACTCTCTTGCCTGCCACCGTTTAAGACGTGCCTTTTTCCTCCTTTGCCTTCCATCATAATTGTGAGGCCTCGTCAGCCATGTGGATCTATGAGTCCTCTTTTTCTTTATAAATTACCCAGTCTCGGATATTTCTACATAACAGTATGAAAATGAACTAATACAGTCGCCAAGAGACACTGATGCAACTGGGTTGGGGTGTGGTTTAGGTTTAGGGAGATAATTTTAATATGCAACAATGTTTAAAAACCACTGCTCTACTAAACACTAAATACAAAAAAAAAAAGCTGACCTTTTGTAAACTTACTACATTTGAAACTTTTAAGAAAATAAGATAGAAGGAGAACTAAACCTAAATTATCCAGATACGTGAATGCACACTCATGAGGGCAACAAAGGTCTGAGAAAAGGACCTATTATGTAAATTCCAACCATGTGTAGCTGGCACCCACATGGAGGTATAAAATGAGCCTTCATAAATGTATGTTCCTCTTGTGAAGTCGCATCCTTTGTTAACTAGTGCTAAAATAGTTTAATAATGGTTACATTCCACTACCACGAATCTATTTCAATCAGCATTCCAAAAAAATCTACGTGCTTGTTCCTTAATTCAACCTCTTTTCTTTTTGAACCGTCTGGGTTCACTGTGAAAAGCTCAGTATCTTTCAAACAACCCATTATCCGATTCCATTATGAGATTCAGATTTCATTTCTCGTCTATATGTTGATCTTTCTTTTATATGGTTATAATCAAGTCCCCAAATCTTTGATGTGAATATTTTCAGGGACTGAGTAAATAATCACACTTATGTTTACTGCTCAAGTTAGAACCAAGTAAGAGATTCAGAAAGGATTCAGATGAAAGGACATAACAAGTTCACTTTTGGTGCTGGTCTAGTGGACATTGGAGAACGTGGCTTACAGCTGTGGCCCAGAGGGAATCGTGACACTGAAGCACATGCATGACCAGAACAACCTACTGGGGCTGCCTTTGGTCAACTTAATAAATTACGAAGGGGCTCATGGAGGGACAGATTCCAAAGAGAAGAGAGAGGTTGAGATCATATGTGTCCAGTACCCTAAGGAGAGATGAGTGAGGGAGCCAAGAGAATGCAGGAGAATTTCCTAGTTGGTATGCCTCCATTGCACAGAGATATTCAGTATACTGCAGACTTGCTCATAACCCCCACTGACAACTGTCAAATATGCACTGTTATTTCATCTTGACAGCTCTTCCCATTTGCTACCTGTAATGACGTCAGTCATCTGCTCTATATCTAAAATCCATTCTCCTGCATCCTACTGCTCAGGAATCTGCCTCTCCATTGGCCCTCTTCATAACTTATTCAGTTAACCAAAGGCAGCCTCAGTGGGTTGGTCTAGCCATGCCTGTACTTCTGCGTCGGGATTCCCTTTGGGCCACCGGTGTAAACCACATTCTCCAATGTCCACTAGACCAGCTTGGTTTTTCATAATGGTTTTTAGGTATAGAGCAGATGACATAATTGCAGGTAGCAAATGGGAAGAGCTGCCAAGATGAAATAGTGCATATTTGACAGTGGCCAGCGGAGATCATGAGCAAGTCTGCAGTATGCTGAATACCTGTATGCAATGGAGGAGAAACTTCTTTTGCCTACCTTCCTCTTTCCCCACGGAGGCACATCAACTAGGAAATTCTCTAGGGTAATGGTTTTTAGATACAGAGCAGATGGCATAATTCCTACTTTCCTTCCCAGAGCTATCGGGGGAGGAGGCAAGACCCTGACTACTTATGCTATCTGTCTCTTCTTCAGAACAACACTGGTGATGTCTCTCAATGGCACCCTGGGTGAGAGATCACTTAGCAGAAAAGTGAGAAGAGTCAGGGAGTAGACTTGTGAACCATCCTACAGAGCCGGTGACCCAGCCACGTTCAGTAGATGGACCACATACTATGTCCCCAAAAGTTGTTGCAAAACAAAGCAGAACAAAAACAACAACCACTTACAGAACACACTAGGGAATAAGCTGACTTTTCGTTTTGATCAGTGGACAAATACAAGCTGGATACTATAAAAGAGCTATTGTTGTCCTGCCGAAAATGGCATAAGCAATAGAAAATAACAGTGGTTGAAACACACAGACAGAACATCAAACTCATGTCTAAGGAATTCAAATGGACAATGGGAAAATATAAGAGAAATGAAAAAAGGTAACATTTTAAATTCTTGTGAAAAAGAACTTAAGTGATTAACAGGTGAAAACAATACAGGATCTGTCACATATTCATGACTCAAAGAATATCAGTGGTAACTGATTTTAGTAGGTTTTTCTTGGGGAGGGGGATGTGATAGGCAAAACTCTAAAACAACCCCCATGTAATCCATATCCTTTTATTATCCCCTCATCCACAGATATGGAAAAGATCTGCAAATATAATGGGATATCATTCCATTGATCAAACTAAGTTACATGACAGACACAAAGGGATTTTTCCAGGTAGAATTAAGGTTGCTAAGAAACTGACTTTCAGTTAATCAAAAGGAAATTTATCCTGGTTGAGCCTGATTTAATCAGGTGAACTAGTTTTTAAAAGTGTCTAGAGATGAAAGCCTCAAAGCAGCAGATGTTTCTATTGTTGGCTTAGAAGTAAACCCCAAACAGGAAAGGAATTGTGCCAACAATCTGAGACAGCTCGGATGTAAGTGGGTCACTACCCAGTCGAGCAGGCAGATGAGACCACAACTGGTCAATGCCTTGATTTCAGTCTAATGACACCTTAAGCAGAGGACAAACTAAGCCAAGCCTGGACTTCTGACCTTTGGAAACTGTGAGTTAACAGGCATTGTTTTAAGCCACTAACTTTGTGCTAATTTGTTATGCAGCAATAGATAATTAATATGAGGATAACTGGCACCACAGTTTACTTCTATTGTTCTTGCAACTTGACTGTACATATAACTATCTTGCTCATAAGTGCATACAATGGAAAAATAAAAAATTCCCCTTGATTAGAGTTCTTTATCATAATACCTTATACACAGGCTTTTTCCTCACATCAAAACATAAACTGTTATTCTGTGTATTGGTAATTATAATTCAGTGAAACATAGTTAATGTATCCCAACATTATAGTATTCACATTTACCTAGAAGATGAGGATGATAGTGGGTTGGTCAAAAATAGCCACAAGTTAAATCCCCCCTCCCCCCTCCCCACAATAGGACCCAGTGTGTGATGTTCCCCTTCCTGTGTCCAAGTGATCTCATTGTTCAATTCCCACCTATGAGTGAGAATATGCAGTGTTTGGTTTTCTGTTCTTGCGATAGTTTGCTGAGAATGATGGTTTCCAGCTTCATTCATGTCCCTACAAAGGACACAAACTCATCCTTTTTTATGGCTGCATAGTATTCCATGGTGTATATGTGCCACATTTTCTTAATCCAGTCTGTCACTGAAGGGCATTTGGGTTGATTCCAAGTCCTTGCTATTGTGAATAGTGCCGCAATAAACATATGTGTGCATGTGTCTTTATAGCAGCATGACTTATAATCCTTTGGGTATATCCCCAGTAACAAGATGGCTGGGTCAAATGGTATTTCTAGTTCTAGATCCTTGAGGAAATCGCTACACTGTTTTCCACAGTGGTTGAACTAGTTTACAGTCCCATCAACAGTGTAAAAGTGTTCCTATTTCTCCACATCCTCTCCACAAGTTATTCTGCAAGCCATCTCTTTGGAAACAGGACAGATACAGATCTTAAAAGGAAATACCATGAAAAATGATGGCTGGAGTAAAGAAGGGTTAATTTGTATTTTTGAACAAAATAACCATTTAGAAACACTTTTCAGCAACTTGAACATCAAATATAAAAAGTTATTTTTTAAAAAACTAAGTTTTAATTTAAAGTGAATAAAATATGAATTGGATGGATAATGTATGTTCTATCAAAATAAATATAAACTATTTAACATAGTAGGAAGCAAGCATGAGATGGAAATATGCTACTAATATACTGTTAATGTGGGAAAAAAGGAAAGTGTAAAACAGAATGTATAAGAATGTCCCAAACTTGCAGATTAAATAGTGGAAAAAAAAGTCTTAAAAATTAGCCAAATTTTACCTTGCAGAAAGAAGTATGTTGGTAGAATGTCAGGGGTGGGCTACTAGCATCTTCCCCAACTTTATCAAAGAGGGTAATTGGGTAATTTCCTGCCCCACTTTTCTCTTCCATAGGGGAGGGAGTAACAAACACATCAGTAGTATCAGGACAGGGTGTTTGAACCTGAGCACCTTTTTGGGTCTGGATGCCAGCCATGGAGGGGAACTGCCCTGCTGCAGGAAGAGACTCTTCATGAGTC
Source organism: Macaca thibetana thibetana (assembly GCF_024542745.1). Classification (NCBI taxonomy): domain Eukaryota; kingdom Metazoa; phylum Chordata; class Mammalia; order Primates; family Cercopithecidae; genus Macaca; species Macaca thibetana. The sequence continues at coordinate 164,942,521 of NC_065583.1, read as the reverse complement.
AGCCTCTTGGGCTGGACAGCCAGTGCCCAGGGCAGTCATGGAGAGGGGTCACACTGCTGCTGCTGTCACTCTCACCACCTGCACCTGCAGCATGTCCTGGGCACCCAGACCAGTGCGGAGCCATGGCTCACCTCACCCTATTCAACCAGACCCCCATTCTGCAAGTGGGTACACGTAACAGCGCATCAGCAGGGCTGAACTCCGGGTACCCAGCCATCTCACAGCAACCACAGGAGCCTCTCAGAGGACCAGGCCAGCTGGCAGAGGACAAGGGCTGCTTTTTCTTTCTCAGTAATCACAATTCACTTCTACAACTGTCATGATTCCATTTTAGAAAAGTAAAGTGTAAGACTGCCCTCTCAGAAGGGAATTCTTCAATTTGCATATTTCCTGGAGACTTCTTTCTGTTACTCTATTAATTTATTAACACTTCTTAAAGGGATGCAGTTTCCCAAGATGCTCTCTGTCTGATAAATCATTGAGGTGGTCATAAATAAAGCATTACACCTTAATTCCCTGGGTATCTAACCCAGAAAACTAGATGCTACTGATTTTCTACAGAGATATTCTGAAAATTAATTGCTATTGATAATTCAATTCTTCCCTAAAATCAGGAAAGTCTGAAGCAAGATGGGCAGATAAAATGTTTTCAGATGCTAGACAGAACAAAAATGACAAAGACAATGTAAACCTATGCTAGGATAATTAAAGAAAGTTTGTAGCTTATTTAGGACTAAAGAAACTGAACTGAAGGAGAAAATGAACTTTTCCTGAAGATCCTTCTCCTTTAGTTTCTTCTTTTTTAATCATTTCCATGAATACACATTCATCTTGAATTATCCAAAGTTCTTACACCGTGCTAACTAACATACTGAGCTTGTAGTTCCCAGAGAAATTTTAGGTTTACCCCCACTTTTATTTTACTGTTGAACTAAAGTCACAACATTTTCTCGAATAGAGTTGAGGGACAGAAGTAAGCACATGAAAATGTCAGAGGAAGGGACTCTACCTTCCTAAAGCTTGGCCTCCGCAAACATGCAAAATTGTTTACACAATAAGGTCACATCTTATCAGCAACTTAGGTTCCTCTAGACCCGGAGTGGGCAGTATGTTTGTGATGCTATGGATGGAATGATCCCATGATCCTAATGTAAAAACTTCTGGACTATGCGATAGTGGACAAGTTATTAAAGTCCCTAAAATGTAGGGATTGGGGGAAAGCAAGTATTTATTAGTACCAATAAATTTTCTTAATTTAAGCAATGGTATCTTTACATAGTATTTGGAGCAACTAGAGCTAAGCACAATTGTTATGTGTGTGCACAACTAGATTGGACAGTCTGTTGATAATCAAGATATACTAAATGTCTCCAATTATGTTAACAACTCAGCAAGATTTGAAAGCGAACACAAATCATAGGTAAAAATAAATGCAACAACACTAATAACTGTAACACATGATTTACTAAAAACTATATTTCGGCCACTTTTCTAGAGAAACATTTACATGCCAACATATTTAGCCACCACAGCCACACCATGAAGTAGTCCCTTCAGTTATGACTACTCTACCTGCAATTGATGTATTTAATATGTAAAGCATTTGTAAAGTTAACTTTTTATTTCTTAAAGAATTTTGAGCATTTTAAGATTTTTTAATTAACAAAAAGTATTATTGGAACTCCACTTGAAACACTTGGCTGGTTATATTCAAATCATTCAACTTTACACATTCCCATAATTTAATAAAGGAAACTCTGAATGTGTACGTCCATGTCTGTGCACACATTTGTGTACATCCATGCCTGAACAACATGGATTAAACTCTGTACAGTTTTTCTTGAGCTTTTAGTAGGTAAAGATACAACAGAGTTGCATTTTGTTAGGGGAATTTTTCTATTCCCTTGTGAGATTGTGTTCAGTTTTTAATGTACTTTTACTTGGAAGTGCAAATAAATGAATATGAATTGACAGGATCCTATAAATTAATAACACTGACTTTCCAACAAAACACAGTAGACATTCATTTACAGAACATTGCTCCCTTTAAGTTTATTGCTTTGGAAGAATATATGCTTAAAATCCAATGATATTTCATTGTTGAAATGATATTTGAAAGTGTTTTTTAAGACGATTTCAAAACAACTCATTACCTAATGATCACATCTAATTTTTAATTCTAGTTGATGCTGCTCAGTTTGACCAACCGTAGCCTTAAATTAACTTTGGTTAAATTTTTTAAAATTGAAAATTCAAAAAAGATGTATCATAATATTCAGGACTCAAGACTTTCACAATTTGGCTATTAAAGTTATTCCCACACATCAACATTAAATCAGTCTAATAACGTGTTGCACAAGACAGTGTGCTAAGGACCCCCAGTCCTGTCCTCAAATCTGTAAGAGGGCTGCCTTCACTCCAGTACTCCAGCAAAGAGCAAGTTATCATAACTTTACCTCATATTTTATACTTTTTAAACATGTAGGTCCTTTAATCAACTTGGAATTTATGTTTAGTGGGAAGATGAAAGTCTAATATTTACTTTATTTTTCCATATAGACAGCCAAAGATACCACATTAAGACAAAAGCACTGGTTGAAAAAGTCTCCTCTCTTTCTCCCTCGCTTATATATGAAATTCTCACATATGTACAAGTCTATTTCTAGTTACATTATTGTTTTAAGAGCTTAATGACACAATCCATATAAATAAAAACCAGCACAGTGCCGATGCATACTTTGTCTAATTATCTTATTATTATTTTGCAAATTATCTTGGATTATTTTGCTCACTTGCATTTTCATGTGACTTTCTGAATCAATTTTTTTTGCTACTCCTGAAAAATGTTGTTTGGATTTTGGAGTGGGAGAGTATTAAATTTGTTTATTAGGAGTAACTCTCTCTTGCCTTCCCATTCACAAACCTTCTACTGTCTCCTTTCATCCTGATCTTCATTATGGGCTTCTATGAAATTTATAATTATCTCCTAAAAAGTTTTGCATATTTTTGTTAGGATTTTATTTATGCATCTTATCATTTTATTATTTCTGCAAGTAAGAATACATTTTCTATTATATTTTCTAGTTATTTACGGCTGGTATAGAGGAAAGCTATTAATTTTTATATTTTGAGATTTAATCTGAATATCTTAATGGACTCATTTTTATTAGTTATAATAGCTTCTCAGTTACTCCCTTGGGTTTTCTGGGTATATGGACTATAAAATCTACAAATAATGGCATATTTCTTGCTTCCATATCCTTTTACCCCTGCCATATTTAGAATTGCCTAGTATCTCAAATATAATGTCGAATATTGCAAGTGATACAACGCATAACATTCCAGATTTTCATTAAAATACTTCTCATATTTTACTACTGAATATAATATTCCGATTGGTAACTCCTTTACAAGTTTAAGAACTTCCTTTTACTTTATTCTGCTATGAGATTTATTTTTTAACCAAGATTGGGTATTACACATTATCAAACGTATCTTGAACATTTGTTGAGATGATCAGAAAGCCTTTCTTCTGACTAGTATTAATGTACTAGTTTTCATTCATGAGTTTTCTAATATTGAGCCATCCTTGCATATCTGCAATAAAACACGCTTTGCTATGATTAGTTTTTAGGCTTAGAGGATTGAATTTGCTCCAGTGTTTAAAAGTGAGCTGGCCCTATCATTTCATTTACTGATTTCCATTTCTGGCTGAGGTACTGGGGTATCCTGTATTGCTTACCTAAAAATTCAATTTCTCAAAAATAAACTTTATTTGGTTAACCAATTTGAATCGCGTCATGTCATTCATTTGTCAGTCTTTCCATTATCCTCTACTCCAGATTAAGTTTCAGCCACTTAGCACCTGCCATATGCTTGTTGTCGTTTATTAGAAAAACATTTCAATATGAAGTCCTGGAGCCCTTTGAGTTGACTGACAATGTCATAGAGATGTAGATTGAGCATGGGCTTTTGAGTCAGACCTGATATGTCCCCTTACTGTGTCAGTTTAAACTTATGATCTCTTCCTTTGTAAAATGAACATAATTCCTACTTTATATGCTGCTGTAATGGCTGAATAAGGTAATGCTCACAGAGTACCTAGGGCACACAAGATTTTCTACAAGTAATGATGTGCTGATTTTTCTTGATGAATGTGAATGTGAACATTTACTTCTTTGAATATGTCAGCCTTGGTCTCTGCATGTTGACTGATACACAGAGTTTACATGGGAAATCTACAAACATCACTCATAAAAGAAATACTTACAGGTAGTCCTTCGAAAATAAATTGGCCTTTATTTACAAAATCAAAAGTTAGATATGGACCCTGTGACAATCTGACAGTGGAGGGAATGAACACCATGTGGTAGGGTCAGGAGCCCACATAGCAATTGTCACAGAATGAATTGTATTTCCCAGATAGATATGTTGAGGGCTTAATTCCCCAGTACCAGTGAATATGATCTTATTTAGACATGGGATTTTTGCAGACGTAACTTGTTCAAATAAGGTTACACTGGGGTGGGATGGGCCCAATCCAATAGGACTGGAGTCCTTAAAAAAAGAGAGAAGATGATGTGAAGACACTGGTACCCTGGGAGAACACCATGGGAAGACAGAGGCGGAGAGTGGAGCAACATATCTACAAGCAAGGAACACCTGGGGTTACCAGGAGCTGGAAGAGGCATGAATCCTCCTCTAGAGGCATCAGAGGGAACGTGGCTGTGCCAACACTCTGATTTCAGATTTCTAACCTGCAGAAGGGTAAGATAATACATTTCAGTTCTTCTAAACCACAGGGTTGGTCACACTTTGTTACAGCAGCCTGCGGGGTATGGGCAGGGGGTGTCTCATGGATCAGAGCCAAGAAATAACTTAGAGGTTCAGGTTGTCAAAGCAGCAAACCAAGAGGAAGACCGTGTAACAAGAAAATGCTGATATTAAGTCAAATGTTATCTGAGCTAGTATGAAAGCAAGAACATGTTCTCAAGTGCACACCAGCCAGAACAAATGGAAGGAAATAGCCGAAAGGGTCAGAGAATAAATGGCATAAATGCCATGATGGCTACTTATGTTGAAGATTTATTAAAAGTGCATCTGATGCTCATCAATCCACTAGTTAATAGGTGTGATTGTAACTGTTAAATATATTTGATAATGTATTTGGCAAACGTTGCCACAGAAACACAATTTCATGGAACAAAGAAACATCAGCATAATCTCCAATGTAATTTTGCTATGAAAGTGGTTCACGAAAATGAACCTTGGGCATAGAGGCTCTTTCTTGCCTCAGAACTAACATTTATCCTATCAATTCATTACTGTTAAACTTTGGGATCCATAATCTTTCCTAGGTAGTATCAATCTCAGTCTTCAGAATTTCACCCTCCCCATCTCTCCCTATTTTCCGAGTGCTGAGAGAAGCAAAGTCAATTGTTATTCTAACTGATCAGATACTCTAGGCAAACAAAATGCAGTCATGCTGGTTTCACACTGGTCAAACAGGATCAAAGATGAGGACGCCATGCCAAGAAAGTGGGTGACTGCATTTAACATTCTCCAAATAGAATTAATTGACTTGCTCTCCAAGTCATATGATGAAGCTATTCTAACTCTGGGAATGAAACCAGAATTTCTCCCTATCAATTCTCTTTTCTCTTCTCTAGACCATGCGGTCTCAAAGTTTTTATTCTCCAATGATAATCAGTTTAAATGAGAGAACGCCTGCCAAACCCAATGCTCTAATTACATAGTTAGGAAGAACTGATAATAATTATTGCAATGTTCTACCCTCAAAAACTGTCAGACGATGCTGACTGATTTAGATACCGAGACACAATTTTCTTTAAAATACACACACACACACACACACACACACACATTTTAAAAACTGTCTAAATGTGTATATGCCACAAAAAATCCATCATTAATGATTGTTAGCACAAATTTGTAACTAGCAAAACTAGTTGTGAGGCTTATGTTTTGCTCTCCATTTTTAAATAATTCAAAAGTACTGGTTACATCAATGAATGCATGAATATTTTATTAACATGGTCTGCAAATATAAGAAAGAGAAAAAGTCCTGAGATGCTCCTTCCCCGTATATTTTTGTGCAAGCATGAACGCTTTCAAACATTTAAATACGAGTACAGCAGGGGTCTAAGAGGAAGCACATCAAGGCCAATGAATTGAGTGTTCAAGATATTATTCATGCCTGACATGGCTTTTTATAAATTACACTTCTTGTCACCTAGAATTTTACTGATTCTTTCTTTTAATTATCAAATTCCATGGTTACTTCCACCAATAAAACAGCAATGTCCTCTTAAAAGAAAAATATTCTAGCAGCGCACAATGCTTCTATTCTGCTTCCATTTCCTCTTTCCCTACGGAAAGCTTCCTTGCCAGAATCCATTCACAGCCAATAAACTCTTGCCAACAAAGGCTTAAAATGATAAACTAACTCGGGGATAAACGGCAGAAGCTACATTTATTTAGGGGAAAAAAAAAGTCCACATTTACAGAACTCTCTAATATATATCATGATTTCCTAGTGATGCATTTTAAGTAAAATTAGAAATGCTTTAGATGGCTAAAAATTCTAATGCAACCAATTTTCATAATTTTTTCCATACAATGGACATGAAGGTATTGATGTCGATTTCCAGAGATAAAGAATTTAATGAGTATTTTATGGTTTGCTGTGCTATTGGTTTATGGCACTCCTGACCCTTAGTATAAATGTCCACTCTTCATGTAGGCCCAACAGGTGGGTCTTTCTGAGGCCCCACTCTGATCTGCTCTGCCTCCTTGCTCCTCTCCATTTCCCTTTCTCAGGAAATGGCAATTCTGTTCCTCTAGTAATTCAGTCCAAAAAACCTGGATTCATACTTGATGCCTTTCATAATGTCACACACGGTATTATTGGCTACAGGATAAACTGTGTCCCCCAAAAATTCGTATGTTGAAGTCCTAACCCCCAATACCTCAGAATGTGACCCTATTTGGAAATGGGATTGTTGCAAATGTAATTAGCGAAGATGTGGTCATACTGGAGTAGGGTGAGCTCCTAAACCAACACAACAGATGTCCTCTTGAACAAGGGAAATATGGACACAGACATGTGCACAGGCAGAACGCCATGGGAACACTGGAGTGATGCTGCCACCAGCCAAGGAACTACCAGAAGCTGGAGAAAGGCCTGGAATAGACCCTTCCCTAGCACCTGCTGAGAGAGCATGGCACAGCTGACACATTGATTTCGGACTTCTGACCTCCAGAACTGAAGGTAAATTTCTGTTGTCCTAAGTCACTCAGATTGTGGCAATTTGAAACAGCAGCCCTAGAAAACTCATAGAGTGATCAGTCCATCAACCAATCATATTGGCTTTTGATACCTATGAAATTACTTACAAATGTTTTTCTTCTAACACTGGGGTTATTTATTCCTAGATGTTATTCCTCATGTGACAGTTTTCATAGACACAGTATTATGTCTAGGTTGACTCCCATATTATGACATATACTTATTTTAAATTTACTGAAAAGAAATACTGTATGGTGTAAAGTGTGTTCTGTTGTTTTCTCCACCCTTGGTGACCAACTACAGCGACACTTGCTCGCCCACTGCACATCAGTGTACCATATCACACCCTGGGAGGGGCTGCCCCTAGCATTAGGCCAACTCCTGAAACTATCATAGTATTCTTCATTCACGGTCAAGCTTCCAATATTAATTCTCTTTCCTAAGGAATTTTATTTCTGGAAGAGGGATGAGTAAATGGCACCAACTTGCCTCCTCAAAGTTACTAAGCACTATCTTCTGTCCTCGTATTTTAATACATCCATGGTGATTATATTATTTCCATCAGTCTGTTGAAAATTTAAACACTGATCTAAACTTAGAAAAACTGGTGTATGAACCTGAAACACAATAGCTACTGATAAAAGGTGCTATATAATTAGGTGATAAATTGTGCGCGCACATGCTACATGCTGTAAGAGATCAGAGCAGCCTTAGATCAATGAGAGCACACCAGAGGACTGGAGTCTTGCTGTGTGAATTTGTGTTTTTCTATTTGATTTGCTTTGTCATCTGTAGACTCATCTTTGTTTTGAATATTTTTAAGTACTTAGAATTAATTTACAATATGAAAGCGTAACTTACACATCTTTGTCCACAAGGAATGCTGATTTTTCAACAGGACTGAAAGATGATTACTTGCAAGCCAGTAGGGAGCAAGAATTATAAACATCAGTCATTTACAAAATTAGAATTTATACCATCTTTTCTCCCATGCATGAGTGATTGACAGGATATAAAATAAATGCTTAGGATCCAAGCAGATGGGTTTTCCCCGTTTGCAAGGCTCCAAGTGTTTCTGGGTAAGGAATGTCTTCTTGGATGCTCTTTTCCATCTGGTATGGTTTAAACTTTCCTATTTATGATTTATAGGCTCAACACAGAAAACTCAAGGTATTAGCTCCATACAAAATAAATGTACTATTATTATCTTCCCAAACACTACTATATTTGTATTTACCATATCTTCCCATGTATTTTTTACTTCCTTTTCACAACCTTATACAATTGGATAACAAACAATAAATTAAAATGCTCTTCAGGGACCATAAATATTCATTTATTTACTTAACTCATTTAATTTAGAAACGAAGAGTCAGGGTTCCTCCTATGCTAGACAGTGTACTAGGTGCCCTGACTCCAGTGGAGGGCAAGTAGGCCTTACTGCCCACCAGGGTGAGGCAGTAGCTATCATAAATGCCAAGAATGTTTTCATTGAGAAGGCCAAGGAAGGTCTCTGGAGGAAATGACACTTCAGCTGAGCCATGACATAAAAAGAGGAGTGGGCAAACTAGCAGGTGAGGATACAAACTGCGGGGAAGGAATAAAAATCTGGAAGCGAGACTTAACATGTTTTCAGGAAATTCAGTTTATCCTATGGGTAATGAGAAACCACTGAAGAGTTTTCACTTTAGGGGACTGACATCATCAAGTTCATTTTAGGATCCCACTCTGTGACTCCAGATTTAATGATGGGAGAAGATAGGGGAGTAACTGGCTAAGTGGATCAGTGAGGAGCCAGATTCCATAATCTTGGCTAAATGTAGAGTGGTAGGGATAGAAGGGGAAATGAAAGAACTGAACTGCTCTGAGACAGGTTTCGAATGTGGACCAGCCCAGACACAGTGGTTGATGGCCCATGATGGCTGAGGAAGAAGACAAAGATTTCTTGGGAGGGAGAATATGGTATCTTAAAATCCAAAATGTTATTCATGTACGAGAAACAGCCATTCAATATGGAAGATGTGACTCTTCTACCTTACTCAGTGAGGTTTCTATTTCTGGTGGAGAAAAGGTTACCACAGACTTAGTAACGTAAAACAACACGAAGTTAGTACATGACAGTTTTTAGGTCAGAATGTCCACACAGGCCTCAGCAGGCCATATCAAGCCAGTAGCAGGTCTGGATGATCTGACAGAGAATCTATTTCCTTGCCTTTTCCAGCTTCTAGAGGCCACCTGCACTCCTTGACTCCTGGCCTCCTACCTCTATCTTCAAAGCCAGCAATGGCAGGTTGAGTCCTCCCCTGACCCTTCTCCATCATCACCCATCCATACAGCTACACCCAGGGAAAGTTCTCAGCATTTAGGAACTCATGGAATTCTATGTGGCCCGAGAGGATGAACTAGTTCCTCTGCACCTCCCACATTAGCTGAGTAGCAACCTTAACCGCATTTGCCACACTAACCCCTCTCACCATGCAATGTCACATATTCACAGGTTCCAGGGATTAGGACACGGTCACCTTTCAGGGCCATTCTTCCACCAACTACACTGATGCAGCATTTCTGCCTACACATGCTAGTCCATATCCAGCCCAATTACTTCCCTAGAAACTACTTTTGCACTATTCTGTTCTGAACAAAGCATATTATGGGCCATGTTCCTCCCATAGAGCCTTATCTGATAGGCTTTCATTTGCAATAATATTTCAGCATAATCCTATCAAGAATGATTTCCAAATAAAGGGCATTTTGTCCTTTTGAACCTACAGCATTGCTAAAACCTTATCTCATCCTTTGTACTGCCTAATTTACTTCTTATAGCTTTCCTTCAAGGGCATATAACATTTTCAAACATAAGCATTTGCCCATTTTTAAGGTAATGAGCCCAACCTGTTTTTGAAAATGAAATAATATACTTAAAATCATATGACTTAGGGCTGTTTATAGGATGTCTTGATTTTTCAAATGGTTAAGTGTTACAAAAATCCATATAAAAACTAAACATCAATTTACACAATCCATTTCCTATATTTTTATAACAAAACAGTAGGAAAATATATTGCTGCTAAAAATTAGTAGTTATAGAAATTGTGAAAAGCTCAAGAGAAGAACTACTTCTGGTGATAAAACTTAAAAAGCAAATTATCAAAGAGGAGTAGGCAACTATTATTTTTTTGTCTTTGATGTAGCACAGGAGGGAGGAATTTTACAGAACTATCGTCCACAAACACTGGATTGTGTTTATATTTATCTCATTGTGTTTATATGTATCTACTAGCAGTAAAAAGGCAAATATACCAGGAAAAGAGCCCTTACAGATCCTGAAAACAGCAAAATTCACTGAGGACAAAGGTTTCTCTGACACTGAGATTGGCTTTACAAATATTTTTTCTAAATGAGATCTCCTAATGAAACAACTAGGAAAAGACTTTCGAGGTCTCCTCCATTCACCACAATTGAATGAATGATCATTGATCATTTCGGTGTAACGCTGATACGGACACAGGGCAGTGGGGACACTGCATTCCTGTCATCCTCACAGCCCGCACTTGCCTGAGTCTCACCACGGGCTGGAGAATATTCCTGGCCCCCGGCCAGGACTTCCAAAATGGGGCAAGGATAAGTGGAATTAATTTTCCCTCATTTTGGATGTATTCCAAGTTTCAGGGTTCAGTGGTATCATTACCACAGGATCAAATTGTGATCAAAGACAAAAACGCATAAATATTTTATAGAGTAACCAAGTGTAAGCTTACAAGTCCAAACTAATATGTTTAGAATTAAATGCTATTCTCAAATATTCACCTCTAAGCTCCCATCATCCTCATTATGTACTTGAATAATTTAAATATAAATGATGTAGCTATATTTCTGAATGTGGAAATTTTATAGAAGTAAAATTATGAAAATAATAAACAATTTTCAAACTTCTGAATAAATGTTTGCTAGTATCCTAGAAATTTAAGATAACATCATTTCTGGATTTGCATTACAATTATCTTCTTGTATCTATGTATACAAATAGTTCAAATTTGTAGGATAGTTACTTGACTTTACTTATAAAAAGACAGTGCTATAAGTTTCCTTTGCCCCTCTGTAACAATGCATGCAACAAAGCATGTTTTCTATGTTCATAACTTTTTTAAAATGACTTTAGTTTAAAAGTACCACACAGCAAAAGTTAACAGAAAAAGTGTCTCAATAGTTTGTGTTTTGGCTGGGTGTGCTGGCTCACACCTGTAATCCTAGCATTTTGGGAGGCCAAGGTGGGCAGATCACCTGAGGTGAGGAGTTCGAGACCAGCCTGGCCAACATGATGAAACCCTGTCTCTACTAAAAATACAAAAAAAAAATAGCCGGTCGTGGTGGTCCACGCCTGTAGTCCTGGTTACTCAAGAGGCTGAAACAGGAGAATCGCTGGAATCCAGGAGGCGGAGATTGCAGTGAGCTGAGATCATGCCACTGCATTCCAGCCTGGGCAACAGAGTGAGACTCTGTTTCAAAGAAAAAAAAAAGTTTGTGTGTCTTCAAACCAAGATACCAATTTACTTCTTTAAATTTTAAATATTGTAAATGCTGTTTTCTTTTAGTGGGGAACTATTTTCACGTATATTAGACTTTTTCTACTCTTCTGGTAACCACTGATTATGCCAGTGTGCATGTGTGTGTATGAAGTGAGAGTCCATATGCTTTAATGTCATTTTCTACAAAAACAGAGGATTTCACCAGGCACGGTGGCTCAGGCCTGTAATCCCAGCACTTTGGGAGGTCAAGGCAGATTGCGTGGTCAGGAGATTGAGACCATCCTGGCCAACATGGTGAAACCCTGGCTTTACTAAAAATACAAATATTATCTGGGCCTGGTGGCGTGTGCCTATAATCCCAGCTACTCGGGAGACTGAGGCAGGAGAATCACTGGAATCAGGGAGTCGGAGTTTACAGTGAGCTGAGATCAAGCCACTGCACTCTAGCCTGGGGACAGAGCGAGACTCTGTCTCAAAAAAAGAAAAAAGAGAATTTTTATTGTTGCATTTATCTCCATATAACAAGTATTTCAAGAAAAAAAAAAGTAAGGTTTTGTGTTAAAACGTACTATATACATTTTGTGGGCCATATAAAACACAGTATAAATCATGACTTTAAAATGTTTGTGCTCTTTTTCATATAAATAATCATTAGTTTAATCTGCAGAAATAAAGGGAGGTAACAGGCAGTTTCATTCATGTACAAGAGCACTATCTCTGGACTCTGAAATACCTGAGGCTGAATCCTGGTTTGTCAATATTTTTTCCTTGCTAAGTGATCCTCCAGTAGGTTAACCTCTATAAACCTCAATTCATTCATTTGTAAAAATCTTTAGTATACTAGCATTTATATTTAGGTCTTAAATAATCCATCACATATTTGTTCACCGTTTTAAAACCTTTCTACACACTCTACAGGTGCTGCGTGACTATTTTCTACTTCACTGGTGTAGTTTCCCAGTCTGTGATTCTATCTTAAATTCTAGGGTAGTTTTATGTCACTGGTGAGGTTTTTAATCCTGTATTGTTTTTATTTACCACCCGCTTTCTTCCTTTTTATCTCAGAATATGGGTTCCTTGGTGATTTCCAAGTCTTTGTTTTGAGACAGAATTTCATGGCTTAGAGTTCAATGTCTCCTGCTTCTTCCTCCTATTGAGGTGTATATGGTTTTCAAATATTTTATCTTCTCCTATGGCTTTTTATCAACTTCTACTCCCCCTTTTTATTTGTTACATCATTTTCAATGCACTTTTGTTCACTGGGACAATATACAGACTTTTTTGTAGAATTTAATAGGAAAAGACATTAGCTATTACTACTATCGTATAATGAAATATCCCCCCTTGCTCTGTCCATATCTCTACTTGAATAAAGAGGGAGATGTTTAATAATTTATCCATGCTAGCAATATTTTGAAACATAATGAAACAGCATTCTAACTGTATAGACAGTGATAGATACTATTAATGTGACACTTAAGTTGTGTCAGGCAAGCTACTGTCTATAGATAAAAATGAGGCATGAAAGTTTATGTAGTTTAGTCAAAGTCACACATCACACAAAAAGGCATGCTAGATTCAGACTCATATCAAAACACTCCATGCATTTTCTACTATTCCAGACTCCCTCTCCAATTATTTTAAGAAGAAATAGACTAGGGTGGTAGAGTTTGACATTCCAGAATTTTGGACTAGCTGCCCACTTAGCCATTACTACTTTAAGGAACTAAATTCATTTCTCTTAGCCTCACTGTACTTTTTCTAAAATTTAAGCAATGACTATCAATTTCATGTGTTAATGATACAATGAAATGAAATTAAGTATATATTAAAAAGTCTGAAACATAATAAATGTTGAGTAAATATTTGTTGAATGGAATTTAAACCTTCAAAGAATTACTCCCATTATAGAGTATCAGTTTTGGCTTTCCCTCTATAGTCACCTGTCAGTAGCTAGGGAACTTTTGAGAAGAAATGAAAGCAAAGATGATTCAATATGATACGGTTTAAAGATATTTGAGTTTCCAACACTGAAGAAAGGCTTAATGACATAAAATACCTGGAAATATACCTTTTAAAATTCAATATAGATAGGATCTAATCAGGATTGTGGTCATGAAATTATATAATACATTTAAAGATGTTATTGAGCCTGATGATCTAATTAGCAGAATTAATAAACAGAAACTGACTAGCATAAGTTCCTTAATTTATTCACCATATGTCAGACCTTTGTTGTGATACTACTGTGTGCCAGACACTCTACTGATTACCAAGTGACGAGGAAGGAAAAGGCATACCCTTCCGTCCATTAGAGAAACTTCTAAAAAAATTTTTCATTTGACTCTTCCACAGCATATAAACCAACGATTGATAAACATAAAATCAATTGAGATAATTAGGCAGAACAGTTTCTTTTAGTAGAATAACCGCACTGTCTCGTCACATTCTCGGCTATTGGGAAACCTGATCATTCTCACTTAGAATTGAGTATTATATTTGAAATCCAAAGATTAAGTAGTAGACACTTTATAAGTCATATTTATAAATCATAAAATACATTTTAGAATTCCCTTCTCTTGCTTTCATTACTTTCAGAAAAATACTGTTGTTAAGTAGCAGTAACATGCTAATTTTCTAATGAGAAGGTACAGAGTTTCATGACTGTTTTGCAAGAGGGTGTTCTTTGCATCTATCAAGGCTAAAAGAAAGAAGGTATTTAAGAAGCTAATTTCCTACAGGAATAATATAAGGTTTAAACACTTTCAGGACTGTTCTTCCATAATTATCTTTCACAATTTTATCTTGCAAAGTGAATGCATTCTTTTGTCATTGTTGTTCTGTGAGTTAAATAGCACACTGGCAAAATGTCTTGTTAGCTGATAGGTACCAGTTAAGCATGGAGCTTTTTTGTAAGTTTGCACAGTGGTTTTAGTTTCTGAGCCAAAACAGAACAAATGTAATAATGAGCAAACTCTTACAAACCTAGGGTGAGTAACAGTGATAGCTACATTTACTAAGGGCAAAGCATCCACCTGATGATACAGTTGCTTCTGAATCTCTTTTAACTCTCACATCTGTTTTTGGCTCTGTGTTTAAGAACAAAACCTGGGCTTTTCCTCGATTGCAAATGAACTAATTTGAATAGGCACAGAGATGGCAACACTGGTTTCTTCTTACCTATGATAATTCAACAATTATAGTTTCCATTTTTGCAATGCTTCTGGAGGGACACTGTAACTAAGAGCATTTGAAATGAGATAGCTGGCACCCTCCAGGTATGTAATTGGGAAAACTCCATAGGCAGCAACCATTTTTTTTTTCTTTTGTATATCCTTAAATGCCCTTAGTTATATTGTATTATTTGGAACTGGAAATTTTACTCTATGAGCATGAATATGAAACCAGCATCTTTTTACTTTAGTAAAGAGTAATTCTATAGCATCAAATAACTGGACAATAATCAGTAATTCTGAGTTGCATATAGTGATCTAAATAGCAAATTTGTATTTTACAGTGATTTGTTTAACAAAATAAGCAATTTCATTCTTGATCCTATAATATTTGGAAAATACCTTCCAAACATATAAAAAAAAGAAATTAGCACTCTGAGAATATGATACATTTTCCCCAAACTTTTCTGCAGGCTCAAGTGTGTATCTATTAAAAATCTTCTATTACGCATTGTAGCTCATGCCTGTAACCCCAGCACTTTGGGAGGCCAAGGCAGGCAGATCACTTGAGCTCAGGAGTTTGAGACTAGCCTGGACAACACGGTGAAACCCCATCTCTACTAAAAATACAAAAATTAGCTGGGTGTGGTGGTCATGCCTATAATGCCAGCTACTCAGTAGGCTGAGGCAGGAGAACTGTTTGAACTCGAGAGGCCGAAGTTGCAGAGAGCCGAGATTGTGCCACTGTACTCCAGCTTAGGCGACAGAGCAAGACTCTGTCTGAAAAGAAAACAAGTCCAGGTGCAGCGGCTCATACCTATAATCCCAGCCCTTTGGGAAGCCAAGTCAGGAGGATCACCTAAGGAGTTCGAGACCAGCCTGACCAACATGGAGAAACCCGTCCCTACTAAAAGTACAAAATTAGCTGGGCGTGGTGGTGCAAGCCTGTAATCCTAGCTACTCAGGAGGCTGAGGCAGGAGAATTGATTGAACCCAGAAGGCAGAGGTTGTGGTGAGTCGAGATTGCACCATTGCACTCTAGTCTGGGCAACAGGAGAGAAACTCCATCTCAAAAAATATATATATCTTCTAATCATACCATATAAGTATTTCAGTTTATTATGACATGTTACCTTATTACAATGTACACACTTTACCAGGTCATATATAATAAAACCATGATATTAATTGCTATATAGTAGCCCACTATATAGCTGTTTAGTAATTTATTGAACAATTACCCATTATTTTCTGAGTATTTTTTTATTATAAATAGCAATGTAATGAACATTGTTTTATCAAATACGTATTCATTCAACTAATAAATTTTGAGTCCCTTCTATGAGCATGTACCTAGGAAATACAATCTTTTTTCTTGAAAACTTATAGTAGCCCAGATGTCATAAACACCAAATATCAGTAACTCTAACATATTTCAAGATACCTAGATTGTGAAAAGAAGAGAGGGGAATATTCTCAAAGGTTTGTTAACCAAAGGTAAGTTCACGCAAGGCCTTTAAACCATATTAAGAAGTTCCAGGCCGGGCGCAGTGACTGACACCTGTCATCCTAGCTCTTTGGGAGGCCGAGGCAGGTGGATCACGAGGTCAGGAGCTGGAGACCCTCCTGGCTGACATGGTGAAACCCCGTCTCTACTAAAAATAGAAAAATTAGCTGGGCGTGTCGGTGCGTGCCTGTAATCCCAGTGACTCAGGAGGCTGAGGCAGGAGAATCACGTGAACCAGGAAGTCGGAGGTTGCAGTGAGCCGAGATCGCACCACTGCACTCCAGCCTGGCAACAGAGCGAGACCCCGTCTCAAAACTAAACGAATAAATAAATAATAAATAAAAAGAAGTTCCAATATGCACAAGAGGGGTCACTGAGAAATTCAACCTTTTGCTTTTGAAAGATTTTTGCTCCAAAGGGGAAAAGTAATCTGATTTGTATAAACTTGTGCAGAGCAGGCTACTGCCAGGAGCTACTTATGATTGGATGACATAAAGTAGGGCACCAAATGGTATTTCAGAGGTAGACGCTATAGGATGTCCAGATCCACTGAATTGAAGATGAGAAAGAGAGTCACTGAACATTAAGGCTACCGAAATATTAAGGAAATGAATCCTCTGCCTCTCACATGTGACTCACACAGCTCACGTTCTAAGGTTTTTCAGGCTGTAATTGTCTAATGCTTTCCCACTGTGAGATGAGTTCACTTCCTATTCCACAAACTGCTTTTCTCACTGTTTCAAAGGGAGATCCTACGACCCACTGAATTTTATATCACTCGTCTTATAATTCACTGTTCTATCACCAGTGCTCATCCTCCCAGATATCTGGTCTGCAATATTGCTATACTTGAAATTTTTCTTTTTTCCCCACTCACTTTTCTCCTCCAATCTACTCAGTAAAATATCTTACTAAATTCTGGCAATCTCCATTTTTTTAAGCTAATTTTTGCTCCAACCAAGTCAGCAAAAAGTCTTACCAAATTTTAGCCACTGGCTTCTGTTCTGGGGACTCATATGAATCCCGTACTTCTATAAAGTCTTCATATTTTGGGGGGCAAGACTGATTCAGGGACTTCTAGGTAGATGCACTTTTAAATACAAGTCATGGTTTCTGTTTAACAATATATTACACATTAAAACAACAATGAGATACACTATACAACCATTAGAATGGATAACATCTAAAACACCTGACAATAACAGTTACTGTCGAGGATACAGCACAACAGGCCCTCTCTCATTCACTGCTGATGGGAATGCAAAATGGTATAGCCATTCTGGAAGACTGTTTGGCAGCTGCTTTAGTATACAACTAAATATAGCCTTACTATGCTATCCAGTCTTTATACTCCTAGGTATTTACCCAACTTATTTGAAAATATGTCGACACAAAAGCCTGCATGTGAATGTTTATAGTAGTTTTATTCATTACTGCCAAAACTGGAAGCAAACAAGATTGCCTTCAAAAGATGAATGGATAAATACATTGGTAGAGCCATATAATGGAAGATTATTCAGCCCTAAAAATAAATGAGCTATCAAGGCATGAAAAGACATGGCTGAAACCCACATTACTAAAGCAAAGAAGACTATTTGCAAAGGGTACATACCGAATGATTCCAATTGTATGGTATTCGAGAATAGGAACACTATAGAGATGGCAAAAAATAAAAATAAAAAGATGAGTGGTTACCAGGGGTCTGGAAGGAGGAGAAAAGGGTTGAAGAGGTGAAACACAGGGCAATTTTTAGGGCAGTGAAACTATTCTGCATGACACTACTCATTTGTCAAAACCCATGGAACTTTACAACACAAAGAATGAAGCTTAATATATGCACATTTTAAAAAAACATTTAAGAAGCAAGGGATCTGAGGATGAAATGCCAAACGTGGCAAAGCAATCTAACTGAACAAAACAACCTCACTGAAGAAGGTGAGAAAATAAAAGGTGATCTAAGTAACTTTGGAAATGAATGGCAGTTGCGAAAGTAAAGGGAAAATAATCATTTTAATCATTGTGATTTAATCAATGTTGTTGTTTCCCATGGAAGTATGGGGTAACGACTGTGATCCTGCTATACTTCTCTACTGTCACTGAACAATTAAGTAAAAGGATGGCATGTTTCTTAAACTTAGAGTGGGAAGATACATTTAAGCAAGAGGAGAACAGAATGATCCAGGAGGTAACAGACTAGAGTTGGACCCATCACTGTGAACTGATATATAGCTTTGTATAGAGACGGTTGAAGATAGAAATATTCATAGGTAATGTATATACTCAGGTTAGTATACACTCACGTACTTATTTGCTATATCAACTGACAATCTAAAAACATGGACACTCCACTAGCAACAAGCATATCTGCCACCCTTGGTTTTTAATAGTATTCTTCAATAAAAGGAATCAGGGCTCCTAGAAGAAATGGCTGATCCTAGGACTGGATCAGGGAACATGTAAGATGAGTTCAGAGAACCTCAGAGTGCCAGAAAATAAGGAAGTACAAATAAATGAACGAACAATGAATGAATGGATGGATGGATGGATGGATGGATGGATGGATGGATGGATGGATGGATGGAATATGTCAAAGCCACACAGTAGCCCCTTTGAAGAAAGCTAGAATAACTGGAACAACAAAATAAATATGGTAGCATTGGATGATAACATAAAATCAATACCCATCTGTCTATACTAATATAAATGTTTGAATAAATAAGTAAATGGGGAGAAAAGACAAATCTCACATGCAGAATTCCACATAACTCACATAGATCCACCAGCCTCAAAAAGTAGAGTATATTACTCCACACTCAAGTGGACGCTGTACATTGTGACTTCCTTCCAATTAGTAGAGTACAGAAAGCAGGAGAGAGTAACTTTACAATGGAGAAATCTGACAAACACTGTCTCAGCTAAGTGAGCAAGGTCAATGTCAATAATGGTCAGTCATGTCAATGTCAATAGTATGTACACTAACCCTTTCAGATTCCAGGAGAGGGGCATCCTATAATGTGACTGACCAATACTCCTCAAAACTATCAAAGTCATTAAAACAAGGGAAGTTTGAGAATCTTCCAGAATCAAGAGGAGCATAAGGAGACATGATTGAGAAGAGACAAAAAGACATTAGCTAAAACCTAGGAAAACTGGAATGAAGTGTGGACTTTAGTTAATAATAATATACCAATACAATTTTGTAATTACAATAAATGTGACATAGTAATGCAAGATGTTCAAGATGTTCAGCTGAGGGACAACTGGGAATGGGATATATGAGAAGTCTGTGTTATCTTCTCAACTTTTCTGTAGATCTAAAACTGCACAAAAAATTTATTTTAAAATGTATTTTACAATGCATTATATATCTAACAATTTAAAGCAAATAAAATCAATAGCAACTAATGTTCACTGCCCACATGTCACTCTAACTACAGAACACTACAAGAACTTTGAAGTGATCAAAGACGTCATAGTATCTAATCCACATTTCATAAGGTAGAATATATTCAATCAAAATTTGTTTGAAGATCTTTTGTCACTGCTGTGCATTCATTTCCAGGGTTCGTTTCCTAGCCAGCCATCTACAAGCAATGTGCAGATCTAAAACATAATATGGGCAATGTGGAAACATGGGTAAGTTCTTTAGCACTCTGGGTTTTGGTTGCCTCATCTATAACATCAGGGTTGTAATGGCACTTATGTGCACATCGAGGAAATCTAAAAAGTTAATATATATTTATATATAAAACACTGAGGAGGGTGCCTACAATAATGGATATAAACATTAGCTATCATTACAATGATTCTGATGATCATGAATAACTGATCTTAAAAAAAAGATGATCAGTAATTGCTCCCATAATTCCACTTTTATTAAGTAAAACCACGGCAGGGTTGGGGCTAGACAGTTCTCTGCTAGTAGTAATTACATTTGAGTGGATGGATCAGAGGTGATTTTCTTTTTATGTTTTGCTGTTATTCTCAAGTTCCTAATGGGTATTCAGTTATAATAACATTCTGAGTTATATAAATATATAATATATATAAACATATAAAAGTGATTATATAAACATTCTGAGTTATTAAATAAATATTTAACATTCTGAATCAATTTGCTACATGAGATCAATGGTTATATTGTCTCTGCTTAAATTTTATATTTATTAAAATAATACATGCACATAGTTAACTGCTAAACAGTTCAGGAGGATTTCATATTGAAAAACAACTTGTCCCTTTATTTCCTTCCACATTTAATTCCTCTGTTACTGCTGGCAACTTGAATACTTTTCTATTTGTGGTTTTCCCAGTGGTTACTCCCATAACTCTAAATAATAGACTTATATAAAGAATGCTTGTTGGGTCCAATTAAACATTATCTTTTGACTTTAGACTACAATAAATGAGGATTCAGCTTGCTTAATCCCTACTACCTTTTGCCTCCCAGATTTTGGTATGTATATCATAACTCTAAGTCCTTGCATTGATTAGGTTTTTAATTTATGTAATATTCAAAAGGCTGTATGTCTTTTGCCCTTAGTGTTCCACAGTATTACATTAGCAAATGTGTTCCACATTCCCAGTGTCATCGAGTTCAAAGGAACAGGTGTATATAACACAGAGTTCAGAACTATGATCTATGGGGTAGAATTTATTGGCAATCTGAAAAAAATGTAGATTTATATCTAATACAACCTTAGAATTGTGAATTGTGTGATCATTACAGACCTAGGTTTTCAAAGCCCACTCTAAAACACTGTGTATTTCCTCTTAGTTCACCATCGCCATGCACTAAGATGCATGGACAGAGGCATAATGGTCCCGTCTGCATGTTCCCACAGGCCTACTTCACCAAAAGGAAATGCATGGCATGGTTTGCTTCTGAACACATATTAAAACAGCCATCTATTAGAACTGCTAAGCCTATAAATTAAGTTCTATTATAAATGATTGTGTTTGAGTAGATTATGTACCGTTTGTAACAGTGATTCTCACCCTCATTTTGTACTCCGTACAAAAGAAGTACAGGAAATACAGTCTATCAGTAATAGTGGCTCCCTACAATAGAACTTCCCGTCAGATGAAGGGTACCACAAGACGTATTAGAATTTGAATGGGATGGCATAAGCACTGAAAGCTCAAAATAAGTCCGGCTTCTCTACCCAAAGAGATTCAGCTACAACTTCTGAAAGCATATGGCCACTTCCTTCCCCGTCCTCAACTGTTTAAACCATAACGTGAAGACTTACAGTCATTGAACCATAACTAAACATACTTTATTCACTTATTGTCATATACTTAATGAACTCCTGCCACCTGGCAGATGACAGTCGAGGAGCTGAGAGCCCCTCCCTCAACAGCACAGACAGAAACTGCTATGTTCACAGAGCTGACAGTCTAGAGTGGAGAACAGAATACAAACAGGCAACAACAACACAGAGCCATGAGGACAAGATCAATCATTACTTAAACTAACCCTAACTTTCTCTGGGAATTCTTTAATTTAGAATCAGATCTTCTCAGGGCTTTTCTGCAGCTCTCAGTCTATAAGCAGTTTTATGCCAACTGCTCTGAAGTGCTTTTCATAGCTGCCAGAAGTTGATTTCTGTTACAACTACATGGTTTCTATTTTAATATTTTCCCCTTGTAGTTGGTCTCATCCATCGCCTCGGATTCTCTGGCATCTGCTTTCTTTCTTCTCTCTACCACAGGCAGAAACTCTGATAAAAATATAAATCACATTCACTAGAGACAGCAACACACACCAAACTTTCTACATTTTCCTAATCACAGTAATGTTTCCCTGAGCCTGTTTGTTCAGGACTCTACCATTTTCTTAGTAGAAACAACACAGTGATTACAAATAAGTTTTATTGTATTTATTATCTGAAAAGATGTTGAAAGTGGAAATGAGAATATTGACAACTACAGACAGAACATCCAAGATACTAAGAAAATTAACTTGAACTACTAATGGAACAAGTCCAGTTGGAATGGAAAGCTGTGAGAATTATCATCACTGAGGCTGTGTGGGGATACTTCAATATGGGCAGACTGCAAAGAAGATTATTGGATATAATTCCTTGGTAATGTTGCAGGTTGAGCATCATGCAAAATTCTAAATGTACAAAATGTGAAAGCAAAATTTCTCCTTGTGATAAGGATGACAAATGTGAATGTTTTCATAATCAGGTTTTAACTATTACTTCCTTATTTTAAGCTTCTTAGGAGAACTGAATATCAGATTCTAGTTGAGATATCCATTATTCTAGGATTCCATTTATTGCATCACTTTGAAAGTGATGTAAAGCTATGCATAATACAATAGGATATAAAAGATGAATTTTGGGAGACTCTTACAGAGTTTTCAAGCTCCAAATTCTAAAAGCATATGCGTGTAGCAATAGATTGGTGGGATTCTAACTTAGTCATCTTTACTGAGAATATATACCAAGAAGATTATTTTAAAAATCAAGACATGCTCATAATTTTATTACTTAACTCTGAATTTACTCACTGCCACAGGATAGCCATAAACCATGAATCTAACAAATGATCAAGAAAGAGTAAATCATGGTGGAAATTCATATGTCACTGTCAAGGACAGGAATAACTGAGTCAGGGTGGACCACAGGTCTCCAAATAGCAAATAGACTTCTTCATCATCACCAAATACTGATTTATCACCAGGCATAAACAAGGAACCAGGTAAAGCTCTGTTCTATACCAAGACATAGAAATTGGTCACAGCTCACCGAAGGGTCACAGTTTGGTAGAGGAGAACAAAAAACAACTGTAAACACTGACTAGTCTCTTGTCGAATGCATGTTGCAGCCAGTAATGATTAAAAGGGTACAGGGCATGTGGGAAGTCACTGGGGCCCTATTGTAAATAATTATTCTATCAAGAGGGAGGACTTGCAGATCTCAATGGAAGAGCAGAACTTAAGAAACAATCATGTCTATAAATGCTGGCCTTGAACATCCCAGGCTAAACATATCAAAGAAACTATCAGTCCCTGAAGCAAACATACAGAACCTGACAATACCTTACTTTTCAATTATTGAGAAAACTATGTCCCCTGACAAATACGACATCTTAAATATAAGAACTTATATGTAAGACTATACACGCCAACTTGAATGTGATATTCTTTAACATATTAAATATTAGCGTATACTATGCTACATTTTTATACAAAAAGTCCATATCTAGTATCTACCGTAGATACTAGATATGTATCTACAATGCTTTTAAGTTAATTTCCTAGCATTTGCTAAAGTTGCCATCTGAACTACCACGTTCAGTTAAATTGCTAAGATTATGACTTAGCTTTAAAAGTAATTAACAATGACTATGACACAGACCTTGAAAGGGAAGAAAGGGCTTCATGAAGGATAGTTGTAGAATTTGGGATGATATTCATAATTTTTTCAAGGATTTACTATAGAAAATTACTTTTAAAGCTTAATCTTGAAAGCAATTTGATAAATTATAAGAAAACATTGAACACTGCCTCAAGCAATGTTGTGAAAATTAAATGTGCAATGCATTAAATGTTTAAATGTGGATTACTACCTTTTAACAAATGTTAATTTCTAAATTAAAAATGATCACATTTTCCTCCTACTATAAAAATTATTTGCAATTATATCAATTGTGGCATGTCAGAAAAATCATTAACTTGAAAAACAACTCTGTTTATAATGCTTCTTATAAGGCATGATTGTAATTTGAAAAGCAACCCAATTACTGGCATGTGTACATGGGTGTATATGTATACAGGTATGCTACTGATTAAAATGAGAAGCAATATGCCTCTTAAATTAGCTAATTAAGTATTGTCATACTACTTTAAATTTGAGTTTAAAATCCTAGGGTAAGTTAGGCAACACCCGGTGTCGGCACTTAAGGGCCAATTTTTTTAAAAAAGACATATTTTATGACACGCAACAGAGAAAATGGTTCTGTATCTATTTCCATAATGTGATATTTTATACATATCATCTGAATTTTACTATGGTTTGTGCCAAGAGTTAGACATACTTATTACACATTAAGCATAAGAAGTCATCTTCAAAGTGAAATGTTTAGCTGGGCACAGTGGCTCATGCCTGGAATCCCAGCACTTTGGGAGGCTGAAGCGGGAAGATCACCTGAGGTCAGGAGTTCAAGACCAACCTGGCCAACATAGTGAAACCCCGTCTCTACTAAAAATACAAAAATTAGCCAGGTGTGGTGGCACAAGCCTGTAATCCCAGCTACTCTGGAGGCTGAGGCAGGAGAATCACTTGAACCCAGGAGGCAGAGGTTGCAGTGAGCCAAGATCACACCACTGCACTCCAGCCTGGGTGACAGAGCGAGACTCGGTCTCAAAAAAAAAAAAGTGAAATGTTTGTATTCAAAAACCACTACTCTTCCTACATAGGATTTTATCTTCGGCCAACAAATATTCATTGCGTTTCCTAGGAACCAGTCACTCAGGGTCTGTGAAAGATACTGAGGAAACTGAGGCCTGATGGAATTGACTGCACTGCTAAGCTAAAATCTGACTCTGACCATCCAACTCCAAAGACCAGGCTCTTTCTATAGCACCACCATACAGCTTCATGGAGAACTGGGCAGGCAGAACAAAATACAGAGGATGTGGCTAAATACTGCTGCCTTGGGAACTTAAACCACCACCTCCAGTGCTCTGTAAAATGGGATAGTGAAATTTCATGGCCATTCTGATTTCCCTGATTGAGTGTGCCTACATCTAATACAACTTACCCATCCCACATGAGATTTCTTTAAAGATTATCAAGAAATAAGAAGGTGTATTAACATAAATAAATCCAATAGGCTAGTATAAATTCTCTTGGATAAGGCATGATACTGTAAAGGTGTCAAAAATTTCCATTTTGTGCATTTAAAATTTAGATCCATCCAATTCCAACTTGTTTAGACAGGGTCCAATTGATGCCTTAGTTTTCTATTATTCATTGCTTAAGTACTAGAGAGTGAATTAAGCTTCTGATCTATTTTCATTTTGATATTTAAGGATCAAGTGGAACAACTATACATGAAGTCACCATTTCCATAATGGGAGATCAGCAACATCACAGGATAATGAATTCTACGGCTGCTTTATAATGTCCAGCTTGGTAGCTCAGACTCTTCCTAGACACTAGATCTACAGGTAAGCTGTTTCTTCTTGAACAGTAAGAACTGGGCAATGTTTTAGAAGCGGCATCACATGGCATCCAGAGAAAAATATGTGAGTGCTTTATGATCTTTTTTAAAGATTTTTAAAAAATCATTATTAAAATGGCTATCCCCATAAACTTCAGGTGCCACTGTAACATAATGAAAGCATATATGGTAATGTAGTCCTCAAGTATCTATTAACTTCCTACCAAACAGAAACACTATTTCCTTCAAGGTTCCAGATAGTCAAAACTCCCTGTGCTTATGAAACTTATCTTCGAAAGGAAAGAAAGAAACCATAAACACAAATAAATTAGTAAAACACAGATGTCCTGTTGTGTGGGGAATATCAAAGCAGAGAGAGTGAATAGCAATTGCTGGGAGAGGTATACTTTTTCTTGCTTTTCCAGTTCTATTTTTATTCTTATGATGAATTGGAACATTTTTAATTCTGTGAAAATCATATTTTTGGCATAAGAGGTCAGCTTCAAAATAGGTCCAAATGCTCTCTATTCTTTCATAACTGCAAGCCTGGAAACCATCCTAAGGCTGACATGGCATGACCCCTATTTATCTCATCTTCTTATTCCAAACTCTCCCCAGTAACAGACACTGTGGAGTTCTCCCAGCATCAATTCCTTTTCTCTCCCATTTGTCAATGGCCATGAGTGAGTTGGTTAGTTGGCCACCGCATTGGGGCAATGATGAGGAAGTATCCCAGGTCTAAACAAATCCAAGCAGGTTGTTGGATTTCAGGAAAGTAACAGTAAAGTTGAGCACTTTTGTTTGATGATTAAAGAAAAAAGGTTCCTTTCTCTAAACAATATATTTGAAAATGTGAGATCCAAACATAGTAGCCTTTGTTTTCTGATAGGGGAAGACAGCCTACGATGAAGCTGACTCTTAGGAGAGGACACAGTGCAGGGAACCACACAAAAAAGTTACTGGAGCCCCCATCAAAGCGTGACTGAAGCCCACGATGCCAGGACACGTTTCCATGTCAAACAAAAAATTCCCACCATTAATTCTGTGTTCTTTCCTGCTTTGGGTAACCAAAAGTAACCCGAACTACCACCCGCCACACACATACTCATCTATACACCAATATCTATTCATATAATCGGGTGTGTTTTAGAATCTTATTTGATAGTCATGCACTGCATAA
This sequence comes from Macaca thibetana thibetana, assembly GCF_024542745.1. Classification (NCBI taxonomy): domain Eukaryota; kingdom Metazoa; phylum Chordata; class Mammalia; order Primates; family Cercopithecidae; genus Macaca; species Macaca thibetana. The sequence continues at coordinate 164,915,649 of NC_065583.1, read as the reverse complement.
GGACATTTCAGTCAATGATGGACTGCCTATATCAAAGTAGTCCCATAAGATTAGAATACCATATTTTTACTGTACGTTTGCTAGGTTTAGATACACCAATACTCACCATTGTGTTACAATTGCCTACGGTATTCAGTACAGTAGTACGCTGTACAGATTTGTAGCCTAGAGGCAATGGGCCACACGGGCTGTACCATCTACTTGCGTGTAAGTATAGTCCGCAATGTTCACATAACAACGAAGTGCCTCCTGATGCATTTCTCAGAACGTACCCTGGTCATTAGGCAGGGCAGACCTTACCACATCCTTCTGGAACAAAATGAAATAGTACAGCTGTGCCTCAGCCACCCGAATCTTGGAATGTTTTCACAATCTGAAGTGATCTCTGTTCATTTTTTTTTTCCTTTTGGAAGCCTGAATAACAACTTCCCCCACCACTTGTTACAGAAATGTATCAAACCATTTCTGCTCCTAATTTGGTCTTGTAGGAACTGAAATGCACATCCAAATATCCTTAGCAACAGATATTTTTGGTGATACATGTATCTCATTCTATGTCAACATCAACTTTCTAAAAGAGTCCACATCTGTCTTAAAACAAACACTTTTTAAAATTTTATTTATCTATTTATTTATTTAGAAATTTTTTGTAGAGACAGGGTCTCGCTATGTTGCATAGGCTGGGTGCAAACTCCTGGCCTCAAGCGATCCTTCGGCCTCGACCTCCCAAAGCACTGGGATTAAAGGCATGAGTCACCCCACTTGGCCTAGAACAAACATTTAAATCAGCATGCATGTAACTGACGAATGAACAAGACGTTAAAATGAAGCCATAATTTTCATGCTTTGCCACACAGCACTGATGGGCACACTTTGAAAACTCCAGGTAAATTCTGTAAGAATTTGCATAATGACTTGACAAACATAATCTATTACAACTACCATGAAATTACTAATTGAATGAGGCTATTAATTTAGATGCTTTTTTCTTTAACGCGTATTTATGTACCTGACATATATTTTCATCATCTATTTAATTACATTTACTTTATGTATCTATTATTTCTAGCATATGTCATTTTAACAATAATGAAAAGTCAAATATTCAGAGATCAATTAAGTTGTACCTAAAACATATTAAATCATGCCAATGTAGATTTTTTTACATGAATATAAAATGCATCTGTATTTTGAAATGGAATATATCTTTGTGTATCTAAAGAGAGCAATCAGGAATCTCACATACAAAAGTGAAGACATCTTGACATTACAGAACTTTCAGTCCCCAGTGGACAAAAGTCTATTTAAAAGATGTGGTAGAGGACAGCAGTTGAAGCCCACAGGAGTGGGATATCACTGATGGATGTATTAACACGGTAAAAGACTGCTGGTTTAAACAGTTTTGTAACACTAAGGCACATCTGTCTAAAATTTACTTTAAAGTTTGCAAGAAACGGTGACAGCACGTGGGCTGGCCAGGTTGGAGAGATGCAAAGCACACGTGGAAAAGGAAAGCGAGTGGCTCCTGGCCAGCTGAAAAGAGAAAGCCAGACAGCAAAGAGCCACTGTTGGTTAACGCTAAGCTACTTTCAATTACTTCCAAGCTGCAGGTTTTAACAGACAAATATCAACGATCTTGCTAGCAATCCCTAGGTTTCACTCTGAATAGGACTCTGCAATGTTGCCTAAAGATAAAGAAAGCTTTCCCTACTTGACAAAATAAAATAAAACATCAAATGAAAGGATAGCAGAATAGCAATACATTTCCAGTTGTGAGACTACAATATAGATTGTTGTATGTAAGATTTCTAAACAAAATAACTGAGTTGATATTTCCATTATCATGATCAACAAGAGCTAAGTTATAATTGACCATAGCAGATTTAATAGGTTCCTATTTTAGACGTAAACGCAATGTAAAGAACTTATTTTTAAGATCTTTTCTTATTTCATAAGATTCTCATTAGTGAGAATTTTGTGGATGCCAGGATCTTACTTGCTGAAGGAATTATATCTACAAATTATATCTAAACAAACAAATCCCTACAAAATAGTTCATTAAGAGACAACAGATATCACTAAGAAGTAATATATAGACAGAGATAGAAATTATGTGAAAACTGCCATGAATAAAATGAAAATAGAAAAGGAGTTTAATTCAAAAACCATAGAGAAATTAGAATTAACATTAAATGTTAATTAAAATTAACGTTAATGTAGAATTTTCACCTATTTTACTTAACATATTGAACTTTTAGAAAATACTGCCATAATTATGCCTACTTTTAGAATTATAACAATAGCAAAAGCTTACGTGAAAAATGTCACTTAATAAGTTGCTTTAACCAATTGGCAGCTATTAATGAATTTTATCTTATAAAATCCTTAGGAGACTCAAACTGTGTCTTATGATTTATGATTATGATCAGTTGTTATCTACGCTACCTAAACAACATTAATGGATTATAACCCCAAGGGTTTTTTTTTTCCTATGTAATTCTATTAAGTAGTAACTACTACACACTGTTGCACAAAACCAGTGGTGTTTCGTCATAGATTTCATCAAATCAAGTATGCCATTCAAGTAACAGCACTTGTGCCAGCAGCTTGTTAATATAACAGGATGAAGAGTAGGGTTCTTGTTGTGTAGGCATTTCAGCAAAAGCCCAAACAGGTTCACATTCTCAGGAATACAACGGAGAGCAGAGATCATCAGCCTCCCCCAAGACTTGCTAACAGGTGGGGGATTCAGACACCCCCAAGACTTGCTAGCAAGCGGTGGATCTGTTCCAACTTTGTGGGAGCAGAGAAAAGGCTCCTCATCATCATCGCATGTCACTGATAAGGTCTCTAAGATACCCACTGAGATACATGGGGGTGCCTGTGAGGAAGGAGACAGCATCTCCTTGTCCTCTGTTGCCAGCTGGGTCGTAAAGCCCATGAGTCCACCCCGGTATCCAGCACAGAACACAGTTAGAGCACACCTGTGGCAGCCTGGCAAGAGGCCCTGGTCCTGGGAGCCACTCATGCACCCGGGGGCTGGCACTGGCCTCCTATATGGAGAAACCTAAAAACACATGCAGTGTGGAGCAGCCACCATGCGCAGGGTGAGGAGAGAGGATGGGAACAGATTAAGTAAGCTCCTTTCTTTGGTGAGATAAGTAAGTGAGTATAGAGTTCCCACTGGCTACCTGAACAACACAAAAGAGCACTGAGCTGGAACCTTTTCGGAGAGATCCTGTCCCCAAGGGCTACCTGCTGGGACAAAGAAACCACAGAAACAAGATGTGGTTGGGAGGTCTTTTGTGCGCGGGAACAGTTTGAGAGAGGGAGTTCCAAGGCTGTGTGACCACGCAAACAACACGCATCGGGGTCTAAGGAGAACCTCAGAAAAACACATGGAGGGGCCTCAGTCAGCATCTGGGATGCCTGTGGTTGGCTGGTGTTAGTATTAACTGTTTTTTCCCTAAGGCCATATCCTTGCTCCAGCACCAGAGAAGCCAAGTGGAGAGCAGATGGGGGAGGGAAGGTAGAGGCAGGGAAGAAAGGGGGACAGACAGAGAGAGAGAGAAAGAGAGAGAGAGAGAGAGAGAGAGTGAGAGTGAGAGAGAGAGAGAGAGAGAGAGAGAGAGAGAGAGAGAGAGAGAGAGAGAGAGCGAGCGAGCCTGGCTCCTGTATACGCATTTTTTCTTTTCTTTTCTTTTCTTTTTCTCGCCGTCACCCAAGCTGGAGTGCAGCGATGTGATCTCTGCTCACTGAAACCTCTGCCTCTCAGGTTTAAGTAATTCTCCTGCCTCAGCCTCCCAAGTAGCTGAAACTACAGGTGCCCAACACCATGCCCAGCTACTTTATGTATACTGAGTAGAGACAGGGTTTCACGATGTTGGTCAGGCTGGTCCCAAACTCCTGGCCTCGAGTGATCCACCGACCTTGGCATCCCAAAGTGCTTAGGATTGCAGGCGTTAGCCACTGCTCACAGCCCTATATGTGCTTTTTTCTTTTTTTTTCTTTTTTTTTTTTTTTTTTGAGAGGGAGTTTCGCTCTGTTGCCCAGGCTGGAATGCAGTGGCGCCACCTCGGCTCACTGAAAGATCTGCCTCCCAGTTTCACGCCATTCTCCTGCCTCAGCCTCCCGAGTAGCTGGAACTACAGGCGCCCACCACCACACCTGGCTATTTTTTGTATTTTTAGTAGAGACGGGGTTTCACCGTGTTAGCCAGGATGGTCTCCATCTCCTGACCTCGTGATCCGCCCGCCTCGGCCTCCCAAAGTGCTGGGATTACAGGCATGAGCCACCGTGCCCGGCTGCATGTGCATCCTTAACTGATATGCCCTATTGTATCCAAGTGGCAAGGAAATACTAGATTAAGCCAATTAAATAAGAGTACGCCAAAGAGCCTACCTAAGAGAGCGTATGTCACACGTCCACAAGGAAAAGCTCCTCTGCCAGCTAACACGGAGCCCTCACTGTGAGTCACACGGTCAACTTTGGTTTTGGATTAGAGCGGGTTTCCTCTCCTCAGCAAAGAGTTGTGGCTGTGGAGGTGGTGAGTGGAGGGAAGTAGCACCATGTGTCTCAAAGACCTACTTGTTTTCCTTCTCAGAACCTGTTGAGAGGCTTGCAAGCAGGCTTTACCGTTTTTCTTTCCTCTTAGATTGCTGGTTCCTTGCAGGCAGGGGCTGTGCATTGCTCCTTGAAGATCTTACTTGAAACAGTATCTGTACAGTAGAAATTCAATAAATACTTCATTAATATTAAACCTGGCTATGTAAATGTGACAGAAGGAGGCATATGGAATTTAGGCCAGGTGCGGTGGCTTACGCCTGTAATCCCAGCACTTTGGGAGGCTGAGGCGGACAAATCACTTGAGCCCAGGAGGCAGAAGTTTCAGTAAGCTGAGATCACTCCACTGCACTTCGGCCTGGACGACAAGGCAAGACTCCATTAAAAAAATATATATATATATATATATTTTTTCTTAATGAAGAAACCCCTGCAAAACCTTAAGTCAGTTTCTTTCCTGACACTTATGGGGCAGCAAGACTAGACACGTGGATCCACCTCTGTTCAGGCTCAGTAGCTGTGACAGCAGCAAATAGGATGTCACTATTTTCCTGTCCTTTTGGGTCTTCCCAAAGACATACATAGGAGTGGGAACAGGTGAAGCAAGGAATTCCAACAGCTGTCGGCTAGGGAAAATTCACAGCCTCTCCTGTGTCTGCCATTAGTCAGGGTCAAGGCATCTTCCCTGCAGACTCCTTGAGACAAAAGGTGCTGTCAATCTTTGGTGGTTTGCAGAGTCTTGGCCAAAGTAACTTTTGCCGCCTCTTTTACTGTATAGCCCCGTTGCCAGGGACAAGGAAATACTCTTGGCAAACCCTCCAGGAATGGCCTCAGCAGAATCCTGGGCCCTATCCTGGAAGTTTATGACATTCCATGCTATGGAGTTCTCAGGGTGGCACAGGAGCTAAACACAGGCCTCCACACGGCCTGCAACAGTCTCAGAAGGTGTGTTAGCGATTCTCTTCTTGCAAGGTGGCGTGCTAAGCAAGCTCTTCCCTGACTGCTAAAGGAAGAGCCCTCAGCAGCGCTCAGCCTTTGGCTTTCTCCTGTATGCCAATCCCCGTCCTTCAGGACTTGTGGTTGGAAGAGTAGACACAGGGTCACATGTCTGACTGCCTGCTTTCCCCGTGTTTGTCTCCCCTCTTTCCAACACTGTCAAGGAAAGAAAATGTGAGTTCCCTGGTACTTTCTGTCTGAGATGGCCTCAGATATGAAACTCCATAGCCTAACCTGTTAATTGTGGTTACTGACACAGTCTATGGGAGGCAAAGGAATATGGAAAATCCTGTTCTAACTGCACATCCCCTGCCATTTATGTATCTGTCATGTTAAAAGGTTAAGAATGTCAACTTGAGATCTAAGCCTGCCTCTTTACCTTGGGCAAGGTCTAATATTTCATTCCATGGGACCATAACCCTTAAGGCTCAAACTTAGAAGAATGGTGCTAGGGAACACGACTGGAGGTAAAAATTAAAATGCAAAACTTTAATACTTGGTAAATAGTACCTATATTGCATTAACTCCTATTCCAAAATTAATAGAATGCCCTGTATTCACAGTGCAGTTTATGGTGAATTAGTAAAATGACGATAGTCCCAGCTCACAAACTAAGAGGTGCTCATGAAGAGTTTTACATATTAAAATGAAATTCTCTTGACTGCTTATCCTATGTTAAAGATTTCCTTTATGATAATTTACACAACTGCTCCAAATCAGATTTTCTTTTCCTATATGGACTGTAAATTAATGTGCTGCTTTGATAGGAGGTTGCCTGTTAATGGGGAACTCAGTAAGTGTTGCTCTATGTCCGTTAAACAAGTTGAATACAACTCTTTGAAACTTCAGGTACTGCAGGATGTGGGTTTTACAAGGTGCTTGTGTCTGCACTTGAAGTAATGAAAGGTTCATTTCATCCCACAAACTAATTGGTAATTGTCTGTTACTACTAGGATTATCCTGGTAATAGAAATTATTTTTAATGATAAATTAAGCTTTCAGAGGGATTGACAATTCACAAACTAGATGCCATTGGCCAAATTACTAATGTCCATGGTATTCTCTGATGATGTCTTCCACATATTATGAAACATCATATCTTTAATTCACATTGATTTTTTGGTAAAGAATACCACTTTCTCCAAATGTTAGTCAGTTATCAAAATACAATTGTCTTTTCCTTAAACTCTGACTTTTAACATATAATATAGCCACATATAAACTTAGGTCTAACACTCATTTGTCAGAACTTTTTGAATATAAGCTTATTCCTGTCATCTTATATAGATTTTTATTTCAAAAGAAACAGGGAAACACTGAGATTAGCTGATGTTACGTAAACTGAAGTATTTAAATGTATAGTCTGTACAGTGTACTTCACTTTGCAACTTACTCTGAAAGCACCAACAATGAATTGATGGAAGAGTAAAGAAATGGCAAAGTGTATCGATACACAAAAGAATTCATAAATTGTTACCTGCAGAATCTAGGTGGCAGAATTCTTTCAACATTTCTGTAGCTTTAAGGTTTTCATAATAAAATGTAGGGAAATTTATTTCAAAACCTTCATGAAAATTAAAAGAGCAAAACCAAAAAAAAAATAAAATAAATTTCATCTGATCCTGAATTTTATAATCTCTTCAAATGACCTGTTGGTTGACCCGTGTCAGTTCTACACTGTTCTAACTACCCAGTCTTCTTTACAGGAAGACTTAGCATCTGGCAGGCGATGTTCCCCACTGTAAATCACTTTCAGAAATTACTTCTGAGAGAAGTGTCAATGGCAATGGCCTAGAATCAGCATGAGAGATATTTAAATTTGCTTTGTTTTATCAATTAGAAACACGAACACTTCTATTTAGTTGAGAAAAACTACATCAATTCAATTTCATTTACTAGTGTATTATTTTAACAGTTTAAGTTAGTACTCCATAGACTGAAACCATTTTCTAATAAACCATCAGTCCAGCAAATGTGTCCCCCAATTTAGTAAACTACACATTCAGTTCAGTAAGAATGCATTCAGAATTTTTCATCAATTCAACAGGATTCCTCATTATTTAAGTAATGATATGCATCATAATAATACATCCTATGTTGCAAATACTATGTAGTAGTACTATATTAAGTGGTTTATTTTCATTATATTAGGTAAATTGTAAAAACTATCAAATATAATGTCAATGTTATCTTCATTTGAAAAAGAAGAACTTGAGACTCAGAAATATAAAGTTAATGACAGAACAGGAATGCAAACAAACTCCTATCCTGACCTCTCTGTTATACCTCTTCCATTAATGAGGCAGTAACTGCCTACTGGTCTGTATCTCTACTGCTCTATTTTGGAGAGTTGGCATAAATTATGGCACAATAGTAATACCTTTGGTTGAGAAGAAGTTTTAGTGACATGGTAAAAACAAGGAGCAGTGTATGAGTTTCTAATTCTTCAAAGCAATTTTAAGATAAAGAACGTCAGTGACTCCAACAATATATTCAAACAATATATGGTATGTGTAACAAATGAGTACTTTATTGTGATAGGCAGTCTCAAAAACAGTCCCAAATAATTTCCCCATCCTAATATTCATGGTCTTCTCCTTGAATAAATTCCCTCTAATCACACAACAACATTGATGGGATTATCATTAACATAAATAAGTTATAAAATATTGTGACTTCCATATTGATAGTAGTCCCTCTCTAGTGCTGTTTGACTTTCACACTTTGATAAAGTGAGCTGCCATATTGGAGAGACCAGCCTGGCAAGGAAATGAAGGAGGCCTCTGACCAAAACTCAGTTAGGATATAAAGACCTGAGTCCAACAATTTATGAAAATCTCAATGCTGCTAACAACCACTAGGTGAGAATGGAAGTGGATCCTTCCCTACGCACGTTTTCAGATGAGACTGTAGATCTTGATTCAGGCCTTGTGAGAGATCGGGAAACAGAGAATCCATCTAAGCCATGTCCAGATTCATTACACACAGAAACCATAAGGTAATAAATGTATGTCACTACAAACCACTAAGTTTCAGAGCATTTTTGTTATGCAACAATAGATAATTAAAATATTCAATTGCCTGTGTTAAAATTACTCAATTTTTGTAGCCATTGATAATTTACATTTAACTCCAAATTCGTTGAATCCATATTCAGTGCATACTTTTAATATTCATGTCAACAATTCAAATATATATTCAACAATAATGAGAATTATATTCAGAAGTAAAACACTCAATAAATGAGGATTCAATACCTACACATGGTAAAGATTTCAAGTTCTGACAATTCGTGTCTTCCAAAAGACTAATGAAAAGATGAAATTAAACAAAACCACTAATGATGCATGCAATTTTTTCCAATTAATGAGTTTGTGGATTTGTGCTGGGTGTGCATTGGGAGGATTACTACAGTCAATCATGAATTGTATTGACTCAAATTTGTACTCAAATGTTTCCAAAGAAAATGTCTCAGTATTTATTTTTTAGCTTGGTTCTGAAAGTGTTATAGCCACTGTTACAAAACACACTGGTGGCCCATCCAAATAATTAATCACTGAGGATAATTTCATTGCTGTATAATGATAAAAATGTAAATATCAATCATTATAAAACATTCAGATTTTTAGCTGTTACGCAGCTCATTTTCATTAGCCAAATTGATGGTATATGCTATACTTTTTTACATAATATTTTATAAGGCAATGTTCTCACATTAGTAAATTTAAGGGAAAGGTATTATTCATGCTATGTAAAAGGTTTCTGGGCCATTAGGTACCACGGTAATACCATATTGTACAGTAGTACTTTAAAAATCAAGTCTTGAGGAAATATGAATTTTATCCAGGGAAATGCTTATAATAGAAAGTATAACACAAAATGTGAAGCTCAGCTGGGCACAGTGGCTCACACCTATAATCCCATCACTTTGGGAGGCTGTAGCCGGCAGATTACTTGAGGTCAGGAGTTTGAGACCAGCCTGGCCAACATGGTGAAACCCCATCTCTACTAAAAATACAAAAGTTAGCTGGGCATGGTAGCGGGTGCCTGTAATTCCAGCTATTCGGAAGATGGGGAATCGCCTGAACTGGGGTTACAGTGAATCGTGATTGTGCCACTGTACTCCAGCCTGGCAACACAGTGTCTCAAAAAAAAAAAGAAAACATGGCAAAACTCAATTTAAATACTGATAAAAAATTAAACGTTTAAAAAATTATTAGACTTTTTGTTGCCATGTCCCTCAGTATTCATCCAGGCTTAAAACAAGTGAGTTACACATAAATACCGCATTGGCCAATGAGAATCCATTTCATAAACATCCATAGTATTACAGTTAAAAATTCAATCAACAAGTGTAAAACACAACCCTCTTCTCCACACCTTTGCTATAGAAAACAAAGGTGTTAAAGGAGCATCAGCAAATGTTTCACTTCAGGCCTGATGCAGGAGACAGCAGTGGCAGTGGTAGAAGCAAATAGTGTCCCTTCAGGAGGGAGATGGGGAGGAAATCCTCCAACTCACCATGAGGAAGCAGGAAAATATCCACTGCTTTTGGGTAAAGGGTAGAAGCAAAAGCAATCTGCCCCTAATTGAAGGGAAATCTCTAGGGCTCTAAATTCCTCAGTGACACAAAGCAGAAGTCAGCTACCATTAGGAGAGGTACAGGAAAGTCCCTCCTAAGAAAAATCAGAGATGCTGAAGAGGTCCTAAATCCTAGACCTAGGAGGATAGGTTCTGTAAGACTAAATCTAGACTTGGAGAATCCTGCTGGCACCCACCATGTCTAACACTGAATCATAAGCCACAACACTGTACCTCTGAGGAAGGACAAGAATGCAGAGAAAGACGCCCTCTGTGGAACACATAGTCAGGCACTGTGTAAGGCTGAGAATAGGGTGACAGAAGCTGAACAATCCTCTGTCACCCCAAACAGAGGAGAACAATAATAGCCGCAAGATAATCAGAGTGCATCGCTGTACACATTTGAGACTGTAGTGAACTGAGGATAATACTAGCCACCACAAAACCCAACCCAGCTAAATTACTGGATTATTGACTTATCCTCCAACACTAAGAGACTCACAAAGATTCCCATATCCAGAGGTATACAGTATTTACCTTTGATTTTGCTGTTCTTCCACAAACTGAAAAAGAAAACAGACTACCAAGAAATAAAATAATAAATAATCAGATTCAGAAATGATGCAGGTATTGAAACTATCACATAGGAATTTTAAAAGAACTAAAATTAATATAGAAGAGGTGGAAACATGCATGAAGTGATGGGGATATAAGCAAAGAAATATAACTGTAAGTAAAGAATGAAACACTTACCAAAATGTGAAAATGAAAATACAGTATCAGAGCTGAAGAGCACCTTAAGCAGGCTTATCAGAAAAAAAAGAGCCAAAAAAAGGACAGTGAATTTCAAGATAACTCAATACAGATTATCTTTAAAAAGAATTTTAAAAATTAAACAGAGCATCCAAGAATTGTGGGACAGTATCAAGAAGTCGAACCTATGGGTAACTAGACTCCTAGAAGAATAGGAGAGAATAAGGCAGAAGAATTATGTGAAGAAATAATTCCTGAGAATTTCCAAAATAAATCAAGAAGAGACAACAAATCAGAGACTATCAGAGAACATTAAAGAAAGTGAATAATAATGCAAAACTCCTATCATATTTATTTGCTTTTATCATTATTAATATTAGTATTATTCATTTGCTTTTGCTGAAAATCAAAGATGGCAGACAGAACAAAAAGAGAAAGAAACATTACCTCCAGAGGATCAAAGTCAAGGATTAGGCAGACTTTTCCCCTGAAATTATGAAAGGCAAATAACAATGATGCAACGCTTTAAAGGGCTGAAAGGAAAATTATGTCAACTAGGAATTCTATACCTACTGGAAATAAACAATAAAATAAATCAACAATAAAAATAAATTAAAACTTTTTCAGGAAACAGAGTAATTTTTCCTGCCAACTGACATGCAATGTAAGGCATAATAAGGGAAATTCTACAGAGCAAAAAATATGACAGGAGTAAATCTAGATACACATAAAGAAATGTAGACTAGTAAAAATAGTAAAAGTCAAGGTAAAGAAAAAAGTTTTAAAATTTTTTAATCATTTAAAAAGATAACATTGACATAAGCAAAAATAATAAATATTGTGGATTTTACAACATATATAGGAAAAAAATCATAGTTCAGATTCTGAGACAAAAAAACAAAATTATACTATTATAACTTCCTTACAATATATAAGCCACAGTGCAATATAATTTGCAGTAGACATAGTAAATTTTATATAAACCCATACACAGTAAATCCCATAACTGCTAGGTAAAAATAAAAGAAAGAGCTATGACTAATATGCCAACAGTGGAGATAACGCAATACTTTAAATGAAAACTCAGTTAATCCAAAATAATGGAGAAACTTTGAGGGTAAATAAGAAACAGATGGGGAAAATATAACACAATGACCAAAATGGTTGATGTAAACCCAAAATACAATAATCACATGAAATGCACATGAATTAAATATCACCAAATAAAAGGCTGAGATTGTCATATTATATTTAAAAAGTGATATCCAATCTAATGTGGTCAACATAAAGCCAAATTTCAATATATTACAAAAAGATAAAACTAAAAGTAAAATGACAGAAAATTATAATATCAAGTACTATACAAAAGAAATCCAGAGTAGTTACATCAGACAAGACAGACTTCAAACTAAAAAACAATTATAAGGAGCAATGATAGAGGATTCAATCCATCAAGACATAAGAATCTAATATACATATTCATACAACATTATTCAAAATATGTAGTACAAAAATGTATATAATTCAAAGAAGAAAAAGACAAAATCCATAATTATTGTTGAAGAAGTCAGTACTCCCCTCTCAATAGCTGATAAAAGCAGTAGACAGACCATTGGCAACAATAAAAGAATCCTACACAACTGTATCAATGAACATGATGTCATTGACATTAATAAAACATTCCACACAAAAAGAGCAGAATAACTATTATTTAAAGGACACTGGGACATTGATATAGATCATATTCAGTAACATAAATCAAATATCAATGCATTTACCAGAATTAAAATATTCCCTCTAAACAAAATGAAATTAAGTTTGGAATTAACAACAGACAGACATCTGAAATATCCCTAAATATATGAAAATCTAAAACTCAGGTGTACATAATTCACGGGCTATCAAAGAAGAAAGTCAGAGAGATTATAAAATATTTTTAAACTGAATAAAAACACAACATAGCATATGTGGGAATCAGTTAAACTGTTGCGATGAGCAAAATCTGCTTCATTAAATCCTTCTATAATAAAACCAGAAAGATTGCAAGTCAAGAATCTACACTTCTACCCTTACAAAAGAAGAAAAAAATGAAATAAAATGCGAAGTAACAATAATGAATAAAACAAGGACAGAAATCAATGAAGTTGAGAAAAGGAAAATAATAGAAACAAATCCATGAAACAGAAAAGCCTGTTCTCTGAAAACAATAAAATTGATACATCATTAGACACATCAAGCAAGAAAAAGATAGAGAAAACAGAAAATACTCAACTCAGGGAAAAATAGAACATCACTACAAGAACTAAAGATATTAAAAGGAAAATAAGGAATTATTATTAACAATTTTATGCCAATTATCTGTGATAACATAGATAAAACCGCAAACTCCTTGAGAGACACAAATATCTAAATCTCAGTCAAGGGGAATTACACAACAAGTGTAACTTTCTCCCTCTCATAGAAGATTTGATTCACAGGTAAAAATCCTTCACCCAAAGAAAACACAATTTGCTTCAAAGGTGAATACTGCCAAATATTTTAAAAGAAATTATACCAATTGTATATAAGATTTTGCAAAATACAGAAGCAACTGAATACTTCTTAAATCATTTTATGAGACTCTTTACTCTGATACCAAATCTAGATATAGTCATTGCCAGAACAGTACAGTCCAAAATTGTAAGTCAGAAGGGCCAAGATGGCTGACTAGATGCAGCCAGGAAGAGCTTCTCCTACCCAGAGACCGGCCAGCAAGAAAATTGACAGACTCTGATATGGTTTGGCTGTGTCACCACCCAAATCTCATCTTGAATTCCTGTATGTTGTGGGAGGGACCCAGTGGGATGTAATTAAACCATGCAGGTAAGACTTTCCTGTGCTGTTCTTGTGATAGCGAATAAGTGTCATGAGATGTGATGGTTTTAAAAAGGGGAGTTTCCCAGCCAGGCATGGTGGCTCATGCCTGTAATCCCAGCATTGGGAGGCCGAGGTGGGCGGATCACCTGAGGTCAGGAATTCAAGACCAGCCTGGCCAACATGGTCAAACCTCATCTCTACTAAAAATACAAAAATTAGCTAGATGTGGTGGGAGGTGCCTGTAATCCCAGATACTTGGGAGGCTGAGGGAGGAGAATCGCTTGAACCTGGGAGGCAGAGGTTGCAGTGAGCCAAGATCACGCCACTGGACTCCAGCCCAGGCAACAAGAGTGAAACTCTGACTAAAAATAAATAAATAAATAGAAAAGGGGGAGTTTCCCACAAAGGTGTCTCTTTGATTGCTGTCACCCATGTAAGACATAAGTTGCTCCTCCTTGCCTTCTGCCATGATTGTGAGGCCTCCCTAGCCATGTGGAACTGTAAGTCCATTAAACCTTTTTTCTTGCACAAATTACCCAGTCTCACATGTGTCTTTATCAGCAGTGTGAAAATGGACTAACACAGAACATTGGTACAAGGAGTGGGGTGCTATGAAAATGTGGAAGTGACTTTGGAATGGGGAAACAGGCAGAGGCTGGAACCGTTTGAAGGGCTCATTAGGCAGGGAAATTGGGAATGATTGGAACTTCCTAGAGACTTACTGAATGGCTTTGCCCAAAATGCTGACAGTGATATGGACAATAAAGTCCAGGCTGATGTGGTCTCAGATGGAGAGGAAGAACTTGTCGGGAACTGAAGCAACGGTGACACTTATGTTTTAGAAGAGATTGGTGGCATTTTGTCCCTGCTCTAGATATTTGTGGAATTTCGAACTTGAGAGAGAGATGATTTAAAGTATCTGGCAGAAGAAACTTATAAGCAGCAAAGCATTCAAGAGGTAACTTGGGTACTGTTAAAGGCATTCAGTTTTGAAAGGGAAACAGCATAAAAGTTTGAAAAACATGCAGCCTGACAATGTGAAAGAAAAGAAAAATCTCATTTTCTGAGAAGAAATCCAAGCTGCTTGCAGAAATTTATATAAGTAATGAAGAGCCAAATGCTAATCACCAATGGGGAAAATGTCTCCAGGGAATGTCAGAGGTCTTCACAGCAACCAGCCCCTCCCATCACAGGCAAGGAGGTCTAGGAGGAAAAAGTGGTTTTGTGGGCCAGGCCCAGGGTCCCCATGCTGTGTACAGCCTAGGGACTTGGTGCCCTGAGTCCCAGCACCTCCAGTCATAGCAGAAAGGGGCCAACATAGAGCTCAGGCCATGGCTTCAGAGGGTACAAGTCCCAAGTGTTGTCAGGTTCCATGTGGTGTTGAGCCTGCCAGTGCACAGAAGTCCAAGAACTGGGATTTGGGAACCTCCAACTAGATTTCAGATGATGTATGGAAATGCCTGGATGTCCAGGCAGTAGTTTGCTACAGGGGCAGGCATCTCATGCAGAACCTCTACTAGGGCAGTGCAAAAGGGAAATGTGTGGTCGGAGGCCACACACAGAGTCCCTACTGAGACACTGCCTCGTGGAGCTGTGAGAAGAGAACCACCATCCTCTAGACCCCAGAATGGTACATCCACCAATGGCTTGCACCACACACCTTGAAAAGCTGCAGACTCTCTACGTAAGCCCGTGAAAGCAGCCAGGAGGGAGGCTTTACCCTGCAAAGCCACAGGGGCAGAGCTACCCAAGACCATAGGAACCCACCTCTTGTATCAGCATGACCTGGATGTGAGAAATGAAGTCAAAGGAGATCATTTTGGAGCTTTAACATCTGACTGCCCTGCTGGATTTCAGACTTGCATAGGGCCTGTAGCCCCTTTGTTTTGGCCAATTTCTCCCATTTGGAATGGCTGTATTTACCCAATGCCTGTACCCACATTGTACCTAGGAAATAACGTAACTTGCTTTTCATCTTACAGGCTCACAGGCAGAAGGGACTTGCCTTGCCTCAGATGAGACTTTGAACTGTGGACTTTTGACTTGATGCTGAAATGTGTAGGGACTTCGGGGGACTGTTAGGAAGGCAAGATTAGTTTTGAAATGTGAGGATATGAGATTTGGGAGGGGCCAGGGGCAGAATGATATGGTTTGACTGTGTCCTCACCCAAAACTCATCTTGAATTCCCATGTGTTGTGGGAGGGACCCCATGGGAGGTAACTGAATCATGGGGGCAAGTCTTTCCCATGCTGTTTTCAGGATAGTTAGTAAGTCAAATAAGATCTGATGGTTTTTGAAAGGGGAGTTTCCCTGTACAACCTCGCTTTTTGCCTGCTGCCATATGTGTAAGATGGGACTTGTTCCTCCTTTCCTTCTGTCATGATTATTAGGCCTCCCCAGTCATGTGGAACTGTAAGTCCATTAAACCCTCTTTCTTTTATAAATTACCCAGTCTCGAGTATGTCTTTATCAGCAGCATGAAAACGGACTAGCACAGACTCCAAGCAGACTTCCTCTCCTAGAGGAAGGCATTGAGAGGCGAGAGGGAGCAGAACCTGGGCTGAAAGTGGAGGAAGCTGGGAACCCTGCAAGGAGCTGCGGAGCACCAGGACTCCTTATGCACCTCCAGTGGCTCCTAGGGAAGCAGTGAGTTAAATAGACCCGGTGTGGCCCTCTCTTTCCACAGACCTCTGGAATCTTCAATGTAGAAAAATCTATTTTTAAAATACATGCTTGCAACTGACAATTGAAAACTGAAATAAAACAATACCATTTATACCATCAAAGCATTAAATATATAGGGTTAAATGTAACAAAATATATATGAAGTTTATTCCGTGAAAATTACAAGACAATAATGCAATAAATTAAAGCAGAATGTGTGTTTGTGTGTGTGTGTTTGTGTGTGTCTACTGGAATGAAAGACTCAACATGGGTAAGTTGTTGCTTCTCTCCAAACTGTTGATCTTGAAATTAAACACAATCCTAATAAAAATTCTGGCATATACTTATGTAGAAATTAACAAGTTGATATTATATTTTTGTGCCAAATTGAGGGACCTAGAATAGTATTAACAGAAAAAAAAAAAAAAGCTCAAAAAAGAAGAACAAAGTTGGAGAACTTATACTGCCTCATTCAAGACCCAATATGAAGTAAGAGTAATCAAGACAGTATCTTTTTGACATAAAAACAGACACATAGATTGAGGAGGAAAAAAGAGTTCAGAAATACCTCCCCCGGGCCACTGACTTTTGACAAATGTATTAACATAATTCACTGGAGATAGGAGAGTCTTCCTAACAACTGATGGTAAAACAACTGGACATATTTTTGTATATAACCATAAAAAGAACCTCATATCACTTCCAAAAACATCAAATTAATCATAGATCTAATGTAAACGTTAATATGTACAAGTTCTAGAAGACAATGTAAGGGTTAGGCAAAGATTTCGTACGTATGATGCAAAAGGGAAGCATCAAAGAAAAACTATAAAAACAAAACTTCACTAAGATACAAAAGCTCTGGCCAGGCGCGGTGGCTCACGCCTGTAATCCCAGCACTTTGGGAGCCCGAGACGGGCGGATCATGAGGTCAGGAGATCGAGACCATGCTGGCTAACATGGTGAAACCCCGTTTCTACTAAAAAATACAAAACAATTAGCTGGTCGTGGTGGCGGGCACCTGTAGTCCCAGCTACTCCGGAGGCTGAGGCAGGAGAATGGCGTGAACCCGGGAGGCAGAGCTTGTAGTGAGCCGAGATCATGCCACTGCACTCCAGCCTGTGCGACAGAGCAAGATTCCGTCTCAAAAAAAAAAAAATGAAAGCTCTGTTCTTTGAAACATATTGTCAAGAAAATGAAAAGATAAGGCACAGTCTGAGAGAAGGTATCTCCAAAGTACTTATCTAATAAAAGACTTGTATGCAGGAGCTAGGAAAAAACAGAAAATAAACAAACAAAATCCCTTACTACTCTAAGAAACAGAAAAACCCAACTAAAAAAAATTGGCAAAAGGTGTTAAAAAATACTTCACCAATGAAGAGAGATAGTTAGAAAAGAGAACATAAAAAGATATTTAACATCAATGGCTATTTGGGATTCTCTCCTAAAGCAAAACCACAATGAAATGCTACTACCCACCTAATAAAATGGATAAAATAAAACCATATTCCAGGCTGGGCGTGGTATTTCATGCCTGTAATCCCAGCACTTTGAGAAGCCAAGGCAGGCAAATCGCTTGAGCCCAGGAGTTCAAGACCAGTCTGAGCAATGTAGCGAAACCTTATCTCTACAAAAAACAGGATAATTAGTGGATCATGGTGGTGCATGCCTGTAGTTCCCACTACTCAGGAGGCTGAGGCAGGAGGACTGCTTGAGCCCAGAAGGTCAAGGCTGCTGTGAGCTGTGATTGTGCCACTGCACTCTAGCCTGGGCAACAGAGTGAGACCCTGTCTCTAAATAAATAAGCACGAGAAAGAAAAAAAAATTATATATATTCCACACAGTGCTACACAGAGCTAACAAAATTGTGGAGAAACTAGAACCTTTATACCTAGAATCATGGAAATGGAAAACTGCATGGCAATTCTGTAAAAGAGTTTGGTGTTTTTAAAAAGTTAAGCATGCATTTAAGAATATCTATTCCATTCCTAGGCATTTACCTGAGAAACGAAAACATGTTTGATATTTTAAGCAAATGTTTGTAGCAAATGTATTCATAATAGCTAATGACTGAAAACAACGTCAAAGTCTATTAACTGGAGAGTGGATAAACAAATTGTAATAAAGCCACAGTGAATGCTACTCAGTTTTTTTAAATGTGCTGTGATATATGATACAACATAGTTTAAGCTCAAATGCATTATGCTGAGTGAAAGAAGCCAGACACAAAAGACTACGTACAGCATCATTCTATTTATATGACATTCGGAAAAAGGCAAAATTACAGGGACAGAAGTCAGAGGGGGTTGCCAGGGCAGGGAGGGTAGACGGGTGACTACAGTGGGGAAGGAGGGAGCTTAGAGGGATAGTGAAACTGTTTTGTTTTTGTTTTCATTTTTGTTTTGAGACAGTCTCACTCCGTCATCTAGGCTGGAGTGCAATGGCACAATCTCAGCTCACTGCAACCTCGGCCTCCCAGGGTCAAGTGATTCTCCTGCCTCAGCCTCCCGAGTAGCTAGGATTACAGGCACTCGCCACCACACCTGGCTAATTTTTGTATTTTTAGTAGAGACGGGGTTTCATCAGGTTGGCCAGGCTCGTCTTAAACTCCTAACTTTAGGTGATCCACCCTCCTTGGTCTCCCAAAGTCCTGGGATTACAGGCGTGAGCCAACGAGCTCAACTGCCACTGTTTTCTATCTCCCTTTTGGCTGCGGTCACATGACAGTACCCATTTGTCAAACTTCACTGAATGCTAAACTAAAACAATTGAGCCTTATAGTATGTATACTACACATCAAATTCTGAATATATCCTGAAACAAAATTGAATTAAAAAACTGTTCATCATATGACAGAAATCAAAAGGTCTCAGTCCACCAAAAAATAATCCATTGTGGGAGAGGCAGGTGAGACCTAGGCGAGGGGATGGGATAGTTTGCCTTCTGAAGTAGTAGCTTGTAGTAAAATGCCAAGGAAAACAGGAGTTTGGGGAAATAAAATCAAAGCACATACCCAATGGCGAAGAGCTTGCACTCAATAACTGCACCATCAAATGCTCATAAAAATATTAATAAAACCTCCATGGTAAATATATGCATGTAAAAATAAATGCAAAATAACATCATGGCATCTTACCCTCTCTTCCTCTACCCATTTATCCAAGACACCTGTAACCAGCTGGTATCTACAGATCATTTCTACGCATTCTAATTTTTCTTCGCTAGATAACGTAACATGCCAAAACAAGTAAATGAACAATGTTGATTGCGAATATAAATACAAAAAAGTCTTCTTCATCAAAAAATGGTATGTGAGGGTGATGAATATGTTAATTAGCTTGAATGAGTCATTCCACAATATATACATATATCAAAACATCATGGTGCACCCCATAATATGCATAAGTTTTATTTGTCGAATTAAAAAATAAATACATATATAAATAAATGTGCTTTAAAAGTACTCAGTTAAATTGAATACACAAACACCTATATTCTGCAGGATCTTGGGTTGAATATTATTGTGAACATACCTTTTATTACATCATAGAATAATAAATTCTGACTCCTACACTGAAGAAACTAGAACTACAAACAAAAGTAGCACCCACTTTCAAATCTCCTGATTCACAGGTCTTTGAATGTGCCCGCTTTCAACATGAGATCCCTCATAGAAAACATAGGACTGAAGAACATTTAAAAGTGGATGGAACCGGGTACAGTGGCTCCTGCCTGTAATCGTAGCACTTTGGGAGTCCAGAGCAGGAGGATCATTTCAGTCTGGGAGTTCAAGCAGCCTGGCCAACATGGCAAAACCCCATTTCTACAAAAAATACAAAAAGAAGCCAGGTGTGCTGGCTTGCAACTGTAGTCCCAGCTACTCAGGAGGCTGAGATGGGAGGATCACCTGAGCCTGGGAGGTCGAGGCTGCAGTAAGCTATGATCACACCACTGCACTCCAGCCTGAGCAACAGAGTGCAACTATCTCCAAGAATAAAAAATAAAGTAGATGAATGAGGAAAGGAAGAAAACAATTTTTTAATATACTGTTGGATTTGATTTTATCATTTTTGAGGATTTCTGCATCTATATTTATGAGGAATATATTGGCCTGTAGCTTTTCTTCTATTGTTTTTGTCTGAGTTGGTATGAGGGTAATGTGGCCTCATGAAATGAGTTGGGAAATATTTCCTTCCTTCTGTTTTCTGCACAAAAGCATACACTATGCAGGATTGTTATTCCATCTGTAAATATTTTGTAGAATTCACCTCACCAGGAAACCATCTAGGCCTTTCTTTCTATTTTTTCTTTTCTGGAAGGTTTTAAATTATGAGTTTAATTTTCTTAATAGCTGTATAATTATTCAGGTTACCCATTTAATGTTAGTGTTGGTAGTTTGTGTTTCTTGAGGATTTTTTCCATCTCATCTAAATTGTCAAATATGTACGTACAGTTGTACACAGTATTCCCTTACTACCACCGCTCTGGGAAAGGTGGTCAGCAGCAGTAAAGGGAATTGCCATAGAGCTTAATTAATTAGAATATGAGAACAGAATGGGATGTAGTTTTAAAGAATAATCAGGGAATCAGACGTGGATCTGCTACTTGTTAGCTTGTTTTCTGACTTTGGTTCAACCACCACAATTCTCAGGGTGACCATTTCTCTAGCTCTGAAGTACATAGGAGAGAACACATGTCTGTTAAAGTCCCCTTCCTGATGAAAAATATTATGATTCCAACATTTATTAGACATTTACCTCAAAGGACATGAAAAAATCTGGCAAATGGAGAGAAAGAATAAAGCACTGAATCAAAACAGGATCAGACCTTCACTTTACATTTTACAATCTGTGTGGCTTCAGAAAGCCACTGGAAGTATATGAAGTCTATCTTGTTCAACATTAATGATTGTTTGAAAAATAAATGTGATGATGTGAATTAAAATGCTCTGTAAATTGTAAATGTACAATGGGACATTATTGCCGGTGGTCAATATTTGAAGAACAGAATTGGTAAGGCCTTGTGAGCCAAGGGCAGGAAAGACTAGTCATTGTAAGAGAAGGCGATCTCGAATCTCCACTCACAGCTGGACAATCACACCACTGCCCTAGCTACTGGGTTTTAAGAAGCTGGATCTGCAAACATTTCTAAGCTAAATTTACAGTATGAGTATCTTTAGGAACAAATCAGATCATCTGGACAAAAAGTGTGAAGTTTTTATGTTTGTTTGTTTTCTTCCGTTTTCCTAGCTCAAAGACTTGTGGATCTGTTTTTTCTTTTGAAAAAAACAAAGGTTTTTTTTTTTTTTTTTTTCCAGTTCCAAGACTCCTGAGTGTACTACAGAGGGAGACAATAATGTACACAAGTTTTGGTCACTAATATCTACAAAGTAGTTGGTTGTTGAACCTCCAGGTCATTTTTGGAGAAAAAATCAATTCTGAAAACAATCAAATGTATATATTTTTGCTCTTATTTTACTTCCAGGCCCTTTACTTGTCTCCATTACAGTAGCCACGACTCCACGACAAGCTCTCATTACCTTCAGCATAGGGCATCACTAGGCCCGCAGAATTGGATTCTCTGACTCCAGTCCTGTGCTCTGCCAGGACAATCAATTTTACACAAAGCTTCCGTTCTAGGAACACCAAACATTTTTTTGCACTTTATATCCTAACATTTCCTTCTTAGAAAACATGCCCTTCCCAACATCTCAAGGGAGTCTGAGATGTTTCTCTCTCTTTCTAAGGGAATTTCCTAATTCTCCACATTGAGGCCTTTTGTTTCCACCAAACTTCAGAATTCCTGAGATGAATCTTTATGCCTTGTGGAGGTCCTTTCCTCCCAGCTCTGCATTTTTAGATTACATTAGCTGTCCTTTAAAAATTTCAAACATACCAGGCACATTTATTTTGAACTTTCTCTGCCAGGTGTGAACTAAGTATGTTCCAGAGTAGTGGTTCTCAAACTTTGGGCAATCTGAGAAAAATACAGAGGTTCAGACTCTCTCCTTAAATGAATCCCAGCCTTTTTATGACTTATTAGCTCTCCAAGTAAGGACAGGGATAGACATGGACATTTGAAAGGTATTTGCTGGGGTTTGAGGTAATAGGATTCAGCTGTGACAGAAAGATTCGGTTTCAAATAGCTGACTACTTAAGTTCTACATTTTAGAATGAAGGTCAGGCCCTGCATCAGCTTCACCCAACTTAATGATTCCTCCCTCAAGCCTATCCTGAATTTCTGAGATATTCTTTGCTAGAGTATGAGACTATCGTTATTAAACATTACACTGCATCAATTTAAGAGATATATTTTTTCACATTTTAATGTCTTTGATACTGGGTCATATCTTAAAATCTATGACATCTTAAAATTATTTGTCAGCATCTTTTCTTCCACATTAGCACCTAACATAATTGTGCTTCTTACAATCAAGTTTTCTTAGATTTGGTGAAATACAATAGCAAAGACATCAAGATAAGAAAATTCCACTCTAACTCAAAATTAGAAGAAGTAACCCAATGGTTCAATAAATATTGTGGAAATAAAGTGGTAGAATGATGTAATATTATATGATTAATTGAATTCAGGCTAGGATGCTTAAATATGAAAGTTTCAAGGAGGAATTTGTCATCTGCACAATTTTGTAAAAACACGGAGGAGTCTAGCTCTCTCCTTAAATGAATCTCAGCCTTTTAATGATTTATGAGCTGTCCAAGCAAGGACAGTGATACACACGGACATCTGAAAAGTATTGCTGGGATCTGGGGTCATACGATTGATGACATAGTTAATTACCCAGGGAACTGAAACATATTCCATCCAATAGCCAATTTGGTCTGTTAGGGACCATTAAAGGATGGGGCATGGACCACATCTCAGTTCTGAACTGTCTCTCAAGTTGTGGGTCATCAAACTTAGGTTCATTCTGAGAACACTTCAAAAACCAGATGTGTCTATATCTGTGTAACAAACTACCCCAGATTTAGTGGCATGAAACAATGACTTTTTTTTTTTAAATTATTGCTGCCTATCATGGCTCCAGGGGTTACCTGGACTTAACTAACTGGATTTCACTTGGGGATTTGCATATGGATGTATTAATGGCAAAATCATGAGTGGCTGGGGCTAGAGACGGCCCACATGTTGGGTGCCTGGGTGGGAAGACACAAATGGCTGGGAGTTGAAACAGAGGGACACCTTGGGCGCCTCTCCCAGTCTCCATGTGGCCTGTTTATGAGGTCTCTACAAGACCCTAGCTTCCGAGTAGTCATATCTCTTATATGCAGGCTCCTAGCTCCAAAGGTGAGTATCTCCCGAGAGAGAGAGACAGAGACAGAGAGAGAGAATCATTCTCTGAATCCAAAATTCGAGTCTTGCATTTTAAATAATCTGAAAGTTAATTAACACAAAATCTTTTTTCATTCTTAAAAAATTATAAAAGTTACTGCAATATATTCATTAGGAAAAAAAAACTGTAACTACATCTGAGTAGTCTGCTGAGTCAAACAGAAAACAGAAAAACCCACCCACCGAAATTCACGATGCCTGTCTTTCCAAAACACAAACTGGATCAACACAAAACTTCTCATCAAAGATGCTTAAAGTAGCATAAATAATGTTTCTTTGTGAAACATTAATTGTTTACTATTATGTATTGAACATAATTTTTAAAGTATATTATAAAGTAACTTGTGTCCCTCAAAATTAATTATCTCAGGTTAGTGGTTGATTTTATTTCTTATCTATGAACTGCCCCAGAGAGATGTGAAGCCTAGCGGTCTGAATAATCATGACAATAAATGTCCTCTATGTTTTTATATTTTTCAGAGAAATAAATATTAAATGGGGAGATGCCCATTGTTTGTGATTTTGACTCAACTTTTAAAACTTGCACATTTTGATCTGAATGCTACAAACTGGACCCACCAAAATAACTCGTATCACTTCACGCTATTTAAGAATCACGAGTGTTTACGTGTCGGAATCCAAGCTGAGTAAAATAAAGTCTCCAGAATCAGCATTCTGGCACTTATTTTCAATGTAATGTAGGCACAGTGGGAAGCTGTAGGTTTAACAGGGGGCAATACTGTTAATTAATGTATTAAATTTTAAAATAAGAAATACCCAAAATCTGATTGTCCATGTATCTATACATTCAGGTAATTTGGAAACTCCACTTTTTAATGAGCATATCTCCCCTAACAAGGCAGCCACTGACAAACTTGAAATGGGTAATATAAAATATCTAAAATATTTTTATGTTGATAATACTACTATAACAAACTTCCATGCTGAATGCCAGGAATACATTATTTCATTGTATTCTCACCAGAAACCTATAAGGCCAATAATATCCCATTTTATATCTGAGACATCTACTGTATAAATCACCCAATTTTATATAAATGGTTCAAGGAATCATTTGAATTCCTTACAACAAACAATGATGAACCACAAAAAGTAATGTAACCTTCCAACGTGCACTCTTTACCCTCTCGTTTCTCATTAATCCATTTTAGAGGCACTTTTATTTCTCATGCCAGCCCCTTGTTGAATTTCAGCATTGCTACTAGCCTTATAAGATGTCTAAAGGTCAGCATTTAATCTCAGAACAAGAACCAAAAACACAAACAAAAAGTTAATGAGCCCTCATCCCCACCCCTACCCCATAAGTCATTACAGTTACATAATTATCTAAACTTGGAATATGGATCACTGTGTTTAGGCCATAAGTTGACTAAGTCTGTAAAAAATGACTTCTAATCACACACTCTTTGCCAGGCAACAGGACAAAACTGTTCAAACAAAATTATGGAACTTTTATTCTAGATTGAAGTTGAGAGAGACAAAATACAAATAATAAAATAGATATAATAGACACACCACAATAACAGCTGGTGGTGAGAAAGAAAAATGAAGTAGGCCAGGAGATGGAAAGAATGGGCTCTCTGGGGTGGTGGCATTTCAGCAGGGGTGAAAAGACATTATAGTTTCTCTAGACAAATCACATAACCTCTGTATGCCCATGTTTCCTGATCTGTAAAATGACGAACTGGACTAGAATGCCATTTAATGGACCTCCAAGCCTTGAAGTTCTATGACCCTGAGCCCTTTCATTCACAAGAAAGCCTCCCAAAGAAGAGTTTGCACTAACAGCTCATCTAGTATCCATCCAATTCCAATGGAACCAACAGTAT
Organism: Macaca thibetana thibetana; assembly: GCF_024542745.1. Lineage (NCBI taxonomy): Eukaryota > Metazoa > Chordata > Mammalia > Primates > Cercopithecidae > Macaca > Macaca thibetana. Next base: position 164,890,035 of record NC_065583.1, on the reverse strand, counting down.
CAATCAATCACACTCCCTTATGAATAGTACCTTTCACCCCTAGAGGTGAAGATCTGCTCTCTTCTTTTTAATCTGATAAAGCTTTCTGGTAAATATTGCAATATAAGAGAAACAATATTTCTGAGCATCAGCAAGGAATGTGTCATGACTCCACACTGGCTGATCTTGTGGACTAGACAGGGAGAAAGATGTCATTTGGTGAATTATTTACCGCTCAAATTCTCACAATCTAAAACAAAAAACAAAAAACAAAAAAATCAGTGAATCAATTTCAACACAGAGAACCCAGTCCACTTTGTTTTTCTCTGACATGAAGGATGGTATTATGTAAATAGTGTCAGGATGTAGGGATCACTTAAGGGGAGGCAGCAATTTTGAAAACATAGATTAAAGAACAAGGATGCACATTGACATCACAAGCTCTGTTTGATGGGCTGAATGTAGTAAAATGTACCAGTAACACAAGCAAAATTCTATATTAGGGTTTAGAAAACCAATGCGCAAGAATAATATGGAAAGCCAAATCTTGGTAGCAACATACATTGGACAAAATATCCTTAAATATGTTGGCAATCAGTTTAAGTTGGAATAATCAATACTAAGAAGTTCTGCCAAAACTGTCACCCTAGGCTCTTGCTACCTAAAGTGTGGTCCCTGGAGCAGCTAAATCAGTGTCACCAAGAGCTTTCAGAAATGCAGCATCTTGAGGTCCACTCCAGACTTACAGAATCAGACTCCGCATCTCAAAAAGACTCCCAGGTGATTTAGTATACTCATTCAAGTTTCAGAAGCCGTATCCCAGTCTGTTACTCACATCAGACCAAGTAAAGTTCTAGTCTATCCTAGACAGACCACAACTGCAAGACAGGATCAGCACATATTAACGAGATGCAGATCAACTGGACCAGGGCATGGACAGACTCAAATCTCTAAAACTATCAAGGCTATTCAGAGGCTGGGACGATTTGGTTTGGAATGTGTTATTCGGTAAGGTTGCCACTAGCCACACGTGGCTATTTAGCTAATAATATAAGGCTAGTCCAAAATAAAAGGTGCCATAAGCATAAAATACACTTCAGACTGCTGAGGCTTAGTAATAAGAAAAAAAGTAAACTGTCTCTTTCATAATTTTTATACTGAAAATGTCAAAATAATATGTTGGTGTATTCGTTTAACTCAAATATATTATTAACATTAATTTCACCTGTTTCTATTTGCATTTTTTCATGTGGCTACTAGAAATTTTAACTTGCTTATATGGCAAACATTTTATTTCTCCTGGCATTGTTGCTTTAGAGACAATCAGGAACAGGTACAGTAGTTCTTTTCAAACATGTGAAGCGCTGTTATATAGAAGAAACATTAACTTGGCTCAGTCCAGAAACAATAATTAGAACCCTGCTATAATACTGCTTGATCAGCAAAGGCAGGTAACAAATCTTTCTTTCCCAACAATGCCCAGTAGGGAATGTCATCATTCTGACAGATCCATCTTCGAATAGGACTCTCACGAAAAGGTTGCACTTCTTGTCTTACCAAAAGATGTGAAAATATGGCAATAAAAATAAAACAAGAAAACCAAACTACCTGTCAAAAAGCACTGTCTCATTAGTAGTTCCCAGTACACTCTCCTTTTGCCTGCAGAGAACAATTACATAAATCATTTTATCTTCTCTTTAGAGAATAACAGGTGGACACCCAGGCAGGAAGCACATCATCAGAGGGATTCACATTCAGGTTTGCAAATGAACATTTTTCTGACGGTGACACTTACTTTTGTTAAACTTCCTCGTGGATACATTACAGATCATCTCCTGGAAGAAATATTTGCTGTCTTGAGACTGTCAGGATTCTCAGACAGCCTGTATCATCAGTATCAGAGGAGGAAAAAATAAATAATTTGTAAAACCACCCTGTGTCCATAAACCTGATCTCAACAAAGTATTAAGACTGTCAACAGAGTTTAGCAAAACATGTCTGTCTCACCACTATGATATTTGAGATAATACTCAAGAAAATATCTTACCTTTACTACAAGTTAAAGCTACAATAATGTGGCTATTTCACTAGTTCTACATAGTTCACTTTCTAACTGTGTATTAGAAATGCTAAATACTTATTTATGATCCTAGGAGATTGACTCTTTGACTCTATTTGGATCAATAAAATCAGAAAAAAACTCATTTTTTTTTCCAGGGGTGGTTTCTTTGATTTTCTTTAACAGAACCAGGTTTTTAAAGGAAAAATAAAATACTGTATTATCTGTACTAGCACAGAAAATCTTAACAATGGTTTGATCGACCTTCAAATTATAAAATATAAGTACCCCAAAGTGTTTCAAACACTGCTGTCTTTAAGATAACAATTTAGATTCAAAAGAATTCAGTCTGAGTCCCAGTTCTCATCAAGCTCAATCTGTTTATGAGACTTTAGTTCACTCATCATTTACCAAGGCACTGGCTGTTGTACTTATTCCTCCAGCTTTTACTTCCCATATTCCACATTTCTATGTAAATAGAAGGGAAAAAATGACTTCCCATTTAACTAACTAAAGCCCATGCATATTTATTTTAATAAAATAGGTGTTATTCAGGGATGAAAATCTTTACAGAAACTTTTAACACAGGTTTCTAAGAAGTCTGTGTGATAGCTCCCTGAAGACTTTTTAAAGTTTATAAAGCGATCTAACGTGAGTGCATTGCGAATATCTTGAAGGGATGGATAGACTAAAAAATACATACATACACACACACACACACACACACACACACACACTGCTTGCCAGATTTTGAAGACTAATAATGCAACCTCTAAAGCCAAATTAGGATTCACATTTGTAGATTCCCATTAAAATGAAAGCAACCATCAGTTATATTTACTTCATCCCATTCTGAAAATTGGAAAATAGTTTATAGCATAAAATAACTCTGGCATTAGTTTTACAAAAAGTTACACAGGGCCAGGCGTGGTGGCTCAAGTCTGTAATCCCAGCATTTTGGGAGGCCGAGACGGGCAGATCACGAGGTCAGGAGATCGAGACCATCCTGGCTAACACGGTGAAACCCCGTCTCTACTAAAAAAATACAAAAAAAAACCTAGCCGGGTGAGGTGGCAGGCGCCTGTAGTCCCAGCTACTCAGGAGGCTGAGGCAGGAGAATGGCATGAACCCGGGAGGCGGAGCTTGCAGTGAGGTGAGATCCAGCCACTGCACTCCAGCCTGGGTGACAGAGCAAGACTCCCTCTCAAAAAAAAAAAAAAAAAAAAAAAATTTACATGGAGGTTCTGGCATATCACAGAACTTTGTTTCTAATCACAAAATAATGAATTCAGGGAGCACCTATTGTTTAATTTGAACTCTTTTATAGGTACCATGTATATTCTGTTGCCAGCATTTTGATGAATTGATTTTTTAAAATCTCAATAACTAGCTCATTTTTCTAATCAATCACTGTATTTGGCTGGCAAACTACTTTCTTCCTAGCAAACTTCATATATAGTAAGTCACGTTAATATTTTTAACCAAGCTTCAGAGCAAGTGTCTGAGTTGAATTTGGATGTCCTGAGGTTGGCTATACATAAAGGCAGGAAGGTAAAGATCAGGGAGTTAGCCCCTTAATTGACTGGGGGAGGAGGGACAGGGGGTCAGGGAGCCATCATTTTCATGAACAGGAGCTAGCATGTGACTGTAACTGGAGTCCCGTAGTGTATCATGGCAAGAAACCTGACTCTCCAGTGGCTACTAGCCGAGGACACATTAGGAAGCCACAGCTATGTTAAGACAGCAGCTTCAACGTGGAAATCAGGTTTCTACCATCAACTTTTAGGACATGAAATAGCCAGGACCTGAATGCTTGTCTCAGCACCATTTTGAATGTGATCTGCCAGTCAACTTTATAAAATCAGGGTCTAAACATGTTGTTTTCTTTTTTTATTAACTACTATATCACTTGCCCCAGCACAATACTTTAATAACTATTTTTAAATGAAAAAGTAAATCTCACCTACTCCATGGTGATGGATATGGACTATATTATAATGGCCTCCCAAAATTCATAGCATCATAACCCCCAGTACATCAGAATGTGACCTTATTTGGAAACAAAGGCATAGCAGATGTAGTTACTTAAGATGAGGTCATACTGGAGTAGCAAAGGCTTCTAGTCCAATATGACTAGTGTCCTTAAGAAAAGGAGCACCACGTGAAGATGAAAACAGAGCTTGGAGTGAAGACACAAAAGCCAAGAAACAGAAAAGGGAACTGCTAGGGAACTACCAGAAACCTGGAAGAACAGATTCTCCCTCACAACCCTTAAAGAGACACCTTGGTCTTTGACTTCCATCTCCAAAACTATGTTTCTATTAATTAATCCACTCAGTGTGCAATGCTTTGTTACAGAAGGCCTAGCAAGCTAATACAATCGTCAAGACGATCTATGGCTTGATATTACACACAAGTCATGGAAAGTTTAAATCTGAATAAAATCAATAAAATATCAAGGCTAAGAAAGGAATTTTTCAAGGGATGGGTTGCACTATATTTAATGTTTGAGTCCGTGATAAATTGTGACTAGTCTATATTTAGAAAAGCATAAATGCATAAAATAAATCAAATCAAGACATCTAAAATGTAACCCCTGTGAGAAAGAGAAACTTTGATTTGTACTTTGACACATCCCTGGAACATAAATCACACCTTAGCACATTATGGCCACAAACCATAATGATTTTTAAATGAATGAATGGCTAATGCAGAGAAGAAATATTCCAAATACAGGAGCAAATTGGAGAACTTGCTTAATGAAACATTAAAAACTCAAAATCCAAACCAGAAATAAGGTATAAAAAAATCTTTTCTAACTATTTCTATTTGGACAATTTTGTCATTGTTGTATTAAGTGAATGTCAGCCAATTAAAACAGAAATATTAATGGAAAAAATAGAAATATGGCATATAGGTTGTCAGTTTGATAAAAATGCAAGTACAATAACATTTTCAACATTTCAACAAACTATCAATTTTTGGCTTCATACTGTACAGATGGCAAAGGTGCTGTGTTTTTAAGCAACAATTAGAAGTAACTGTATATCCACATATAGAAGAATGAAACCAGACCCCTGTCACCATATACAAAAATCAACTCTAAATAGATAAAAGACTTAAATGTAAGACCTAAAACTATGAAATTAGTTGAAGAAATCATAGTGGATCAATGCTTCATGAATTTCAACTGGACAATCTTTTTTTGTAATAAGATCTCCAAAGCAGAGACAACAAAAGCAAAAATAGACTAATGGGATTACCTCAAACTCAAAAGCTTCTGAACAGCAAAGTAAACAATAAAATGAAGAGACACCCTACAGAACAGGAGAAAGTATCTGCAAAATATGCATCTGACAAGGGGCTGATATCCAGAACTTATAAGGAACTCAAACAATTCAATAGCAAAAAGAAGCAAATAATCTGATTTTAAAATGGTCAAAAGACCCAAATAGACATTTTGCAAAACAAGATATGAAAATGGTTAATAGACATACAAAAAAAATCAACATCACTAATCACCAGATAAATGCAAATCAAAATCACAATGAGGTATCACCTCACCCCAGTTAGAATGGCTATTATCAGAAAGACAAAAAATAACAAATGCTGGCAAGAATGCAGAGAAAGCGAACTCAGTACATTGTTGGTAGGAATGTAAATTAGTTCAGCTATTACAGAAAACAGTATGAAGGTTCCTCAAAAAATTAAAAATAGAACTATGGTATGATCTAGCACTCTCATTACTGGGTGTATATCCAAAGGAAATAAAATCAGTATGTCAAAGATTACATATATATGTGTGTGTGTGTGTGTGTGTGTATGTATACATGCAATCAGTTTGACATACTGATTTTATTTCCTATATATATATATACACACACACACACGCATACCCATGTTTACTGCAACAGTATTCACAATAGCCAAGATACAGAAATGAATCTAAAAGTCATCTACAGATGAATGGATAAAGAAAATGTGATATAGACACATATGCACAATGGAATACTATTCAGCCATAAAACTGAAAGAAATCCTGTTATTTGCAGCAACACAGATGAGTCTGGAGGACATTACGTTAAGTGAACCAATCCAGGCACGATAAAACAAATACGGCATGATCTCTCACTCATTTGTAGAATCTAAAAATGTAGACTTCATAGAAGTAGACAGTAAAATAGTAGTTGCCAGAGGCTGGGAAGGAGGAGGAAGAGGCAGGTATCAGGAGAGGTTGGTCAGTAGTTATAAAATTATAGTTAGACAAGAAGAATAAGTGTTGTGTTCTACTGCACAGTAGGGTGACCACAGCAAGTAACAATGTAGTATATATTTCAAAATACTAGAAGACTTTGAATGCTGTCACCATAAAGAAATGATAAATGTTTAAGGTGCTGAATACGATAATTACTCTGCTTTGTTCATTATACTATGTATACATGCATTGAGACATCACAGTATACCCCATGAATATGTATAATTATATGTGTCAATTATAAATTTTTAAAAACTAAATTTAAAAAGAAATTAACTATGTGAAACAATGTGGAAATAGATATTGAAATTTTTAAATAAGAAGCATAATTACAACAACATATCTACATATACTTTCATTAATGAATTACTTGTGGCTTATATTGTCAAGTGTCAAATAGAAAAATCTTTCAATTACAATAGCAATTATGCTAAAAACCGGACATTGTTTAGAATTATGTTAAAAAGTTATTTAATGCTTATTTTAATATATTTTAAAATACCAATGAGAATCCTAAATTCCTATAGTAACAACAATTTTCCATACTTCCACACATAATTTTCATAGACTTTTCTCCCTTGCAAGACAAAAGTTTGCCCCCATTCTTTCAACTTTAATTTGTTTTATTCAACAATGAATATTAAAATATTTACCAAATTATTTCCTTGTGTTTATGGGAGAAAAACTATAACCTGGTCTAAAAAAGTATGTCTTTCAAGAAAAAAAAAATAAAGACATCCAGTTTCAAATTATTTTTATTATAGTTAGGCATGTACAAATACAGCTAGGCTAGAAGTCCTTAAGTTTACAGAAACTACACACTTATAAAATGCAAAATTATAAAATAAATGTAAAAAAATAGTAAAATAAATAAAATTCTAAATAACAGCATTAATATAGTGTGTTGGATGTTGTAGCTTGGGAAAGTTACCAGGCCTAACGTGAATTTGGGGCTGACTGGTAATGGTATATATCTTTTGAAATCTGGTGTGTCACAAAATGGCTCAATTTTCCCCCTACCTGATTCACACAATGGCACTGTTTACTTCCTGAGGACACGTTGGCCTTCACTTTGCACAAATCTTAGGCCTTCATGAATGTCCTAAGCCTACATCATGCTGTGCTCCACACTGTTGGTTCAGGCTATGTCTTCCACATGCAAAGCTTCTGGTAAAGAGCTTCTATACACATAGCTCCACCTGTAATGACTCTAGGTGCTCGGGGAGGCATATGGTATACGTGGATCATGTATCATGTGAGTCAAATCCTGACCCAAACCTGCTAGGTCAGAATATTTCGTTCTCTTGTCCAGGATGATTTCCATGAGATCCAGGCTAGATCAGGCTGAGTGAATCCTTAACAGTCTTTTGGAACCATCAGGAAAAAGTATATTCTTCCCTATGGCTGCTCAACTCCTAGCATGTATACTTGGAGCTCCCACTGACATATTGACACTACTTGTAAAGAGCCTGCTAAAGATGAAGGTAGTAAAGAAGAAAGCAGAACTACTAGACAGTGTATTGATCCATTTTCATAAAGACATACCCGAGACTAGGTAATTTATAAAGAAACAGAGGTTTAATGGACTCACAGTTCCACATGGCTGGGGAGGGCCCACAATCATGGCAGATGGCAAAAGGCACGTCTTATAACGCAGCAGGCAAGAGAGAGAAAGAACCAAGTGAAGGGGTTTCCCCTTATAAAACTATCAGATATCGTGAGACTTACTACCATGAGAACGGTATGGGGGAAACTGCCCACATGACTCAATTATCTCCCACCAGGTCCCTCCCACAACATGTGGGAATTATGGGAGCTACAATTCAAGATGAGATTTGGGTAGGGACATGGCCATATCAGACAGAAAGAGAAAAAATGAGCTATGACCAGTAGAACGTGGGGACAGAGCAAATCTCTAGCATTTTTTCTAAGGAGAGTCTGTAAATTCCACATTTCCTATTACTCCAGGTTAAGTTCATTTTCCATGATTTGTAAAGGGAGTCCCAACTAATCAGAAAACTACCACTGGCTGTCAGTGATATGTCCAGATTAAAGAACTGGTTCATCTGGGGGTGTGGTTTAGGTAGTGAGCACACTGCCCTTGACTGGAAAGGTAGGTATTCACTATCTGTTAAGAAAGTGGCTGTTAAACTCCTGTCTATGTATCTCAGACCACAGGGTGGAGGGTTTGAGGACTTGACGAAGTGTGCCAGATGATTCTCATGGCCTTTTGTAGATTTCTCCAAAGAACAGGCAGTCTTACATCCAGACTGGCACAGTGAGAAACAGAGAGAAAAGAAAATAAATATCTAACCACAGTGGCACATTCTGCCCATGGCCAGGAACCCAGAATGGCTGAGTAGGAAAACCATGAGCCTTGCAGGGTTGAAAGCCAAATCTAATCCAAGGCTCAGACCTCCTTTTCCAGCAATCTGCCTATAAGGTAGGAGGTTTAAAATACACCCAGCACTCCACTGATGGGTGCAGCAAACCACCATAGCATGTGTATACCTATGTAACAAACCTGCACGTTCTGCACCTGTATCCCAAAACTTAAAGTATAATTAAAAAAAATGGAATAATAATAAATAAAATTACTATAAAAAATGAAGTACAGCCAGTGGCTGAGGAGAAGGGATATAGGTGGAAGATGAGCTGAGGTGCTAATACAGAGCTCTCGTGCATCCTCTAAGTCCAAAGGCACATGAACACCATCGTGGAAAGATGTTTCACTCCACTCCACCCAAAACTCCGTGGAAATGAGAAATATAAGTGAAAAAAGTAGGCTAAAATTTTGTGGCAAATTAAAAATGATGAACATATTTTGTAAAGACAAATATATTCCCTAGATATGAAATTCCAAGGTAATAAGTAATAAAGTAGCTACTAACAAACAATCAACTTCGCATTGATATAGAAAGTATGGACTTATCTGCATTATTTATACTAAATATATAGCTTTATTTCTTTTATGAATACTAGTATTATTTCTACTTCCCATTTTCAATAAATTATTAAATTGACAGGAGACACTGTATTGGAGAATGAGAAAAAAGGCAATTATGATTAATAAAAAATATTTCTTAAAAAAATAATGGGAGTTCTTTTCTTCATTTATTTTCAAATCCATTCGCTACTGAGTTAAACAAAGATAATAACACCCAGAGTGCCAATCCAAAATCACAGCATGCACTCACACATATTTGCATCTCATTAATGAAAAACAAAAGTTTCTATTTGAAGTACATTTTGTACTATCCAATATAAACTTCCCTGTAGTTCGAACATAGTATTAATTTATAAAGTAAATAAATATCGGAAGCTTCCACATTTACTGTGATAGGGAACTTCATGTGTCTACTTGGCTAGGGCATGGAGCCCAGCTGCTTGGTCAAGCATATGTTTAGATATTGCTGTGAAGGTGTTTGTGAATTTGATGAATATTTACAATCAGCTAACTTTAAGTAAAGCAGATCACCAGGCTTAATGTTGTGGGCCTCATCCAATCAGCTAAAGAACTTAAGAGAAAAGACAGAGGTTCCCCAAATCAGAATTCTCCTCAAGACTACAACATAAATGCCCTGTTTGAGTTCCCAACCTACTGGCCTGTCCAGCAGATTTCAGACTTCCTACAGCAGCAGCATCACTACCTGAATTTCCTGCCTGTCAGCTGGCCCCATAGCTTTTGGACTTTCCAGGCCCCATAGCTATATGAGCCAATCCTTAAAATAATATTCGTATTATCTCTCTCTCCAATGTGTGTGTGTGTGTGTGTGTGTGTGTGTGTGTGTGTGTTGTTTCCCTAGAATGAATTTCTCTTATTAGAATAACATTTAAACACCCCCAAAATGATCTTGGCTGAAACACTACCTTTCAGGAGAAGAAAGGTCTTCACGCTGCATGATTGAAAGAAATGGTACAGAGTCTGTTTTCTCAGCCCTAGTTATTTCCTAGAGGAATTTGCTGACTTTACTCTGTGGCCTGAAGGGAACTGGTCTCACCCATGTGCAGTCCACAGGAGCAGCGGGCTTCACGCAGCTTTGTTCATTAACACAGGGCCTGTTTGGAAATCCTACTTTTAAAGTCATTAAACCACGCCTACCCAGGGCTTCTTCACAGAAGTGCTGGATTCTGCCTGTAGTACTGAGTCACAGGCAATCATGTTTGTATTTTGGAGAGTTTGCTTGGCCTGTGTGCTGCTGCCAAGGCTCTACATAGGCAATGGCCAATTCCATTTGTGATTTTGGTAAACACAGTATGTTTCATAAGGTGCTGCTGGTAAAAGTAAATCCAAAATTCTAAGCTTTGATATTCAAAATCCTAGCCAGAACCAGTTATTTATATTTTAATCAGCAGTTAGGGCAGAGGGCAGCTAAATGCAGTTGATGCTTTCTAGAAAAGGCAAATAAAAGATTTTGAGTATAATTGCTAGTCATTCAGTCATGGAATACTTTCTCCTCCCACCTCAAGTCAGCTACAAGCTTACCTTCACCTTCTATCTCCTGTTTCCTGTTACACATTTACTATTAACTTACGTCTCTTAACCACGCCACCTCTTCAGTCACACCCAACGGCATTTATTGTTTCTTCCCCCTTGTTCCTACCTTTCAGACTCTTCGGCTTTCATCAGATATTTTCCAGCTCCCACTGTAGGCCATGGTATCACACTCAGCCCCAAGAATGCCACAGGAATGTCACCCAGAGACTGACCTCAAAATGCTCACAGTAAAGCCATTCATTTTAACCAAAGGTGATTATTCTAAGTCTGAGATTTTTTTAAGTGCATTCTTAAAATTAGAAAAAAAAAATCCACAATCCTTGCTTAATTAATTATAGATGAAACATGGTCAGCACAATGCCAAATCACTATATTCCTACCTTGATCCTAAGTGATGGTCTAATGGCAGTAAGGAACAAATGGCAAGAAACAGGAGAGAACTGAGGACGATATTGCGAGAAAACTTGAGTAAACATAACATTTGGGGACACTTCTATATGACGTAAAGGAAATCCCAACTGTGACAGTATCACTGGCCAAAGAAATAGGTACCAGTCAGGGTGATCCAAACAGTATCCAGTTCGAAAATACACATTTCATGAAAAGATACTGTACACTCACAGGGAAAACCTCAAAGTTTCTGTTTACATGCAGTGGGACACAGTCTCCTAGATCCTGGAATTATAGTGACTGACCCTTCAGAAACAGAAACAAGCAGGTAAGAAATGTAATAGAGCAACCAAATATATGTATTTGAATTACTTGTTCATAGAAGACCCAATTAATTATTCAGCAAAAAGAAAAGAGGCAGCTGGAAATGAACAATAGGAAACCAATTTGATAATGGGTTTGCCCTTATGTGTGCACTTTACCAGCTAGAAAGTCCAAGTGATCTGTCTGAGAATTACTCTTTCTCTCTCCTTTGATTGTCTTTTACTTACCTGTTTCTCTGTGTCTCTCTTTTGATGTTTTTCTCTCTTTCTTTTTAAACCTCTTCCAAATAAAAGAATCACATCAAACCTCAGAAGATTAATCAAAGCCTGTCAACATTGGAAAACACACACATTTCTGGGAAGAATCTACCTAGTTGCAGATGGCTCCCCATCTTCTCACCAGGTCTCCTGCGCTAGGAAAACTCGCTCTCTCTCTCTCTCTCATCACTCTGCCAAAACTGCTTTACTCAAGCTCCCCAAGGACCATCCTCTTTCTAAAGCTGGGGACAATTTTTAGACCTTCTTTCTTCACCTTCCTGCAGCATTTGACAGGTGGAGGCACAGCCAAGCTCTTCCTGGGTCTTTGAGTTTGGCTTCATGAACAGCATTCTCTGCACGTTTTCTTCCTACTTCACTGGCCACTTCTCACTCTTCTGTTGTTTCCCCCCTCTCCCTGACATCCCAATCACGTTCACCCCGGGGCTCAGTGGTCTTACCTCCTCCTCTGTATTTACATTCACTTTCTCAGAGATCTCACCCAGTCTGGTGACTTTAAATATCACCCATACACTGATGAATCTCAGGTCACTCCCCCCACCGGGACCTTGACTCCTAGATCCACCTGCCTACTGAGCCACTGCCACCTAGATCCACTGAGAGCTGGGTGCCCCAGAGGCCTTGGTGAACTTGAAATTCATCTCAAGTTCATCCACCTCTCAGACCTGCCCCACTCACCTCCTTCTCCTACTCATTTGGTGCCAATTGCATCCCTCAGAGTTTCTGAGGCCGAAAAGCTTGGCAGTCATTCTTAACTCAGCCTTTTCTCTCCCATTATACACCTAATCCACCAGGTAACTCCGTTGATTCTACCTTCTAGATAGGTACAGAGTTGAGTCACTTCTTGCCACCTCCATTGTTCTCTCCTCCTAGTCTGAGCTGCCATCATGTGTCATTTAGATTGACAACACCATCTCTGAACTGGTCTCACCGTGTCCACCAGTGCTCTCCTGCAGTCTGTTCTCTACAGATTCATCAGACTGATCCAAGTCTACGTCAGATCACGTCACTTCTTGGCTCAAAACCGTCCATGATAAAGGTGGTCCTGGAAAACCTGGCTGAGCATTCATTCTCCTAAGTATCCTCCCACTATTCTCCTTCCAGCCACACTGTCCTCCTTGTTGTTCCCAAAGCACACTCAGCACACTGCCACGGGTGGCCCGTTGTGCCCGCTGCTCTCTGGGCCTGGACCTGTCTTTTCAAAGCCAGCATCACAGCTAACTCCCTCACCTCCTTTACTTCTTAAGTGTCAGTTCTACATAACTATCCAACATAAAAGTTCAACTGCATTGCTTTTGCCTGGAATCCTTTCTCCCCAACCTTCCTCTACTTTTGTTTTCCATGGCACTTATCAACAGCTAACACACAATTTACTCATTTCTGTTTGCTGTTTATTGTCACCCTCCTGAACAGCTGGGCACCAAATCCTTGTCAAGCAGACACTTAAAATTACCTATCACAGTAAATGTGGAAGCTTCCGATATTTATTTACTTTATAAATAAATAGTATGTTCGAACTACAGAGAAGTTTGTATTTGTTCTGTAATATATTCCAAGCATCCAGAAGAATGCCTGGCTCAAAGAAAGAGCACAGTAAAAACTTGTTGAGTAAGTGAATACTCAAAACTCTAATTTGAGAACTGTATCCAATATTTGCAAAATCTCTCCTACAGCTTATAGAAGGTATATATTCCATCTTAATACAAGTATCGAACATGCAGTAAAATCAACTCTGAACTGGGAATTCAAACCCTGGGTTTGAACCTGGATCTTGTTCTAACGATTCGGCCGTGAAGTAGTTCTTCGACCTTCCTGAGACTCAGTTCTTTACCTGTAAAATCAGGATAATGTTTAGCAGTTTTTGTTGTTGTTTTGGTTTTTAAAACCAAATATGATGATGCATGTAAAACTATAAATTCAGAAAAGCAAGATCATCTGATAAGAGGCCCCACTATCCTCTTCTAAACTGGGCCATTTGTGGTGCGCTGTCATTTTTCATAAAGCAAGTGATAAAAATATTCTGTAACTCTAATGTGCAGCTGCACTCACAGACCAAAATAAATCTGATTAAGACACAGTTCCTTAAAGAGTGATGGTTACTTGAGTTTTTGCAATCAAGCATAAAAAACCTGTAATGCCGGAGGGCAGCCTTAAACCAGGGATTAGCTGGAGATGCCAAAAGGATTTGTGGAAAAGGCATCAACCCACAGGTTGAAACAAGGACAGCAGCATCTTATGTTACCTAGGGAGATACCAAAGGATGGTGATGAAGTGTGTGAGCTCCTGAGCCAGACTCACCAAGTTTGAATCCTAGTTCCCCTACTTTTTCTGTGTGTATAACCTTGGACCAGTGAACTAACCTCCCCTCACTGGAAAAACAGAGACAAATTGTAGGATTAGCATGAGGATTAACGGAGCTACCATCTAGGATGCGCTATGATGTGTGTTCAACAGAAATTCCTTTGGGCAAACTAGGGTGGGAAAATTCAAGAAGAGTTTAGTGTGTACATCCAAAGGTGAAAGCATTTTCTCTTTCAATCAAATAAAGACCAATGGAGAGGAGATCTGTAAGCACCTTACTGATGAAAAACAAAATCTCAAGATAAAAAGGTATATGAAATACACACAACTAAAAGCCACTTTTAACTCATCTTGAGATTATTCAGAGATTAAGTGTTCTTGAACTCAGTCACTTTAGAAGAGTCAGAGACTTCTGGTCACCCTGCATAGAGGTGCCCTAAATGAGGTTCTGATGCAGAGACATTCACAACACCTGGCAACCTCTCAGACACGTGCATTCTTAGGCCTCACCACAGACCTAATAAATCAGAAACTCTGGGCCCCAGACCTAGAAATTTTTTTTTTTTTTTCGAGACGGAGTATTGCTCTGTCGCCCAGGCTGGAGTGCAGTGGCCAGATCTCAGCTCACTGCAAGCTCCGCCTCCCAGGTTTACACCATTCTCCTGCCTCAGCCTCCCGAGTAGCTGGGACTACAGGCGCCCGCCACCTCACCCGGCTAGTTTTTTGTACTTTTTAGTAGAGACGGGGTTTCACCATGTTAGCCAGGGTGGTCTCGATCTCCTGACCTCGTGATCCGCCCGTCTCGGCCTCCCAAAGTGCTGGGATTACAGGCTTGAGCCACGGCGCCCGGCCCAGACCTAGAATTTTAACAAGCTTTCTAGATGATGGGGATGGAGGTCAAAGTCTGCAAACCACTGCCCTAAGACATCAACTCCAAGAGAGAATAAAGGATATTGCCAGATAATTGAACTTGACTCTTCACTGCTTTATCTATGTTACTCGTTTTAAAGTGTGGTTGCAAGAAAAGGCTTTGAGAAAGCACTGAATGAATACTATGTGCATTAAGAAACTGTGGTTAGTTTAGTAGGGCACAAAATTTTCAACTCACAAATATCTATTCAGCATTTATTATGTATAAGCCACCATGCCATAAACTGGGAGAGACAAAAAGAATAAAACATGGACCTTGCCCCCTGGGAGTTTATAATATTATAAGGTATTCAGATAAAGAAAGAATGAACAGAAATACAAAGCAAAATATATTTTCTGCTTTCCCAACTAAGACATGGAGCAAAGTTCTGGAATACTGACTACACAAGGCAAGATCAGAACAGCAGCTCATCCGGCATGGCCAGAGGGAACAAGGTAAGAAGGGACGCTGTGGAAGGGGAGGCTGATGGGAAATTGGGAGTGAGTGTCATCTGAAGGGAGTGTGGCCTTTATCACCTTTTCAGCACCAAGTTGCTGAAGGCTTTTGCAAAAGGCTGTGTTTCTCTGTATTTGAAAAATTCGGTTCAGGAAGATAGTTTAGTATAAATCTAAGTGTCAAAGTTAGAAAGAGGCTAGACACAGGAAGAAAAGGTAACTGTCCAGAAAAGGGAGGTGGCAGTGAAGAAATGGAAGTAAAAAGTGCAAAACAGAGGACAGAATATGAAAGGGCATCAGGAACTACAGTGGCAGAATGAATTACCAGATAAGTCAAATAGCGCCCCAGGTTTAAAACTAAAAAGAACACCAGAAAATGCATCTCCCTTCAACATGAATGTGGTTTGTGATATGATTCACTTACTGGTAACATGGCTGAATCTGAGCTATCTATAATATTTTTTAAAAATGTACTTGGACCAGAATAAATCTGAACCTTATGTGATGAGTTCCAGGCACAAGAAATAAAACCGAAATCACAGCAGTCTAGAGTGTGAAAGCAATATGGGTGGTTTTGGAAATCCCTTTAATAATTACGTAAGATTATTTATTTTCAAAATTATCAAATTCCCAAACAACACACTTAAATAGTTGAAATTAGTGCATGCAGACATATCAATGTCCAATAAGCTGATTTGAGACCATGCATTTAAAAAAATTCACATACTTCACATTAGATATCCGAGCTTAAAATCCACTCTTACACCACTGACATCAGGATTAGATTCCTAAATTATACAGTCCATACTAAATAAAAACATTGGTTTTCACAGTTCAATTTCCCCTACTCTCACATGGTTAATCTGAATCCAATACAAGAAAAGAGACAGAGGAATGGTGCTTCCTGTGGAGCAAACCTTTGAAAAGCACCCGGGATGAGGAGGATGTGCCAGCCATATCAAGGTACAAAGCTCTGGCAAAGACGTTTGCAGGAGGAATGTATGGCGAAACAAAGGCACTGAGGCAGCAACAAGCCTTGTTTGTACAAGAAACAAAAACAGCAATGAGGCTGGAGCACAGCAGTCAATGAGGGTGTGTTAGCAGGCCATGGTAAAGATGAGCTCCCTCCTGCACAAGAGCCAGACAGGCTGTGAGCAAGAGGACAATATGATCTGACGGCCCTTCGCTGATGAGTTTATACCTGTGTCCTAATGAGGCCTGCAAATCTTGTCATTTGGACCCAGAATAATGCTCAAAGCTCTTGACTCATAAGGGTATCTATGATCTTTGGGGTCAATAAACAGAAGAGCTGACATATATTAAGTGCGGGTTAACCTAGTTAGTGTCATATTTAATAAATTTGAGCTGAGCTACAAATGTGCATATTTGATCAGGGACTACCTATGCTATTAAAGAAAAATATCTTCTCTATGAGAGAAATTATGCCTCCCTGCTCTATAATGTGTTTTGTGAACGTGCATGAGCATCGAAGAAAAGGAAGAATACACGACATGATATACTATGATTTCAACACAAACCTTCCAGCCAGGATCCACAAGAGGCTGACAAGGTCTGCCCATGATCAGGATGGCCGTGAAACAGAAAAGAGAACTTTTCAGATAGGAACTACAGAAATTGTGGGTTCCTTAGGGGCCTATAGCTAAGCTGGCACTCCTTACGGCATATGTTTGGAGGTTGGACTTACTACCTCAAAATGACTGTGATCAAATGAAATTACAGATGATGTGGCTTCAACCCAGCCATGGACCATTTTTTAAAAATAACTTTATATGGGGATTGCTTGTGCTTATTTTTCACTCTTGTTTCCCTCTAGTTTTAATTTGATGTTTCTTCTGATCAATCCCTAGACACCTTCTTAAACACCTTCCACGACATTGGGTTCTATTGAGTTAATAACAAATATAGCTGGCTAAGTTGGTTTTATATAATATTGCCTTATAAATGGTGTCAATATACATGCACACAAAGAAACTCCCACAATTTTACAGGCAAATAGCCAGTCGACAGGAATGGGGTGAGGGGGTCGAAGGTTGGATGACAGAAAGAACTTTAAGTGTTTGTAAGGTAACTAAACCCAAAATTGCTGTCTGCAAATGTATGATTATAATACAATCAATAAAATACCAAATCTGTCCTATTCCTTGAAGTTTTACCCACTATATTGCTCCACATGAACCCTAGAGAACTTAACTGATATATGTATCATGGATGCATATTCTTAGCCCCAAAGCATTAATTATTCTGTTACTATCCACGTTTAATCAAATAATAAAACAACAAGAATAAGTAAGAATAGGCCAGGCGCAGTGGCTCACACCTGTAATCCCAGCACTTTGGGAGGCTGAGGCAGGCGGATCACGAGGTCAGGAGATCGAGACCATCCTGGCAACAGCGGTGAAACCCTGTCTCTACTAAAAATACAAAAAACTAGCCGGGCGAGGTGGCGGGCTCCTGTAGTCCCAGCTACTTGGGAGGCTGAGGCAGGAGAATGGTGTGAACCCAGGAGGCGGAGCTTGCAGTGAGCCGAGATCGCACCACTGCACTCCAGTCTAGGCAACAGAGCAAGACTCCATCTCAAAAAAAAAAAAGAAAATAATAAAAATAATAAGTAAGACTAAAACAACAATAAAACTAGCTAATATGTCACAAACTTATATACACTTTCCCCAAGTTAAATGCTTTACATGTGTTATCTTGTTAATTGGAAAAACCCAGTGAAGTAGGTTCTATGATGGTCAAGTCACAAAGCTAATGGCTGGAATCAAGCCTGAACTCAGGCCCACACTGAATCACTGCAAGAACATCTCCTTCGGCACTGTCTGCTAAGACACGGCTCATGCTCCTTTCCTGTATGGAGTCTTCACTCTCCTTTAACACTGACATCTCCTTCCTATGAATGACTGAAGCAGTTCCTTTCTGTGCCATTATGTGTTATGCTTAACACATGGTGCCTTGTTTCATAATTTGCACTATCACCACAGGTGTTAAATTCCACATGCAGACTTTCACATGGTCACAGATCTAGAAGAACAAAACAAAATACGGTAAATGACAACGAAAATAGAAATTAAAATATCTTCCCATCCATCATCAACGCTGATGATTATATTATAGGAAAAATAAATATCCAGTTCTTGGAAGAAAACAAGTTCACGCATCATCTGGTCCCCCTATATGTCTACACGGCTCTGGGGGACCTCTATCAGTCATCTTCCTGCTGCCCACTACTTGCTTTCAATACAGGGAAGGCCCTAGAGACTTTGAACATGATTTCCACAGAACAGTCTCCTATTCTTACCCTTAGTAACTGCTGTTCATCTATGAGAGCCACCTACATGACTGTAACTCGCACACACTGCACACATTAGCCTTTGTCTCAATGCTCTCTCCTCCAGATCCTGCTTTCTTCCCACTTAACCTTTTTCTCAGTAGCAAAATTTGTTCATTAATGGGGTAAAATCAGTGTCCCCAGAAAACTCTGAGCACCACAAGGGCAGGTACCATACCTATTTTGTATTCAGCACTCTTTCCTTAACACCTATACTTACCACAGTATGAGCACACTACAGGGACTACCAGATATAGACTGAAAGATCCCTCCCCATCCCTTTATTTGCCATTTATTTAAAGAACTGGCAAAATAAGGGAGAAAAAATAATACAGTTGAATTGTTACTGTACTTTTTACAACTGTCAATCATACATTCATTCATCATAACAACTGTGATCAATCGGATTAACTATCTAAAATATTTAAGGTTCAATTGGTTTATGCTACAATTAAACATGTGAAAACTCAAAAATTTTATCAGACAATAAATTTGAAGTACAACTCCATTCAAAAGCTAGATCTGAGCTAGATCTGCCTTGTAAGTTGTGAGTTTCTATTCTGCCAGTAAATGCCAGGGGAAGAGTGATTCTATCAGTGTTTTAGCATTTCCACTTCAATTTTCCATGAAAAGAGAAATTGCAGAAGCACCAAAAATAAAGAAGAACTGCTACTTCTTACAACCAATTATTGTTCTAAAGCGTATTTACATAAGCAGTGTTCTTACTCTATTTTACTTGCTCACTCACACTGAAATTAACTAGCAGGTGATTTTATTAAGAATTACATGCTATTGTGATATTTTTGAGTCCTTGGATGACATGAATGTATAGACAGCATATGTATAATAAACAAAGCTTTTTTTTTTTTTTTTTTTTTGAGATGGAGTCTCGCTGTGTCACCCAGGCTGGAGTGCAGTGGCCGGATCTCAGCTCACTGCAAGCTCTGCCTCCCGGGTTTTTACGCCATTCTCCTGCCTCAGCCTCCCGAGTAGCCGGGACTACAGGCGCCCGCCACCTCGCCCGGCTAGTTTTTTGTATTTTTTAGTAGAGACGGGGTTTCACCGTGTTAGCCAGGATGGTCTCGATCTCCTGACCTCGTGATCCGCCCGTCTCGGCCTCCCAAAGTGCTGGGATTACAGGCTTGAGCCACCGCGCCCGGCCAATATAAAGCATTTTCAAAATAGAGATGGTTTGTAACCAGGATTTACTGGCCATAAAAATATTTTAATCTCATGATGAATTTGTCTATTGAGAGGTATTACATCTTTTAAGCAAAATAGCACCCACATTTTCCATACACAATGCTTTTTACAGATTTACTAATGTTTCAACCACTGGACAATTCTGTAATCACATTTGCTGGACAACTCCCTTTTTAGTAAACTGTAAAGCTCAGTTGTAAATGCTGTTGTTTTATTAATATTTTGTAGCATTTTAAAAGATACGTAATCCCTAATGTTTAACACAGAGGTTTAGAACCAGTTCTCTATTAGAGCTAAGTACTGTTAAGCTCATCTGTAAATTTTACCATTTTAGTATCTTAATTGGATTTCTGGCAATTATAGCTAAGATTCTATAATGCACATAAGAAGTGTTTCAGCTACAAAACAGGAAAAATTTAAAATATACACACGCCTTTACTGCTTATAAAAATTACAAGCCAGAGGCTGTTCGTTTTTATAAAAGTGCTATAATTTACCTTACAACAGATATGTAAAGAAGCTAAACCAGGTAATTTAGGTACCAATTAAAACTTTTAATTCACTTTTATTCAAGCAGTGACCTAGTCTACCACAGTCGTAGCATTTAAATACAATAGTTTTTGAAGAAGGTTGGCACATCTCCATTACTCCAGGGTCTTGCATAAAACATGTCAATTCCATAAATATTGCAAATATAGGGTATTGTCCCAAGTCTGCCTAAATTGTCATCTACACATTACTATATCAGTAAAGGTTTTCTCTCAATAAAACATAATTTCTTTTGTTGCTAAAAGGTAAATAATGTTTTCAGAAATCTTTCTATTGTAAGTATTTTGAAGTGATCTTGTTCTAAAAGGTACTGGAATGCTCTTCCTGTTATTGCCCTCTAAGATGTAAACTATAGAAAATGACTTGAACAGAAAACAACCCCTCCCACATACATGTTCTGATATATGTAAGTTCATTTTTTATGTCTGTACAGCATGATCACCAATATATGTGATAGTTTTGAGTTTTTGAGTTTTATGTTTCAGAAAGTCTTAGAGTCCCATTCAGCCTTCTCTGCTCAACTCTAGACGTGCATCATCGACTGCCTATTGGACCCTTCCACTCAGACATCTGATAAACCTCTGCCACATGACAGAGCATAATACCACTTAACAGAACTGCAAAATAAAAACATAACAAACATGATCTACTGAACCTCTCCCAACTCAAACTTCATTTTCTCCCCTTTCAATGAATAGAACGCCATCCTTCCAGTTGCTATGCCAAAAACTGGGAGTCATCTTTTATCCATCTATTTCTTATACCCCATCCAATCTGTCAGCAAATTCTTTGACCTTCAGATCATAACCAGAAGATGATCACCTCTCTTGCCATCTCTCCTCTGAATGCCATTGTCCAAACTGATGTCATCTTTTGTTCAGGCCCTCTACAAGTGCCTGCTATCTGAGCTACCATCCCCACCTCACAATTGAGCAGGGTAGTCAGAAGAATCCTTGCAAAACATGAGCTGGATCACGTCCCTTCTCTTCTCAAAACTCTGCAGTGTGAAAGCCAAAGGGCCCTCACAGTGGCCTACAGAGTCCACTTGATGTGCTCTCCCATCATCTCTCTGAAGTGATGACTACATTTCCTATGATTTGTCTTTGTGCCTGTGTACCAGCCATGATTGGACTCCTTAGCATTTCTTGAGTATATTCGGCATTCTCACACTTTAGGGATCCAATTTACTGTATCTACAAGGCTACCATCCCTATCTTGTTGAAATATTAGCTCAAATGATGTCTTATCAATGTAACCTATCCTATTAATTAAGAGAACTTCCAACAACGCCCCTACCATTTTGTGCCCAATCCCTTTAAACTTACTCTGTGGTTTTCTATAGCACTTGTTGCCTCATTAGATACTCTATACTCAACTTGGGTAAATGGAATTAAATGGGAAATAGAAATTAAGACTTCTTTCAACCACTGATTTAAACAAATTTCCACATTTACATTATGTAAATATGGACCAATTCTTAGGAAACTTTTCTCAAAGACTGTCCTGTTTTAACCAACTTACTACTAGAAATTTTCCATTAAAATTTAAATATTCCATTTAAAATCAATAATTTATGGAAAATAAAAATTTTCCATTAAAATGAAGGCTTTTTTTATAGTAGTTCATGTTTACTATAGTATTTTCAGGACAGTTGGTTAAATATTGGGAAGGTTCCCTCTCAAATCTTGGAATTTGTTCAAGTATGCACTAACAACATGACATCTTCTTACTTTGAAGGCACCATGGTTTTGAAAAAATTTACTCCGTCTATTCAAAGACTTCTTTGCAAAAGTATTCCATTTAAATGTTTAAAATATTCCATTTAAAATCAATAATTTATGGAAAATAAAACATTTTCCATTAAAATGAAGGCATTTGTTATAGTAATTCATGTTTACTATAGTATTTTCGGACAGTTGGTCAAATTTTGGGAAGGTTCCCTCTCAAATCTTGGAATTTGTTCAAGTATGCACTAACAACATGACATCTTCTTACTTTGAAGGCACCATGGTTTTGAAAAAATTTATTCCATCTATTCAAAGACTTCTTCACAAAAGTACATCCAAGGAGTATGGTATTAGGAAACTGGAAAACCTGATGCATTTCTTACCATTAGTTCTAAAACAGACATTTCCATGCCTTACCCTATAATCCTAAGAAGTTAGTATTTTGAAGAGTCACTCAAAAAATAACAATCACCATTACTACCATTACACCTGCTTTCTCATTCCCCAGCCCTTCCTTCAAAAAGGAGTCTTCATTCCGCCATAATTATTAGAACATTGTTTCTTGGCTATACGACAATTTATCTCCTTTGAGACATTGGCCAGCTCTTCTGTTTTCAGCCTCTTGAGAGTTCTCAAACTGCTTTATATTTATTGTCAGTGCACATGAGAAAAACAAGCACTATATTAAATTGAATATGAATAAAATAGAATGAATATCATTTGAATACATAAGATAAACAGTTTTCTGTATCCCCTTCAAGAGAAAATTTCAGACTAACATGAAATATAAAGAATAGTGAGACTTCAAAATTCATTGTACACAGCTCAGAATTAGATTTGGAGTCTCTGTACTGCTTAGCTGCCCCTAGTTTAGCAATGCAACCTGAGCACATATATTTTCTCGTATTTCATTTAACCTTTGATCTTACATGAAAACGTCCACGTGTTTAAATTGTGTTTTCCTAAGAAAGCTTAAAGCTTTTTCTTTATGAAAAGAAATTACATATTGATATTCATCTGTATTCTCCATGGTACAGAGCACACTGTTATGCAAATAGATGTTCAATAATAAAACTGCTGATTGCCAAACAATTGTTGTTTCTTAGTGTAAATGGTATATCCCGAAAATATTCTCTGTCAGGACTTAAGGGCTGTAGGTCTCAAAGGATTTTACTCAATGGGAATAAATCAAATTATGGGGCCAGATATATCACACCAGGACCTCATGTACAATAGCTTCCTTAGCTTAGGAACCAATTATTTTTGATTGGTGTAAGCATTACATGGACAGCTGCTACCAGGACAATAAAATTATTAATAACTTCCAGCAGTAAATTCAATTATTGTGATTATAGATGCTTGGATATGTGTTACACGGGCAAACCAGGAAGTGAAAGAACCTCCTTTTTAATGCTGATTTTCATAAAAAATAATCAAATCTGAGCACTGGAAGGCCAACTTAACAATTGCTTGGCAAATTCATGTGCTACAATCAGCATAAAATGATAATCACCATCCATACTTTGCCTCTTCTATCAAAGTACCACTTCTGTCTAAACCAAATTTGGGAATAATATAATCGCATATTGGAAGCAACATATTTAACACAAGATTATAGGCAATTTAACAGTCTGATGCAGGGTTGTCTGACAGAAAGAGATGGTTTTACACCCCCAAATTCTACAATTCTATTCAACATTCTCTACAAAATAGATACAATAGATAAGTGAAATCAGCAGAACTACACCTAGGACTAAGAGCTCCTGATGTCAGGTTTTATTTAGGGGACATCTAAAGCAGAACTCCAAGATCTTTCAGCAGTTTGGGTCTGCTCTGCTGATTCACCACTGCTGAATCAGGAACTGATCAGGGTCATGAACGTCATGTTTCTCTGCATGGCTCAGGTCAGCGTGTCCACTTTCTAATTACTGCTTGACTTGCTTCGTCTTCCTCAATCACAGCAAGCCACTTCCCACAATGAAAGGCAGGCTTCCAAGAGCTCACCTGAGGGATGCCACCAGCAAAGGCCTTGACCAACCTCCATGGCCTGAAAAAAGGTGTCAGGTCCCAGAGACAAATCATTCTTCAATTTTAAAGGCAGACAAATGATGCTGTTCTTCCTAGAAAGTTCTATTGCCAGTATTTAGTAGAAATCATTATTGTACTACTTAGAAATGTGGATGCCACAATAAGCAGATGCAAAAACGTGACATTTTAAGTATTTACAAATCTTCTGACCATGATTCTCGCAAAACAAATATGATCATCTTATAACCAAGAGGAGTTAAAATTGTATCTAAAAGTCTCACCTTTCTCCTCTAGAAAGGCCACTCAGCTTACTGGTCCTAGCACCGGGCTGACTCTCCAGCAGCCCTAGGATTAGCTCTCCCACTGCCTTTCCTGGATCCACTATCTAGCTGTCTAGTGTAAGGAAGGCTTTCTCAGCTACAGGACTGCTAACATCACAGGACAGATAACTCTGTTGTAGGGGGGCTCTCCTTTCTCCTTTGCATTGTAAGAGGTGAGTGGCATCCCCAAACTTTACAGCCTAACTTGAGAGCTGCCCTGCCACACTTCCTCCACCAGTTGTGATATGCGAAATGCCTCCTGTCAGTGCTCCGTGTCCCTCAGGTGGCAGAATTGTCCCCACTTGAAAGCTACTAGTGTACAGTGAATCACAAATCTGTCTGGCCTCAATTCTTCTTCTTCTTCCTCTTCTTCTTCTTCTTTTTTTGAGACAGAGTTTCGCTCTTGTTGCCCAGGCTGGAGTGTAATGGCACGATCTCGGCTCACTGCAACCTCTGCCTCCCGGGTTCTGGCGATCCTCCTGCCTCAGCCTCCCAAGTAGCTGGGATTACAGGCATGCACCACCACACCTGGCTAATTTGGTGTTTTTAGTAGAGATGGGGTTTCTCCATGTTGGTCAGGCTGGTCTCAAACTCCCGACCTCAGGTGATCCGCCCACCTCAGCCTCCCAAAGTGTTGGGATTACAGGCATGAGCCACCATGCCCAGCCTGTTCTTGTTTTTGAATGTGTAAAATGGGCTGATATAAGAATATGAGATGGAGAAAAGCATATTTACAAGCATATTCACAAAAGTTCCTTTTAGAATTAGGATTATGTTGCTTGGAAGTTCTCTTTTTTGTTTGGCAGCCTATTGTCACTGAAAGGAAAAAATTTCAAAGGGTCTGATATGGGAAGAACTATGTATTTTGAGAAAGGGAGAGAATTTATCAATAACTTCAAAAAGAAAGGGAAAAGAGAGAAAAGAGTTACTGAAGGGGAATAACTGTCAACCTCTTCAGGCATCAATTAACTAAATAAACTCTTGATATAATTCAGATTTATTAACAGAGACCAGCAAAGGAGACAGATTTTCACTTCTAAGCTGGATCAGTGAGGGAAGCAGAACAATACCCCCCAAATACATACATGTTCTAATTCCGAGAACCAGTGAATATGTTATGTTCAACACAAAAGAGAATTGAGGTTGCAGATAGAATTAAGGTCTCTAATCAGCTGAATTTAAAATTGGGAGATCATCCTGGATTATTTAGGTGGGCTTACAATAATCATAAGGGTTCTGAGAAGTGGACAAAGCAAGAAGAGGAGAACATATGGATGTAAAGTGGAAAGGACTCAATCTGTTGTTATGGTCTTTGAGGATGGAGGAAGGAGCCACAAGCCAAGGAATGTGGGCAACATTTAGAAGCGGAAGAGACAAAAAAAAAAAAAAAAAAAAAAAAAGAGTTCTCCTCCTCTAGAGCCTCCAGAAAGGAATACAGCCCTGCTGACACCTTGATTTTAGCCAAGTGACACCCACACAGAGCTTCAAACATAAAGAACTTTAAGAGGAACAGGCGTAGTGGCTCACACCTGTAATCCCAACACTATGGGAGGCCAAGGTGGGAGGATCTCTTGCAGTCATTAGTTTGAGACCAGCCTGGGCAACATAGAAAGACCTTGTCTCTACAAAAAATTTAAAAGTTAGTCAGGAGCAGTGGCACATGCCTATTAACCTAGCTACTTGGGAGGCTGAGGTGGGAGGATTGCTTGAACCCAGGAGTTTAAGGCTGTAGTGAGCTATGATTTTGCCACTGCACTCCAGTCAGGATGATATTGCAAGACCTTGTATCTAAAAAAACTTTTAAGAAAATGCATTTGTGATGTTTTAGGCCACTAAATTTATGGTGATTTGTTACAGCAGTATCAGAAAATGAATGCAGTCAGGTATAACCAATGCATCACGTGAGGACACAGGACTTGGTTAAAAAGAAGCCTGAGCAGGAGGTTCAAATCTCAGTTGCCCTGTAAATGGAAGTATGGGCCAAGGTTAACCATCTACAAAAATAGGAGGTCCTCACTGGCAGCTCTGATACAGGAAATTTAAAAACAAATACATTCAGAGACTGGGAGAATTGAAGGAGATTTTTGTATCTGAAGTGTGCAACACTGTGCCTGGCACATCCTACGTGCTAAATAAACATGTATTATAGATCTCCTACTGCATTTTTCCTACAAGCAGAAAAGCTTTTGCCACAATGTAATTGCCTTTCCCATGTCGTCCTAATAACAAACTACACTACCGCTCATGCAAAATAACGCACAGGGAGAAAGAGAAATCACATGCCATTAGGCTTCTCTTGGAATCCTTCGCATGATCAATAATGCATTCTCTTCTGTGTGGTCCCAATCAATACATGATTCTAGTTATCATGAACTCACTCCAAGTCACTGCCTCCCTGACACCTTATCACGAGCAGTAGATAAGCTGTAACAATTTTTCTAGATATCTGCAAGCACATCTATCACTGTGACAAATGCATGATGTGGCATTATATCTTCTCTTCTTAGCCTTGTTTTAATATCACAAGTCTGTATGCAATACCACAGGATTCTGATCCAAGCTCACATTTTAATGCTTTCCGGACTGCCAATGCATAATGACCTTTCTTGACTATCCAGCTGGTTGGCTGGTACGAAATATTGTGAAGCCAGGGACGGTTTCAACAAGTCGAGTTATTCCAGAGAAGGATGAACTTGCTAGAGGCTGTGGTACTAATTTTATTGCATGTTAATTCTAGCCAGGAAAATTGCCCTTTGCTCAGACTTTGGACTGATTTCAGAGAAAAGTCCAATAATTATTTGAGGCAAGAAATAATTGTTGTTTTTGTTTTTATTTGGGGGAAGAAAACACAAAATCACAGAAAACATTACAGGGAAGGAATAAGATCTCAGATTATTATAATCAGTCAATCAGAACTTTAACAAGCTGTTTAAGATTTTCTCTCTCTTCCACGTGGAGATGCCAGTTCTGTTTCATTAACAGAATACTCAGTCACACCGGCAGAAAATTCTGTGGCTACTGTTTGAGAATGAGTGATCATTATGTTTAGAATTATTGTGTATTAGACCAGAAAGTAACTCAAAAGACCCACCAGTTTTGCCATTAGTTATAGATAGTGAGACCATTGATTCATTCATTCATTCATTCATTCATTAGTATCTATGCTCTATAAAGCCTGTGCTGGCCTCAACTAGTCAAAGACACTGACCCTAAATCAACTAGCAAATCAGTGCTAAAGCTGTGATTCTAAGCCAAGAACTTTGGCAGATCATTGCAATCAATACACCTAGTAAAACACCAACTTACATTGTGACTTCATTAAAATAATGTACTATTTATAAATTTTAAGCATGTATGAAAACCGAAACAATGTAAGCAGTGCTGAACATGTAGAATGCCTGTTTTGTGATCTAAGGCACATCGGATTGTTTTTCCCAATTATCATGGAGCTAGTTCCTTACACTTTGCTTCAGGGCTCTTTTGTCAACCAAGGTAAACCAATGATGGAGAAGCAGGGGCGAGAGAGACAGAGTCCCCAGGTGGAGTACTAGCTCTAACGCTTACCATTATGCATGACCTCTGACAGGTCACTTCACCTGCAGGCACTGCTAGAGCAAGCAGAGAAGCAGGCACAGGGGTGTCCCTGGCCTCCAATGCAGCCACCATCCCTGCTGTGGTGCTTAGGATCATATTAGCCCCAATTAAGACCTGCAGCTGGACTCCTGCCTCTGCTCTGTCAGGACAGTCTTTGGGTGCTCCGGGGTGGTGATTTGCGTGTGAATTCCACCTCAGGGCAGTCTGATGTGGAAAACAATAATGATAGACCCAAGTTACCAGCTTGAACATCATATTACCTTCAAATGAGGTACGAAACTCACTGAAACTAAATGAATCAAACTAATGATCTTTGGTGTTAAATGACTGAATATTCAGAATCAAGGGGATCATGGAGTTTGCCTGTTCTTTAAAAGTATCCAACTCAACAAGAAGAAGAAGAAAATGTAAAAGGGGCAAATGACTTGAACAGACATTACTCCTAAGAAGATTGCTATGGTTTCAATATTCGTCCCCTCCAAAATGCATGTTGAAACTTAATCCTCAACATGGCAGTACTGAGAGACAGGGCCTTTAAGAGGTAATTGGATCATGAGGGATCTAAGTTCATCAATAAATTTATTCATTAACAGATGAATGAGAACCATGGGAGTGGGACTGATGGCTTTGTAAGAAGAGAAAAGACCTGAGCTAGCGCACTCAGCCCCCTTGCCATGTGAGGCCCTCCACAGCCTAGTGACCCTGCAGAGTCCCAAACAGCAACAAAGCCTTCACAAGATACGGCCCCTGGACCTTAGACTTCTCAGCCTCAATAAATGGAAGAACTACATTCCCTGTCTTTATAAATTACCCAGTTGTACATTTTCAGTTATAAGCAACCAAACACAGACTAAGACAAAGGCACCCAAATGGCCAATAAGCACAAGAAAAAGACACCTAACATCAACAGTCATTAGGGAAACGCAAATCAAAATTAAGAGTGAAATACCACTTCATATCCATTAGAATGGCCATACTTTAAAAAATGGAAAATACATGTTGGTGAAAATGTGGACAAACTGTAACCCTCATGCATTGCTAACAGGCATGTAAAATGGTACCGCCTGTTCACTCCTCCAACAGGTAAACACAGAATTGCCATATGATGCACCAATCCCGCTCTTAGGTATATACCCAAAAGAACTGAAAACAAAGACTCAGATACTTGCACACTGATGTTCACAGCAGCATTATTCATAATAGCCAAAAGGTGAAAGCAACTTGAATGTCAATTGATGGATGAATGGGCAAACAAAACGTGATTTATTCATACAATGGAATATTATTCTGACATAAGAAGGTGCCAACTTCTGACACATGCCACAACATGGATTAACCTCGAAAGCATCATGCTGAGTGAAATAAGCCTGATACAAAAGGTCAAATACTATGTCATTCCAGCTATATGAAGTACTAAGAATAGCCAAATTCATAAAGACAGGAAGTAGACTGATGTTGGCTATGGGCTGCGAGAATGGAAAGGTGGAGAATTACTGTTTAATTGGTACAGAGCTTCTATCTGAAATAATGCAAAAGTTCTGGAAATGATGACAGTTGTACAGCATCATCAATGTATATAATGCCACTTACTTCTATACTTAAAAATGGCTAAGATGGCAAATTTTATGTATGTTTTTTTCTTTGAGACGGAGGCTCGCTCTGTCACCCAGGCAGGAGTGCAGTGGCCGGATCTCCTCTCACTGCAAGCTCCGCCTCCCGAGTTCAGGCCATTCTCCTGCCTCAGCATCCCAAGTAGCTGGGACTACAGGCGCCTGCCACCACGCCTGTCTAATTTTTTGTATTGTTAGTAGAGACGGAGTTTCACCGTGTTAGCCAGGATGGTCTCGATCTCCTGATGTCGTGATCCGCCCGCCTCGGCCTCCCAAAAAGTGCTGGGATTACAGGCGTGAGCCACCGTGGCCAGCCTATGTATGTTTTAATGCAATAAAAACATATCTATTTTTCAAAAGTATTTTGTCCAAGAGGTACACTAGAAAGTGAGGAGACAAGTCAATTTAGTCCAAATATGTGTATTTCCTTTTCCTGTGCCAGAAGGGGGGCACTAAAGTGTTAGGAACAAAATTTAAGAAAATAAGGAAGCAAGAAATATTCTAATTCCCCTGACACAACCCTAATTGGTAGTAGGATGAAAATCTCAAAACGTCTGCACCTTGAGAATACTAGAGAGGCCTTGAAGAAGCATGAAACCACCTGGCAAATACTTACACGTAGACTGACTTCGAGTGGAAAAATGGTCATATTGCATCCATGACCACAATGCTTAGCAAAAGTGCCCAATGGATAAATCAGAAAGGAGAATATAGGACTGCGGTAGGGGCTGGGTCCATGGAAAGCCTCTGCAAATCTACATCAGTGGTTCTCATTCATAGGCAATTCTGTGCCCCAGGAGGCATCTGGCAATCCCTAGAGACATTATTGGTTGTTACAGCTGGGTGGTGGGGTTCTGCAGGCATCTAGCAGAGGCTTGCGATGCTGCTCAATAGCCTGTAATGCAAAGGACAGCCCGTGACAACAGTGATCCAGTCCATAACGCCAATAGTGCTGAAATGGAGAACTGTCAGCTACATGAAAGCTGAGCCTTCTATGTAGCTGGTCAATCAGTTAAGATGGAATGACAGGGACACTCATGAAGGAGCTGTACGGTCAGAAAACTTGGAGATGAATTTGCTTACAAAGAACATGTTTTGCAGAATTCCCTGACTTAAGTAAGCTCCAGGATCAACAGAATCTCCCTTGGCTCAATTCCCTGTAAAAGGAAGTGAAAAAATGTATCAAGTGCCTAGTCGGCTTTTACTGGGCAAAGCAAGAAAACCTGTCTTCTCCACATCTCCTGAAGAGCAGAGAATGGTTTGGTCCTTGCTGTTGCTACCCTTCTGCTCACTCAGTTCACTCATGAAGAGGTGGCCCCAGCATGCGCTAGTGCAAGAATTGGCCGGAAAATGGAAGTTAATGCCTGGAGGGAAACTTCCACAAATTCAAACAGTCAGGTGCAGAGGACAAACTTACTACCTACTGATCAAGACATAACTCTGTAACCTCGATTTATGGAAAACTAACCTTTGGTGGAGACACAGGAGTAACGCTCCTGCAACAGAATGAAGGGTTGTGTTCCCAAAAAATTCAAATGTGGAAATCCTAATTCCCAGCGTAATGGTATTTGCAGACAGGGGTCTTTGGCAGGTAATTAGGTTTAGGTAAGGTCATGAGGGTAGAGCTTCTGTGAATGGGATTTGGCGTAAACTGACTTAAGACAGCGTTCCTCTAAGCCATCTCTCGTGTTTACATGGCTTAGTCAGTAGATGATACTACACAGAGACAGAGAAGTTTGCTAACTTATCTATGTCATAATTTCCTCATCTGTAAAACAAGGATAAAAACAGTCCCTGTCCAATAGGATTATTAGGGGGACTCAGGGAGTTAATATTCGTAAAGGACTTGGAATGATAAAAAAGTGCTACATATGTATTTATAAAATACAGACTGTAAAGAGCTAACATATTAGAGGCAGCCTTTCTGATTAGCATCATTTCTTTAAGAACGATCAGACTTATAAGAATTTGTATTTTAAAGAAGAAAAGATGATAAAATCTTTAGGAATTTAACTGAGAGTTTACCAAGATTTCATCACTATACCAAAGAAAGACTTTCTGGCACCCTCTAGCGATTTTATTTTTGTCTCTAAATAATCTTCATGTTGTTGTTCATATTTTAGTATTTTCAAATGAAACAACTCTTCACAACTTATTGTGAGACTTGAGACTGGATAAGCCCGAGACACAAATATACTAGTAAGAGTTTTCACTGTCAAATTTCTTATTCTAATATTGGGAGGAAGAAATGATTACATTCTTTCAGGGGAGGGGTAAAAATGCAGAATTATTTTACTTGATAATTTCTGGATATTTCCTGCAGAAAAATCTATTCATTCTTTTTTATTATTATTGTAAGTTCTGGGACACATGTGCAGAATACACGTGCCATGGTGGTTTGCTGCATCCATCAACCTGTCATCTACATTAGGTATTTCTACTAGTGTTATCCCTCCCCTAGCCCCCCACCCCTCGACAGGCCCTGGTGTGTGATGTTCCCCTCCCTGTGTCCATGTGTTCTCATTGTCCAACTCCCCTGTATGAGTGAGAACATGCGGGCTTTGGTTTTATGGTTTCCAGCTTCATCCATGTCCCTGCAAAGGACATGAATTCATCCTTTTTTATGGCTGCATAGTGTTCCATGGTGTATATATGCCACATTTTCTTTATCCAGTCTGTCACTGATGGGCATTTGGGCTGGTTCCAAGTCTTTGCTATTGTGAACAGTGCTGCAATAAACACATGTGTGCCTGTGTCTTTATAGTAGAATGATTTACCATCCTTTGAGTAGATACCCAGTAATGGGATGGCTGCATAAAATGGTATTTTTGTTTCTAGATCCTTGAGGAATCACCATACAGTTTTCCACAATGGTTGAACTAATTGACACTCCCATCAACAGTGCAAAAGCGTTCCTATTTCTCCACATCCTCTCCAGTACCTGTTGCTTCCTGAGTTTTTAATGATCGCCATTCTAACCGGCGTGAGATGGTATGTCACTGTGGTTTTGATTTGCATTTCTCAAATGACCAGTGATCATGAGCTTTTTTTCATATGTTTGTTGGCTGCAAAAATGTCTTCTTTTGAGAAGTGTCTGTTCATATCCTTTGCCCACTTTTTGACGGGGTTGTTTTTTTCTTATAAATTTGTTTAAGGACCTTGCAGATTCTCGATAGTTGTTGAGAAAACTGGCTAGCCATATTCAGAAAACTGAAACTGGACCCCTTCCTTACACCTTATACAAAAATTAAGATGAGTTACAGACTTCAATATAAATCCTAAAACCATAAAAACCCTATCAGAAAACCTAGGTAATACCATACAGGACATAGGCATGGACACAGACTTTATGACTAAAACACCAAAAGCAATGGCAACAAAAGCCAAAATTGACAAATGGGATCTAATTAAACTAAAGAGCTTCTGCACAGTGAAAGAAACTATCATCAGAGTGAACAGGCGACCTACAGAATGGGAGAAAATTTTTGCAGTCTATCCATCTGACAAAGGGCGATTCATTCTTAAATTTGTACAAAACTAACATTTGTTGGAAACACAGGAATTCAATAGTGTTATGCTTATCTGTCTGAAACCCATATATAATAACCAAAAAAAGCAAAAGGTAGTTCCAGGATGTTTACAGTGTTTATGGCAGAGCACATTTATGCACAAGTATTTAAAAGTTAATATAATGATATGACTCAAAATGACCCGAATTGATACTAAAAGATGAAACAGTTATCCCAAAACATAACTATATTTTGCACATAAATAAGGCAGCATGCAGAAGTTAAAGTACAGCAAACCTGCTCTCAAGCCTAATTAGTGGATATACAGAGACACATTCTGGCAGGGCTGAGGTTACCTGTCACCAGCCCCTTAATATTTATCTTTCAAGGTGAATTGGATCACAAAGAGATTTTATTGACCGTCTGTAAGTTTACCACTTTATCATAACGTCAAAATCGATAAAAACATGTTGTGTATAAGTCACCTCTCCATTCTGAAGCAATTAAGAAATATCAGATGGAATTAAAAAGATAGCATCCACTTTATTGCTAGTGGAGCTGAATTATCCCCTTGGGCTGGATGCCAAAGCAGCTACTCTGCTACTTCACTTTCCGCATGGAACTTTCCCAACTGGACAAGGGGCTGGAATGGAGTCTACCCCTTTGACACCTGCCCAAGGTGGGGGTGACAAGGAGAAAATGTGCAGCTTCACTGCAGCCTTGCATGGTGCACTGACCTTCAACATACCCATTCCATCCAAAAGCGGGACCAGCTGGTGACACACGCCCCCACTGGTGACAAGGAAGTAAAAGCAATAGAGAGGTAGCCTAAAAAAGGCAATGTAATATTACTACCTGCAGGGGAATGGCGGGGATGGGGAAATCGAGTGCCCTCACAACACAGACATCCAAGCCCTAATATTCAGCAGTGAATGAAATGTGAGGCATATTTACAGCCTTAGTTTGAGAGCCAAGAAAAATAAATTGAAACACTGGAATTGATTAATCATGCATTGAAGTCCTATCCCAGTTTTAAGTTAAAACAGTAACTTTTAATGATAAAATTATCTCACTCTTATGACCTCTGTGAGAAATTTTAAATAAGCTCTTCACTGCAAAAAAACCACAGCAGTAATATCAAATATCACTGAACTAGTAAACATAAGATAGCAGTCCGAGGGGAGTATGTGCCAGAACCCCCAGAAGATCCCCCAGACTGCAGAAAGTACCAAATCCTCTATACACTATGTTTTTTCCTACACATACATACCTACGATAAAGTACAATTTATAGTTAGGCACAGTAGGAGATTAACAATAACTAATAATACAATAGGACGATTATTACAATATACCAGCTTCGCTACTCTTGTGCACTGGAGCCATTATTAAGTAAAATAAGGGTGATGTGAAGACAAGCACTGCCATATCACGACAAGGGACCCCATCACCAAGCCAGTTATTAAGTGACTACTGGGTTGCGGGGAGCACAGACAGCATGCATTCCCTGGAGAAAGGGGCAATTCACATCCCAGGTGGGAAGGAGTGGGACAGACAGATTTCAGCATGCTACTCAGAATGGCATGCAGGTTAAAATTTACGAATTGCTTATTTGTATAATTTTCTGTTTAATAGTTTTAGACCACAGTTGACTGTGGATAACTGAAACCCAAAATCTGAAGAGGGGACTACTGTAATGTTTAACTCAGGAAATTGATACCACAATTCCTTACCTGGATAGCCTGTACTATGCCCAGGTAAACCCCATCATTAATTTTCAAAGGAAAATATAACCTAGACATCTTTTAAGTTAAATATAAAAGAATGGACACATACCAGTGATGACTTGATTCTTTCAAACAATTGTGAAAAAAATATATAAACAATCTAATCACAAATTGGTTTGCCCATGTAGAAAACAAACAAGAATTCTGACCTCATATAGTAATCATGACTATATCCTTTCACTTAAGTTGATAGCTTAAAAATAATTTTCCTATGGAATCACAAAACCTTTGTCCTTTCAGAAGCAAAGGTTTCTAAATTGTTCAATCATTCTGCTAGAAACCTTTGTTGTTCAGGGTTTCAAACTCTAAGTACAAGCTAGCTGTTAGACTACTGTACGTAGTTCTTCAACTTCAAAACTACCTCCCTTTTCCTACAACCTCAATTTTTGCTTCCTAACCCCTAATTCACTATGAATTTGTGTAAGAACACGGCTATTTATGGTTGCTTCTCTGAGAATACATAATTCAATTCGAAATATTCATCCCCTGGGAAAGAAAACTGCTGCCCAAAGCATTTTAAGCATTTGGGATTAATGACTATAATGGACTGACTCTTTGTGCCTCTCTCCCACAACCAAATTCATATGTTGAAGCCCTAACTTCCAATGTAACAGCATTTAAAGCCAGGGGTCTTTGAGAGAAAATTATGTTTAGATGAGGTCACGAGGGTTGGGTCTTCATGATGGGATTTTACTGTCCGTATAGAAGGGGAAGAGAAGCAAAAACTCCCTGTCATGTGAGGGAACAGTGAGAAAGCAACTGTCTGCAAGCCATCAAGAACTCAACCCTGCTAGCAGCCTGATTTTGGACTTCCCAGCTTTCAGAACTGTGGAGAATAAATACTGCTGTTTATAAGTCACCCAGTCTATGGTATTTTGTTACAGCAGCCCCAGCAAACTAATACAGTGACCTTGAAGAGACTCGAGATAACACTAGGAAGATTCAATAGCTCATGGAGTTTCCCATCCATAAATGAAGACCAGAAAGTAATCAAGGTTACCAAGACCAAATGTTGGTTCACCAGCAAGTTCGCTTTTGCTTCCACACAATCTCACAAGGAACATCCTTGATAAGAAATAAAACAGATGAAATTGTGAAGAAAGTGTATAAATTCTCTAATTTTGTAACAGCTTGACTGAATAACATTCCTGAATGACTCCCATTTATAAGATCTTCAACCTGGTGCTATTCATACAAAGAAGTGGAAGACATGATCATTCCCTATCCACAGTCCCTTAGACACGGGCAGAACCTGGCATGGTATGATTCCAGATAGATAGGTAGAAAAAGAGGGGAAGAGGAGGAGGGAGGAGGGAGGAGGGATCAGGGAGGAGGGATCAGGGAGGAGGGAGGAGACAGGAGGCAGGAGAGGGCAGGAAACAGGAGGGGAAGGGAGAAGGCGGAGTGAAGGGGAAGGGAGGGGGGAGGTGAGGGGAGGAGAGGAGAGGAGAAGAGAAAAGAAGGAAAAAGAAAAAAAAAGATTGTATATATAATCTTTCAACTTGAGTCAAAGGTGACTTGGGTCAAAACACAATTCATGGAGAAAAATTCCATCTAAGAGTTAGCAAGTTTAACATTTAATCATAGAGTTAAAATCAATGTAATCATATTTGCAACAAATTGACTGTGTGTGTATGTACACACATGCACATATAATTAAAAAGCACATAAATATTTAAACAAAAGAGAAGGATTACTTTGCATGGGAAATAAAGCTGGGAGAAACAGTCCAGTAGCCTGGATTGGGTAAAATACTATTTTGAAAAAACACACCACATATTTAAGAGCATTTAATAATGATGCAGATTGAAAAGGTGTTCAAAGCTAGCATTGTTTAAGTTTATACATTAGGCGCTTTAATTGGCACTGAGTTATAAACAGTTTCTAAATTTTGCTATGATATCTCAATGTTAACTTTTATAAGTAATTTTAAATTATTATTATAAATCAAACATGAAAGAAATAAGCCACACTTATCATGATACTTCATCCAGCAAACTTGCTGAATTCCCTTAATTATGACAGTTAAAACCTTAGAGTCCCTTGAGATTTGTAAGTAAATATTATCTGCACATAGTACTTAGCTCACTAATTATCAGTTATTCTTTTCTAATAAATTTCCCTCTGTGTACTAAACTAGCTATATTCTTTGAGTTTTGCTATTTGCTGTTTTAATTGGCATCCAGTTATAAACAGTTTCTAAAATTCATAAGATGTCTCGAAGTTAATTTCTAAAAGTAAACTTCCTAGAATCATCATTATAAATCAAGCCTATAAGAAATAAGCATATGTAATTTTTAAAAGGACCATATTTTGAAAGATAAGCAAATAATTTTTAAGCTGTGTTACAAATATTTGAATATGCTTGAAGATTAACCCTACTATGTAAAATATCTATTATTGAGAAGCTTTCATTTCATATTACTGTCTAATTCACAGCAAGAAAATCAATGTTTGAAAAAAAAATTCCCACTTTCAATAATGATAGTTGTCAAGAGCACCACCACCACCATCATCATCATCATCATCATCATCATGATCATCAGATTCTATCAAGAGGTATTTCTCTTTAAGACAAAGATATAAAACTCTCAAAATCTGAAGGACAAAAAGACTTTTCTTTCATTTGGGAAGAACTGCTATAGAACAAAGAGAGGAAAAATACAATTTCAAATTATTAACATCAAATTTCATTAAACTATATATAAATTCCTCTAATATATAAAAATATTTAAGTACCAAAGAGCAGCATGCAAAATTCTGAGACTTTGTATATGGCAGAAACAAATAAATATATCTTGTGTATAAGAAAAGAAATGTAGAAGGCAATTATCTTCTACTCAAGCTTTCTTCTTTTGAAAGTGTGGTACAGAAGAGCTTAACAATTTTGTACACACAGACACACAAAGGAATAGAAATTGTAAAAGCAGTCTGAAACACTAAAAAATGTGATTATATCCTTTCTAGTTTTTCATTTTATATTTGAAAAACTACAGCGGTGTATATTAACAAATGTGGTATACAATTTTATATATAAATAACTCCATTATAAATATTACACATTTTCTGGCTCTGGTCCCTAAAGAATTTCTTCTATCTCTTCTTTACTCTCTCTCCTCACCGAGATGTGTTATTT
The DNA here is from genome assembly GCF_024542745.1 of Macaca thibetana thibetana. Lineage (NCBI taxonomy): Eukaryota > Metazoa > Chordata > Mammalia > Primates > Cercopithecidae > Macaca > Macaca thibetana. Next base: position 164,851,778 of record NC_065583.1, on the reverse strand, counting down.
CATATAAAAGTTTGCTGGCTTTTCTCTGGGATGAGCTCCCAAGAGACAAGGTCAGGCCCAAGTAAGGTAGGGTTCACAGGAGCCCAAGAAACAAATTGCATTTGTACTTTCGGTTTACTTCAAATCTTTAGGATAGATCAATGCATAGAGAAAACAGATGCAAATGTTTGGCAGTGTTCTATACCCCGGAACTCAAACTGAGTACAATTGCACCAGAAACCTGCTTTAAGGCTTGAACAGCTGGGAAAGTGACTAGATGTTATTTCCAGAATCCTGAGCTGAAGTTTGCAGTGTTAAGATCCACTGACCGCGAACTTCTGTGTCTACACCTTTTCAGGTTATTACTTGCTAAGAGTCCTCGCTGTTTCATGCATGTTAGCAGTCACCCACTGCGGAGACTCACTCTCGCCCAGCCTCAAACCTGCCCACACCATATTTCCTGAGACACCAACAGAGAAAAAGCAGCCAAAGAGAGAAGGAAGCATGTGGATATTGGGGCACCATCATTTGCAAGGTGGGGAAGGGAGATGGGGCCTCCTGGGAGTTTCGCCGCTAGCCTGGATGTCTCAAATTAATAACATTTTTCATTTCTGTCTCTGCAATTGCACTGGAAGCTTTTCCAGGGTTCTTCAAGGCCTCCTCGCTCTTTGATTGCCTCTGCCAGCTCCAGCCGCCCCACATGGCAGAGCTGCCTGCAGTGCAGCCTGTGGTTACCATGGAGACAGTACCCCACGGAAGAGGAAGGGTGAGGCAGATGCCAAGTGGCACCGCAGAATATGACTGCAGCACCACGGAGCCCCAAGTACTCGGGACAGACGTGTCTATGAAAGGAGAGGAAGGTGGGGGGATGACAGAGCAGCAGGGCTGTGGGGCAGACAGGATATGGGAGAGACAGGGAGATACAGTTAAAATTGTCAAGTGTTTCTGGGTATGATTCACTGTTTCTACCAAAATGAAATATAAAAATCAGACCTTCAAGTTTATTAAAAAAATTAAATGTGTGGATATATACACACAAACATATACATACATACACATATGCCTGTGCATGTGTATATATGAAACACAAGAAAAGTTTGATTTGCCTTTTCTTAACATCTGGGAACAGCATTTATAGAAAGGTTAATTTCCATGGAAATATCAAAAACCAGCAAGATGGCTCTGGAGCATGCTACCATTTTATTTGACCACATTATTGTAATGATGTTTCCAATCACAATTCACATCCTATTCTGTGCCGTTCATAAGCTTTTGACATTCGTTTTCTCTTATACAAAAGTCTCGTTTCTATTTCATGTACAAGAATTACGAAACAAGACTTGTTTTACTAATAAAAACTATAGGTCCGCAAAGAGTAGCTCTCAAAATTAAAGTATATGTATGCTATCCAATTCTCAAAAGTACACAAAAGGCTTTTTCTCTGATGCGGTTAGGGCTGTTCTCCAGTATTTCAGTTCTTCATCATCTGGGCATATGGAAGGACTGGACTTCCCTCTCCCTTCAGAGCTGGGCATGGTCACATGGCCCACTCTGCCTGATGAAACAGGAGTCAGTGACACACGACTCAATCTTCCATGTTATTTCCCTACCTCCATGGCTGTGGAAGATTGTGCTGAGATGGAGGATCCACTAGCCTGGGTTCTGGAGTCACCAGGACTGCCAAACTCTCCATTCAACTCTTGCCAATCCATGCCCAAAATGTATCAACTTTTACTCTTGTGGGCTGCTGAAACCGGGAATTATTTGTTAAAGCAGCCTAGCTTAGTTCATCCTGATACACACCCCCCTTATTCAATTATAAAATATTTTCATTAAAACATTACGCTCATTTGTAAGAGGGGCCCAGCATGTTTCATTAAAACATTACGCTCATTTGTAAGAAATTTATAACATATTCTCTTTTCAAGGTCTGCCAAGTTAGGAAATGATTACTATAAAAGGTAATATATGAAATATTCCATAATAAATGGAAAACAAAAGTTCTGTAAGAGTTCACTTTGGGCAGAGGTTAAGACTAGAATTATTAACACAACAAAGTGCATTTAAGACAGTAATTTTAAAGAGTTAACAAGCCAAGAAGAAGGCCTTCTATCACAAGTCAGATGTGGGGGTCTACGATATGGAATGAAGGCTCAACTACTACTACTACCACTACTACTGCTGCTACTACTACTACTACCATTACTACTGCTACCACTACTACTACTACTGCTACTACTACTGCTACTACTGCTACCACTACTACTCCTGCTACTACTACCGCTACTACTGCTACCACTACTACTGCTACTACTACTACCACTACTACTGCTACCACTACTACTCCTACTGCTACTACTACTACCGCTACTACTGCTACCACTACTACTACTGCTACTACTACCACTACTACTACTGCTACCACTACTACGACTACCACTACTACTGCTACTACTACTACCGCTACTACTGCTACCACTACCACTACTACTGCTACTACTACTACTACCGCTACTACTGCTACCACTACTACTACTACTGCTACTACTACCGCTACTACTGATAACACTACTACTACTGCTACTACTACTACCGCTACTACTGCTACCACTACCACTACTACTGCTACTACTACTACTGCTACTACTGCTACCACTACTACTACTACTGCTACTACTACCGCTACTACTGATAACACTACTACTACTGCTACTACTACTACCGCTACTACTGCTACCACTACTACTACTACTGCTACTACTACCGCTACTACTGCTACCACTACTACTACTGCTACTACTACCGCTACTGCTACCACTACTACTACTACTGCTACTACTGCTACCACTACTACTGCTACCACTACTACTGCTACTACTACTACCACTACTACTATTATTATTATTATTAAAGGGAATCAATTGTAGATCCCCTTGTGCCCAAGAAACTCTGCATGGATAAATTAACTCAAATTTTTCATTTAATTTTTAATTGCCACATAAGAATTATACATATTTATGGGATACATGTTATATTTCAATACATGTACACAATGTGTAGTGATCAAATTAGAGTAATTGGCATGTCCATCACTTCAAACATTTATTTCTTTGTGTTGTGAACATGCAAAATCCTCTCATCTAGCTATTATTGTAACTGTGTTACAGAACACTAGAACTTATCCTTCATATCTAAATGTAATGTTGTACTCATTAACCAACTTCTCTGTATCCCTCCCTCTCCACTATCCTTCTCATCCTCTGGTAACCACTATTCTACTCTCTACTTCCACGAGATGAAATTTTTTAGCTCCCACATATGAGTAAGAATATGTGGTGTTTGTCTTTCTATGCCCGGCTTATTTCATTTAACATAAGGTCCTCCAGGCTTTTCCATGTTGCTGCAAAACACAAGATTTCGTTTTTTTTTTAATTTATTCATTCATCCATCAATAGACATTTAGGCTGATTTCATATATTGTTTATTGTGAATAGTGTTGCAATAAACGTGAGAGCATAGATACCTCTTTAACATACTGATTTCCTTTCCTTTGTATAGATACCCAAAAGATTGCTGGACCATATGGTATTTTTATCTGTAGTTTTTTGAAGAACTGTCCTACTTTCATAATGGCTGTACTAATTTACATTTCCACCGACATTGTCTCCACATTCTTGCCAGCATTTGTTATATTTTTTTTCTTTTTGATTATATCCATTTTAACTGGGTTGAAATGATACCTCATTGTGGGTTCAACTTGAATGTCCCTGATTATCAGAGCTGTAGATCGTTTTTTCATGTACCTGTTAAGATATCTCTATGTCTTTTTGATTATTGGCCCATTTTTACTTGGATTATTATTATCATTATTATTATAACTGCTGTTGAGATTCTTATATATTCAGGATATTTACTCCTTGCCAGATGGATACTTTGCAAATATTTTCTTCCATTCTGTATGCTGTCTCTTCATTCTATTGATTGTTTCCTTTACTATACAGAAGTTTCTTAGTTTAATATTAATATGATCCCATTTATGTATTTTTGCTTTTGTTTCCTGTGCTTTTGAAATCCTATCCAAAAAATCTTTGCCCAGAACAAAACCATACAGCATTTCACCAATGTTTTCTTTTAGTAGTTTCATAGTTTCAGGTATTACAGTTAAGTGTTTAATCAATGTTTGAGCTGATTTTTGTACATGTTGAGAGATAGAGTTCTAGTTTTATTCTTCTGTAGGATAAAGGATAATAAGGGTCTAGTTTATTCTGAAGAATATCTCTCAACATACACAAATAAATATATATATCTAATTTTCCCAGCAGCATTTATTTAAAAGATTGTATTTTCCCCCACTGTGTGTTATTGGAAACTTTGTCAGAAATCAGTTAACCAGAAATACATGGATTTATTTTGGTGTTCTGTTTCATTGGTGTGTGTCTGATTTTATAACAGTACTACAGCTTACTACAGTACTGGTTACTATAGGTTTACAATATATTTTAGAGTCAGGTAGTGTGATGCCTCCAGTTCTGTTCTTCTTGCTCAGGATTGCTTTGGCTACTTAAGAGTCTTTATTGGTTCCATAAAAATGTTTTAATTGTTGTTTCTACTTCTGTGAAGAATGTTATTGGCATTTTCAGCATGATTGCATTGAATCTGTAGATTTCTTTAGTAGAATGGATATATTAATTTTAACATAATAATTATTCCAATCCACAAACATGGGATATTTTTCTATTTTTGTATCCTCTTCAGTTTCTTTCATGAATGTTTTATAGTTTTAACTGTTGAACTATTTCATCTCCTTTGTCAAATGTATTCCTAAGATTGAGGGTTTGGTAGCTATTGCAAACGAGATTACTTTCTTCATTTCTTTTCCTGATTGCTCACTGTTGGGCAGATAAAAATGCTATGATTTTTCTATGGTGATTTTGTATCTTGAAACTTTACTGCATTTATCACTTATTTTATTATACTTCAAGTTCTGGGATACATGTGCAGAATGTGCAGGTTTGTTACATAGGTATAAACGTGCCATCAACTGCACTTATCAATCTGTCATCTACATTAGGTATTTCTCCTAATGCTATCCCTCCCCTTGCTCCCCACCCCCCGACAGGCCCCAGTGTGTGATGTTCTTCTCCCTGTGTCCATGTGTTCTCATTATTCAGCTCCCACTTATGAATGAGAACATATGGTGTTTGGTTTTCTGTTCCTGTGTTAGTTTGCTGGGAATGATGGTTTCCAGCTTCATCCATGCCCTTGCAAAGGACATGAATTCATCCTTTTTTGTGGCTGTATAGTATTCCATGGTGTATATGTGCCACATTTTCTTTATCCAGTCTATCACTGATAAGCATTTGAGTTGGTGCCAAGTCTTTGCTATTGTGAATAGTGCTGCAATAAACATACGTGTGCATGTGTCTTTATAACAGAATTTACTATATATAGTATGATTTACAATCCTTTGGGTATATACCCAGTAATGGGATTGCTGGGTCAAATGGTATTTCTAGTTCTAGATCCTTGAGGAATCGCCACACTGTCTTCCACAATGGTTGAACTAATTTACACTTCCACCCACGGTGTAAAAGCATTCCTATTTCTCCACATCCTCTCCAGCATCTGTTGTTTCCTGACTTTTTAATGATTGCCATGCTAACTGGTATCTCATTGTGGTTTTGATTTGCATTTCTCTAATGAACAGTAATGTCAAGCTTTTCTCATATGTTTGCTGGCCGCATAAATGTCTTCTTCTGAGAAGGGTCTGTTCATTTCCTTTGCACACATTTTGATTGGACTGTTTGTTTTTTCTTGTACATTTAAGTTCCTTGTAGATTCTGGATATTAGCCCTTTGTCAGATGAGTAGATTGCAAAAATTTTCTCCCATTCTGTAGGTTGCCCATTCACTCTGATGATAGTTTCTTTTGCTGTGCAGAAGCTCTTTAGTTTAATTAGATCCCATTTGTCAATTTTGGCTTTTGTTGCCCCTGTTTTTGGTGTTTTAGTCATGAAGTCTTTGTCCATGCCTATGTCCTGTATGGGACTGCCTAGGTTTTCTGATAGGGTTTTTATGGTTTTAGGATTTATATTGAAGTCTTTAACCCGTCTTAATTTTTGTATAAGGTATAAGGAAGAGGTCCAGTTTCAGTTTTCTACATATGGCTAGCCAGTTTTCCCAACACCATTTATTAAAAAGGAATCCTTTCCCCTTTGCTTGTTTTCGCCAGGTTTGCCGAAGATCAGATGGTTGTAGATTTGTGGCGTTATTTCTGAGGCCTCTGTTCTATTCCATTGCTCTATATGCCTGTTTTGGTACCTTTTTAGTGGTGTCTTTAAATTTTTCTAAATGTAAGATCATGTCATCTGCAAACAGTGGATAATCTGACTTCCTCCTTTCCAATCTGGATGCACTTTTTTTTTTCTCTTGTCTAATCACTCTGGGTAGAAGTGTCAGTACTATCTTGAAAAAAAGTAGAGAAAGTGGGTATCCTTATCTTACTCCAGATAGTAAATAAAGACTTTCAGCTTTAGCCCATTCGCTATGATATTAGCTGTGGGTTTGTCACATACGGCCTTTATTGTTTTGAGGCACGTTCCTTCTACTACTAATTTGTTGAAAGTTTTTATCATGAAGGATGTTGAGTTCTATCAAAATGTTTTTCTTCATCTATTGAGATAATCATATAGTGTTTTGTCCATTCTGTTGATGTGATGCATCATAATCATTGATTTGCATATGTTAACCCATCTTTGCATTTTGGGATAAATCTCACTTGATCATGGTGTACAAAAGCACTTTTGGATGTGCTTCTGAATTCAGTATGCTAGTATTCTGTTGAGGATTTTTATATCTATGTTAATCAGAGATAATGGCCTATAGTGTTATTTTTTGTTGTTGTTTCCTTGTCTGGTTTTCACATCCAAGTAATGCTGACTTCATAGAATGAGCTTAGAAAAATTCCTTCCCCTTCATTTTTTTTGGACTAGTTTAAAAATAAATGGTATTAGTGTTTTAAACATTTGAATTCATCCATGAAGTCATCCAGCCCTGAACTTTTCTCTTTTGGGAGACTTTCTATTACTGATTTACTCTCATTACTTGTTATTGGTCTGTTCAGGTTTTCCACGCAAATGGAAACCACAAAAGAGCAGAAGTAGCTACATTTATATCAAAGAGAATACACTTTAAGTCAAAAACTATAAAAAAAAGAGACTAACAAGATCCTTACATAATGATCTTTGGGTCAATTCAGCAAGAGGATATAATAATTGTAAATATATATGCACCCAACAGGAACGTGCCCACTTACATAAAGCAAATATTAATAGATCTAAAAGAAGAAATAGGCTGCAGTAGAATTCAACAGTCTAGTTTCAACAATGGACAGACAGAAATTCAACAAAGAAACATTGGAGTTAAACTACCTCTGAACCAAATAGACCTAACTGACATTTACTGAACATTTCATCCAACAGCTTCAGAATACACATTTTTTCTCATCAGCACGTGGAACATTCTTCAGAACAGACCATATGTTAGGCCACTGAACAGGTATCAACAAATTTTTAAAATCATATAAAGTACATTTTCTGACCACAATGAAATAAAGCTAGAAATCAATAAAAGAGGAACTTTGAAAACTACAAATACTTGGAAATTAAGCAACACACTTCTGAATAACCAATGGGTCAATACAGACATTAAGAAGAAAATTTTAAAATTTATTGAAGTAAATAAAAATAGAAACACAACACAATATACCAAAACCTATGGAATACAAAAAAAGCAGTACAAAGAGGAAGTTTATAGCAATAAATGCCTACATCAAAAATGTAGAAAGATTTAAAATAAATAACCTAAAAATGCACCTCAAGGAACCAGAAAAGCAGGAATAAACCAACGCAAAATTAGTATAAGAAAAAAATAACGTCAGAGCAGAAATAAATGAAACTGAGACAAAAATATAAAATATCAATGAAACAAAAAGTTGAGTTCTTTTCAAAAGATAAATAAAATGACAAATATTTTGCTAGACTAAACAAGATAAAAAGAGAAGAATCAAATAGTAATTTATTTGGTTATTTAATAACCAAATAAAACCAGAAATGAAAAAGGAGACATTACAACTGATACCACAGAAATATAAAAGGTCATTCAAGACTACTATGAATAACTATATGCCAAAAAATTGGAAAACATAAAAGAAATAGAAAAATTCCTAGATGCAAGTAATCTACCAAGATTGAACCATGAACAAATCAAGTTCAATTTGGTTTTCTGAAAAGCAACAAATAATTGTTTAGTACAAGTGTGTGCCATGCAATATTTGGAACATAATCGCACCAAAAAAAAAAAGTATGGTTTATATGAAATTCAAAGTAAAGTAGGCATCTTGTATTTACATTTGCTAAATCTAGCAACCCTAACTATGTATACTTTCTAAGGATTACATGGGTTGGGTAAAAGGGCTGGTGAGGAGGCATTAAAAGTTTATCTTCAGATTATCAGTAAGGTGATTCTTAAAGAGTAATTACATTTTTTGGCCTCGTAAATGGAAAGATAGCATTCCCCACTCATTTGTTAAAGTAATTTCAAAACATGATGAAAATGTTCTTTGCTTCTATAAAAAGCCATACTCTAAACAAAATACCTGAGCAATTTTACAAATATAAGTTATCTGTTTCTTTTGATTCCAAGCCACCATCAAATAAGATATTTTCCATTCTATTGCTTTTTCAAAATAATTTTGAGTACTTATTCTCCTTCCCCTCACCTTTGCCAAAAATCCATGACGTAACTGATAAAAATATTTTAGGCTGATTTACTATTTAGAAATCAATTTGAATAATAATTCTAAAATATTGGGACATAGTCTAACCCCACTAAAATCAAACAAAACCATCTTTCCCTTTACAGAGGTATTTAAAAAGTTTGAGCAAGTATAAAAAAAAAAATTCTAGTGTTAAAAATTAGGTTGTAAAAAAGAAATAAATTTTACCTTTTAGGACCTCATTTCTCCTATTATAAGCATCTTAGATTAGTGTGGCACATTTGTTAAAATTAATGAACCAGTATTGATACATTATTATTAACTAAAGTTCTTACTTAATTCAGATTTATGTAATTTTCCCTAATGTTCTTTTACTGTCCCAGGGCCCCATCCAAAACACCACACCACATTTAGTCATTGTGTCTCCTTGGGCTCCTCTTGGTTCTCAGTTTCTTTCCTTGTATTTGATGCCTTTGACAGTTTTGAGGCATACAGGTCAGGCATTCTGTAGAATGTTTTCCACATGATTAGACTGAGGTTATGGGCTTTGTGAAGGAAGTCACAAAAGTAAAGTACTATTTTCAACACATTATACCAAGGTATGTATAAAAGAGATTTTTTAAATTGACAGTTTTCATGAATTGCTTACTCATCTCCTTGGATGCTAAATTATATTTTAATGCTTTCAACCTGGTATTACCAGCATATTCAATTTGAAGTAAACATTTGGACAAGACTTGAGGGCTTCAATTTTATAAATGAATGGCATTCTTAAATTAATTCTAACCTCATTTAGAATAATCATATGACATTTCAAAGTACAAAAACAAAATGTTGCTGAAACTTAGAAAATAGAATATTGTTAATATTGGAACATTGCATCTGTCCTTTAATTAAACCTACTATAGCTTAGAGGCCAAAGTTACAACCTTTAGGCTAGGCTAAAAGACCCAGGAAAGGTAGAAGGTTGACGAAGATAAGAATATTTGCCTGTGGCAGATAGTGACTGCGTGCACCCCATTCCCCAGGGCCAAACATACTAGCCCACAGTTCTTTAAATTGCTCAGGGACTTAAGCTAATTCTTTCCAGCCTTGCCAACCTTAATCCAATGGTTTCCCCCATGACCTAAGAGTTGGCACATCTCCCTTAGTACTTGGAAACACAAGAGAATTCAAATCTCTTATTTGTCAAGCCACCAAATGAAGAATTTCAGGGGGAAGAAAGGAATACATGTTATTTTTCAATTGTTAATCAGCTCCTCCATTGAGGAGAATGAAAATAATTAGAACATTTTTATAGGTCTAACATAGTCACCTGTCAGAAACTTCACATGATCCTACCTACTACTTGCAACACAGCAATGTAGGCCTGGTTGTGTATTCTTCAAATTCCCAGAATGACTCTTTTTTTTTTTTTTAGATGGAGTCTCGCTCTGTCACCCAGGCTGGAGTGAGGTGGTGCAATCTCAGCTCACTGCAACCACCACCCCTCAGTCCCGGTTCAAGCAATTCTCCTGCCTCAGCCTCCCAAGTAACTGGGATTACAGCCACGTACCACCACACCCAGCTAATTTTTCTATCTTTAGTAGAGACAGGGTTTCACTACGTTGGCCAGGCTGGTCTTGAACTCCTGATCTCATGATCCGCCCACCTCAGCCTCCCAAAGTGCTGGGATTACAGACCTGAGCCACCACGCCCAGCCCCTAGAATGACTCTTAAATAGAAAACTTCACAAGGCATGTACCACCCGTGGTAAATAATCAGATGAAGGCCGTTTTCCTTCTTTCTGTAAGACTCAAAGCCAAAAGCTGGAATTACTAGACAGCAGGCAGAATGTCAATCATGCAGCTGAAGATAGGGAGAAGGGGCCAGAATGCCACCTTCCACCGAGTCCTGAGATGACCTGCACCCAGACACACCACAGGTGACACATTTTCAGTTACAAACCTTCAAATGTCTCTCCAGGACAAAATTGAGTTAGTGATTTTAAGACATAATTTAGAGCAGATTCAAACACTAAAGATGCACAGCTATGTAGCCAATTCAATGCTGCAAGAGAGAAACAACTCAATCTAAATTAGTGTTTGAGTAGGTAGCCACAATGTAAACATCAAAGGGGAACTACCTTAAAATACTCTTGTTAGGCCAAAGGAACCTTCCCAATTTAATGACACATTTGATACCTTCAAGCGTTTCTATGTGCAGGTTTATATCAAAGACATAATTCACTAAAGGCACAGCTAATTTAAATAAGCAGGGGATTTCATAACAGTGGAGTCCAAACAAGAAATATTAAAGTTTATAAAAGCAAATACTTCATTTTGTATTAATATAAATTCCCAGATACAGACATTTCTTATATGGGATGAAAAAAAGTAAACATGGAATTACTAAAATATCACTCTTGAAGTCACAAGAATTCACTTCTAACATTTTATTACATTGCAATTTTTAAAACTCCATATCCCAAACACATTAAAATTTCTTCCTTATAAAGGACATCACAATGTTTTCAACCTTTATCACTTTGGTGGTCTTATGCCAAAATTAGCATCCGAATATTTTATAGTCTTTTAAAATACTTTTCTTTTAGTTGACAATATTCCAAGTCATAGATAGTACCTTCAATTTAAAGATAAGGAAAAATATAAATTCAATCTGAGAAAATGAATCTATTTTGATAATTATATATTTGGATTTCCAATTTTGCCATTATTCATCTATACTTTCTCATTATAATGTCTTGAAAAAGTAACCTGAAATTTCCCATCAGAATCAACTTTTTCCTGCAGTTCACAGTCCACTACTTTTTTTTTTTTTTTTTGAGATGCTGATTACTGGTCCCTGAAAACATAAACTTGGTACCGTTCTATTTTTTTGTTTCTATATTGGTTCATATTAAAATCATGAACCAAAAGTATATTCTCATATATTTAACATATCCTCCTGCCACAAAAACCTATCATAGCTGTATTTATCATGAGATGACCTGCCTTTGAAAGACAACCTGCTCTATCTGAGGATGCCAGGAAATCCATGGCAGCTGACCTGAGAGGCAAAAAGCACTATATTACATCTGCACACGGAAAGGCAGGCAGCTCTTACAAACTCATCTTCATATTGATCTCTCACATCCCTTCAGATAGACTGTCTTCTGTCTTGTCTTCTGATTTCAACATCTATCTATTATATGACTTGATGACCATATATTAAAATTTTATCCTTCATAAGGCAGCTACTTAGAAGCCAGGTATACATTAATGCTTGTGAGTTCCTATGTGTACTATATCAGTAAATGATCAATTTTAAAGTCATTTTAATGACCAACCTTCAAGGAGGTTGCAGTCTAATGGAAGGAAACAAGGAAATAAACCCATAAACCAACAAATAAATAAATAAAACAAACAAATGAGATGATTTCTATCACTCATATGTTATGAAAAAGATCAAAAGGATAACTGTTAGGACAGAAACATTTGCTTTAGCAGGATGATGGGCAGAGACAGGCGGCCAAAGTGGCTGCAGCCTAATAAACCCGGGAACAGAGAGGGGAGATAAGATAAAACAGAAAGAAGCTGGACCTTTTGCTGGTTGTCACCGCTAGGGTTATAAACAAAGGCAAGATGTGAGTGAATTAGAAGGAGCCCTAGGACAGCTGTAGGAATGATGAGCTCACAGTGGGGTGGCCAGGCAGGAGCCTGCTGCAGAAACCCTGGTGAGCAATGAGACAGCTGGATCAGCCTCTTAAGACTGAAGGTGGCAAGAAGTGGGAGGTTCAACCAAGATGAGAAGCATCCATGCAATTTTGAAAAATACACATAAAAAGGAACTCTGGAATGCCATATGTTAATAAATATAGACATGTGGGTCTAGGTACTCTATATACCATATTGTTCTGTGTATCACATTCCAAATTTTATAAATCAAAGCTAAACATTTAAAGTGAGCTGAATAATCACTTATTTATAAAACAGCTCAAAGAGCTTCATATTATCCATCAGGAATTATCATTCATTTAGGGAATAATTCAATACAAAGTTCCAAAATCTGCCACCAGAGGTTGGCCTTCCTTGACACTGGGTACCTTGCTGGTTTCATCCTGTGGTCTCTGTTATGGATTGAATGTTTGCGTCTTCTCCCCACCCACCACCAAAGTAATATGATGCAGCCCTAGCCCCCGTTGTGATGGCATTTGGAAATGAGGCCTTTGGAAGGTAATTAGTGTTAGATTAGGTGATGGGGATGGGGTCCTCACGAAGGGATCAGTAGCTTTCTAAGAAAACAGATGAGAGTTCTACAAAATGCCATGTGAGGAAAGAGCAGGAAGGCGGCCATCTGCACGTCAGGAGGAGAGCCCTCACCTGGAATCGAAGCTGCCAGCATCTTGATCGTAGACATTCCTGTCTCTAAAACTGTGAGAAATAAATGTTGCTTAAGCCACACAATTTGTGGTACTAGGGCAGCCTGAGCCAACTGTGACGGTCTTGGAAAAATTTGGTGGAATCCCTCCAAAGACAGGATGCACTATCACTTGACATTGGACAAGTTTTCCTGAACTTCTGAGATGAAAGGGGATATAGTATGTTAATAAATTTGGAAATATTTGTGCCCTTAGGAAATATTTATGCCCTTCCATGTGGTACTCAATTATCCACTCAGTGCTACAGCCCAGTCTGTGAATCTGTTGTCAAAACGTTATACCATCTTCTCCTGGTGATTCATGAACAGCTCCACAAATTCTTCTGACATCATAATATTCTCTATAACATCACACATCTGCACATCAGAAAACCTGACATCTTACATTGTGTCTATATTTTTAAGCCTAGTATGCACACGCAGCTTGTTGATGATGGCAAACTTTTCCACATGCCACTGGTTTCATGCAAAGAGTATAGCACCACATGCTGATATTAGATGACTAGCCTACCTTATTTGTCTTCTCAGTGCCTTCTAATCAATGTACGAACAGTCCTACATTTCTCCAAATAACCAGAAAGCTCTATCTTCAAAGCTATGCTGACAGTAAACCTGTAAGTAACAATGCTCTACTAATAAGAAAACTATTCAGCAGAAAAACTGAAATCACTTCTGTAATAGTAACAATTTAACATAAGTCCTGGGTATACATATTGAAAATTAATAAGCTACAGCAAAGAAGAAATATCTTCCCTCATAATCCACAAAGCAATTTGCTTTAAAGAATAAAAAGAAAAAGGAAAGGCAATGGACAACAAACACAACTGTGTAAGCATCAAAGACCTTGAGAGAAACTGCAAAAAAAAAAAAAAGAAAAAAAAATCTTTGGAGTTAGATAGCACCTTCTTTCTAAAAAAGAATTCACATAGCCACCAAATCCCAGCCCACCACATCTCAATTAGCTAAAATGATAAATAACTGTAAGGAACAGCATGTATATTTAAAATCAGATGAATATCACCTAAGGATATTCCAAGAGTCAGTGAACACGACGAAATCTACTACTGGTCCAAAAATCTGTTACATTGCTTTCAAAATTCTTATCCTCCCTTTCAAGAGATAAAATATGAGAAAGCACTTGTAAAGACTAACATGCTATAAAATTCTACGGAATAACTTTGCTTATATTTCCTCCCACACTCTGTTCAACTTAAGACAGCACTTTATCCAGCCCTGTCACCAGCTCTCCCACTTGCGGCTCTGCACCGCCTGCCATTCTGTAGGTCTGACTGCACTATTGTAAAATGCACGATTTATCAGGCCACAAGGAAGCCATATAAACTCATATTAATTCTATGTAAACATAAAGTATTTACGTTTACTACTGAAAGATCTTGAATCCTAGTAGCAATTAATGCATTTTAAGAGAATCGGCACATGGAGAAAGGGAAGGATTTCAGAGATGTGATGGAATTAAGGCTGCACAGCCATCTCAGTTGGAAATCTATGTTTGAAAAGGATAGAAATAGCTACCCTTCAACTAGAAAAATACCTTTCCCAGAGGGACAGGTTATGTGGCGTTGGAGGTATATACATCCAGAGCTTGCTGCTGGCTACTATTTATAACTTCGTGTTTCTTTTAAAATTAAATTTGTCTAGTTTGTTGAATGAATGCATAAATCAATAAACAGTGGACTTGCCCATTATAATAGTTCTGTTTCCAAAACGTTTAAGCTACCTTGCACCTTCCCACTTCTTGAAATTCCTGCACTTACCAGGTGTTACCAAACTCCTAGCTCCTATCTCATGAGAACACCCTCAGCCTTCCACATCCATCGCCTGTATTTGCAGAGGAAGAAGGATGATGCCTGAACATTAATTTCCTCCAGCCATCATTTTGGTTCTATCATCTGACACTCTGCTTCTTTCCTACGTCCACAAGTACAAGCTAAGTACACTCCATGAGTCCCCTCAACTGCGGCAACAGGAATTATGGTGTCACGGTACAATTTATCACACAACCTGTGCTAAACTGCTGAAAGAAGACTTTTGATTTATAAGGAAAGGAGGTCATATCTGAAATTGCTATAGGCAGTCAGCAAAACGAAGATTGGCATCCCCTCTCAAGTACCTAAAACTCTGTAACTCACTAAGTAACATACTCATGGAGGAATGTTTAACTTGACTTCTTTACTTCCTTCGAAAGTTTTGGGAATCGAGAATAAATTAGATTTCTGTAACTTACACATGATTTCTTCCTATTGGCAGGCTAGAGTTAAAGCGATAAGAATTCTGTGCAATTTTGTTCAAAGTATTTAAGGAAATATGCTCAAAAAATGGAAGCCAACTATGGTTCACACTTCTAAAACTGTTCTGATAAAGCCTCACAGGTGCCAGACTCGGCAGTCCACCAACACAGAAAGTAATATTCTGGAGACATTTCTACAGACTTCACTCTTGAGGGACAATAGGGCTTCATTCAACTCCCATCTTTAAACAGCAAATATGTGTGCCACAAGAAAAAAACACAAGAAACTTTTTGGGCCAATTTTGTATAACTTACAATATTTGAAGCAGTATGAAGAAATAACAAGAATTACTTCTACAGAAGGATAAAGGAGAATTCTTCCTTTAGGCAATACCCAGTAGCATGAAATGTAGCAATATCTTTACAGCCATTATGGAAGTGGGCATTTTATAACGATATTAGTAATGAAATTCAGAGATTTAGTTTTACAGGCAAGAAAATCTTTTGACTCGAACTCTTACCCCCACCATTACTGTATTTTTGAAGTGCATCAAAAGTTCCAGAGAATATATTTTATACTTAAATGTTCGTTATGATTAAGCTTCGCAAAGCATTTTCACCTAAATTATCACAGCACATTCACCAAAGCCCTGTGAGTTGTTATCCCAATGAACACATGACAAAATAGGCAAAGATGCGAAGTCATAAGAGAAGGCAAGTGCCGAGCAAGATTTAGATCCCAGAACTTTGCATCCTAAGGCAGTGGTCCCTCCAGGGTGCTGCAGTGTCTGCTACCCAAAACCAACCCAGAGCAAGCAAAGAAACCTTGGTTCAGGAACCATTTTTGCCCCAAATGATTAACTGATTCTTTGTTACGTGCCTACTACTATCCGATGATTTGTGGATCAATTATTTTAAAAGACAGATTACCAGTATGGAGTAGGGCTGGGGAGAAGCATGGTCCTATGTGACCAGAGAGAAGGCGTGTGTGCCTGGGAGCAGGGGGAGAAGGTAAAAAATCCTGTGTTTGCCTAAAAACACTGTACTGACTCTTCCCAAGGAACTTGAACTTGAGAAGTGAGGCATCCCTGAAGAATACACAGTAAACTGCCAGAACCACACACAAAGCACTTGCACCCATGAGCCCCAGACTGCCACAAACATCTTGCCTTTTCACACAGTGGTCCTGGAGTCTGTGCAGGTGTGTAACTATGCCTCGTCTGGGAAAAGCAAAGGCCAGAATTACAGAAAAGCATCTGGCATCTGTATTATTTCACAGCGCAAAGAGCTAGTGTGTGTTATAATAGTGAATACACCACATACTCTGCTATGTATTTTAAGTCCATGGTCTCTTAGTTCACCCTCACAACAACCTGAAGATACAGGAATTATTGTTTCCCCTGTGTTAACAATGACACTTAGTGGTAAAATATCCACTCACTAAGAAAATGATAAAGTTGGGATATGAACTCAGTCAGTTGGGGTACAGCTTTGAAGCTATTTTCTCAACCATTTGCTCCACTGCTGTATTTACTACTGAGACACATGAAATCAGCAAGCAGTAAAATGTTTCCTCAAAGAAGAACTCCTGTAGGACAAGTAAATAAGTTTAACTTCAAGCTTTAGAATTATGCTCCCAAAATAGGAACAAATAAAATGATATATAAGCTGTTAAGACATGACAAAGAGTGACATAATTACTATAGACAAGCAATATAAATAAATTTTTAAAACGGAACATAAATTGAGAAATGTGTATAAGATATAAAAAGATAATTCACAAAAAATTAGATGTGGACAAAATTATAAAATATTTAACCTCAGAAATATTAATAGAGAAGCTAATGAATTAGAGGAAAACACAATAATTCCCCTATGTAACTGGAAGTTTTTTTTTCTCATTACAACACCCAATGTTGTTGAAATCACGGGAAAATTGGCACACGCCTGCGTTGCTGAGAGAAATATAAATTATATAATCTTTCTGGAAGACAAATGAACAACATATATCAACAACCTTGAAAACATCCATTTCTAGGAAGTAATCTAGAATAAATAATCTGATGATGACTATTTAGTTATTAGGATCTTAATTATAGCATTAAATATAACTACCAAAAATGAAAATGTCATCAATCTCCAAAACAGACTGATGTAAGTAAATAATGTTACATAAAGCTATGGGGAAAAAAAAACAGTAAAAATGCTAATTATATGAGATGTTAAGAGGTAACTAAACAGAATATGAAAAATTTTTTCTAAACTTAAAAATGTGTATCGCCTGACATTTCTGCTAAAAATATAGTCATTTTGGGGGCTTGCAACCATGCATGAATTTTAACTTCTTTTAATCATTTCTGTATTTTTGAATTTTCAATGAGCATGCATTACTTTTGAAAACAAACAAATCTCAAATTTAAAGGAGAGAAAACATAAGTATGGATGAACAAAATCTGTGTAATCTACATTCCATGATGAATGACTTTTGTTAACTTTAAGTCATGCATTCAGCTAATTAATGAACTTCACCCCAAAATAAATATATACTATTCTTTTCGAGAATGGAAAGGCATGCTTTTCTTCTGCATAATGCTATATATATATATAAAACTATAATATATTTAGTGGAAAAGTAATATATAAAGAATACAACTCTTGAAACCCTGACATAAACACTGTGTTCTCACATTTTTGAGTGGGTATATGTGCTGGGTATCACATTCAATATAGTTATTTGCCTTATCTTCTTAGCTTTAGTATTATGAACAGTTCTCATATAATTAGCTACTCTGAAAATGTAATTCATAACTGCATATTTCTTTGGCTAGAGGTGCCATAATATATCTATGCACCTGCTATGAATTTAACATTACCGTTTTTCAACCCAAGTTAAGCAACACGAATAATCCAATTCAGATGCTACAAGCCCCAGCCTTTCTGCATCAACCTTCCATGTCCTGCGTTAATGAGATAATTTTTATTGTCTCTGAGACTTTTTATATAACACCTCTCTGTCTTTCTGGAGGATTCCTCTTCCTCCTTATTCAGTTTCTCCATGACCCCAAGAACAAGGCTCCACACCAGTGAAGATTTTGTTCGAGATGAGAGATTGAACTGTGGCTCTTTTACATTTGGAGCTACCAAAAAGGTTGCTCTTTCTGGAAATTACATTATTCTATACTGTTGAAGGTAAAGACTGCTATATTACTCTAATATTTGAAAGTCCAAATAAAATATGTGATAGAGAATAAAATTTATTTTTAAAAGTGAGCATTTTTAGGTTGAGTAGTTATGCTTAGAGTCAAATCATATCTATTTAGAAATGCAATCTTTCTCTTCTTTCTTTACTGTGTCCATGATTCCTCCTATTAGTTGCAAAACATCAAACAGCCACTAAAATCTAATCATTTACACTGAGGTAAAAAAAAAAAAGCTGTGAATAATAGCTAGCCTGGATCACTTATATATGGTTTGGGAAGTCAGATTTTGACATCGTCTTTTTTGTGTCTAATACTCACCACTTACAAAGTGATCCAATTATTGGCAGTTAAAGAATAACATGAGAAATAGGGGAAGAATGTCAAGGGTAAGTTATTTTAAAGTTGGCTATACATAAATCTGCTGAATTTCATGGACCATACTTGTTGTAAATCAACCAGGGCATTAGACACTACCTTGATAATTCTTGATGTGGTGTCAAAATACCATGAAATATTTAAAGAGCTCAACTACCAAGCAAAGCACTGTGAAAGCTACTATATCCAGAATTCTATCAACTAGAATTCTTTATAAACCATGCCAATGGGGAACACTTCTTCTCTATTCTGCTATTTCCTTTCAGGCGAAGGGAACTTAATTAATGTAACACTGCTGGCCTCTCTCCAGCTTTTCACTTTCTCTGCCTCTGAAGAATAAAGGAGCAGCTTGCCTTGCTTCTTCTCTCTTCCTCTGGAGATCATCTTCCCTGCAGAGAGCAAGGCTTGGTTCTGCCAGCTCAGAAAAAGCTCTGTCCCTGTGGGGAGGGAGGAGGGAAAGAAGGCCGACGACCTGGGATGTCATTCAACTGCCACATCAAGCTATGTCTAATCAAAACTGATGTTTTTGTCCATGGCAGTCACTTACTTATCTTTTTCCCTTCCAATATCCCAACTTGCTCAGATGGGGAGTGGGGAGGAGTAGAGCTAGATATTTATTTGATTCCTTAAGGACACCAACAACCCACATTCCTGCATATTTTATAACTCTTAAAACAAATATATACCTTTCTGTGCTTTATGTTATTGCATATTTAAATGCAAAGAGATAATACAATAAAGTATTTTTACATTATAAGGAGGTTCCTAAACCAAAAGAACGAACTGCATAAAACATGCACAAAATGCAGTTTTCTTTATACATATCTACTGGACAACATTTCTAATGACAGTCGCGATAATCACATGTGTCAAACCAAAAATGTTACCAATGAGAAAACTCTGGTCTTTACCTAGGCAAGAGAAGTGTATTTTCTAATATCAAAGATCAAATTAATTGTTCCCCCATCATCTACTGTTATAAAGTAAACATCCTATTCAGTAACATTTCTGTATCATTCAAAACTTGTAGAAATGTTACATATATTTATTTAACCAAATATAATTGGCTCACCTGCTTACTTTTATCCAAAAACAAACCAACCAACCAGTAAGGTCTTTTATCGTAACATGTATTTTGCTCTGGTAACTTATAATTGGCAGTTCCCAACACATAACATTGAATACAAATAACTACATTTATTGTCAAAATGTTTTTGAGTGAAGATAAATTTGTCCCCTGTTATACAGGTCACATTCTGAAACAAATTCCAAGATACACTGAATTGTGATTATCCTAAAAATTACGTTGCTGAAGATCACAGTTCTAAATCAAGCCCCTCTGGGTTTGATCAGCCCAAGGACCTGGGCATCTTCAAACCTGGAAGAGCTGGGCACTTTTTTGTCTTCACTGCAGCTCTTAAGAGTGAAACGAAAGCGAAAATGACCATCTATTTTCAAAGAGGTACCAATTCACACACTTTTAATTTCTCTTCAAGCACTTGAGTTTAATTGGGGAGGGGGTCTTCCCTTTATGTAATACATTCACTGTTTGTTTCTTTTTTCTCTGTCATAATATGACATTATGATGAGATTCATGCTCTGTGGTTCTCAACAGAGCAGATGTGTAATATCTGACCTCACAGAGAGTGATGCTTATTAAACTGTCTATGACAGTCTTTGTACAACATTAATCTTTGTAGAAAATTTGATCTTAATCAGGTGACTAATATAACACTAATAGAGAATATCAAAGTTTTATAATTTCTACTAGATTAGAATCTTTTTTAATCATGGTGTTGGGAGACATAAGTTACTCCTCCTTTAGCTTAACTGTTATATACTTTAATATATAAAGGGCTGGTATGTTTCAGAACAGAAAGTTTAGCATATTATATATGCAAATCTGCATAATGAAGCAATATTACAATGGGGTAGGGGTAGGGAAATTATAGCCATTTAATACCCTTTGTTAGAGAGGATGGTAACCTAGATAACCTATTTAATTATATATATATAAAATATTAGTACCTGTCTTAAAATGTATATATTGATTTCTTGTGTTTACATAAATGTTACCATTTACAAGCCACTTATCCATGCTCTTGCTCACTTTATCCTCAAAGAAATCTTTTAAGATATTCTGTCTTATTGTATCCATTTTACAGCTGAAGAAACTGAGTTAACAACTGAGGATCACATAAATGGTGAGGGATACACAGCTAAGAAGAGATAGGGCTGGAATCCACCAAAAGCCAGTGCTCTCTCCACATCTCTGTACCCACCAGAAGGAGAATGCAAAACAGTATTACACTATGCAAACTTATTTTTCCA
The DNA here is from genome assembly GCF_024542745.1 of Macaca thibetana thibetana. Classification (NCBI taxonomy): domain Eukaryota; kingdom Metazoa; phylum Chordata; class Mammalia; order Primates; family Cercopithecidae; genus Macaca; species Macaca thibetana. The sequence goes on along the minus strand of NC_065583.1, from coordinate 164,830,451 downwards.
ATAATTGTCATTTTAGATCACAAATATATTTCTAGAGAAATAGTTGGACTCTGACATACAACGTGTGTGTGTGTGTGTGTGTGTATGTAACTTTATTACAAAATAATGTAATATATAATATACAGGAAACTAATAAAATAAGTTTCAATATATGTAATTCATTTTGCAAGTCATGTGCCAAGAGAGGTGAAAATTTATCTAAGATGGAAGTTTCTAGGAAGCATTGTTTCACTTATTTAATGATTATTTCCAATTTGTCAAAAACGAATAGATACAGAGTACAACTTCGATATCCTAACATAGCTAAGCCACTTCCTACAAATCAATTAACCATGATTCAGAGCTTGGAATTGCACTTAACTGCTATGTGATCAAAAGATAAACAACTGGAGGTGTCATAACTGCAGATTTTTGTTATGAGTCTTAACATTTAATGGACTAAAAAGCACAGTATGATAAAATATTTCTGTGAGTTCCCTGTGTGGAGGTACTGTTTGTGACTATAACTGAGTTCATTAAACCCAACCAGTTTGTTAATCAGTAGGCTGGATTGGCAGACAATGTGATAGAAACTATTTACTGATGACAAGTTTAATATTTTATATTAATATAAAAAGCTGTTGCATTGGCATATAATCAGATAACTTCAAGCTAGCAACAAGTATCATGAACTGTTCCCACTCAAATTAACTTTTCACACACCAGAAAGCTATCAAAGTACTGTGGACAGGAGAACACCTTCAGAAGATGAATGAGGAAAACCATCATGGAAGCCAACAATGAATTTGGCTTGGCGGTGTATTTCACTTGTAAATCACCCAGGAAAGAACCACACCTTCGGCTGAAGTACTGGACTTGAAAATGATTGGCAGTCCATGCTTCGTTTTTGTTCGTTGCCTGAATTATGGCATCCAAGTTGACGTACTCCCAACTATGTTAAGTATTTTAAAAATAAAAACTCTGTTAGGAAGAGTAAGACTAGCATCAAGGATTTCCCTCTAAGGAAGTGAAAATAATGTTCACACAGAGAAAAAACAATGGGTGTTCCCATTTTCTGTGGCTAATCATAAAGAAAAAAACATTGGAAGTTCAAAATGTCACAGTTTCTATTTTAATTCAATTGACTCGTTACAACTGTATACGCTAGTCCATACATAGTGTACTGACCTTATGGACAAATTACAATACATTATTTCAAACGTAATTTTAATGTTTTCTTAAAGACAACCTGATGAAATTACTCTGAAAACCCCTTCAACAAGTCCACATAAATGTATACCACACAAAAAAGAAGTTTGGTAAGACAAAACGGAAAAGAGCAAGTTCTGTAACATTCTCTGCAAATGCACTGCATATTCAACTAAATACCAAAGTAATATTATATTTGAGAATATCATAACTTCATTTTTAATTTTACAAGCCATTATGAAAGCAATATTATCCTTAGATATTATTTAACAAAACTATAAATTGCATTTGCAAACTAATATTTGAATTTCATTTTTGTCTCTGATGAACAATTTCACCAGGAGAAAAAACTGGCTTGTATTCTATTGTGAAAGATGTAAAGTGGATAGAAAGACTGTAATTTGACAGTGCATGACTTTTATTACAAACAATGAAAACATTAGTGACACCTATAATGATTGGGTTATACAACTACACAAACGTACACCAAATTAAATAACTCCTAAGACTATGACAATTTTATTAGAGCAACAACCTCATGTACTTACTACAATTGCCATTCAATCAGGTAATATCATTTGCAATCCACAATATAACATAAAACCCACATATACAGTACATGTAGTTTTTCTCATGCCCATCGGCCGCTCTGGGTGCACACACAGGCAAAGAGCAATACTAACTAGTCCTTTAAGAATCATGTTTAAGACTGAAACACTAGGCTCAAAACGAAAAAAGAAAAGGAAATGAGAAATGTATGCTACTTCATCTACTGCTTCTTTTTTGAAAGAAATTTTATATTAAAACAATGCAACGGGCACAACGGTGTGTTCAAAGTGCTCTCGGAAAGTTCCCTGAATGTGAATAAGGTGAAACTAAGGCAATATTGCTAAAAACTAATCACAGTATTCAATTAACTTGAGCCATATAGACCTTGCCAGTCCTTCTGCAACACTGACTTGTGATGAGTATAATCAAAGGCCTCCCAAATTTCAACACTTAACTTGGAATGTAATCGTCTTCCTTCAAGCCCTGAGCCCTTGTAACCCACAAATCACTAACGATACCACTTAACATTTTCCCCCAACAACAGTAGGAACAGATTCTGCGTATGGCAACGATATGTTAATAAAAGACAGCTGAGGGCAGTTTAAAGCATCTAGTTCATATTTGAGGATACTCGCCCCTATATGTCACACTTCTTGTAGCACAAATCCCCAAAATAATGCACAGGTTCACCGCCATAACTTGATATGAGTCACAGCAAACACTTCTCCATGGGATTTTAGAAGTGGTGCAGCCCCGAAGCCCTGTCATTATGTAGGTGAACGACCAGCAGCTGAGACGAGCTGGACTCCCCTCGGTAGCTTCAGCCCCTGATGAAGTATGCACAATGAGATAACTCCCAGGGAGTTTCATCACCTCCCTATTTTCATGGAAGTCACTGCAGAAAATCCCAAGCCTCTTAAATATTGGTCACATAGTTCTTAAAAGTGAAAATTTACACCTGTCAGGCCTAATACTATGCTTATAACATTCTCTGTTTTCTAAATAAACGTATTTGCTTGAGCACAGTAAAAATACATCTTAATAACACCTTCCAGAGCTAAGGCGAACCACAGCAGCTCAAATGAGGCACACAAGAAAAGAAAAAAACACCTTGGAACCACAACCTGCCCCGCTCGCTCTCATCTCCCACACCCTTCATACCCCCACGGTTACAGCAAAATACAACTTTGGGCATTCTGGAAGTAACTGTTCTTTGTGACACATACACACACAAACACACACCCCAAAAATTCCCAAGTCTGTTTTCCTACCACACACACCAGGAAGGCTGCATCACCTTTCTAGTGACTTAATTCTGAACGTAGAGGCTCAAACCTGCCGAGTGGCAATCGAAAAAAAAACACATTACACACCAGAATAAGATGAGGGTCGGGAAAAAAGAAAAAAGCAGCTTCGCTTTCAGCCATTAATTACGGATCACCCCAATTTCGCATCGCTTATCTCCCATACACACGCACAGCCTTCCAAACCTGGCTTTCAGGCAGCGCTTTCCAGAGCCTGGCTGTCTATTGTCAGCAAGCAGAAGCCCCCGAAACCTGTGAAGCCGGCAGCAAAGGCTTGCTCGGAAGCCGCTAAATATAGACCAAGGGGGCTCTGGGTCTGGCAAGCCGCGGGAGCCTGAAGACATGGCCATGGACGCATATGACTAAGTCTTTCCATTTTGTTCTAGCCAAACATCGTAATGACATTGAACATAAGGGCAAAAGACTGGAGGGAAGTCCTCCCCACCCCCACCCCGTCTCTTCCCGTATATTAGGGACGTCATGAATGCACCGGGTATGTTCTCTGGGTGGCAGGGAGCAGCATTGTCGGTGTTGCCCTAAATACGCTTCCTCCCGGGGAGATGGGTGGCAGGGAGGGGGAGCACGCAGGGCAGCCACTTGGTAACAGCTCCAAGAAAGGCACTAACCCCAGACCCCCTTCCAGGCACAGCGGCTTCCGAGGGGGACCTGGCGCGATAGCGGTCCTTCCCGAGGCAGGCAGGACCCCCGCAGCAGCCGCCGCCGCCCGCCCGCCGGCCGGGAGCCCAGGACCACCCCCACCGGCGGCAGGAGGAGGAGGACGGCGCCGGGAAGAGGCTCTGCCCGGCCCCGGCCGCCCAGCCCCGCAACTCACCCAACGGCGCGGCGCCCGGCGGCTTCCTCGCAAACATGCACCCGCCGCCGGCGACAGCTCCTCAGTCCGGGGAGAGGCGTACGCGGCGCCGCCCGGCTTCAGGGCAAGGTCCTGACCTTGCCCAACTGCAGCATCTTCCGCTTTTGTTGTCTGAGCGCGGCCGCGGGACAAGGGATGCTGGCGGGTGGCAGGGGCGAGCGCCGCGGGCGAGAGGCGGCTCCCGACGCTAGTGCGCGGCGCCCGGCCCGGCGGCCCCTCCGAGCGCGGCGAGCGCAGCGCCCCCTGCCCGGCTCCGCGGGCTCCGCGGGCTCCTGCGGGCTCCTTGGGACTCCGGGCGCCGCCGCCAGCCGGCCGGGCTGAGAGAGTAGCCGGGGCGCCCGCCGCTCCGCTCGGCCGGCTGTAGCTGCGGGCGCGAGCCTGGGGCCGCCGCGGCGCCAGGCGCCGAGCGCTCCCGAGCTGCGCCCCGCGCGCGGCCCGCGCCACCTGTGCCGCCGCCGCCGCCGAGGGCGAGGCTCCTCCCGCGGCGCGCGGCAGCCTCAGCCTCCACCTAAGCCTCGGCGGCCGGCCCGGGCGCCCGGCTAGTGAGGGAGCGTCCGCCCCGCCGCCGAAACCGGCCCCGGGTGCGGAGCATGCCCAGTGCCGCCGCGAGAGCGGCGCTTCGCCGCGCGCATTCCAGTTCTCCTGGTTTTCGCGGCAGCAGCGGCAGCCGCGGGAGAGAGGGGAGGAGGCCGCGGGTTGGGAGAGGGCCGAGCATCCTTGGGAACGCACGCCCTGGACCTGAGATGGTTGGATGCTCCGGAGCTAGGCGAAAGCTGGAAGGGACCTGGGAAGGGATGGAACCCCAGGTTAACACCGCTTTCCTCATTCACGTGCAAGGCGCTGACAGTTGACTCTGCTGGGGCAGATGTCAGCCTGTAACAAAGGGCCAGGGGTGCGAGGGGTCCTACAGTGGCTAGGTGGGTTGGGGAAGGGAGGCCGGCAGAAAGTGCTGCTGGGCGCAGGTGGATGCTCTTGCAGATCCTGTGATTGCAGAGCTAAAAAGGCACGACGTCCAGCAGAGAGGTCTTCTCCACAGCACCTGCCCAATCTTGCCATCACCTTCCCTGTTCAGATGGCATGTTTTTGGAGGGTAGTGAAAGTTTCTCCTTAGGCAAAATCACTTCAGATTTGAATCTGGAATGCCTGCAAACTTCCTGCAAGAAAGACCCTTGCTCAGTTTGAAACTTGAACAGATTAAGTTCTCTCTCCTCCCCCTCTTGTGCCACCTTGTCCTCCTCTCTTGGCCTCTTCTGCTGCACCTCTGCCACCTTCTCTTCCTCCTTTTCTTCCTTCTTTCCTGGGCAAAAGTGAACCACTCCCCTAATCCTTCCCCACAGTTTTCCAATGCATCTCGCATTGCCTTCTTCAAGTTCAGATCGGTTTTCCATATCACCTCCTGGCTTGACTGCTCCTTGACCCCATCGGGACTTCTTGCGTATACTGCTGTGAAATACAGCAAGTAGAATCACCGTATTCAAAGTCTTGTTGAAAAACGAAACCCAAATCATGTGCCAAGGAAGACCTCTGGGCCTTCGACCCTGTCCCTCTGACTCAGGAGTCAGGAGGGGGCTCACTCGTGCTGCATTCACAAGCCAAGCCAAGCAGAGCACAGCCTGCCCAGGGGCCAGGGCGAATGTTCCTCCTAATTATGCCACAGGCATGACCCTGAACACCGCAGACTGTCTGAGGTTGCGATCTCCTCCACCCCACCCCTCCGCAGAGCTTGTTTCTGAAACGCAAATAAGCATGACAGAATGCAGGAAATTGTAATAAGAGGGATTTGGTGCTTATGATTCTCAGTGACATTGTGCTTCTATTTTGTGTTGGAAGAGATTATCCAACAAACTTAAATGATTTGAATATTCAAGTCTATTCTTTATTATACTTGGGAGTAAGTTGAAATATAAATGGAAGAGTAAAGGAGAAAAGTCATACAGAGGTTAAATAGGTAACAAATAATTGCTAGGAGGAGCAGATTAAGCATAGACTATTGACAACAATACAAATGTTCGCTTTTATTCCTGCTACCCCGGTGTGGACATGCACACACAGGCTTGGTCTCACCTGCAAAAACAGTTCCCCAAGCTGACTCCAAGTGTGTTAAAGCCAGTTTGATATTGAAATATCCTGAGTCCTGTGAGGGAAGACATGAAAGACCTTTTTTTTTTTTTTTTTTTTTTTGCAGCACACGTTTAACTGTAATTTTTATCTTAGTTCTCAGAAAGGCAGTTCAATTACACTGAGTACTTGGTACAAGACAAATTAGCAGCATCATATCCATTAGACCACATTATATTTCAAGAGATGTTCTTAGTTCTCACCCGAGCTTCTGTCAGTCTGCTATTGTTTGGTTTTCCCGTTGCATCTTCTAACTCAAGAAGTCAGTGGGGAGGTGGTAAGGGAGATGAGGGGACATCAGTTACTCCTTAGATTAAAATGGAGGTAGATATGTAGACACTATCAAGAGGTAATATATGTATCTTTTATGCCTAGTAGAGATCTAAGTAAAGAAAGTAATTTTCTAACGTTTTTTAGTTATTTTTGAGATGAGCAATGACAAATTCTATCAACTAATTGTGTGTCTGGGAAATGACCTGCAGGCAGTCCCTACAGACACTGTTGGGGCTGGGTCTGGTGTGATGTGGTTATTTAGGAAGCAGAGTGGTAATGTCCAATGTCCTGGATTGCTTTGATTTAATTTGCTCAGTGCCCCATTTCATTGAAACATTTATGATTTTTATTCTTCTAGAATAATTTGTAACTTAAGATATAATTCAATTCACAATTAGATAATACTGAAAAATAAAGCAAAATGAACATGTATAATGTTAGATCTTGGAACGACTCACTGCTGCCATCTTTTGCCTCCTGTTTCTGATAGTTCCTATATAAAGGAATATTCTAAATCCTCAAATTCTCTATGAGACCAGAACATTATTAGTTTATTATTTTCAAATTACAGTACTCAACGCACAGTGAAAAACCTTCATTGTATTTCTTCTGTCTGTGCATTAATAGAGTTATGTGATACAGAAATCACATATAGGGAAATACTAAGTGCTATATCTCGATTTTTGAAATCACTTTTCAAAATTTGAAGCAAACATACTTTTATATGGAAGTGTAACTTAATTTTAGAAATAAAATCTAATAATTCAAAATAATTTTTATAAATGTATGTGTTTTATTTTGTAATTGAAAGTATGTCAATTTTAGGAGAATGACAGTCTCATTTAAGTCACAGCTGTTTCAATAGGGCATTGTTTGTTGCTATTGAGATTCAAATAGAAGATAATATTTTTGTAATTTTTTAAGTGAATTATCCATTGATAAACAGTTGAGAAATTTTCAAATTGAGAAATGAAATCAGGTAAGTGATTATTGTTGCTGTTCAGCATTTAAATAGGGAGAGTAATGATACTTATTTAAATTCATAATTTAAATTTTAAAGCAAATTATCTGAAATAGTCAGCCAATAGTGTCATCATGAGTACATGTGTATGTATATTTGGGAGGCTAATACACACTGTTTGCTCTCAATCATAAAAGATATATTTGTTACCTGAAAGTGTCTCTATGTTTTTGAAGACTGTAAAGTAGTTAACTAATTTAAATGAACCATTTTAGTTAAGATCAACGTGTGAGTCATTTCACTATTTGATTGCAAACTTCACGTATGCACTCAAATTGCCTTTTATTATTGCTGCAACTCCTATGACGGTGTTATTCATTCATTTAGCAAATGTTTATTGAGCATCCATCCACTGTGGTTCAGTATTGGCCAAAATTTGGAGAATTAGTAGCAAACAATAGAGAAGATGACAAATTTCTTATCCTCCTGGAGTTTAATTATAAATTGGGGTTATTGGGGGTAGCAGAAATTGAAGCACTGCAAAGAGGTAATCACCACCAGAAGCTGAAATGAGGCACACAAATGTCCTCATTTCTTCCTAATTGTCTATGTGCCTCAGTGTATTGCCTTCCTGTTGTGGGAGGAAAGCTCAATCATTGGATTAAGCCGTGGTGGTTGTATTCTGTTACCTGCACCAAATTCAAACTCAAATTGAAATACATGTTATCTGTAGTGTCTCCCCTCTGCTCACTATAGCTGTTATTATTTTAAGTATTTCCCCCACAATATATTTTCTCCAAAAATTAAAACATGTTTTCAACAAAGGGAGTAAATGAATATGGTCTGAAATCATATGTATTAGAAGATAAATGAAGGAATAATATGAGGTTTTTATTGTCATTGACCAATACATTCACATTCAGAGCATTGCACAATGAGTCCACCTCAATGATTTTTATACTATCTCCCAAAATGAAATACCCCATTTTCAATCTCTGTTCTCCTTAATGTTCTCTACCCGCTCCAGTGTTACTCTCAAGGTTATACAGAATACACGTTCTGAAATCGATTTACTCATTAAAATGAAATCCTTGATGCTCTCATTTTATTACCCATAAATAAGCCAAATCTTGCCTCTTGCTTTGTTGTGAAAATTAAATGAATGAATCAGTGTATGATAAGCAAATGGCTCTATGCCTGGCAAATAGTGAGCAATTAGTAAATGATGGCGAACATGAGTCATGACATTACAATATCCCTTTCACCTCTACTGTTTTCGTCGGCTTGCTATATCAAAACACACTTATTATCTGATTGCGCATATCTTATTCAGTCGTCAAGACACCTAGAAGATACCATTTTGCCGGTGAGCTTTTTAATATTCATTTGTTTCAAATAAGCATTAACTAAATTTCTCCCACATGCAGGTAATTATATCAAGCAGACTAATCATGAGAGTTTACGTGGATCTCCATTGTGTAAACTGGTTGTGTTTCATGCTTTCACTAAATTTTTAGGAATTCGAAAATACATCACTTTTTGTCATATTTCATCATGTCTATATATTTATATGCTTTCTCTACTCCATACAATGTGTTGCTTTAGTTTATATGTTGATAATAGTGTTATTTAACATTATTTTCCATATTCTCTGAGATTGTGTCTATGTACATAAAATATGTATGTGAGCAGTTAGATTTTCTATTTATGAAGTATATTATACTTCTACAATAAGCAAAAATAAATGTTTCACAAAATATTTACACAAATATACTCTAACATGAAATATTCGGTTATTTGAAAAAATCATTTTCCTTACAATTCTGCAAAGATGAAACATGTATATTGTTAGGAATAGGAACTTAATAAATTTTTCAAATAATTGAGCATTTCATGTAAGAGTATGTTTGTGTAAATATTTTGTTAAACATTTATTTTTGCTTATTAGAGAAGTAACAAGTTCTCATTTAAAAAGTTTTGAAAATCAGAAAATTATGAAAAACCTCATAATTCTACCACCTAGAAAAAATAGAGTATACAAATGCCTATCCTCTTGTTTACTTAAAATTATATTCCTATACTTTCCCATTCCATTTCGCAAACTTTTCTAAGGTTAGATTATTCTTTATATAATGAATTTTCTATTTGATACATTTTGACTGTTATCACATGACATCTCCCGAGGTAAATAAAGGTTCAATGAAGGTTGTTTTCTCAAATTGTTTGAAAAGAAAAACACTCCAATTATATCTATTTCTGAGTAGGATGAAATAGCTTATGGGACCTCCATGCCTCTGGTAAGAATAATTAGAATTTTTGAATGAAAAACAAAAATATTTATCTTATGTATCAGAAACCAGATGAAGCAAAAAGGACTGGAGGAGCCAAGATTCCAGACAGGCAGGAATGTGGACGCCGAGCTAATGTGGTATGTCTGCTTCTTCCCCTGATAACTTCCGCCGGTTCTGGATACAGTGAAAGAGGCTGGGTTCTGAGGCTTTTCCTGGGTAGGGGCCACTGTTTGAGACAGAGATATCAGCAGAGTCTTTGTTAGCTTATAGGGCTTTAAACCGAAGCCCAAGGGATCCACATCCCGGTAAGAAGAAAGGATGAGAGAACGTGGCTGGTATTCCCTTCAAAACTTTTGATAACTTATGAAGCTGCACAGGACTAAAGAGCTAAACAAAAAGCCTCTGAAAACCAGATACAATTTTAACAGTCCTGCTGTGCAGAGAAGAAAAGCATTCACATCCAGGACCAGGCCCACCTTGGGAGATATTTCAAGTTATCAGTTAAAACTCCTAGAGTGTTGCACCCTGAGAGCTAGAGAAAACAGAGGCGGAATAAAACGTAACAATACTGTAATTCCTCTCCAATTCAGTGAAGCTGCTCATTGGAATAGTGGTTACCAGGTGATCTGTCTGCCTAGCAGAGGAAGGGGTGAAACCTTTTAGGCAAACCTCTGCAATTTTTAAATATTCATTGTCCAGCCTTCAGTAAAATCTGTTATTCAGAGTTAGGAGCAAATGACCAAAAAATAATTAACAAATGTAGAATTGGAAAAGACCCATGAGTGATCTACATACTAGAATTAGCAGACAAAATATCTAGAATGATAATGATCAATATGTTCAACAGAATATAGGACTGTAGAAAAAGATGAAAAAGAAAAAAAACATGAAAAGGAAAAGATGGAGAAATTCACCGAAGAATTGAAAACTGTGAGAAGAATGAATTCACTGGGAATCCTAGAACTTAAAAATATGGCAAATTAATTTAGTAACAAATTTGATTTGATCCATCACATATAAAATTGTATCAATCCACATGTAACATTTGACAAAATCAGCCATGTGCTGGATTGTAAAGCAAGTCACAAGCGTGAAATGATTGTATTCATTCAGAGAATATTCTCAGAGAACAGTGTCATTAAGCCAGAAATCAATAACTATAAAAAGAAAATCTTCCTATGCATAATTTAATCTGCACTACTTCAAAATAAATCTACTTGAGAAAGTTGAATTATTTTAACATAAATGATAAATAACATGTGTACAATAAAAATTGCAAGATGCAACAAAAACAGTCTTTACAATATCTATAAAATATATTATGTACTAAATAAATAAAAACAAGTTGCAAACATCTGACAGCAGCCAATGTAAGGCTGCTATTCTTGAGCTATTCTGGAGAGAGAAAGCATTCAAAACACAATTTTTAACAAACACCATTCGCAAAAACATATTAAATACCTATGTTGCATCTAACAAGGATAGGCAAGATCTTAACAATGAAAAGTATAAAATTTGCTGAGAATAATGAGAGAATTTCTACATAAATATAAAGATATTCATAGTTATGAATTAGAACACTCAAAATCGTTCAGATAAAATTCTTCATAAATGTATCTATACATTCAGTGCAACACTCATAAAAATCCATGGTGTTTTCAAACATTGATACTTTGATTCTAATATTTGTACAGGAGTGAAACGTTCCCAGGATAACCAAGTCAATTTTGGATTTGAAGAATAAATTTATAGGATATACACTACCACATGCAAAATTTATTATAAAAATCTATAGTAATTAAGACAGTGTGATATTTGCACAAGGATAGAAAAAAAGACAAAGGAGTAAGATAGAGTTCAGAAATTAACATACATGGATGGTCACTTGACTCATGCCAGAACTGTGAGTGAACAGCAGTTAACAATCCCAACAGCAAGTTGAAGACTGTATGAGTGAAATGCCTTTCCTCTGTGAAGTTGGAAAAGAGGAAATTTTGAAAGGGGACTAGGGAAGGAAATTATGCTCTTATATCACAAATATGTTGTTGAGAAAATAAACTTGACAGAAAAAAACGTATTTGGATGTTGATCATTTGAAAAGTGACTTCTTTAAACTGAATGGTACCCTAGGAATGTCAGTGTGTGTCACCACGATGATCTCAGGTGGGGACTGCTGGTTTGTAATGGAGATTCAGGAACGTTTGTCAGGTCTCAGTCACTAAGCTGAGTGGTGAGTAAATGGATGTTCTTATTTTACTCTTTTTAACTTATGAATAGCTGTACTTTGATTTAATTCTAAAATTATGTATAATGCATTTGGTTCTGGAAGATTTATAATACATAAACATAAACATAAAACATATAAAGAGAAAAACACAAAATATAATTACAGAAATAAATCATAGTAATGATAGATGTAATTAAAATAGCTCTGAAATATCAATATTCCTTTATCAAATTTGCAAAGTCTTCTTCACTTGTAATATTCAGTGTTGGTTAGAAGGGAGAGATGCCAATGAAATGCATATCATCACCACAGTTTTAGGGGATAGTTTGCAATACATGTTGCAATTCTGAAGAACTTAATCTACTTTATGGAAAGTGATGTTGAAGTTCTCATTACGAAGTAGAGCATGGAAAACTGAAGTAAACCTTTCATTGATAACTCAGACCAATAATATAGATGTTAGTGTACTATGACACCGTGATAGCCTCAGGTGTCATTGGAGTATCTCTTGACCTGTATTAAACGACCCTAATCTTTGAGCATTTAGCTATCACTAAGCAAGCACTTACCTATACAGGCCATTGGAGTGCCTCTGCTTTCAGGATTCCCTTCCCTGCAAACACACACATGTGTAGTGTGATGGGTCCCCCATCAGGTTACTTAAGGATGTATACCCACTGCTTGAACCCAAAGGCCGGGCATTGAGCCAAGGCCCTGATGCCCAGCGGAGGAGCAAGTGTCTCTGAGAACTTAAACATCCCCGGACTATATGAGAACCTACCAAGAAAAACAGTCTCATCACTTAAACACAGTGGGCAAAGAGCCAGAAAATCAGCTTAAAAGTAGTTTAGAGACAAGAGGCAGCGTGGATCTCTAGAGCTATCCTGCTGTTATCCAGGAGTGCCCTGTATGTAAGTCCTAAAAAGCTTTATGTAATTGTCAAGTTGGACTTTCCAAAGTAATTATTTGGTCTCTCAACACCTTCCTCGTTGCAGAGGTAGAGGGGGCTGTGGGTGTTACAGTCCCAGGTTTTTCTCTTAACAATATGCAACATCAAGATTCCTATCTGCTTTTGTAACAGAGTCCCTGCTGTAGTAGAGATCGAGGTACTTCTCTGGGACTTTTCTAGCTTTATTTTTGCAGGATATATAAATACAATATTTTGCAAAACACTTGAAGACAAAAAAGAATGTAAAATAAGAAAGCAGGATGATTTTGCAGTGCAATGGATAGGCAGGTTGTTTAATGGATAAAAATCAACCGGAAAAGAGGACTCAGTAATTTGTAAGTAGCCTTTCCTGGCTTTGTATTTTAAGCCTATACATTTAAAAGGGGCACATGATATCAGTTTGGGAAAAGAAAGTTGAAGAATTGAAAGACAACATAGTCTCAAAACATATTTTAGGAGATGAGCGCAGTGGTCTAAAATTAACAAGATGAAATTCAATGGAGAGAAATGCAAAGTCCTTCCCTCAGGGTAAAACAATGGTATAATAAATCCAGGTTAGGAGGCTGTGGATTCTGAACTGGGATCCATGTACCAGAGCTGCACTGACCGCACCCAGGCCTTGGGAACGTGGGTGTTCCTGGAATCAATTGCTTCCCACACGGTTCAATCTGTTCAGGGAAATTTCCTTCAGTGCCTATAAGGGAAGATTGGCCTTTCTAACTACTGCAAGCTGCTGCTAATTTTATTCGAAGGCGAATCTCAGAGACACCAGCAGATTCCCCACCTGCCTGGAAAGCTGCCTTCATCTTAGTGTCATGGAACGAGAAGCCGAAGCACCAATTACGGTCTGCTGTGTCAATAAGACCTCTGACACCACCTGGAACCTCATTTGGAATCTTCCTCATTGTGACTCAGCACTACCATCCTCAGCTGCACCAAAAATTCAAGCCCTCTGGTCACTTCGCTTTTCATTATTTGTTACCATCTCACAGCCCTGTGTTCTTCTCTGGAAATTTTGGCTTAACATAATTAAATACCCCTAAATTACTTTTTGAACAAGTTAGTTTTAATTTTATTCTTAAAAATTCATGACTTTGTACAAATTATTAAGCGATCTCTGTTCAGGTTGACATCTATTCATTAAACCAAAGTTTCATAGTTTTTACTCTTTTTATATGACATATTGTTTTTCATTAAGCATAAATCACTTTTATTTACCTACATTGTTTATTCCTCAGTATACTAAAGACATGGAAATGAAGTTAAATTTCAACTTTAATAAATAAATTTACAATAATTGTTGCTCTAAATCATCAATAGTCAACCACAACCAAATGGTGTTTATTTAATTCAGTTCCCTTTATTTAAAGCTAAAATCTTAAGCCTAGGAGTTCAAGATCGGCCTGGGCAACCTAGTGAGACCCCATATCTACAAAAAATTACAAAAAAATGAGCTGGCCATGGTGGCATGTGCCTGTAGTCCCAGCTACCTGGGAGGCTGAGGTGGGAGAATTGCCTGAGCCTAGGAATTTGAGACTGCAGTGAGCCAAGATCACACCACCACACTCCAGCCTGGGTGACAGGGTGAGACCTTGTGTTAAAAAAAAAAAAGCTAAACTCTATTCTACCTCCCAACAAAAATTTAACAATAGGTAATTCATAGGCCTCTTACTTGAAATTAATATTATATGTATTTCTTGACAAAATTTTATCAGAACTTTGGTTTCTCTAATTTATGAGATGGTTTTTTGCCTATATTTTAGATTTCAGGTCATTTAGCTTACTGTGCAAGAAAACTCATTCCTGCATCTGCTTTTACTGTGTTCACCTCTGTATTTCTAGATTAGGTTCTTGTCTAATTCTTAGTTTATCCAGTGTAGCTGCCGGGTTAGTTTTCTGGGGCTGCCACAACGAAACACCACAGACTGGGTGGCTTAAACAACAGAAATGTGTTTCTCACAGTTCTGGAGGCTGGAAGTCCAAGATCAAGATGTTGGCAGGTCGGATTACCTTGAGGCCTCGCTCCTTGGTTTGCAGAGGAGTCTTCTCCATGTGTCCTTCCATGGTCTTCCTTCTAGGCATATGCATCCCTGGTGTCTCTGTGCCTCCAAGCTTTCTTTTTCTAGAACACCAGTCTTATTGGATTAGGGCCCATATTCACAGCTTTATTGTAATTTAATTATCTATGTAAAGGTTTTATCTCCAAACACAATCACATTCTGAGGTACCAGTGCTTAGGATTTTAACCTATGAATTTGGAGGGACACATCTCAGCCCAAAACAGCTACCATCCATTGTTTGTAGTGGTATTTGAGAATTTCATTCTCCTTTAGTCGACCCCCTACAGTTTTACTCCCCTTGCCGGGTGCCGGCTGATTGATTGTTCATTCCTTCATTCACTTGCTCATTAAATGCCTTCTCAAGGGCAGGTCATGCTCCAGGGTATGCGGGTGGGGAAGTGTCACTGCCCTTGTGGCACTGACATTCTGGAGGAGGACAAAGACAGTAAGCACAGAAACCAACCTTTCCTTATTGTGGTGCCAGGTTGTAAGTGGTAAGGTCTCTGAGGAAAAATAAAGAAGGAAATGGGGCTAGAGATGTAAGAGTGCTGTTTTTGATGAAGTGTTCAGGAGACACTTCTCTAAGTACATGTCATTTGAATAGTGATTGGAACAAAGTGAGACAGAACACTTTAGGAATATCTTGGAGATGTGTCTTCGAGGCAGAGGGCACAGCAACTGCAAATGCCTGGAGTCAGATGATTCTTAGCAAATTTAAAGAATGGAAAAAGGAAAACTAACGGGACAGTCGAGGGGTGGATAATGTAGAGCATTTGAGTTACAGAAAAGCCTTTTTTGTATTATAAGTCGGGGGAAAGACTTCGGAGAGTTTTGACCAGGGGCAAGTTTTGACCTAAGTTACCCAATTTAGAACCTCAATGCAGAGTTCTGGATGCTGTGTGGAGGACAGGTGACAGGTCACAGGAAGGCAAGAATGGCAGTGGGCTGCTCCCCTGTCAGACCAGGACAAAGATGATAGCAACACAGGTGAAATTCTTACCTGATATGGTTTGGCTGCGCTCCTACCCAAATCTCGTCTTGAATTGTAGCTCCCATAATTGCCACGTGTTGTGGGAGGGAGCTAGTGGTAGATAATTGAATCACGGGAGTAGTTTCCCCACACTGTTCTCATGGTAGTAACTAAGTCTTATGAGATCTGATGGTTTCATACGGGGTGTCCCCTTTGGTTTGGCTCTCATTATCTCTTCCCCACCACTATGTAAGATGTGCCTTTCACCTTCCACCATGATGGTGAGGCCTCCCCAGCCACATGGAACTGTGAGTCCGTGAAGCCTCGTTTTCTTTGTGATACACCCAGTCTTGGATATGTCTTAATCAGCAGCATGCAAACAGACTAATACACTGGTGGTAGAGGGAGGAGTAGCAAGAAGTGTGAAGTCCAGGAATCTAGTAAAAGCAAACTAAGTTTGATGGACTCCTCTCACCTGTGCTAGGAATGCAAGCCAGCAGAGTGACTTTGTTAGGCCTGCTCCTTGTAGTGTAGCAGAAGATTGAGCTCAAAACTCTTCCTCCTGCCAGGCAACAGTATAAACTAAACTGGATAAACGTGGGCAAAAGTGAAGGAAGCGGCAGAGGAGCCAGACCTCCCTCCCTCAAGATTGAGTAAGATGATGCTATTTCAGCACCCTACAATGTTGCCAATTGTTGTGCACAGCTGGAGGTAATATGAGAAGACATTTCTGCTGGGAAAAAAAAAATTCTCCACGAATCTTTACACATTTCCACACAGTCAGAACATGTTATGTTCCGAGCAACAGTGACTCTCAACCTGGGTTAAAGAATGGTTTAATGGTAGACATGCCTTGCAAGTTAGAAACTCTATGTTGCTCCAGGGACATTTGCTTCCTTTGCAGCATAACAAACTCCTTTCTTGACTATCCTGGAACCACTGGTTTATATTCCAGATTAGAGACCTTCTCCTCCTCTCCTTAGAGATGATTTCTTTATATTCCGGAAACATATTTTATCTCTGTGTCTGTCTCCATTTCTCTGTCTCTCTGAAAAAATAAGAGGGACAGATATGACAGCCACACTAAATATGCTCTGAGTTTCATAACACTGAGGCTTTCCTGTTCTGCATGTGCAGGGAAGATCAGGCAGTCATTGCCTTGCCCCTGGAGAAATTAAGGAATAAGGGACCAGCACTAAGATCTCTGTTTTCTGACCCAGAGAGCTTGTATTTCCTGTCAGGATGAATAAATATAGACATTAAATGTGACAAATTCCACTGTGATTCATCTGAATGAAAATGTCTCTGAATTGTCAAACTTTGAAACTTGAATATACATCCAATTTAGTGCATATGGATAGAAAGTCATGAATGGTCATGGAGGGTGCAAATCTTCATAATATATTATTTGTACTTACATAGGCCATAGGTTTGGAATGAGTGAGATCGTGAGTAAAATATATTGGGACACATCCCACAAACTGGAAAGTGAAGCTGTGTAGAATTCCGTCAACATAATGACAACGTAGACAAGTTCATGCACTATGCAAAACATTTGGGAGCTACTTGTTTGTTGTATGTTATGGGCTGAAATTCGTCTCATTCCCTCCCATTCAATTTCATATGTTGGAGTCCTAACCCTCAATTCCTCAGAATGTGACTGTATTTGAAGATAAGAAAGTGACAATTAAAGTTAGAACAAGGTAATTAAGGTGGTAAACTACTCTAATAGGACGGATCATATGGTTTGACTCTGTGTCCCCACCCAATTCTCATCTCGAATTGTAATCCCCACATGTTAAGGGAAGACCTGGATGGGAGGTGATTGGATCATGCGGGTGGTTTCCCCCATGATGTTCTTGTGATAGTGACTTCTCTAATTAGTTTTTGGTTTTACAGGCTCATCGGTGGAAGGTACTTGCCTTGTCTTAGATGAGACTTTAGAATTGGACTTTTTAGTTAATGCTGGAATGAGTTATGAGTTTGAGAGACTGTTGGGAAGGTATGATTGGTTTTAAAATGTGAAAAGGACATGAGATTTGGGAGGGGTCAGGGCGAAATGATATAGTTTGGCTCTATGTCCCCACCCAAATCTCATCTCAAATTGTAATCCCCATGTGTTGTGGGAGGGACCTAATGGGAGGTGATTGGGTCATGGGGGCGATTTCCTCATGCTGTTCTCATGATAGTAAAGGAGTTCTCATGAGATCTGATGGTTTCAAAGTGTGATACTTCCTACTTCACACTCTGTCTCCTGCTGCCATGTAAGATGTGCCTTGATTCCCCTTCCACCATGATTGTAAGTTTCCTGAGATCTTCCCAGTCATGCAGAACTGTGAGTCAATTAAACCTTCCTTTTTTTGTATAAATTACTCAGTCTCAGGTAGTACTTTATAGCAGTATGAAAACAGACTAATACAAATGGTGTCCTTATAAGAACATTGGATTAGGACACAGCCATACACAGAGGAAAGACCAAGGAAAAGACAGCTATCTACAAGCCAAGGACGGCAGGCTCAGAAGAAACCTGCCTTTGTTCTCAGACATCTAGCCTCCAGAATGGTTAGAGAATAAATTACTGTTTTTCAAACCACACAGTCTCTGGTACTTTGTTATAGCAGCCCCAGCAAACTAATACAATGTATATAGTGTGTGTGTGTGTGTGTGTGTGTGTGTGTGTGTGCGCGTGTATAGAGAGAGAGAGTATATATATGAGAGTATATTATACATGCATTTAATTATGTTGTCTCTGTTATTGGTCACTAACCCTAAAGAGAGGGCCAACAATTCTTAACTTCATGGCCAAGGAGTTTGGGACTCCTGAGACAAGGCAGGGCATCTCTGGATGGTGGAAACTCAGGTTGTTTTGTTTTGTTTTGTTTGGAGATCATTCTTGTATTGACCATTCTTAAGCCCGGATCATTATTTGTCTAATTGGAACGTTCTGATAAGCCCATGTGATTAGAACTGCTGGTGGGAGTGGAAGAGCACTGCATAGAGGCATAGAGGCCTAATTCAGTTCTTTTAAGCTGAATTTTGACTCAGGTGTTTTCTTCCCATTTGCAAAATGCAGAATTTGCAGAACAGTGATCACTAGTGTGAACATCAGTAAGAGCTGCTACCTGGTACAAAAGACAAGGTGGAAACTGTTGAGAAGGTCAAGTAAGTAACACACATATCTTTATAAGTTGGGGCATTATAATTTCACTTTCATATAAGAGAAAAATGGGTTCATAAATCCTACAAATGTTTTTCTGACAGATAGAAAGTTATAGTAATGGAGATATCCAAAATGAAATCTATGTTGGAAAATAGAGCAATAGATAGCAGATAATGTGGTGAGGAGGGAAAATAGTAAATTGAGAAAAGATTAGAATTAGAAGAGGGAATATTGCCAACAACCATGAATCACACTTTAACAGCACGAATCAGCAACCTTGCTAAATTCTCTAATTAGTTATAATAGTTGAGGCCGGGCGTGGTGGCTCACGCCTGTAATCCCAGCACTTTGGGAGGCTGAGGAATGCAGATCACCTGAGGTCAGGAGTTTGAGACCAGCCTGGCCAACATTGTGAAACCCCATCTCTACTCAAAATACAAAAATTAGCCGGGCGTGGTGGCAGGCGCCTGTAATCCCAGCTACTTGGGAGGCTGAGGCAGGAGAATTGCTTGAACTCGGGAAGCAGAGGTTGCAGTGAGCCGAGATCACACCCTTGCGCTCCATCCTGGGGGACAGAGTGAGATTTTGTCTGGGGGGAAAAAAAAAAACACAGTTCGTGGTGGATGTTTTTGTATGCACTTTCTTAGTAGACAATTGTTAACATAGAAACACAGGTTGGTGACTTCCTCTTTGAAATCTTATACATTTTGTTTATTATTATTATCATTTTTAATCTATTGCTCTGGCTAGGAATTCTGGCACAATGTTGGGGAAAAAAAAATAGTGACAGTGGGCAATTTACCCTGTCCTTGATTATAATATCTCTAAAATTTTACCCTAAATTCTTTCTGCTATGATTTTCCTATCAGATTTTCATGACGAGGTCACAGATTGGTGTCTTTTGTTTTCATAATTTCTCTCTGTAGAATAAGTTGACCCTTGGTCAACTTATCTAAGAATCAACTTAGAATAAGTTGATTCTTCTACCTGATTTGGTTGCCTGAGCCAACATCTGAGCTTCTTATAGGAGTTTTATTTTTCTTCTTTTGGCAAAATGTTTCTTGATGCCTTCTGGAAAACCCTGCATTTTAACATTTGATGACACTGATTTGCTTTTTTACATTTAAGATTTTTAGCAATGTGCCCCATGTGCTTAATGTTTGTAGTCCCTGGCATCTTGAAAAGTCCCAGAATACAATACACTGCCTACCTTTACTTGTTGAGCGAAAGTAAAAAGGAATTCATGCACAGCCTTGAGCATGAGGAGAGAGTATAATCCTTAGGAAAATTAAGTATGCAGGTAATACATTTTCAACTTTTTGGTGAGGAGGACTTTGAAACTTGACCTTGCATTTTCTTTTACGCTTCTTTTGCGTTGAGACTTGAACAATAGAATTCTGGATTTGTCAGAGTGGGCAGAGGAAAAACAAGCCTAATGAATTCTTCAGTAATCCCTAACCCTTCTCACACTGTTTTCTACAAAACTGTTTTAAAAAGACCACACTCTTCAAATTATAGTCACCTCCCGCCCCTAGTAATAATCACAGATGAGGTAATCTGCTGCAGAGGAATAGGCTCCTTGCAAGAGTGACTGCTCAGGAGACTGACTTGTAGGGGAATTGGTTCCAGTGCTTTGCCCTGCAAAGATTTGTTTAAAGGCTACATTGGGCAGCAATACTTGTGAAGCCTATCAGCACATCACTAAAATATGACCATTGCCAGAGCATATCAACATTATTTTGAAGACAGGTTTGACTAAATGGGGTCAGACAACTTGGTAACAAAACTGTTGTTCGTGAGCAAAGGGTATTGTATTTAGGGCATCCAAACTCATAGTGAGTTAATGTATGGGAAGAGGTTGTAATGCTGTCCTTTATCTTAGTAGAAATATTATTGGGAAGCTCGACCCCATGTGTGGGTACAGTTTTTAATACCAATTCTGTGTAATTTGGGGAATGACTTTTTCAGGTTCCACCAGTATGAAATACGAGCCTCCTGCTTGAAATGTTATGTGCCACTATAGTAAACACTATATGGGTTCCCAAGATGATTTAGAAGTACAAAGTCATGTTTCTCTTAAATAACCATGGAAGTTAAATTTTCCTTTGAGCGAGCCAAATCTTCTATTGAATTTGTCAAAACTCAAAGACCTGTAACCCCCAAATTAACTTTAGAGTATGTACATATACCCCAATAGAAAAAATACACATTTAAATATATCTGAGAAAATGTCAATATTGACAACACATTAATAAAATTGTAGCTTATATATGTAGGTACTTCTTAAATTTTATTACATTTTTCTCTATTCTAAATGTAGAACACACTTCTTACTTCCCATGTTGGGACTCAGAAACATCAAAATATGGTGTTTTGACATGCTCAACTGAAGACAAAGCCTCAAGGTCTCTCTGACCTCTCTGCTGCTACCATCTCACCAAAGGAGTTGAAGTTCCTTTATCCGCCCAAGATCCAACACACCAAGGAGAACAATTGTTTTTTCATTTTCTTCCCACTCCTGTAAGACCAAGAATGTAACCACACCTGAGCAGACATTTTCGCTGTCAAAGAGAACTATTTACAGGTGAATTACTGTTCCTGCATCCATTCATTCTCCCTAGTAACCCCCTCAACAGAATTCCTCTTCTCCCCTCTCCCACAGCCTGTTTAGCAAGGATGATATGTAAGTTTCCAAACCCCACTAGGGTGTTGGGTCTTCATTCTGAAAGCTTCCATATATAGTCATTAAATAATTGTGTGCGCCTTTCTCCTACTAATCTGCCTCATGTCAGTGATTTTTCAGCGACCCTTCAGAAGGCAAAGGGGAAGTTTCCTCTTGGTTTCTCTACATTCCTATTGGCCAAATTCAATCACCACTACCAGGATAGTGACTCTTTGTAGTGAATTTAATAGGATTCTTCCCTACTCCCTGTATCTGTCAGAGTTCTCCAGAGAAACAGAATCAATAGGAGATACAAACATATATATATATATATACACATACATACACACACACACACACACACAAAATTTATATTTATTGTGAGGAATTGGCTTACATGATTATGGAGGCTGAGATGTCCCATGACCTGCTGTCCGCAACCTGTAGGCCCAGGAAAGCTGGTGGTGTAATTCAATGAGAGTGCATGGTGTAAATTCCAGTCTGGGGAATTTACCTAGAAATAATGTCTGATCATTAACCACACCTAGAAAAAATGTTTAATCTGGGCATCCCCTGGCCAGTCAAATTAATACATAAAATTATTCATCACAGTCCCCCAAATTCATGTCCACCTGGAGCCTCAGAAAGTGACTTTATTTGGAAATAAGATCTGTGCAGATATAAGTGAGGAAGTTAGGATAAGGTCCTACCAGATGATGGTGTCCTCATAAGAAAAGGAGACAACACACACACATAGGCAAGGATGCGGATGGAGGCCATATGAAAATGAAGCGAGGCTGGAGAGATGCAGATGGAAGCCCAGGAGTACCGGGGATTGTGTGGAGCCATTGAAGCTGGGAAGGAGCAAGAACAGATTCTTCCCTAGAGCCTTCAGAGAGAGCAAGGCCCTGCCAGTACCTTGATTTCCGACTTCTAGGCCCCACAACTGTGGGAAACTAAATTTCTGTTGTTTTAGATGACCAGTTGGTAGTAATTATGTGTTATGGTTGCCTTAGGAAACTATTACAATTCCCTTCTTGCCCAAAGGAACTGGGATACAGTAGCAACTTGCCGTGTGCCCTGTTGGAAGTGTTTCCCTTTTGGGGATCAGGACCTCTGAACCTGCAGAACCCAGCATTACAGCTACAGAAGGCACAAATTCAAAAAACAAAACAACAACAAAAACCCAAAACAGCAACAAAGCTGATGTTTTTTACCTTTGACTCCTGAACACATGTATTCTTCCCCAGGGTATAGCAATGTATCTAAAGGCCTTTGACTCAAAATCTATACTAGGTCTTAGGAGAAGAGCATCCATTCTTGGGGCATATCAGCTCTGAGCAGGCACTGCAAACTGTACCTTTGTCCAGCCTATCATCAACTCTCTGACCATCCACTTCTGGGTAGTGGAGAACATGATAAAACCTTCTGATGTGGGCCTATTCTTGTGCCTTCTTTTCTGTAAAAAGGATCCTCTGGTCACACCTTACTTTATGTGAGATCCCCAGTTGCCAGAGAGGTTCTGGCTAAAGCTCAGTGATGATGGAAAGTAAATGGAAGAAATGAAGTGTTTGTATTAAAGTATTATTTTGCATCAATAATAGTTTAATAAAATGATAACCTGACTTATATAAAATGTTTTTCCATACATATGAGAATGACAAATATAAAATATATGATGTCTTTAGCTGTCTTATTATATTATGCCTGTCTTTACTACACTCTCCTATTTCTGGCCCCCTATTAGAACTATTCTTTCTTCATTACAATAATCCTCATTCAGGAGTTTTATGTGATGATAATGGGTGCGGTACATGCTAGTCTATGCCTCTGTTCTAAAATTTGCCTTCATTCAATTCAGTCAACATTTATTAACTAACAACAGTGTTGGGAAGGGAGTGTCCATTTCAAAATTGTTCCACTTAAGAAAATAAAAGAAGTTATACTATTTATCTTTTTCTATATATGGTCACAATATTTTATTACTTAGGACAACAATAATCATGTATTAGCCTGTCCTAGTTTCTGCAGGTGAGGGTTTGAACAGAACATAGTGAGGACAGCCCATCTGCTCCAATTTTGGAGCCTCAGTGGACGATGTGGAGGCAGGGTGGCAGGGGATTTGAGGCTTATTCACCGGTGGGGTGGGGGTTGACACTGGCTATTGGCTGAAGCCTTGGCTGGCATTGTCAGCTGGGCCACCTAACTGTGGTCTCCCCGTGTCCACTGGGCTTCCTCATACCATGATGGCTGCTTCTCTGACAGAAGGAGAGCAAGAGCACACAAACTAAACAGGAAGAAACTGTGTTCTGTAAATGTCCTTGTATCAGAAGGTAGGTGGCTTCATTTTGATGTACTCCAGTCATCTCAGGAGTCAGAAGCCCTGAGCAGTTTCAGCAGGAAAACACAGAGACTTTGAAATGGTTTGACTGTGTCCCCACCCAAATCTCACCTTGAATTGTAGTTCTCATAATCCCCACAAGTCATGGAAAGGACCCAGTGGGAGGTAATTGAATCATGGGGGTGGTTACCTCCATGCTGTTCTCATGATAGTGAGAAAGTTCTCAGGATATCTGATGGTTTTATAAGGGGCTCTTCCCCCTCTTTGCTCGGCACTTCTCCTTGCTACCACCATGTGAAGAAGGATGTGTTTGTTTCTCCTTCCACCATGACTGTAATTTTCCTGAGGCCTCCCCAGCCCTGCAGATCTGTGAGTCAACTAAACCTCTTTCCTTTGTAAATTACCCAGTCTTGGGTATTTCTTCGCAGCAGTATGAAAATGGACTGACATAGACTTCCTGTTCTGTGAGATGAGTGTCAATTTCACTCTAAGGAGAGACGTGAGATGAAATAATGTATTAGCATAGCCATCATTGAAAATGGCCACAGGAATGAATGAACCCACATTCAATATACATTTGCTCTATGTCTGACACTGCACTGAGTGTTTTAAGCACATTTTTTTAATTGAATCTTTACAGTAGATCCTTTTTTCTTCTGCATGATGTCACATGTAAATATATGACTTATATAAAAACATATGAGGTTGCCAAATTGTTTGCATTCCAAGCCTCCTAACCAAGGATAATAGTGAGGGGAGCTATAGGAACCTTGCCCTTTTTAAAATTTCTGTTCACAACATAAGAAAGGCAAGACACAAACATGGCAAGTACATCTCTGATTACTTATTACTTTTTATTTCAGACTGTTATTTTTATTAGATTCAATATAAGTATATGTGGTATGTGTTTATAATTTTTTTTTGAAAAGGGAGATGGGTTGAATTAAAAATTACATTTTTGTCAGAGATGCTATTAAGTGGAATACTTTTTTTTTTAATGAGTCTGACTAAAATGTTAGTTTTTAATATCACAAGATTATCATGGCATGTTTTATCTAAAAGAAAGTTAGAAATCATTTGGGTAGACTCCCTTGTTTTGTATCCGAAGCATAAAGAAGAGAAATTATTTGTTGAGGTCATAAGAGGTAGGATGAGACCTCAGACTCAAAGGTATGCATTAATTCTAATTTATTTTAAATTAAATATTTTTTAGACAAATGAAGTATTCTGTAAAGAAATTACATGGATATTGACTACCTCCCATTATTTGATAGATTCATTATTAAATAACAGAGGAAACTTGTTGAATAACAGTATCTGCCTTCAGTAAAAAAATTAAAAATTAAAATGTGGTGATAGCAGAATGCTATAGGAAAATAATTATTATTTTCATACAATGATATTGAAATGATTTCATATAATCATATAATTCGTATGATGATTTTCATAATAATGAATTGCAGTTAATATTGCAGATTTCAGCATGTAACTCAACAGAGTATTTAAAAACCAGAGTACCACTGGAACCTCTGTTAGTACATGGTTTAATTTTTCAGAAAAAAAAAATTTAAATGTATGTGCAGACATTTCTGAATTTTGGGAGCAGCTTCATCAGAGCCAATTTATCTTGACTATCAAGCAGCAATTGAGTAGAAAATTTCTCGATATCAGAAATGTTTTATCTTTGCAATTATATTGTTTTCCCAAAGACACAGAAAATACTTATGGCCATTTTTATCGCTTGTAGTGAAAAAAAAGTAAAATGAGTAAATGCTTATTACAATTCTGAAAAACAAGCAGTATATAAAACAATCAAGTACATATATACTTCACACATGAGAAAAATTATGGATAACTAGGGGATACTTTTGAAAACTTTATAAAATAGTAGTCTTATAAGACTGACATATTATTTATTATTTTTTAAAAATTCAAAATTAACATTAGCCATAGAAATACTTTCTCTCTTAAATGTACACAGATATTTCTGATATAAAACATAAAGCAGGCAGAAGGAGATAGATTCCTTTTCCTGTTTCTTGCACATGATCTGTTAGAATTCAGTTTATTTTATTTTAATCGAACTATGAATAAAATACTGGTTTTAAAAATTTGAATAGATTACCAGGAAATGCTAATATTCATTTATGAATATTAATGTGTCAGCATGCATGCAAGTCTCATTAATCAGAGAACTGGCACATGGTTGGAATGTGTAGATTGCTACTGTGTGTATCCCTGATGTTATACGATCAAAAAAAGTTGAAAACTCACAACTTGAGCTCATGTATAATTACCCAAACTTCCTGAGTTTTATTATGGGCTGAAATATGTCCCCCTAAAATTCATATTGAAAATCAAAGTCCCAATCCCCAATGTGATGGTATTTGGAGAAAGGACCTTTAGGAAGGTAATAAAAGTTAAATGAGATAATAAGGGTGGGGCTCTAATCTGATGGGATTGCTGTCTGTATAAGAGGAGGACCAGACACTGGGGAGTGCTCTGTTTCTCTGCTTGTCTCTCTGTCTCTGCCTCTATTTCCTGTGCAGGGGAGAAGAGTCATGTGAGGACACAGTGAGATGGTTACCCTCTGAGAGCCAGAAGGAAAACCTTTACCAGAAACCGACCTTGCTGAACCTTGACCTTGGATTTCCAGTGTCCAGAAGTGTGAGGAAATAACAGTCTGTTGTTTATGCCACTAAGCTTGTGGTATTTTGTCAGAGCAGGGTGAGAAGACTAACACAGGTTTTCTTTTTCAGTTATTCAGGATAACTGGGAAATTGGAAAATAAATTCTCATTTTCAGGAAAAATACTTCTTTTTTTACAAGTATGATTTTCTCATACTTAGAATTCATGAATTCCATTCATATATAACAGTAACTAGAAGAATATGAACTGGGGTTTAAAAAGAAAAAATAAGTTAAAGTAAATGGTGCACAGAAATAGGATTCTTCAGCACAACATTGGAAAGAAGAAACTAAGCTAAAAACATCAATGAAGATGGTCAGCAAGATGGCAGAATAAGAAGTCTCAACTCTTTCCCACACAGAAACATCAATTTAACAATGATATATGGACCAAATATCATCAGTCTGTGTACCTTTATGAGAGGGTCAGAATCCAGTTAAGAAATTGCAGGCTTCTAGATAAGCACAAAGCTGAGAATGGCTGTATTGAACCAGGTAAGAGCAATTTTACTTTACTAGTGTCAGCTCTTTCTCCAAGCCAGCACAGCTCAGCACCAAGAGAAATAGCCTCAGCCTACAACTTCTCCCTCATGGATGCAGAGAGAATGGACTGTGCTTCCAACAACCCTGGCTTTTTAGTTCACTGCCTAAAGAAACAGATTCTGTCTTGCCTCACATAGAGTTCTGAGAGAACTGGCATAGTTCAGATGTCCATAGACAGTTAAGAACAGAGAAAAAGAGGTGGGGCTTACTGCTACTGGCATGGCTCTGTGAGATAGGGAGAAGGAGCTTCTTCACAGAGAATAATGGATAGAAATGTAGTATGCCTCCAACGTCCCAGCCTGTGGTACAGGGGTCAGATACCAGAAGGGGTAAGAGATGGAAGGCTCCTGGAAAGAAAAGGAAAGGAAAGGAAAGGAAAGGAAAGGAAAGGAAAGGAAAGGAAAGGAAAGGAAAGGAAAGGAAAGGAAAGGAAAGGAAAGGAAAGGAAAGGAAAGGAAAGGAAAGGAGAAAAGGAAGAAGGAAGGAAGGAGGGAAGGAAGGAAGGAAGGAAAGAAAGAAAGAAAGAAAGAAAGAAAGAAAGAAAGAAAGAAAGAAAGAAAGAAAGAAAGGAAGGAAGAAAGAAACTAGTAAATCTGTCTACTTACCCATGCATTTGTTCAGAAAATACACATCCATAGAAGGGGTTTGAGAAGCACCCGGAATATCTCCCAAGGCTGATGGATGAAGGTCTCCCTCTGTCCGAGCCAGTCTATAAAGAGTGGAAGAAGTAGCTATTTCTGCAAATGCACAAACACCAACACAAAGCTACAAGGACCATGAAGAATAAGGAAACAATGATACAGCCAAAGCAGCAGAACAAATCTCCATTAAATGACCCTAAGGAAATTGAGATCTGTGAATTGGCTGACAAATAATTTAATGCAATTATCTTGAAGCTCAATTAATTACAAGAAAACAGACAACTAAACAAAATCAGAAAAATAATACATGAATAAGATAGAAATATTAACAAAGGGGTAGAAACTATCAGAAAGAACCATGCAGAAATTCTGGAGCTCAAGAATATAATAATAAAACCAAAAACCTCAATACAGAGCTTCAGCAGCAGATTTTGTCAAGCAGAAGAAAGAATTAGTGAACTCAGAGAGAGGTCATTTGATATTGTTTAGTCAAAGGAGCAAAAAGGAAAAGAATGAAAAAGAGTGAACACTTAAGGGACTTATTAGACCTAATGAAGTTTTTTATTGTTCAAATTTTTATTTTAATGCATTATAAAAGTTTCGGAAAGAAGAGAAGGAAGAAATCTTATTTAAAGAACTAAAGGCAAAAAAACTTTCCAAGTTTGGGAGGAAAAACGGATATCCAGATTGCTGAAGCTCAAAAGACCCCAAAAGTATAAACACAAAGAAATATACACCAAGACATATTATAATCATATTGTTAAAAGTCAAAAAACAAAGGAGATTTCTCAGCAGAAACCTTGTAGGCGAGAAGAAAGTGTAACCATATATTCAAAGTGATGAAAAAAAATTGTCAACAAAAAATACTATACCTGGCAAAATTCTTATTCAAAAGTGAAGAGAAAATAAAGACTTCCAGAAAAAACAAAAGTTGAAGAAGTTCATTACTACAAGACCTGCCTTACAGGAAATGCTAAAGGGAGTTCAAGTTGAAACAAAAAAGACAAATATGAAAGCATATGAATGTATAAGCTCCTTGGTAAAGGTAAATATGTAGACAAACACAGACTACTGTGATACTTCAACAGTAATGTATAAATACTTTTGGTTTTAATATAAAAGTTAAAAGAAAATGTAGTGGAATTACTACAACGACAACAATTTACAACATGAAAAGATGTAAATTGTCACATCAATAACAAAGTGTATTGGAGGGAGAATTAAATGTGTAGCATTTTTGTATGCAATTGAAGTTAACAGCATAAATAGACTGTTATAAAAGATTTTATGTAAGCCTAATGGTAATCACAAAGAAAACACCTATAGAAGATACACAAGAGGAAAAGAGAAAGGAATCAAAATATAGCCACGAAATTTTTCAAACCACTAAGGAAGATAGCAAGAGAGGAAAAGAGGAACAAAAAATACTCCAAGACAGACAAAAAAGAATTAATGAAATGACAATAAGTACTTGCTTATCAATGATTACCTTAAACATAAATGCATTAAATTTATCAAAATCAAAATACACAGAGTGGATAAATTTTTTTAAAAGCAGTTTCAACTATATGCTGTCTATAAGAGACTTATTTTAAATTTAAAAATATATAGAATGGAAGTGAAGGGGTGGAAAAGGATATTGCATGCTGATGACAAACAAAAGAAAGCAGGGGTCATGTATTCAGCCATTTTTGCATTGCCATAAAGAAATACCTGAGACTGGGTAATTTATGAAAAGAAAAGAGGTTTAATTGGCTCATAGTTCTTCAGGCCGTACAGGAAGCATCTTGGAATATGCTTCTGGGGGGAACTCAGGAAGCTTTCATTCGTGGTGGAAGGCAAAGTGGGAACAGGCATATCACATAAGCAGGAGTGAGAGAGAGAGAGTGGGGGTTTGGCGATGCCTCACACTTTTATGTGGCCAGATCTTGTGTGTATTCGGAGCAAAATCTCACTTATCACTAAGGGAATGGCCCAAGCTATTCATGAGGGATCGGCTCCCATGATCCAAATACCTCCCACCAGGTCCCTCCTCCAACACTGGGGATTACATTTCAGCATGAAATTTGGACCAAACCAAACTATACCAGGAGGCTATACTTTAATATAAGGGACTTTAAATAGAAAACAGACTCAAGAGATGAAGAAAATTGTTATATAATGATAAAAGTGTCCTGTTGTCAGGAAGATATAACAATTATAAATGTGTGTGTGTGTGTGTGTATATATATATCTCCCCAATATTAAGCATATGTACATATAGCAAACATTGATAAGTCTAAGGAAAAAAATGAATGGCAATGTAATATTTGTAGGATAATTTAATATCCTATTTTCAGAAATAAGGAAACAGTGGAGTTGAACAGATCTGTAGACCAAATGGATCTAATATATAGTGTATTAGTTTGTTTGGGCTGCTGTAATAAAATACAGATTGCATAGTTTATAAACAATAGACATTTATTTCCGAGCCTCCTTCTGAAGGATAAGAAGGCCCCCATCAAGGCACTGGTAGACTCAGTGTTTGGTGAGGGCGGATTTCCTGGTTTATAGAAGGCAGCATCTCACTGTGTCCTCCCATGGTAGAAGAGGCAAATATCTCTCTGGGGTCTCCTTCATAAGGGTACTAATCTCATTCATGAGGACTTCACCCTTAGGACATAATCTCTTTCCAAAAACCCCACCTCCTAATCATTTTGAGGGCTAGAATTTTAGTGTATAAATTTGGGGGCTTACCAACTGTCAGACCATAGCAAGACACATAAGAAACATTCTACTTCACATCAGCAGAACGCATACTTCTCAAGAGCACTTGGAGCATTCTCCAGGAGAGTTCACAGGCTGGTTCACAAAGGAAATCTTAACACATTTAGGAAGGTTTAAATCATGCCAAGTATGTTTCCTGACCACTATAAAATAAAACTAAAAATCAGTGAGAGAAGGAAAATGAAAAAAAAAATCACAAATATGTGGAAAATGGACAATATACTCTTGAACAACTTAGAAATAAAAACGAAATCTTAAGGCCCCCAGCTGACTGAATGGACCCCCTCTTGGCCAAGGAGACCCTAGAAAAACCTTGAAAACTGAGTTTCTGGCCATGACAGTATGGAAGATCATTATACCCCCTTCCTCACTAACCACCATTACCCTTTCTTTCCTAAGGGTTAAACTGAAACCAGCCCCTTGGTAAGGCTCACTCTACCACTATATCAACCAACTGCCTGATTCTGCCCCTCCCATTTGTGATTTCAATAACTGTCCAGTATTCCTCCCTAATAAGAGATCACTGGCCACAGAGTAGTTCTGCCAGTCTACGGGGGATGTGCAGGGAGGGTTTCATGTCCTCTGCCTTACCTTTTTATGTCAGAACACTGAAAACTCCATCCTGGAATCACACTAGTGCGACCACTTTTTTTGAACATGGGTCCCATGGAGAAGCATGAAGCCCAGCTGAACATCTGCATTGTACTCCTATCATAAATACTCATGACTTCTCTTATAGCTTATTGAATATGTGCATTTGGCCACCACATTCAGCATAAATCCCTGTCTTATTCTTTCTACCCTGAAAGTGTCTGTTTCTGGCTTCTGGGTGGAGATTACCTTTCCTAGGCTGTCAGAATGGCCACCTTGCAGGCTGCAATCATTTTTGAGAAATAAAGCTCTCCTTTCCAAATTGATGAACCTCATCATTCTTCAGTTGACACAACCTACGGGTCAGAGGATAAATCAGCAGGGAAATTAGAAGGAATCTCAAGACAAAGACAAAAACAAAACACAGCATGCCAAAACTTAGGTGATGCAGCAAAAATATTACCGAGAAGTTTATAGTAATGAATGCCTATATTAACAAAGAAGAAAGATCTCAAATAAATAATCTAAATTTATGTCTCACAGAATTAGAAAAAGAGCAAATTAAACACAAAGTTAGCAGAGGGTAAAAAATAATATTAGAACAGGAATAAAGGAGATTAAAAATCAATAGAAAAAAACCACTGAAGTTGGGAGTTGATATTTTGAAAAGATATGAAAATTTGACAAACCTTTAGCTAGACTAAGAAAAAGGAGAGAAGAGCCAAACAAATAAAATTGGAAATGGAAGAGTAGACATTATAACTAATGCCATAGAAATTAAGATCATAAGAGATTTTTATTTAAGAAAGTATATGCTAACACATTGGAAATCCTGGAAGAAATTAATGAATTCCTAGAAACGTACAACCTACTAGACTGAATCATGAAGAATTACAAAATCTTAAACACCATGTCTTGGCCAATTTGGTATGCTATAAAAAGGGCCTTAGACTGAGTAATTTACAAGCAACATAAATTTATCACTCACAGTTCTGGAAGCTGGGAAGTTCAAGGTCAAGGTGCCAGCATTATTGGTGTCCGGTGAGGGTAAGCTCTCAGCCTCATCGATGGCACCTTCTTGTTGCATCCTTACATGGTGAAAGGGGCGAACAAGCTCCCATAGGCCTCTTTAATATGCATACTAATTCATCATTCATGAGGGTGAAGCCCTTGTGATCTAATCACTTCCTAAAGCACCACTTTTTTTTTTTTTTTTGAGACGGAGTCTCGCTCTGTCGCCCAGGCTGGAGTGCAGTGGTGCAATCTCGGCTCACTGCAAGCTCCACCTCCCAGGTTCACGCCATTCTCCTGCCTCAGCCTCCTGAGTAGCTGGGACTACAGGCGCATGCCACCATGCCCGGCTAATTTTTTGTATTTTTAGTAGAGACAGGGTTTCACCGTGTTAGCCAGGATGGTCTTGATCTCCTGACCTCGTGATCCGCCCACCTCGGCCTCCCAAAGTGCTGGAACTACAGGCGTGAGCCTCCATGCCTGGCCAGCTCCACTTTTATTTTTTATATATTTACTTATTTTTTTTTTGGAAAACAGGGAATTTCTTTTATTATTATTATTATTATTATACTTTAAGTTCTAGGGTACATGTGCACAACGTGAAGGTTTGTTACATATGTATACATGTGCCATATTGGTGTGCTGCAGCCATTAACTTGTCATTTACATTAGGTATATCTCCTAATGCTATCCCTCCCCCTTCCCCCTACCCCACGATAGGCCCCGGTGTGTGATGTTCCCCACCCTGTGTCCAAGTGTTCTTATTGTTCAATTCCTACCTATGAGTGAGAACATGTGGTGTTTGGTTTTCTGTCCTTGGGATAGTTTGCTCAGAGTGATGGTTTCCAGCTTCATCCATGTCCCTACAAAGGACATGAACTCATCCATTTTTATGGCTGCATAGTATTCCATGGTGTATATGTGCCACATTTTCTTAATCCAGTCTGTCACTGATGGACATTTGGGTTGGTTCCAAGTCTTTGCTATTGTGAATAGCATCACAATAAACATACAGGTGCATGTGTCTTTACAGCAGCATGATTTATAATCCTTTGGGTATATAGCCAGTAATGGGATGGCTGAGTCAAAAGGTATTTCTAGTTCTAGATCCTTGAGGAATCACCACACTGTCTTCCACAATGATTGAACTAGTTTACAGTCCCACCAACAATGTAAAAGTGTTCCTATTTCTCCACATCCTCTCCAGCACCTGTTGTTTCCTGACTTTTTAATGATCACCATTCTAACTGGTGTGAGATGGAATCTCATTGTGGTTTTGAATTGCATTTCTCTGATGACAAGTGATGATGAGCATTTTTTCACGTGTCTGTTGGCTGCATAAATATCTTTCTTTGAGAAGTGTCTGTTCATATCCTTTGCCCACTTTTTGATGGGGTTGTTTTATTTTTTCTTGTAAATTTGTTTAAGTTCTTTGTAGATTCTGGATATTAGCCCTTTGTCAGATGCATAGATTGTAAAAATTTTCTCCCATTCTGTAGGCTACCTGTTCACTCTGATGGTAGTTTCTTTTGTTGTGCAGAAGCTCTTTAGTTTAATTAGGTCCCATTTGTCAATTTTGGTTTTGTTACCATTGCTTTTGGTGTTTTAATCATGAAGTCCGTGCCCATGCCTATGTCCTGAATGGTATTACCTAGGTTTTCTTCTAGGGTTTTTATGGTTTTAGGTCTAACATTTAAGTCTTTAATCCATCTTGAATTAATTTTTGTATAAGGTGTAAGGAAGGGATCCAGTTTCAGTTTTCTGCATATGACTAGCCGGTTTTCCCAGCACCATTTATTAGATAGGGAATCCTTTCCCCATTTCTTGTTTTTGTCAGGTTTGTCGAAGATCAGATGGTTGTAGATGTGGCCAGCACCACTTCTAATAAAATTGCATTAGGGATTAGGTTTCAACAAATGAATTCCAGGGGAGCCAAACATTCAGACCATGGCAGACCAATAATGAATAATGAGACTGAGCCAGTAATCAAAATCTTCCAACAAAGAAAAGCCAAAGACTATATGCCTCCATTGGTTAATACTACTGAACACTCAGGAAAGAATGAACACCAATCTTCCTTAACTTATTTCAAAAAATCGAAAAAGAGGAAAGATTTCCAAACTGATTTTATGAGGCTAGCAGTACCCTAATACTAAAGCCAGATAAAGTCACTGCAGGAAAGGAAAACTAAAGGATAATAACCCTGATAAACATAGTTGCAAACACCCTCAACAAAATACTATCAAACTGAGTTCATCAGCATAGTTAAAAGGGTCATACACCATGATCAAGAGGGATTTATCCCCGGGCTGAAAGAATGGTTCAATATGTGCAAATTGATTAATGTGGCCCATTGTAACAGAATAATGTAATACAACAAAATAAAGGATAAAAATCATCTGATCATCTGATAATCTCCATAGACTGCAGAAAAGCATTTGATAAAATTTAATATCCTTCCTTGATAAAAACTCTCAACAAACTAGGTATACAAGGATTAACGTTAACATAATAAAGCCCAAATATGAAACACCTACCATTAGTATAATACAATATTCAATGTGAAAAACTGAAATCGTTTCTTCTAAGATCAGAAAGAAGGCAAAAATGACTATTTTAGTCACCTCTATTCAAGATAGTATCGGCAGTCTTAGCCAGTGTAATTGCTAAGAAAAAGAAATGGCATCCAAATAGGAAAGGAAGAAGTAAAATGATTTATGTGTACATATGACATGATCTTATATGTAGAAAACCCTGAGGATGAAGCACGCACGCGCACACACACACACACACACACACACACACACACACACACAGTTAGAACTAACAAATGAATTTAGTAACATTTCAGGATTACAAACTCAACACAAAAGCCATGTTACTATTAACAACTATCTGAAAAGGAAACTTAGAAAACAATCCTATTTAGAATGACATGAAAAATACTTAGAAATAAACCAAGGAGGCTTATTCCGTTCAGGCTTTTATAACAAAATGCCTTAGACTGAGTAATTTATAAACAACATAAACTTATTGCTCACAGTTCTGGAGGTTGGGAAGCCCAACATCAAAGCACGAGCAGATTCGTTGTCTGGTAAGGACCTGTTTCTCAGAGATGGTATCTTCTTGCTGCATCCTCACGTGGCAGAAATGACAAAAAGTCCCTCTCACTCCCCTTTTGTAAGGACACTAATCGCATTCATGAGGGCAGAGTTCCTATGACCTAATTACCTCCCAACTGTCCCACCTCTTAATTTCATCACATTAGGGATTAGACTTTAACACATAAAGTTTGGAGGAACACCAATATTCGAACCATACATAACAGGCTTGTACACTGAAAACTATAATGCATTGATGAAAGAGATTAAAGATACAGAAGACAGAAATAAATACAAAGACGTGTGTTCATGGACTGGAAGACTTAATATTGTTAAATATTCATACTATCTAAAGTAATCTACAGATTCAATGCAATCACTATCAATATCCCAGTGGAATTTTGCACAGAAATTGAAAATATTCTATCCTCAAATCTACATGAAAATGACAAACTAAAAACCCCAATTAGGCAAAGCAATCTTGAGAAAGAAGGACAAAACTGGAGGCATCACACTTACTGATTTCGAAATATATTTAAAAACAAAACGGCCAGGCGCGGTGGCTCACGCCTGTAATCCCAGCACTTTGGGAGGCCGAGGCGGGCGGATCACAAGGTCAGGAGATCGAGACCACGGTGAAACCCCGTCTCTACTAAAAATACAAAAAATTAGCCGGGCGCGGTTGTGGGCGCCTGTAGTCCCAGCTACTCGGGAGGCTGAGGCAGGAGAATGGCGGGAACCCGGGAGGCGGAGCTTGCAGTGAGCCGAGATCGTGCCACTGCACTCCAGCCTGGGCGACAGAGCGAGACTCCGTCTCAAAAACAAAACAAAACAAAACAAAACAATGTGGTGTGGGCATTAAAAACAGACAAATATACCAGTGGAACAAAGTCTCAATCCCAGAAATAAACCCACATATAACGTCAACTGATCTTCAACAAGGATGCCAGAAATACACAATGGGGAAAGGATAGTCTCTTCAATTAACGGTGCTGGGAAAACTGTACATCCACAGCCAAAATAATGACACTGGATCCTTGTTTTACATCATACACAAAAATCAACCCGAAATAGATTAAAAATTTAAATGTAATACCTGAAACTGTAAGACTTTTAGATAAAAGCATAAAGGAGGAGCTCCTAGAGATTGGTCTTTGCAATGATTTCTTGGCTGTGACACCAAAAACACAGTACACAAGCAAAAATAGACAAGTGGCACTCTGTCAAAGTAAAAAGTTACTGCAAAGCAATGGAAACAATAAACAGAGTGAAAAGGCAGCCTGTGGAATGAGAGGAAATATTAGAAAACCATATATCTTATAAGGGGTTGATACCAAAAATATGTAAGGAAATCCTACAACTCAAGAGCAAAAAAACAAATATTCAGATTAATAAATGAGCAAAGTACTTGAATAGACATTTCTCCAAAGAAGGCATAAAAATGATCAACAGGTAGAATAAAAGATGCTCAACGTCTCAAACCATCAATGCAATTCCAAAGTGAAAAATACAACGAGCTATCACTTCACACATGTCAGGATGGCCATTATCAAAAAACGACAGATCACAGGGGTTGCCAAGGATGTGGAGAAATGGGAAACCTTCTACACTGCTGGTAGGAATATAAAATGGTTCAGCTACTATTGAGAAAAGTATTGAAGTTCCTCAACATATTAAAAATAGAACTACCGTATGACTCAGCAGTGTCACCTCTGGGTATATACATGAAAGAAATGAAATCAGGATCTAGAAGAGATATCTGCACTCCCATGGTCTCTACAGCATTATTCACAATAGGTAAGACATGGAAACCACCGAAGTGTTTACTTACAGATGAACGGATAAAGAAAATGTGGTGTGTACATACAATGAAATATTATTTAGCCTTAACAGAAAAGGAAATCCTGTCATTTGCAACAAAATGGATGAACCTGGAGGACATTATGCTAAGGGAAACAAGCCAGTTATAGAAGGACAAATGCTGCATGATTCCAATGATATGAGCTACCTAAAATAGTTAAACTTATAGAAACAGAGTAGATTCATGGTACTAGGGGTTAAAGGGAGGGAGAAATGGAAAGTGTTATTCAATGAGTATAAAGTTATATAAGATGAATAAGTTCTAGAAATTTGCTGTATAGCACTGTACCTGTAGGTAAGAATGCTGTATAGTGCTATTAAAATGTTCTTTACAAAAAGGAAAAAAATCAAGTAAAGAGCCTATAGTCGTTGTAAAATAAAAATCAGTCTCTTGGTTTTGCATTTTTAACTAGCAGGTAACACAATGAAGAGATTTTTAAGAAGCTTATAATTTAAAAACCTGCCAATATTGCTGGAAAGTCACATTGAATGGCATTGTCATATATGTTATTTATAGGTCTGCTTCACTCCTATTAACATGTTAACTCACCTTACTAACTTGCCTCACCCATGATCAATTCAATTTTCAGTCTCCAGGTAAATCTTGTTCTCAGCAGACAACATACTCTCAGTGAGGCTCAGCAACCAATGATGGATAAGCTCTGACTCAGCTGTGTTCTCCTCCCTCAAGCTTTGCTGCACCAAGCCTGCCTGCAGCTAATGGAATCTGATGTTACTCTAGTTCACTCCACACAGTCACTTAGCAGGCTGGTCATTCTCAGCCCACTGAAGCATGTGAGCAAGGGGTTGTGAGCAGCCTAAAGAAAACAGTGGCATTATTGTTGCTTAATAACAGAAGCACATATAAGAGAATGAAGAAAACTTCAATGTCACAAAGTTATTTTCATTAGAATAGGCAATACATGGAATTTAGAGTTGGGATACTGTTTATGTGATGAAAGCAGGAATGGTGCTTTCAACTTCATATATTTTTTAACTATCACAGGCTATAATACCATGTCTATATGCTTCTTTTATGTATAAAAGACATAAATACATTTGTTGTTAAAATATAAGAATCTACTTACATATAATTTCTATTGAATGATTTTTTTCCTATTCTTCTTGTCTTGTAAAACAAACCATCACATTTTTATCTCACTCTCTCTCACACACACACACACACACACACACACTTTTCATGATACAGTCACACACACACATTTCTTGTACCCAATATGTACTAACAGAGTCACCAAACGAGCCCTAGGTATATACTCAAGAGAAATGAAAACCACATGAAAACAAAATATTCATAGCAGCATTATCATTATTCAGAGTCAAAAAGTAGAAACAACCCAAATATCCATCAACTGATGAACAGGTAAACAAATGCAGTATAGTCATGCACTAAATAATGACTTTTAGGTTAAGGAGACTGCATATACAAAAGTGGCTCCATAAGATTACAATGAAGCTGAAAACTTCCTACTGCCTAGTGACATGGTAGCTGTCATAAAGTCGTAGCACAGTTATTTTAAAAATCAACTGTAGCATAAGTGTGCAGTGTTCATTAAGTCTTCAGTAGTATACAGTGATGTCCTAGGCCTTCATATTCACTTACCACTCACTCACCGACTCATTCAGAGCAACTTCCAGTCCTGCAAGCTCTGTTCATAGTAAGTGCCCTATATAAGTATACCATTTTTCATCTTTCATTTCTCTTTTCTTTTTGTTTGTTTTTGTTTCTTTTCATTTGTTTGCTTTTTGACAGCGTCTTGCTCTGTTGCACAGGCTAGAGCGCAGTGGCACGATCTCGGCTCACTGCAACCTCTCCCTCCTGGTCTCAAGGGATTCTCATGCCTCAGCTTCCCAAGTAACTGGGTTTACAGGCGTGCACTACCATACCAGGCTAATTTTTGTATTTTTAGTAGAGGTGGGGTTTTGCCATGTTGGCCAGGCTGGTTTTGAACTCCTGACCTCAGGTGATCTGCCTGCCTTGGCCTCCGAAAAGTCCTGGGATTACAGGCATGAGCCACAGTGCCGGGCCCTTATCTGTCATGTTGTATGTTTACTGTACCTTTCATATGTTTAGATACACAAATACTTACCATTGTGTTGCAGCTGCACGCCGTATTCAGTACAGTAACAACACGCTGTACAGATCTGTATCCTGGGAGCAGCAATAAGGCTAAGCCACATAGCTTAGGTGTGTAATAGGCCACACTATCTAGGTTTGTGTATGCTTGCACAGTGATGAAACCTGATGATACATTTCTCAGAATGCATCCTCCTCATTGAGTGATGCATGGCTGTTTATCCTCCCAATGGAGTATTGTTCAGCAATAAAAAGGAATGAAGAACAGATCCATGCTACAACATGAAAATGAAAGTGTTACGTGAAGGAAGTCAAATACCAAAGAAAACACATTGTGTGGCCCCATTTATATGAAACGGGGAGAACAGGTAAATTTATAAAGATAGAGAGTAGATTGGTGGTTGCCTATGGTAGGGAGTTGGAGGTATGGAGGGCAATGGGTAGGACTGCAAAAAGTTATGGGGGCTTTTAGGGAGTACTGATAAAAATGCTTTAGGTTTAGGTTGTGGTCGATGGTTGCAACAATACGTGAATATGCTGAAAACCATTGAATTGTGTGCTTGAAATGGGCAAACTTACGGTTAGTGAATTACATCTCAATAAAGCTGTTTAACAAAATAGAAAACACCAGGATTGCAAAAGGACATTTCGTCAGGCCTGTATTAAAGCAGGATTG
This sequence comes from Macaca thibetana thibetana, assembly GCF_024542745.1. NCBI lineage: Eukaryota > Metazoa > Chordata > Mammalia > Primates > Cercopithecidae > Macaca > Macaca thibetana. Next base: position 164,790,552 of record NC_065583.1, on the reverse strand, counting down.
GTAACTGCTATGATTTGTTTGTCCCCTCGGAAACTCATGTTGAAGTGTGATCTCCAATCTCTTGCTGTCTGGAGGTGGGATAGTGAGGTGTTTGCTTCATGGGGGTGGATTTCTCATGAATAGATTAATGCTTTCCCACAGGAATGAGTGAGTTCTCTTTCCAGCTGGACTGAATTAGTTGCCGAAGAATGAGCTCTTATAAAAGTGACTCCAGCTTCCTAGATTCTGTCTTGCTTCCTCTCTTGCCATGTGATTTCTTCGCACATGACCGCTTGCTTTTCTGCTTCTTTGCCATGTTTTGACTCAGCACACAACTTTTACCAGAAGCCAGCCAGATGCCACACCATGCTCTTGAACTTCTCAGCATGCTGAATTGTGAGCTAAATAAACCACTTTTCTTTATATATTACCCAGTCTCAGGTATTCTCTTAAGGCAACACAAAACAAATACAGTATCTGTGGCCTAGATACCAATGACTTCCTTAGATTTCCCCTTCCCTTCTGTATGTCTGTATTTCCCATTGAGCATCTTCTTCACAGTGAACGTTAACAAAATACAAGTCCAGACTCTTTCATGTGAAGCCTTGATCTGTGCTGGAGCTGCTTCCCCACAGGCAACTCCATCTCCTACGTGAGAGACAGGTGAAAATTTTAATAGGGGTCCCTGAGAAGTAAAATGAAAAATGGTACATAAAAAGCTTTTTACAAAATTGGAGACAATTATGGCTCTATGTCTACTATTCCAATTATAGAGTGGCAAACCTGCATTTTAAAATTGTTCCTTTATATATTATTTCACTATGACCAATGATTCTCCTAGACAATGGGAGATCAAATGCATGATTTATAATTAAAACTTTTCTGTTCTCATGTCAAGAGATGTGTATATTGAAATTCAAAAGTATCACAGCACACTCATAGTGATTCAATATTACAGATAAAATATATTTCGTGTTTCACTTATGACAGGTGCCATTTAAAGCAAGTTACATGCATTATTTCAAAGAAAATTTTTTTTCATTGGCAGCAGCATAATCAGAAATTATCCTATGCCTTCATTGCCATTTAAGAAGATGTCTTAGAGAGTTTAATACAAATACAAAGTGTTTGCAACTGGGAAGTAACTTTAGAAATTATCCATTTCGGTGTGTTCATTTAAAAATGAGGAAACTGAGAGAGGTGAAAGCCCTAAGGTTATTGGAACTAAGTGGTAAAAAGAATATAAATGCCAGTGTTCCCAATCCCATCCCATTAGGATACTTTCTTTCAAACCTCACATAAACTAAAATAAGCATGTCTACAAAGAGATGACATGATATTCTAGTTCTGTGTTAGCCTCTTAACACTTGTGGGTGACAAACTTAGTCAAACTGAATCTAACCTTCCTGATTTTTACAATATCTCACCTAAATTCTATGAATTTAGTGATGCTCAAATTAAATTACATAGACAACATGTGCTTCACAATAGGTATACCAAGAATTATCATTAAATCTACTATTGCCCAGGTTGAAATCTGGGATCTAGCAAAAAAACTAGCTGTATGATAACAGGCAACTTTCTTAAAAAAAATTCCCTTGCCATCCCTCAGTGTCTTCATTTTTTCACCTAAGGATAGCAACTGTGTCTACCTCACAGCATTGTTCCATGAGGATTCAAATGATGGTGGGTTTTGAAAAGTGCTTTGTAAGCACTTCATGCTAAGGGCCCTTTAAGTTGTTTGAAAAGTTATCAATATCATCATCATCAATCATTATCATGATAATCATTATAATCAAGGAATTATTTACCAGGTGCTAATGTGTTTATTAGCCTCTATATTTTTTCCATATAAATGATTTGGAAATAAGAATTTCAGGATGGTCAGAACTTTGTGAAATCTGAAAGATCATAATTTATATTCATATATTTGGATGTAACCTTGATATACAATGAAAATTAGTCAGCTCACATTTAGTAATTTAAAAAATCACTGTGTGAGAGGAATGTTTTAAATATGCTTTTGGGAAAGATGAAAAATCCAATCAGTAAAGAAACGCTGTTGAATTTCCAGGCTGGAGTGTGGTGGCGCGATTTTGGTTCACTGCAAGCTCCACCTCCCGGGTTCCCGCCATTCTCCTGCCTCAGCCTCCCGAGTAACTGGGACTACAGGCGCCGCCACCAAGCCCGGGTAATTGTGTGTATTTTTAGTAGAGATGGGGTTTCACCGTGTTTGCCAGGATGGTTTTGATCTCCTGACCTCGTGATCCGCCCGCCTCGGCCTCCCAAAGTGCTGGGGTTACAGGCGTGAGCCAACGCGCCCGGCCTGAATTTCAGTATTGTTTTTATTAGTATAATTACCACAAAAAACAACATAATCAAAAGGAACACTTGGAACAAATTGTAAATGAGTTAGTATTGTACATTTTCTCTCAATTCCAGAGCAAATATGATTACTAAAAGCAAAGGATGTATTTGACACGTACGTTTGTTATTAACACAGACACTAAACCAAGGTTTATGTAATGACGACAGTTTTTAAATGCATTTCTTTTCCCATGAAATTAATTTCAGCTTTTATTCAGTTTCAGTTCCAATATACTTTGGTAAAAGTAGTCATCGTGAGTGAAAATGAGTGCTAAGTGTCACAGTATCTTTCATAAAAGATTTTTACAATCTTTAAAACCAGTGAGCAACAAATGATAAAAATTTATATTATCTCTACTGGATAATTATCAAGCCATAAGTGTATTTTAATAAATAAAATTTAAATATAAACATGACAATTATAAGTGCATATTTAAAGTTAACTTATTAGTAAATATTCGGTAGTATTCCATAGTCATTATACGCCAGATTTATTTGCCAGAAGTGTGTCTGACTCCCGCTTACCTTTTATATCTCATCAGAAAACACTCACCTAGAGTCGTTTTTCCCTTGCAGGAGCCTCCTGTGCTGACTGAAGAAGCCCTAGCTCTTTTGAAATTGGTGTTATAGACTTCATCATTTCCTGTTTAAACCAAGAAAATTTTGTGAGTTGCAAAATTCTAAATAATGGATCACCAGTGAGACTAATATCTTTTGCCAGTGACATAAATTTTATAAGAAAATGTGCTGGCAAAGTGGAGTGGTAGAAATAGTAGTTGGTTTAGACGTCTTTCCTGTGTTGTCTTTTGGCCCATCTATCCCAATTTCTTAATTTTACCAATTAAGAAAAATAAAAAATGGAGAGCCAGGGAAGGAACATATTTGCTCAGAGACTCTCAGGTAGTTAATGAATGGTGTCCTGTATTCAAGTGTACGGTTCTTTCTGCTACCCCATCTTAAGATCACCCAATATGTATGGTTAGAATAAATTTTGGCAAAGTACACAGCTGTAAAGCCACTAGCCATTTTATTTCCTAATAGGAGAAAGATTGGAGCTTAGGGAGTTAGTGTGATATGTATAACATAAAGTGTAAGGAATCAGAGTAAAGGAAACCTTTTTTAGTAGCACATGCTATGGTGCATATAACCAAAAAATAAATATCTACATGGATTAGCATGGAAATAAGTAAAATTGGATTGCTAAACCAAATAATTTAATTTTAAAATTGTAGGATTTTCACATTGCTAAAACGTTAAAAATATTTTGAAAAGGGAATCATTCATTTGTTACTTATACCCTACATTCTTTCAAAGAGAAGTAACTCAAAATGAGAGATACCTGAATTTATACAGAAGCATAAACTATAAGAAGAAAGAACGCTATGATTTGGAGCTTGGATGTAGTAACACTAAATGTAATGCCACATGGTTAAAAGGACCGTGGGTCCAGACCAACCAGATGCAAATCTTGACCTTACCACTTACTTGCAGTGTGAACTTGTACAAACTTAAGCTACGCTTGCCTCAAAGAATAGGGATAATAATGAATCTATATACATACACACATAGATCAGAGAGGTGCTTACAACAATGCTGAAAGTGTACCTTGTGTTAGTCTGCTAGCACTGCCATACCAAAATACCACAGTCCAAGTGGCTTAAGCAAAAGACATTTATTTCTCACAGTTCTGGAGGCTGAAAGTCCAATATTAAGATGTTGGTAAGTTCAGTTTCTCTTGTGGTCACTCTTCTTGGCTTGCAGACGGCCACCTTCTCCCTGTGTCCTCACATGGTTTTTCCTCTTTCTGCATGGATCCTGGGTGTCTCTTCTTCTTATAAAGATGCAGTCACATTGGATTATAGTCCCACTCTAATGCCATCATCCTAACCTAATGTCCCTCAGGAACATTATCTCTAAAGATAGTCACATTCTGGATACTAGGTGTTGGGATCTCAAAATATAAATTTGAGGGGACATTATTTAGCCCATAACATACATCTTGGATCTTCTACCTTGTAGAATATAACTGGCTGAAAGGCCAAGCTGCATCTGAAATGCAAAATGCATTTATTCTGAGGCTACACTTCCCACAGGCCGTTGGCTGAGCATCACAGGAACACTCAGGAAGGCCCTTTTGTATAATCTTAAGAACTCTCTTTGACTTTGAATAATTTTTCTTTAAAATGCACTGCATTCTTTCTCCTTCTTTCTCCGTTTCCTTCCTTCCTTCCTTCCTTCCTTCCTTCCTTCCTTCCTTCCTTCCTTCCTTCCTTCCTGGTTCCACTCTCCATGGAATTTGAATATACTTCACTTACCATAAATCTATTTTTTAAGATGTGTTGAAGCATTTTCTTGCTGAAGAACTACCAGTAATTACAGTTGCTAAAAAGCAGCTTGATTTTGTTATCAGCCTGGGGCATATCTACTTTTATGTCAAGTGACCAAGGCATATACTTTACAGGAACAATTTTATAAAAGAACTCTGTAAAGTGTCATTATTTACTTAAAAACTACATGATTTTTAGCACCTACATTCTTCTGGAAAGGTTGACTTGTTCAGCAGAAGGCTTGACAAATGGTAAGAATTCATCTGAAGGTTTTCACAGGTACCTAGAAGCTTCGGTTCCTGGCCCTGTGTTATGTTGATAGGTGATATATGCCACGAACACATGCCAGACTCAGCTGTCTTTGTAAAGTTTCTTCACCAATGTTGATGAAGCTAGTGTCCAGTTTGTATCGTGATGAGTAGTTTCATGTAGAAATTTATTGAATATCTATTTGAATTCTTCTGGTGCCACCATCAGACTATCTTGGGAGTGTCAGAGATTACCTGAGTGAAGGGTTAGACTAGGTAGTTTCAACTCTTTCTTTATAAAATCTCAGACTAAACAATTATTAATTTATAATGGCTTATTTGGAATTCACCTATAGATTTATCTTTGGGTAGTTTAGATAGGATTATAACCTTGGTAAAGACTTGTTTGGCATAATGATCTACTAGATAATTTCTTTTAACTTCCATATTGCCCCTTCCTGCATGGACCTAAACCATTATCATAGTCATCTGTCTAGGAAGTAGGAGTGCCTCTAAAAGTTCCTTAACTATAGTCTATTTTTTTTAGTTGGTGTTTTCAGCTACCTAGAAACCCCTTTGTTTCCAAAGCAACTCCTAATCAAGTATTACTCCAGAAACATGTTTGTTATCAGTATATATCCCTCTCTGAACTTTGTCGAATTGAAAAGCTCTAGCAAGTGCAGTCAGTTCTCCCATCTGGGCTGATTTTCTCTCAGGTAGAAGATTGTATTATAAAGGAGAGCTTAAGTTAGAGTGTATCCTGTTTAATTCCCTCCAGTTTCAGTTTTGAGCTATGATATTAGAAGAAGATGCTCAATGTAAGCTTCTAATACATTTGAGTGAGATAGCGAAGGTTACCTAACCATGGTAAGGTGATCTTGAGGTCCTCCTTATTATGATGAAGGCAGGAAAGCAGAAGGACTCAGGGTGTTGTAGGACTCAGCAGTTTAACTGAGACCTAGATCAAGCATGGAGCCTAGAACTAGTTCACCAGAAATACTGACATGTAGTAGCAATTGGCCTAAGACCAAGTGAACAAGTCAAATGAGGCTATAGTAAGCATTTGGGTTTTTGTTTCCCATGAACCATAGAGGACAAAAAGGCTTGTTCAAACCACTTATGAACAAATAGACAAAAAAGGCTTTTTGCAGTTAAAGAAGCCTAGGGAAGAAAGCTTTGAAAAACCTTCCTTAGGTAATAGAAGGCTTGTTCATGTTTTGGATCCTAAAAGAGAGAGTCTCTTATTTAGGACGTAGTCAGTTGATAAAGAGTTGATGCAATTTCAGAAAAAAAAAATTGGCACATGTTGTCTGCAACATCCAGTTAAACCTAGAAATCCTCCCAATTATTGTATTGTAAGAGGTTTAGGATCATTTTGGTAGTTTTTATTCTATCTGAAGAGAGGCCTTTTTTTTTTTTTCTCCTTAGATAGATCATGGCCTATAATGGACTACGTTTTGGTAAAATCGTAATTTAACTTTTGAAAATTTTATGATCTTTCCCACTAAGGTTGGGAGCAAGTAAATGGATTCCCTTTTTATCGGTTTCCTTTTTCCTCTCAACAAAATAGATCATCTACATATTGTGTCAAAGCTGAATCAAAGAAAATTTATACCTTCTGTCTTGATTGATGGCCTGGAAAAAATATGAGGGTGCTTTAGTTAATTTCTAGAGCATAATGGTGCAGGCATATTGTCATTCTCCCCAAGTAGGACCAGAAGATATTTGTTGTCTTGCTTTAGGGGCATGCTGAAAACGATCACAGATCTACTACAAGGACTTAAGTGGTTTTAGGAATTGACAACAAGGTGATATTTGGATTAGGTACTACTGGGAAGTGAGAAGTGAGGGCTAACAATTTTATTGATGACCTTGAGGTTTTGAACAAATAGATATCCTTGGCCATTTGTTTTGTGGGTGGCAGTGTTTTCCTTCTTTCTTTTCCTTGCAGAATGGGAGTGTTACAATGTCACAAAGGTTAGTTCAGAGTAAGAGAAGGCCTTTGGATATAAGGCCTTTGCCAATGGGTCTGAGACTTTCTCTTGCTTCTGGCTTCAAGGGATATTGGTGACGATTGGGTAACACTTTGGTGAGGTAAAGTTTAATAAGATCTGTTCCATTATTTTCCTGTGTTATTGTGTGTCCCATAGTGTGTCAGGTATAATGTCAAGATCGCTAATGGAGGTATGTATCAAATGTAATGGAGAGGGCAAAGGTATATCAAAGTATAATCTACTACTTGATTATGAATAGAGAAATCCTCTGAAACTTCAAAACATACCTGGAATTTCCGGTGTGCATCTAATATTATGAACTCATTTGAAAAGTAAATCTCTCCCTGTCATATTTGCAGCTGTGTTATTAGAGAGGATTAAAAAATGTTTTTAAGTCAAATGCCCAAGTGTTAAAAACTGGGAGATGGTAAAAACCTGTGGGTTATTGAAATACCTCCCACCTGTGTGGTAAGTTTATTCTGAGGAAGAGGCAGGATTTCACATGGAACAAATAGCACCTGCGTCCACCAGGAATTGATGAGGTTGACTAGTTTTATATGTATAGTCAATTCAACTTGATTATTTAAGGGTAAGATAGGCATCTTTTTCCCTTCTTGAAGTACAATTATTAATCTGAATGGAGGAAGTTTTTTGGTTTGAATTTTCTTTTGTAAAATAAAACCATTATTATTCCACTTTTGTTACAATGTCTACAAGCATCCTTGTCAATACATGATCAGTTTTAAAGTGGGCTATTATACTGTTTGATCTGCAGGGTAATAATTTTATTTGGGTCTTGTCTCAATTTTGTTGTAAAGCTCTTTCGATGTGTTCTGAGTTAAGTGCAAAATTTAGGAATATAATGAGAGAAAAAATAAATTTTCCTGGAAAAGAAGAGAACTTAGACTTAGCTGACCCCATAGGAGCTGGCAATGGTTGGTCACAAGTGATACTTGTGTACATTGTGTATTTGACCCCAAACTTGATAATTGTCTGCCACTAAATGCAGATGTGACTATCTGTGCTTCTTGATAAGTGGAAATGAGAGAGAAGGCTTTCTCTAGAACAAAGCCACACTCTTAGGACAAACAAAACAAACAAAACATGAGTTGAAATGAACTTCATACAGCTTTTGGTGACCCACTGAAATGTCTGGATGTATGCCAATCTGGTGAGAACTGCAAACTCACTATGGTATGAAGTCAGCCGAACAAGTTTATAGGGACTACGCCTATGTTATATTGTGTGATTTTGCTTATTATGAAAAACAACTTTTAGACAGTACAACACAACATAGGAGCACAAGAAAGAGTAAACATGAACAAACAGCAATGACTCAATTCCACCATGGTGCCAAAGAAATGGAAATCAAGGACACCTGGGTACCGATCTAAAAATAGTTGAGGAACCCATCGCAAAGGGACTTGTATTAGTCCATTCCCACTATTAATAAAAAGAACTACCTGAGACTGAGTGATTTACAAAGACAAGAGGTTTATTTGACTTACAGTACCACAGGCTGTACAGGAGGCATGGCTGAGGAGGCCTCAGGAAACTTACAACCATGGTGGAAGGGTGAAGGGGAAGCAAGCACATCTTCACATGGCAGTAGGAGACAGAGAGAAGCAGGAAGTGCCACGCACTTTTAAACCAAACAATCTCATGGGAACTCACTCACTATCATGAGAACAGCAAGGGGAAAGCCCACCCTGTGATCCAATGACCCCCCCACCAGGTCCCTCTGCCAACATTAGGGATTAAAATTCAACATGAGATTTGGGTGGGGATGCAGAGCCAAATCATATCAGAATCAGACTTCAGACCTCTTCTGTGTTACCACACTGGCACAGAGTCAACAAGCCTGATATGGTTCGGCTGTGTCCCCATCCAAATCACATCTTGAATTGTAGCTTACATAATTCCTACATGTGGAAGGGACCTGGTAGGAAATAAATGAATCATGGGAGCAGTTTTCCCCATACTGTTCTCATGGTAGTGAATAAGGGTCACGAGATCTGATGATTTTATAAGATGCTTCCCGTTTCACTTCGCTCTCGTTCTCTGTTGCCTGCCACAATGTAAGATGTGTCTTTCATCTTCTGTCATGATTATGAGGCCTCCCCAGCCATGTGGAACCATGAGTCCATTAAACCTCTTTTTCTTTATCAATTCCTCAGCCCTGGGTATGTCTTTATCAGTAGCATGAAAATGGACTAATAAAAGCCCCAGCAGCAGGGCACAAGGGGCTTGCTTGTGTCCTATGCCTGTTTGAAGGCTGGGGTTTGCAGTGATGTGCAATGTAGATAATTTCTTCATGGGGCTTCCAGGAAAACTCTGGAGATAAGTGAAGCCCACTCAAGTGAGAAAAAACCCAGAAACTTATCTATTCAGAGCTTGCTAAAGTGAGGGTATCAGTCACCATTGGTGCTAGACAGAGATGCAAAGGCAGGTGGAGGAGTGGGGAGGCTTCATACTGACAAAAGTAAAAAGGGAAGCCTTCAGATAGGCTCTGATTGGATGTTGTTGGCATGAGGAAGCTGAAGACAGGCTACCTAAAAGTGGGACATCTCATATAATTGGTTTTGGAAGCATATTTGGTTTTCTCTAGTTAGCCTTGAGTTGGAAGCAGTGACAACAAATAAGAAAGCTGACCGTCTTTGACCAAGTCACGATCTTTCTGGGCTTATTGTGGTTCAACTTGTTTGGCTTACCGAGATGGTTGCTGCAGAGGTTGTGAGTCCCAGCTTTATCGTCATACATGGTCATATGATCTGGCCTTTGTCCATTCGTATGTGGAGTTTCTCCACCTCTATTGTCATTATTAGTGATATCATCCACAGGACATCATAGCCCCCATTTTGTTACAAAGAAAGAAGCAAATATCAAAGCAGAAACTTCTGGAGCACAGAGTTGACTCCTCTTCATTTGCCTTATAACACCATATATAAAACATCTGGTCCAGGTTTTGAGATGATTAAATACCATATATATGTTTTAAAAGTCTGCCTATAAAATCTCTCAAAAGTCAGCGCTCTGTGTTACCCTCCAGGAGTTCAGCACAGGAGACGCAGACCTTACAGTAATCTCCCTTGCAAGAATTTCCTTCAGAAGGAAGGACGTCTTTGCTCCACTTTGTTGTTCCTTCTACATATTTCACTTAGAAGTTAAATTTTTCATGGTTTCACATCTCTGTATGAATTTTAAATCCTGGATGAAAATATATCCATATCTCTTAAAATTTGGATGCATGTCTTGCTAACTTTTATTCTTGCGTGTCCCATCTGAAATTGCTATCTTTTCCACACTAGGTTTCCTTTCTTGTATTTCCAATTCTTTTGTCCACAAAATGCCCATTCATTTAGTTTCCAAAACTTGAGACAAGTTCCTAGCCCCTGAAGCACATACTCTTAGCCCACCTTTGATGCCTCATCATTCTTGGGTCTGAGTGGTGCCAAGTTTACCTTTAAGGTATATTTGGAAACTATATTTTCCTTTTTAGTTCCACTGACACTTCCCTAATTTGGTTTCTCGTTAAATACAGATAGGCCAGTGCTCTCCCACACTCCAGCCATTCTCAGTCTGATTCAATGTAACCATTGATATCAGATTAAATTCTTTAGAGCCACCCCTGACCATTTCACTTTTCTGTTGAAAAATTTCACTTATTCCTTTGGTTATATAAAGTAAAACCTGGATATCCTAGCCTGTGGTACAATACACTCTTCATCACCATCTTCTTGCCCTCCCTTTCCCTATTTATAAGCCCATACCATCCTTAATCTGAGCCTCTCATATGACTTTGTGTGCTCAGCTCCACATCAGAGGCATCCATATCCATGTCCAGTCTTTCGTATTAAACAGAAAGCTTTATGAGCAGCATATCTATATTTAATTCATCTTATTATTAATAACATTTAGAGTAATTAATGACATTTATTAAACAATATTAAACAATAAAAATTAAATTCTTGAGACAAAACAAATATAAATATATATGAAAATCATTTTAAAATGCAACAACAATGGCAAAAACGCAAACTTTGATAAAAGGCATGATTATGGCAGAAATTATATGCTCTAGTATGATAGTGGTCAATTTCTACAGTGAAAATGTTGAATGGAATTTGGATTTGATGTAAATATTTAATGAATTACAGCTTTTTTTTTTTTTTTACATAGGAATAACAGAAAACCCCATGCTGAGAAGAGGAGATAATTTCAGGAAAGTTTTTGATGTGCAGTTACAATGAGCATCTTTATCTAGTTAGATAACAGGGAATCTTGAATATCATTGGAATTCATCCCTATTTCTCCTCTCTTCTCTCCCTTTCTTCTAGTGTTGAAATAGGTACAAGAAAAATTAATGCTGTGGAGAATAGACTTTAAATTAAGTGTCCCAATAATTTGAACATGTGATTTAAATTTAAATGTTTTGTACTACAGTTGATAAAATGTAGTACTAAAGTTCCAAAAAATAACTTTATCTCTGCAGCTATGAAAAGAGAAAAGAGCAGGATAGAAGTATGTTTTCCCTGCACTTAAGTTCAAGCAAAGAGTAAAAGCTTGTTTACTGTGGAAAGTATCGTAAAAAAGAGATTTCACATTATTCCTCTAGAGTTTTTCTGATTAGATCCATGTTTTACTTTGGCATAGTGATGTATATGAAAGATTGGCCCCATCTTTCTTTTTTTCATTTAGTAAGAGCAAGGTATTCCAAAGGGATTTTTCAACTAACCCTCGATTAACCAGAACATTCTTTTCTAAAACAAATGGGAAATCTTGATATTACCATAAAAACAAGAGAAGTTTTAGCCTTCCTACAACCCTGGCTTTCTCTTGTATGCTGAAAACCATTACTCTGCCCTCTAATGATTTTGAACATGGCTGGCTCAGGGGAGAGATGAGAAACCAGTTGGATCAATATCTGGAGAGAAAGCTCTTGGGTAAAACAAAATGCAGAGCTGTGATAACCAGGATTGGTTTTCCATCTTGGGAATTCATAACCAGTATAGTTATGTTCCAGGAAATGTGGAAATGGCTATGACTCACAAGAACCCAGCCAGCATTTACCAAGGTTACTCCATTTATTTTAGGAGAATGTGGTCACTTTTCATAGAGGTAAGAATTGGTTCTAAGTCATGGAACTTCGAATTATTAGGAATAATTTTCTCTGTTGTCCTAAGAAAGGTCAAGTATTAGGGCTTATCAGGGGGACAGAACAGTCTTTTGGCCTCTGTCCATTAAAGGGTACCATGTATGGTTATTTGCCACCATACACCTATTGGATTGGGAATTGTAGCTATGCTTCATTCCTAAGATTAATGTCTCAATACTTTTTCATAATAGCCTGGCACACAGAAGTGTACAGGTATTAGGAATGCTTTACCACTCTAACCTGAATTAGAAAATGCATTGGCATAAATTTAACTTGTTTGGGTATCGTTGAGATTTCACCCAGAAAGAATAAAATTCAGATGAAATGCTTCCTCTTTCAGTAGATGCTCCCTGGTTATTCCAGCAATGAACGATTTAAATAAACATAACTACATGGTTTGCCCACTTCTAGAACATTAATCACATCTCAGTATAAAGTCATTAGCTATCTGACCTCTTCACTGAATCTCCTGGCATTTAGACTTCTGCTTTTAACTCTGAGGCAGCATCCACAAGCAACTGTGCTTTGCACACAATACGCACTACCTATGTTTCCTGTGCATAAATTACCAAATGTTAATTCTTGTGATTTCTCTCACGACTCTCCAAAATGCCAGTTATATTGATATAATCAGTATAGATTTGCTCATATATTTTATGCTCTGCATTTTCAGATACTGTTTCATTAATTTTACATATCACATTTACTTGAATATTCTGAGGCAACCTGTCTTGAATGCTCTATCTTTATTTCACAAATGGCCATTATTAAACTATTTTTTCTTTATATATTGTGATGGCTGGTCCCTTAAGGAAGATGTGTTAGGAGCTCATGTGTTTAAGGAGGTCCAAGATTATGAACAATCCTCAGAGGGAAAATGGGATAATGGACCAATAATTGCTGCTGATTGCGAAAATAGATTTTCACCCTTTCATGAAATAAAAAGAAGCGTTGTTTAATTGCTGTAAATGTGTCCTATGCCTTCAGGAATTGGATTCAGAAGATATTGCAACGTTACACCTGGGAGTCTAAATATGGTTTTGTACTGATTGCTGATTATCATTTTTAGGTCTTTGTAATCTCTTGTCTTAATGTGCTACTATGTGAATACTCTGATAATACCTTGAAACAATCCCACTAACTCCATTAATGTTATGCCAGTTTTCATGAGAGGGGTCAGTATGTTTCATGCACTTAAAATTTTATTTTAAAGAAAGGTTATTAGTGTGGCATGCATAGGAAAAAATGAGTTATCAAACAAATGAATGAGGCAGAAGCCATATTTGTTTTAATGGACTTTGTATCTATTACTGTATGAAACCTTGACAAAATGATGGGACAATCCATTAAAAGCAAATCTGGCAAATTAGGTACTTGCACAGTTGGAAATGCAGAACAAAAACTATTTATTTTATAGACAGTGACATTATCTTATAGGTAGCTTACAATAATTTTTTTTCAAGAAATCTAAGTTGTAATTTTTACCTGAATATCTATTGTTTGTCTTTTCCTGCAATTTTGGCCATATTTTTTCTATCTCTGCCATTAGACAAATCTATAGTTTCATTTCAAGATCATTTGTGAAGTACTTTGAAGCAAAACAAACACAAAACATACATAGCCTGAAACAAATTATTATGACTGTTCTCAATACTTATCAACTCACACCCAAAGTAGCAAGTATTTTGCTGGTGGCATATATTTTATCATTGAACAGTAAAGTGAAATTGTACTAGAAATGTTTTATATTTTAGTCTCTGTCAGTAGCTTTCTGGGTAGAAATTCAAGTCATTTTACCTCTCTATGCTTCAAGTTTCCTGTCAATAAAAAAATGTTTTTAAAAAAATTATTTTGAGGGCAACATTCATCCCACTAATCTATAAGTATAACATTTGTGTGGGTGCATTTTAGAAACAAAAGAACTGATAACAAATAGCTGAGTTACATCATGAGCTGAGAGTATATTTCTTAGGAAACTTTAAACTGCTTTTGAAATAAATAAAAACTGTGCCTGTAGTCCCAGCTACTCGGGAGGCTGAGGCAGGAGAATCGCTTGAACCCAGGAGGCAGAGGTTTCAGTGAGCCGAGATAGTGCCACTGCACTCCAGCAATGTGACGGACCAAGACTCCATCTCAAAAAATATATATTTTTAAACAAATAGGAGACAAATTTTTATGTTTGGAGATAAAGAAAATTTGCTATTTAAGGAAGATATTTAAAATGTCAGAAATGTTTCAGTTAAGTCATTTCTGAAACATCATTCGGGTATTTCATGTATGACTGAGTCAATTTCCTTTACATTAAGTCCATTTAACAGAGACGATAGGATTTTAATTATTTTCTGCAAATATTTTTAAAGGGGGAATTCTAGTACTGTTAGTGTTCATATGTTTTTATAAAGGAAAATATCAGGATTTAGGATATTCACAGAAAACTAACCAATCCCAATCCATGATTTCTGTGAATGGTGTTAATTTTATGAAATATGGGAGTCCAAACAACACAAAATGTACACACCCTGTCTTGAGTGTTCTATTTATTTCATGAAGGGCCATTATTAAACTCTTTTTTCTTACATTGTGATGGCTGGTCCCTTAAGGCAGATGTGCTTGGAGCTCATGTGTTTAAATTTACATATGAAACGTTACATAATTTTTTCCTACAAAGAAGTCAGAATTAGCCTTATTTTGGTGATTTCACCTTTGGCATCTAATTAGGTGATAAATGGCTTTGATTTACCTCTGTCCTTTTCTCAGAGGGAGCACGTAGACCTGGATGCCAAATTCCATTGACAGGGAAAAGGGACGAGGCCGGAAAACAGGCTGGAGGCAGATGCAACCCTGATGCTATCTGGTACTCAGATTAAATTCTCTCACATCAAACTCTGCAAAACGAAATTTTTTTTTGTTTGATAGCTTTCCTTCTACTGCTACTGCTTAAAGCAAGGAAACAAATATATAAATCTCGCACCCAAGCTCACAATAGAAAAACAGCACTTCACCAACTTAATTGCATTTCTTCCTACGAAAGAAGCATGAGGGAAAACACTGAAAATCTGAGTTTTGTACTCTTGTGGGTAATATTTTTAAAATTCTCCCAATTCTTTCTTTGAAGCTTCACTTTAAAATACCTTATGAGAATAATATTTCTAAGGTTTGGATTTGAATAAAATTATTGAGAAAATTAACCGTATACTTGAAATGAGAGGTTTTTACACTTAAGTCTTTTTTTTTTTTTTTTTTTTTTTTCCAGAATATTGGTTTAAAATATGTACTGCCAAGGAGAGAAGAACACTTCTCATTACAGTATCCTTAGAGAAAACCATGAATTTAGGCTGGTTTCTCACAGAGGAGAAAAGATCAATTAACTTGTAATCACTGAAGCAGCATATGTTTTAGAAAACTAAAGTAGGCACTACTTTCTGTGTTTCAAAAAGTTGATTCCTGTTTTTGAGTTGTCACAAAGGAACTCTTTATTCTTCCAAGACACCTGCCGGTCACTTAGAGACTGCCCGCCCCAAACAATCAGGCAGTACAGAAATGAATCTGAAGCCTGGTCTCAGGAGTATGAATGTCGCATCATGTGTTAGGGCATGTTACATTGTCTCCAATAGCTAATCCAAATAAAATTTTAGTTATTGGAGCCTGTTTCATAGGTATTCCGATTAATAATTTTTTAGTAATAATATTCCAGAGAGGTCAAAATGTTACAAGTACCATTCTCTGTGATATCCTTTAAACACAACATGCCATTACTCCAAGTTTTAAAAGATGTGAATTACCTCCTCTCCACAGAGCTTGTATTTCTTTTTACTTTAAAATTTCTCAATTTTTATCACAGCTCATCCATCAGAATCATATACATCTTTATTTTCATACTGGTTTCTATGCTGTTGTTGTAAATAATGTTTCCCTTATTAAAATAATAATACTTGTTCTTAGGTTTATTATAGCATTTTAATTTGACCAACTAACAGAATATCTTGTGTTATAATTAGAGTTTTTAATGTCTTTGTAGACACTGCTTTAGTATTTTATTTTTCAAAAAATCCAGGCTGATTTTAATGTAAGTGTCCACAGCCTTGAGAAGATTAATAAATGATCCATACAATCATATATTATTGAAATAAACCATCATTTTTAAGACAGTGTGAATATGATTTTCATAATTTTCCTTCAGAATCACTTTTGATATTCCATCACCTTTTAATATATCTTCCATCTGATTGTCATTGTTTTAATTAATATTCTGGAAACCTGTAAGTTTCAATTTGAATAAATTCCATGTCATTTTGATGTTTCCCCATCATGACCAATGCCACTGAATTGCTGCTACACTTGGCCAGGGGACATCATTTTTAGATGCCTGGGCAAGTGATATAATTTTTAAGATCCATGGCTCATAAATTCACAAATATTTTCTTTCTCATGTAATAAAATGACAAGTAGCATATAGAATAGAATGTATCATAGGCATCTTCTCATCTCATGAGAATATTGTTCGTTTATTTGTTTTCTTGAGAAAATAAAAAATATATATAAATTAAAAATCAAAGCAGTGGATTAAAAAGGCAGTAGAGTAGTTATAAATTGGCCAGAGCTATTTTTCAAGTATGAGTCTTTTATGTACACGTAGCCCTATTATTTCAGGTTATCTGTGGGAAAAAAGTAAGGTATTTAAAAAGAAGTTATTTGTTGTTTTCCTAACCATGTGAATTTTATTTTCACAAATAATTTCAAAAATTGCAATTATATTGAAAAATAATTTTTCAAAAATAATATTCACATGCTTAGGAAAACTGAACATAAAAAATAATGCCATTATATTATTTGTAAATTTCTGAAAAAGATCATTTGAGACTAATGATTTCCTTTACAAATTGGCATCAGTATACTATTTACAGTAGAAATACATTATGGCACCAGGGGAAGATGACACAGGATTCTTGAAAGGCAGTTTATATAAATATAAAAGTCAATCATCCAAACTCAATTTTGAATATTCACCATTGCAAACATTTTTGAAAGAGTTGTATTTGAGAGCCCTCCTTATTCAAAAAATTTAGATACAACAATGGTGAAGAGTGATTTTTTTCTCTTTTAGAAACAGCAAGAAAAGTGACTCTAGCTATAAATGACCAAAGGGGTTCAAAATTGGTTTGAAATAATTTGAAAAGAGCTTGCCTTACTACACATTAGTTTTTCATGATCCCTTATTGTAAAGAGCTGCATTAGTTTTCATGTGTGTTAATCAATGTACAAATTTTGTTTTCTGATTAATAGTACACATTAGTCTAAAATCCTTAATTTTGTATTTGATAGAATTGCAAATATGTAAACCAGTAAAACGCTCATTTTTTGATGAAAGACTACCTGGAATTTTTTTTTTTTTTTTTTTTGAGACGGAGTCCTGCTCTGTCCCCCAGGCTGCAGTGGCGTGATCTCGGCTCACTGCAAGCTCCGCCTCCCGGGTTCACGCCATTCTCCTGCCTCAGCCTCCCGAGTAGCTGGGACTACAGGCGCCCGCCACCACGCCTGGCTAATTTTTTTGTATTTTTAGTAGAGACGGGGTTTCACTGTGTTAGCCAGGATAGTATCGAACTACTGACCTTGTGATCCACCCGCCTCGGCCTCCCAGAGTGCTGGGATTACAGGCGCGAGCCACCACGCCCGGCCAAGACTACCTGGATTTTTATTAAAACGTTTAGTCTGGACCACTAAAAACTGAAGACATTACTGGTCTAAAAGCACATACTTATTATGGCTATTTTGTCTTTATAGTTTACTTGTTTCAGGGTTTTTCTCGTGTGTTCTTTATTATTTATGATTAGCCAATCAACCAGACTATTTATGTTTAATTTGGGTAAGAAATTTTTCAGAGGATAGCAGGAATAGTGGCTGACGGAAAATTTTCTCAGCAATGATTCCTTAGGTGAATGGATTGCAAATCTCAGCAAGTCCTGTTAGTTAGGGACCCTCATGGAACTTTTTATCTGTCTTTTGTTGTCTTCAAAGCTGTCTGTTAACGGATCTCATTGCTTAACAATATCTATTACCCAGAGAAAACAGTTTAATATAAATGGCAATCCTGGGATGGCCTTTATACTAGATATTTTAACTCTGAAATAAATTATTTTAGTTGAAGTTGACTTTTGACTGAAGACTATTACAGTTCTGTATATAAGTGCACCCGTTCTTTCTGCAGCAAAGTATCATTTTACAAATAACCTTACCTCAATTTCAGTGAAGTGTAAACAAATAAATATTTATGTTAATAAATAAAAAGGCAATGCTCACTCTGAAATAATGGATTTTTGAAAAATACACTCAGGGCTGGGCGCGGTGGCTCACGCCTGTAATCCCAGCACTTTGGGAGGCTGAGGCAGGCCGATCACGGGGTCAGGAGATCAAGACCATCCTGGCCAACATGATGAAACCCCGGCTGTACTAAAAATAGGAAAAAAAAAAAAATTGTCCGGGCGTGGCAGCGGGCGCCTGTAGTCCCAGCTACTCGGGAGGCTGAGGCAGGAGAACGGCGTGAACCCGGGAGGCGGAGCTTGCAGTGAGCCGAGATGGCGCCACCGCACTCCAGCCTGGCGACAAAGCGAGACTCTGTCTCAAAAAAAAAAAAAAAAAAAAAAAAAACAAAAAACAAAAAACCACCGAGTAAACAAGGAGAAATTCTTATTTGTTTACAATAGGAAGCACTGCAGATATCTCCAGGTATATTTGTTGATCTGGAGTGATGTTACCTGTCCAAAATATTGTCCCCTTTCAAACAGCCACCTTTGGAACATATGTTTTTAATCCAATAATTAAAACCTCTATTTATGTGTCTTTTGTGAAAATTGTCTCTAAAGCCTGGGTACTTAGGGGTGGTGCAGTTGTCAGAGAGAAGTTTATAAAACCCCACAGAGCGGCAGCCAAGCTGCCAGCTGGAAGTGCTTAAAAGTCAAATAACTTCACCCAGGTGGGGAAATCCATGGTTGTGGAGCTTTATTTAAAAAAAGAAACGGAATTGTGGACACTCCAGTTGTATTCTAGAGATAAACACAACAGCAAGAGAGATGACAGTTTTATCTGAGAATATTCAGGAATCAGAGGTTGGAGGGCAACTTTTAAAAATGAGGGCTGGTAGGTTTGCCTGAAGCAGAAAACGTTTTCCAGAACCTTTGGCTGCTTTTAAAGTCCTTTAGCCATGTCACCTGTGAATTAAATAAGGTGTTCGATATTTAAATCTATACATGAAGTGTATATTATTAGACAATATATTATCTAATTTATTACTTCTGTAGTACTACTATTTTCAATCTTAGAATATAGTTGATATTCAAAGAGCAATCAACACACTTAAAATGTTTGGATTTTGTCACCAAGAGCTACTTAAAAATTAGCTCAATATGTGCAGTGGGATTTTTAAACAGAAATTTTCTAATTCTAATCATATGCAATAAAATAGCATAAATTTTGATGTTCTATTCACCTTTATTTATATCTTGCCTTTTAATTTTTTTCCATGAAAGCTTTATACATTATTATTGTTGTTGTTGTTGTTATTATTATTATTACTTGAGATGGAGTCTCACTTTGTTGCCCAGGTTGGAGTGCAGTAGTGTGATCTCTGCCCATTGCAACCTCCACCTCCCGGGTTCAAGTGATTCTCCTGCCTCAGCCTCCTGAGTAGCTGAGACTACAGGCGCGTGCTGCCATGCCTGGCTAATTTTTCATATTTTTAGTAGAGACAGGGTTTCACCGTGTTAGCCAGGATGGTCTCGATCTCCTGAATTCGTGAGCTGCCCACCTCGGCCTCCCAAAGTGCGGGGATTACAGGTGTGAGTCACCGCACCTGGCCAGCTTTTCACATTATTTATGAAAGTTTACACTTACGTACCTTCACATGTTACTCTAAGAATGGGATATTTTATTGAATATATTTTCTAATTGTTACAATTCTTTCACCAAAGCTATTGATTTTTACATATCTATCTTGTAACCAACAACACTGATGAAATTCATGATTAGTTTAATTTGTCTCTATTTCTCCTAGACATATTTATCATAGCAATGATGGGTTTTTCCCATTTCAAATATTTTACTTCTTTTGTTTTATTGTATAGAGTAGTCTTTTTTATCTTTTTATGTTGATACTATTTGCCAAACAGGTCATCCTTTCCTTTAAAGAAGATGCTTCAAAGGTTTCTTCATTAAGTATGGTGTTGACTGTAGGTTTTTAGTGGATAGACTGATATCATTGTAAGGAAGTATTGATTTCTTTGTTTTCAGCTTATTGTAAATGTGTATCGAATATTTCTGAGTAATTTCTCCATTTCTCATGAGGGCTTTATTATTATTATTTTCATGAGTTTTTTTCTATTTAATATATTAATATAATAAATTGCATTCATAGATTCCTAAGTGTTTAGGTAGGTCTGCCTTCTTGGTATAAACTTTAACTTGTTCATATGAATTATTTAATATGCTGCCTGATTTTAACTTACATTTTTAGATGTATATTTATATATACATATTGGACTATAATTTTTCCTGTGAACTTATGTTTATTTTTCTTTGAAAAATTCTCAGTTATATTATTTTCTTTTTTACTGTTTGATTTCAAGGAAATAGCTATTCGATTTTTCCCTTGTTTTCAGTTTTTTAAGGTATGATTGACAAATAAATCTTATCTATTTAAACTGTGCAATGTGATGTCTTGATAGATGTATAGATGGAGAAATGCTACCACTGTCAAGCTAAATTAACATATCCATCACCTCACACAGTTACTGATATTTTGTGTGTGGTGAGAACATTTCAGGTCTACTCTTTTTATATATTTCAAATAAACAATACATTATCATTAACTACAGACACCATGTTGCCTCTTAGATCTCCAGAAATTATTCATCCTGCATAACTGAAACTTAGTATTCTTTAAAGAAATAGCCACTGGATTTTTGTTATTCTTACTACATATTTTATTTTTTTCTATTATTTTCTGTTTTAATCTCTACTAATTTGTTCCTTCTGCTTTTCTCAGGCTTAGTTTTTGGTTCTGTTTCTAACTTTTAAAATTAAATTCTTAATCAATTCATTTTAGTTTATTTTTGCTAAGAGATGAATACATATTTTGCTGTGAAGATTTCTCTAAGCCCTACTTTGTAGTTATTCCCTAATTTCTAAAAGGTAAGGTTTTCATAACTGTAATTTTCTATGTACTGTGAAAATGTAGTTTGATTTTCTTTGGCCTTACAGTTCCCTTAATTAAAGAATTTCTAAGTAGAACAGTAATTCATTTTTCACATTTTTCTTAATTCCCTGCTTTACTGAAGAATCCAATGACGTTTTGTGTGTTGATACACGCTAACCTTTAAAAACACCTCAAAATGGGTACTTGCTAGAAAGTTACCAATGAGTGCAAATAGAGTAGTTAATACAAATACATCAATTAGATTTGCCTAAGTAATTATTTTACATGCCTATGCACCGCACTTTTTCCTACTTTTTCCCATTGGGCTAATGGAAATGATAACAAAGTTTCTTAGGTCTTTATGTTGCCTTCTCCTCATACTTCCTGAAGTTTCCAATTCATGAATATTAATGTTATATAATTTAATAGATAGTACTTGTTGTGGCTAGATTTTCAATGTAGATTATCTTATTTATCATGGTAAAGTTTATTTCTGTGTTTTGTTTTCTGTCTTTGTCTTGCACTTAACCTCAGTAAATATTGCTATTCACACTGCTATGTTCTTAGGAAAAGAAGGGATTATTCCAACAATATTGTACCCAACCACCCTTCCTTATCTTCAGACACTTTCTCCAACATATCACTCGGGAGCATATGAATGTAATCCAGAAACATGAGACGTCTTCTTGGCCCACTGTGGAATACCTAAGCCTGCTTCTGTGTGTGTGTGTGCGCGTGTGGGTGTGCATGTGTGCACACACGAATGGAACCTTATGCCTCTTTAGCGAATCCAAATCATCAAAGAATCCTACCTCTCCAGCTCCCAACCTCCAACATTTCTCCATCAATAATCTTTTTGAGCACTCTTTTCTCATTCAACTCCACATTCTCCAGCTCCTGCTTAGAGTCAGTGAGCTGTTACAGAGACCCCGTTGTTTGTCCCATCCAGCTGTTCCTAAGTTTTCCCCCCCATATTTTTAAGGAATACAGAATTGGAAACATTGTTAGTTCTGCACAGGAAGTGAAGAGCCCAGCATTATATTTTGCTATGCCTGCTTCCCCTGTTCCCTCCGATTGGGCATTGGGAAAACTTCTTCAAAATTAAAAATTAATAGTGTTCCTTAGTTACATTGACTATAGGCTTTCCTTTTCTATTCTGTGATTATCTTTGCTGCTTTCCTTTGTTTCAGAGAGGAGTGGAATTGCCTTTACCTACCAATTTAATCTGAAATTCTCAACATTTTTGAAGCAGTCACAGTTGTATGCGGGAGATGAACAGGTCTAAAAAATTAACGGTTCACAAAATAATTTACACAGTAAGATTTTTCCATATGTAAAAATTATATAACATGCTTTTAGTAAGTATTTAATTATGAGGGAGCATTCTGTAGGATATTATTTGCCCCAAGTTTTAACAATAATTAAAAATATTTGAGTTGATTAAGCCTAGGATCCATTGGTTATCTCTCCTGATCCTCTCTCTCCTCCCGTCCTCTGCTCTTCAAAAGGCCCCAGTGTATGTTGTTTCCCTCTCTGTGTCCATGTGTTCTCATCATTTAGCTCCCACACTTATACATGAGAACATGCGATATTTGGCTTTTTCTTCCTGTGGTAGTTTGCTAAGGATAGTGGCCTCCAGCTTCATCCATGTCTCTGCAAATGACATGATCTCATTTGTTTGTTTGTTTTCATGCTATGTAGTATTCCATGGTGTATGTGTACCACATTTTTCTTTATCCAGTCTCTCATCGATGGGCATTTAGGTTGATTCTATGTCTTTGCTATTGTGAACAGTGCTGCAATGAACGTATGTTTGCACGTGTCTTTATAACAGAATGATTTATATTCCTTTGGGTATATACCCAACAATAAGATTCCTGGATCAAATGGTATTTCCGTCTTTAGGTATATGAGAGACCACCACACTGTCTTCCACAATGGCGGAACTAATTTACACTCCCACCAACAGTGTGTAAGAATTCCTTTTTCTCCACATATATGAAAAAAAGATGCTTTTAATTGTATTGTTACTGTTCATACTTTGTTTGTATACTTTAAAAAGTCATTTCTTAACTAAAGGTCATAAAGATAATTTCTGTGTTATAGATTTTTTCAGAAGTCTGTTTACAATTGTGAATCCATTTGCGGGTAACTGACATCTTAACAAATGTTAGTATTACAATCTAGGCATATGGAAATCTTTCTATTCATTTAGTGAGATTTAAAATTTTAACAAATGTGTGACTTAGCTCCATAAAATTTATAAAAAACTTTTGTTAGCTTTTTTTGTAGATATTTTATGCTTTAATGCTATTGTAAATGGCATTCCAAAAGTTATCTTTATACTTCAAAGTTTTTCTTTCAAGTTATGGATCTGTTATTACTTTTAGTGTATTTATCTTCCATCCAAGAAGCTTGATCAATTATTTTTTAATTTTAATTGTTTTTTAAAATCTTGGCATTTGTTTAGATAATTTTATAGTCATTATTTGAAAATAATAGTAATTTGTTGCTTTGCTTTCATTTTTTCCACTTTTATTTGATTACTTTTTCCCTCTAACTTTACTGCTTAGAATCTTAAGAGCAGTGCTGTATTGAAGTAATAATGGGTATCTGTCTGCTTTCAATTTTTAAAATGAATTGTTTCTAAACCTTGATGCCTCCTTATTTATTTACTTATTTTTCAGATGGGGTTTCAGTATGTTGCCCAGGCTGGCCTTGAACTCCTGAGCTAAGTGATGCTCCTGCCTCAGGCATGTAAATAGCTGGGACTACAGGAATGCACCACTGCTCCCTGCTTCTCTTTATTTCTGTTAGTTTTGCCATATGTTTAGCTATCCATGCAAATATATATGGATATATTTATATATATATGTATATATTTAAATATATATACACACATATATGTATATACACACACACACACACATATATATTCACATTCATATTTTTTGGCTATCTTTCTTCTGCCTTTTAAATCTTCCTTCTGGAATTGTACTCCTTGTCAAAACATAAAATTGAGAATTTCCTCTGTTAAGTTTCTGTTGATTAATAAGTTCTATCTTAGGTTTCCTGAAAGTGGCATCATTTCAACTTGGTAATTGAATGACATTTTAACTAAATATAAAACTCTACATTGACTCATTTTCAGCATTTTGTAGTCCTCATTCCATTGTCTTCTGGATTCAATTGCTCCTCTTGAAAACTGTGTCAGTGCTTCTATTTTTCTTTTGTAAGCGTTCTCTCTTTCCAGTTTTTCTTCTTGTCTACTTTTTAAAAATGCCTCCCCCAATTTTTTTTTTTAGTTTTATTACAATCAGATAGATGTACAATAAAACTATTCAAGCTAAAGTTGTGCTATAGGCTGAATGTTTATGTCTCCCCAAAATCTGTAAGTTGAAACCCAATCAATGATATGATGGTATTTAGAATGAGGGTTTTAGTAGGTGACTTGTCATGAGGATGGAATCCTAATGAACAAGATTAATTTTCTTATATAAGGGACTGCAGAGACTCTCTTCTTTTTTTCATCATGTGAAGACATGGCTAGAAGGCAGCCATCTATGAAGCAGGAAGTGGGCCCTTACCAGACAGCAAATCTGCAAGTGCCTTCATTTGGAATTCCTAGCCCCTATAACTGTGAAAAATACATTTCTGTTGTTTACAAGCCAGTGTATTTTTTTTTTTTTTTCACAGCAGCCCAAACAGGCTAAGACAGAAAATGGGTTCTAACAGGTAGAGTGCTGCTGTAAAAAATACCTAAAAATGTGTAAGCAGCTTTGCAACTGGGTAATGAGAAGAGGCTGGAAGAGTTTTGAGGTGTATGCTAGAAAGAAACTACATTGCCGTGAACAGACTAGAAAGGGTGATTCTGGTGAGGGCCCAAAAAAGACAGAGGAGTGCCGTAGAGACGTCCAGTCTTCTCAGAGAGCACTTAATGCATTCGTCCCTTCAACCTGCAAACTAGCAAAACTGGCCTCCAGAACTGTGAGAATATACATTTTTAGTTAAGCCACCCAGTTTATGGTATTTCGTATGGAAGACCGAGCAGATTAATAGAAGCTGCTTTCACCACTCTAAGGTAACCCAGCATTATGTTTTTGTAACATGTGCAAAACTAATATGTTTTCATGTCGATTGTTTAAGAGTGCTCTATGTTTATTTTTAGTCTGACTTCTTTTTGTGAGTCCCTTGAAGGGGTCATGAGCATTTTGAGCATCAGGCAAATGGAACAATAAATTAGGGAATCATTTAAACTTGTGCGTAGTCACTTGAGTTACGTTTTTGGCAGTCTCTAGTTTGTGTAATTATGTAATTGCTAGCCATCCTGATGTAGGCTGGCTCCAGGTGAGCGTCCACCACTTACTAGGCTGCCTCATTCAAAATTAAGGTTTAATTTTGAACTAAATTAATTTAATCCAAAGGTTTTATGCGGAGGTTTAAGTGCGAAGCTCATATTGTGATACAAAAGTATTGTTACCTGGTGTTAGAAAGATGTGGGGAATGAAGAACAGGTTGAAATAAATGGAGTCAGAAGTCATTCTGTGGCAAATTTTCAAACAATCAAATGGATAAAATTGTAAACAGATAATATGATTTTCAACAACACTAGTGAAAGCAGAATTTATCTCCTAATACAATAATACTTCATCATTCACTTATATAATGGTATATTTTTAACAATGGGAATCCATGAAATAGAATTTATCAAAACTCTTATGTTTGTATTATACAAACATGTAACAGTACTAAGTTAAGTATGTCTATAGTGGCATATTTATTCATCCAAAATCAATGATAAATGATTATAAACCAGGGTCAATTATCCTGGAAGAGTAATTTTCAACAGAGTGAAACTTTATCCCCATGTCTACCTAGGGATGATTGGCAAAGTGTGGATATAATTTTAGTAGTTACAACTATCATCTAGGGGTTAGAATCCAGGGATGCTGCTGAACAACCTACAATCTATAGGACAGCCCCCACAATAAAGAAGTATCCAGCCCCAAATGTCAATAGTGTTGAGGTTGAGGGAGTCCGTCTGGGAGGAAAGACTAAATTATCTCTTTTGCATTATAATTAAAACTCTTACCAAATCACTGTCATATGAAAAGATAATCTATGAATAGGTAGTCAAATATTAATATGTGTATGTGATTGTTAATTGTTAAACATGTTATATCCACACTGTGTGATTTTGCAATGTTTATCACAAACCTTTTAAAATTTGTGATTTTTTTCTCAATCTAAATGCATTTTGACTTTTACATTTAATTGTATAGTCATAGGCTTGTATTCTTTTTTTAAAAAAAGAAAACCCCACAAAGTTTCAGGCCCAAGCCTTGGTGGTACTTCTGGAGACCAATCTGGAATATGATAAATATATTAGTTATCTATTGCTGAGTAACAAATCACCCCAAACCTTTTTGGTTTCTGAACAACAACCATTTATTAGCTAATGATTCTGCAGTTGGCAGTTGATCTGGAATCAGCTTCTCCTGGGGTCACTCATGTAGTTGCAGTCATTTGACAGGCTACGTAGGGCTGAATGGATTAGGTGGTCTCACGGATGTGTTTCGCCAATGACACTGGCAGTCAATCGGGCCCTTAAGTTTTCCTTATTTCCTTTGTGGCTTCCTGAGCACAAGGTTCCAGATGAAGTTCTTTATATTGAAATATCAGGACAGCAAATCAATGGGTCAAGAGTGGAAGCTACTCTGGAATTCAGTGTCACCTCTGCCACATTCTACTAGTTAAAGCAAATTAGGAGGCCAGTCACAGTCAAGGAATGTGGAAATGGACTTGCTTTTTGATGGTGGGCAGCAAAGTAACATTACGAACTCATATGACTATGAGAGGGCTAGGCTTTTATTGGAGACATCGTTTTTCACAGAATGCCACAGCCAACATTTACTCAATTTTCTACACTGTAATTAGATATGATGAAGTTTTTTATTTTATCCTCTGTTTTTCAAAACCATTCTTTCGTATTTTCTGTCAGGTCCCAGCCCATGCTGAAGTCTGAGGGCTGTGGGTGGATAAGTGGCAGATAGCTGAAAAAACACTCAGGGGGCCATAGGTAGGTGAAATACAGCTTTATTCAGCAGTTCTTTCATCAGCAGCTCTTTTACACTGTCTGCTCTGTCTCGGCTGCTTGGTTTGGCTGCTCCCATGAACAGCTGCACAGTTGGCTCTCCCTTGGCTTTAGGGTCAGCTACTTAACTCTTTCTCTCTCTGGGCATGAGCCCTTGTACCATGTCAGCAGGGCAATTATACCTTTTAAAGACAATAGTGGCTTAGAGCCAGATGATGAGCCTTCCCATATTAGGCTGCATGGCTGTGATAACAAGCTAAGCTATATGCCTGTGCTCTAAACTCACTGAGTCACGTAGGAAGTTTACCTTGGCCATGTTCCTTACACCATCTATGGCTTTCTAAGATGCATCCTGGATAATTTCTGCAGTTATAGCCTTGAATCTACATATTCTTTTAATTAGTCTTCCAATTAGATGTCTAACACTGTTACCAAATTTTCAATTTGCTGATATTATTCACTTCTAGTCATATTGGTTATTTTTCAAGCATTCCTATTCTTTTTATAGTATTTATTTAATTCATATTTTGATTTGTATTTTGAAAAACTTTTCCATATTTATTTTACATTTCATACCTGAACATTTCATTATCTGAAGTTTGTAAGGAGGTGTCATATTTTATTCTTTATTATTTTTAGTGATTCTTAGTAATGATTTATTTCCCTTTGCTTTTATAATTTCTTTTTCTAAATTGTGACCTTATATTCAGTGGGGTATTATCTATGAGAATCCTGTGTGTCTGGATATGAAAATGTCCCTCCAAGAAAGCCCTGCTGGGCTCTCCAAACACTCAGGGATATTGCTCACCTGAATCAGGCACTCCAACTCATGTGAGAGTGCATATGATGAGGAAGTTTTAGAGAAGAACCTACAGATAGAAAAGTATCTTGTCTCCCTTTCTGAAGGGTTCACGTCCTCTCTTCCTAAACCCATCATTTACCAAAGGTGCAGTTCCTCAAGAGAACCACCTCTGTGGGATTCCATTGCCAGGCCCTCCTTTTGCATGCCTGTATTAGTCTGTTCTTATGCTGCTAATAAAGACATACCCAAGACTGGGTAATTTATAAAGGAAAGAGGTTTAATGGACTTACAGTTCCACATGGCTGGGAGGCCTCACAATCATGGTGGAAGGCAAATGAGGAGCAAAGTTACCGCTTACATGGTGGCAGGCAAGGGAGCTTGTGCAGGGGAAATCCCATTTATAAAACCATGAGATCTCATGAGACTTATTCACTACCATGAGAAAGTATGGGGGATAGTGTCCCTGTGATTCAATTATGTCCACCTGGCCCCACCCCTGACTCTTGCAGATTATTACGATTCAAGGTGAGATTTTGGTAGGGACACAGCCCAGCCATATCAATGCCTAATCATATGTCATCTATGTTATGAGGCAATTCACACTGCAGCCTTTTAATTATGGAGTCAGAATGGCCACACTAGCATCACTCACAAGTTTCTACCTCTTGTTTTCAGCTCTCCATGCATTTTGTTACCCGATATTTTCTTCTATTTCCCTAGCTTTGCACTTAAAATCATGGGTGCATATTTTATTCAGCATTTCAGGAAAGGATTTTCTGGATATTTCGCCTGCCATATTGCTAGAAATAGCATTTCTACACTACATTATATAGGAGGCATTGTTACATTAAAGCATTACAGCCTGTTCAAAGTTCAATTAAAAAATTAAAAGTTTTAAATTAATATCAACACAATATGAGGAGAATACTTTGAAATGGCTTTACTGTTTTCATCTAGTAATATTTTTTCTTAAATGTGCTTGTGTGTTCCTACCTCCTTATTCCTTGTATATTAGCTATGAAATAAATCTTTGAAAATATTATCCTTAGAATAAAGGGTAACACACGTTAGGGTGTGTATTTTTATGCTGTTAAATTCGATCAGCCCTTGGTTACTGAGCATATTCTATAAATTAACATTTTAAGAATGTAATTCAAAATTCCTACTCAGTCTCTCGTTGAATAGCCAGGTGAACATGCACAATCTATCAAAGGGTCGATGTCTAGGCTGGGATTGCTCAGAAGAAAGGAAGAGTCTCAGACACAGTTTTTTTGTTTGTTATTGCAGTGTAGCTGAAAATAGATTTTTTTAAACTTATACCATCCCACGCTTCATTCTGTAGCTATATTCATTAGATACCAGATTTCAGTGCTTGACATTACAAAAAATACTTATGTGTGTGTGTTTTTAAACAAGATTTTGTCAAATGTAATATTTTAAAAAATAAATTTATATAGAGTGTGGTGTTTTTAATTTAAAAAGTAAAACCTGTATTTTAGAATTAGTATAAATTTACAGTTAAAATCACAGTATTTCTTCAGTTTTTTTACCCACATCAGTTAATACTCCAAGTATCTGAATTACAGCTGCCAAAAATCATTAAAGTTATTATATTTGACAATTATTTTATGATACTGAGTCCAAAAGAAGAAAGATAAAATAGAAGAAGTTTACCAAATAAGATTCTATGCAGTTCAGTAGCACACACCAAATCATATCACATTTAATGTTAGATTGTTTTAGTGCCTGGATAAACTTTTTTGTATTCTTGCACTTTACTCTGAATATAAAGAGTTGATTTTTTTTCCCCCCAGTCTTGCTCTGTTGCCTGGGCTGAAGTGCAGTGGAATGATCCTATCTCAATGCAGCCTCCGACTCCTGGACTGAAGGCATCCTCTTGCCTCAGCCTCATGAATAGCTAGGCTCACAGGCCTGTGACAAGATGCTCAGCTATTTTTTTTGTTTGTTTGTTTACTTTTGTAGAAATAGCATCTCCCTGTGTTGCCCAGGCTGGTCTCGAACTCTTGGGCTCAAGCAGTCACTCCTCCTCTGCCTCCCAAAGTGCTGGAATTACAGGTATGAGCCACTTCAGGTATGAGACCTGAAGATTTAATTATATTTGTCCTCTCATTAGTCCGTTTTCTTTGACGAAGTGAGTAATTGGCCCTTTTGGACCCCAGGTGGAGGTGGGAAGTGTGAGAAGTTGTTGCCGGGTGGGAGGATGGGAGTAGGCCTCTGAGGTCACCCGAGAGAAGCCATTTACTCCAGGGCAGGGGTGGCCAAGGAAGTGTCTACACCCTCAATCGTATGTGAACTCATCCTGGGACTGGCCTGGGGCTCCTCCATAGCTCTAAGAGAACAGCCTGGAAGGACTCCCCAGGTGAGGCTTGAGACCCAGACCTGCAGAAGGTGAGGGGAAGCTGCCACCGGGCAATGTCCAGTCTGAGCGCAAGAGAGCCTCCCAAGAAGACAAGAGAGAACAAAATCAACATGGGATATTAGCCACGTCCAGAGGACACCACCAGGTTTGCATCTGTGTCTGGCCCTCAGCCCCTTCCCTCCTCCTCACCCCCTTCTCATGGAGAAAACTCAGAGCCACTATAGGCACGGGAATAGCAAAGAAGAAGGGCAAGGATGCCTGCTCTTCCCCACTCCCAGGGTCCCTCCTCCAGCCCACACTCCCAGAAGCAGGCCTCAGCTGGGAGTGAGAGGAAGTTTCAAATGGGAAAACTATGGAATTGACTCCGTAGGACTTTTAATTCAAAAACAAGAAGGTTGCTTGTCTGAAAATGACCTGAAGAGTTTTTGTTATCTGTCACTGACTGGAAAAGTTATGAAACCTGGGCAAGTTTCATCCAAAGTTTACGGAATAAATGGCCCACATTATGGGTTCAAGGGACAATAAAAAGGAAACCAAAAAATGATGCTGATTTATTGAGTGAAGCTTTGTCAATAGATAGTTAAGAGCTGGCTTTGTGTTGAAGTTGAGTATCTAGAAAATCAGATACACAGATATTTCTTATTTTAAAAGACTTCTAAACGACTATATGATATTATATAGTACATGAGGTATCATAGATTATTTAATGGGCATGTGTATGCAGCTTGTGCTGTGCAAACAATGCTACAATTGATTGATTCGTTGATTGACTCATACATTCACTGATTCACCAAGCATGCAGTGAGCACTGAGTACGTGCCACATTCTCCTAAGAACTTGGCAGGGGATAAACAATTTGTTTGCTCATGGAGTTTCTACTATCACGAAATAGACATCCTTAGGATACTGTTGAGAGTAGACAAGTACTGTAAATTCCTAGCAGAGGAAGTGTTGAATAAAAGAGCATGTGTTTTTGAAATTCTGCTAGATTCTGTTAAATTGCCATCCAAAATGTCATCCCTGTTGACAAACACATCAACCATATAAGGGATTGCCTGTTTCCCAACCCTTCACCTACATGCTATTCATATATTGTTTTTAAATTTTGCAAATTTGATTTGTAAAGCTTGTTCTCAATATCACTTTATATTTCATTCCTTTACCTGTGAGTGAATTTGGGCATCATTTGATAACATTATTTGCCATGTTAATTCTTCCATAACATATCTATTCATAGCCTTTGGCATCATATTTAATAGGAAATTACACCAGGAAATTAACATTGATACAATGCCGTTAACTAATCTACAGGCTTCACTCATGTTTTGACTATCTATTCAAGTTACTGGTCCAGATTGCCCTCCAGGATCCCTGTTGCATTTATTTGTTCTGTCTCCTTAGTCTTCCCCAATGTTAGCTGTTTCTTTGTCTTTTGTGATGTTGACACCTTTGTGAAATATTGGTTATTTAACTGGATGTCTCTAAAATCGGATTTGTCAGCTATCTCCTTATGATTAAATTCAGATTATCTATTTTTGGCACAAATACCAAAAAGGGATGTCTACCCTTCTGAGTGTAGGTTATCGGGAAGAACATGTCACCTTCTCCATCTTATTACTGATTACCTTTTATCACTTGCTGGTGTCTTCCAAGCATAACCACTGTAACATTGTTTTTCCCTTTCTAATTAATATCTTGTGGGGCAATACTTTGAGGCTATGCAAATATTCTGATTCTCATAATTTTTTAACTCACTAATTTTAGCATCCATTTATGATTCTTTGCAACAATTATTACCGTGGCATTTGTCAAATGGCAGCTTTTTGTTTTTTTTTTCAATCAGGATTGTGTTTTCATATTTTGATCTCACACAACAACAACAATGAAGCAAAAAATAGACTTTGGGAACATTGTGTGTTGTGTGATTTGGTTTGCTGGGCAAAGCCATGTCAGCAGAAGCCATATTTTAGGTTGTACGAATAAATCTAGGAAAACTCAAATACCTGAAGGTATATTTCAATGACCTTCAAAAGACCATTTTTGTAATAAATCTTCCTTGATGAGCATAGTTGATATTAAAGATTATTTGAGAATCTAGACTTATTTTTGGGTGGGGTCATAATATTTTTGTGATATATAAAAATGTGATTGATGGGTTACTTTCAGATTGAAGCATCTCGTGTAACAACTCCTATGAAAAACATTGCTGGTATCTGTCTTCTACCTTAAAAGTGGAATTTTAGATTGAAAAAATAATTGAAAATCTCATGTTCTAAAAAACTTACCACTGTTCAAAAATGTGTCATCCATTTCTCCTTCCATCAATAATAGACTGTTAGATAAAAAGTTGTGAACTTTTGGATCTGTCATCCGTATAATTTACTCGTGCTTTATTGGCTTAAAATATCTGCTAGGCAGCAATTGCCAATCTAAAACTTAAATACACATCTCAAATCTAATTATTTGTCAAAGCAACTTTGCAAAAATGTTATTTTTTTGAACATCATCCAAAATTTTCTGTCTAAAACACATTTCCCTTAAAATTCAACTGATATAAAAGACAAGTATGGGTACATTTTGTGGAATATTATTCAAGGAGAAAGAAAATGAGGTATTTAGGTTGATGAAATGAGAGAATAAGCAACTGATAATAATGTAGACCTCCACTTCAAATTGTATTTTTTAAAAAAACCAAATACATTTCTATGACTTATCTCTAACCTCTTTCACATAAGTAGTCGAGTTTTTATCACATTAGTATAGTATATTTGAATATTGTGCTAACATAACAAATGTGTCAGTGACTTAGTTTTTGCATAATTGAGCTCATATATTTATAGCTAAACTAATATTCTGAATAGTTGTTACTTTTTTTCTTGGTCTCTGGGTGGGTACTTGTAGCAGAGTACCCTCAGTTTCATTGTGGACATACAGCGTGAGTGACATTTAAACCTTTCGTTTGTTAAATCATCAATAGTTTGAATTTCTTTCTTATAAGAATATAAGCTTAACCTTGCCTGATTAATATAGTTACTAAGACTTCCCCCCTGTCTCCTATGACAACTTAGTTTCCTTAGACTGAATGCTCAGATGTGGGACTGCTGGATCAAAGGTAAGCCTATTTTAAGTTCTGCATTTTTCTAGAGTTATTTACTTTCAAATAAAACGTACAGGAATTCACAGTTACAAAATCAACCGGTAGCCCAGTATTAAATGTATTTTATTCATTCAGTGAACTATGAATGCATCTAGTAAGAGGAAAGATTTAGATTAGGAACTCTCAAATGTTTTGGTCTCAAAATTACTTTATACTCTTAAACAATATTGAGAACTCAAAAACCAATTTTGCTTAATGGGTTGCATCTGTTGATATTTCCCATGTAAGCAATTAATATTGAGAAATTATAAATATCATTATGCACGATTAAGTCTTTTAAAAAGAGCAGTAGAAAATCTATTGCATGTTAAGATAAATAACATTTCTATAGAAAACATTCATGTTTGACAAAATGAGAAATAACAGTGGGAAGAGTGGCATTGTTTTAATTTTAAAAATGTCTGCCTCGCTAGAAGATACCTGGATCTCACAGCTGCCTCTGCGTTAAATCTGTTGTGATAATTTGCACACAATATGGCCTCCGAAAAAGTCTTCTGTACACTTGTGAGAGAATGAGAGTGAAGCAAAAAACTAAGGTCTTAGTATTATCATGGAAACACTTCTGACAAAACTTACAGAACTTCTTATGGTCTGAATGTTGGCGTCCCCCTAAAGTTCATGCTGAAATCCTGACTCCCCGAGGTGATGATATCAGGAAGTGGGGCCTTTAGGGGAATGATTAGATTGTGAGGGCAGAGCCCTGGGGAATAGGATTAGTGCCCTTTTAAAGGAGGCCCAAGGGAGCTCTTTTACCCTTTCTACCATCTGAAGACGTGGCGAGAAGGCACCATCTATGAACCAGAAAGCAGTCGCTCACCAGACATCAAATCTGCTGGCACCTTGATCTTGGACTTCCCAGACTCCAGAACGAACGATAAGAAATAATTTCTTTTTTTTTTTTTTTTTCGAGACAGAGTCTTGCTCTGTTGCCCAGGCTGGAGTACAGTGGCACAGTCTCGGCTCACTGCAACCTCCACCTCCGGGTTCACGCCATTCTCCTGCCTCAACCTCCCTAGTAGCTGGGACTACAGGCGCCCGCCACCACGCCCAGCTAATTTTTTGCATTTTTAGTAGAGATGAGGTTCCGGTGGTGAGTGGTTCTCTGTTTGGGTATCACAAGGTTGAAATCCAAGCTGAGCAAAGGTCTCATCTGGAGGTTCTGGGGAAAGATCCCCTTCAGAGCTCATTCTTGTAGTTGGCAGAATTTGAGACTGGGGCTTCCTTCAGCTCCTACAGGTTGTTCTCTGTTCCTTTCCATTCAGCCCTGTCTATCTTCAAAGTCAACAATGAATAATCTCCTTGGTTTGGGTATCCTTCCACGTTCCATTTCTCTGACCTCCTCATCTGCCACCACATGAGGACCATTCTCTGCTTGTAAAGGGCTCATGTGATTCAGACAGGTCCATACTGATTGTCTTTCTTACAGTCAACTCAGTCATATAACATAACATAATCACTGGATTGCTATCTCATCATATTTAGAGGTTCTACCCATACTCAAAAAGGAGGAAGTTATATATATAGGCCAGGGTCATGGGTCATTTCAGATTGTGCCAACCATAATGAATCAGGGAATCTGGTTACACATGATGTGGTAGACAGCCTCAGAGGGGCCCGCTGTGATCTCCATGCTTGGTATTTGCGCCCTTGTGCATCTCTTTCCTCAAGTGACCTGGACCTAGTGACTCATGTTTAACAATTAGCATATGGAAAAAGGGATGGGATGAACACTGAATAAAAAGGTGTACATTGACTCAAAGGTCACATGGACAATGCACATTTAAAAACATTACTCTGTGAGGAAAATTTTGGTGACATTGTAGCAGATGATACGGAAATACTGGTCCTTGTGCCGCTATCCAGATTGGAGTAATATTTATCACATACTCACCTACACAGTTGCTGCCATCATTGTCAATGTAGAGCATTAAGAAAGGACCAAATGCCCTAAGACTGAGAGAGGAATACAACTGGAGTGGAAATGTAGTTGTTGGCAGAAAAGAGATGGAAAATATATTTAGGGGTGGAGGTGGGATTTGGGGTTGAGGAAAATGATGGGAGTGTAGGAACTGTAAAAGCAGAGGTAGGCACACTTACTCTGTTTCAGTTCTTGACAATTGGCAATGTTAAATTATGAATGTTTATTCTTCATTAAGAGTATTTACAATTTTCCTTTCCTGACAATGCTGAACCAAACTGATTGGTTAATACAGTCATAAATTTACCTTCATACTTCATCAAAATTAAATGAATAAGAATAGCTACATAGCGCCTTTATACACATTTCCTCAGTCTTGTTGAAAATGCTGAGGGGAGTGTGTTGCTTTAAAAATGTGTATTGTATGGTGAAATCTAGAATTAAACTCCTAACTTAAGGTTGAATTTAATAAAAAGCAAGAGGAGCAGAGTGCCAGGCCCACTCGATTGTGTTAGAAAATTCTATTTTATTTACTCTGCACTTCTCTGTCTTATGAAACCTGACTTTTTAAAAATTAAACTTAGATTCCCAACTCTGAGACTATATTCAGCATATTTTCTTTCTCCGCTTCTTTGCTTCTATTACTCCCCAGGGCCATCTTTGTCTCTTCCCCAGTAAGCCAACTTCCATTGCTGACCAAAATATGATACATCAACATTTACCATCTTTCCGTGTTATTGCTTAGTTTCATTGCTCTATTCATTTTTACAATCTCCCACCAAGCCCTCCCCTTTTTATGTTTTTGTATTTCTCTTCTCTGGAGGCTATTTTTTCTCTTCTTATGTCTTGCACTAAATTTCTATTTTGAAAAAAAAAATACTTGCACTGCTTTTTTCTTAATCAAGAGTAAGCCTGAACTCTAATACATATTCTCAGGCATTGCCAATTGACTTTACTAATTCCTGAAAATCATCCATTGGTTGCCAGTTCTGTACCATTATCTCCTGGACAGTGAGATCACTAACAAATGCCCTTACGGAGAACAGTTGGTATTGGATGTTTTAATCAGATTGTAAGTATTTTTTTAGGTGTCCCTAAAGAATTCCTAAGTCTTTCTTCTTGGCCTCAGAAGTTTTGAGTCATAAGTTTTCTTGGATTTTATACCATTAGAGCTGGAGATCATTCTATATTTCCTTATCTAAAGTCTCTGTGATAACTGCTTTCCCTATATTCTTATTTTCTCATAATGCTTATAATCATTCAGCTTACAATGCTTATAACCATAAGCATTATAACTGCTTTCCCTGTATTCTTATTTTCTCATATTGCTTATAATCATAATGGATTCAGGTATAATCTATGCAACTTTAATGTTCATTAGGTATGATGGTTTCAGATATGACGATGATCCAAAATATTTGGTGCCATGTATCTGGAAACCTTTTAATGAAGGTTATTAAATTCTAGGGAATCACAGAAAGAAGCATGGGGAGAAATTTCCAGGACAAAGAACAAATGTTGCAGGGGCAAGCTGATTTATTCTTTCATATTCTATATCGCTCTTACAAATATTGCCCTCTCTCCCACCTAAGCTTGGTAATATATATACATTTATAATTTTTAAAGAGGGATAAATTGGTGATGACTTATTTACAAATGTGTATTAAATATCACTTGAATCAGTTCTTAAGACTGACTCAAGCTATAACTTAGTATAGAATGTTTGAGTTTCCTGGTTATTTCCCTCTTTCCCTCTTCTTATGCAGATCAAACACTAGGCCCCACATCTAACATTGCTGATTTAAATTGAACTTGGAAGAGTATGTTTTACATTGGAGGAACCTGATTACAGTGCATAATGTCTTCACAGATAAGTGCTAATGTGGTAAATGGTGCCATATTTTGGAAGGCAACTGGAAAATGACACATGGCGAGCTTGGCAATACAACAGTTGTGAAGCAGTTCATGATCAGCCTTGGAAAGTTGCAGAGAGATGGCAGGCAATGACAGTGGTTCAGGCCTTCCCTGATTTATACAGGAAATTAACATCAAAGTGGTGTGTATACAAATTTTTAAGAACATAGTGATCCTCACGGAAGGTAAAATTTCAAAAGAAAACTCTAAGATAGACCTATAAACTGATCATTTTGTTTTCAGAGAACTTGAAAGTGAATTTGATGCTTAGTTTAATCAAATTAGAAGTCGAATAGGGCTGTATGATTAAATTCCACAATGGATCGTAAGTTAAAAGTAAGCCATCATTCCTATTAATGTTTCTATAAATCTAATCATAATTTTGTGGTACTCTGATTCATAATGTACATTAAAGTATAAAAACAGAACATATTTTTAAGAAGAAATGATTATCTCACTATTAATATGAAAAGGAGAATGTACAATTGATATTTGGAGGAAAAATTATCATTCCCTACATGTTTTATGTGTTGCCTTAAGAAAACATCTGGGAGCAAGGAAACAAGAAACTTCTGGGATTTATCAAAGGATTATGCATTCTTGATTCTATGGGGCTGCATGGTCTTTTCAGTTGGGCTGGCCTAGGAAATAAGAAGAAAGATTACTGCTGGCAAATTATGCTTTTCCATGAGACCAAGTTTGCATATCCTTGTACCAGTAAACAAACAATGCAACCTCCAATAAAAGCTCGGGCATGGAAAATAACTGTTATAGGATAAGAAGAAGTCATTTAATGTTTAATGATTTAATATCTCCTGTGTAATTATTTATATGCTCAGTAAGTAAGCTCTAAATCTAAAAGTCATGAAAATTAGTCAAAAGAGGCTAATTCTAGAAACAAGACAATGAGAAACAATTGATACTTTTGCAGGGAGAACGATGTCATCAATGATCGGTTTCATAAAAACTGTGAGTGCAGAGAGCAGTTTTTAACATAATAATGCAGTCCTGTTGGCAAGTCAAAAGTAGTTTGTTATTAATAATAGATGAAGCAATAATATTTTCAAGTAATATTTTAATAAACTGGTAGAATCTAGAGAATTCTTTGATATTTATTGAGGGGGTAAAATCAGTGTAAAGTTATAGTTTTCATGCAATTAATTTCACAAAATTCCTATTCATGGGCTTGTGTAGTGCAGGTTAACATTACATATCATTTGTTTTGTAGAAGGGGAAGATGAGAGATCATTAGTGAACAGGTTTAAGTTATCCTGTGTTTAGGGAGTGTGATTATTGCGTGGGAAAATAATCCATGAGTGAGGTTTGGAGAATTAAGCGTAGGGAAACCTCAGTGAGACTGAGAGAGAGAAGAAACATATGAAAGGGAAAATAGAGGTTTTGGTATTTCTGGAAGAGGTAGAATTCGTAGTCCTCAAACAGTACTTCTCCCCTTCTTCTGTAATGCTAGAAACCACCTGATTTCAGCTAAATATGTGATTGTCTGGTACAAACACTATGTTTCCCAGTTGTGTAGACAGTTAAGTGTGACTACGTGACCGTGTGTCCAAGAACTGTTCAAAGAGATGGCAAAGAGATGTATGCAACGTAATGGTTGTGCCCTTAACAGGAAATAAATTGCCCTCTCCTTTTTGTCTTTGCACCCTCCTGTGTGCTGCAGTGCAGACGTGATTGCATAACCTTGAATCATGTGGATGACCCTAAATATTGCAGAGCATCCCTAGATCAGAAGAAACCAGGTTCTTTTGATGATCCTATGTTGCCCTGGTCTACATGCCTCAAACTGTATGCAGAAGAATGATAAACTTCCATCTAGTTTAAATCATTGTTAATTTGGGTTTTTGTTACACTAGTATCTGAACCTACATCTTAACTAATGCAGCATTTATATATTAAGCAATTATAGAATTTTGTCTTTTTCTAATAATTATGGCTTTCCTGAGGACCTAGATTACAAAGAGAAGATTGGCATTCACATCTGTAGGCAGCCTTATTATTATTATTTTTTTATTGCAAGCTGTTCTCATGCAAGAGTACAAAAGAAGGCCAGGGGAATGATAAAAAATAGTGTTCAAAAATTCAACTCAATCTGCAAATTTCTGTTTGGTAACCCTGTTTTGTATTACCATGGAAATTAATATCTAGTGATAAAAATTGGGATATTTTTGAAACACGTGAGGATGGATGTGGCAAATATGACATTTGAACCAAGTTAGGCATGAAAGAGGACTCAACTGACAGGCAAATTGGAGATAGAAGGAAGTCAAGATTGTAGGTAAATTGTGAATCTATGAGATTGGCTAAACTTTTAGAGATTGACAGGAAATAGAAAAGAACAGATAAGTTGGAAGGAGCATTTCATAATGTTCTGAATTTTCGAAAAGAAGAAATAAGGAAAGCCAATCCAAAAGTAAGAGGTGCATTAATGTCCTCTGGTATCACACAATCAGGGGAGAATATTGAGGAAGAATAGCTCAAAGACAAAGAAAGAAATAGAAAAGAACCATCAGGAAGCAAGTAAAGTTAACCAATTATGATTTTGTAAAAAGGATTAGTCTTTCTAAAATTAAGCAGGAATATGAATATGTACATCTAATACCCGAATTTCCAAATGCCCAGATTTCTAAAGAACGTTCTCCAAGTAGAGCTCCTTGGAGAATTGGGGTTGGGGGAGAAAAAATACAAGATGAATCTGGAGCATCTTGTGATGAGTAAGCAAGCCCTTGAGAAAGAAAAAGGTAAGAAAAGGGGAAATAAAAATGGACATGTCCATAGGACTTAAGAAACAATTTGAAAGAGCTGTCAGTAGATAAATCTGGAACCATGTGAATAACAAAATATTTATAGTATTTGCATTTTAACCCAAATAACACAATAAATATCGATAACCCTAATCTGGTATAAATTAATGTTGAATTAATGAATAAGTAAATAAATAGGGGAGAAGAGACATCTCCTTACAGAAGAATTCCATTCAATAAATGTG
The DNA here is from genome assembly GCF_024542745.1 of Macaca thibetana thibetana. NCBI lineage: Eukaryota > Metazoa > Chordata > Mammalia > Primates > Cercopithecidae > Macaca > Macaca thibetana. Next base: position 164,750,026 of record NC_065583.1, on the reverse strand, counting down.
GAAGTAAAAGGGGAATTAGAAAATCACTGTTAGAGCACTACAGTAATAATTGCTGCAGGCAACTTCCATAATGAATGCTGAACCGATTAGGCTAGGATAAGCAGGATATTTTTACAGCCTCAAAGTAATTTCCCCAAAATATTTATTAATTACTGTGTTGATTTTAAGATATTTCATAGATACTTTCATACACTTCTTTCCGGAAGAAGGAGCTTAATTCTTCTCCCTGTGTATGTGGGCTGGGCTTAGTGACCTGCTTCAAATGACTACAGCCTGCAAAGAAGAAACAAATAGTAATTCTACAGTGGAACTTGCAGATACCACCTGTACCAAATGATGAAGATTAACATCCCCAGTAATAAGATATATGGAGTTCATGTGCACCCTAATATGATGGGATAAGTAGGGCACATCACTTCTCTGTCATTCCTTTCAGGAACTCTATAACCTTATTCTTATCACGAGAAAAGAGCAGAAAAATCCAAATCAAGGGGCATTTTACAAAATACATGACCAGTAATCTTCAATGTCAAAGCTATGAAAGATGAGAAGACTCAGGAACTGCCACAGGTTGGTGAAGACCATGAAAAAAAAAGACAGATAAATGCAATGTGATATCCTGGCTTGAATCCAGAAATATACAAATTACACTAGTGGAAAATCTGGGAAAATATGAACCAAGTCATTTGTTAAAAATGTTGTGTCAATGTTTATTTCTAACTTTTAATAATTATACCATGAATATAAGCTGTTACATGAGCAGGATATGAGTAAAGGTTATACAATAAAATTTTGAATATATTATCCTTGCAACATTTTTGTAAGTCTATAATGATTTCACATTAAAAGTTTATGGAAAAAACATATTTTTAAAAATACCTATAGCACTAGAGTCAAGTGCACAGTTTTTCACACTATCAGAATCTCTAATTTCCACCTATAAATTACATGTGGGGAAGTGATGGACTAGAATTGATAAAAGATCCAGATTATACACTGTGATAGCAAAGTACTTGAGTCTGAGACTCAAAATAGTACCTAATTAAATTATGAACAAAATATACAAGAAAAAGACAAAAGATGTGTAGAAAAGAAAAATACTATACCGAATGAATAGTCATGAGTGGTTGGAGGTCAAAAAATAATTACACACGGGCAACATCAAATTTAATTAAATTCTCAATTTGATAGATATTATGTTCTTGCCTTGCAAGGTAAAACAGTGCTTTAACCGAAGAATTTATTAAATTTAAATGCAAGTTCTAAAGAAGCTGCTAGTGTCATGCGGAAAGTAAAATTTAGGAGAAACTGAGGAAATGGGACTCAAGATGAAAATTTAGCAAAGTAATTTCGAAGAGGAACATTTTTATATTCATTCATGACAGCATCATGGCCAACTGTGCTGATCTTCATAGATTACCTTCATCTCTAAAATGTATCTTCTGGTCTGAAGACAGCACCCGTGAATGTAGCAGCAATGACATGGAATACTGAATTGAAACATGTGACTTTATGACAACTTTCAGACAGTAGATGTGATAGGTTGAATTATTGCCATGATACTTTACTCCTCCCTTTTCACCTGACTTTGCTGCTTCTTCAATCAGAGGGAGAGATATTATAATTCCCTGCTTAAAGCTTTCTTTGGCCAATTTAATGTTAGAAAACTTGACAGGAGCAAACCCTTGAAATGTGTTTTGTACATTAAGGCTTGCTGTCTCGCACTTTGGGGATGCATGGCAAGAACGTGGCCCCAGCTGGTGCACTGGTCCCAGAAGGATGAGAGACACGTGGTGCAGATGTGGCTTCTACTTGGAGCTTAGAGGGAAGCCCTGAGGAGCCCAGTTCACATCAACCAAACCCCAGCCAACTCTAACACAAATGAGAACACTATTATATAAAGCTGTGGAGAGAGTTTTATGGTGTTTGTAATGTGGGTTTAGTATGGTAATAAGTGACTGATAGTAAGTGAGAATTGGTGTCTTCTTGCTTTAGTTTTGACTTGGATTCAAATAAGAGATTAGACTCGAAAGTGTATGAGGTAAAAATCACTGTAGGGAGATATTACAGAAATACGTCCTAGGACACTTGAACATCTGAACATATATACTGTACTTAGTATATAGCATATTATATATATTTATATATGTATAAAGTATACTATCTATATTAATCAAATATATAATCAAATATATCAAAGTAGTACCGAATTAAATTATGAACAAAATATACAAGAGAAAAGTATGTAGAAAAGAAAAATAGTATCCTGAATGAATAGTAATGAATGGTTAGAGGCCAAAAATATATAGCATAATATATATATGTATACTCTATATATTAATATAGAGTACACTTTTATATATAAAACGGCAAAGAGTGAAGTTTTTTAAGCAGATTTTCAGAGGAAGCCATGCCGTGAGCCCCACTCCTCTGCTCCTTGCATGTCCCTCCCAAGTCAATGCAGTAGTTTTTCATGGGGTTAATGGAAGTAAAGTACAGCATATGCTGATGTCTAGGGTTTTGTGCAATAGGATCTCCTAAAAGGATAGGGATTAGAGGACCTGGGTGACACACTCAGGTTGAAGGCTGGATTGTGGAAGGCATGGAAAGACTTCTAGGCATGGAGTAGGGATGCGATCACTCAGGTCAATGAGTCTTCAAGGGCCTGACATAAGCTGGGAATAGGTGTGAGGAGGAGAGACAAAGAGAGAAGATGACAAACAGCTTCGTTCAGTCTCCAGGTTTTCAGCCTGAAGCAGGACTGATTTTAGGAATGGGTGAGAGAAGATTTAAAGCTTTTATATATCAGTATGTTTATTATATGATGGAATGAACCTCTTACTTATTGAATAGAGGCTCTATTAATGACTGAAAGTGACCATAATACTTATTGTAGGATAATAGATCAAAATTGTACTATGTTGGACTAACTCAATAAATTGCTTCATTTCTTTTGTCACACAACAGGTGATATTTCACTTTTTTATATTGAAAATTGATCATGGTATGCTTTCTTTAAAAACATCTGTTGTATATATTTCTGAAGGTGAAGTGGCTTCAGTCAGTTACATATATTCAATTTATTCTATTCTTTTCAAGTATATTAGATGACTTAGATTTAAAAATCTATTGATTAATGTTTTAGCCATAAATTCAGTGCTTTAGCAAATATTGAATGAAAAGTTAAGTGGCTAAATATAATGAGTGGTTATGAATTTCTATTGCATACTCATACCTTCTTTTCAATATAAAAGTGTTTTAAATTACTTTTTTACAATGAGAAAATTGTATCCCATGGAATCAGGGTACATGTTACTGAAGAACTACATGCATGCATAGATATTATTTAACACTGAATACAAATTGTTATATTTTACATATTCTATTTATAAATCAAGAAACAATGGGAGATATATAGAATATCCTAAAATAGATTTAAATGATGCAATGGAATAATGATATTTTTAGAAGATACCAAGAGAACATGGAGCTCATTTAGTCCATTTTAAAATTTTAAATTGTATTGATGAGGATATTTGAGCCTGTAAAAAAAAAAAAAAAAAAAAAAAAAAAAAAAAAATAGATAAAGTGGAAGAGATTTTTAAGGTCATATCCAGAGTATACATGATACTTGACCTTCTAGTTCTTCTCTTTTTCATTATACCTTGCAGTAGTGTCTAACTTACAACTTACTCTCAAAAAATTCTACAAATTTTTTAAAAAAGGGATGCATATTCAAATGATAGTTTATAACACACTGGGGATAATGCTACACTAAAGTGAACAATTTACTATTATTAAAAATAATCGGATAGATATCAGTTTGAAACAACAGGACAGTTCTAAACATTATTCTTAGGCTATATTACATAAAATAAATATGTAAATTGTACATAAAATTCATATGTAAGTGTTTGACAAAATATTCCACTCTTGCTTTTGCAATTATTGTTAAAGCATCAACAATTATTTAAATTAATTACTAAATATTATCCGTGAATTCTTGAGAAATAAAAAATCCAATGTTGTTCTCTCTTCATAATAACAAGAAATAAAACTACTATTTCTGAAAAAAAAAATCTATAATCTTGGTGATAGATTATTGAAAATTATCTGAATTTGCTAGATTTGAGTTTTATAATAGATTACAGAGTGGCTGAAAATACAACTCAGTGTATTATAAGTTAACCCCAGTAAGAAGTAACCTTCCCTTCTACTCTTGCAATATCATTATTTACTAATAACTGCAAATATATTTACCCGTTATAGGTCTTTACATTTTCAGTGGTCATTTTAAAACAACATGCAAGAGACCTTGCTTGTGAAGCCAGTTTCAGAGAGGCAAATCTCAGAGACTCTTGTACTTATGACCCATCTCTGCCCTGCTTCATTGAGTTAGGAACTTACATTATATGGAGTTAATTGGGTCATGGAAAGAAAGACATGTCTTTTGTCTAAAACCTGGTTAAGTAAATCTTGAACTGTGAAAAAAGAATTTTTGAATGGCTCCACTACATCACAAACTCCTCAGCACTCCTCCTGTGGCCTAGTAAGAAGAAAGAAAAGGACAAAAAGGAGAGAACAGCAAAAAAAGTTTGAAGAAAAAAGGAAAGGAAGACAATACGTTCAGGAAAAGAGTAAACTTGTTCAAGAGAGGAACAGCACTTTCCAGAAGTAAATTAGAACCCACATCACCCTCCACTCCTACACTGAAGTCATAAATTAAAACAAACTAACAAACAAACCAAAAAACAGTCGTTTTGGGTTAGTTTGCTTTTTACGGTTGATTCTGAGTTACTCAAAATTAGGTTTTAAGCAGATCTGTTAATATGTTCATGAATTTAAAAAGAATTTGGACATATTGGAAATAGATACATTGCTTTCAAACAAATGCAAAATCATTTCTACAAGTAATTTATATATGATTTATGTAAAGTATGTCAATGTCATTTGGTAGAGGTCAAATTATGATACCAGGTCACTCATTCCCTGGTCTGGATTTCTGATCATTACCAGTGATAAATCTAGGAAGAGTGTTGAGGAGTGTGATAGATGTCAGCAAGCATTCTAGAACTTGTGATCCATTAAAATTCCCAAATAGACCATAGAACATCTCCATAGGTATGCTTTAGGAAGAGGTGAAGGTGGTGAAATGTTTGGAGAATGACTGGTTTTAGGTTAAATTCTGCCAAAACACACAAGAAATGAAACAAGTGGGTCCTTGAATACAGAGATTCATTCGGCATATTGCTGTGTACGTCATTATATTTTTCTTGAATTGTTCCATATGAGGTTATTTTGAGGTCAGACCCCAGGATGTGTTCCTTAGCATTGGTTTTCCTGGCATTTATACCAGTTGAGCCCACAAGGTAATAGAGTTGATGGTAAAACATTTCCTGGATCCAAAATATTAACCCAACTTCTTTTTCTACCATTATTGCTTCATTCATTTGGATTATCAAGACAATAGCAGCTTCAAAATCTCCTGATTAAAATGCACTTTGGAGAGGTGTTTAACCATCAACTAAATTGGCGGCTAACTGGAATACTTTACACATGCCAAAAATACTTCCAGCATTTGTGGAAATAAGTGCTTCCTTGAGAGGGATCTGGATGGTTTATCCACAGGTACCACCACAAGCATGAGCTTTACTGGGCTCGTGTCTCAATGAGTATAAGTCTTGAACACACCGTAAGCATTAAAAAAATTATTACAAATAATTAATAATAAAAGAAAAGTAAGTATAAATAAATGTGACTGGAAAATAGAGGGAGGGATCCAGAGAGGAATCCAAGATGGCAGACTACATTGGAAACTATCTAGGTCTGACACCACAAGGATAAAGTCCCACTGTGAGATGGTACGGAGGCTGCTGTGGTAGTTTCTCTTTACAATTGAGCAAAGTCTTCCCCTTCAAAGATTGGTGATTTGTACCTCATAGCTCAGTTTCTAAGTGACTTGTGTTCAATGTAAGCTCAGTTCCTGTGACTCTGAACCTGGAATTCTGTCCCCTGGAAAGAACCATAATTAAATTTATGCAGCTTTTCTTCTGACAGTAATTAAAGTTAGTTATTCATATTCAATTCCATTTCCAAATGAATATCTTTCATCACTTTTATCTGCATTTTTCAGTTTTTTTATGATGAAAAAGTTAGTCTTAGTTTCTGATATGATAAATTATGACTCTCTCAGGAAAATTGATCTTTGTAAAATATACTCTTTCCTAAAGCTACATTTGCAATTTAAAACAGGTTAAATAGTAGAAGTGTGTGTGTGTGTATGGGTGTGTGCACATGCACATGAAACCTCAAAAAAACTGTCTTTTGTCAATTTTTTTTTTTTTTTTTTTTTTTGAGAAGGAGTCTCGCTTTGTCACCAGGCTAGTTTTGTCAATTTTTAATGGGATTTTTTTTTCCTTTTACTTGTTGAGTTGTTTAACTTTCTCATAGATTCTGGATATTAGACCTTTGTCAGATGCATAGCTTGTGAATAGTTTCTCCCATTCTGTAGGTTATCTGTTTACTCTGTTGAATTTCTTTTCCTGTGCAGAAGCTCTTAAGTTTAGGTTTCCCTTGTCAATTTTTGTTTTTGTTGCAATTGCTTTTGAGAACTTAGTCATACATTCTTTTTAAAGTCCAATGTCCTGAATAGTATTTCATAGGTTTTCTTTCAGGGTTCTTACAGTTTGAAGTCTTACATTTAAATATACATTCCATCTTAAGTTAATTCTTTTATATAGTGAAAGATAGGGGTCCAGTTTTATTCTTCTGCATGTGGCTAGCCAGCTATCCCAGCATATTTGTTGACTAGGGACTCTTTTCTCTATTGTTTGTTTGTGTCAAATTTGTGGAAGATCAGATGACTGTAGGTATGCAGTTTTATCTATGGGTTCTTTATTCTGTTCCATTGGTGTATGTGTCTGTTTTAGTACCAGTGTGATGCTGTTTTGGTTACTGTAGCCTTGCAGTATAGTTTGAAGCCAGGTAATGTGATGCCTCTGGATTTGTTCTTCCTGCTTAGGATTACTTTGGCTATTTTGGTTATTTTTTTATTCCATATGAGTTTTAGAATGTGTTTTTCTAGTTCTGTGAAAAAAAAAATGACTCTGGTACCTTGAAAGGAGTAGTGTTGAATCTAAGATTGCTTTGGGCCATATGGCCATTAAAAATTGATTTTTTCCAGTCCATGATATGGAAGATTTTTCCATTTCTTTGTATCATTTTTTATTTCTTTCAGCAGTATTTTGTAGTTCTCCTTGTAGAGATCTTTCACCTCTTTTGTTAGGTGTATTCCTAAGTTGGTTTTTGTGGCAGATATTGTAAATGAGATTGTCTTCTTGGTTTGGCTCTCAGTTTGGACATTATTGGTGTATAGAACTGGATCCCTTCCTTACACCTTACACAAAAATTAACTCAAGATGGATTGAAAACTTACACACAAGATCTAAAACCATAAAATCCCTAGAAGAAAACCTAGGCAACACCATTCAGGACATAGGCATGGGCAATGACTTCATGACTAAAACACCAAAAGCAATGTCAACAAAAACCAAAATTGACAAACGGGTTCTAATTAAACTAAAAAGTTCTGCACAGCAAACTATCACCAGAGTGAACAGCAACCTACAGAATAGGAGAAAATTTTTGCAATCTATCCATCTGACAAAGGGCTAATATCCAAAATCTACAAGGAACTTAAACAAATTTGCAAGAGACAAACAAAAAACCTTATCAAAAAGTGGACAAAGGATATGAACAGACACTTCTCAAGAGAAGACATTTATGTGCCCAACAAACCTAGGAAAAAAAGCTCATCATCACTGGTAATTAGAGAAACGCAAATCAAAATCACAATGAGATACCATCTCACACCAGTTAGCATGGTGATCATTAAAAGTCAGAAAACAACAGATGCTGGAGAGGATGTGGAGAAACAGGAATGCTTTTACACTGTTGGTGGGAGTGTAAGTGTAAATTAGTTCAGCCATGTGGAAGACAGTGTGTGATTCCTCACTGTCTAGGATCTAGAACTGGAAATACCATTTGACCCAGGAATCCCATTGCTGGGTATATACTCAAAGGATTAAAAATCATTCTACTGTAAAGACACATGCACACGTATGTGTATTGCAGCACTATTCACATAGCAAAGTCTTGGAACCAACCCAAATGCCCATCAATGATAGACTGGATAAAGAAAATGTGGCACATATACACCATGGAATACTATACCGCCATAAAAAGGATGAGTTCTTGTCCTTTGCAGGGACATGGATGAAGCTGGAAACCAGCTTTCTCAGCAAACTAACACAGGAACAGAAAACCAAACACTGCATGTTCTCACTCATAAGTGGGAGTTGAACAATGAGAACACATGTACACAGGGAGGCAAACATCACACACTGGGGTCCTGTGGGAAGGTGGGCGGCTAGGGGAGGAATAGTATTAGAAGAAATACCTAATGTAGATGACAGGTTGATGGGTGCAGCAAACCACCATGGCACGTGTAACAAACCTGCATGTTCTGCACATGTATCCCAGAACTTAATGTATATATATTTTTTTAAAAAAAAGAAATGTTGCTGTGTTTCATACATTGACTTTTGTATCCTGAAACTTTACTGAAGTCATTTATCAGTTCCAGGGAACCTTTTGGTAGAGTCTTTTACATTTTTTTTATAATTTTTAATTTTTGTGGGTACACAGTAGGTGTATATAGTGATGGGGTATATGAGATGTTCTGATACAGGTATGCATTGCATAACAATTACGTTCTGGAAAATGAGGTATCCATCCCCTCAAGCATTTAGTCTTTGTGTTACAAACCATCTAATTATACTTGTTATTTTTAAATGTACAATTAAATTATTATTGACTATAGTTATCCTGTCGTGCAATCAAAATGCAATAAAAAAGTCTTATCCATTCTTTTTAACTGTATTTTCTGTACCCATTAACCTTCCCCCACCCTTCTGTCACCCCCTGCATTACCCTTCTCACCCTCTGGTAGCAGTTCTTCTACTCTCTATGGTCATGAGTTCAACTGATTTGATTTTTAGATCCTGCAAATAAGTTAGAACATGATATTTGTCTTTCTGTGGTCTGGCTTATTTCACTTAACATAATGACCTTCACTTCCATCCATTTCGTTGCAAATGACAGGATCTCATTCTTTTTTATGGCGGAGGCTTTAGGGTCTTCTAAGTATAGCATTGTATCACCAGTGAAAAGAGATAATTTGACTTCTTTTCCTATTTGGATGCCTTTTATTTCTTTCCCTTGCCTGATTGTCTGGCAAGGACTTTCAGTAGTTTGTCGAACAGGAGTAGTGATAGTGGCTATGCTTGTCTCTTTCTGGTTCTCAAAGGAAATACTTCCAGTTTTTGCCCATTTAGTATAATGTTGGCTATTGTATTTTCATAAGATGGCCCTTTCTATTTTGAGGTTTTTTCCTTCTATGTCTAGTTTCCTGAGGGATTTTATCATGAAAGGATGTTGGATCTTATCAAAAGCTTCTTCTGTGTCTATTGAGATGATTATATGTTTTTTTAAAATTCTGTTTATGTGGTGAATCATCATACTTATTGATTTGCTTATGTTGAAATGACCCTGTATCCCAAAAATGACACTTCTAGAAGGAAGACATACAAGTGGCCAACACACATGAAAAAACGTTCAACATTACTAATCACTAGAGAAAAGCAAATCAAAGTCACAATGAGAGGTATCATTTCCGTCTCATGTCAGTCAGAATGGCTACTATTAAAAAGTCAAAACAAAAAACACAAAAACAACACGTGGTGGCAAAGCTGCAGAGAAAAGGGAACTCTTACACACCATTAGTGGAAATGTAAATCAACTCAGCCACTGTGGAAAGCGGTTTGCAGATTACTCAAAGAACTTAAAATAGAACTACTATTCAACCCAACAATCCCATTACTGGGTTTATACCCAAAAGAAAATAACTTGTTCTACCAAAAAGACACACGCACACATATATTCATCACAGTACTATTCACAATAGCAAAGACGTGGAATCAACCTAGGTGCCCATCAGTAGTAGATTGGATAAAGAAAATGTGGTACATATACACTGTGGAATACTATGCAGCCATACAAAAGAACAGAATTGTGTCTTTTGCAGCAACATGGATGCAGTTGGAGGCCACTATCCTAAGCAAATTAATGTAGGAACAGAAAACCAAGTACTCCATGTTTTCACTTCTAAGTGGGAACTAAACAATGGGTACTTAAGGACATAAAAATGACGAAAATAGACACTGGGGACTACTAGAGGGGGGTGGGGAGGTGGGAGGGCAAGCGTTCATAAACTAACTATTGGGTATTATGCTCAGTACCTGGGTGATGGGATTAATAGTATCCCAAACCCCAGCATCAGACAATACACCCAGGTGGCAAATCTGCACATGTACCCCCTGAATCTAAAATAAAAGTTGAAAAAAATCTGGCTGAATATTGTTTTTATATTTCAATCATAGGAATAAAAAGTGAAAGTTGCTGTATCAGTATTTGCTTACCTACTCATTTCTTCATGTCCTGTTCAGGATTTTGACATTGTGATCAATAAATATTGCTTCAAAGAAATAATAAAGGTCAGGCGCCGTGGCTCATGCCTGTAATCCCAGCACTTTGGGAGGCCGAGGCGGGCAGGTCGCGTGAGGTCAGGAGCTTGAACAGACTGGCCAACATGGCAAAACCTCATCTCTGCTAAAAGTAGAAAAATTAGCCATATGTTGTGGCGGGCGCCTGTAATCCCAGCTACTCAGGAGGCTGAGGCACGAGAATCGCTTGAACCCAGGAGGCGGAGATTGCAATGAGTCAAGATTGCTGCACTGCACTACAGTCTGGGCGACAAGAGTGAGACTCTGTCTCAAAAAACAAACAAACAAACAAAAAAGAAACAAATAATAAAAATGCACATTTAGTTTTATTTTAGGAAGTATTATTATGTAAGCATGTTGCCTTATCTCATTCTTTGAAGTTATCCTTTGCTTAATCATTTTTATTTATATTCTTGGAAGGCAATATTGCTAAAAAGGTTTTTGGCAGGAAATTACTGAGTCAAAATTTCCAAAAAAGGATATTGCATCATTCATTTTATGAACTTTGCATTCTGAAGGTTCAGCATCATTTGGGGTTTCTTTGAAAATCATGTAAATACTTCTACATCTTTTAAGGATTTATGAAATTAATGAATATGTTAAAATAACTGTTAAAATTTCAAAACTGGATGGTAAATGAATTGCAGTAATTTGCCAATGTCAGTTTTCCTTTAACCATCTCTTTCATCTCTCGTTCTCATTTCACTTGTTTTAAAGATAGATGTTATTGCTAATCGATGCACTCACCATTTCAAAGTGATCTGTCTTTTCTAGATAAATACATATTTTCATTGATTTTTAAATTCCAGAATGGAATCAAATAGAAGCAAGGTGTGTTTATTTCTTTGTGAATTCCAGATTACACAATTTGGAGCCTGGAATAATGATTTCCTCATGAAGTTAATATTGTGAATAACCACTTTACTTAAGTCTCTGTGCCAAATTAAAATCAGAAAATGCATTGTTTACTGGCAGTAGAACAGGTATTGTTCTTCTTTCTGCTCTTTCCCTTTCTTACTTGTTTTGGTTTTTGTTTGGTCCTGGTGAATTGGCTAATGTTTAGATGATGTCACAGAAAGTAGATAGGTACTACTGGGGTTTTTAAAATCATAAATATTTTAACATTACAGAATAATAAACTGGAAAATGCACAGGTCACCTAAGGGTATTGCGGAAATACAGATTCTGATTCAGCAGTTTTTGAGTAGGGCCGCAAGTTCTGTATTTCTACTAAGTTCCCAGATGACGCGGATGCTGTTGATTACTATGTTGAGTAGGAAGGCCACAGAGGCTGGGAAGCAGAATTAGATCTCCTCTAAGACAGGGGTTCTTGATTTTTTTAACATAAATCATGGATTTCTTTAACAGCCTCATGAAGCCCATAAGCTGTTTCCAAAATAAGGCAACAAAAAGTATTTAAAAATAAGATTACAAAATGAGCAATCATATAGAAATACCAGTATCACATTATTTTTAGAAAACTGTATGTCATATAGTAGTACATGTGCTTCACTATTAACATTAAATAACAAGACGTAACAAAGGGTCCACTGATTTCTGTAATTTCAAAGAGTGATATTTTGCCTAGGTGTGGTGGCTCACATCTGTAATCCCAGCACTTTGGGATGCCAAGGCGAGTGGACCACTTGCGGCCAGGAGTTCAAGACCAGCCTGGGCAACATGATGAAGCCCGTCTCTACTAAAAATACAAAAATGAGCCAGGTATGGTGGCACATGCCTGTGATCTGAGAATTGCTTGAACTCGGGAGGCGGAGGTTGCAGTGAGCCGAGATCACACCACTGCACTCCAGCCTGGGGGACAGAGAGAGACTCTGTCGCATACCCCCTACCCCCACAAAAAAGTGGTATTTGCTGATATCTGAAGCTACCATATTAAGAGATGGCAATATCTGTGATTTCCATGTATGACAAGTGTCTAAAACCACTGTAGTTCATTGCTTACATTCATAATGGGAGGAAATGTCATATTTTAGTTAGTAGTTAATGAAAATAAAGATGCTAATTTCTTCTAAGCAAGTGCTCTAATTTTCTTTGCAGCAGTACATTTCATGGTTTGTAACCAACACAAACATCTGATTTTCTTTGTATAATTTGTGAATTACTAAATATAGAAGCAAAAGTTTGACCTGTTTATACCATTTCATCAGTGACCCTTCTCTCCTGCTGTTGTATCTTTTCATACTTTATTTTTGGTAAATATTTATTAAATACATGACTATATATATATATATTTTTATTATAATTATACTTTAAGTTCTAGGGTACATGTGCATAACGTGCAGGTTTGTTACATATGTATACTTGTGCCATGTTGGTGTGCTGCACCCATCAACTCGTCAGCACCCATCAACTCGTCATTTACATCAGGTATAACTCCCAATGCAATCCCTCCCCCCTCCCCCCTTCCCATGATAGGCCCCGGTGTGTGATGAATATATGACTATATATTTTTAAATGTACATGTCACACTTGGGAAATCACAATATAAGAAATCAAAACACACATGACATTTAAAAAAGTGTAGTGGTAATTAATGCTTAAAACAATATTATTTTAAAAAATTAGCCATACGTTGGCCAATTGTGGTGGCTTACACCTGTAATCCTAGCACTTTGGGAGGCCAAGGCTGGTGTATCACAAGATCAGGAGTTCGAGGTCAGCCTGGCCAACATGATGAAACCCCGTCTCTATTAAAAATACGAAAATTAACCAGGAATGGTGGCATGTGCCTGTAATCCCAGCTATTCGAGAGCCTGAGGCAGGAGAATTGCTTGAACCCAGGAGGCAGTGGTCTCAGTAAGCTGAGATCATGCCACTGCATTCCAGCTTGGGTGGCAGAGTGAGACTTCGTCTCAAAAACAAGCAAATTAATTAGCCATATTTTAGATTTTCTAACTTCCTGGAGTGTATATCATAATAAAAATAAAATCAATACTAAGAAAACTACAACATAAAGTACAGGGATTACAATGGATAATACCCTGCCTCTGGTGAGTGGTTGCGGTCAGCGGCATACCTTCACACAGGATCTCATTCTGTTCTTGAAACCAGCCGGGACAGGGAGGACGTCAGGATCATTGATCCCATCTCACAAATGAGAAAATTGAAGTTTGGATATATTATAATTAACTCGTATAACTGGTTGTGAAGTCAGGGCTCAAATTAAGGACACTTTTATAGATCTATATTATACATCTATGTATTTAGTACCTAATCTTTTCTATCCGCAGTAATAAAAGAGAAATACGAAAGGGTTCTTGCTCTTAGTGGACCACTTTCTGCTGAGGGAGAGACATACCATGGTCAATATTGCATATATTGATATGTTTATGAGGTGCCAGGGCCCTGTCCCAGCCTGCAGGAGGAGGTGGAGTTACTGAATGCCATGTCTCTTAAAATCATCCAGGATATAGTAGGGTTTGTGTTTTGGAAATTAACTTTAGAGTTTATTTTTAAGTCATACCGTGCATCCTTGACTGAGCCTGTACCTTCTTTTAAATTATTTTTGTTAATCTTTTCTGTCCTGAAATAAACAACTCTTCAGCATCAGCTGAGCAAAACATCCTAGAACAAGAATCAGCTTGAACCCTTGGGATTTGGAAGCACTTCTTGTTTTATGGAAAGGATGGAAAGATTTGAAACAGTAGCTTTTTATTTATTTGAGTCTTTTTTGATGTCATTTTTTGATGACATTCAATAAAATCTTCTGTTCTGTGTAGTTGTTGCCCGTATTTTATTAAACTTATCCTTACCCTCCTTTCTCTTTGCTGTTATTACATATGATATACGCTGTAATTTTTTTTAAAAAAATCAGTAGGACAGTTTCTATTTCTAGTTTCTAGAAGATATTTTTGTTCTCATTGTGTTTTGGTTTTCATCATAAAAGGATTTCCACCCAGCAATTTCTGGTGTGAGAAGATAATGGAGAAATGTTTGAAATTCTAAGGGGAACAAAGTATGACCCCAAAATATTTCGTCCAGCCAAGACAAAAATAAAGATGAAAAAATTTATTTTTATACAAGCCAAGATGTTAGTTAAACATACTTTGTGCACAAAGTAGATGCTTTAAAACATAAAAAAACTCAGACTATCAATGAACCTTCCTTGGCACAACAAACAGGAGCACTGAAAAAAAAAATAGCAAGCAACATTAATAACAACAGCAACAGAGCTCTATTGACCACAGCATCCACCAACTAAAAATTGTTTCAAAAAATACAGAGTCAACAAAGCATAGGGAGAGCATTACTAAATGTTTTATTAATTCAGCAGTCCATTTGGGCTGCAATAAAATACCGTCAACTATGTAGCTTATAAACAACATACATTTATTTCTCACAGTTCTGGAGGCTGAGAAATCCAAGATCCAGGTATCGCAGATTAAATATCTGGTGAGGACCCGCTTCCTGGTTCATTGTTGGTGCCTCTGGTTGTATCTTCACTTGTTGGAAGGGGTGAGGGGTCTCTTCCAGACCTCTTTGCTTCTTTTATAAGTAGAAGAATCCCATTCTTTAGGGCTCTGCCCAATGATCTAATCACCCCCGAAAGGCCCCGTCCCCTGAGAGCATTACCTTGGGGGTGAGGAATTCAACATGTGAATTTTGGGGGACATAAACATTTAGGCCATAACACTAAATGTATTTAAATATAGACAACAATTAAATAACTATGAAAGTTATGGATTTAGAAGAGAGTATAAATATAGCAAACCTTGATAATCATTTCATTTTATATAGTTGCATTTATTTCACTAATATGTATGTAGTACTTACTGTGTACTGGCATAGGTTCTAATAGTTTTAACATTTTAACTTTCATAATGTAAAAGAAAAGTAAAACGAACAAATTATGAGGTGAGAAGAGGTAATGAGAGTAAGCTTGATAGTGCTTTGATGGCTGGTTGTTAAAAAAAAACTGTCTAAACATAAAATGGGAGTTTAGAAAGGAAAAATAAAACAAAACAAAACAAAACTCCAACCTAATTCCATATAGGAATTGTAGAAATAGTCTTTAGAAAACAGTATTTTCTTTAATAACAGAGCATTTATTAGAAGTTCTTTAATCTTTTAAATTTATTTTATATATATATAAATATATATATATATATATATATATATACACACACACACACACACACACACAGACTATCCATCTGTATATATGCCTAAAAATATATTGGACTAAGAGTCTTATTGATGATATTGGTTTTTCCGATACAGAGATTTGATGTGATTTCTTTTTACATTCATCCTTGCATGTTTTTCATTGTATTAAATATCTATGAAAAGGTAGTGTTAGTTACCAAAAACTGATTTAAAAAGCAAAAAGAGAACACTGAAAGCACTACACCAAGATGTTTCTTGGCAATTCTGGTGGTAATTCCAGGGGTAAATTCTAGTATATGGCAATATAGATGTTTATTTTGTTGTGACTGCTTTGAATTTTTAATTTCCCACCAGAATGTGTACAAATGAATAGGCATAAGCCCATCCTTAGTTTAAAGATGCAACTACAGCCAAAGAACATAGAAGGAGGAAAAGGTAAGTATCTTTAGAGATTTTTGCTTCCTAGAAAGGCATTTGGGTTGGGTAGGGGAGATCAAGAAAAATGGCAATTTCAAATGGAGCTGGGTGAGAGATGCAAACTCAGCATCCTGAAACAGGGTATACATAGTATTTGCGGGTACTTTTCTGTGTCAACATAGAGAAGACGAAGGGTGGCATGGTGGAAGCCTTCTGTTACCTGTTCACCTCGTGAGTCATGGTTCACAGGAAGCCTGCTGGAGCCTTGCCAGGTTCATTGGCAACAGGACCCTTCCAGGGGCTGCACCTAGCCCTGTTAGGGGTCACCATTCCTTTCCTACTCGGGAGGAGAACTTCTGGCAGTTTCTTAAAACCACAGTGTGTGAATGATAATGGGGTACAGATTCTTCCCCAGCAGGGAGGGAATTCTCAGTCCTTTTCTAACTTTCCATCAAACCCAGTGCCTCTGGGCAAGTTTTGGCTGCTCTTCATATTTCTCTTTGGTCTGTAAAAACCTAGTGAAAGAGTCTATCTAGACAGGTTACTACTGAGGACAGGGGAGTTCAACATGTAAAACTACTTTTTACAAGGGGCACAGTACATGGGGCATATCTCATGCATCTCACATAATGTACTCATGTGTAAACAGCCCACTGATTTTTAAGCACATATTGAGAATTCATCCCAAGAACAATTCCAATGTATTACTTCCTTTATCTGTTTCAGCAATACTGTTATCCTGTGATCAGTTTTATTTACAACTTAAAAAGACCGAATGGAAATTATGTATTAAATTTATGGCAAATAATCTTGTGTAAGACACTCTAATAAATCAAAATTAGCAAAATCTATCAAACATCAATGAGCAAGCTAAAAGTTTGCATGATTATAAAGGGCAGCTGTGTTACAATTAGCGTTTTAAAATCAGCACGGAAAATTCTATCCTTTTTCTTTCTGATGAAAGTTATAGTGTTAGCATTTTTCCTTGACTTTTTAGGCTCATCAGTACTATGAAAATGAAATGGTGTTTTTAAAAAATGGGTAATATTATCATTTTGTAATTTAAAGTTTGGACATCATTTAAAAGTCCCAAATTCATTCAGTTCACTTCAGTTCACTCATCTGCAAAAGTACACACTTTTTCTCAGTTCAGTGAGAAACACTTTTTCTCAGTTCACTAATTCTAAAATGGACATTTCAATAAATAAAAAGATAAGGAAGCTCTGCTGGGTTTGAAAAATTTGAGCAATGATAACATGCTTTTTATTCTGGTTTCTAAGAAATTAGCATCTTGAAATTGCTTTCAAAAATTTTATTACACAGCATTAAGCATTTTAAAATTTACCCTTAAAATATTCTAAATCTAAAATAATTCATATCAGGCAGATTTTACTATTTCTTAAAAACAATAGCTTTACTGGGATACATTATGCATACCATAAAATTTAGCCTTTTGAAATGTACATTCCCGTGGTTTTTTATGATCTTCACAGACTTATGCAACCATTATCACTTTCTGATTTCAGAATGGTATCATCCATTGTACAGATTTAGACAAATGTGTAATGACATATGTCTACCATTATAGTATCATGCAGTGTATATTCACTGCCTTGAAATTCTTCTGCCTATTCATCTCTCCCTCCTCCTCAACCCCTGGCAACTACTGAACTATTTACTATCTTTCCCATCTTTTTTTTTTTTTTTTTTTTTTTTTTGAGACGGAGTCTTGCTCTTTCACCCAGGCTGGAGTGCAGTGGTGCGATCTCAGCTCACTGCAAGCTCCTGCCTTCTGGGTTTACGCCATTCTCCTGCCTCAGCCTCCTGAGTAGCTGGGACTACAGGTGCCCGCCACCATGCCTGGCTAATTTTTTGTATTGTTATTGAGACAGGGTTTCACCGTGTTAGCCAGGATGGTTTTGATCTCCTGATCTTGTGATCCCCCGGTTAGGCCTCCCAAAGTGCTGGGATTACAGGTGTGAGCCACCACGCCCAGCCTATCTCCATCATTTTACTTTTCCCAGAATGTCATATGGTTGCATCATACATTACGTAACATTTCTGCTGGTTTCTTTCACTTAACAATATGCACTTAAGTTTCCTCTATGTCTATCATAGATTAACAATTCATTTCTTTCTAGTGCTAAATAATATTCCATTGTCTGGACGTACCACAGCTTACTTACCCATTCACTTACTGAAGGACATTTTGGTTGCTTCTAATTTTTGGCAATTATGCATAAAGCTGCTATAAATATCTATGTACAGGGTTTTGTGAAGTCATGTCTTTAACACTTTTGAGTGAATACTAAGGGGCTTGGTTGTGGGATCCTATGCTTAGTTCTGTAAGAAACCAATACTGTCTTACATGGACATACCATCATCACTGTCATAAATGGAATTACTTTCTTTATTTAAAAAAATGTTTATTGGTAGTATATATAAATATACTTGATTTTTGCATATTGCTCTTATTTCCTGCAACCTTATGGAACTCAATTATTGCTTCCAAAAGTTTGTGTGTATGTCTGAGCATTTGTTGTATTTTAAGTGTATTTTGTTTCATTCTTCACATATATGTTGTCATCCTATATGAGATTTTTGGAAGTTTTGTTAACTTTTGTTACTGTTCTACATAGATTTTTGTGATTCATCCATATTAATATGTGTAATGACATTGATTTTTAGTTTGATTTTATGTTCATACAGTGAAAATACTTAAATCTATTTATGTCTTCCTTGTTGATGGAACTTGGGCTTTATCCAGATTGTTAATGTGACAAAAATGCTGCATTGAACATTCTTTTTTTTTCATTTTTTTTTTGTTTTGTTTTGTTTTTTTGAGATGGAGTCTCACTCTGTCACCCAGGTTGGAGTGCAATGGCGCAATCTCAGCTCACTGCAACCTCCACCTCCCGGGTTCATGTCATTCTCCTGCTTCAGCCTCCAGAGTTGCCGGGATCACAGGCGCCTACTGCCATGACTGGCTAATTTTTGTATTTTTGGTAGAGACAGGGTTTCAACATGCTGGCCAAGTTGGTTTTGAATTCCTCACCTCAGGTGATCCACCCACCTCAGCCTCCTAAAGTGCTGGGATTACAGGCGTGAGCCACTGCACCCAGCCTGAACATTCTTTTCTATGTCATGCAGTACAGAAGTGATCCTTCCTTCCTTCCTTCCTTCCTTCCTTCCTTCCTTCCTTCCTTCCCTTCTCTTTCTGTCTTCGCTCCTCTTTCCCTCCCCCGTCTCCTGTCTCTCTCTCTCTCCCTCCCTTCCTTTTTAAAAACAAGTATATAGTTATAAATCTCTGGGTCGTAATATATGTAGTCCTTTATCTTTACACTTTAACTTGTACTGTAATAACAATTCCTCTTTTTTTTTTGGCCAATTTGGTCATTATAACATGCTATCTCACTGATGATTAATCTTTATTTTCTAAATTGCTAATGAGTTTGAGGAAATTTTTAATATTATTTGCTAGGAATAAATGCTTGTTTTGCTTCTAGCAACAGTATGTTTCTGTCTTTTGCCCATTTTTTTCTATTATTTGTTTGTTTTTCACAGTGATTTGCAACATTTTTATTTATTCTGGATACTAATTTTAAGCAGTTATCTTGTTGAAAATATCATCTCCCAGAGTATGTCTTCTTTTTACTTTTTCCCCATGGTGTTCCAAGTTGAAAACAGATTTTTTTGTTTTTTACTAATGTAGTCAAAGCACATTATCATTTTAATTTATGATTAATACTTTTCAGTATTATTTAAGTAATCTCAGCTGAACACATGAACATAAAATACTCTTCTACATTCTCTTTTATAAAGTCTCCATTTTCGGCTTTGAATATTTAAGGCTAATCCAACTTAACTTCATTGTTATGTAGGCGATGAGGAAGAAATCCTTGTTGACTTTTGCTACATAGAGGGTGAAATGTTCTGGCACTGTATATTGTATACTATTTTATTTGCAATGCTGGATCTTTCTTTTATCAAGTTTCCAGTTCCCATATTTCCCACTTTATTTTTTTACTCTATGTATTAGTCCATTTTCATACTGCTATGAAGAAATACCTGAGACTGGGTAATTAATGAAGGAAAAGAGGTTTAATGGACTCACAGTTCCACATAAGTGGCAAGGCTTCACAGTCATGAAGCCCATGAAATCATTTTGCAGAAGGCAAAGGAGGAGCAAAGGAGGTGGCAGGCAAGAGAGCATGTGCAGGGAAACTGTCCATTATAAAACCGTCAGATCTCATGAGACTTATTCACTATCACAAGAACAGCACGGGAAAAACCTGCCCTGATGATTCAATTACCTCCCACTGCTCCCTCCAATGACATGTGGGGATTATGGGAGCAACAATTCAAGATGAGATTTTGGTGGGGACACAGCCAAACCATATCATTTCACCCCTCCCCACCCCAAATCTCATGTCCTCACATTTCAAAATCATGCCTTCCCAACAGTCCCCAAAGTTTTGACTCATTTCAGCATTAACTCAAAAGTCCACGTCCAAAGTCTCATCTGAGACAAGGCAAATATCCCTTCCCCCTATGAACATGTAAAATTAAAAGCAAGTTAGTTACGTCCTAAATACAATGAGGGTACAGGCATTGGGTAAATACACCCATTTCAAATGGGAGAAATTGACCAAAATGAAGAGGCTATAGGTCCCATGCAAGTCCAAAATCCAGGGAGGAAGTCAAATCTTAAAGTTCCAAAATGTTCTCCATTGGCTCCATGTCTCATATCTAGGTCACTCTGATGCAAGATGTGGGTTTCCATGGTCTTGGGTAGCTCTGCTTCTGTGGCTTTGCAAGGTATAGCCTCCCTCCTGGCTGCTTTCACAGGCTGGTGTTGAGTGTCTGGGGCTTTTCCAGGCATAGAATGGAAGCTGTTGGTGGATCTACCATTCTGGGGTCTGGAGGATGGTGGCCCTCTTCTTACAGCTCCACTAGGCAGCACCCCAGTGGGGACTGTGTGAGAGTTCCAACCCCACATTTCCCTTCTGCACTGCCCTAGCAGAGGTTCTCCATGAGGACTCTGCCCTGTAGTATACTTCTGCCTGTGCATCCAGGCATTTCCATACATCCTATGAAATTTAGGTGGAGGTTCCCAAACCTCAATTCTTGACTTCTGTGCACCTGCAGGTCCAACACCATGTGCAAGCTGCCAAGGCTTAGGACTGCACCCTCTGAAGCCACAGCCTGAGTTGTATGTTGGCTTCTTTTAGCCATTGCTGGGATGCAGAGCATGAAGTCCTGAGACTGCACAAAGCAGCAAGGCCCTGGGCCCAGCCCCCAAAACCATTTTTCCCTCCTAGGCTTCTGGGTATATAATGGGAGGGACTGCTGTGAAGACCTCTGTCATGCCCTGAAGACATTTTCCTCATTGTCTTGGTGATTAACATTTGGCTCTAAGTTATTATATGCATTTCTGCAACTGGCTTGAATTTCTCCTCAGAAAATGGTCTTTTTCTTTTTTATTACATTGTCAGGCTGCAAATTTTCTGAACTTTTTTGCTCTGTTTTGCTTTTAAACATAAGTTCCAATTCCAAACCATATATTCGTGAATGAATAAAACTGAACGCTTTTAACAGCACCCAAGTCACATCTTGAATGCTTTGCTGCTTAGAAATTTCTTTCACCAGGTACCCTAAATCATCTCTCTCAAGTTCAAAGTTCCACAGATCTCTAGGGCAGGGACAAAATGCTGCCAGTCTCTTTGCTAAAGCATAGCAAGAATCACCTTTGGTCTAATTCCCAATAAGTTCCTCATCTCCAGCTGAGACCACGTCCGCCTGGACTTTTTGGTCAAAACTACTCAACAAGTCTCTAGGAAGCTCCAAATTTCCCCACATTGTCCTTTCATCTTCTGGGACCTTCAAACTCTTCCAACCTCTGCCTGTTACTCAGTTCCAAAGTCACTTCCACATTTTTGAATCTTATTAGCAGTGCCCCACTCTACTGATACCAATATACTGTATTAGTGCATTTTCATACTGCTGGGAAGAAATATCTGCGACTGCTTAATTTATAAAGAAAAAAAACAGGTTTAATGGACTCACAGTTCCACATGGGTGGGGAGACCTCACAATCATGGCAGAAAGTGAAGGAGGAGCAAAGGCATGTCTCACGTGGCAGTAGATATGACAGCATGTGCAGGGGAACTGCCCATTTTAAAACCATAAGATCTTGTGAAAGTCATTCATTATCATTAGAACTGCAAGGGAAAAACCAACCCCAATGATTAAATTACCTCCCAAGCGGTCTCCCCGTGACACTTGGGGATTATGAGATTTAGGTGGGGACACAGTCATACCATATCACTTTATGTTATTTGTTTATTCCTGCACTACAGATTTATAGGATATGGTATTGCTTGGCAGACAAATTCACCTGTCTTACTTTTCTTAAGAGTATCTAGACCATTCATGGGTTTTTGTACATTTATGCTCATTTTAGAAATATGTATTCAAGTTTAGGTTCAGAGTTAAGTTGAAATCACTTTTTATCCACAGATTAGAATGTCTGACACATTTTGAGTCTTATTTTTAAAATCTCAATCTAACCTCTGATCATAAAGACCTTTACTTTTTTGTCTTTTTAAAATTATTATATTGGGTTCTTGGCCAATTTCCATTTGATTTGTTCCTAAGAACACTGTATTTTTGTTGCCATGGTAAAAGGACATTATTAGTTAAATTTTCTGCTCCTTGTTTTGTAGAGAAATACCAGTTTTTCTGTTGATATTCTATCCAGCAACCATTATTTATAATACTTTTTAGCTAGAGTTTCTTGAATTTTCTATGTAGGGAGTCATTTTATTTGCAAATAAGACAGTTTTGTTTTTCCTTTTCCAATCTGTGCCTTTTAAATGTTTTTTTTTTTTTCAAGTTTATTGGTTGGAAGAAATAAAGTTGCTTGCACTAAAAAGTTTACCCAAATACGGATTTATCTGTAACATTGTATAGCCCGATCTTCTGTCCCTTAATTTCCTATCCCCAGATTAGTTTGTTAGATCTGGATGCTTGATTACATTTAGATTTTGTGTGTGTGTGTGTGTGTGTTTCTGTGTGTGTTATAATGATATTTTATATTTCCACTATGAATCTCATAATGTTTATTCATCTCATTTTTTGAGATATTGGCAAACCCAATTATCATTGCCTAGAACTATTTGCTAGACTTCAAAAAGTGGCCATAAATTATTCTCTTCTCTATTTTCTCTGCTCTCTTTGCGATAGACTTTTCCATTCCTCCCATTAAAAATGGAATTCACTTCTTGCCCTCTTGACTCTGGGCTGGTGTTGTGATCTGCTTTCATCAGCATAATCCAGGGCATGTGAATTTGGAGAGTTTAAGCACAGGACTCCAGAGACCTTCTATTCGTGCCCTGTTGCTGCCCTGAAACCACTAGCCTTCTTTAATATAATATGTAGAGAGAAAGGTTGAGCTGAGAGTCAGTACCAACTGACAGATGTGTGAGAAGTCTTTTCAGACCATCTGACCTGATTGATTCTCAATGTATGTTTTCTAGGGGAGACCAGCATATTGACAAGTTTAGCCCTTATATTCACAGAATTACCTATCCAAAGAACTGTAAGTTAATACATGACTGTTGTTTGTAAATGACCTCATTTTGAGACTATGTATTATATAATAGATATGTGATATAAGTTTTGTATTTATTATGGGCTACTAATAATATTCTAATTCTATCAATACTTACTATCTGGAATACTTGTGTGACACTGACCACTGACCAATTTCTTCCTTGGCCTCCTCCAGCCCGTGGATTTTCAGCTTCTCGTTTTAAAAAAGTGTCATTTCTTCCTCTGGTCTCCTCTTCTAACATTTCTATTTCTGTCAGTAAATGTCAATATATCTCTATCCCACAGATACCTTAGGTTTTTCCATTTTTGCTATCTACATGAGAATATCCAATTGAATAGAAAGATTTTGGATTTCAAAACTATATGCCCTGTTGGGGCTTCACAAACTGATTTATAAATGCCCTCATCCTCACATATTCACAAAATGTCCTCTTTCTGTTTTTTAGGGGATTTTTGTTATTTTTGCAATGCATTCAAACAAGTAAAATAAACTCTTATAAGCTAAAATATTACATTGCACAAAAGGCTAATGCATAATCGGTAATCATGTATTTTTGTATGATTAAAGCTAATATGTTTACTGTATGTAAATATGCCTAAGTAGATTTATTTGTTGTTAGAATTCATTTTATGTATTTCCAAGTACATTAATATACATACATGTTTCAATCAAAGACTTAGCCAGCTAAATATTCTGTAGTTGGGAAAAAATAAAATATTTACACTATGAATTTTGAAAAATGTGTTTTATTATATATAAGCAAGGCATACATAAAATATGTTTTGATTTCATACTCTATAATTAAATTTCATAATATAAAATCAAGCTCAGTCAATTCTTTTATTTATCACATTTTATTCAGGTTTAATTTAAAGTAATTTAACATATCTTTGGGATTAAACTACAGTAGTTTTCTACTTTATTCCTTTAGGTATTTTATGTTAAACTATATACCATCTCTTTGATCTACTCAGGAGGGTCTGTTAGATAAATCGTTTGATTGCAGTAATAAATACAACTGTGTCTCAATTTCCTCTTTCCAAAAAGTGTGATTTGTGAGGTTTAACTAAAATATAGTACGTGATATAGAAGGCAACAGGTAAGTAACAGCTAGGATTATTTACATAATATATTTTCACAAGTAAATTCACAATTATACATTTGTTGTTATTACTGTAAAACAAGCAGATGCTAATTAATGAGGATTTTTTTCTACTGGATGAGAGATCCTCACTGCAACGATCCCATAGCAGTCTAAGTCATAGACATAAAGAAAAAGTACATAGTTGTTGGGCCTGGGAACTGGGAGTTTGGGACTTACGACTGCTTTCTTTCACCATTAATGCACTGATGGTGTCTATCAATTTTGCTTTTGTCTGTACATCTTTGCATGCTTGCTTCATTTTCTTTCTTTTTTTTTTTTGGTCCATATTTTTCTGATGTAAAACAATGTAGACACATCTCTCTGACTCTGGGAAAGTTGAACGAAGAAATGCTTGGAAAGGTGAGACTTCAGGCTGCTCACAGACTATTACTTGCTATGGTCAGAATGTTTGTGTCTCCTCAAAATTCATATGTTTAAATTCTAGCCCCTAAAGGAATGCCATGAGGAGGTGGTGGGGCCTTTGTGAGGTGACTAGATCATGATGGTGGAACCATCACGAATATGATTAGTGCCCTTATGAAAGGAACCCCAGGGAGATCCCTCTTCCCTTCCACCATGTGAGGGCACAGCCAGAAGTCTGCAATCCACAACACAGATGAGGGCCCTCACCAGAAGCCAGCCATGCCAGCACCCTGATGTTGGACTTGCCAGCCTCCAGAACCATGACAAATTAAATTCTCTTGTTTTTTAAGCCACCCAGTTTATGATATTTTGTTATAGCAGCCCCAGCAAACTAAAACAGCAATTTTTATCTTCATCTCTTTTACTCATGATGTCTCCCTTTCTCTGTGCATCTACTTCTCTTGGTCCCTCTCTCCTTAGCAGTTACGTCTGGATCTTTACATTCTCCACTTCCCTGTACCCACCGCTACAGAAAGCCTGTCTCATTCTCAAAGCTCCATGAACTACTTGCTCAAGTCCTCACCCCCCAACTACTCGTCTTCTTGGCCTCTGATTCACAAGACTGAGTATATATAAAATTGTCTCAGTGTAACTTTGAGAAATAGGTCACATATCATAGTTTATGGCACTTTCTTGTCAGGAGCTCACTCCTAAACTAGCAGACTGAGGTTCACAGGTTGCGTCCCCTAACAAGAGGAGGGAGGAACTCAGGAAAGGACAGGACAAGGTTAAGGAATGACGGGTAACCCTGGTAGAAAAAGTATGGCTCTCACTTTCCAAAGGAAGTAATTGTGCTATCTTGGATAATTTTAAAAAATATTAACAAGTAAAAGTCACTTAAAATGATACAGCAAATAAAATAGAGGTAACTATCAATGAACAGATTTGCTTAACTTACAGTCCAGTCTTCACCAAAGAGTACATCCTAGAGCTCTTTATGTCCAGCATTATCACAGGATGATTTGAGAGAAGTTATAATTATGGATTAATATGAAAGACCAAGCTGACTCTCAATCCCTTGAGATTCCATCCATTAATTAAGTCAGGTCACCCGAGAATGACATCCTGGGACCATATGGTCCTGAAAGCTTGCAGAATTGCAGCTGTATTTTGGCAGCTTTTCCACTGACTCTCATGAAAGGCTTCTGCAGGAAACAGCATCAAGCAAGAACATACTGAATTATATGCAAGGAAGCACATCCTTCCCCTCAGCACATCCTATGTGAGACCCACTGTCATAAGGTTATATTAGAGATAATCTACAGGGAAGTTTTGCTCTTCCAGGATAATGTTTTATCTTAAATGACAATGAGCGCTACATAGGTAACCATCTGTAGCTCTCTTTCATTTTGCAGCTAGGAAATTCAGAGCCAAAATCTAGACTTTTCTATGACTGTCATCTTTTAAAATTCCCTTATTTAACTTTTAACCTCTTCCTCCCTCTCCTCCCCTCAATATCATAGTTATAACTTCTTGTTGTAATGTGTACCTTTGTAGTCTTTTAGTTAAAAAAAAAATCTTGCCTTTTAAATGTTTATAGCCTTAGCTCAAGTGGGTGCATGTATATAACACAAGGCTCCATTCTGACCCAAGGAGAATCATCATAGGATCCAAGCCAGTTATATTTCTCTACAATATTAGTTCCATTATATCTCTACTGGAAAAAAAAAAAAAAAGTCTTTCTATATCCCTCTGCTTACAGCAGAATGACAAAATTTACTGTTCAGATTGTCCCCTATTGTAAATTATAAATTATTACCTCCATGTGTTTCCTCGTGTGATTCCATTTCTCTAGGGTGACTTAATTTTTTACATGACAATGAACATTCATGCAGAATATCACATGCCAGTTTATGCTGCTTTATACTTCCTTAAATTATTTTACCCCCACCTACGCTTTGAAATTCAAGTAAAAACCTAAGATTTAACCCTGATGATCCAGATCACAAAAATTCCTCACTTCTCTGACTTCTTCCGATAGTATTTATTAACTGCATCAGGAAGTTTAGCTTGACTTCACTGTAGTGAAAATCTGCCGTTTGAGCGGCTGCCTAGATAAAAGGTTTTTAGTTTTGTTAATGCAGGTGTGTCTTTGCACATGTTCATCCTGTTATCAGTGGTGAAGAAAGGAGTTAACATCGTGGCACTATCTTCAAAAGGTCTTTCTGGCAGGGCCGGCCTTTGATTGACATCTGGGAGCTCAGCTGTCACAATAGTTTCTCCACTCCTCGTTGATAAGTTTGTTTTGCTATGCTGGGGTTGTTGGTACAAACATTGTGATTTATGGTGAAAACCTGGGCAGAGGGTATCTATGTGACCAGCTGCTAGTAAAAATCTAACTAAATAACAAAACAGATAGTTATAGTAAGTAAGCCAAGAAAAAAAAGGAACACAATACAGAGGGACAAACACACAAAAGGAAAAATAACATCATCAAAAACCTTATAGCTGTGAGTACAAAGGACATCAGATCTGTGAGTCCTTCTGTGAATCACCAAACATGTGGCTGGTCTTTGTGACCCCTGAAGACTACCTGAAATGCTGTTAAAAATGACAGTGGGTTGGGTGCGGTGACTCATGTCTGTAATCCCAGCACTTTGGGAAGCCGAGGACGGCAGATCACCTGAGATCAGGAATTTGAGACCAACCCAACCTAGCAACATGGTGAAACTCCATCTCTACTAAAAATACAAAAATTAGCCAAGCACAGTGGCGGGCACCTGTAATCCCAGCTACTCAGGAGACTGAGGCAGGAGAATTGCTGGAACTGAGGAGGCAGAAGTGCAGTGAGTAGAGATTGCACCATTGCCCTCCAGCCTGGGCAATAGAGTGAGACTCTGTCTCAAGAAAAAATAAAAATAAAAAAGACAGTGAAGGTATAAAATAGGTATAACTTCACAATGACTAAAAAGGAGATGGGAGTGAGCAATAGTAACAGTGTGGCAGAAGAAAAGTGTGCAGATTTGTCCCAAACAAAGGGCAGTGCAGAAAACAGAGAGGGGAAGAAGATGAGAGTCGATATCAGTGTCGATCCTTCCACAACCCCCACAAAGCTCGAGACTGAAAAGCCAGGCACAAGGGAAGGCCGGAATCACACCGGTGCCTTAAGGGGGTTATTGGAGTCAAAGAATTACAGCCCTCTGGTCACCCAGACTGGTATTTTTACCAGCTCCAGAGATTAGTCGCTTTCATTTTAGAAAAAAAAAAAAAAGTTTTATTTTTAAAAATAAAAAAGAAATGACTCCAGGTTGATCCTGCAATTTCTTAACTATCTCTCCACCAGTGTGGCACTTGACAAAGCCTACCCAGGTGCCCCAAGTTTTCAAGCAACATCTGACACTTTCATTCTTGTATGTGATTTGACAATCCAGGCTTATCAGACATCTGAGCAAATTGTACCGCATGTGAGAGCTATATAAAAACATCATTACACAAAAAACTTGACAGCTTCAGTTTTGTATTAAAGTCTTTACTTCTCCAGTATAGCAGAGGCCACAGGCAGCTGTTTTATGCACTGCACCCAGCCCTGTGTGGAGGTCACTCACCCAAGCTCAGATGAACAGAGTATTTTCCTCATGCATTTGGTCCGTCTACATTTGTAAGTTTGGCAAGGGAGTGAGCGTTTGTTTTTATCTTCCATATGGCAGGAAAAAAAAAAAAAAAAAAAAAGCAGCAGCAAGCCTGATGAAAGAGGGGATTAAATAAAAGGAGCTGAGATGAGCTGAGATGAGAGTTGGAAAATTAGAAAGGATCCCAGTCCATGCTGATCCCTTCCATGGAGCGGCTGTCTGCCTCCAGCTGAGTCCCCCCGCCTCCCGCTGAGTCCGGGAGACACCTCTGTCTGCTCTCACTGTTTCCCTGTCCCGATTAGACTAGCTCCAGCGGGAGAACTGAGATCTTGATAGGCTGCCCTGAATGGATTTTCAATTGCATCATAATTAAATTCAATCTCAGCCATATGCATGAGAAACATAGGCTTTTGTTTTTAAATGACCAGAACCTAGCATATTACTATATACAGGGCAGGCTCTCGCTTTCTCTAGAATATGCATAATATATTAAATATTATTATAGATATTAGATTAATATGTTATAATAATATATTATTATGAATGTTATATTATTTTCATATATTACAATAATGCAATAACATATATTATTATAGTAATATATTTGCATATGTAACTCAGTAAGTTAAGAATGAACATTTTTATTTTTATTGGCTTCTGTTTCTCGGCGTTCTGAGAGTATCATCAATCGTTAACTCTATCCCTAAAGCTTGTAGGCAGGGCAGTGTAAAGGGTATTTTTCACTCTTTTACACTTGTGGCAGCCTTTGTCACACATCGCCTCATTACGTTCACTCTGACCTGTTCTACACCTGAAACCCGGAACTGCTGCCAGTCTCCATGATGGCTGTCCCACCCACAGCTCCCTCTTGCTCGTTGGCTTTGACACAGGGTATCTGTCCCCTGGTCCCACACAGGCTGCGCTCTGGTTTCAACTCCATTGCCTGCTCTGAGCAGAGAACTCGCTCCTTAACAACTGATAACTGGAACTTAACTCTGAAGCTCCCTGAACTCAGCTGCAGCCAGCTAGCTTCATTTCAGCAAGCATGTTGTCAAGATCAAACTGAACAAGTAACTCCATGTGAATACATTTGCTTTAGATAGCATAGCATGTGATATTGGCCTGTATTGTGACACAAGTTTTAATAATGCATGCTACCCTGCACAAAGTCAATCTTTTAGTGAAATTTAGTAGAGAGTGGTGATTAAACAAAAGTAATGGGTCCATTTAGATAAGAAAATATTAAAATTTTGCCAAAGAAAGAAAAATTTTGCCAAAAGGTATGACTATTTTCAAAAAGTTAGACCATGTTTGAACATGTAAAAGGTCTTCCCACCACAAGACGTTAACTCTGGCTCCATTCAAGGTGAGCAAAACAATGAATCTGACATAACTTTTCTTACTTAAGCAGTGTTTTTTGTTTCCCAGTACCCTCATCTCATCCAGGTGTTTTAAAACTGACATTTTATTTCTGATTTTTTTTGTGTGCATAAGTACAGAAATAAGTTGAGCTTCCTAGAGCATACAGTATCATCTGTTATTTCTTTTTCAACTAAAATTACTGCATTGGCTCATTTATAATTTCCCGGCATTTGGCCCATCTTTAAAATTCTTAACATTATAGCTAAAAGCCTTGTGGAGACTTTTGCCAACACCTTAAGTATCTTATTAATTGGGTTTGAAAATTGTGTGTAGACTGGACATTCAATTCATTCAATTAAAATTAATGAGAATGCATGAGGCTGCTGGTTCAGAGTTGAGTTCTTGCCAACCTATCTGTAACCGAAAGTAAAATGTGCTCACTTTTGGACAAAGTCCCTGTCACAGTCACCGAATGACCATACAGTGCTCCATCATTGCCAGTGATTCCTCGATACCACTTCCCACTATTTCTGAAGTTCCCATTGTCCCATGGGATTGATGTTCTTGGCTGTAGCTTTTTTTTTTTTTTTTGCAGATGATTAAATAGTCCTGGGCTGCCTGGGAAGATTTATTTGAAGTTGTGGAAAATGAATGTTTGAAAAAAATAATTTTTAAAAACAATATTTACAGAGAAGAATTTTGAAACATTTTTATTTGTCTTATTTGATTGTCTTTAGACTCAAGCTCCACCATTTAGAAATTATTCCTCTGGTTCTAGTTGAAGACATGGTTGCATTGGAAAGAAACATATTGAAAGGAAAGAATTTAATTCAGACCATTAGTAAACATACTTGTAATGTTATTTTATTCTTAGCTATTCAAGTAATAATGATTTTCTACTCTTATTTGTCATAGCAACAATGTCAGTGTGGGTTTCAGGAGTGTATACATGAATTTAAAATAAGGAAAAACTGTACACCACAATATTCTTCCTCACTGGACTGTAAGAAGACTTAGACATTAGGATGTTGTCTTTATATATTTTTATTTCCCTCATAGCTCTATTTCCATATTTTGTATCTGGGTTTAGCCATTCAAATATTGCTCAAATAAATGAAATGAATGACTTGGATTTGAATTTACCATTTTACCTACATTTAAAGCACACAGTGGCAACTGTATTCCCTTCCCTGAAATTTTGAATGTCACAAACTTAAAGTACATGAAGATAGACACTTAAGACTCTATCTAGTCTTGGAGCTGACTGTATAACCAAAATGGAATAGTATGGGTGCAGTTGGGGAAATGCCATTTATCACATTAGTCTAGAATTCCTTCTGTTCTGAAACAAATACCCAGACATTATTTTTAGCTTATATATAACTTGCAAAGAGCTGTACTTGGATACCTACCAAATAAAAAATGTTAAGTATAACCACAGAGACATTCTTTCTTATTCTGAAGAATAAAGGCATATCATCAAAGTTAAATAGAATTATGTGGTCTTAACTAATTATGATTTAATTAGTATAAACCGGATTTTTAGAACTAGGGTCCTTTAAAAAATGCTGAAAAAAGATATTCCAAATGCGAATCGGTCTTTGTAATGGTTGGTGTAAAATCTGGTGACATTAAAAGTGACCTTTGTTCCAGTCCCACCCCCATGCCTAATGCACCTGGGCACCTGGAATAAAACACTCAGCTTGCGGTTCTGAGTTTCTTATTGTGAGAAGTAGGAGCCAGATTCTCTAACTTTCCATGGATTGCATTTGATGACTTTTTTGTTCTGAGCCAGTTATCACGCTTATTAGCATGATATCATTTCCAACCAAGTTAAATTCATTAACTTGGAATTTAACATTCCAAGTTAAATTCATTAACAAATGAAGTAAGCATGTACACTTAGCTGGATGAGAAAGTGCCCATGATCCACAGCAGTGAGGCTCTTCTATAAGCATTGTTTCATCATCCCCCTTTTAGAATCACCCTCTGCTTCCACCTCCAGCAGTGTGAATGGGCATTTAATGCTAGTAAATTATTTTCCACTCTCCAACGATCTGCTTTCTAGCTACCTTCTGTTTCTTTTGAAAATTCTCCATGGAAGTTACCTTCTGTTTGCGACATCATTTTTTCTCCCTAAATCACCATTCTCTTCTACCTCTCCATGGCATTTGACGCTGTTACACATATGATCTACTGTATGCTTTCAAACATTTCATTATGTTGCAGTTTATCTACCTCTTTCTACCGTTTTAGCCATAAAACAGTCCATAATACCTTCTGGTTTTTTTTTTAATGAGATACAGTCACCTGAAACTCTTAACACAAGCAAATACTTTCCATGATGCTTAAAATGTGTACAGCTCTCAATTTTATTTACCCAGCAAAATTTACTGATCACTATTCTAAGCTTGCCACTGTACAAGGGATTCTAGACAGAATGATGAGAAAATAGGCACCAGCCCTGCCTTTTATGTGGCTTTCAGTCTAGTGGGAAAGACAACAACTGATAAAGTAGGCATATGATACGAGTTAACTGATAGGTCCTTCTAAGGGAAGGGTCTCAGTTCTAGCCAGCCCATCTGAAGGAGTCTGACCTAGCTGTAGGGGGTTCCATTTTAGGTTGAGCAGCAGGATGTGAAGAGGAACTGTGGCAGGAAGTATTTAATAACACGGTGTGTTTTAAGAACTGAAAATAAAAAGGTATTTATATATACAAAAGAAAAAACCAGTAAGTTATGTGTCTATTAAATATATGATGCTCTGAGTAATTTATTATGTAGCTGAGGTTACTGTGGGATCTGACATCCACCCATATGTCTGTTGAGAAGGCAATTTATACCGATCTCTAAAAATACCCTTGTTGAGGCATTTCATTAGTAAATATACTTGTAATGTTATTTTATTCTTACTTATCCAAGTTCTTACAAATATAGACCATTACAGTAATTAGTTACCAATGGTAGAGCCTTTGGCCTTGCGATTCCACATATTTCAAATACTTTTATCTATCTGTCTGTCTGTCTGTCTATCATCTCAATCAATCATCTATTTATCATATATCATCTATCTATCTATCTATCTATCTATCTATCTGTATATAGTTAGTGTGCTCAGTGTGTGTGTGTTTAGGAGGTTGGGAATTCTAGCTTAAACAAGTAGGTAAACAAAACGATTGCCAGATGAATTAGGTATGGCTAATACCCCTAGAGCTACTAATAATGTTTAAGCGCAGAAGTAGTTTTTCCTTATCAGCTGTGGAAGGCAGTTCTGAATGGGCATTCTGAGGACACAGAAGGAGATGTGGTTGTCTGGGGGAAGAGGCACTGAAAGGAACACTTTTCTTTCTAGAAAGTGTTTCTGAGGAACACTTTCTCTGAGGAGCACTTTTTCTTTTTCTCTTCTTGAGTCAGGGAGGACTTGGCTCTCAATAATACTCATCGTGGGATGACTCTTCAGAGGGATGCAAGATGCATTGCTTCCTTTGGAGACAACAGTTATGCCATCCGCGACCTCTGTCCCTTACAGAACTCCCAGGTAGGAGATACAATACATACAGTGATCCTAAATAGAAATCTCTGTCATATTGGCCAGGGTTTCTCATCAACAAATTGTTGGTAAAGTTTTCCTTCTGTGTGAATATATGAAACTAACCTATTTAAAAATAAAATGTATCTCAAAAAGAAAAATGTGATGTATCTTGGGAGTCTTGTACTTTACAAATATAGTCGACAGTATTAGTTCTGACCCACTAAATCAATCCATTGATATTCAGGCAAAACTCTGAAAAGTGTAAACATGATTTTTCACAAAGTAAATAAAAATTACAGTCGTGTTATAAGCAATGATCTGCTCTCTACAACCTACTATAACCTTTTCATTCAATATGATCTTTCTAAACAATGTCCCCAGATGACGAAGTATGCAGTAGAACTAGGGTCCTTTAAAAAATGCTGAAAAAAGGCCAGTTTTAATTTCTATGTATATTCCCAATTAATTATATATCCCAATATTTATACAGCACTCAGCCACTTGCAAAGTGTTTTCACACTTTCACGTTTATTATTATCTCATCTCAAATTAACATCGCTCTTTGGTAAAACAAGTGGGTATTATAATTCCAATTTGAGTGGTGAAGAAGAGATTCAAAGAAGTTAATTATTTGCCCAACATCAAATAAAAAGTGATTTGCAGAGCTAATAAGAGTCGTAAGTATTTACTAGTCAACAAACACATCCTGGTCCTTATGACAGGTGTGTCATATACATTTCCCTATAATGCTTGCCTCAGCCTTTGAAGGAACATAATATTACCTCCAACTAACTATCATCACCAAGTTAACCCAGGTAAGTAAGTAGCGGAATCTAAAATTACAATGGTGTTACAAATTAAACTAAAAACTAAACTAAGAGCATTTCACTGTGTGTTATAAAACAGTTTTCTCTCATCCAGATTAGCTTTGCTTCTTTCATTTAATAATTTATATCAAGACATTTGCTTTCATAGAAAAATTTGGGTATATATTTTTCAAGTCAAAGAATGACATATAAAATAATGTATAGTGGAGGTGGTATCTTTTTAAAAAGTAACTCTTTTGAATGGTAATTTTCTATCAGATTACCAATTTCTTCTCCTCCCTGAAGAGAGCTTTAATAGGAGAGTCAGCATATGGCAGTGTTGACTTAGGTGCTGCAACATGAAATAACTGGAAATGTTTAACTCATGTTCATACTTATTTAATTATTTTAGACATTCCTCTTAGTGAATATTTAGATAATGAAGTAGAGAAGAAATCCTATGGGAGCTTTATCATCATCATCAAATATTTATTTCTAAGCACCTCACAAAATAAAGAAGATATAACTTCTTCCTAAACTTATAAATTGGAAAAAGGGGATCTAAAGACTACACATCCAGAATGAAGTATTTTTCAAATAATTAATTAAATTTATGCTTACAAATAAAAAATCAAATGAGTTTAAAGGAATAATTAAAATTAAGAAATATTGGGGAAATATTTGAAGGTAAACTTTCTATCTAAGAGGATATGGGTCAAGGTGATGTAGCTGTCAAATTACCAGAGTAATTTTTAGGAGCTGCTTTGATAAGTTTATAGAGTAGAAGCAAATGAAGCTACCTACGGTAGAAAAGAGTAGATGTTGTCTTCCTCAAAAAATTACATATTACACATATTACAGTGCCTGGTTTTTTAAAGTAAAGTGCCCAGATGTTGGGGAAAAAAACTATTTTTGCTATTGTTTCAGTGTCTCTGAAAATAGATTGCTTCAATTTTTGGTGCTAGGATATTGATATTATAAGATATAGCACAGTGAACTAAAACTGGCTCATGAATTTGGGATTTTTAATGCAAAAGAATGAATCAATCACTGTGAAGATTCAACTGGAGAAAAAGCTTCAAGGGATGGAATTTATATCATCTTAAATTAGATTATTTTTCAGAGCATTACTCTTTAGGGACGTTACCTACCTTAATTCTAGTAAGCAAGAAGACAACTAAAGATAATTTATATGTTCTTCTAATAATACTTTTGAATATTAATTCTGAAGAATTATCTAATCTCTGACTCTCATGTACATTGCTATTTGACTCATTACTTGAAAACACTTGTGTAACTCATATTAAACACTATTAGTGTTATCAATGCGGCCACAGCTCTGTGGTTATTGCTTTGCTGTGCGGACATTTTACTTCTCCATATCTCTATTGCCACTTAGTTCCGTCGAATTTGATTCTCTATTTTAAGAAGCAAAGTCGAGTTATACTAGGTGCAGGAGTTGATGGGGTCATTCATTCATAAACTCTCAAAGAACCAAGTAATAAGTTGGTTTCCATATGTAGCACTGCCCTCTACTGGGCAAAGAAAAATCTGATGTTATTAATGGGTTTCTAATTACAGTACTGAAGGGCAGCTTGGTAGAAAATACTGGTAGAGATATTCGAATTGAACTACCCTGATAGTTTTTAAGGTGAAGAGGCTGATAATTATTATCATAGAATATGAGAATCTTAACATTTTGTAAAGACATTTTTACTTCCTTTTGCTCTTGTTTTGATTAAACATGATCTTTGATTTGACCTTAGATTCTTTCGAAGCTTCAACATATGAAAGATACGGTATATTGTACTATAAACCAGTAATGTGATAATGAAATTAAAGTCAATTTGGCATTAATTCAAGGACTTTTTATTTGAGTTTGTTCTTGGGAGACATAAACAAGTATCTTTATTGTTTAAATTGTTTATAATTTATTTTGTTTATAACTTTATAATCAGTTTGTATTTGAATGCTAATATTTGGATGTTGGCTTTAAGGTATACCTTCTGTAGGATATCAACAAGAGTCTGTGAAGTGTTATCTTTTCTCTTTTTCTCCTTACCCTGTTACAATGTAGGGCTGGGGTTTGAGGAATTCACACCGTAACCAGACTCTGCTAATTACCATAAAAGACAAAGGTTCGCTATAAGTTTTTAGTGTGCTCATAAACATAAACTCTAAGCAATGTTGAATAACATTGGAAAATATGATTAGTTACATCAGCAAATGTAAAAAATTTGGATCAAACTGGGTAATACAGTCAGCATTAGATGTCAGAACATACGGAGATGGCAAAAACACACACACGATATTTTTCTGCATTGTTTCTATGATTTCAAATCCAATGAAGCTCACATCTTTTTAAATTTTGCATGTCATATTAATATTTGTTTGTCTCAATAAAACTTTTACAAGATACAGAATGACAGAAGACTCGATATTATTCCCTTACAGGCATCTGTAATGATATTCCATGTATTTGTTGGGGAAGAAACAAACTTTTAACAATCAGCTGAATTAAGGTAGAATTTATACCCATCTGTGAAAACAGAGGATACATTAAAGACATTTGCCAGTTAGGCCGGGTGTGGTGGCTCACACTTGTAATCCCAGCACTTTGGGAGACCGAATGATCACTTGAGGTCAGGAGTTTGAGACCAGCCTGGCCAACATGGTGAAACTTCTTCTCATTCTCAAAAATTAGCTGGGCATGGTGGTGCACATCTGTAATTCCAGCTACTCAGGAGACTACGGCAGGAAAATCGCTTGAAACCTGGAGGCAGAGGTTGCAGTGAGCTGAGACTGTGCCACTGTACTCCAGCCTGGGTGACAGAATGAGACCCCATTTCAAAAAAATAAGTAAATAAAATAAAGATATTTGCCAGTTGGGAACAAAGGGGGTATCGGATGGCAGGGAAAAGATTCTTCTCTGAAAACACTTTTTGTTGACTCTTTTTGATTACAATATTACTCTAACCTGAAAGTGGAAGGTAATAAACGCCTTTCACTGAGGATTTTTTTTCAGAAAGATTTACCAACAATTTTATGAATATGATGATCCAAAAGTCATATTTTTCAGTAGCACTATATTTATAAGAATTCTAAAGAGAATGAAATATTAATGGTATCTATTTCTTGTAAAAGTGACATGGCTGGTAGGGATGCAGTAAATGCCTTGAATTTTTAACTGCCCCAAATGCCTTAAATCCTATTACTGAGCATTCTTGGGGCTACTGTGAACACTTACTTGAGTTTCAATGCACATTCTAAGAATAAAAGCATCATGACATAACCCCATCCAATATCCTTGATGATTTTCTGTTATCTATGGGTTAAAATCTAAAATCCCCCTTATTGGCATGAGACCCTGCAGATGTTACCTCTCTTTTCTTCTCACCCTTGATATCCACTATGCATGGCTGGTGTACTTACACACAGTCACCCATATCCAGCAAACAAACCCTATCAAACTCTTCTATTTCTCTAAAACAGAAATTCTTCATTTAGAGTACACAGAGGAGACATGATAAGAATTTCATTGATCTACAATATAATGAATAGAAGATACTTAAAATCTTGTCTTCACAATCACTAACTTAAATTTAGCGGGTCTTTCTTTTATGAATGTAAGCAGACAGCAATCGTGAGAAGTAGTTGATTCGCGCAGATCACATAACCAAAAAAAAAGAAGTCCTTGAGACTTTCTCACCAATGGAAATTATCTTTATTTTTATTATATATTGTACTTGTTGCAGATACTCAAATTGTCATTAACTCATGGATTACTTTAAAATTATAGTAGGTATAAGAGCTAACATTAGATCTATCCTAATAATCAGTAATTAAGCATAAATTTCATTACACATTTTTTAATGATTAGGCAGTTGTGCTTATAACTTTTTCATCATCATATTTTTAACTGTTATGACTTATTTAGTCAATTTATAATTAATGTAATTATCAATATATACATTTTATTCTTCTATTTGCTGTCTATTTAATTTTTAAAAAATCATTTTTCTAATTTCTTGCCTTCTTTGTACTAATCAAACATATTTTTGTCATTTTTCCCTATAATTATATCATTAATTAAACATGATTTTAGTATTCTTTTAATAGTTACCTTGGATATTACAATTTATGTCATTGACTTACACAGTCTATGACAAATTATTTTTTAAATGTGACAAAACTCTTAAAGGAACTAAAATAACAACATCTCAAAAAATAAACACAGAACTAATCCAAGAAACTTTTGAATGGCCTGTGTCTTCAGTCATATATACCTTCAATGGAATACAAATTAAAGATAAAAAGAAACAAATAGAAAATTTGGACTTTATTTAGGGAATTTTTTGCTGTTCGTGTCGTGAGAGTTCTAATTCTAAAATGACTTGATGTGTACAGGAGAACTAAACAAATGAATAACTGTGTAAATATTTGGGAATCAGAGTTTTTTTCTGTGGGAGAAGAGTTTATGTATATGGATGAGGAAAAGAGAGGGAGATCCTGGTGATGAATTGCACCAAAGTTGTGTTATTTAACCAGTATTTTCTAATTGTTAGGGTGAAGTGACAGTCATCCTAGATTTGTTCATCCTATGTATTAG
Source organism: Macaca thibetana thibetana (assembly GCF_024542745.1). NCBI lineage: Eukaryota > Metazoa > Chordata > Mammalia > Primates > Cercopithecidae > Macaca > Macaca thibetana. The sequence goes on along the minus strand of NC_065583.1, from coordinate 164,710,801 downwards.
TTTGTTTTCACAGTGCTATAAAGAACTATCTAAGACTGGGTAATGTATAAACTAAGAAGGTTTAATGACTGACAATTCCACATGGCTGCGGAGGCCTCAGGATGCTTATAATCATGGCAGAAAGCAAAGGGTAAGCAAGGCACATCTTACATGCTGGTGAGCAGTGGGAGGAAGTGTCACACTTCTAAACCATCAGCTCTCCTGAGAACTCACTCACTATCATGAGAACAACATGGGAGAAACCGGCCCCATGATCCAATCATCTCCCATCAGGTCCCTCCCTTGACACATGGGGATTACAATTTGAGATGAGGTTTGGGTGGGGACACAGAGCCAAACACTATAATTCTGTCTCTGACCCCTCCCAAATCTCATGTTCTTTTCACATTTCAAAACCAATCATGCCTTCCCAACAGTCTCCCAAAGTCTCAACTCATTCTAGCATTAACTCAAAAGTTCAAATCCCAAGTCTCATCTGAGACAAGGCAAGTCCCTTCCGCCTATAAACCTGTGAAATGAAAAGCAAATTAGTTACTTCCAAGATTAAATAGGGGTACAGGCATTAAGTAAATAGTTTCATTCCAAGTGGGAGAAATTGACCAAAACAAAGGGGCCACAGGCTTCATGCAAGTCCAAAACCCAACAGGGCAGTCATTTAATCTTAAAGTTCTAAAGTAATCTCTTTTGACTACATGTTTCATAACCAGGGCATCCTGAGGCAAGAGATGGGTTTGAATGGCATTGGGCAACATCACTGCTGTGGCTCTGCAGGGTACAGCTCCTGCAACTGCTTTTGGGGGCTGGCATCGAGTGCTTGCAGCTTTTCCAGGTGCAAGGTGCAAGGTGTCAGTGGGTCTACCATTCCAGGGTTTGGAGAATGGTGGCCCTCCTCTTACAGCTCCACTAGGCAGTGCCCTAGTGGGGTCTCTGTGTGGGGGCTCCAACCCCTCATTCCCCCTTTGCATTACCCTAGTTGAGGTTCTCCATGAGGGCTCCAGCCCTGCAACAGACTTCTGCCTAGAAATCCGGGCATTTCCATACATCCTCTGAAATACAGGCTGAGACTCCCAAAGCCCAACTCTTGTCTTCTGTGCACCCACAGGCCCAACATCACATGGAAGCCATGAGTGCTTGGGGCTTGCACCCTCTGAAGCAATGGCCCAAGCTGTACCTTGGCTGATTTTAACGATGGTTGGAAATGGAGCAGCTAAGACACAGGACACCATATCCCAAGGCTGCACAGAGCAGCAGGGCCCTGGGCTGGGCCCACGAAAACCATTTTTCCCTTCTAGGTCTCCAGGCCTGTGATTGGAGGGGTTGTCATGAAGATCCCTGAAATGTCCTGGAGACATTTTCCCTATTATCTTGGCTATCAACATACATCTCCTCATTACTATGCAAATTTCTGCAGCTGGTAGCTTGAATTTCTCCCCAGAAAATGGGATTTTCTTTACTACTGCATGGTCAGGTTGCAAATTTTCCAAACTTTTTTGTTATGCTCTCCTTTTAAACATAAGTTCCAATGTCAAATGATCTCTTTGTGAATGAATATGGCTGTACACTTTTAGAAAGAGCCAGTCATCTATTGAATGCTTTGCTGCTTAGAAAGCTCTTCTGCCAGATACCCTAAATGATAACTCTCAAGTACAAAGTTCCACAGATTTCTAGGCAGGGGCATAATGCCTTCAGTTTCTTTGCTAAAGCATGGCAAGAGTGACCTTTCCTCCAGTCCTCAAGAAGTTCCTTATCTCCATCTGAGACTACCTCAGCCTGGAGTTCATTGTCCATATCACTATTAGCATTTTGGTCAAAATTGTTCAACAAGTCTCTAGGAAGTTCCAAACTTTCCCACATCTTCCTGTCTTTTGCTGAGTCCTCCAAACAATTTCAACCTCTGCCCATTACCCAGTTCCAAAGTCACTTCCACATTTTTAGGTTATCTTATAGCAGTGGCCCACTCTGCAGGTACCAATTTTCTGTATTAGTCCATTTTTCACCCTGCTATAAAGAACTACCTGAGACTGAGTAATTTATAAACAAAAGAGGTTTAATTGACTCACATTTCCTTGTGGCTGGGCAGACCCCAGGATACTTATAATCATAGCAGAAGGTGAAGGGGAAGCAAAGTACATCTTACATGGCAGTAGGAGAGACAGAGAGAAAGAGAGGGGAAGTGCTATGCATTTAAACTATCAGATCTCATGAGAACTCACTGACTATCATGAGGACAGCATGGGGGAAACCAATCCCTAAATCCAATCACCTCCCACCAAGTGCCTCCCTTGACACGTGGGATTACAATTTGAGATGATATTTGGATATGACGCAGAGCCAAGCCATATCATTCTAGGCAGAAGAAGTTTCTCAAAAAGATGATGTTGAAAACCTTGTTGTCAACCTTGAAAGAAAGAAAGTCCTAATGGGGCAGAAATGAAGAGGGAAGCTGCGCACCAAGTGGGAGCTGATACCATGGCCATCATAAGGATTTGGTACCTAGGTAAAGCTCCTAGGGCTGCTGGCAGGGAGGTTATTATTCAAGAAGGACATGACAGAAAATCCTTGATTGTGCACAAGGGAGGGATCTTAAAATAAGATCCTTGCCTAATGGTGGGTGCCTCAAAGTGCTGTCCTGCTCCCTAGATAAGACAAGAGGAACTACATACTGGCACTCAAAAGTGGTTAGGATGGCTGCCACCAAAAAAAAATCCTAGGATGAGTGGAGGGAAAAGCCAGCTTCCAGAACTGCAAAACTCTAGGTGTGAATTGCTGTGCATAAAACTAACATAAAATAAGTGAAAGACCAGTGAAACTTTGTAGCTCTGAAATGGGGGAAAATAGCCCATAGAAGAGACATATTTGCCTCTCTCCATAAACAAATTAACAAACAAATAAATGTATCTTTTTTTTTTTTTGATATGGAGTCTATCTCTGTCGCCCAGGCTAGAGTACAGTGGTGTGATCTCAATTCACTGCAACCTCCGCCTCCTGGGTTCAAGCAATTCTCCTGCCTCAGCCTCCCAAGTAGCTGAGATTGCAGGTGTCTGCCACCACGCCCAACTAATTTTTTGTTTTTATTTTTAGTAGAAATGGGGTTTCACTGCGTTGGCCAGGCTGGTCTTGAACTTCTAACCTCATGATCCACCCACCTCGGCGTCCAAAAGTGCTGGGATTACAAGTGTGAGCCACCGCACATAGCCAAATAGATATACCTTATGTAGTTTGTGTATGTTGGTCAAATCTCATGTTGATACGTAATCCCCAATATTGGAAGTGGGGCCTGGAGGGAGGTTATTTGAACATAGGGGTGGATCTCTCATGAATGGTTTAGCACCATCCACCTTGGTTCTCTCCTTACAATAGTGACTGACTTCTCGTGAGATCTGGCTGTTTAAAAGTGTGGCACCTCCCACTCTCCTGCTCCTGCTTTCACCATGTGAAATTTCTGCTCCTGGTTCACCTTCCACCATGAGTAAAAGCTCCCTGAGGTTTTCTCAGAAGCAGATGCTGCTATGCTTCCTGTGTGGCCTGCAGAATCACGAGCCAATTAAATTTCTTTTCATATAAATTACCCAGTTTCAGATATTTCTTTATGGAAATGCAAGAATGACCTGACACCGAAAATTGGTACTGAGGACTAAGGTGTTAATATAAAGATACCTGAAAATGTGGAAACAGCTTTGGAACTTGGTAATGAGTAGAGGTTGGAAGAGTTTGGAGGGCTCAGAAGACTAGAAGATGAGGGAAAGTTTGGACCTTCTTAGAGACTGGTTAAATTGTTGTGACTAAATTGTTGATAGTGATATAAACAGTGCAGTCCAGGCTGACAAGTTCTCAGATAGAAATGAGAAACTTTTTGGGAACTAGAGCAAAGGTCACCCATGTTGTACCTTAGCAAAGAGGTTTGCTGCATTCTGTTCATGCCCTAGGGATCTGTGGAAGCTAGAACTGAAGAGTGTTAATTTAGTTCAGAGATGAGAGAAAGAAGGAGATGAGCGAAATCATATGGGAGTAAAGAAATGACCCAAGGTTCAAACTTATATTTAAAAGGGAATTGCAGGGCAAACATTTGGAGAATTTGCAGCCTTTCAATGTGGCAGAGAAAGGAAAAACTTTTATGGGAGAGAAATTCAAGACTCTGAACAACAGCCTTCAGTCCTAGACCTTCCCTTTGATACAGCCCACCCAAATGAGAAGGAACCAGAAAACCAACTCTAGTAATATGACAAAACAAGGTTATTTAACGACCCCCAAAATCACACTAGCTTACCAGCAATGGACCCAAACCAAGAAGAAATCCCTGACTTACCTGAAAAAGAATTCAGAAGGTTAGTTATTAAGCTAATCAGGGAGGCACCAGAGAAAGGTGGAGCCTGATTTAAGGAAATTTTAAAAAGGATACATTTTAAAATTTCCTTAAATCCCATTTCATTTTATAGATCCTGTGAGATTTATGCTTTAAAGAAGTTCTAAGGAAATTTTTAAGGAAATTTTAAGGAAATTTTAAAAAGGATACAAAAAGTGAAGGGGGAAATAGTCAATGAAATAGATAGCATAAATTAAAAAAATCAGAACTTCAGGAAATGGTGGACACACTTATAGAAATGCAAAATGCTCTGGAAAATCTCAGCCATAGAATTGAACAAATAGAATAAAAAAAATTCAGAGCTTGAAGACCAGGTCTTCAAATTAACCCAATGCAATAAAGACAAATAAAAAACATCAAGAAAATGTGAACAAAGCCTCCAAGAAGTCTGGGATTGTGTTAAATGACTAAATCTAAGAATAATTGGTGTTCCTGAGGAAGAATAGAAATCTAAAAGTTTGGAAAACATATTTGAGGGAATAATTGAGGAAAACTTCCCCAGCCTTGCTAGAGACATAGACATCTAAATACAAGAGGCATAAAGAACACCTGGGAATTCATTGCAAAAAGATTATCACCTAAGCACATTGTCATCAGATTATCTAAAGTTAAAAGGAAGGAAACACTCTTAAGAGCTGTGAGGCAAAAACACCAGGTAACCTATATCGGAAAACCTATCAGATTAACATCAGATTTCTCAGCAGAAATCCTACAAGCTAGAAGGATTGGGGCCCTATCTTCAGCCTCCTCAAACAAAATGATTGTCAGCCAAGAATTTTGTATCCAGCAAAACTAAGCTTCATATACGAAGGAAAGATACAGTCTTTTTCAGAGAAACAAATGCTGAGAGAATTCACCAAAACCAAGCCACCACTACAAGAACTACTAAAAGGAGCTCTACATCTTGAAACAAATCCTGGAAACACATCAAAGCAGAACTTCTTTAAAGCATAAATCTCACAGGATCTATAAAATGCAATACACTTTAAAAAACCAAAACAAAACTAAAGAAAAACAAGACACACAGGCAACAAATAGCATGATGAATGGAAGGTACCTCACATCTCAATAATAACATTGAATGTAAATGGCCCAAATGTTCCATTTAAAAAATACAGAATTGCAGAATGGGTAGGAATTCACTAACCATCTGATGCCTTCCACAGACTCAGCTAATGCATACGGACTTACATAAACTTAAGTTACAGGGGTGAGAAAAGACATTTCATACAAATGGACATGGAAAGCGAGCAGGAGTAGCTATTCTTATATCAGACAAAACAAACTTTAAAGCAATAGCAGTTAAAAAAGACAAAGAGAGACACTATGTAATGACAAAAGGCCTTGTCCAACAGGGAAATATCACAATCCTAAACATATATGCACATAACATTGGAGGTCTCAGCTCCCAAATTTGTAAAACAATTACTAATAGACCTAAGAAATGAGACAGACTCAAATGAGAATTTCAATACTCCACTAACAACACTAGACAGGTCATCAAGACAGAAAGTCAACAAAGAAACAATGGATTTAAAATATACCTTGGGACAAATGAACTTAACAGATATACACAGAACATTCCACCCAACAACCACAGCATAAACATTCAACAGCATGTGGAACATTCTCCAAGATAGACCATGTGATAGGCAACAAAATGAGCCTTGATAAATTTGAGAAGATTGAGATTTTATCAAGTACTCTCTCAGACCACAGTGGAATAAAACTGGAAATCAACTCCAAAAGAAACTCTCAAAACCATGCAAATACATGGAAATTAAAAAACCTGGTCCTGAATAATCATTTGGTCAAAAATGAAATAAGATGGAAATTAAAAAATTCTTTGAACTAAACGACAATATTGACACAACCTATCAAAACCTCTGGGATACAGCAAAGGTGGTGCTGAGTGGAAAGTTCATAGACCTAGATGCCTACATCAAAATGTCTGAAAGAGCACAGACAGGCAATCTAAGGTCACACCTCAAGGAACTAGAGAAACAAGAACAAACCGAACCCAAACCCAGAATAAAAAAGGAAATAACCAATATCAGAACAGAATTAAATAAAATTGAAACAAAAAAAGTACAAAAGATAAGTGAAACAAAAAGCTGGTTCTTTGAAAAGATAAATAAAAGTGATAGACCTTTAGCAAGATAAACCAAGCAAAGAAGAGAGAAAATTCAAATAAGCTCAATACAAAACAAAACGGAAGATAGTACAACTGACACCACAGAAATACAAATGATCATTCAAGGCTACTATGAACACCTTTTTGCATATAAACTAGAAAACCTAGAGGAGATAGATAAATTCTTAGAAAAATACAACCCTCCTTGCTTAAATCAGGAGGAATTAGATTCCCTGAACAGACCGATAAAAAGCAGCGAGATTGAAATGGTAATTTAAAAATTACCAACAAGAAAATGTTCAGGATCACATGGATTCGCAGCACAATTCCACCAGACATTCAAAGAAGAACTGTAGGAATTCTACTGACACTATTTCATAAGATAGAGAAAGAGGGAACCCTCCCTAAATCATTCTGTGAAGCCAGTATCACCCTAGTACCAAAACCAGGAAAGAACATAACAAAAAAAGAAAACTACAGACCAATACCTCTAATGAACATAGATGCTAAAATCCTTAACAAAATACTAGCTAACCAAATCCCAAAATACATCAAAAAGATAATCCACCTTGATCAAGTGGGCTTCATACCAGGGATGTGGGGATGGTTTAACACATGCAAGTCAATAAATGTAATATACCACATAAACAGAATTAAAAACAAAAATCACATGATCATTTCAATAAATACAGAAAAATTATTCCACAAAATCCAGCACGCCTTTATGATTAAAACTCTGAGAAAAATTGGCATACAAGGGACTTACCTCAATGTAATAAAAGTCATATATGACAAATCCACAGCCAACATAATACTGAATGGGAAAAAGTAGAAAGCATTCCTTCTGAGAACTGTAACAAGACAAGGATGCCCACTCTTACCACTCCTCTTCAACATAATGATGGAGTTCTAGTCAGTGCAATCAGACAAGAGAAAGAAATAAAGGGCGTTCGATTTGGTAAAGTGGAGGTCAAAATGTTGCTGTTTGCTGATATGATGACTGTTTACTTAGAAAACCCTAAAGACTCCTCTAGAAAGCTCCTAGGATTGATAAAAGAATTCAGCAGTTTCCAGATAAAAAAATCTTGTATTTCTACACAAATCAGTAGCTATTCTATATATAAACAGTGACTAATCTGAGAACCAAATAAATAACTCCACCCCTTTTATAATAGCTATAAAAGAAAACTTAGGAATATACCTAACCAAGGAGGTGAAAGACCTAAATCTACAAAACACTGCTGAAAGCAATCATAGACAGCACAAACAAGTGGAAACACATCTCATGCTCATGGATGAGTAGAATCATTGTGAAAATGACCATACAGCCAAAAGCAATCTACAAATTCAATGCAATTCCTGTCAAAATACCACCATTATTCTTCACAGTATTAGAAAAACCAATTATAAAATTCATATGGAACAATAAGCAAGTCAGCATAGCCAAAGCAAAACTAAGCCTAAAGAACAAATCTGGAGGCATCACATTACCTGATTTCCAACTATACTATAAGGCTATAGTCACCAAAGCAGCAAAATATTGGTATAAAAAATAGGCAAATAGACCAATGGAACAGAATAGAGAACCCAAAAAATAAACCTAAATATTTACAGCCAACTGATCTTTGACAAAGCAAACAAAAACATGAAGTGGGAAATAAACGGTGCTGGGAAAACTGGCTAGCCACATGAAACTGAATCCTCACCTCTCAACTTACACAAAAATCAACTCAAGATGGATTAAGGACTTAAATCTAAGACCTAAAACTATAAAAATTCTAGATGATGACATTGGAAAAACCCTTTTAGACATTGTCTTAGCCAAGGATTTCATGACCAGAAACCCAAAAGCAAATGCAATAAAAACAACGATAAATAGCTGGGACTTAATTAAACTAAAGAGCTCTTGAATGGCAAAAGGGAACAGTGAGTAGAGTAAACAGGCAACCCACAGAGTGGGAGAAAATCTTCACAATCTACACATCTGACAAAGGACTAATATCCAGAATCTACAACAAACGCAAACAAATCAGCAAGAAAAAAACCAAACAATTCCATCAAAAAGTGGTCTAAGGACATGAATAGATAATATTCAAAAGAAGATATATAAATGGCCCACAAACACATGAAAAAATGCTCAACATCATTAATGATCAGGAAAATTGAAATCAAAACCACAATACGATATCATTTTACTCCTCTAAGAATCGTCATAATAAAAAGATTAAAAAAATAGTAGATGTTGACGTGAGTGCAGTGAACAGGGAACACTTCTACACTGGTGGTGGGAAGGTAAACTAATACAACCACTATGGAAAACAGCGTGGAGATTCTTTAAAGAACTAAAAGTAGAACTACCATTTGATCCAGCAATCCCACTACTGGGTATCCAACCAGAGGAAAAGAAGTCTTTATACAAAAAAGATACTTGCACATGCATGTCTATAACAGCGCAATTCTCAATTGCAAAAGCATGGAACCCACACAAATGCCCATCAATCAATGAGTGGATAAAGAAACTGTGGTATATACATATGATGGAATACTACTCTGCCATAATAAGAAATGAATTAGTGGCATTCACAGCGACCTGGATGAGATTGGAGACTATTATTTTAAGTGAAGTCACTCAGGGATGGAAAACCAAACATCACATGTCCTCACTCATAAGTGGGAGCTAAACTATGAGGATGTAAAGGCATAAGAATGACACAATGGAGTTTGGGGACTCAGGAGGAAACTGTGGGAAGGGAGTGAGGGATAATAAGACTACAAATAGGGTGCAGTGTATACTACTCAGGTGATGAGTGTACCAAAATCTCATAAATCACCACTAAAGAACTTACTCACACAACCAAACGCTACCTGTTCCCCAATAACCCATGGAAATAAAAAAATTAAACATCAACAACAACAAAATGAAAGCCATTTAATTAACAAATAGTACCAGAATCTATAGTACCAATAATTTGTCCTTCAATCTCATGTATTCAAGTAATATCCATTTGCTAAAATTATTTTGTTTAAAGCAGCAAGTATATCGCATGCAGGAACAGTTAAGAAATATAAATGAATCATATGATAAAAATTGGTGCGCACATACACACACACACTAATATAACCCATCAAATATATATATAGGTAGAAGATGAAATTAATAACAAAGTAAAATTAATAACAGATATATATCAACACATATATATTTGGTGGGTTAAAACTCAGTCTACTGCTGGCCTGAGTCACAAGGTTGCTAGCTCTTCAGTAGGTAAAAGATCTTCTTTGACTCATTTTTGGTTTTCTCTGTCTCTAATCATGACACTGTTACTCATGTAGTTCTTCAAATAACATTGAGGACATGCACCATACACTGCTTTCTATCATCAAACATAGCCACCCACCCACTGTGTCTTTCCTACTCCTAAATATCTATTGTACCAGTTTCTCTACATCTCTACCACCACCCGCCTAGTACCAGCTACCTTACCCTGCACTTTGTCAATTTTTCTAATGGTTTCCTCACATTCACTCTTGGTCCTCATTAGGCAGTCATCATCATATTTTAAAACTGTAATTCTTCTTTAAGTTCCTCCAAGGGAAGGAAAACAATTCTAAGTGAGTAATCTAGTATGAAGATACATTATAAACTTTCCTAATTAAGACATTTGGCACTGGCCCAGCCATAGGCAGACTCCTCAGAAAAAATATAATAGAGATGGTGAAAATGGCACAGATATACAGAAATGTGATACATGACAGATTTGGCCATCTTTATCAGAAGGGAAAAAATGGATTATTCAATAAGGCATGCTGGAAAAATGAATAATCTATATGTAAATCAACAAAATTGGACCCTTCTTTTTGTATGCAAAAAATACATTTTAGGTCATTCAAAACTGAAATCAAAAAGCAAAGCTGAAACAATTTTAGATAAAATAGGAGAATATATTTATGACTTCAGTTTTTGAGTAGGTCACAAAAAGCAAAACAATGAAGTAAATGTGGATTCATATTGATGAGGTTAAAGTGAAGAAACAAAAAATAAAGCAAATGCTGTGGCTTGAATATTTGTGCTCCCCCAACCCCCTGCAAATTCATATGCTGAAACCTAATTCGCAGTGTGAGGGTATTTGGAAGTGGGGTCTCAGGGAGACAATTAGGTTATGATGGTGCAACCCTCATGAATGGGATTAGTTTCCTTGTAAAAGGGGCCCCAGAGAGATCTCTCACCCCTTCAGCTGTGTGAGGAGACAGTGAAAAGACAGGAGTCTATAGAGAGGACCTCTTCCAACACCTTGATCTTGGACTTTCCAGTCCCCAGAACCATGAGAAATAAATTTCTATTGTTTATAAGTCACCTGGTTTATGGTATTTTGTTATAGCAGGAAAATTGATGAGGACAAAATTCTGGTAATTTACTAAATAATATATACATATACGTAAATTTAAATGGCAGAGCACAGTTGGGAAAAGATATTTGCAAAACATCAAAGCCATGAACAACTCATATTTATAGCATAAAAAGATCTAAGTATAAGTAAAATATAGAAATAACTCAGTAGAAATCAGGAGATGTAAATGGACAATGTATAGGAGAGAATATCAGAATGACCGATGAATATCTGAAAGATTTTTAAATGCATATTTAGTCAGAGAGATGTAAAACCACAGGAAACTACAATTTCATATTTATCAGATTGGCAAAAAATAGAAAATCGGATAATACTAGGTATCAGTGAGAATATGGAATAGGGGATTTGCCTATGCAGTGATTATAGATGTATAAATTGGAATACACCTCTGGGAAAATAATTGGCTAAATCTAATCAATATGAAAATATGCATAGTTTCAAACCCTTTGATTATACTCCTAAGTGCTTACAACAATGCCATGACATATGCAAGAAGAGGTGTATAAAATATTCATAGTGTAATTTTCTATGATGGGACAAAACAAGTAAAAAACCTCATTCTTCCACTCTGCCTTCTAACTTCTAATACCTCTTTCAGAGGAGAATCCTGCCTGGATACCCCAGAACAGACATGCCCCCTTCAATAAACCTTTATGACCCAGTTACCTTTTCTTACTTGGAGTTACAGCAACATGCACTTTTTCATTTGCTTGGGTAACTTTTTACTAATTTTTCTCAGTATTTATATAATAAGTTCATCAGTATCAAAAGTTTTGTTGTGATATTTTCCTTGTATGTTAACACAATTAAATCATTGATATGTTTTAGACTTTAAATCAGTGTGTTCTCAGTGTATTTTTTTTTAATTTCTGCTTTTCCCCCCAAAGCATTTATAATAGCTCTAGGAACCCGTATACTCCCGAGAAGAGATGAAGAAATATTAACTTTGCCTGGCTTAATTTAGAAGAAAAGTAAATTATTCAAGTGAAAGCAACTTGAAAGTAAAACCAGAACAAAACTAGCAATTGAGGTACAATTTCTGCACTTTATGCTGCCTTGCATTTTATGAGGTACAAGATGAAAAATCACAGGTACAGAAGCTTGTTCTCTTAATCTAATAATTATTATCTGTAAAGAGTACAGTTACCTGTAGAAAATGTTTTGCTTGCACAGTCACTTTCAACTTATTCTTTGTCCACTCTTCGGTTCAAACTCTTGGTGGAATGAACAATAGTAATAGTAAGAAAAACAACCAACCACGCAAGAAATAAGCAAACGAGAAAAGACAATGCTGTGAGGGAAGTCATAGGAAGTGTAGTTATTTTATGTCAGAGATTTATGTACTTTGCAGTCAATATTTGAAGAAAATATTCACCTTGTAGCTTCTGAAAGCATTTTACAAGTCACTCATTATAAATAACTAGACTGAAGAGCATTTTTTAAAACAAGTACAGAGATACTGTCTTATAAAAAGGTGTGAAGAGTGTGGTTACTAGGTGGAGAACTGTGAGAAGCTGCTTTATATTCTCGCGTTTTGAATTCTCATCACATGGCTTTCTGTTGTCACTGAGAAATGAAGGTGAATCCAAGCTTAAATATATTTGTGTAATTTTTTTATGGCCAGCAATGTATTGATGTATTAATCTCTTCTCCTAAATTCTCAGTAAGCTTTTTACTCTCTAACTATGCATTTAAATGTTCAATGCTCATATCCAGCTGGATATTCTTACCTTAGTACATAAGAAATATTCAGTAATATTCTTGAATAAATGAGTATCTACAACTACCATTATAATGTACTGACTTAGATGGGAAAATGAATACTCAGTATTAACAAGAAATCTCATGAATAAACTCGTAGTCTATGAGATATAGTTCTTTGAATTTAAATTCTATTTATGTGAGTAATTACCTTCTGAAACCCTTAAAATTCTATCAATTCTTTTAGAAGAAAAATATTATCATTAAAAAATATACTTAGAATAAAATCTGGCAAAATTTTAATTTGTATTTTAGCTTGTTATATGAATCAGAATAGCAGAATTCATTCCATTCTTTGGAATCAAAAAATAAATAGCGTAAGCACCATAAGACACGATGTGTTAGAGCACTACCAAATAGAGTATTACAATGTAGCTTGGATTCACAAGCTAAGCAGTCTGGCAAACATAACAACTGTGTGACTGTGGAAGCAAATTAAACTCTCTAAACTTTAGATTTTCATCTGAAACAATGGGATGGTAATATTATCTACTTCATAGGGTCATAGGAAAGTTGTGTGTCAAATGCTTAGACTAGAAACTAGCAAATGATGTACTGCAATCTGTAACAACAACAGTAGCAGCAGCAACAACAGCAATAATAATGTCATAATCATTACTGGTTCAACAATCTGCCTTACCAATAATGGCAATTTAGCATTTTATATATATATATACACACACACACACATATATATTTCTTTTTTTTTTTTTTTTGAGATGGAGTTTTGCTTTTATCACCTAGGCTGGAGTGCAATGGCAAAATCTGGGTTCACTGCAGCCTTTGCCTCTCAGGTTCAAGCGATTCTTCTTTCTCAGCTCCCGGAATAGCTGAGATTACAGGCACCTGCCATCATTCCCAGCTAATTCTTGTATTTTTAGTAGAGACGGGGTTTCACCATGTTGGCCAGGCTGGTCTCAAACTCCTGACCTTGTGGATCTGCCTACTTCAGCCTCCCAAAGTGCTGGGATTACAGGCGTGAGCCACTGCTCCTGGCCCAGCATTAAATATATTGATTGGCTTAATAGGCACTTGTTTGTGGCAGATGTAGCTACCTGGTATAAACAACAGTGTACACAACATTATTACCCTATATATAAATTATGAAGAATGCATCCAAAACCTTTCCTTACAATATCAGGGTTCTAATGAATGAAAGGTTTGTTTTGTCTTCTTGTAGTTTTGCACAGTCCTTTAAGCTTCTGAGCTTTTTGGATATTTTCCCCTTTATTAAGTTTCCCTTTAGTGCATTGCAAAATTTCTGAACTCTCAGTAATGATGTTTCACTGACTCCCATTATGACGGAATTGCACAATGATAAATGCATTTAGAAGTACTAACTACTTGTCTTTCAATATTAACACTTTTAAAAAGGAAATTTTCTTGCAAACCTGTAAAGTGCTATTGAATTAGTTTAAAGTAACGACATATGTAGATTTGGACAGAAATTGGAGAACGTGAATGTTAAGGTTGACACTGTATAAATAATTCATGTAGAACTATATGTTAAATTATATTTAGTCAAGTAGTAATATGATTGTCAATTTGCAGGGTTTTTTGAAATTATTAGTCCTATTTCTTTCAAATGCATGTGTCCAGAATTGGTTCCTTCTGTTGGGTTCCTGGTGTCGCTGACTACAAGAATGAAGCCATGGACCCTCATGGTGAGTGTTACAGCTCTTAAAGATGGTATGTCTGGAGTTTGTTTCTTCAGATGTTCTCATGTGTCCAGAGTTTCTTCCTTCTGGTGGCTGCATGGTCTCGCTGACTTCAGGAATGAAGCCACAGACCCTCATAGTGAGTGTTACAGCTCATAAAGGTAGTGTGGACCTACAGAGTGAGCAGCAGCAAGATTTATTGTGAAGAGCAAAAGAACAAAGCTTCCATAAGGCCGAAGCGGCCCTGAGTGGGTTGTGGCTGCTGGCTTGGGTGACCAGCTTTTATTCCCTTATTTGGCCCCACCCACATTCTGCTGAATGGTCCATTTTACAGAGCACTGATTGGTCCATTTTACAGAGTGCTGATTGGTCCGTTTTACAGAGTGCTGATTGGTGCATTTACAAACCTTTAGCTAGACACAGAGCGCTGATTGGTGCATTTTTACAGAGCGCTGATTGGTGTGTTTACAGACCTTTAGCTAGACACAGAGCACTGATTGGTGCATTTAAAATCCTTTAGCTAGACAGAAAAGTTCTACTAGTCCGCCCTTGACCCAGGAAATCCAGGTGGCTTCACCTCTCATGCATACTTCATTGATTCCAAAAAATAAAAGATTTCTCCAAACTAAGAATCTAACGGTCATTGTGCGCACTTAGAGGAATTTGAAGGATGTCTCTCTGTCACATTAGCAGATGTACTTTTAGATTTTTCTTATAAAACCAAATAAATATCAGTAGAGAACAATATTCCAGTTTAATACAAAAAACACAGAATTATCAGATTTTTACCCTAAAATTTCCTAAATTGTTTCCAAGGAAGATAGTATTCTGAATCCTTGAGGGAAGGAGTATTTCCACTAAACCCTCCTGTAACAGTATCACATGTTGTATCAAAATTATTTTTATGTCCCTTCCTGCCTCTAGATTATAAAACTTTTAAGAAGGATACTGTGTGATATTATTGGCTGTGTCTCCACCTAAATCTCACCTTGAATTGTAGCTCCCATAATTCCCATGTGTTTTGGGAGGGACCTGGAGAGAGATAATTGAATCATGGGCACAGTTTCCCCCATACCATTCTTGCTAGTGAATAAGTCTCACAAGATCTGATGGCTTTCTAAGGGGATTTCCCTTTGGCTTGGCCCTCATTCTCTCTTCTCTGCCACCTATGTAAGATACGCGTTTTGCCTTCCACCTTGATTGTGAGGCCTCCCCAGCCTTGTGGAACTGTGAGTCCATTAAACCTCTTTTTCTTTCTTTTCTTTTCTTTTTTTTTTTTTTTCTTGAGAGGCGGAGTTTAGCTCTTGTCGCCCAAGCTGGATGCAGTGGAAACATCTCAGCTCACCGCAGACTCTGCCTCCTGGGTTCAAGCGATTCTCCTGCCTCAGCCTCTGGAGTAGCTGGGATTACAGGCGTGCCACCGTGCCCGGCTAATTTTTGTATTTTTAGTAGAGATGGGGTTTCACCATATTGGCCAGGCTAGTCTTGAACTTCTGACCTCAGGTGATCCACTCGCCTCAGCCTCCCAAAGTGCTGGGATTACAAGCATGAGCCACCATGCCAGCATCTCTTTTTCTTCATAAATTACCTAGTCTTGGCCATGTCTTTATCAGTAGCATGAAAACGGACTAATGCACAGCTTTTTCTCACTTTCCTATCTCTGTCATATTTCAGAGGGGATAGTTTATACTCTATGTGTTGAATACAGAATCTATATATTTCTGGTCATTTAAGTAAAAGTCAGTGTTAATTTAAATGAAAATATAAAGATTTCTTCATTTTTAAACTTTTTATTGTGCTATGTGATACATGTAAAGAAAAATCCATAAAGCTTATATGAAGTTATATGTTTTAACAATATTTCTCTGTGAATCCACAGAGAACTTCATTTTCTAATTATTATGGTCCTTACCAGAAGGTTCAAGAAAGAGAAATTTATTTAGTTCAATAAAAAACAATATCAAAACTCTCAACCCCCACAAAAGAAAGCAAACACACTTAAACAATTTCCAGTTGCACTTAGGATGCTTAAAACTCTCAACCTATAATTGAGACAAACTTTAAAAACTGACAAAATCATATATGTTTGGGACCCATCAGAGGGCAGAGTTGGGAGGATATACAGATGAAGTGAATTCCAAATGATGGTAAGCCCCTACAAGGAGCGGTGGGACACAAAAATCATTCTGCCATTGGAATAGCAAGGCAGGGTCAGTGAAAGCCATAAAAGCAGGTGAGAAGAAAATAAGTGACATTGTAAGGAATCATAAGTGTAGGCTAGTGTGGCAATTTAGAAGCCTGAGACCCCCAGACACAAGGGCATTGGTTCCACCCACCAGCTGTTGCCACAGGCCTCCACCTAGTGTTTATGAGAAGGACTGGCAGGGGGCAGGGGGAGAGCAAAAGATTCAACAGAGATCTCTCTCTCCCTTAGTGAGCAGGACCACTAAAACCTATCCCTTTCCTGAACAAGCACTTTTCTCATCTAAGCAAAAGTCATCTGCACTACAAGAGCACCCTGGAAATCTCGGTTGCAGGCAAATGTTACCTGTGGCCAGGGGAGGAGTAGAAGCAAAAATCATCTGCTTGTGAGGAGGGGCAGAGCACCTGCTGTACCCAATTCTGCTGTGATGCTAAACAAAGAGCTGCTGCCAGAGGAGAAATGGGAAACACACTTCTACCCAAGACCTTTTCTCACTATAGAAGACAGATTTTAGGTGCCACGGAATGAGTGAGAAAGCTCCATCCATGAGACTAATTACTCAGGGCCTGCTTGTGCCTGAATCTGGAGCATAAGCACCTAAAAACTCCACCTTTTAACACCAAGAATCTGCACTAATAACAAATGATAGTAATTTGCTAGGGGAAAGGCAAAAGTATGGAGAGAGGCTTCTGTGTGGAATGTCTGTGCAGGGCCTGCTGAAAGCAGAGAAACAAATATTTAGAAAAAAATCTTCAGATAATCCAGGCATCACACTAAGCACAAGGTAGAAGCAGCCCACAACTGAAGAAATTTTCTGTTTTCAATGCACTAAAGGTAAGTATAACAACAAAAAATCCAAAACATATCCTAACTGCTGAATAGATGGACTTATCCCCCTATGGCAAGAATAAAAAAAAGCAAAGGAATGATCACATTTGCGTGTACATACAATTTACCTCGATATCTAAATAATCACTACTTAATTTTAAAATTATGACTCTCTAAAAAGCAAGAAAAATAGTACCTATTCTCAAGAGCTAAAACAATAGACTGAACTAGACTTAGAGATGGTCTAGATAGCCACATTAAAATATCTATAACTAATATGTCAATGGCTCTAGTTGACAAGTTGGGCAACATGCAGCAATACATGAAAAACTTAAGCAAGAAGATGGAATATAAAAAGAAAAGTTTTTTGTTTCTTTTTTAAATCCCACATTATCAGAGATAAAGAATTCCTTTCACGAGATTATCATTACACTTACATAACTAAGTCCAGAAGGGCTAACCTTAAAGATGGGTCAGTAGAAATGGGTCAATCAGTTCGTGGTTAATAGAAATGGTTAGTCGTTTCATGAAATAATCTTACATGAAACCCAAAGTGAAAACTGAATGAAAAGAAAAAAAAATACAACAGAGCACCTAAGAGCTGTGGAACACTGTTAAATTGATTAACTCATATTTACCTGTTGTTCCACCAGGAGAAAGGTGTAAAAATGGGAAAAAAATATTTTGAGCAAAGGCTGAGTACAAAGAAAATCAGACCTGAGCACATCATAGTCAAACTAAAATCAACAACAACAACATCGAAAAGCAAATATGGAGAAAAAAAGTCTTGAAGGCAGCAGGGGAAGAAGAAAACATTACATGCAGGGCAATAAGAACTAAAATGAAAGCAGGTTTCTTGCCATAAACACAGCTATGTAGACCAGAAAACAATGGAGTGATATCTTTAAAGTTCTGTAGGAATAAAGATGAAATACTCTCAGTCTAGAAATTTATACCCAGAAGCAATACAAAAAGCCAACACCACAGAAGTTATCACCTCCCTTCCCAAACCACATCACCTTTCCCTACTAAGGTAATCGCAATACTAACATTTATGAAAATATACTCTTAATTTTCTTCATAGCCGTGCCCCTATGCATTCAACTAAAATTTAAATCTAATCATTCGTTCTTGTTTTGTATTTTTGCTCAATATTTTGTTTATAGGAATAATTCACATCATAATGTGCAACTCTATCGATCTTCATTTTAATCTCTACGTACCATTCCGCAACATTATAATTTCTCACAATTTATTATACACTCTTACATTAAGGGAGATCTCATCTGTGGGTTCTCTAGCTAGGCCTCTGTGACAACTCTTTCTTTCTTGATTCACCGCTTATTTTTCTGATGACTATGGCTGAGGAATTTGGTTACATGAAGACATTCTCAAAATTTGGCCTTCTTGACCTGTATATTTATCCTGAAATAACTAATTTATTTCTATCGATTTAACAAAGAAGGTGACTTCCTAATCTGCATCTATCTATTCATTGACTATGTTGACGGTCAATTTCCAAAAAACTCCTGGACTAAGCAAAGCTTACTGCTTGAAGGTAGCATACTATTTGATAGACTCTTAGTAATGTCTTCAGAGAATGGATTCAGGGAAAGATATTTGTAGGAATCTAGACCCTGAACTATGTGATTTTAGGTCAGTTCTTGAAAGGTGGGAATTGATTGTGATGGGATAGAGTTTATAACTTAATAGCTTTGGATTGGTAGTTACAACAAAGAAAGGTATTGAAGTGAGTCTTAAAAAGATATCAGTCTTGTCATCTAGGACCAGCCATTTTCTGGAGCAAGACATGAAGTCATTTTCACTTGGACCCAGCATTGTTTAACAGAGAGATAGGAAAGTACATCTGGTACAAGTGTTATTCAATACAGGGAAAGTGGGTTATGTTAATGTGAGTTCTCAGACACTAGAAATTTTAAGATAAACTTATTTACAATTAAAACTCAATGCATTTGTGTCAGGCAGACACTCAAATGGCCTCCTCTTGAGTGTGCGATGGGACCTATGACTTGCTGTTAATTACTAGACTATGGCAAAGGTGATGAGAAGTCACTTTGGTGGTTATGTGACATAAGATTGTAAGTTCCCTCTTGCTACTAGACCCTCTGGCAATGAACTGAGAGTGCCCTCTGGATAACAGCCAGCAAGAAACTCTGGGCAACCTCCAGCTGACATCTAGAAAAGAACTGAGACCCTCAGTCTAGCAACATGACAACAGCCCTATGAGTCTGGAAGTGGATCCTTCCCCAGCTGAGCTTTCAGATGAACCCCCACCCTGGTTGATACCTGGATTGCAGGCTTGTGAGAGATCATGAAACAGAAGACCTAGCTAGGTTGTGGCAGATTTATGATCTATAGGAACTGTGAGATGATACAGTAAGTCCTCATTTAATGTTGTTCTCTCTGTAGATTTTTGGAAGCAATGTAAAGCTGGTCCCAGAATAATATAATTTTGATCAGCATTGTTTTATTATAACTTCAATGAGAAAAAAATTGGTTTCGTTATATGTCATTTTGCTTCGAACCTACTGATGACATTAAGTGAGGGCTTCCTGTATAGTGTTATGTATGTTTCTTAGGCCACTAACTGTGGCAACATTGTTAGGCAATAACTAATACAGCATCGAAAACTAAATTCTCCATTTTGGGGACACAAAAAGGATTTTTAAAAATGCATTCTCTGTTTTTTGTTTTTTCTTTTCCTTCTCTTACTCCTCCCAATCTGTTTATCCCAGTGTGTTTTCTCTCTTCCCGCCTCTTAACATTTTACATACTTTCCTTCCTTTTCCATTTCTTCTCTCTGCTTCTTTGTTTCTGGCAAATTACACAGTTATCTTCCTAGTCATACTGAGGCTTTGGACATATTTTTAGTTTTTTATATAAATGTCCACGAGAGAATGTTTCTTCAACATGCAGAGGCCAGGGAACTGGACATATGGCTGAAAGTCCTGTGCAATGTTGTTTATTCACAGGAAACAATCAATCAGTTTAATGCATTTTCAGCCTGATTGCAAGTTTAAGCCAGAAAGATGTTCTCATGCAAAGAAGATTCCTTTGCTACTGTTGAAGCAGAATGGAGTAATAGGAAAGGCATAGGTTCTTTATTTTTCTGATTTTTACCTTCACATGATTTAATTTTACATATTGTTGTGAAAGACAGATATTGTAGATAGATTTGGGTTTTAGATCCCAGACACGGGACTTTTTGAGGAAAGTAGGTTGAGTATGTGGGGTCTGGTATAAAGGGACCAAGGAACTTATGAGAAACCAAAATAGATCCTGTTTTTAATTTTAATTTTTCAGTTACATTAAATTTTATAGACAGGGCCTTGCTCTGTCTCCCAGGCTGGAGTGTAGTGGCACTATCATAGCTCACTATAGCCTTGAACTCCTGGGCTCAAGCAATCCTCTTGCCTCAGCCTCCCAAGTATTATAGCTAGGACTACAGGCATGTTCCACCATGCCTGGCTAATTTTTTATTTTTATTTTTATTTTGTAGATACAGGGTCTCACTTTGTTGCCCAATCTCATCTCAAACTCCCTGGCCTCAAGTGATCCTCCTGCCTCAGCCTCTCAAAATTACAGGGATGGCAGATATGAGTTATCATGGCTGGCCTGAAATAGATCTAAAGATGAGTGCTTGAGTGTACTTTCCTAACTCATCCTATAACAACATCTAGATGAAAAAGTTCAGCAGATTCTATCTCTAGATAGCAGTATCTATAATATTTCTTGCTTTCACAGTGTCTTAATTTACATGACTTTCTCCTGCACGATCTTCCTACTCTGCTGGTGCCGTATCATTTCCACCAACTCCAGCCATTCCAGACCACTTATTAGCACACACCATACCATGCATAGCTGCCTTGCAAATTATTTTTGCTATTTTAGAATTTTATGTCAGAATGCTTTGCTGCTTCATCTTCATCTTGACAGCAAGAGAAGCTCTAATCATGCGTCATCTCAAAATATACCTTCACCATTAAGCCATTTCTGATCCCAAAGTCAGAATTGCAGTCTGTCTTCTATCCTGCAACAGCAAGCTTCCTGATACTCAATTCTACTTAGAAGCCATTTACCAAGTCATGATGTCTGCCTGCCTCACTAGAGTACTCACTTCTTGGTAGGCAATTACTCTTTTATTTCTTTCTCTCAAGGGCCTAACATTGTAGATTTCACAAAATATTGGCTCAATATTTTCTTGATACCGGTTCATCTGCAAAACTTAAAGTAAAAATCCACCCCCCTCCTGCAAAAAAAGAAATAATGTATTTTAAAGTGGCAAATAAACATGTGGCTTTCTGAAGTTGTTACATAAATCAGTATTAATAAATCAAATACACCTATGGAAGTCATGTTCCCCAAGCAACTGAACAATAGTTTCCCAACTCTAATTTTTCCAAGCCATTCTCTACTACACGGAATTGGAGAGCCTATAAAATTTAGGTCAATTTCCCTTCTGCTCAGCAGGAATACAACTGTAAAGTTCAGTAACTCACAGAACAAAAACTCAAATTTTCTTTAGAAGTCTATATATTATGAACTTTCATACTTTTCAATTATGGTTGAAATCTCATTTTCTTTTGGTATGGTTTAAATATTTATCTTTTTTTTTACCATCTCATTACTGCAATGTTTCTTTGGAAACAAAAGTTAGTTAAGTTTTTGTAAATAACATTATCAGTTTAAATGCTATCTAATCAGGTAACTGCTGCTTATAAAAGTAATCAGAAAATAAAAATGTAAACTAAAAAAAAAAAATCCCAAGTATTTACCTCATTATTATTTAATCACTTTTATTTATTTAGATGCTTCACATTTTCATTCAACTACTTCCATACATTTTTTAATCATCACAGCTGTAGAAAATGTAATTATTTTTCTAGCTTAAGATATTTTCACATAATAAAAAGGGAAACATATTTCAATGCATATTAGACACAGCCAATTCTGTGTGTCTATTAATAAAATTAAAATATCTATGTAAGTTAAAGCCTTCATATGCTAAAATGGAATTGGACTTATTTTACCTGGTAACAAAAGGCAGGTGCTCTGTAACGTTTTTATTAATAATGTTAACCATTTTATATTAAACACACTTTCTTATCTGAAAAAATAAGAGCTCAGATGAAAGATAATAATAAAGTGCTTAGTACTATATAGTGAGCACTTGGGCATTTTAACTTCACAGCTTATTTTGAAAATATCAGTATGGAAAAGGTACAATATGCTACAGATATGGCTTTTAATTTTGAGCAAGGGTGTGACAAATTGCATGAACAGCTATGCTTTGTATTTCGGAAGATCATCTATTACATAACATCAATAATTTTGACACCTTGAACATCAACTTTTCTTCTGAAATTGGAAGCATGTTCAAAGTTTTCTAAAGCATAAATTTCATGAAGGTTAGTATACGGTTATTTCATAAGAAAAAGTTGATTGAAGGATTAATATATGGAAGATAAAATTTTAATTTTCAAAGAAGTTCGGCAAGTAAACATGTGCTCTAATTAGTATGTTCTGCAAATTCTCATTTATTTAGAGGACATATAATTGTAAAACTGAGAGATCAGTGGATTTTATCAAACCATAGTAATTTTGATTTTGAATTATTGCCCTTTTTAGCTTAGTGTTCTATTTAATAAATTTGATGATCTCAATGAGTATCAAAGTTCCTTATTTAGTCTTTTTATTATTATTATTATTATACCTTAACTTCTAGGGTACATATGCACAACGTGCAGGTTTGTTACATATGTATACATGTGCCATGTTGGTGTGCTGCACCCATTAACTCGTCATTTACGTTAGGTATATCTCCTAATGCTATCCTTCCCCCCTCCCTGCTCCCCACAATAGGCCCCGGTGTGTGATGTTCCCCTTCCTGGGTCCAAGTGATCTCATTGTTCAATTCCCACCTATGAGTGAGAACATGCGCTGTTTGGTTTTCTGTTCTTGCAATAGTTTGCTGAGAATGATGGTTTCCAGCTGCATCCATGTCCCTACAAAGGACACAAACTCATCCTTTCTTACGGCTGCATAGTATTCCATGGTGTATATGTGCCACATTTTCTTAATCCAGTCTGTCACTGATGAACATTTGGGTTGATTCCAAGTGTTTGCTATTGTGAATAGTACTGCAATAAACACACGTGTGCATCTTTAGAGAAGCATGATTTATAATCCTTTGGGTATATCCCCAGTAATGGGAAGGCTGGGTCAAATGGTATTTCCAGTTCTAGATCCTTGAGGAATTGCCACACTGTTTTCCACAATGGTTGAACTAGTTTACAGTCCCACCAGCAGTGTAAAAGTGTTCCTATTTCTCCACATCCTCTCCAGCACCTGTTGTTTCCTGACTTTTTAATGATTGCCCTTCTAACTGGTGTGAGATGATATCTCATTGTGGTTTTGATTTGCATTTCTCTAATGGCGAGTGATGATGAGCATTTTTCCATGTGTCTGTTGGCTGTATGAATGTCTTCTTTTGAGAAGTGTCTGTTCATATCCTTTGCCCATGTTTTGATGGGGTTGTTTGTTTTTTTCTTGTAAATTTGTTTGTGTTCTTTGTAGGTTCTGGTTATTAGCCCTTTGTCAGATGAGTAGATTGCAAAAATTTTCTCCCATTCTGTAGGTTGCCTTTTCACTCTGATGGTAGTTCCTTTTGTTGTGCAGAAGCTCTTTAGTTTAATTAGATCCCATTTGTCACTTTTGGCTTTTGTTGCCATTGCTTTTTGGTGTTTTAGACATGAAGTCCTTGCCTATGCCTATTTCCTGAATGGTATTACCTAGGTTTTCTTCTACGGTTTTTGTGGTTTTAGGTCTAACATTTAAGTCTCTAATCCATCTTGAATTAATTTTTGTATAAGGAGTAAGGAAAGGATCCAATTTCAGTTTTCTACTTATGGCTAGCCAATTTTCCCAGCACCATTTATTAAAGAGGGAATCCTTTCCCCATTTCTTGTTTTTGTCAGGTTTGTCAAAGATCAGATGACTGTAGATGTGTGGTATTATTTCTGAGGTCTCTGTTCTGTTCCATTGGTCTATATCTCTGTTTTGGTACCAGTACCATGTTGTTTTGGTTACTGTAGCCTTGTAGGATAGTTTGAGGTCAGGTAGCGTGATGTCTCCAGCTTTGTTCTTTTGGCTTAGGATTGTCTTGGCAGTGCGGGCTCTTTTTTGGTTCCATATGAACTTTAAAGCAGTTTTTTCCAATTCTGTGAAGAAAGTCATTGGTAGCTTAATGGGGATGACATTGAATCTATAAATTATCTTGGGCAGTATGGCCATTTTCACGATATTGATTCTTCCTATCCATGAGCATGGTATGTTCTTCCATTTGTTTGTGTCCTCTTTGATTTCACTGAGCAGTGGTTTGTAGTTCTCCTTGAAGAGGTCCTTTACATCCCTTGTAAGTTGGAATCCTAGGTATTTTATTCTCTTTGAAGCTATTGTGAATGTAAGTTCATTCATGATTTGGCTCTCTGTTTGTCTGTTAATGACGTATAAGAATGCGTGTGATTTTTGCACATTGATTTTGTATCCTGAGACTTTGCCGAAGTTGCTTAGCAGCTTAAGGAGATTTTGGGCTGAGACAATGGGGTTTTCTAAATATACAATCATGTCATCTGCAAACAGGGACAATTTGACTTCTTCTTTTCCTAACTGAATACCCTTTATTTCTTTCTCTTGCCTGATTGCCCTAGCCAGAACTCCAACACTATGTTGAATAGGAGTGGTGAGAGAGGGCATCCCTGTCTTGTGCCAGTTTTCAAAGGGAATACTTCCAGTTTTTGCCCATTCAGCATGATATTGGCTGTGGGTTTGTCATAAATAGCTCTTATTGTTTTGAGATACATTCCATCAATACCGAATTTATTGAGAGTTTTTAGCATGAAGGACTGTTGAATTTTGTCAAAGGCCTTTTCGGCATCTATTGAGATAATCATGTGGTTTTTGTCTTTGGTTCTGTTTATATGCTGGATTATGTTTATTGATTTGCATATGGTGAACCAGCCTTGCATCCCAGGGATGAAGCCCACTTGATCATGGTGGATAAGCTTTTTGATATGCTGCTGGATTTGGTTTGCCAGTATTTTATTGAGGATATTTGCATCGATGTTCATCAGGGACATTGGTCTAAAATTCTCTTTTTTTGTTGTGTCTCTGCCAGGCTTTGGTATCAGGATGATGTTGGCCTCATAAAATGAGTTAGGGAGGATTCCTTCTTTTTCTATTGATTGAAATAGTTTCAGAAGGAATGGTACCAGCTCCTCCTTGTACCTCTAGTAGAATTTGGCTGTGAATCTGTCTGGTCCTGGACTTTTTTTGGTTGGTAGACTATTAATTATTGCCTCAAATTCAGAGCCTGCTATTGGTCTATTCAGGGATTCAACTTCTTCCTAGTTTAGTCTTGGGAGAGTGTAAGTGTCCAGAAAATTATCCATTTCTTCTAGGTTTTCTAGTTTATTTGCATAGAGGTGTTTATAGTATTCTCTGATGGTAGTTTGTATTTCTGTGGGGTCAGTGGTGATATCCCCTTTATCATTTTTTATTGCGTCTATTTGATTCTTCTCTTGATTCTTTTATTGAGTCTATTTGATTCTTCTTCTTTACTAGTCTTGCTAGCAGTCTATAAATTTTGTTGATCTTAAAAAAAAAAAACAGCTCCTGGATTCATTGGTTTTTTGGAGGGTTTTTTGTGTCTCTATCTCCTTCAGTTCTGTTCTGATCTTAGTTGTTTCTTGCCTTCTGCTAACTTTTGAATGTGTTTGCTCTTGCTTCTCTAGTTCTTTTAATTGTGATGTTAGGGTGTCAATTTTAGATGTTTCCTGCTTTCTCTTGTGGGCATTTAGTGCTATAAATTTCCCTCTACACACTTCTTTAAATGTGTCCCAGAGATACTGGTATGTTGTATCTTTGTTCTCACTGGTTTCAAAGAACATCTTTATTTCTGCCTTCATTTCGTTATGTACCCAGTAGTCATTCAGGAGCAGGTTGTTCAGTTTCCATGTAGTTGAGCGGTTTTGATTGAGTTTCTTAGTCCTGCGTTCTAGTTTGATTGCACTGTGGTCTGAGAGACAGTTTATTATAATTTACGTTTGCTGAGGAGTGGTTTACTTCCAACTATGTGGTCAATTTTGGAACAAGTGCGATGTGGTGCTGAGAAGAATGTATATTCTGCTGATTTGAGATGGAGAGTTCTGTAGATGTCTATATGGTCCACTTGGTGCAAAGTTGAGTTCAATTCCTGGATATCCTTGTTAACTTTCTGTCTCGTTGATCTGTCTAATGTTGACAGTGGGGTGTTACAGTCTCCCATTATTATTGTATGGGAGTCTAAGTCTGTTTGTAAGTCTCTAAAGACTTGCTTTATGAATCTGGGTGCTCCTGTATTGGGTGCATATATATTTAGGATAGTTAGCTCTTCCTGATGAATTGATCCCTTTACCATTATGTAATGGCCTTCTTTGTCTCTTTTGATCTTTGATGATTTAAAACCTGTCTTATCAGAGACTAGGATTGCAACCCCTGCTTTTTTTTGTTTTCCATTTGCTTGGTAGATCTTCCTCCATCCCTTTATTTTCAGCCTATGTGTGTCTCTGCATGTGAGATGGGTCTCCTGAATACAGCAAACTGATGAGTCTTGACTCTTTATCCAATGTGCCAGTCTATGTCTTTTAATTGGACCATTTCAGCCATTTACATTTAAGGTTAATATTGTTATGTGTGAACTTGATCCTGTCATTATGATATTAGCTGGTTATTTTGCTCATTAGTTGATGCATTTTCTTCCTAGCATCAATGGTCTTTACATTTTGGTATGTTTTTGCAATGGCTGGTACCAGTTGTTCCTTTCCATGTTTAGTGCTTCCTTCAGGATCTCTTGCAGGGCAGGCCTGGTGGTGACAAAATCTCTAAGCATTTGCTTGTCTGTAAAGGATTTTATTTCTCCTTCACTTGTTAAACTTAGTTTGGCTGGATATGACATTCTGGGTCGAAAATTCTTTTCTTTAAGAATGTTGAATATTGGCCCCCCACTCTCTTCTGGCTTATAGAGTTTCTGCCATGAGATCTGTTGTTAGTCTGATGGGCTTCCCTTTGTGGGTACCCTGACCTTTCTCTCTGGCTGCCCTTAACATTTTTTCCTTCATTTCAACTTTGGTGAATCTGACAATTATGTGTCTTGGAGTTGTTGTTCTTGAGGAGTATCTTTGTCGTGTTCTCTGTATTTCCTGAATTTGAATGTTGGCCTGCTCCTCATTTAGTCTTAAGGAGTAATTTACACAATCCTGTATGCTACTGACTTTTTAGGAAGAACTTGGAAATTTATTATGCATCATACTAATCAAATTTCCAACCCCAACTGAGTCTCAAATGTATTAAGTGCAGATTCAAAATAATTACTCACTATCAGAATCCTATAAATTATAAAGCATAAGAATAATTTCTTAAACATTTAATTATATAAGATATCTAATTTTTAGTGTATATTGGTTGCAGGAAAACATGCCAAGATTAGCAGCCTGTACACAAACATTCTTTGAGCCTTTAGACACAGAGTCTCTGAGAGCCGTTTCCAGTTCCAACACAACAGCATCCCATCTTCTGCCTCCACTCCTGAACACACGACCAGGCTTCACACCACTGAAGACCTCCATATACACAGAATAGGACCCATAAGTCCTTCTGAAGGTGTGTGGGTGCATGATAAATGCTCCATAAATAGCTAGTAATTGAAAATCCACATCAAGGTGATAGTTACAAGAGGAGTGTTAAAAAAAGGGGGTGAATAAAAATAAGATTACAATGTTTGGGGGTGAATAAAAATCAGATTCCAAAGTGTGAAGTGTGAAAAAAAATCAGATTACAATGTATGGAGGGTGAGTGGGAGTTGGCTGATGAGCATGGAACACTTTTTTTTTTTTTTTTTTTGAGACGAAGTCCCATGTTGGTAGAGAAAGGGGGATAGTTTGAAGATCAAGGAAAATTAATATTTTGAAAAGATCAGGGTAGAGGATGTTAATAAAGGATCTCTGGAATGGTAAACACTGTAAGACATGAAGGGTATAACAGACTTTATTCATAACTAATTGATTTTTTTATGACAAAAGATCATTTGTTTTGGGAAATAGGTACTTAAATGTTCCCTTCATTCCAATGGCCTCAAAAGCTAAAAGCACTGACAACACGTGTTTAAAGATCCTCTCTGTATCGTATACAGAGACTATGATTAATGTCCAACACATTTGAAGAAATACTCATTCTAAAGGAATGACTCTGGATCCACATGCTACAACTGTGGATTTTATTAGTTATTCATATTATTTACCCCAAACCAAGTTTTGTTCTATGCACTATAAACTGTTTAATCATGATTTTCCCCTATAGGATATAATTTGTGAACAGTTTGCAGAAATGGGAGCATTATCTTTTAAAAAGTGACTTTTCTGCATTTCAGATAATCAGGGGTAAGTTAGGTATGATAATAATGATTAAAACATTTACATATATTAAATATACATTTACCAAGAAATGTTCTCAGGTATTTAAGGAAAAATGCTTAACTGAAGAACTAGCCATCCTATCCTGGTGAAGGTGGGCAGGCTTTTGTACCCTGTGTCAGTCATCAGTGTCAGAGTTTCAGGTGTAGTAAGAGGCATGTTGCCTTCTAGGTGAGAGCAAGGGAACTCCTCAGAGAAGGCAGCTGCTCTTTAGCCAACTCCAGCAAAGGGGTGGGGACACCTGCCAGAAGACGGGATGTGGCAGGTTGTCTTGAAATCCACCATAAGCCTCTTGGAGAAACCAAACATTGCTCAAGGCACTGGGCATTTAATAAGGAGCAGGGTGAATTAGTTGCTGCCATCTTGGAACCTACTATCTAGGAGGTAAGAAAACAAACAAATGTAAAAATAAGTAATGGAATTTCAGACACTAATGATTACCATAGAAACCAAAGCAGAGTAACAGAATAGTGATTGGGAGGAAGTTGGGAAAATATTTTTCATGTTGTTTATGAATAACTTACCTGTACAGGGAACATTTGAGCAGAGTTGAAGGATGAGAAACATCCAGCTCTGGGGAGACTTGGGAGGAAGGGTAGATTGTGGAATCTGTGACCTGTAGCCATTCTGTGGTGATGGGCATGTCCTCTTGATTTATACTGAGAAAAGTTAAGAGTGATAGAAGACGGACCTGAGGGGTCAGCAGGGATAAATGACATAGGACTTTGGTGGCCATGGATATGTGTTTAAATTCTATGGAAATACGATGTTGTGGATAATAATGAAAAGCCCTTCAAGAGTTACAAACAGGAAGACTGTATAATATGAAATAGAATTTACAGTTTAGAACGTTTCCTTTGTTGGTTATGTAGAGACTGGACTACAGTGAGTCAAGGTGGGAGAAAAAGAAAAATGAAGAAACTGTTGGAGTTGGCCATGCGAAAGATCCTTGGCCTTGGACCAGTGTGGAACAGTGTGGCAAAGTGTGAGAAGTGATGAGGATATATTTTGAAGGTAGGAAATTCTGATGTTTTAGGTGCAGGAGATAAAAAGTTTACAAAACAAGTTATTGGAATAATCAACTATTCAATTGCATTCCATTTGACAAGATGCTGAAAATGAGTTGAGCAGATTTGGTGAGCAGGCATGGAGAGTGGAACACAGTATGTGTGACAGTGTACATAAAGTCATATGTAAAAGTATGTACACTTAGTTTAATACATCTGATAATTATAAATAATACACACATGTAATTGAGAAAGAAATTATGGGAGTTCTCTTGTTTCCTAGGAAATAAAAAATAAAACAGGTTTTTTATAAAATATTTCAGAGTTTAGACTTTGGATTATGTCAATGGTTTTTGTTTATATAATAAAAATCTTAGTGCTAACCCTTAACTCCAAGATACTGTATCCTGTAGGCAATGAACCTACATCCATTATAAGCATCAGCTAAGATAAACATAAAAAAATCAACACACTAAGATTTTACACACCTCTCTTCTCATACAGGAAGTCAAGCAGATGTGACAGCACAGACACTTCTATAATGAGTTAATTCTGCATTAAGAATTAGCTGCCTGTGTTTCTAGAATTTATTAAACAGAGTGCACTTTGGCAAATGGGAGAGACTACTGCATTTGAATTTCAAAGAGCCGAGTTTGAACTCTGTTTCTGGAATTTATAACCTTGGCAAGTGAGTAAGCCTCAGTTTCTTCATCATTACTTAGAGGTAAGAATATCTATATTGTCTTGTTTGATGTAAAATACGTTATAATAGCAAGTATGATAAAAATAATTTACCCATGTAAATATGCCACTTTATGATTCATCCCCTAAATAGAAGTAGGAGAGTCCGAGGAGACCTGGGCAAGTCTGACCTCTCACAACGCATGACATTTGCTTTACCTGTACAACCAGCCTCCTTTGGGTTTCCAATGAGACTCTGGCTGCTTCCCCAGGGGCAGGGCTTTTGGAGATATCTGTGGATTCTTAAACTGTTTCCTCCATCTTCCTTGAGCACCTGATAAGCTAACCTTTCTTGGGATCCTTCTTGTTAAGCAGCCCCAGAGCATTCTTACTGGGTAGGATTGATTTGTTTGCCTTAAGCTCTAGCCTTAGAGGGTTAAATATCAAACAGCATTCACAAATTAATATGTAAAAATACCTGATAACATTCACAGTGAATTTTCCTTAATGGTATCCTGTAGTCTTTAAGAAGGAGGACTCTAGATTCAGACTGTCCAGTTCCAAATCCTGGATCCATTAATAATCAATGTTGCTGAAGCTTCTCGTGACTAACTGTGCTCTTCTGTAAAATATAAATATCAAATATAAATAAAAAATGTGATTATTTTTAAAAGTAGAAATAAAAGTATAGACAATCTAAAATAAATATGGAAACTTTGGAAGGATGCTGAGTATATATCAGATAATGAGGAACTCATAGGAAATGCTACATTTTTTATACATGTATTTTTCATGACACGACCGAACATTTTATTTGAGTCTAATACTTGTTTGTTACTGAAATACTGAGAAGTCATCTATTCTTAGGTGTCTCAGGGAAAAGGTATTGAATTATGTTCTTTTTATTTTGTTTTGAATTGAATTTATTATTTCTTTTATTAGAGCTTCTGTTATTTAGCCTAGATCAGATGACTATAACTTGTCAGTAATTAATTTGGTGTAACAATCACTATTTTTAAAAGCTTTTGAGAAAAAACAGGTTGAAGATGAATATATATATTTGCATGTCTATATCCTTCCTATCTATCAGTTTTCTTTCTATCTATCTATCTATCTATCTATCTATCTATATATCTATCATCTATCTAATCTAGCTTTCCATAGACATAAAATAATTTTTACTCACATGTAATAATCTTGCTATTTACTCAACCTACATAACACTTATAATTCATGACATATAATTGGAGACTATACTTTCAAAATCCAAATATTTTACTTTTGTAAAACACGAATGTTTTCCTTACAAGTTCATTTCTGCATGCAAATTATTTGCCAGTCATGATTTTTTCTTTTTTTAAATTCAAGGTGTAATTGAAATACAGTGAAATTCACTGTTTTAGTTTAATTTTTGTGTTTTGATAGAGTTTGACAGAATTTTGACAATCATGTAACCATACCATAATCAAAATATAGAACATTTCCATCAAACCGAAAATTTCACTTGCACCTTTTTAGGCGATTCCACTATATGTATTTTGGTATTACATTGTAGTTTTAATTTGCATTTCCCTAGTGACTAATGATGTTGAATATGTTTTAATGTACTTTTACCCATTTTTTTATTGTGTAGCTTATTTTCTGTGGAATTTCAATGGTTCTTTACATATTCTTAATACAAGTCCATCAGATATGTTATCTGCTAATATTTTCTCTAATCTGTGGCTTCTCTGTACATTTTATTTACAGTGTCGTCATTTTAAAAATAAGTTTGTAATTTTTCCTAGTTTGAATTATTTTGTTGTATCTCAGAAGTCTTTGCCCCCTTGGTCACAATATTTTTTTGCATGTGTTTTACTTTAAAAGTTTTGCAGATCTAGCTGTTACATTTAGGTTTATAAAAGAGTTTGTGCAAACGTTTGTATAATATATGAGGTAGGCATTGATGTTAATTTTTTGTCATATGGATATTTAATTGTGTCAGCACCCTTTTGTTGAAAACAGTATTCTTCTCCACTGAATTGGTTTTGGCCTTGTTAAACATCAATTGACTATGTATGTCTGGGCCTATTTTTGGACACTCTGTTTTGTTATATTGATTGATATGTCTTCATTTTATTTATTCATACCTTCTATCACTGTAACTTTTTAGTAAGTTTTTAAATCAGGGAAAATTTGCTTTCCTTTTTTCAAAATCATTTGACTACTTTAGCTCATTTGCCTTTACAAATGTCACAACGATCTTTATCTATATATAAAAGTATATTCTGTTGGAATTTTGATAGGAATTGGGATAAATATATAGACCAGTTTGTGAAAATATTCATGTTAACAATATTGAGTCTTCCAATTTCTGAATATAGTATATATTTATTTGAATATTTTTTTATTCTTTCATCAGTATTTTGAAAATTTTAGCATATAGCTTTTGACCATATTTTGTCCAACTTATAACTCTTTTAGTTTTTAATGCTATTATAAAAGATACTTTTCCTTGTAATATTACCTTACTTTTTTTTTATCATGAGTATATAGAATTGTTATTGATTTTTGCATATTGGCCTCATATCATATTCCATTGCTAAAATTCATTTGTTACTCTAAGTAACTCTTTTGTAGATTCTTTGGGATTTTTCAATGTGAAATATCATGATGTTTGAAAAGACAGCTTTTAGTGTTTCCTTCCAGTCTAAGTGCCTTTTATTTACTATTCTTATGTTATTACATTGGAGAAGATCTCCAAAACAGTGTTAAATAAGAGTGGAGAAGAAGAACATTCTTTTATTTCTATTTGTAATTTGTGTTCTCCCCTCCATCCTACCTCATTTAGTCTGGCTATGTGTTTATCAAATTTGTCAATTGTTTTAAATAATTGGCTTTTAGTTAAATTGATCTCATTCTTGGTGCTATTATTGCCATAACCTTCACTTTTACCCATGCTGTAAAGATACAGTTTGTTGGTATTATCTTTGCTCTATCTGCTCAGATATATTTTAGAGCAACAAAAAGGGGAAAAAGTATATTTTATAGCTGTTGTTTACTTAATGCATACAATCCTTCTGTCTGAAAAACTTGCTGTAACATATCTCATAGTGCAGGTCTATTGCTAATACCCCGCCTTTTTTTCTCACCTCTAATTCTCTTTCAGTTTTGAAGGATGTTCTTGCTGGCTATGAAATTCTGGGTTGACTTATTCTTCAATGATGCCACTCTGTCATATTTTGTATTGAACATTTTCTGATTAGTAGACATCTATAATTCTTATCTTTATCCTCCCGGATATAGTATGCCCTTTTTCTCTGGCAACCTTTATCTTTGACTTTCAGCACTTTTAATATCATGTGTCAGCATGTCAAGGTTCTTGTTTGTTTGTTGAAGTAAATATTTTTTATGCTTGAAAAGTCCACTTTTGTTCCTTTCCCAACTCCTTCCTCCCTCCCACCTTGCCCCTCTCTGTCTTCTTTTTTTCTCTCTCTCTGCCTCTCTCTTTTGAAGCCTTTAGCCTGGGGGTTGAGCCAATCCATTTAGAATCTAAGTTGGGATTGTTCAGTTTGTTGTTACTGATTTTCATGTTTCTCTCAGTGCAGCACAAACTTCAAATGCCTCCAGTGTGTTTAGGGTGAGGGCAGGTTTGCCAGATTTTACCCTCAATGTCTTCTCACCATCTGATTTAGGTCTTTCCTTTGTGCCTGAGTCTCAAAGGAAGTCTCTCTGTGAGCTTTGATTCTCCTTTGGTGGTGGATTCCTATTACTTTTTTTTTTTTTTTTTTTTTTTTTTGAGACAGAGTCTCGCTCTGTCGCCTAGGCTGGAGTGCAGTGGCCGGATCTCAGCTCACTGCAAGCTCCGCCTCCCGGGTTCACGCCATTCTCCTGCCTCAGCCTCCCGAGTAGCTAGGACTACAGGCGCCCGCCACCTCTCCTGGCTAGTTTTTTGTATTTCTTAGTAGAGACGGGGTTTCACCGTGTTAGCCAGGATGGTCTCGATCTCGTGACCTCGTGATCCGCCCGTCTCGGCCTCCCAAAGTGCTGGGATTACAGGCTTGAGCCACCGCGCCCGGCCCTATTACTTTTTAACATTTGCTCCTCTGCAGATAGGCGTGGAAAGGCTAAGGGTGTTCTCTTTTATTCTGTCGCAACCCCAGTCTTTGGCAAAGGTTGTGTTGCTGGGTCTTGGGTGTGGGTTGTTCTCGGGGATCCTGCACCTCTTATGTCACTAGGAGACAGCTAATATTTTGGACCCCAGAGGTTTTCTTGTTCCTGCCCCAGAGATGGGGGGTTTCTTCCACAATCTAAAGAATCTTTTTTAGTTCTCTTCCGAGACCAGCTGGAATGGGTCTTTCCTGCATCCAGAAGGAGACAGGTTTTACTGCCCTTTTCCCAGTGACTTGTGGCTGTTTTCCTCTATGGAAGATGGAGAAAGGTGAGACTTTGTGTCTTTCCCAAAGTCGTTCTGTGCCCTTACTCCAGGCCTGTGTCATAAGAGATAATCTTGGGTCTCTCCTGGGTGCCTTGTGAGGGCCGTGGAGAGCCTAGATGTAGGTACGAATTCCCATGTATCTGTGGCTCCGAGGGTTTCATAGTCTCTTGGTAGCCCAGTCAGTCATTAAGAGTTTGTTAAAAACTTCAGCTGACTTCTTACCAGCCCTGGTGCATCCAGCATCGGTTTCAAAGATGAAAATATTTGTGTCTTATGCCTCCTACCTGGTACCTGTTTTTCCTCGGATTTCAGGTTAGTGCTCTACAACCTTAGCTCACTTAGGAATTCAAGAAAAGTTATTATTTTACAAATTATTTAGCTATTTTTGTGGTAGATATAAGGTTGCACGGTGCAATGCTTTTTCCAAATTTCTGTGATGGAAGTGGAAGAACCGAAATCTGTGAGCCATGGTATTTGTATTTGTTTATTGATATGTGAATGGAACTATTACTTTCCTTTAAAACAATATGATTAATACTGAATTTGGCAGAACACATATCATTCAAAATTTTAGTGCCATTTGAGCCAAAAATAGTTGTATACTTTACAGTTTTGTCCAGTGGAAGTAATTAATGTATTAGGGAATTATTTTATGTTAAAGTAAAATACATTTCCACAGAATTTCCATCTGTACGCAATTTATTAAATTTCAATTCAAATCTCTGATGGTAGACTCTGAATTCAATGTGGAAGTCTGATTTAATAGTCATATATAAATTAAGTCAACATTTAAATGAAATAATACTAAAATTCTTATCTTCCAATTATAAACTAACAAATGGGAAATCTTTTTGTGTTATAAAAATGTGGTACTATGAAATGTCAAAAGAGTTAACTATGAAAAAATGTTTGTCTATTACAATAATTGTATATCTTCTAAGTAATTATATACTTTGATTATCAATGAGATCTTTCATATCAGTCCAACTTAACTTTCTTTAACTTTTATAAAATTAAATATGTAATAATATACATTTTTTTCTGTTCCTCAGTTGATTATCTTGTAAATTTCATTCAGAAGAATATTCTTCTGAATAATTTACTTCTATTAACGAAAGCTATATACTCATTAAATATTTTGGGAAAATGCCTTTATGTTAACCATGTTTTAAAATGACTCAGGATGGCTTATGTTTATTATGGTTTAAAATGACTCAGTATTAATCCCAGCACTTTGGGAGGCCGAGGCAGGCAGATCATGAGGTCAGCAGATAGAGACCATCCTGGCTAACAAGGTGAAACCCCGTCTCTACTAAAAATACAAAAAATTATCCGGGTGTGGTGGCGGGCGCCTGTAGTCCCAGCTACTCGGGAGGCTAAGGCAGGAGAATGGCCTGAACCTGGGAGGTGGAGCTTGTAGTGAGCCGAGATTGGGCCACCGCACTCCAGCCTGGGCGACACAGCGAGACTCTGTCTCAAAAATAAATAAATAAAAAATAAAAATAAAAATAAAATGACTCAGTATTTTCATACTGCCACCAGCTGTTTTATGTCCCTCAAGATGGTAGGTTAGATAATAAAATGTTAACTGAAGAAAAGTCTTTGATTTAACCTTAGTAACCTCTTTTTAATAGATTTGCCTGCTTATTTACAAGTGTCAAACTATTTTTGGATCTTGAGTGTGTCGTTCATCAGTCGTGCTGTCCATCTTAACTTTGCCTCACTCATGTATTTTACAAAAGCAAACGGCAAATGTCTATTTTCAGTAAAGGGATTGTTAAAGTGGTTTTCAAAGCTTAAATATTGCAAACCACAAAATGGTGGATGCTTTCATTAATGTTTACATTTTAAAATACATTTATATGTCTCATGCTTTAAAATATAATAAAAGAATTTATTAAATTATGTACATATAATTGTACTGGGAGATGTTTCATTAACAGTAATATACCATTCAATCCCTTTGTGGTCTTGAAATTGATTATAAAATATATATTTGATAATAAATCTGATTGTCATAGTGTACTGTAAGTGAATATTTTAATTACTAATATCCCCTGTTTTAACCACTTCAACTTGATTTTAACAAATACATAATTAGCATTTAAAATAACTCAGAAGTAATCCTAAGCTGAATAGAAGGTTTTATATGGTAAATATGATGGAAGAAAAAGGGATTCTTGGCACGAGTCCTTCTTCTTTATAAACTTGGACTAAGCTTTTTAATTTATTTTACTGAATGCACTTAAATTCTTCTTGAAACTAATTACTACATTTTAAGCAAGATTACTGGTACAAAGAGAAGCTACAAAGGTCCTAGCAAAAATTTTTAATTGTGGTCTTCAAATCAATATATCAAAAATTGCCAACATAGCTGGAGATTTCAAGGATGAATTAGAAAATCAAAAATCATGTTATTGAGTGTACTTATTTTTAAGTCTAGGAAGGGAACTGAGCCCTATTTTATTTTAAAATAGAGAAACGTTAAGAGCTAAATCTGCATATGCAGAGGAATAAAAGTAATATGAATATTCCAAATATTAAATATATAATACATTAACATGTTTAATGGTTATTTCATGATTAAATTATGGATGTCTGCAAACATAATGACTGAATGAAAAACCAAGAAAGAAGACATTTCTGTATTAAAATGTAAGAGTAGAAAAATCCAGCTTCATTAATGACATTCTTCATGTGATGAGAATGATCAGCTAATTGACTGAAACTATGTTAATAGGGGAGAAAGTCACTTTAATGAATATGCAATGGTATGCATATGAATTGAATATTGATACAAATATTTTTTCAACCTATTATTTGGAAGGCTTTAGTACTTAAAGTCATGGGAAATAGAAAAAGTTTTTAAAAAACTTTCAGCATTTTCATGTAGCTTAGAATTTACTGTATGGCAGAGGTAGCAACAAGGTGCCACATTAAAAGGCAAAATGACCTTTCAATAAAAAATTGTACAAAATATAGAGGCACAAAGGAGGAGTACATTTTTAATTTCCATTAGGGAAACCAGGGAAAGCACTTCATGGAGGAGATGCCTACTTAAGTGGACTCCCAAGGATGAACCCAGGTACTACTATCTACTAACAAAGAATAAGGAGAAATATGTATTACTCAGAAGAATTAGGATGAACAAATCATTAAAACCACTAAAATACTTGGAAGGAGAGAAGAGGGAATGTAGATCACAATTGCAGGGGATGCCTTTGGAAGGATCTAAGAAAATTATCCCACTTTATGGGGAGAAGTCAAAAGAGATAAAAAAACAGATACAGGAAGGTTAATCTAGTTGATTGAGTTTCCATCTGATGATATCTGTTTTACGAATACCGTATGAAGTGAAGTCTTAGCTGAGAGGGTATGGTGGGAGAGTTTGGACCTCTGAGGAGATAGGAAGGGGTATACAATTGTTGGTTTTGTTTTCTTTTAGAAAGGGAGAAAGTAAACTTAGAAAGGACATGTAGTAAGTTCTTTTGGCTAATGATGAGGGTCCATTCAAAGTCTGTGGTAGTGTATCGCATGGTAGAGTAAGAATTTCCAGCAATCTTTACTTGCTAGGCTCAGATTAAAAGGCAGCTATAACTTTGCAACCAGAGTTGGTGCTTTATCAGTCAATTGGACAAGGGAGAGTAAATCAAAGATGTTGCTATTCAGAGCAGTAA
This sequence comes from Macaca thibetana thibetana, assembly GCF_024542745.1. Taxonomy (NCBI): domain Eukaryota; kingdom Metazoa; phylum Chordata; class Mammalia; order Primates; family Cercopithecidae; genus Macaca; species Macaca thibetana. The sequence continues at coordinate 164,672,135 of NC_065583.1, read as the reverse complement.
TTATGAAGATGGTCAATGTGTTCTAATTTAGTAAACAAGGAAGCAAATGCTTGGAAAGTGTGATAGAACATGTGCCGAGGCCAAAGAATTAGCAGAGTAAAGGCCCTGGTTTCAGTAACACTGAAGGTTAAAATGATTAGTTAAATAATGGAATATTTGGAACTGAGATTTTTGGTGGCCATGTGGCTTTACTGGTGACTACTAAGGTCCAGTATGTGATCAAAGACAAGATGACCGAAATAGGATAAAGGAAAAGGAAGTGAGGTGGCCAAAGAGCTGCCGATTCAAAATGTGGCATGGGCTTTACATGCTGGTGTTAAAATCACTGGGAATGAGTACCAGAAAAGGGGGAAGGGAATGACAGTGAACCAGGAACTCAATTTTTCAGTGAACACAGTGGAGAGTTTGTAGACATTTGACACTGGTGTGTCACAACAATTTGGAGATTACAGCTAAGTGGTCTGAAGTTCAAAAGAGCAGTAACATTTTGAGGGAGGTAGAAGTGGAAATGGTTTGGCAATAATGATGGGGGTTGTGAAGGAACATGAAAAGAATAGTGACCTTCACCTGCAAGCAGAGTCAGTGTCTGTCAGGGAGAGTGATGTTTGGGTAAAGGGAAGGAGAAGGGAGAGAGAAGTTGGTAATACGAGAAAATTTTGTAATCCCAGAAGAAGAGTTCCAGATAGATTTCTTCAGGGGAAAAAATGGGAAATGTTTATGGTACTTTGGAGGTTGTGTAAAGTACAGTGGGTATCAGAAGTCTCAAGATAATGGATGACCTGGAGGCTGGGATATCCAACAGAATTGAGACAGAAAGGGAAATAACTAGTATTACGTTCCTTAAAATGCCCTTCTTTTTTGATCAACACTAATACTTAAAAATCATCTGAGCAGGTTCTGCTTTATATATATGTTTAAAATTATTTATATTCAATGTATAGGTATAGCTTTACTAGCTTTTGTAGACTTTATAAATTATACATCAAATGGATCAGACGTGGTAGGTAGTTCACACCTATAATCCCAGCACTTTGGGAGGCCAAGGTGGCAGGATTGCCTGAAGCCGGAAGTTTGAAGCCAGCTTAGGCAATACAGTGAGACCTCATCTCTACCAAAAAAAAAAAAAAAAAAAAAAGTCAAGAGTGGTGGCAGGTGCCTGTAGTCCCAGCTATTCAGGTGCCTGAAGTGGGAGGATCATCTGAGCCCATGAGTTCAAGGTTACAGTGAGCTATGATCAAGATCATTCCACTGTTTCCCAGCCTGGGTGACAGTGAGATTCTGTCTCAAAATAATCAATCAGTCAATCAATCATACATATAATTGAACGAAAAGTGTTGAGAAAAAGATTAATTTTTAATGTACAAATTTAAAACAACAATTATTTTTCTCGTTTGCACAATAAACTGAGGAATAGTACTACATTGAAGAAAGATTTTAAAATTCATCTGGAACCATGAATTATTCTTTGGGCATAGGGAATGCTCAAGGAGTGGGAGAGTCAGGCTAAAGCTCTGCAGCTGCACTAAACATCAGCAGCAAGCTAACACTGGGAAGCCCTTCTCCAGGGATGCAAATGTAACTCAGGAAAATTTTATATTCGATCGTTTAGACAAAATATGTTTAGAGGAAATGACTTTGAATTGTCTATTATGCCATCTTCAACTTGGCTTCTCAACTAGAATAAATGTTGCTATTAGGACTAGAATTGTTTTAAAAAGTAGTTAATAAATGACTTGTACAGTGTGCTTTCTGTTTTGATCTCCAGGTACCCTCAACTCAATCTCGTTTTTGCCTGCAGAAGCAGTTGGATGAAGGATCTAGGCTTGAACCATGGCATTTAGCTTTCTGAATTAATAGTTGTTAGATGAGGGTTTTTTTTTTTTTTAACAAGAAGCTAAAGAAGATTGAAATGCAATGACGAAAAATTGATTCAGAGGTGGAAGATATAATTGTTTTCAATGGAACACCTTCTGTCCACTATATAGGATCTACTGAATGTTCACATGGCTGGCTATAAGTGCCATTCCAGACTAGAGACTATGTGGGCAAAAAATCTTTCTTCTATTCATTTTGTATTTTCTCAGGTCCCTTCCAAAGGACCTGAGAAAATAATTATTTTTATTATTGCTCAATAAATTAACATACATTTGGTTTGGAATTTAAAAAATTAAAGACATCTTAAAAAATTAAATATCATATTGCCACACTGGAATGGTTGTCTCACCCAGCATCATCTCTTCTAGTGACTGGATCCTGTTCTTTCTGAAAATGACTCATTTCTGATAACAGTAAAACTGTAGCTCAGAATGCAAGCCAAGACCTGCCTATCAGGTCTTGGTCACAAGTGGGTCATTGTCCTATCCAGGACAATCAGGATTGTTCCTTGGAATTTTCACACATGATTTTAGCCAAAAAACTGAGAAGAAATTCTAAGATTTTCTAATGCACACTTGACTTTTCTTTCCAGCAGCCAAACTGTGTGAAGCTGAGCCTGGAGCTGCTGATGGCCATGATTCCTGAGTTATAAAATGTCGCAACATAAAATGCACAATAAATCAAGACCAAAAACATTTAGAAACTATGACAAATGAATGAAAATTAAGTGGTGAAATGACATTATGTTCTTCTATTTGATTCCACGTATGTGAATTTTTAGACTAGGAAAACTAACTTATTTTGATCAAAAGTAGACCTATGATTTCTTGGAGGCTTGATTTGCAGTAAACGTGCAGAAAAGGGTTAACATAAGCAGGCAGGAGACGCTGATCTTTATAACGGCCTGCTTGCAAGGTTGATCTTGGCTAGCATCTAGAAACTTATATTTCAAGAGAGTTCCCACCATTGCCTCATAAGAACGATTCATTGTCCTAAACTATTTGTTCAAACAATAAACCTAAACTATTTGTTCAAACAATCAGTTTATCCTGAATATCTGTTTTTCTTGAAGTCTAAAATTTTTATACAGAGTAGGAAAAGTGTGTACTATGTAATCAACTCTAACAAAATCCATGGACTCTGAGTCTCTCAGAAGCCTCCTTGGTAGACAGCACTTCATACTTACCATTAGAAGTTGCTACTGGGTGAATTAAGATCAGCTGGTATGACTCCAGTGGGATAAGATTCTTGGATGCTTGCACCTGGTTTCTTCCGGATATTGCTGGATGCACCTTTTCTCTTTGCTGATTTTGCTTTTTATCTGTTTTCCATAATAAATCACTGCCATGACTATGCCTGTATGCTGAGTCGTGGGAGCACTCCTAGCAAATCATCAAACCTGGGGATGGTCTCGGGACCCCTGGTACAGCACAAAGAAACGTTTTATCTCAATAGAAGTGTGATTTATGTGGCTGCATTCAATTGTCAAAATTCATTGAATTGTGTACTTAAGATCTGTATATTATACCCAATAAAATTATTTTGAGCAAAAAATGATTAATACATTTGTTAAAAAATAAGATTATGTGAAGTGTTATTCTTTAGTTGCATGACCTGTCAAAAGAAAACCTGAAATGCCATGACACAAAGGACAGTGTTCCAAAGACAGATTATTGCATCGTCTGTTGAATGAATTACATAACCTCTGGAAGGGCCGCTGCAATTTCTCAACCCACGGAACCTATGGAAATGGTAACATTCAAGTAGTCCTGACAGACCTCTTACTCCACTTGGCCGTGTGGTTATTTAGAGAAAAACTTAGCATTGCATTTGAATAATGTATATTTTCAACTTTTCTAAGGTAAGAGAGGTGAGGGGTCAGGGCTTGAAAGTTGTGGGAAGACATGGCCTGATTTGATCCATACCTTTTATACCAGTTTTCCAGCTGCCAGGTGATGGGGGCATTTCATGATTTCTCAACAAACTATCCCAGGCATGGCAACTCTTCCAGTGGACAGGACCTTGTTATCACATTAAGATCTACTAAGACTTATTATATGAGATTCTTCTTTGCAAATTCTAAATGAAATTAAGATCAGTGAGCATTCCAAGATAGCTACATCATAGTTTATTCTTCTCATAGGTATTGCAGTGGAAAAGGTTCTATCATCAAAAAACAGAAATCCTTAATGTAATAATTCTCAGAAGCATTAATGTATTAGCATGAAATGTGATTATTCAAGATAGATAAAATAATTTGGTGTTTACCAACCCTTGTTTTTCTCAGACATAGAGCCCCATGGGGCTCTTTTCGGAATCTATTTCTTGAGGAAGAGATAACATATTGCCAAAGAGAAAAATGTTTGCCTTTATTTCTAGTTTTTTTAAATTAAAGTCAACAATAATATAAATTTGAATTATAAACTGAATTTAATAGTTACATGATAAAACTAGTATGCAAAATGTGGTATATTTTTGTACATTACAAATTAGAAAATGAAGTTAATACTAACTTTTAAAAGAAAAGCAAGACAGTTAGATGTCTACGTTAAAACAGATTTCTCATTTCACTGACTTTCATTAAGTTTAGGGTAGCAGCTGAGGCCTTGCTAATGCTCAAATCCTCTTCTCATTGGTATGTATAGTTGAATGAGAAATTTTCAGGTGTCAGATGGGTTAACAGTAAGAAGATCTTTTCCTGCTGTGTTTGCTTAATTAGAGTTGGTACTTCCAGATGTTATCTACTGGTATGCAAGAAGTTTCACCAAACACTGAGGGAAAACGTATTTTACACATGTTTTTGGCTCATGTATTTAATTTAAACTACCTCCTATAATATCTTGCCCTCCAACTTGTATACAGAATGTTGTGTTTCAGTATAAAATACTGAAAACCAAATGGAAACTTCTAGAATGCAATAATTTTATATAACACACAGAAAAAAATTATTAGTCTAAAGATCAGTTCATCATTCACTGTACCAAAAGATGGTAGAAAGAAGCCTCATACAAATTCAGAGATAAGGTTATATATTAGACAGAATAAATCTAGAGCAAAAATAATTTTTTCCCAGAAAGTTTCAAAAGTCAGTGAGAAGTGACAGGATTGATTAGAAATTTAAGAACCTAGAAGTGTCCTACAAAGTGATGGCTATGAGCTGTCATGTCATGATGTCATGTTTTTAAGTCTTAGGAACTTCTGTGAACACATGATAAAAGGAAATGGACCACATTACTTTTAAGTAAATCACTTATTTTATGATGAAATATATATTTTGAGCATAGTAATACCACAAATCTATTTGAATAATCATATTTGTAAAATCCCTAGAATTTTAAAGATATGTAAGTTTCATGTTTTATAACTACCTCTTACAGTCCAAAAAGTAAGTTTACATAAATTTTCATCCAGGCGAGAGCTGTGGACTTCCAGGATTTGTGGAATGATTAGTTCAGTGGATTTTAATGGTCACAAAAGGAGGAAATGATGTGTGAAATAACCAAAATGTACCAATTTGGAGCTTACAGAAAACCATGCAATCTATAATACACAGATATCATGCTTTCCATTCAATTTACTAATTCTTTCCAGTGACATGCTGCTGCCTGTGTGACACAGCTGCTGGCCTCTTATTTAAGGCACTGAAATGCCTGGAACTGATGATGCAGACTCTTAGCCCACGCAATGCTTAGCTCCATTTAATAATTATGCATTGACAAGTGATAATGCAATCTAGCCATTATGGAAATTAAGCTATCTTAATGATGAGTGATGAGACAGATGATGGATGATTTTGGGTGACAGAATCATGATATTACTGCCTATTTTATAACTGCCTATAGATAGGCACAAATTCTTAACATGATATTCATTAGCTTTCTTTGTTCAAGCAATGAAACTTGCAATATGCTTGCAGTTATTAGAAATACATTGAAGCCCATATGTGAAGGTAGACACAATCTTTCTTGGATCCTCAATGTGAAAATCAGATTGCATACATCGTCTTTACTACCCCTCAGAAGTGTAAATTTTGGAGGTAGTCACTGCGCCCGCAAATTTACAAGATGGTAACTCCCAAATAACTAAATCAAAATTCTATTCTGCCTGAATGGTACCTATGACAGATGTCAATTCACCTGTCATAAGTACCTTGTACAGGATCCCACCAAAGTACAGAGGCAACATTTGTAATTACCTTATATATTATTAATTGGCTTCACTATATGATTATGGTCACAAAAGATTTTTGCTTAAGAATGATGTCCTTGAATAAGTGTATTTGTGCCCAAATAATTTCAAACATGGCTGGGTGCGGTGACTCACTCCTGTAATCCCAGCACTTTGGGAGGCCAAGGCGGGCAGATCATGAGGTCAGGAGATCTAGACCATCCTGGCTAACACGGTGAAACCTATTTCTACTAAAAATACAAAAAAACTAGCAGGGCGAGGTGGCGGGCACCTGTAGTCCCAGCTACTCGGGAGGCTAAGGCGGGAGAATGGCGTAAACCCGGGAGGCGGAGCTTGCAGTGAGTGGAGATTGCCTCACCGCACTCCAACCTGGGCGACAGAGCGAGACTCCGTCTCAAAAATAAATAAATAAATAAAAAGAATTTCAAACATTACATCAATCCTTTCAATATCAACAAATTGTATTATACTGGTGAAAGAACATTTTAAATCAAAATCTATGTAGGTACAGAACAGTGACCCACTAATAAGTCCACAAAACTGTTCTTGTGCATGTGCACACCTAGTTGAAACTTGGGGATTGTACAAGGCCAACTACTCTGTAAAGGTGCATTTTTCACTGTGCTCTCTTATTACATGTTGGATAGCATAAAGTATGGCAATTATCACACTGATTTATTTTATTTTATTTTTGAGATGGAGTTTCGCTCTTGTTGCCCAGGGTGGAGTGTAATGGCTTGACCTCTGCTCACCGCAACCTCCGCCTCCTGGGTTCAAGCAATTCTCCTGCCTCAGCCTCCCGAGTAGCTGGGATTACAAGCATGCGCCACTATGCCTGGCTAATTTTGTATTTTCAGTAGAGACAGGGTTTCTCCATGTTGGTCAGGCTGGTCTCGAAATCCCGACCTCAGGTGATCCGCCCACCTCGGCCTCCCAGAATGCTGGGATTACAGGTGTGGGCCACCGCGCCTGGCCCGATTTTTTTTTTTTTTTAAAACAAAGTCTCGTGCTCTTGCCCAGGCTGGAGTGGCAATGGCACGACCTCGGCTCACTGCAACCTCCGCCTCCTGAGTTCAAGTGATTCTCCCACTACTTAGCCTTCCAAGTAGCTAGGACTACAGACCCACACCACTACGCTTGGCTAATTTTTTATATTTTTATTACAGACGGGGTTTCACCATGTTGGCCAGGCTGGTCTCGAACTCCTCACCCCTCTTGTGATCCGCCCGCCTCGGTCTGCTAGAGTGCGGGGATTACAGGCGTGAGTCACTGCGCCCAGCCGCACACCAAGTTTTGGCTATCGGTTAGACTGTTTTCCTCCACAACTACATTGAAAAATTACTTTAGAGAAAGACCAAGTTTTATTCTTTTTCAAAAAATGTGATTTCAGTAAGCAGCATAGTACCTTGTACACAGAAGATGACAATTTAATGTAACTGAGTAAAATGGATAAGAAAATGGATAAAAATTATCATATGTTCTTCAGAAAAATCCTACAGCTTGACTTTCCTTCATACAGTTAAAGGGCTACTTTTGTTTTTGAGTGGCTCAGGTAGCTCCTGACTTATGTGCTTCTGTCACACAACTGACACACCAAATAAACAACAATGACCTGAAGCACAAACGAGTAGTAAAGAGCAGAGAGAAGAGGAAGGTCAACATTGGAAGAAGGGGTGATATATGAGTTTCCTGTTTATTTGGCTTTTAGCCAGAGGGCAGACTGCTGTGGCTTCCATGTAGTGTGAAAATTCTCCAAGTAACCGGCAGCAGTTTCGGCTTGAAGAATCAAAGGAAGGAGTTTGGGGCAACTCACGGCCACTAGAAAGTGATGTTTTAAAATCCTAAAAGGAGAGACAACTTATGGAGTTTCTCAAGATCTGTAAATAAATATTGACCATGATTCAGGTTGACTCCAGAATCGGGTATGTGCTGTACAGACTTAAAGCAGTCCAGCTAAGTATAAAAGAACTGTACTGAGTTTGGAGATATTGCCGAAGAAACAGTTTATAGTTAAAATTCAAGCAGGTTAATTGCCCTTATAACAAAAACTTAAACACTCTTTGGGGACAATAGCAGAATTCAAAATTTCAATCGCTTAATATTCACAACATCCAGCTTACTATCCAAACTTCCTTTATATAAGAAGAATAAAAAAACATATGATCCAGTATCATGTAATAAGACTATCAATAGAAAGCAACTCCCAAATGACACAGATATTGGACTTCAAAGAGAAGGATTTTTAAATGTCTATTTTAAATATACCCAAAAAGTAAAGAAAAATATACTTGCAATAAATGAACACAGAGCAAAATTCAGATGATAAATAAAAATATTTAAAAATTCTAAAACCAAATGATAAGGTACCTGAAATTTAAAATTCACAAGATGAACCCGATCACAAGTAGATGATAGAGGAGAGACGACTAGTAAACCTGAAGATACAAAAAATAGAAATTATCCAAGTCAAAAAGAGAGAGGTAAACTTGAGAAAAAAGAATGAACAGAGCCTGTGAGACAATTATCTAATATTCTAACATATGAGAAAAAGTAGTTGCAGAGAGATATGAAAGAATTTGGCAGAAATAATGGTTGAAATTTTCTCAAGTTAGGTGAAAAACATTAGTGTTGAAGAAGAATAGACACAGTTGTCCCTCTGTATTCGTGGGCGATTAGTTTCAGAGCTCCTCTGTGAATGTTAAAAATCATAGATACTTCAGTCCCTGATATAAAATGGGCAAAGTATTTGCATATAACCTATGCATATCCTCCTATACAGTTTAAATCATCTCTAGATGACTTATGATACCTAGTAAAATATAAATCCTATGTAAATAGTTGTTGCATTTTTTTAGGGAATAATTTTTTTAAAAGGATGTACATGTTCAGTGCAGATGAAATTTTTCCTGAATATTTTTGATCTTTAGTTGGTTGAATCCATCAATGTGGAACACATGGTTGGCCTACTGCACAAAGCCCGACTGTACAAAGAAAAGCATGCTTAGGCATACCACAATCAAAGTATTGAAAAAAGATAAAGAGAAAATATTGGAATTAACCACAAAAAATAATATACTGGGGACTTGTGATTTGAAGAAATCCTGACTTAGAAACCATAGCTACCAGAAGACATTGCAACGGTATCATCAAGTGAAGAAAAAAGAGAGAGATATCAATCCAGAATTCTATACACAAAGTATTCCTCAACAATGAAAGCAAAATAAAGATACATTCAGCTAAATTCAAATTAGGATAACTTATTGCCATAAATTTAAGTTGCAGGCACTACACGAAATTTTAAAAGAAAAGTTTTTAACTGAAGAAAAATAAAGGCTTAGGGAAAATTTGTTTTTCAGAAAGGAGTGAAAAATGTCAGAAACAGTAAACAATGAGGGGAATATAAATATATATTTTTTAATTTTCCTTAAAATGCATAGTACAGATCAAACTAAACTTATATCATTATCTTAGTTGTTTGTAATATACATAGATATAATACATATGGCAATTATGACATAAAAGATAAAGATTAAATGGACCTGTAAGTTTGCAAGGTTTCTACATTTTATGTATGTCATGGAATACTAATTCTAAGTATGTTTTGAAAAGTTAAGGATATATATTGTAATCTCTAGAGCACTAAAAAAGTACTCTACAATATATATTGTTATTTAAAACACATATTCTAAATATATATTGTAATCTGAAGCACTAAAATATAATGCAAAACTCCAAGACACAGATCATTATCAAAGTAAAAATTAACTATTTAATAATGACCAAAAGATCAACTTGTGAATAGCAATCATAAATTTGTAAGCACATAATAATAGAGCTTTCAAAAAAATTGGTGACAAAATTGACAGGATTAAAGGAGGAAACAGATAATAAAATTGGAAATTACTTAGTATAATATAAGCAAATTGAATCCAGAAATGTGAAAGAAAAGTTAATACATCATGACCAACTAAGTAGCGTTTATCACAAGAATGCAAGTTTGATGTAATATTTAAAAATCAATCAATGAAATTTACCTCATTAGTAGAATAAAGGAGAGAAACTGTAACATCATTTCAGTAAGTGTACAAAAGCATTTGAAAATAATTCTGTATCTACTCATGATGAAACTATCAGTAAACTAGAAATAGGAATAGTCTAAATGGCATCAACAATAAAGCAGTTATGGGGGATATTAGCAAGCTGGTAGCATAGGAATTTTCAGTCTTGACTCCATTCCATGAAAAGTAGCAATAATCCACAGGATAGAATGTCTCTTAGAAAGTTCCAGTACTTATATACAAGCTTGAGACAAATGCATGGTGTCTATATTTATATTTATATAAAAATATATAAAATAAAAATTTTAAAATCTGATAGGAGAGATAGATTGTAATACAAAAATAGTAGGAATTTTCAACACTATACTTCCAACAATAGACAGATTATCCAGACTAAAAAAATTAATAAGAAAACATTGGAATTTAACAATACTTTAGACCCAATGGATCTAAAAAACATATACACTTAACATGCCATTCAACAGCAACAGTCTCACATCCAGGTCATGCTGATGCAAGAGGTGGGTTCCCATGGTCTTGGGCAGCTCTGCCCAGGTGGCTCTGCAGGGTACAGCCTCTCTCCTGGCTGCCTTCATGGGCTAGCATCGAGTGGCTGTGGCTTTTCTAGGTGCATAGTGTAAGCTGTTAGCGGATCTACCATTCTGGGGTCTGGAGGATGACAGCCCTCTTCTCACAGCTCCACTAGGTGGTACCCCAGTAGAGACTCTGTGTGGGAACTCTGACTCCACATATCCCTTCCACACTGCCCTAGAAGAAGGTCTCCATGAGAGCCCCGCCCCTGCTGAAAACTTCCGCCTGAATATCTAGGCGTTCTATACATCCTTTGAAATCTAGGCAGAGGTTTCCAAATCCCAGTTCTTGACTTCTCTGCACTGCAGTAGTCTCAACACCATGTGGAAGCTGCCAAGACTTAAGGCTTGCACTCTTTGAAGCCACAGCCCAAGCTCTACTTTGACCCTTTCAGCTAGGGCTGGAATGGCTGGTACACAGGGCACCAAGTCCCTAGGCTGCACACAGCATGTGGACACTGGACCCAGCACAGGAAACCACTTTTTCTTCCTCTGGGTCTGTAATGGGAGAGGCTGCCATGAAGACCTCTGATATGCCCTGGAAACATTTTCCCTATTATCCTGGGGATTTACATTTGACTCCTCATTACTTATGCAAATTTCTGCAGCTGGGTTGAATTTCTTCTTAGAAAGTGAGATTTTATTTTCTATTGCATTGTCAGGCTGCAAATTTTTCTGAACTTTTATGCTCTTCTTCTCTTATAAAACTGAATGCCTAGCTGGGTACAGTGACTCAGGCCTGTAATCCCAGCACTTTGGTAGGCTGAGGCAGGTGGATCACGAGGTCAGGAAATTGAGACCATCCTGGCCAACATGGTGAAACCCTGTCTCTACTAAAAATACAAAAATAAGCTGGGTGTGGTGGCGCATGCTTGTAATCCCAGCTACTCAGGAGGCTGAGGCAGGAGAATCACTTGAACCCAAAGGCAGTGGTTGCAGTGAGCCAAGATCATGCCACTGCACTCCAGCCTGGATGACAGAGTGAGACTGTCTCAAAAAAAAAAAGAAAGAAAGAAAGAAAGAAAAAAAGAAATCTGAATGCCTCTAACAGTACCCAAGGCACTTCTTAAATATACTGCTGCTTAGAAATTCCTTCCCCCAGATACCCTATATCATCTGTCTCAAGTTCAAAATTCCATGTATCTCTAGGGCAGGGGCAAAATGCCACCACTCTCTTTTCTAAAACATAACAAGAGTCACCTTTGCTCCATTTCCCAACAAGTTCCTCATCTCCATCTAAGACCACCTCAGCCTGGATTTCTTTGTCCATATCACTATGAGCACTTCAGTCAAAGCCATTCAACAAGGTTCTAGGGAGTTCCAAACTGTCCCACATTTTCCTATCTTCTTCTGAGCCCTCCAAACGGTTCCAATCTCTGCCTGTTACCCAGTTCCAAGGTTGCTTCCACATTTTTGGATATCTTTTCTTTTCAGCAGTCCCCTACTCTATTGGTACCAATTTACTGTATTAGTCCATTTTCACGCTGCTGATAATGACATACCCGAAGCTGGGTAATTTACAAAAGAAAGAGGTTTATTGGACTTAGTTTCACATGGCTGGGGAGGCCTCACAATCATGGCAGAAGGCAAGAAGGAGCAAGTCACCTCTTAGGTGGATGGTGGCAGGCAAAGAGAGTTTGTGCAGGGAAACTCCCCTTTTTAAAACCACCAGATTGCATGAGATTTATTTGCTATTATGAGAATAGCACAGGAAAGACCTGCCCCCATGATTCAATTACTTGCTACTGGGTCCCTCCCACAACATTCAAGATGATATTTGGGTGGGGACACAGCCAAACCATATCGGTAACCATAGTTTCTGAGTTAATGCACACTTTTAAAAAGCCGCCTTTTCTCAAGTACTTTAAGATTTTTAGTTCCAATTCTAAAAACATAAAAAATTCGTAATTCACACTTTTTTTTACTGCAGTCATTGTAGATATTACTCCACTGTTACATATTATTAGATGATAGTGCACAGAACCTGGGAGGAGCCTGGTTTTTGCCCTTTTGTACATTATCTAACTTTATTTCCTTTTCTTTTATTGCCTTGAGATTCATAATGATTTTTATTTTACTTTTCAAATCTGGTGAGTAGCGTAAGAAGGCACTCATTATAGATAACTGTGCATCAATTTTATGAGAGATATTGGAGTATTTTTCTTTCTTTTTTTTTTTTTTTTTTTTTTTTTTTTTTTTTTTTTTTTTTTTTTTTTTTTTTTGAGACGGAGTCTCGCTCTGCCGCCCAGGCTGGAGTGCAGTGGCCGGATCTCAGCTCACTGCAAGCTCCGCCTCCCGGGTTTACGCCATTCTCCTGCCTCAGCCTCCCGAGTAGCTGGGACTACAGGCGCCCGCCACCGCGCCCGGCTAGTTTTTTGTATTTTTTAGTAGAGACGGGGTTTCACCGTGTTAGCCAGGATGGTCTCGATCTCCTGACCTCGTGATTCGCCCGTCTCGGCCTCCCAAAGTGCTGGGATTACAGGCTTGAGCCACCACGCCCGGCCGGAGTATTTTTCATTTGTAGACTTGAATCTTTTTTTTTAATAAAGTTTCTTTGAGAAAGACCTTTAAGATATCTGATTAGAAGCAACTGGTACTTTCCTCTTCTACAAATAAGAACCAAAATTCTAATCACACTTTGAGTAGATTATCTAAGAGAGAACACTGGAGTTCAACAGAGAAATGACAGGAAACATCTAAAGCAAGGAAAGAGAGGAAACCAAAACAGCCTGCTTTGCTGGGACAAGTAGGGATCCTGGAGAGGTTCTATATTGTGTGGAAAGGGGGAGTGGCCTGCCCAAAATCCATATTCCCACCATGGACTCCCATGCTCCTAGCTACATGAGAGACTCTAGACCTTTGTGAACCCTGAAGCTAACAAAGGGAGTCCCCTAGACACTGCATGAAGGCATTGCTCCAGTGAGGGAGTTCATGCTGGGTACCACACCTCCACAAGCCCTAAGCAGCTACAACAAGGCACCATACAGACAGCCCAGTCCCCTCTAGACCATGTCCTGCCCAGGAGCCCAACAACCCCTGCATTTTCACATCCCTGGAGCCTCATTGACATCCCCTGCCCACAACCACTATCATGGCTGGCTGCTTCTCTCAAGGCTGAAGCACAATCCACTGGCAACAACCCCACTTCTTTAAGCAGCAAAGCTACCATGCATTTTCATGCACCTTCAGCACAAACTCCTCCAGCAGCTGCAGGCTGCTGCCACTGAGACCAAAGCACAGTGAAATGCATGCACCTCCAACACCTGCATAAGCCTGTTGCCATTGAAAGCAACCCCACCCTTCACAGTATCTGGGCTGCAGTGCCATTGCTGTGGCCCCTACCTAAGCATTCTACTGGGTTCCTGGGGGTCACTTCACCCATGTCCACCACAATTAGCACCTGTGTGCACCACCAGGGGTTCTGAGGGCAAGTTTGCCCAGCCAGGACCTAACCACCCTGTAAGTGCCTGAGCATGCCCCCTGGCAGCCTGCAGACCAACCAGCCAAGTCCACCACCATTGGTCAAGGAACACTCTTCCCAGGGGCCTGAGGTCAAGCCCACCCCGCTTGCCATTACCACAACAGCTGGCACCCACAACTGCTGGTTACCATACGTGTGCCACCTGTGGGCCTGGAGACCAGCTCACTCAGCCTGTTGCAACCACTGCCAACACCGAAGTGAGCTTCTTGTGAGCCAGAAAATTGTCCCATCCCTGCTATTGCCCTTGTTCTTGTCACACCCACTGCCCAGGGGCCTGAGGACTTGTCCATCTACCTAGCTGTCTTCTGCCATTACTAGCACCCAAGCAAGTCACTAGGAAGCCCCAAAATTGACCCTCTTGGACCTACTAACATTGATAACAACTTATACCACCCCGGGGCTCAAGAATAGGCCCATTTCATAATCCCGTACCCACCAAAACTTTATCACAGCCTCCACTAACAATTGTACCCTAGACCAATGGGAAAATAACAGATATCATCGATGTTGTTTATAGCCAGGTAAATTATATTGAGACTACACTACTGCACACACTCAGAATCAAACTTAAAGTATGTTACCCAATGAACACCAAAAATACATCTTCAGAAATATGTCCTCCCCTTAAAAAGTAAATTCAAAAGCTAAGAAGGGTGACTGTTATACCAGATGTGCAGATACCAACATAAAGACACAAGAAACATGAAAAAGTAAGAAAACATTACACCTTGAAAGGGTCACAATAATTGTCCAGCAACAGAGTCCAATAAAACAATTATAAAATTTCAGAAAGAGAATTCAAAATAATGACATTAAAGAAGTTCAGGAAGGTACAAAACAATACAGAAAAACAATACAAATAAATCAGGAAAACAATTCAAGACACGAATGGGAAATTTACCAAAGAGGTGATAAAAGAAGACCAAACAGAAATTCTGGAATTGAAGAATTAATTAAATAAAATAATAAGACATTCAAAATCTTCAACAATAGACAAGATCAAGCAGAATAAATAATTTCAGAACTGGAAGACAAATCTTTTGAAATAATACAGACAAAAAGTAAGCAAAAAGAATAAAAGAGAATGAACAAAACCTATGTGACATATAGGACACCATAAAGTGACCAAATATTTAGGGTCCCAGAAGGTGAAGAGAAAAATAAAAGAAATAGAAAACCTATTTAACAAAACTGTCCCCAAGTCTAGGAAGAGCATCAGACTTTGAGATACAGGAAGCTCAGAGACTGGCAGATACAATTTTTTGAAAACGGTGTCATCTGTTGTAAATTATAGTCAAACCGTCAAAAGTCAAAGGCAGAGAGATAATTCTAAAAATAGAAAGAGAAAAGTATCTGGTCATTTATAAGGTATCCCCCATGAGGATAACTGTGATATTCTCAGGAGAAACCTTGTAGGCCAGGAGAGAATTGGATGATACATTTGAAGTATTAAAAGAAAAAACTTCCAGTCAAGGCTATTATACTCCATAAAGTTATATTTCTTAAATGAAGGAGAAATAAAGTCTTTCCCAGACAGGTGAAAGCTCAGGGAATTCATCACCACTAGACAGGCTGTGTAAGAAATGCTTAAGGGAGTTCTATACGTGGAAGTGAAAGAATGATATCTGCCACCATGAAAATGCATCAAAGTATAAAACCCATTGATAGAACAAACACACAAACGATAAAGAAAGGACTCAAAACAGAAAATCACCAAACCAAAAAGGTAAACAGTAAGACAGAAAAAAAGAGACAAAGGAGGTACATACAACCTGAAATCACTTAATAAAATGACAAGAACAAGCTCGTACATACCAATAATAACCTTGAATGTAAATGGATTAAGCTTTCCACTTAAAATACATAGGCTGGCAGGATGAATTTTATTTTAATTGGTCCAACTATTTGCTGCCTACAAGAAAGTCATCTCACCGTTAAAGACACATAGACTGAAAGTAAAGGGATAGAAAATATTTTCCTTATAAACAGTAAAAAAAAGTGAGCAAGAATAGCTATACTTATATAAAACAGACTTTTTGTCAAAAAGAACAAAAAGGGACAAGGTTATTATATAATGATAAAGGGATTCATTCAGCAAGAGGACATAATTTTAAACCTATATGCACCCACCACTGGAGTATCCACATATATAGAGCAAATACCAGCAATCAAGAAAGAGTAATTTTGGAAACTGTACAAAAAGATGAAAGTTAAACAATATACACTTGGATAACCATCGGGTCAAGAAAGAAATTAAGGAGGAAATACGAAAATTTATTGAAACAAATGAATATAAAACCACAACGAGATATCATTTTGCCCCAGTTAGAATGTCTATTATTTAAAAAAAAAAAAAAAAGCAATGAATGCTGGCAAGGATGTGGAGAAAAGGGAACTTGTATACACTGTTGGTGAGAATGTAAATTAATACGGCTACTACGAAAAACAGTGTGTAGATTTCTGAAAAAACTAAACATAAATACCATATAATTCCAGAATTTATCCAATGGAAAAGAAAATCAGTATATCAAAGGGACACTTGCTCTTGCAAGTTGATTGCAGTATTATTCACAATAGCTAAGACATGAAATCAATTTAAGTGTCCATCCACAGACTAACAGGCAAAGAAAAGGTTCTATACATACACAATGGAATATTATTCAGCCACAAAATAGAATGAAATAATGTAATTTGCAGCAAAAAGGATGAAACTGGAAATCATCCAGGCGCAGGAAGACAAATATTGCATGTTCTCACCCATATGTGGGAGTTAAAAATATCTTATGAAGGTAAACCATAGAATTATAGATACCAGAGGATGTGAAGGGTATGTTGGTGTGTGTGTTGGGAGAAGGGGATAAAGAGAGGTTGTTTAATGGGTAAACACATTATTAGATAGAAGGAATAAGTTCTAAGATTCAACAGTGTGACTGTCATCCAGTCCCCTCATGAGGCCCATCATGAGGCCCCTCGTGAGTTCATCTAGCCATAATTACCTCCCAAGACCCTACCTACTAATAGCATCACGTTTGAGGTCAGTATTTCAGCAGAAGAATTTTTGGGGGACACAAACATTTAGTCTGGTGCCAGAAGGTAAGTGCATACAGGAAACTAGGAAAATAAAGATATTTGAATTATTTCCAAGATTTTGACCTTGATTACTAAAAACATAGTGGTACCGCGAACAGCCATAATTATATGGGAGAAGGGGAGTAAATTCAGATTTTATATGTTAAGTTTGTGTTGCCCACACGAACTTATGGTGTACTCCACAATAACCAGGCAAATATACAAGACTGGGGCTCCCAGGAACTGGCAGGGATGATGCGGGGAGATGGCCTTGCTGTGAGCCAGTCAGAATCCAAGGAGACTGCAGAGTGAGAAGAAAAGGGTCTAATGAAGAAACTGACAGAAACCTAAATATCTTGAAGGGGGGAGGAAAAAAGCTCTTAACTGATATGACTGTTTGTTAAAATAAAATTTAAGAAATATATCTACTATTTACTAAAATCTCATGTCAAGTAGTATAAAATAAATAATGATGGCAAAGTTGTTTTATATGCATTCACAAATGTAATAGATTTTCAGAGGTAGATTTGACATTTGGGTAGAGCCTGTCTGGCAAACAGTGGGAAAGAGAAAAGTATTTTTGGTTGGGAAAGGAGTAGGAGCAAATAAATACAGGGAGGAAATTATGCAAAATTATCCTAGAATGATTAATATTTTGAATGTAAGTTTGCTAGAATATATAAAAGGGAAAAAAGATACTAATGGAGAACAGATTTGGAAAAAGCAATGGAATTTGAATTGTGTAATTTAGATATTAGTTAAACAAGGAAGATTTTTGCTACACATTGTAAATTCAGATAACTGCATGATTTGTCTTTATAATTAATTTAACCACTGCTTCATGTGACGGACTGCAAAACCCTTTTTAGCGCACTGTTCACTTCCATGATAATATCACTGCTTAAGAATCTTGGAAGTGAATTAAAATCTAAATTTAAAGACACAGAAATCTGATTTTTGCCAATAGTATCATGTTTATATTCAAAGGAGAGTTATGAATAGTTTTATTCTCCAGAGATTGATTGGCTTAGCATGGTAGATAATATTCTCAAGACCACTGCTGCATCTCAAAAGTAATTTAGCATATTTAGTATGATGTTTCATAGCACACCAAAAAAAATACATTTTGGCTAGCTTTTTATTCTTTAACATTAAAATGTGTATCACTTTTATGAATCCTTACACATTGTGCTTTAATCATGCAATTCTATATTTTAATAAATTCCTATGTATTTATAGAAGGAGTATCAGAATTCAAAAGGTGTAACATTTTTATTCTTGCAGCACCAAATTGAAAGACTTGAGAGCTTAAATGTTTAAGACTCTAAAGGTTCTTTTTATCTATTTATTGTCACTGTAGTTCTATAACTAGGTCACAGGGAAAAGCATGTCATTTTAGCACAAAATATTAGACAGGCAGTATATTTGTTTGCACATTAAATCTTACATGCATCTGGAACAAAGCCTGAAGCACAACACCTTTGGGAAAATGTACAGTTTAACTAAATCAGTGAAATGTATTAAATGGATATTGACAAGCATTTCGAGTAGCATTAACATTCAGTTTTAGATAACACCTATAAAATGAATGCTCAAAAGTGTAAAATACTTAGAATCTTTGATTGAACAGTATTATGTAACATGTTTAAGCCAAGCTGCTTATTAAAGCCATATGCACCTGTGTATGCAAAACAAAAAATACAAAAATGGTAAATAATTCCGAGGATTTTCAAACCAATTTTGACAAGATATTCTCAAGATGATATAGGGTTATATAGGATAAAATTGTATCTGTGTAACAAGCAATTCATTTTCATGAAACAGTGGTTAATTGTACAGAAAGAATACAATATTTTCATTAAGGTCGGCAACAGGAAATTGTGCCTCATATGATGGCTATTATTTAGCATTATTATTGGAAATTTTAGATAATATGATAAAGTCAGACAAAGACATAAGAGCTAAAAGATTTAAATGGAATTATAAGTGAAATGAAATAAAGGAAATCACAAAAAATCAGGAAAATGTATAAAATACTGCCAATAATGACAGAGTTCAATAAATGTATGGATACATAACAAAGAAAAATCATTAGTATCTTTATACAAGAAATAAATGCAATAATGTTCATCTTTTAAGCCTGTTCTAAAGAGCAACAAAAACTCGATAGTCACTAGGAATATGTGTAAAATATATGCACATGTGCATGGTGCCTAGAATATATGATGCTATTGAAAGCTTTAAAGGAGAAAGGGAAGATGTACTAAACTGTCAATTCTCTACAGGTGATAAATTAATGCAACTTTTAGCCAAAGCTCAATAGGACATTTTGTGGAATATAAAAAATTGATTCTAAAAATTATTGAAAATCATCACAATATGTGGGGTATGTGGCGGGTTGTCATTTCAGGTTTCAGGGCATATTTTAAAGCTCTAATGGTTGAAGTTGAGTAAGGTATAGAAAGTGCATCATCCAAATGGAAATCATAGAAAGAAATTCATGTACAGTTCAAAGCAGATTACAGAAATACTATATTTAGTAAAAATGAGTAAGTTGCAGAATAATACAAATACTAAGGTAGCATTTATGTAATGTAGAAATAAAAATGATAATAAGTATCTTTTTATTTTTCACGCTTCTGTGCATGTAAGCATATATATTTAGATTGGGAAGTTTGTTTCTACAAAGTGGGCAGTAAAATAAAACTAATAATTGGGGATAAAATGACCTTAAGTTTATCTGTACTCTTTTCTATTTTTATTTTTTATTTTTTTTTTGAGACGGAGTCTCGCTCTGTCGCCCAGGCTGGAGTGCAGTGGCCGGATCTCAGCTCACTGCAAGCTCCGCCTCCCGGGTTTACGCCATTCTCCTGCCTCAGCCTCCCGAGTAGCTGGGACTACAGGCGCCCGCCACCTCGCCCGGCTAGTTTTTTGTATTTTTTAGTAGAGACGGGGTTTCACCGTGTTAGCCAGGATGGTCTCGATCTCCTGACCTCGCGATCCGCCCGTCTCGGCCTCCCAAAGTGCTGGGATTACAGGCTTGAGCCACCGTGCCCGGCACTCTTTTCTATTTTTAAAAACAACTTTTAAAAATTATTTCATTTCTAATAAAAGGGAATGCTTATACACTGATGGTGGGAATGTAAACTACTAAAATCTGTAGGGAAAACATTATAGAGATTTCTTAAAGAACTATAAGTAGATCTACCATTGATCCAGCGATCCCACTACTGGGTGTCTATCCAAAGGAAAGCAAGTCATTATATCAAAAGGACACCTGCATGTGTATGTTTATTGCAACACAATTTTCAATTGCAAATATATGGAACCAACCTAAGTACCCATTACTCACTCATTATAATGGGTGGATTAAAAAATGGTATATATATCATGGAATCCTACAAAGCCATAAAAAAGAATGAAATAATGTCTTTTGCAGCAACTCGGATGAAGCTGGAGGCCACTATTTTAAGTAAAGTAACTCAGGAATGAAAAACCAAGTATGTTCTCACTTATAATGGGAGCTAGGCAGTGGATAGGCAAAGACATATGGGGTGATATAATGGACTATGGAAACTCAGAAGTGGAGTGGTGAGGGATAAAAAACTACATGTTGAGTACAATGCACACTGCTCAGGTGACGAGTGAACTAAAAGCTCAGACTTCACCACAATACAACTCATCTAGGTAACCAAAAACCACTCGTACCCCCAAAATATTGAAATAAAAAATTAAAATTAAAAAATAATATAACAATAAGTGAACAAATATAAATTTGTGATTGTTGTAGAGTTGTTTTTTTTTTTTGCTACGTTTGTGCTTTGTAGAATGTTTCTTAATTTTCTCAAAGCAAAATATCATGTAGTTGTTAGAAATGACCGATGAATAAAGAGGTGTTGGTGATTCCTAGAGCAGGCTAGCTCTGTGTCCTGCTCTCAAGAATAAGAAATACACAACAGCAACAAGCATGCTCAA
This sequence comes from Macaca thibetana thibetana, assembly GCF_024542745.1. Lineage (NCBI taxonomy): Eukaryota > Metazoa > Chordata > Mammalia > Primates > Cercopithecidae > Macaca > Macaca thibetana. Next base: position 164,650,899 of record NC_065583.1, on the reverse strand, counting down.
GTGAAACTCTCATAGATCAGCTGACAACCAACAGTGCTAGTATTGATAGATGAAAGACCAAAAAAAAAAAAAAACACACACACACACACAAAACAAAACTGTCTCGGTCTGTTTTCTGTTGCTATAACAGAATACCTTAAATTTGACAAATTATAAAGAAAATACTTTTATTTCTTACAGTTCTGGAGGCTGGGAAGTCCAAGAGCATGGTGCCCACATCTGTGGAGGGCTTTTTTTTGATGTCATAACATAGCTGCAGTATCATGGCGAGAGGGCAAGAGTGTGAGGCATCATATGGTAAAAGGGCAAGGGCATGAGTCTCAGCTGATGTTTCTCTTACTTTTCTTATCAAGCCACCAGTTCCATCATAGGGGCCCCACCTTCATGACCTTATCTAACCCTAATTACCTCCTAAAATTCCCACCTTCACTCGTCATATGAATTTGATGATTAAGTTTCCAATACGTGAAATTTGGGGGACATATTCAAACATGGCATGCACCCACCCACATATACAGTGAGACACTTTTTGGTTACTTGTTAGGTCTTCCAGAACTTTGATACAAAGAGGAGAATCTAAATTGATTCAAGGTATGTCACCTCTACCATATGAGACAGAGATTCAAACAGAATTTAAGTTGTATTACAAGAAATTGTGAAATAGTATTTTTAGAGAAATGGATTTATGAACTGATATTCATATCCACTGCAATTTATAACTTCCCCACAATTTGAATTACAAGTTGATTTAGCCTTAGTTTGGCTAATTTATTATAGTCCTTAAGTAATCTATAAAATATTAATTATGATGGCTTAAATTATATGTGTATTATATCATACATGTAGAATACATAGATATATACATATCACATGATATACATATGATACATGTATGATATAAATATGGTATCATACATGTATAATCGTTCAGTTCTTAAGATGGAATGTATTTAGATAAAATATTGTATCTTCACTCAATTTAAAATCTGATTTTTCACTGAAATGTATTTATATATGCTAAGTATAGCCAGCATTTAATTGTATGAGCTACAGTTTTCAAGGTCATACTCATAATAGAAATACTAATTAATAGTTAGCACTCATGGGCTTTTTATATTCCAAGTACTTTTCCAATAATTAATTTAATACTCTCAAGAACCATGTTACTTCTGTTAGATAAAAGGAAGGTTATACTAGATTCATTGGGAAGAAAATTATATCAGGTATGTCTTCACATACATTTGCAATATGTATCAACATTAGGTAGGTAAAATAAAAGGGAAATAAAGCACATATAATTCAGCTTATCTTTATTGTGAAGTTGCTGATTTCTAGAAAAATATGCCCTTTTCCTAAGTTAAGGTGTAATAAATTGAACTTTAACAAAGTGTAGAATTTAAATGTTCTTCTTGACAATTCACTAAAAGAAAGCCATAAATGGGGTAAAAATCTATTATAACACTAGTGGAGTTCAGAATTATTTCTGATATGTACATTTTATTTCAAGATTATTTCAGATTTGATTTGTTAAGCAGGAGACAAATGAGATATTTTGAAGCACAGTCTGTCATATATTTTTGGTGATGGCTGTTTTGAGCACTGGGACCATAGTCTTATCTTTGTTACAATACAAATTTTCCATAATTCTGTTGCAATTTAGAACATTCTGGCTATATGCTATTAATTCAAACTAAACATTTAATAATGTGGATGTAGGCCAAAAATAGACTCACCATGGTTTGCCATCATATTAATGTTGTGCTTATAAAACTTGGTAAATTGATGTGCTTGGGGAAAATACTAATTGTTAAAAACTGTATTTATTATCTTTTTTTTACTTTTAAGTGATCTCAATGGGTTTTATAGTTCAATTTTATTGTTGTTAATAGAGCAAAGTTTCATGTCATAAATGCACAAAAATGATTCATATCAATATTTTGAATGGATTTACCTCCAAAATTAACTAGACATTGGGTAATATAAAAACTCAGTAGAGACAGTTGTCTACCATTCTCATAGCAAAGGTCATTCTTTTCCGGGGAACTGGCTGTCTAAAGTCATCGAAGGTGTCATCATTTCCTTGAAAGAGTCAGGTGATTGTGTTCTTGGAGAATTTCTTTTTTTTTTTTTTTTTTTTTTTTTTTTTTTTTTGAGACGGAGTCTCGCTCTGTCGCCGGGGCTGGAGCGCAGTGGCCGGATCTCAGCTCACTGCAAGCTCCGCCTCCCGGGTTTACGCCATTCTCCTGCCTCAGCCTCCTGTGTAGCTGGGACTACAGGCGCCCGCCACCTCGCCCGGCTAGTTTTTTGTATTTTTTTAGTAGAGACGGGGTTTCACCGTGTTCGCCAGGATGGTCTCGATCTCCTGACCTCGTGATCCGCCCGTCTCGGCCTCCCAAAGTGCTGGGATTACAGGCTTGAGCCACCGCGCCCGGCCGGAGAATTTCAATTTAGTGAATTACATGCTACCAATGAGATCAAGAGCACCACTTTTTTCCTACTTCCTCTCGCCCTCCCTCCCCTTTCTCTCATCATTCTACTTCCTGTTCTCTCTCTTCCTTTTCTTCTTTATAAACAGTTGTGAGTGCCTAGTTGATTAGCTTCCAGTTTCACCCACACACAGTTATTTTCCAGCTGCTAGCATGGCACCCTGCATGCGTAGCTTTGTAATAAACCTTATACGTTTAGTCTGCATCTGTAAATGAGAAAGCTTTCATTTAATTGGAGAAATGTTCAATATGTCTGGCTAACACTGTGCCTAATGTGAGAAAGTGAAAAGTTGTAGCAAATTTAGGCAAAACAACTATTATTAAACAGAAAGTTATTTTTCTTTTGGAAGAATCATTTATGTTTATTAAAAATCTCAATTTACTACACAATTTACCAACTATTCAAATACTCACTTTAAAGTATATAGAATAAACACCTTTTATTTCTCACTCATTCATGCAATCGAATATTATAACTAGTTGATACCTTAAAAAAACTGAGTTGTAGTGGTTTTCTATCATTGGTCTATTTATTCAAAAGCCTTAGTTTATCTCTCATTTCTTGTTATTTGTCTAATTTTGTCAGAATTTTGGAATTATTTCAATACGGAGATGGTTACATTCCAATAATGAGTTCGCTAATGAGTAGTTCCAAATATCAATGTTAGTATTCTTTTAGTGGAGTTTAAGAATCCTTCCCAAGGGCTTGTCTAGAAAAGGATTTATAGGTAAGTAATCTACTATTTTCTGAAAAGTGTTGCTTCTAATGATTATACACATTTGGTAAATTATTGACATAAACCTAAAACATTTTTCAACATTACCAATGTTATTGGCTGATGACACGGTTCAACTTCCTATTTGTTCAGATATTTTAGGAAATTCTAACTGCATTTTCCAACCTGTTCATCAGTGAAAATTCTAGCATTTCTATGGTAGGCTAAATAAAGACCCCAAAGATATTCACACCCTAATCCCAGGAACAGGTACATGTTACCTTACTTGACAAAAGAGATTTTGTAGATGTGACTGAATATCTTGACATGGGGGATTACTTGTCTTATCTGGGTAGACCCTAAATGAAATCACAATTACCCTTAAAAGAGAGAGGCAGAGGTAGATTTGACTACGGTGAGGGAGAAGGCCATGGGACTACGGAAGCAGAGAGAGGAGTGATGCAGCTGGGAGCCAAGGACTGTGGGCAGCCTCTAGAAACGGCAAAATCAATGACCATATTCTTCCACAAAACTACTAGACATAACCAGGCTTGCTAATACCTTAACTTTATCTCAGTGAAACTGTCAGACTTCTGGCCTTTATAAGTGTAAGAGAATAAATTTGTACCATTTTAAGCCACCAAGTTTGCAGTAACTTGTTATAGTAGCAACAGGAAACTAGTCCAATATTCTTTAAAATCCCTTCCCCACTAAGAAGTTACACAGTCACTGTAAGCCAATAAATAACTGATCACACGTGTATAGAATACTTGCTGGTAATCATATGTCTATGCTTTATATTTGAATAATCAATTTTTGTTTTAGTACTTTGTTTAGTGAGCTTATACATATATGTGTATGTATACATTTTAACTTGCATATAGTTCCCTTTTAATTTTCACAAAGCAATCACCAACATTTCTCTGTCCATCTACCCGTAATGTAAACAACTCATCTGGTTTTTAAGCACAATTCGTTTTGTAAGTGACCTCGTACAGTTAAAATGATTTTAATAAGGTATTCATAACGAAGACATTTGGCTACATAACAATAAAATGTCTTCTGCTTTGCAGATAGAATATCTAAAAATTCAGAGAGGAGATGTCTCTGTCTTAAAATCTGCCTGACATTTCACCATCCATATTTGGTTGGGTAAAATTTATTTTAGCTGGTTGAAAGAAAATACATGCCTTGTAAACCCTGAGGTGCCATCTTAGTAGCAGATTGCACAGGAAGTCTCTGATCACGCTTGTTATAGAAAACTATTGTTTCATCACTTTGCTTTCAGATTCATAAGCTTGAAGTGCATGTACTTTAAAAACATATTCATAAAACAATTTAATAATTATATTCAGCATAAAGTGTGTATGAACCAGTCTCTACATGTACTTAATCTTTTTTATAAGCATCAACAACTAGTAATGAAAAAGGGGATCATCTCAGTCTTTGCATGTCAGTTTTTTGCCATAAAGGTGGAATATTGGGCTGCATTACCTCTCTTGTCTGTAAATATTCTCAGGATACTGCTGTCTTTTTATGGTCAAATCAATAAAAAGATTCTCTTTGTGACTGTTACCTCCAAACTGTGGTGCCCACCCTGTAAGCCTGGTTTGAATCAATGAGGAACTGATTTGATTCCACAAGCAAAAAATTACAGTCAGTTAGCAATTCTCAGAGAAATGATTAACATTCTTAAAAAAAAATCATACAAGAAATAGAAGTAAATTCTTCCAAGTGAATATGCTTGTATAAATGATTTGCAATTATGACTGTTAAGAAAATTGCACACACTTCTTAATGACCCATGAATGTCCTCATGAGGTTATTCAGACTCCTATAACTTCCATATGTATAATTCAGAAATGGAAGATCAAGAGTAAATTACCTGGAATTATGCAGTTCTTAGCACTTTTACCCTCTAGGTAAAAATCAAGCAAGTTTTGTGTGTGTGCATGTGTGTCCACACTTGTGTGTGTGTGTGTGTGCACATGCAGGCCGTGAGAAGTAAAGACGTGAATGGGTTGTTTATAAAAGGATGTTTGGGTTGGGGCAGTGTCTCACTCCTATAATCTCAGCACTTTGGGAGGCTGAGTTGGGCGGGTCACCTGAGATCAGTAGTTTGAGACCAGCCTGACCAACATGGTAAAACCTCGTCTCTACTAAATACAAAAAATTAGCCAGGTGTGGTGGTGCATGCCTGTAAACCCAGCTACTCGGGAGGCTGAGGCAGGAGAATTGCTTGAACCCGGGAGGTGGAGGTTGCAGTGAGCTGAGACCGCACCATTGCACTCCAGCCTGGGCAACAGAGTGAAACTCTGTCTCAAAATTAATAATAAATAAATAAATAAATAAATAAATAAATAAATAAATAAAATCATGTTTAGGAAACTGGCCTGATAACCAAAAATTTATGCCAGGAATTCAGACATATATTTTGTTTTAGAATTATTTGTTGGATTTTATTTCTAATTAAATGAACATTTCAAGCCAAAGCATATTTTTTTTCTTGGGAATTCATACATATAGTGCAAGTCAACATTTGCACAGGATTTTAAGAGGAAGGTTGTTCAGAGTGCCATAGAGTAAGGAAGGGGGAAAAAAAGAAGAGCCCTTACAGGGAATTTGATTTCAATGCCTAAGGAACCCCCCAAATAAGCTGCAGACAATTTTCTCCCAAAGCATCATGTGAAAACACTAGAAAGTGGGCAATTAAGGTGGGCCCCCACCTTGGGAGCTGGCGATGCTGCCCCCGCATATTCGTTGTCCCTGGTGGAATCTTAAAAGGGTGTCTTGTGCCCGCCACTCTCTTTATTCCCTTCCTCTCTAAACTGAACACTTCCTCCTTCATGCCACAGACCGCTGTGGCAGCCAAGCTTGGCAACATTTCCGTTAGGATGCCTAAAACTGTGTCCTTATATTTTGGGTTCCATATTTTCCCCTTTTAAGTTGTTCTAACATAAAAGCCTCTTGCTGCGATTAGGAAGAGGAATGTGGTAAATCATTACAGCTCAGTATTTGCTATGTGTGAAACCAAAGGTATAGCCTTGTAGGCAGACAAGAAATACAAACCCACATGAGACAAATATTTTGCTCTTATGTTCCAGAGCAGTCCATATAGTTCACTTATTTAGTGCCTATTATCTGAGAGTGTGGCCTATGACTTGGGGCAGTTGGGGCATAGCATAAGTGGAGATGAGTAAACATGGCTGCTTTCAGTCACCTGGAGCCCCATACTGTGAATATAAGCAGCATATTGAACAATTGAGATAAGAGATGCGACCTGAAGGAAACTTTATTTTTAAATTCAGTGGTGAAATGCTTCACCCCCAAAAGGATGAAACCTTGAGTAGGTCTCCTCACTTGCCTGTTCCTTTATAGGAAATAAAAAGTTTAATGGTCACTTTACATTATAAATTCAGTTGACCGTTGAACAACATGGATTTGAACTGCATGGTCCACTTCTTATGTTCAAAAATTTTAAACCAAATGCATATTAAAAATGCAGAATTTGTGGCATGCAAAATCCATATATATGGAGGGCTGACTTTTCTTATTTGTGAGCTCTGCAGGGCTGACTACCAGACTTGAGCTTGCACGAAGTTGGGTATACACAGGGTCCTTGAACCAATTCCCCACATATAATGAAAGATGACTCTACTGTCACATGTTATGATTAGAATAGTCATTCCAAGTTGTTAAACGACACCAGGAATCTGATGTCAGGTTTGCTTTTATCTTTGCCAGCTCTGGCCTGCTTGAGTGTGGGCACTAGCACTGGGAGGAGGCAGGGTTGGTCTCTTGTCTTATTCCTCTGGCCAGTTTTTTATCAACTTCCACTCATAACCCTCTTGGCCTGTTTCAGACTTTTTCAGGGAAAGAGAAAGGATGAAAAGTGTGAAAGGATTTTCTTGAACAGGCAGATACTGGAACTTTCTTCTGTCACTTTAGTGAACTCTTTGCTACTTCCATCACCCTAGATATTTTTGCTGCCATTCACTTTGCCTGAATAGGTGCTTGTGTACTCTTGGTGCTGGCTTGCCAGCCATTCCCAGTCTCCAGTCTCTGACATTCACCGCCAGCCTTTTGCATCCCGTTGAGCAGAACCCAAGACAGCTCTCTCTTTCATAGCCTCACATCTGCTCCCTGACTCATTTTCGCTTTCTCCTGCTGGTTCTGATAGAAACCTAGCTGTTCTCTGCATTTCCTCCACTGCAGAGAATGTGTGTCAAAGCATTACTCTGGGTAATCTCAGAGACTGTCTTAGCCCATTTTGTGTTGCTACAAAGGACTACCTGAGACTGATTAATTTATTTTGAAAAAAGATTTATGTGGCTCATGATTCTGCTGGCTGGAAATCTGGACATCTGGTGAAAGCCTCAGGCTGCTTTTACTCATGGTGGAAGGCAAAAAAGAGCAGATGTGTGAAGAGATCACATGGTGACAGAGGAAGAAAAAGAGGGAGTGAAGTGGTGCCAGACTTTTTTTTAACAACCGACTCTTGTGGGAACTAATAGAGTGAGAACTCAGGCATTACCATGAGGGTGGCATGGAACCATTCTTGAGGCATCTGCTTCCATGATCCAAACACCTTCCATTAGGTCCCACTTCTAAATTGGGGATCAAATTTCATCATGAGGTTTGGAGGAGACAAACATCCAGACTATAGCAGAAACTGACCTCTGTCCCACATCCACTTGCCTCATGTATGAGGCAGCCTGCGGATGCCTCTCCTTTTGGGTGAGGACACAAAGTTCAAAGACACCTTTCTCCAAAAACACATCTCTTCACTATCTAGCTCTACTTTCTGGTTTCTTTTTATAATTCTGATAGTACCATAAGGCCCTGGAGATAGAATCATTTCATAATGATTCCTGTATTGATTCTGCATTTGAGGATCTTTTCCTGCACTCAACTACCTATCTCATATCCATTGCATTGATACCTCAGTCTAAACAGAGACAACCAGCTCTTAAAATCTTGATAATAGGCCGGGCGCAGTGGCTTATGCCTGTAATCCCAACACTTGGGGAGGCTGAGGTGGGTGGATCATGAGGTCAGGAGATTGAGACCATCCTGGCTAACACGGTGAAACCCTGTCTCTACTAAAAATACAAAAAAATTAGCCGGACTTGATGGCACGTGCCTGTCGTCCCAGCTACTCATGAGGCTGAGGCAGGATAATCACTTGAACGTGGGAGGTGGTGGTTGCAGTGAGCCGAGATCGCGCCACTGCACTCCAGCCTGAGTGAAACAGCAAGACTTCATCTCAAAAAAAAAAAAAAAAAAAAAAAAAAAAAGTCTTGATAACAATACTTGCAATACAATGTGAAAAGTGAAACAATAGACACATCAGCAACTTATTAGGATAGGAAAAGGTGGAAGACACTGGCCCTGTCTAGAAGTCAGTGACTAGGGGGTGAAGAACAGGGCAATATTGAAGACAACCAAATATTTCAGCAGGGCCTTGGAGGAGGAGCTCTCTGGACACAGGAGAAGGACTCTAAAGGTAAAGGCCTAAAACAAAAGCTCTGAACTGGTGATCAGGACCTCAAGGTGGTAATGAGTTTACAGTTTGGGAATCCTTTTGGTGTGATTTGAAAGATTAAATAACAAGATTCTTTCATTCTAACACTTCTCGCTCCTTGCCACGTTAAGGTGTGCAAACTCTCTGGTTCTCCAGAATTACTCTGGTTTCATGCATACTTTCTCAAGACCAATATTAAATTTTATTTCAATCAATAACAAGGTATTAGATTATCAAAATGTTTAAAGTACCATGCGAAGAACCTGAAGGCATTCAAACCTAAGTCCCTAAGAAGTGGACAATGAACGAGAGAAAGTAAGCCAGCTGCACAAAGAGAAAGAAATATTTCACTGAGCACCTAATTGGTGCCAAATACTTTCTGTACAATTCCAGGTTGGGTGTTTATTATCTGCATTTTAGAGATGAGGAAAAATGTAGACAGAAAATGAAGTAATTGACTAGATCTCAGAGATGGAAAGGGGAAGAATTTGAATTTGGATGTGCCTGCTCCAAGTCCCCTTTCCTTTCCATGATGTATTCTGTTGTCCTTAAGTGTGACAAATGCAAGCTGTAATCAAGAACGAATCTTAAGAAATAGATAAAGTATTATGAGCCTACAGAAAAGGATGGAACTCATTTCAGTTCGAAGGACTGAAAGCAGTCCTTTTTTATTTTATTTTATTTTATTTTTTATTTTATTTAAGTTCCAGGGTACATGTGCAAGATGTGCAGGTTTGTTACATAGGTAAGTGTGTGCCACTGTGGTTTGCTGCAACTATTAACCCATCACCTAGGTATCAAGCCCCACATGCATTAGCCATTTTTTTCTGATGCTCTCCCCAACCCCATCTTCCTCTGACAAGCCCCAATGTCGGTGTGTGTTGTTCCCCTCCCTGTGTCTATGTGTTCTTATTGTTCAGCTCCCACTTATAAGTGAGAACATGCAGTGTATGGTTCTCTGTTTCTGCATTAGCTTGCTGACGATAAAGGCTTCCAGCTCCATCTATGTTCCTGCAGTGGACATGATCTCATTCCTTTTCATGGCTGCATAGTATTCCATGGTGTATATGTAACACATTTTCCTTATTTAGTCTACCATTGATGGGCGTTTGTGTTGATTCCATGTCTTTGCTATCGTGAATAGTGCTGCAATGAACATATGCATGCATGTGTCTTTATAACAGAATAATTTATGTTACTTTGCCCACATTTAAATAGGATTATTTGTTGTTTTTCTTGTAAATTTGCTTAAGTTCCCTGTAGATTCTGTATATTAGACCTTTATGAGATGGATAGATTGCAAAAATTTTCTCCCATTCTGTTGTTGTTCACTCTGATGATAGTTTCTTTTGCTGTGCAGAGGCTCTTTAGTTTAATTAGATTCCATTTGCCAATTTTGGCTTTTGTTGCAATTGCTTTTGGGAATTTCGTTATAAAATATTTGCCCATGCCTATGTCCTGAATGGAATTGCCTACATTTTCTTTTTGGATTTTTATAGTTTTGGATTTTATATTTAAGCCTTTAATCCAACTTGAGTTAATTTTTGTATAAGGTGCAAGGAAGGATTCCAGTTTCAATTTTCTGCATATGGCTAGCCAGTTCTCCCAGTACCATTTATTAAAGAGGGAATCCTTTTCCCGTTGCTTGTTTTTGTCAGGTTTGCCAAATATCAGATGGTTGTAGGTGTCCAGTCTTATTTCTGAGTTATTTATTCTGTTTCATTGGTCTATGTGACTGTTTTTGTATGAGTAGCATGCTGTTTTGGTTACCGTAGGCTGGTAATATAGTTTGAAGTAGGGTGGCATGATGGAAGACAGCCCTTCTTGTAGGGAGATGGTGTTTGAAGGATGTAAAAGAGGCAGCCCAAGAATTAACAAAGAAGTCAGTTGTGGCAGGGAGGAGAGGAAGAGTGTTCTGCACATGTAAGGAGAGGGGGAAAGCTGAGGGCCATTCCAGAAAAAAAAGAGTCTAGTTTGAATGCTGTATGTCATGAGGTTTGGTGTATTTAGATTTGTAAGATTTGAGGCTCTAAGGTCAGAATACATGGTATTCACTAAATTCAATGGAAAACAAAGACTTACTAATGTTTTTAGTAAGGGCATATAATAATTAAATACATGTTTAATTGAACATAGATTCCCACACCTGCTGTGTGAAGCCTAAGTACAGGTACACACAAACACACACACACACACACACTCTCTCTCTCTCTCTCTCTCGACTACCAAGCTTTCTAAAGAGGAAGGATAATGTATTATTAAACTTTATTTAACAAGAACTTTGTTTGCCTATGTGCACGGAGTTGGTATAAAAATATTTTTAAAAATATTAAATAACTGACCGTGTAGATAGAGATATAAGGCTTTTAAACAAGCCAGTTAAAACCCATGTTATGGCAGTGCAGGGGAGACATAGTAAAATCTGGAAACAGGATAGATGAGTGAGATTTTAAAAGCTTACGTTTCATGAATTAACAGGTAAACACACATCAAGCAAAAGGAACAATGGGTCCAGAATACTGTCACTTTGGACTCTAGTTAGAGTGGGCCAGGTTACTTTAACTTTGGACATTTACAACAGCATTATGAGGAAAGGGAAAGTCAGAAGTCAGGTTCTATTTCATTTGGAAAGGGTGAATTTCTTATGCCTGTTTATACACTCACAAGATCAGTTTCTTGGCTTAATTTGAGGTCGCGCTAACAAGAGAGTGGGTCTGGCAGGGTCAGACAACAGGAAAGTAAGACAAGACGAGGAGGAAAAAGAAGAGCATGCTGACAGCAACACGTTCCGCATGGAGGTGGGGTTTGGGTGGAGGTGAAGGGATCTCAAAGAAAGGCCTTCTTTATACAGTTGATTGTCTTCACCCAGATTGGCACGAAGAATAGCAGTAAACGGTGAGGCTGAAAGTGCTCCAGGCTCTTGTCAGGAAAAATCAATCATTTTTCCAAAGCAAGAAGGAACCAGGCATTGATATTTTAAATTGCCTTTAAACAAGAGTGAGCAATGATAGATGAAGAGAGACTTGAGTAGCAGAAAAAGAAAATGAGTACAACTAATGTTAGGTAGCAGGAAAATACTTAAGTGATTAATTCTGAACACATCGTAGAGGAATAGGCATCATTATTTCCTCTGCTCTGATCATGATGAAAGATGAGAGGAAGGCAGGCAAGGCTGGCAGTGGTATAATCCAGAAAGATGAGGATGCAGACGACCATGTTCTTAGTAGAAAGAGAAGGAATCCCTTTCATAAATGAGACAAAATCCCACCAAATGAAAACATTCTCAAAACTAGAGGGCACTTTAGTTTTATTTTAGATCACTGCAATACAGTAGACAATGATGTGCACCAAAAACACAAAGAAAATCCCCCCTGTGTGTCAGCATGAGTAGTTCTGGGCATAAGTTCTTGAGGCAGACTGCCTGGACTTTCTTCTAACAAGCGATATGATGTTTGATAGATACCCCAGCTCTCTGCTTCTCAGATTTTTAATCTTTAGGATGGGGATAGAGTAGTGCCTACCTCAGTAATGGGATACTCAAATCTGTTTTCATATATAAAGTGCTTAAAATAGTCTTTTTAAAATAAACATAAATAAAGGTACTTGTGGGAAAAAAGTGATTCTAAATTCAAAGAATAAATTTCAGTATAAAGACGAGACAACAAGGACCCTCCTTCTCACCTAGAAATAACTTTAGTCCTGAAAGCTCTCCAAACTTCCTAACTTTTCTTAGACCTTCCAATGTCTCGAGAATGACTGAAGTCCAGAGAAATCAAAGTTGAAACTCAGGGACAGGATTGGTACCCTAAGTCAATTCCAGTTTTTCCAAAATCCTTAAAATAGTACATGGGGCTCTACTTCTGACAACCACAAAAGAAAGACTAAATAAGGAATTAAGAAGGAATGATGAATAGAAAATGAAATAATATTTATGTATATATTATCATGATTTCTCCACTCTTAAAACATTTTCCATATCTCTATTACAAGCAAAGAAGATTTCATTTTAAATTGGATCCTGAGGGTTAAGCAGAATGAATAAGCAACTTCAGAGAGCACAGAACTTAAATTATCAATATTCTCTGGGACAATAAAATTTATCACCATACCTACCCTAGAGTGAAATTATTTTGCTAAACATCATCAGAAACATAAATAATGAAGATCCTCACCACAGAGATTTATATTTATATCATGTTCAAAACGTAAAAGATTTTTGGAGGTAAAAACCCAAGGCAAAAATGTTCTCAAAATACAGATATGGAATGAGCTTGGTGATTTTTGAAAGGTATATAATTTTGCAAATGTTAAGGGCCTAGTACCTCTACAAAGATAACCTTAAGAGAGCATTCAATCATGAAAAAATATAACAAGCTTAGTCATTTGGGTTTTCCCCTAGAGTCCGCTATTCAGCACAGTTACATATTAAGTGTACTTGATCTAACCCCAATACTCACACCTTAGTACTCATGCATATATATCCATTGATTGTTTTATTTGTGAGTGTGACCCAGAGCAAGTTTTACGATTCCAGGTTTACTATAGGGCAAAACGATTTATAGTTAATAAAGCCTTTTCTTACCTAAGTGTAATCTGCCACTAGCTACACCTGCAAAGAAACATTTTCGGCATGGCAGGTGTGGGAAAAGGACTGAAAAGGGAGGATATGATGAGGAATTGAACAAGAGAAACAAGATGATACTAAATAATCATGACATGACATTGTTTTTATTTTAAATCTCTACCTAAGGTGAGTGCAAACACCTGTCTAACTGTTCACTGCTTTATTTGAGATTTGGCTCTCAGAAGATTATGTTTGATGTAACAGTATGCTAATATTGATAAGATAATAATTGTAGTATGCTTTAAAGTTCTCATTTTTGAACATTTCTTTGACTTTCTTTGCATAAATCTTACATATGCTTTGCATTCAACAGACCAAATGCTGTGTCTTGATCGTAAGAGTGGGAGGCAGATGGTCCCAAATGTGGCTGAGATGTCGTCTCTGGAACACTTACCAACTTGGGGACATTAGGTTGGTAAATGTATGTTTCTCTGTGTATCAGACAATGACAATAATGTTTCCTCTCATAGTTGCTTAGGAATTAAATGAGACAAGCATGTAAAACATGTAGACAGTGCAGAGATGCAGTCAGTACCTACAATGAGGAAATTGTACCTTGCCAAGATTAAATGACTTTTAATTGAAAAACAGTCTCACAGGGGATGAGGGGCATAGCCAAGCTGAGTAATCAAGTTTGTCTTATCTCTGGCCACAGTTTTCTAAAAGCACTAGACATCATACAATTTGGCTTTTTATTGTGATTTTGGGCACTTCACAACTTTTTGTCTTATTTTCTAACCTCAAATGTAATGATAGATTGAGGACTTGAAACTGACTAATTGGATTTGACTAATGCTGAGATAACTGATCTTCATTGCAGTTGCTGCAGAGCTGGTAGAGATGACAGAAACATGTGAGACCATGACAACAATACCTTCTCATCAGTATGTAGCTACTGGACACTTAGTGACAAACGCAAGTATCATGACATTGCATACATGTCTAGGATGGCGACGGTATGCATATTTCTTGAAATAATGTGTGTGCTTTATTTTGCAAAACACCATATTGAAGGATATGGGTGGAGTAAGATGGCGGTAATTCTCAGCATAAAAATTGTTGAAATAATTTTTAGTGAATATTTTATTATTTATTAAAATTATTAAAGTGCCAACAGTACAGAAGTATATAATGATGGCAATAAAATTCCCTAATAATTTTACCTACCCCAAACTGTTATTTTGAATTCTCAGATTTTTTTGTATTGTATATGTAAGCTCCCCCATCCCTTTCTTTCTTCCCCAGGGATAATCATTACCATAATGCTGGTGCTAATCATTCCCAAGTACCATTTTGTAATTTGTATTACTATTAACAATATGTAGTATTGTTTTATGTTTTTAGAGCTTACATAAGCTGTATGGTAACGTACATATCCTTCTGCAACCTCTGAACTTTATATTACATTTTAGTTATTTATCCATGTTAGCACATGGAGGCCCAATTTATTTCTTTCTGCTGCTATGGAATATTCCATTGTTTGAAACAATTATAGTTACTTGTGTAATTCTTGCTGAGAAGGAAATAAGCAGGTCCCCTACTTTGCTACAACAAACAATGGTACGGAGCAGATGCCCAGATATGTTTCTTGGGCCAACATGGGAGCGTTTCTTCAGGACACAACACTGAATTGCTAAGTCATAGCATATTTGCATCTTTAATTTCACAAAATGTTTTCTAATTGTTCCTTGAGGAGGTTTTATCAATTAATATTTTCACTGGCTGTATATTAGCGTCCCCTTTTTCTCACCACTATCAACAAATGGTTGTAGAATGTTGAGAGTGATGCAATAACTTATTTTCCTGTTAATCTGCATTTTCCTTATTATAAGTGATGGTCAAGAACTTTACACACAATAGTCGGTGATTCAAGCTTTCGGTGATTTTCATTTTAGTGGATGATATCACCATCAATTTAGTTGCATCTGCCAGAAATCTAGAGGTCATTCTTGGCTCTTCTGTCTCTCTCATTTATCATCAGGCTCTTTTGACTCTTCATCACATGTATGTTTCATTTCTTTGTATTTATACACATCTCTGCCAGTATCCTGGTCCAAGCCACCATCCTTGGTCTATATACAACTACCGCAGGCTCCCAGCTGGTATCCCACTACCTGGTTTTGCCTCCTTACATTGCATTATCCATCTAAACATCAACTAGGATGATTACTTTTAGAGAAAATTGTAATTCTATGTTATTTTTTAGTTAAGTAGTAGAAATGAGCAGGCAACATAAAAATCTCTCTTTCTTTGTCTCTCATACACACACACACCCATGCGTGCACACACACACACACACACACACACACACACACACATTTGTCAACAGACATAAAATGATAGTTTGGCTTTCTAGGTCTCAATTTCATTAATCCTCTTTTTCAAAATTTAGCAGTATTTCTCTATATCAATAAGTTATTAACATAAGGCTTGATGATTTTTATGTAATATTTATTTAAACAAAATAAGATTATTTTCTACGGAATTAAGCATAATCACTTAAAAGTCTGAAGACTTTCTTTCTAGTCCTTGCATATTATCATAATATTACATATTACCAGTCATTTTTCTTTCAACAAATTAAAGTCTCAGGTTACCTAACCAGGGTTCTAAACACCAAATACCTTTCTATAACTGAAAGTTATAAAATAATTTTGTAGTGATCATCCATTAAAAATTTTCATTGCCCTGGCATTATCCTCAAATCATCATGATCTAAAATTATAGTGTGCAGTTTATCCTTCACATAATTGTACTAAGTTAAATCTTTGATCAGATAGTATTTTTCTACCTATTATAAATCTCTGATCATGAGCCTATTAAATGTCTTTTCATAGAAATGCAAGGTGAGATAGTAATTTTCAGTTAAGTTTAGCCAAACTGTTTTGACAGTTCCTTTTACAAAAGGTTATACTTTAGATAACATTTTGGTGCATGCTTAGAGTGTTTTAAAAATCTTTTTAAAAAAAGATTAGAATACCATTTTGTATATCTAAGTTAATGTATTGCAAGTTGAAAATATTTCCCTGTAGACAATAAGGTAAGAATATATAACTTTGGTATATAGCGTGTACCATAGATTAAATTATTGGCCATCTAGTTAAATACATTGCCCGGCTGTTACAAAGCAGTATTTAGAGCAGTGCATTATCTAAGAGATCCTGTGGATTGAAAATACCAAAGCTACTAATTTGAGATCTATGTTTGAAATATTGTGGTTTAGGCTTGGGGATGACCTCTATTTAGGAACTTTAAAATTTTTCATTTGGTTACTGCCCTTAGGAAAACCCTCAAGATACTATACTTGATGTCTCTGCTATATTATGCAAGGGAGAAGATGCTGACATCTCTGATACTTCTAATCACATTTTGTCAAATCATATTTTTGTCAAATAATATTTTTTCTCATAGCTATCAGCAATGTAGTTGCCCAAATATACACCAAATTGCTTCATGTTCTTTCGTTACACAGAATCTCTAACCCAATGAATCCTAGCACTGTGAAGAGGAGACGATAGGTCACCCATTTTCTGCTGTCCCATGCCAATTGCTGCTGTCCTTCCAGGTTCACAGGGATGCTAGAAATCTGTCTTCATCCCCTAAGGAAATAGACAGCTAGTTTATGGACAGCTATTCCTCTTCCTGATGGGAAGAAATGCATTGCATATCATCTTTTATCACTTAGTAAAAAGTCTTCATGAACTTACTTGCAAGTAGTTTGTACTTCAGACAATAAACTGTCTGTTATGATTAATCTGCAGTGAAGAGCTAAGGGTTGTGATGTTTATGTTGATTTCATCGTACTAAGAAAATTCCCTTAACAAATTACAATCTGTTGATTCAGGCAAGAAGTATCATTTTCCAAAATTATTCCAGAAACTTAATTTTTTAAAATGATTATTCTACAGATTAGTTCAGTGATGAATTATTTTGATGTTGAATTAGTTTCCTAGGACTTTCATAACAAAATACCACAGACTGGGTGGCTAAAATAAACAAAAATATATTCACTCAGAGTTCTGGAGCCACAAGTCCAAAATCAAGGTGTTGGCTAGACCTTATTCCTTCTGTAGCCTCTGGGGGAGGATCTTTCCTTTTATCTTTCAGGTTCTGATAGTTTTAGGTATTACTTGGTTTGGAGCAATATAACTTCAAAATTTGATTCTGTCTTCACATGGCTTTCTCCTGTGTGTGTGTGTCTTCACATACTGCTCTCATGTGTGTGTGTGTGTGTGTGTGTTCAAATTTCCCGTGGATTAAGGATCCATCACACTGTAGTATCACTCAACTTAGCCAACTATATCTGCTATGACCCTTTTCCCAAACAATATCACATTCTGAGCACTGGGGATTAGGATTTCAACATATCCTTTTGGGGGACACCATTCAACCATAACAGATGGTTATCTAAAACTATTAAATATTGATTGTTAATTGCAGGGTATAGGCATATGGAAGGTCTATTATAAAGCAACTTCATGAAGAGTAGAAATAAAATTGTTTACTTTTATAAACTGGAAATTCATAATGTGTGAAAATGTTTGCTCAATTTGACCAAATAATTGTATGTTATATACAATCTGCAAGCGAAGTCGGTCATGGTATTCATCAACTCAGTCAGGGAAACACACCTGTAAGATTACTCTCACTCCGTGGTCAGCTAATCATCATTCCTCTATAATTTGTTGCTTATAATGTTTCTTAATTTGTTAAGATAAAAGATGGGTATCCACATCACAATATTATTGTAATGTGTCATATGGAATACCCTGCAGGTTAAAAGCAGAATTCTGGGGATAGGGTGCATTATTTGGAATTCAGGTTTTGTCACTTATCAGTAATTCAGCCTTGGGCAATATACTTAGCTTCACTCGGCCATTGTTTCTTTACCTGTACAATAAGGACAATCATATTGACTATCTGATGTGGTCGTTTCGAAATAAGGTAAATCTTCTAAAGTATGCACAAAAGAGTCTGACAAATAGAAATTTCTTAATAAATATTTTCTATTCTAGTTATTGTTAAAATATCCATTATTCATTTGATATATAAAATAATCATTATATTTTAGTCACATAACACATCAATTAATGACACTTAAAAAGAAACCTAGAAGAATTTAGATGCAGTGTACATAATCTTTCACCCATGCTTGCTCTAGTTGGAACTGCTGTTAGTTTGGGGATCTTCCAGATGTTCATGTCAATCTATCTATTGTATATCTTTTGAAAATACATAGCATGGTTTACCGAATATGGTGATTCCTTTATTGAGATGGGACCATACTCTTTTTTTTTTTGAGACGGAGTCTCGCTGTGTCGCCCAGGCTGGAGTGCAGTGGCTGGATCTCAGCTCACTGCAAGCTCTGCCTCCTGGGTTTTTACGCCATTCTCCTGCCTCAGCCTCCCGAGTAGCCGGGACTACAGGCGCCCGCCACCTCGCCCGGCTAGTTTTTTGTATTTTTTAGTAGAGACGGGGTTTCACCGTGTTAGCCAGGATGGTCTCGAACTCCTGACCTCATGATCCGCCCGTCTCGGCCTCCCAAAGTGCTGGGATTACAGGCTTGAGCCACCGCGCCCGGCCGAGATGGGACCATACTCTTTTAACTTACTTTCATACCCTCTCACAACTGCCACACCAGATCAATGGCAGTATATTATAAAATTCTGACAGAACAGTCTACAATATTAGATTAGCAGTGTATTTAGAATTTCCTGATTTATGGCTACATGGGTGGCTTTCACATTTACTTATACATCAATTACAAGCACCTTTTCATGTGCATATACACATGTTTAACTGAGATAAATTTCTTTTTTTTTTTTTTTTTTTTTTTTTTTTTTTTTTTTTTTTTTTTTTGAGGCAGAGTCTCGCTCTGTGGCCCAGGCTGGAGTGCAGTGGCGCGATCTCGGCTCACTGCAAGCTCCGCCTCCCGGGTTCCCGCCATTCTCCTGCCTCAGCCTCCCGAGTAGCTGGGACTACAGGCGCCGCCACCACGCCCGGCTAATTTTTTTGTATTTTTAGTGGAGACGGGGTTTCATTGTGTTAGCCAGGATGGTCTCGATCTCCTGACCTCGTGATCCGCCCGCCTCGGCCTCCCAAAGTGCTGGGATTACAGGCTTGAGCCACCGCGCCCGGCCAACTGAGATAAATTTCTGAAAGCAAATTTCTGAGTTAAAATTATGTGATTTTTAATTCTGCAGATACTGTTATACTGGCCTCTATTCATTTTTCTTTATGGTTTATTTATTGTGTATAATTATGTTAAAAGACACTATTTTTGCAGTGTCTGCTAATATTCATTTGCAAACATCCTCATAGCAACTGGATCTCCAAATTTTAATATATAAAATGTTATGTTAGGGATATTACTTTATCATCTTATTTTACTATAAATATTAATAATGTGGAAAATCCTTTTCTATTCTAATTAGTCATTACATTTTTGTGTGTGAATTGCCTGATCAAAGCCTTTGCTAATGTTTCTTATGGAATTCTTCCTCTCTCTCTCTCTGATTGATTTGTAGATTTTTGTGGACTTTCATTGTTTTTTCTGCAACATACATTATTCTTAGTTTTATTCTGTAAAGGATTATTTTTTCTTGTGTCTTATTTTATAGGTCTACTTTAATTGATATGTAACTATATTGCTGACTTTCATGTCTACACAAATCTCCCAAAACAAATTATCACTAACTTTTTTTTTTTAATATTTTAACCTAATTTTTTTTAAAAAATTCATTTACACTTGTAAATCTTTAATCCACTTGAAAATGACCTTTGGAGGTTTTGAGCTATTACTATAATACATATTTCAAGACATAAAGCTTGTCATTTAAACACTATTTAGTGAATAATCCACCTATTATTTATTACATACAAATACACAATATTTTAAACAAATAGATATATCATGTATCTAAATTGTGTCTTGGTTTTTCTCAATATATCTGCCCACTGAAGGAGACAAGGAACTTAATAAAAGTTACATTCTTTTTGTATCCATATATTCCCCCTCTTTCTTTCTGCTTTGATGTTATTTATATGAAATAAATAATTCTAAATCGATTATTTTTTCACAAATATCTTTTATATGATTCAACAATTATATAATTATTTGAAAATCTGTGCTTGTTGACTTCAAATTTATCAGCTTGTCTTCATTTCCGTCTTACCGGGGTTAAAACCTATAGAAATTTTTTGGAGGTGATCTAGGAGAAATATATTTTAGTCCTTTCATTCAAGAAAATGTTTATTTTCATATTTGAATTACTGTTTGTCTATGAACATAATTATATGTTCTAATTTATTTTCTTCTAGCATAGATATGTTTAATACGTAAATTAACTTTCTTCAATATATGTAACAGAATGCGTATGTCCTTCAGTATATATAAAGTTAATATATATCAAACAAGTTAGTTCAGTTCAAAGATGATACCTTATTCAATAAATATTGCTAACAAAAAAGACTTATCATTCAAAGTAGATGAAATTGTATCTATTTCACACCATAGAAAAAAACGAAGTCCAAATAAATTGAACATTTAAATGTAGCCTATAAAATAATACAGATCTTGACACCTGAGCGCGATTGCAGATGGGCTGCACCTGGCCTCATGGGTTGAGAAGAAAGCCAAGGTCACTGCAGGAATGAATGCTGTGGAAGAAAACCAGGGGCCCGGGGAGTCTCAGAAGGTGGAGGAGGCCAGCCCTTCTGCTGTGCAGCAGCACACTCACCCCGCATCCCCCACTGTGGCTACCACGCCTGAGCCCTTGGGCGTCAATGCTGGGGACAAGAACACCACCAAAGCAGGCGATCATGAGCCGGAGTACGAGGACGGCCAGGGCTTTGGCATTGGGGAGCTGGTGCAGGGGAAACTGCGGGGCTTCTCCTGGTGGCCAGGCCGCATTGTGTCTTGGTGGATGACGGGCCGGAGCCGAGCAGCTGAAGGCACCCGCATGGTCATGTGGTTCGGAGATGGCAAATTATTAGTGGTGTGTGGTGAGAAGCTGATGCCGCTGAGCTTGTTTTGCAGTGCTTTCCACCAGGCCACGTGAAACAAGGAACCCATGTACCGCAAAGCCATCTACGAGGTCCTGCAGGTGGCCAGCAGCCGTGCAGGGAAGCTCTTCCCGGTTTGCCACGACAGCAACGAGAGTGACACTGCCAAGGCCATGGAGGTGCAGAGCAAGCAGACGATTGAATGGGCCCTGGGAGACTTCCAGCCCTCTGGCCCCGAGGGCCTGGAGCCAGCAGAAGAGGAGAAGAATCCCTACAAAGAAGTGTACACGGACATGTGGGTGGAATCTGAGGCAGCCGCCTATGCACCACCTCCACCAGCCAAAAAGCCCCGGAAGAGCACAACGGAAAAGCCCAAGGTCAAGGAGATTATCGATGAGTGCGCAAGAGAGTGGCTGGTGTATGAGGTGCGGCAGAAGTGCCGGAACATGGAGGACATTTGCATCTCCTGTGGGAGCCTCAGCGTCACCCTGGAACACCCCCTCTTCATTGGAGGAGTGTACCAAAACTGCAAGAACTGCCTTCTGGAGTGTGCATACCAGTACGACGACGGCTACCAGTCCTTCTGCACCATCTGCTGCGGGGGCCGCGAGTTGCTCAAGTGTGGAAACAGCAACTGCTGCAGGTGCTTTTGCGTGGAGTGTGTGGACCTCTTGGTGGGGCCTGAGGCTGCCCAGGGGGCCATTAAGGAAGACCCCTGGAATTGCTACATGATGTGCGGGCACAAGGGCACCTACGGGCTGCTGCGGCGACGAGACGACTGGCCCTCCCGGCTCCAGATGTTCTTCGCTAATAGCCACGACCAGGAATTTGACCCTCCAAAGGTTTACCCACCTGTCCCAGCTCAGAATAGGAAGCCCATCCGGGTGCTGTCTCTCAGGACCCTGCATCAATAAGGAGCTCTTATCATCATCACTGACTCTAAGCAGTGGCAATAAGGCCTTGAATAATTTCGTGCAAAGTGCCAGTTATTTAAGTCATGGTAATTAGAAGTAAACTTGGAAATTATTAAATTATTCAAGTGTAGAAAATTGTAAGTTCTCAAATTACCAACTGATCCAAATATTTTTTTCTACCAAAAGAAACACTCATGCGTTTAAGAACTATTACTGTACTCAGAAGTGTAGATTTTAACAGATACTCATCAAAGCTTGTGTATGTTCAGAAGAGGCATTTGAAACTCCTAGATTTCAACTCTTATACAGTTAAAGGAAATATATACTTGCATCTAAAGAGATTAAAAATTCACAATGGTCTTCCATTTGTAACACTGTTTTCACGATTGAAATAGTGATTATTATTAGATCTAACTATTACTATTATCTAAGGAAACTTTCCTCACCCCAGGAACATCCTTCATACCCTTGGAGTTGCCTCCATTCTAATGCTGCTCATTGCTGTGTGTTGAGTATCACAAAGGTGAGCTATAATCCATTAATTACTAACTGGAAATCTTAAAAATAGAAAGTGATATCCTATTTGTTTCAAATTTCTGTCATTTTCATTTTCATATCTGGGGCTTAAAATTCAGATTTTAAGTCTCCATGGATGTTATACATATTACATATTAACACTATTATTTATTTCAATTTTTCTAATCTCATAGAATTTCCAGAAGATAATCACACCTTTTGATTTACCCTAAAACAACTAAGGTGAAGGTAAAAAATGAGTTTGATTTGTACTGTAACCTACTTGCAGATCAGACTTTGAGCTATTATTCTATAAGCTAATATTGCATTCCTGCCTGTGAAGACTGTGGAGCTGGGGTAGCCTACTTGCCACTCCTATGGAGACTTCAGGGCATTTCACCCAAGTCTGGTGCTTGTGCTTACTGCTGGGGAATCCTAGGGTGAACTTTCCTGGTTTATCTCTACCCAGCTTTATTCCCCCTTCTCAGACTGAACAGGGAGCTCAGGCCGCTGTACATTCCACAGACTAGCCCATTGCCTGAGCCAACGAGAGCTTCTCTCAGTAAACCAAGGCCAAGCATAAACCTGACTATTACTGCTGCAATTGGCTCTTATCTGCAAGTACCATCTACTAGCCTGGAGGTTGAACTGCACAATCCAATACAAAATCTGAGAACACAGTGCATAGCACTTGGGAATGATATATCTTTCCTGAGACTTCCACCATTCCAGCCCTGTAGGAGGCCATAAGCCTGCTCACACACCGAAAGTATATGCTACTATAACCAGCATTTATGAAAGCTACCACACTAAGGCTATCTATAACCGAGAAATGCATAGAGTCTTTGCCACTAAAAGTACACAGAACCAAAGCCAAATGACCCTATGTCACATACACTATAGTCACATCCTGACGGGAAAAGAAAACCTATTCAAACAAAAATAAATTCAAAAATAAGAAGAAAAGATAGTTTATCCAGATGAGAATAAAAATATAATTCTGAAAATATGAAAGAAAGAGTGATGTGACACCATCAAAGGATCACACTAACTCTCAAGCAATGAATCCTAATCAAAATGAAATCTTTGAATGCCAGATAAAGAATTCATAATGCTGATTTTAAAGAAACTCAATGAGATCCAAGAGACAGCTGAAAGCCTATACAAAGAATTCAAAAAAAGTCAATTTAGGATATAAATTAAAAATTTACCAAAGAGATAGATACTTTTTAAAAACAAAAAAAAACAGAACTTATGGAAATCGAAAGCTCATTGAAGGAATTATAAAATACAGTTGACAGCTTATAAATTGAATAGCCCAAGCAGAAGAATCTCAGAGGTTGAAGATAGGTCTTTCAAATTAATCCAGTCAGACAACAATAAAGAAAAAAAATTTTAAATGAGCTAATCTTTCTAGTGTGTAAAAAGTCTGAACTACAAGTCATAGAAATTCCTGAGAGAAAAGAAAAAGCAAAAAGTTAGGGAAACCTATTTGAGACAATAATTGAGGAAAATGTCCCTAGTCTTGCTGTAGTTTTATACACCCAGATACAAGAGGCTCAGAGAACTCTATGAAGACACATTGTAAGAGCTTAACCAGGACATATAATCATCAGACCATCTAAAGTCAATGTGAGGGGAAAAATCCTAAAATCAGCACGAGAAAAACATCTAATCACTTACAAAGAAAATTCCATCAGATAAACAGTGGACTTCTCAGCCAAAACTTTACAAACAAGAAGAGATGAGGTTCTGCTCTCAGAAAAATACTGTCAGTCATGAATTTTGTAACCTGCTAGACTAAGCTTCATAAATGAAAAATAAAGTATTTCCCAGATAAGGAAATGCTAAGGGAATTTGTCACAACTAAACCAGCCCTTCCATAAATGCTCAAGGGAGCATGGAAATAAAGGTTGATATTTGCTGTCATAAAAGTGCATGAAACTATAAGACTTACAGGTCTTAT
Organism: Macaca thibetana thibetana; assembly: GCF_024542745.1. Lineage (NCBI taxonomy): Eukaryota > Metazoa > Chordata > Mammalia > Primates > Cercopithecidae > Macaca > Macaca thibetana. Next base: position 164,626,149 of record NC_065583.1, on the reverse strand, counting down.
AAAACAATTACACAAATGGGAATGCAAAGCAACTGGATACCAGTTAACATTATGACAGGAGCAAAACCTTAAATATCAACATTAACCTTAAACATAAGTGGATCAAATGTTCTTCTTAAAATATATAGATTGGCTAAATGGATTGAAAAAACATGATCTAATTACAAGCTGCTTGTAAGAAACCCACCTAACTGGCAAAGGCACTTTTTGGCTGAAGGTAAAGGGGTTGAAAAAAATGTTCCACACAAATGGAAATCAAAAGTGAGCAGGAGTAGCTGTTCTTATAGCAGATAAAACAGATTTTAAATCAATAATAGCAAAAAAGACAAAGAAGGTCACTGTATAATGATAAAGGGATTACTTCAACAAGAAAATATCAATTCTAAATATACATGCACCTACCATCAGAGCAGCCAGATTCATAAGACAAATTGTATTCTACATAAGAAAAGATACGGACAGTCATACAATAATTATAGGGGACTTCAACACCGCCTGGCAACATTAGACAGATCAGCAAGAGAGAAAATCCACAAAAGAACCTTGTACTTAAATTGGACTTTAGATCAAATGGACTTAACAGATGCTTATATAACATTCTATCCAACAGCTGCACAATACACCCTCTTCTCCTCAGTGCTTTGAATATTCTCCAATATAGACAATATATTAGGCCACAAATCACATCTGAATAAAATTTTTAAAGTCAAAGTCACATCAAACATCTTGTTGGACCACCGTGGAATAAAACTAGAAATGAATTTTGAGAGGAACTCTCTATACAAATACAGAAAAATTAAGCAATCTGCTGCTGAATGTTCTTTGGTTCAAAGATGGAATCAATTAAGATGAAAATTTAAAGTTTTTGAAACAAATGAAAATGGAGACGCAACATACCAAAACCAACACCTCTGGGATACAGCAAAAGTAGTGCTAGGAAAGGAGCTTATAGTGTTAAATGTCTAAACCAAAAAAAAACAGAAAGATCACAAAATAATAACCTAGTGTTGTACCTCAAAGAACGAGAAAAACAAGAGAAAACTAAACCCAATGCCATCAGAAGAAAATAAATAACAAAGACTGGGGCAGAACTAAATGAAATTGAGACATACATATATGTGTGTGTGTGTATATATATATATATAGGATTAACAAAATGAAGTTGGTTGTGTGATAAGATAAACAACATTGATAGACCAGTAGCTACAGTAACCAAGAAAAGAAGAGAGAAGATGGAAATAAGCACAATCAGAAATAAACAAGTAGACATTACAAATGATACCACAGATATGGAAAAGATTGTCGGAGACTACTATGCTCACAAACTAGAAAACTTAGACGAAATGAACAAATTCCTGGAACCATGCAACCTCTGAATTCGAACCATGTATAGACATTTTTCTTGTCATTATTCCCTAAACAATACACATAATCCCCTATACAATACGTTATTCCCCTAAACAATTCCCTAAACAACTATTTATGAGGAATTTACATTGTGTTAGGTGTTATAATATTTATATTATATTTGTAATATTTATAATATATAATATTTTATTTATAATATAATGCCTAATAAAATGGTATTGAGTATACCAACAAGATTACTTATAATACTTAATACAACTAGTAAAAAGTATTAGTACCAACAGATTACTTATAATACTTAATACAGTTAGTAAAAAGAGAATGTGCAGAGGTTGTAGGCAAATATATTGCCATTTTATATAAACTTAAACATCAGTGGGTTTTGGTATCTGCAGAAGGTTCCAGAAAATCCCCTGTGGATACTGAGGGACAACTGTTCTCACAACGGGTGAGTTTACTTCACCAATGTGGAATTTTCAGCAGATTACTGATGCCCATTAGAGATTGGTGCTCCCAGGGGCACTGATTTTTGGAACAGGTGATTCCCAGGCAAGAAGGATTGAATAATCTTTACAGTTAGACATTTGTCGTAGGTGAGAAATGTGGTTTGTTAAAATGCAGGTTAGCCCCTAGTTAAAGATACAATATATCAAATACCTTAATATTAGGCCAGTTAATAAATAAAATTTCAGCACATGGTAAGAATTTAGGAACTTTTTTTGACTTTTATCTAAAAACAATGTTTCTCAACCCAGGGCAATATTGCCTTCTAGGACACATTTGACAATAACTGGAGACATTCAATTTGTATATAACTGGAAACTGCTAGTGTCTTCTGTCTTTGGTGGAGGCCAGGGATGATACTGTTTCCTTAAGTTAAAAAATCCCCAGTTAAACACGAATTCTCTAATGTTTTATTATTTTTAATGAAACTGTTTTTGAGATCCTAGTGTTCACTAGTAACCTTTCTTAATATGTAATCACTATACCAAAAAGCTCTTAACATTTAGATAAAATATTCAGTAACTGCTTAATGGTGACTGCACTCCTACTTATATTTTTGACTCTGATTCATCATTTCCTGATCAGCAGTTTTAAATATAATTGAAGTATCAACATTCCTTTGAGTTTAATGTTAATTAATAATATGGTTCTGTTCTTTGAAAAATGTGCATGTCTGTAATCTCCTTTGACTTTCTGTAATATTGCTGGAAGTTCCTAGTGACTAAATTCAATTACGTTAAATCATTTATACTTCTAAACTGATGTCCTAAACCCCAAACACTGATTGAGATTAATATAATTCCATCATTTAATTGAGTCAGGAACACAAGATCTAAAATGTGAGCATATATAGAAAAATAGGTTATTTCTAAATAATAAATCAACTGTACTATAAAATTTTACGTTAACTAATTTGGACTAAATTTTGGAAATGAAGGTGAGATTTTTATGCTCACTTAAAAGAAATATTTATGGCATAAAGCAAAATGTCTTTACATCATGAAACAGTCTTGTTATATTCAGAGGCCTAAATCTTTACTTCGCTAAGCACTGTACCACTAAATTTTGGAAAATTTTTGTTTTAATCCAAGTGATAAATGACTAGCCATGAAAATGTTGTAACGTATGTGGTAAATTAGGAAGAATACGTTGAAAAAAAATCATTCAAGTTATATCAGTTTGGAATTGTGACCCAAATTACAGCTGTTGAGGCAGATATAATTTAATAATAAAGGTATATTGGCGGCCAAATGTGAGGACTGACCTGGGAAGACACACCAACAAGGTTAGGAGTTTCCAGAATCTGTTACAAGTTGGAAGGTGTGAATAGGAAGCTTTAGGAGAGGGAGGAGAGGCTTCATACCAGAGTTGTCCCTTCTTGTTTGAGAGTGTGATACAGAGGTTACAATCATTGTATACAGATTGCAACATACAGGCTAAAATGTCTACCTTCAAGACCATCAGTAAAACTTCATGTTTCAGAAATAAATCGGAGTCCTTCTCAGTGTCATTAGGTTATGCATTAATCTGTACATCAACAATTTGAGAAACTAATGATAAGATTCTTTACTCAGGGACAGCATGTCACTGTGACTCACAAGACTGTCACACGGCCAGTTATTTTGGAGGCCTGTTTACTTTTAAAGGAAACTGTCCTGTATGACCTGACACTGTGACCTAACTTATCAGAATACAGACCTACAGCAACAGAGATGGAAAGAGAGATGGTTATTTTAAAGAGGAAGGCCATAAGGAAATCAGAGTGTGGACAGCTCTCAGCGGGAGGTTGATGTACCAAACATGATCATTGTTGTTACTGTTGTGAAATTAATGGCTAGAAAATAATCACTCTGAAAATTCTGGATGCTTCACAAACGGGCAACAAGTAACGGTAAGAGCCAGACACTGTCAAATACTATGAGCTATGAATTTAGAAGAAAACATGTTTAGGTTTAGATATTAAGTATATGATGATATTATTATACACTAGTTTAATATTTGCACATTGGACATATTATTCATTGTAGTGGAAAGTGTAGCATTGAATGTATATGTAGTAAATGGTGGTTCTTTAAATTTTATGTTAGTCCACTCTGTAATCGTGTGCTTCTGTGCATCTAATTATTTATTTTATATTTGACCTATGTATATTTGAAATATATATGTATGTTAGTACATTATCTTTAATGAATGTTTTCTCTTTACATTAAATCAAATGTTGAACTGACTGTACTGCTCACTCACAGAAAAACTGGCTTTCACAGGTCTTTCATAGCAGAGAAGTTGAAGCTTGTAGTGGAGTTCTCACTCAAACTTTTACAAATTTAGAAGTAACTGACACACATCCGCACATGTGCATGTGCACACATACACAACATGAACATACTAGGGATAAAGAGAACAGCTAGGCCATCAACGCATTCCAGAATCCCATTCCTGCCTTGTAAAGAACCTAGTGACAAGTCACTGGGAAGTTTTCACATATTGTTTTGTAATTAGAGACTTTACTTACAATTACCTAGAAGACATATATAGATGGCTAATATTTAATTAAAAATAATTTAGTTATCAAAACAGACCAACATTTTAAGTAAACACTATGAAGAAAGCATGCTGTTTAATTTTGACTGATTTTATTTGAGAAGACATTAAATATATTTTATTTGAAAGAAGTCTTGAATATGGATGATCATTTTTGACATAAATAATACAAGATTCTACATAAATTCCCCTCATAAATAAGAGAGAAGGAAAAATGAGACACTTCATGGTCTGGTGGCAAGAGAACAATGAACTAAAGAGCTGCTCTAAATAAGTTTGCAGGACAAAAGTGTCTTCCATTTGTCAGTGTATTGTAATTATAACTCCTTTCTCAAATTTATTGAAAATGGGACAGAGAGTTGCCAGAGATCACTAAACAGCTTTTTTTTTTTTTTTTTTACTGTCCCCAAAGTTAATGATTAACTAGAAAGCATATACTCAAGATTTGTAAAACATATTTGCTTTTAAAAATCTTAAAAGAAGTGAGGGAAAAAGGCACAATACCTTCAAAAGGATGACCTGAAGACCACCCTGGTCTTCCCAGAGAGGCAGGGAAGCCGGAAGACAACAGAACGGGAGCTTCAAAGGGGGAAAAGCAGATATCAGCTGACTTAGAATTTAAACCCATCAGAATATCTTTCAGAAAATAAACATAGAAAGACATTTTTAGAGAAATAAAGTGGCACCGGATTTGTCACTAGTAGAAGTACATTAAATAACTATATTTTTTAGGGAGAAGGGCAATGATGCTGGATAAAAGCTTGAAGATGCAAACTTAAAGGAAGAGCATTTGAAATGGCAAATATATTAGTAAATATGAATGGATAGTTTCTGTTAGAACTGTGGTGATTATGACTTGTGGAGAAACCCCCAGTAATGAGAAAAGCGAACTAACTTAGAAGAATCAAATCACATGAGAGAGGTAGGCTATAAGTCAGGAAGAGGACAAAGGAAATGAAGGTGATTAAAGGAAATTGTCTGATATGAGAAGCCATAAAGGTACTAAGCTGTGATAACTCAAGAACATGTGCTATAATTGCTGGGTAATCATTAAAAAGCATAGTAAAACAATCTTGTAATCTTGCAAATCTTGTAAATCTACCAAGCCAACCAGAGTAAATAGAATAATGAAAAAATAACTCAAGAGAAGTTAAAAGAAAAAAGAAAAGGAAGAGTAAAATGCAAGATTAAGATAAATAGACATGAATCCATACTCATCTAAGTAAGTCATTTAACTACAAATGGACCAAATTCTCAAATTAAAGAGCTACCTTATTATATTGGAGGAACACATCTAAAATGTAAAGAATAAGAAATCTGAAAATATTGGACAGTACAGATCTAGACTTTAAGACATGATTGCCCTTATAAAAATATATTTATAGCCCTATAACTAAAGGATATGTACACAAAACATTCTAAAATTTGTTCAGAAAGTATTTGTAAGCTCTTACTATACACTTTCCTTTAATGTATAATGTATCAACAGTTAGCTGTTACATTCTGTATCAACATTTTTGCAGAAATATTAACTTTCATTTTCCATTGGAATTCACAATTTTCAGGCTGAATTACTCTCCTCTCCCAATTTCTCCCCTGGCTTATTTGGTATTCTTTATATCATTTAATGGCATCATTCACCAAGTCACCAGGGCTAGCACTTGAGTGCTATACACAATATTTTTTTTTTCCCTCCAGTCTCTTCACTTCCTCAAAACCACTGATAGTGAATATGCAGGCAATTTATCTTGCTTGGAACTACTTCAATTAAAGACTGTCACAATATCTTTGAGTCTTTAAAGGAAAGGGCATGGGCTTTGTGATAGTCTGTTTGTACTGCTCTGATAATATACCAGAGGTTGGGTAGTCTATAAAGAATGGAAATTTATTTCTAGATTTGTTTTCACAGTTCTGGAGGCTAGGACGTTCAAGATCAAGGTGCCAGCAGGCTCAGTGTTTGGAGAAGGCCTGTTCCTCAGAGATGGTGCTGTCTCAGTGTCCTCATGTGGTGAGAGAGACAGGGCAAAAAAGGACAAATTCTGTGTCCTCACATGGTGGAAATGCAGAAGAGAACAAACCCATCCCCTCATAGTCGTGTGTAAAGGCTCTAATCCCAATCATGAGTGCTTCATCCTCATGGCTTCATCCTAAAACCTCATCTATTAACACTATAACTTTGGCTACTTAGTTTCAACACAGGAATTTGAGAGACACATTGAGACCATAACAGGCCTCAACCTGCTGACTCCCTAGATAACATTTCCACCTCTTGCTTGCAGTATTTGAAATCCACATGCCATGAAGTTTGCATAGTTGGAAGACCTTCGTCAAGTTAAAAACTTGTCCCCAAATACTTGGTTTGCACAGCTATGTTTCTTCTAATGAGAATTTAAAATTATATCAAGTAGAAATACAAAATATGACTATATTTCCTTGATTCTATGGTGACATCAATCATAAGGGATACTGTATGTGTATGCACATAAATACATCTATGTATGTGTGTACAGTCTTTTAAAAAAAATTTCAAACATGTGAAAGTGAATAAAAGGCGAGACTTGGAATCACAGAAATGTGTTATTGTACCACAGTGAATTACTCCTCTCAATTCTAGGTCCAGTGTAAAGAAATTCTATGGATAGTAATACCTTTATGAACTCATCAACTGACATTATTTCTTAGTCTGTTCGATAGGCCAGTCGAGGTTTTTATCTAATCGCCATTCCCTTGCATGTAATTGTCTGCCTAATATTCCTACCTGGTCATTTGGCAAATGAAAATAAGTTGAACAAGCCCAACATTAAATCAATATTCTCCTCCTTTCGCCAGACAAGTTCAATGCCCAGATTGATTTGTAGGGATATCAGCATTGCTACATTCTCTCATTCACACTGTAGAAACGTATCTTCTAATCTCATGAGAAATGTTAAATTCTTCTTGGGAACACAGTTATTTTGTCTATCTGCTACTCTCACCAAATTGTAAGTGTTTGGGAATCTGATAGGACCAATTCATGTGATGGACCTTGTAGGTTAGTAAAGTAGATTGAATAAAATATGTTATATGAGATTTTCAGACAATAAAATGGTTACTTTTGTGTACCATAAAATTATCTGCAGTCCTGTTATTTTCAGATTTACCCTCCAAACATGAAATATGAGATTCTACCTTCATTGTATTAGCCTAATTCTTTGAACGTTTAATATCTATGTCAACTCTTTCCTCCGCCCCCTTCTGAGATAAGAATACACACATGTACACACACATGCAGATACAGAGTGACTGAGACCACAAGGAAGTTTAATGAAGCAAATTGAACATATATATGTACAATACCATAAAAAAGAAAATAAGACAAATAACACAATTTTTCCCCTTTCTTTCTCTCTCTCTCTCTCTATCTGTGTGTGTGTGTGTCTCTCTCCCTCCTTCTTTGTGCTTTCCGGTATAATTATATGTGAAAATGCCCATTATACTGATTCATTAGATTTAATGAAGTAGATAACTTTTTAATTTTGGAGAATAAATTATCCTATAAATATACCAAATTATATGTTTTTGAATAGCTGTATTTCATGCTAATTTCATGCTCATGAATACAAAATTAATTCCTTTCATTGATGTTAGCAACGAAAATACTAAGTGTGCAAATTACAACTCCATTTTCTCCCATATTTTGTAGTTATTTGACTAACATATTTCTTATGTAACCTGTACTTCAAGATTGACTGAAAGAAATTTGTCTATAAAAAGAATATATACAACAAACCCCTAGAGTAGTGAAATCTTCCTTTCTTTCTGTCTCTTTAAGCTTTGTTGATTAAAACATGGCTGCCTTTTCTGAATTAGACTGGCAAAGTGTCAGAGTCTTGATGAATTGTTTAAGTTCTGAATATGGTTGCAATGTAAGTGGGAGGAAACATAGAAACCCTTGGGAAAAGGAATGTCTTCTTAGAATACAAAATAAGTAATGCAACCATGTTACAAATAGATGTGGAAAGAGAAGACATGAAATATTTGACTTTAATAGAAGTAATTACTTGAAAAACCAAACACAGAGAAAACTGCTTAAAAATAGATACTTTATATGCAATAAACCATCCTCCAGATTATGTGTGTAGTCAATCAAAGACTGCTAAAAATGTTAACAGATTGAAATATATCTAACTCTGATATGGAATTGAGCCAGGATTCGATGCTAGTATATCAAACAAGTCTTGCGAGGTGAAGGGGGTAAATCTCTTTAGCTTTGGAAATTATTATAACAGTTTAGTTGCCCTAAAGTTACTACTGGACTGAGCACCCGGGTAACTTATCCTACTCCCAGTTACATACTTCATTTTAGGAAAAAACTAAAGTGATTTATCACTTTAAATTTGGTACCCTTAAAGTTATCAGTCAATTTCTTCCATAAAGATAGAATGCAACAATATATTAAGGAGTACTTTGTAAATACCAGTGTGCAATACTAACATTTTATTTCAGTTATTATAATTAATTCTCAAACTCTGGAATATGAAAGATTTCTATTGCCAGAGAAAATTATTGTAACCATATGCAAATGTAAAAAAATCAAATAATTATACTTTATTAATATTATTTGTTATTCAAATAATATACTTTATTTTGATGGCAGGTAAACATTGTTTCACTTTCTCAGTTTTGAGTATGCATGTGTAACTAATGATTCAGTTTTAGGAATCTTAGGTGAGAATCTATACATAAAGCACTGTAGTTGGCTCACTAAAATCTCTACTAAGATTCACAGAGGAAAATCTTTTCATATGAGGTTGACTGGGATCTTTCTTATTTTAAGAAATTCATAGCATTTAGATTACATCGTTTTCCATAATTAATGCAAATATTTAAGCATATTTATATCAAAATATAATCAAAGTTTCTCCTTCAATGTTACCCTGTACCCCAGGCCCTTTGCCCCATTCAAAAGTTGGGGTCTTCTACCTTTATCATCTCAGAGATGGGTGACATAGCAGAACGCAACTATTGTTGGCCTTTGTTTCCAAAATCTTGATGTTGAAGATGGGGGTGTTAAGAACAACTCTCTGGGCTTGAATAATATATTTTAGAGAATACTTAGTGAAGACTTCCTGATCTTGATTCAGGAAAATCATCCTAGTTGGCAGGATTAAGAGTTCTGGTGGACAGTTTTGAATATTGAAAACATATTTACAACTGAATATTTGGGAAGGAGATGTGTAATATTCAGTGCAGAGCACTGAGCTTTGCCCAAGAACCCTCTGACTCCACCAAGGATGTGAAGTCCAGGTGTGGTGGGAGAGGGGTAGTCAAATGCCTTGGTATGTTTAGAGAATCCCAGGACAGAAGTAAAATGAACCACGTCTCCAAGGCAGAGGCTCAGCAGTGCGGAAAGACCTCAATGAAGGAATGGCTCATGGTATATCCAAGCAGTTATGACTTCAAACATCCAAGGCTTAAGGAGTGAAGAGAGCTTAGAAGTAGCTGAGAGACATGAAGAGATCTCATGATTCAAGAGGATATCATTTTGTGAATCCTTGACCCAAAGTTCGATAGTAAGTAAAAATAAGTGGAAATTCATGAAGATGGGCTCCTTCCCATCTCTTCAATCTTGTTATTCTTATACAAGTGCAGCCAAAACACTTGCCCCTTGTAAGCCTCCTGGAACTTGACACAACTCTAGAGAAAGGGATAAAGGTGAGAATTAGAAAGTGACCTATTTTAAATTTCTACCATCCCTCTAAATGGGGGAGAGAAATGGAAATAATGTTTAGTTATTGTAAAAGATAATTAAGAATGCTACTTGAATTTGTGTTCTAAGCTACAAACTTGTTAGTAAGAATAAAAGTAACGGGTGCAGGAAACTGTCTCCGAGCCTGACAGAGGGTCTTAAGGAACATGACTCCATCATTTAGGTCAAGGTAGTGAACAATAGTCCAACAGAGACTCTGGTAATGTGATTGACTCTGACTCCTTCAGCAGCAAGCTCTCCTACTCCTTGCTCTAGTGCTTCAACTAGTGACTCAGCTTTCCAATTTCTGCTCTGAAAGCTCTTGGCAATCTCCAGTGACTCTTATCTTTTTCTGCCTCATGATCTTACTTATCATTTTGCTTACAGATCCCGTTTTGCTACTCCTCTACTTTAATGTTTGCATTTTTCTCCACTTATCTGGTATTTAATCTTTCTTCGAAATTGGGTTAGCTAGGTTCCATCCAGTCTAGATTTCATTCCTTTCAGGCCACATCTAAGCTAAATTACCCTCTTTGGCTAATCACGTAGTGGTCTAGGTCCTTAACTCACATTATACCAAGGCAGGTACCTTCAGCATAGGTGATCTTCAGGCTGTACTGTAAGTAGGACAGAGGCTTCACAGACAAGGAGGGGTTAACTCTCAAGTATCCATTATGGTCTATATATACATTCTAGTTCTTATCTGCCAGGCAGTTAAATAGCTTCAGAAAAGGCTACCTAAAATAATCCAGTAACAGGGACACATCCTTACCCTTGTTCACCCTCATCTAAAAGGGTTAACAATCCAGACAAGGTATAGTACCCAGAGGTGAAGCAGAGAAGTCACTATATGAGATGCTTTCCCTGAGCCAGCCTCTGCAATTTCAATGTTAATTCATTCATGAATCTGTTTATTTAACTTTTATAGGGCTTTGGGTGCATCGATGATATGAGATAAACATCCCGACTCATGAATTCCATTTTAGTATGAGAAGAGGGACATACCAAATAAACACACTAAATAAGATAACGTATAGTGCGTCAGAAGGCAGTATGTGTTACAGGATAAAAAGAAAGGAAGAAAAGGCAAAGGACATTGGAGTTGAAATTTATAAATAGGATGATCGGTGTGAGCCTCATTGAGAAGATGGCATTTGAGTTCGCCTCCAGTTCTATTTTGATCCTATCCAGTGACTTTTGCAGTGACTACTCTATTTAGGAGAGGACAAGGGATGATAAACAAGAACCATCTATTCCTGATTCTTGAGCATATCAGCCTCGGCTTCAGAACATATCTTACAAAGTAAAAAAATGAAAGTCAGAACATCTTGGAAGGATGTGTGGGCTATCCTCCAATCTCCCAACTCTGGTAGATTCAGGATGAGGCAAATCTGGTATGAGTTTAGTTTCTTGGGGCAAGAATGCTTGACTATAGCTCTAACATATTACTGGAAATGTTGGGAAAAGTTGAAAATGTTTTTGACGTCACTCCTTTATTGGGGACGCTATATGTTTTCATGTGATCGACTTTGACACCCTGAGGAGGTCAGGAGTCTCATTAGGTCTCACCTGGTGAGGTCAGAGTTCTCAAGTGATGCTATAATGCCTTATAAAGAGGTGTATCTATGTAGTCACAGGTATTTAGTTTTGCTAAATGAGGTTCTCATATTTGTATCTAGTCTTTATATATAGTGGGAATGTGTTAGTTTGCTGCTGCTCCTGCTGCTGTAAAAAATGACCACAATCTTGATGACTTAAAACAACACAAATTTATTATCTTACTCTTCTGGAGGTCAGAAGTCCCAAGTGGCTTGACAGGGCTGCTTGCTTTCTGGAGGCTCTGAATATTGTGTGGGGACAATTTCTTGCCTTTGCCTGTTCCAGTTTCTGCACACCAGCAATGCCCTTGCTGCGACTTTTGTTTCCATCATCGCGTCACCTCCTCTGACTCCGACACTCCTGCCTCCCTCTTATGAGGATCCTTGTGATTATATTGAGCCTACTGGAATTCAGGAAGATCCATTCTCATCTTAAAATCCTTAACTTAGATCCATCTTCAAAATCCCTTTTGCCGTATAAGATAATGTAGTCACAGTTCTCTGGATTAGAACAGCTTTGGGTGCCATTGTTCAGTCTATCATAGAGAGGAGGCCAATATCAAGAAATTCTGCTTCACTTCCATTCCCTGCCTTACTGAATGAATTACTCACTTCTCATTGTAAACAACTGTTGAACAATGTTTAAACATTTTGAAATATTGGTGTGAAGGAGCACCAAATTAATGATCTCTTTAGGAAACCAACATATCTTAGTCTGGAGTAGGAGTAAAGAGCTTTTTGAACATAGGCTCAATGCCTGACATGTTTTTCCTACATGGTCACCTTACTTATCAGTCTACTCATACCGGTTTGAAAGAAGGGAGAACTTATGACCACAGCTGGAAAACTACTACAAAGGAACTCTATTATTGTTGTATTTCTAATTTACGGCCGTTGAAATTCTTTGCATTATGCTCATGAATAGTCTGATTCTTACCCATCTGCCTTTAAAGGCCATGACCAACTGAATCTAATTTTTTTAATCAACGAATATCAAGCTAAATCCTCAATCAGTTGCCTATACTTAACCTCTATACATGCAGACTTATTGTCTCCCAACTACCACCAAAGTGATTAATGTAGCAAAATTTTAGCTTATACTACTTGGTAATTTTCTTGGAAGGTTTAAAATCTCAGTCAAGCCAAATTATTGATAGTTTTAAATTGACTTTTATTGGGTTTGATAATTATAGAGTCTTATAATTTTATATAATTGTTTATTAGAAAAAATCATCAAACCAAATAATTTAAAAATGTTAGTGTCAGAGGAGACGTTATTGTTCAGTTTACCTTAAATGAAGATTTTAAAATTAATTCTGCTATCTTATTTCTCGTTTATACATTGCTACTTTAAAACAGTACTTTACATACGACCACATTTGACAAAAGAGATCTCCATGCCTATTCACTTGTAATCATTTAAAAATTCATTTCTAGAAAGAGAATGTACAGTGTGGTGGTTTATTTTCTGTGTCAACTTCACTGGGCCATAAGGTATTCAGATATTTGGTCAAAACTTATGCTAGGTATTTCTGTGAGGTATTTCTGGGTGAGATTAATATTTAAATTGGTAGACTGAGTAAAGCAGATGCCCTCCATAATGTGGATGGGACTCATCCAATAAGTTGAAGGCCTGAAAAGAACAAAATGCTGACTCTTTCCCAAGTAAGAGAATTCTCCTGCATGATGGCCTTGGAACTGGATGCTGGCTTTTCTGATTTTAGACTCGTCAGCCTCCATAATAGCATGAGCCAATTCTTAATAATAAATCTCTATCTATCTATCTATCTATCTATCTATCTATCTATCTATCTACCTATCATCTATCTATCTCTATCATCTATCTCTCCATCTTCTTCATCGGTTTCTCTGGAGAACCCTGAATAATACATAAAGTCTATTTGAGCAAAGCCCTAAGTAAGATGGTTTAAAGAACTTATTGGTGGTTTCCTGAGTTACTTGATGTAAGTCACAGAAGTTCGGTCAGGTGCCTTATCTGAAAGGAGTTTGCTTATGACTAAGCAGTACTTATTTTGTCTCACCTATGCAATTCAAAATATTAGATACCTCTTGTGTGCCACCTAATTTCCACTGTCTACTCACCTTTTGTTATATCAACAAACTTCACAAAGGTAACCTAATGGATCTTGTTTCAAATGCACTACATGCCAGTGGCTCTTGTCCTGTACCTCCTCTGATGCTGCAACCTGGCTGTCCGTAGGAACCAGTTTGGCACTGACTTTGTGCATATCAAGAAGTGTGAGGAAGTTAATTGCTTGTGAGTCAGTCCTTAATCAACCCAACCCAGCGGGGACTGTGGCAGGCACTGGTAGACACAAACTCCCCTTTTTATCCTATCGCTAGTGAATTCTATGATGCATTCTACCTGATTCCTCAAAGCATCCCAGTAAGGTCAAACCTCAGTTGCCCTCAGTGATTACCAGCTTGAAAAGTCCACCATTGTATAGGTTTTTTCACCTTCTATTTCTTTGTCTTCCCAGTTTTCTGCTTCTATTACTTCTATTCAATTCTCAAAAGAAATTATTGATATAAAATTCCTTGTCCTAGACTCCGTTTTCTGGTGGCAAACTAGGTGAAGACATCCATTATCTGTGTTTATTTCCTATTGTCTTCTTTTGTGTCTTACTAATTCTTTTTATACATTCTTACCATTCTCAATGTCCTTATTTTTTTTAATCTTCATTTTGACATTGTGCGTTTTTGGAGATAGAAGTGGGCTTTGCAGTTATTAAAGGTCAAGATGAGGGATACTTGTGATGATGGAACTGTTCTTTACCTTGACTGTGGTGGTGGATATGGAAGCCTACCCATGTGATAAAAAGGAATAAAAATCAACACACACACACACACACACACACACACACGTAAATTTTATGGATTGGATCAATGTCAGTATAATGTTTGTAATATAGTTCTGCAATTTGTTATTATTGGAGAAAATTGGCCTAGGGTACATGAAATCTCTCTGTATTGTTACTTAAAACTGCATATAAACCTACAACTATCTCAAAAGCAACTTTAAAGAAACAGCTATTTTACATTCTTTTGTGAATATCTCCTAAATTTACACACACATAGAAATTGCATTCTTTTAGCAGGTTATTAGCCAGGTTAAACACTTATGTATACATTTGTAAGAGCACCTTATTTAAATTATGAACTGATATTCAAATGCCCATTTGCTTTTAAGTATAAGCCACCTATTATTCCTCTGTGCTTTGAGTGAGCTGGAATTTAGTGGAAATAGTGACATATTCTATAAAGGATTAAGTCAGAAGAACATTCTCATTTGCTGCTTTCAATATTTAAGAATAAAATCACTCCTAAGCTATTATACCTGTACTAAGAGAGAATACCTGTTATAAAGGAGGCTTATAAAAGCATGTTAAGTTAGAGGTTTTTATTTCCACCTTAAAATTTTTTATAAGAATGTCTGTGCTCAGTTAAACTCCTGGTTTTTTCAAATGAAAGATATCACTGACCATTTATATTAGAATAAAAATAGTATCATCTGGATGGAACAGCTACACGCCTGCTTCCTAAAACTCCAGTTCAGAGACTGAATTTATGTTATGTAAAAATTATGGGTTTTCCCCCTTTAAGCACTGGTTAAGCATATACTAAAACACAAATATTACATGCAATGCATTATAATTTTAAAGACTCATTTTCTTTGGAATTATTTGTAGCAACCCAGGAAAAAATTAAGCAAGTAAAGAAATGACAAAAAAATGATATGGTACTTTCTTTTATTATCATTTGTTTAAAATCTGGCTGGTTACATTTTTCTGTAAATGGGCCACTCCCTACCCTGAACACATATCTAATCCACAAAGTTTGCATCTGTGTACGTCATTCTCCAATGCTCTCTTTCCCTGTTTTAGTTACCCTTGGCCTATACCTTGACACTCTGCTACCTGTCTCAATAAATTCAGAACACAAGCATTTACCTGCAGCAAATGTGAATGGCTCCCCTAGAAATATAGCATCCTATAAAAACTAAAGCCAAAGGAAATAGAAGGGTGAGGTCAGGTATAATTTTCTCGTCACAGCCTCCCTTGTCTTTTTCTTTTAGGCTCAGTTCACTGTGTTGACCTCTGTCTATTTTTATGGCTAGATTAATTCTGCTATTTCAATGAGTTGGAAATTTCAGATCATGTCGTTTAGATGACCTCAAGAATTGCTGATCTCTGTAAAGATGATGTGAAAAAATAATAGAAAGATTTAAAAAAAAAAGTTGAGACTTGCAGACCAAAAAGATACCTTAGAGATGATCTTATGCAACTTTTCAATTTCATAAAGAGGGAGATGAGGAAGAGGCAGTTGCATGAGGATACATTAGGGTTGTATTCCTCTTAGGCTGGCTGACCTCAAGTCCAGGCTCAAGTCCTCAGAGCCTGTTTCAGCAGTAGTGCAGATTAAAGGCCAGTCATATCCCATGTCAGAGAAGTAGGCAGGATTCCAGGCTAAGGGTTGAATAGTTCATATTAAAATCAGAATTTCTAATGCTTGAACTTTGACTATCCATCCACCCGTGTCTGAGTGTTAGGATTTTAACCTGTGGTCAAGGCCCTGCTTTGTGCATCGCTATTGTCCGTGACTGGGTGACTTTTACTCTTGTCTCTCAAGTGTTGACTTCTTTCCCTGCATCATGCCCTTTAGGACTACTGTGCTTCTGACTTGCTTCCTTGTCTTCTCATGAACTTTGCATGGCCTCTAAACAGACTCATGCTCATCCCAATCGATGAAACACACACCTGCATCTGACTCTTAGATGCTGATGCTCTAACTAACTGCTTTGGGGTCTCTTATCTGAAAAGGTCTGTCTGCCTCTGTGGATCTATTTGGGGCCAGGATTAGCCCTCTTGGATGTGGCTTTCCACTACCAGCTAAGGCGATTCCATAAATGTCTTATAGTCTGGAGATAATGCTGGAGACAACGGTCTTTCAAAAGTTTGTCTTTGGGTTTAGAGATCTACCTGAGAGGTGTTCTCTACTGTTGTCTTAACAGGTTACCTTCTGCCCAAATCTTGGTCAAATTTAACCTTAAAATTCGATTTTGGAGATTATAAGGGAAGAGCAGGGAATGAGAAAAGCTCATATGTGGAAGTGATGCTATCGAAATGGTGAAAGAGAATTAAAACTATGATAAAAAACAGAATTGTTGTATGTTCCCAATTTGATTACAGTCAAGCACTCCATAACAGCGTTTTGCTTGATGGACCACATGCACAACAGTGGTCCCGTAAGATTATAACGGAGCTGAAAATTTCCTTTTCCTATCACCCAGTGACATTATAGCCATTATAATGTAGTAGTACAACAAACTACTCACATATTTGTAGTGATGCTGGTGCAAGCAAACCTACCACACTGCCAGTTGTATAAAAGTATAGCACATGCACTTATGTACAGTATGCAATACTGGATGATGACAATAAACAATTCCTGTTTATATATTTACCATAATATACTTTTATTGTTATCTTAGAGTGTACTCATTATACATTAAAAAAAAAAAAGTTAGCTATGAAAGAACCTCAAGCAAGCTTTTCAGGAGGTGTTCCAGAAGACATTGTTATCATAGGAGATGACAGAGATGTTATCTACATGTGTGTTATTGCCTTTGAAGTCCTTCTACTTGGACAAGATGTGGAGGTGGAAAATAGTAATATTGATGATGTTGACATTGTATGGGCCTAGGCTAACGTGTGTGTTTGTGTATTCATTTTTAACAAAAAGTTTAAACAGAAAAAAAAAATAAAGAAGACTTTACACCTTTATACAATTAGAAAATAGAATATATTTTACAGTTGTACAATGTGTTTGTTTTAAGCTACATGTAATTATAAAAGAGCCAAAAAGTTAAAAAAACAAAAGTTTATAAAAATGTTACAGTAAACTAAGATTAATTTATTGTTGAAGAAAGAAAGTGGTCTTTACAAATTTAGTGTAGCTTGAGTGTCCAGTGTTTATAAAGTCCACAGTAATGCATAACAATGTTCAAGGCCTCCACATTCACTTGTTACTGACTCACTGATTTACCCAGAGCAACATCCAGTCTTAGCAAGCTCCATTCATGGTCAGAGTCCTATATAGATGTACCTTTTTAAACCTTTATACTGTATTTGTACTGTATCTTTTCTGTGTTTAGATATGTTCAAATACACATATACTTACCAGCGTGTTATAGTTGCCTACAGTATTCAGAATGGTAACATGCTGTACAGTTTTGTAGCCTAAGAGCAATAGGCCATACCGTGTAGTAGGCTGTTCCATTTAGGTTTGTGTACTCTACGATGTCCATGCAATGATAAAATCACCTAACCACACATTTCTCAGAACACACCCCTGTCACAAAGGGACACATGACTGCACTTCTCCTACTCCCCCCTTCCAGAGGTGTCTTAATCATATTTGGCTCTGAAAACACAATAACTGTAATGGTAGGTACTGTACAAGACCCATAAAAGGCACTGAAGAAATAACCATCCTTCCTGAGTTTTATAGATGATTAATAAAAAATGCTTTATTGTCTATCAAACATCATGTGAATGTGAGATATACAACCTCTTTTTATTTCTTTTTTCTTTTTCAAAAAATGTATTTATTTATTTATTTTTAAAACTTTGGGATACATGTGCAGGATGTGCAGGTTTGGTTCATAGGTAAATGTGTGCCATGGTGGTTTGCTGAACCTATCAACCCATCACCTGGGTATTAAGCCCAGCATGCATCAGCTGTTTTCCCTAATGGTCTCTCCACCCCACCTTCCCCCGACAGGCCCCAGTAAGTGCTGTTCACCTCCCTGTGTCCATGTGTTCTCATTGTTCAGCTCCCGCCTATGACTGAGAACATGTGGTGCTTGGTTTGCTGTTACTGCATTAGTTTGACCCAGCAATCCCATTACTCAGTATATACGCAAAGGAATATAAATCATTCTATTATAAAGTTACACACATGTGTATGTTCATTGTAGCACTATTCACAATAGCAAAGACATGGAATCAACTCAAATGCCCATCAATGATAGACTGAATAAAGAAAATGTGGTACATATACAACATAGAATACTATGCAGCCATAAAAAGGAATGAGATTATGTCCTTTGCAGGGACTTGGATGAAGTCAAAAGCTATTATCCTCAGAAAACCTTTTTATACTGAAGAAAAAGACACAATACAAGTTCAGCAATGTTACAAATTTGAAATATAATTATTTTGGATATAGAAATTTTAATATTTACTGTAGAACTAGTTAACAGATGTTTTAATTTTTTTTCTTTAATGCTATATTTCCATCTGTAATTCTCCTTAATAAAAAAGACATAGAAAATTATAGTAACAAAATAGTTCTACGTAGTAGAAAATGCAATATGCTTTTAGCTACATTTCTAAAATTGAATAAATAATTTAGCATGGTAATGCCAATTCCTCAACAAAATACTGGCAAATTACTCCAGCAGCACATCAAACAGCTTATCCTCCCTAATTCATTTTATGAGGCCAACGTCATCCTCATACCAAAGCCTGGCAGAGACACAACAAAAAAGTAGTATTTTTGACCAATATCACTTATTAACATCAATGCAAAAATCCTCAATGAAATACTGGTAAACCGAATCCAGCAGCACATCAAAAAGTTTATCCACCAAGATCAAGTTGGCTTCACCCCTGGGACTCAAGGCTGGTTCAACATATGCAAATCAATAAATGTAATCCATCATATAAACAGAACCAAAGACAAAAACCACATGATCATCTCAATAGATGCAGAAAAGTACTTCAACACAATTCGACAGTCCTTCACACTAAAACTCTCAATAAACTAGGTATTGATGGGACGTATCTCAAAATAATAAGAGCTGTTTATGACAAACCCACAGCCAATATCATACTGAATGGGCAAAAACTGGAATCATTCCCTTCAAAAACTGGCACAAGATAGGGATGTCCTCTCTCAGCACTCCTACTCAACATAGGGTTGGAAGTTCTGCCCAGGGCAATTAGGCAAGAGAAAGAAAGAAAGAAAGGGTATTCAATTAGGAAAAGAGGAAGTCAAATTGTCTCTGTTTGCAGATGACATGATTGTATATTTAGAAAACCCCATTGTCTCAGCCCAAAATCTCCTTAAGCTGATAAGCAACTTTAACAAAGTCTCAGGAAACAAAATCAAGTGCAAAATCACAATCATTCCTATACCCCAATAACAGACAAACAGACAGCAAAATCATGAGTGAACTCCCATTCACAATTGCTACTAAGAGAATAAAATACCTAGGAATACAAGTTACAAGGGATGTGAAGGACTTCTTCAAGGAGAACTACAAAGCACTGCTCAATGAAATAAAAGAGGACACAAACAAATGGAAGAACACTCCATGCTCATGGATAGGAAGAATTGATATCCTGAAAATGACCATACTCCCCAAAGTAATTTGTAGATTCAATGCTATCCCCATCAAGCTACCATTGATTTACTTCACAGAATTGGAAAAAACTTCTTTAAATTTCTTATGGAACCAAAAATGTGCCCACATAGCAAAGACAATCCTAAGAAAAAAGAACAAAGTTGGGGCATCACGCTACCTGACTTCAAAATAAATTACAAGGCTACAGTAACAAAAACAACCTGGTACTGGTACCAAAACAGAGATATAGACAAATGGAATAGAACAGAGGCCTCAGAAATAACGCCACACATCTACAACCATCTGATCGTTGACAAACCTGACAAAAACAAAAAATGGGGAAAGGATTCCCTATTTAATAAATGGTTCTGGGAAAACTGGCTAGCCATATGTGGAAAGCTGAAACTGGATCCCTTCCTTACGCCTTATGCCAAAATTAATTCAAGATGGATTAAAGATTAAATATAAGATCTAAACCATAAAATACCTTAGAAGAAAACCTAGGCAATACCATTCAAGACATAGGCATGGGCAAAGACTTCATGACTAAAATGCCAAAAACAATGACAACAAAAGCCAAAATAGACAAATGGGATCTAATTAAACTAAAGAGCTTCTGCACAGCAAAATAAACTACCAACAGAGTGAACAGGCAACCTACAGAATGGGAGAAAATTTTTGCAATGTATCCATCTGACAAAGGGCTAATATCCAGAATCTACAAGGAACTTAAACAAATTTACAAGAATAAAACAACCCCATCAAAAAGCGGGCAAAGGATATGAACAGACACTTCTGAAAAGAAGACATTTATGCAGCCAACAGACACATGAAAAAAATGCTCATCATCACTGGTCATCAGAGAAATGCAAATCAAAACCACAATGAGATATCATCTCATCCCAGTTAGAATGGTGATCATTACAAAGTCGGGAAATGACAGATGCTGGAGAGGATGTGGACAAATAGGGATGCTTTTACACTTTTGGTGGGAGTGTAAATTAGTTCAACCATTGTGGAAGATTGTGTGGTGATTCCTCAGGAATCTAGAACTAGAAATACCATTTGACCCAGCAATCCCATTACTATGTATATACCCAAAGAATTATAAATCATGCTACTGTAAAGACACATGCACACATATGTTTGTTGTGGCACTATTCACAATAGCAAAGGCTTGGAACCAACCCAAATGTCCATCCATGATAGACTGAATTAAGAAAATGTGGCACATATACACCATGGAATACTATGCAGCCATAAAAAATGATGCGTTCATGTCCTTTGCAGGGACATGGCTTAAGCTGGAAAACATCATTCTCAGCAAACTATCGCAAGGACAGAAAATCAAACTCTGCATGTTCTCACTCATAGGTGGGAATTGAACAATGAGAACACTTGGATACAGGACAGGGAACATCACACACCAGGGCCTGTTGGGGGTAGTGGGGGCTGGGGGAGAGATAGCACTAGGAGAAATACCTAATGTAAATGACAAGTTGATGGGTGCAGCAAACCAACATGGCACATATATACCTATGTAACAAACCTGCACGTTGTGATCATGTACCCTAATACTTAAACATAATAAGAAAAATAGTACAAATAAATAAATAAAAAGAGTACTAATAAAAGTGTTTATATTGTTACTAATAATTTTTAAAAGTGACATAATTATTTTCTGTAAATATAAAACTCAGGTAGCAGTAACTATTTTTCACAAAATAATCTGACAAAATTATTCTTATGATTATAAGAATATAGAAAGAATGGTAGGTGCCAAGATGGTCTACAGGAAGCAACTCCTGTGTGCTGAAAAGAACTAGTGATACTGAATCCACAGGCCAATCATCTGAGAAAGCACATTGGGATTCATCATGGCAGCAGGGGAAGACAGTGCAGATAGAAATGAGGCTGGACCCCAGCCTGTCCGGGCTCAGGGTAGAGCCAGGAGAACTTCTCCAACATGGGAAAGGCTGAGTGGGTGAGTAAGAGTGCCTGAGAGATTCACACTTTCTACAGGGACCTGTGCTAGACTGGGCATGAGAAAATCACTGCACTTCTAGACTGAAGCAGGAAGGTGTCAGATATTTTTTCGGGGCAACTCTCGAGTTCAAGGGGACCTCTATAAGCCCTGGGTCCTGGAGCCAACCAGCATGGGTGCCACATTCCCAGTAGAGGTTGCACGTGTTGTGCCTGGGAATGGTAGGATTGCTCCAACCCACCTTGCCAGAGAGGACTTGGCTCCAGCAGTCCCGCCTAGGCCCAAATTTGGCCTGCCACATTGCCCACCCTCACCATGGGTAGCCAGGTGAGCAACATCTGCTAGAGCCTCCAGTCCAGCAGTCTTATTTTGTGTGTACTCAGCTGGAGGGTGCAGCCTCCTGATGTTCCAAGAAAGACCCTGATGGCAGGGTGAGTGACTGCATCCCAACAGCTCCCCGCCCCCAAAGCCACTGATAGCCAGGAGGGCAATATTTGCTACAACTTCCTTCCCTCACACAGGCTGAGTCCTGTGTGAACTCAGCCAGGAGACACAGCTTCCATTTGGGCCAGTCCTGATTCTGTGGGAACTCAGTTGATGGACACAGCCTTCTGTTGTCCCAGGAAGCATCTGGACTGCAGGGTGAACATCCCTACCCACCTCTGGCACTGGTAGCCAAAGGAGCCATGCCTCCTAGACTTTCTGGCTCAGTGGTCCTACTTCTGCCTAAATTTGCTGAGGAATGCAGCCTCCTGTTGCCGTGGAAACACATGGATGATATGATGGGCAACCCTACTCCTGCCCGCCTCCTGTAGCCAGAAGAGCCACACCCACTAGAGCTTACAATCCAGTGTCCACTTCCACTTGAACTCTGTGGACAGGTGCAAGCCCATGTTTTCCTAGGAAGCATATAGACATCTGATTAGGGTTGACTTCTTAAGGATATGGCTTACCTGCCAACTGTGGCCCCTGCCTGAGGAAGCCCTGTGCACCAGAACACTCAACAAAAGAAACACAAGCATGGGGAGAGTAATTGGAGAGGGCTCCTCCAAGACTCAGGAGATGACTAGAACCAAAGCCAGCCAACTGAACACATGTTATAACATAATCAAACTGCCAAGGACATCAAAGAAGAAAAAAAGCAAAAAAAAAAAAAAAAAAAAAAAAAAAAAAAATCCATCCAAAGGACAGAAACTTCAAGTATTGAAGCATAATCAGCCCACACAAATAAGAAAGAATCAGCAGAAGAACTCTGCTGATTCAACTCAAATATCCAGAATGCCTTCTTTCATCCAGGCAACCACATTAGTTCCCCAGCAAGGTTTCTTAACCAGGTTGAAATAATAGAAATAGAATTCAGAATATGGATAGCAATGAAGATCATCGAGATTCATGAGAACATTGAAACACAATTCAAGGAAGCTAAAAACCACAGTAAAACAACACAGGAGCTTATAGATGAAGTAACCATTATAAAAAAGAACCAAAATAAGCTGATAAAGTTGAAAAACATACTACAAGAATTGCATAATGCAATCACAAATATTAACAGCAAAATAGAACAAGCTGAGAAAAGAATCTCAGAGCTTGAAAACTGGCTCCTGAATTAATCTAGTCAGACAAAAATTAAGAAAAATGAGTTAAAAAGAACAACAACAAAAAAACCCTCCTGGAAATATGGGATTATGTAAAGAGACCAAATCTGTGACTCATTGGCAACCCTAAAACAGACAGGGAGAAAACAAACAACCTGGAAGACATGTTTCAGGATATCATCCATGAAAACTTCGTTGACCTCACTGGAGAGGCCAACATTTAAATTCAATAAATGCAGAGAACACCTGTGAAATAATACACAAAAAAGACCATTCCCAATACACATAGTAATCACATTCTCCAAGGTCAAAATGAAATTTAAAAATGTTAAAGGCAGCTAGAGGTTAAGGGACAGGTCACCTACAAAGGGATCTCCATTAGACTAACAGTGGCCCTTTCAATGGAAACCCTACAAGCCACAAGACACTGGGGCCTATATTCAACATTCTTAAAGAAAAGAATTTCCAACCAAAAATTTAATGTCGAGCCAAACTAAGCTTATAGGTGAAGGAGAAATAACATCCTTTTCAGACAAGCTAATGCTAAGGGAATTTATTACCACCAGACCTTCATTACTGAGGTCCTGAAAGGAGCACTAAATATGGAAAGAAAAGAGCATTACCAACCACTATAAAACATACTTAAGTACACAGACTATAGATAATAATACAAAGCAATCATACAAACCAGTCTTTATAACAACCAGTTAACAACATGATGACAGGATCAAATCTGCACCTATCAATACTAACCTTGAATGTAAATGGGCTAAATGCCCCAATTAAAGGGCACAGAGTGGCAAACGGGATAAAGAACAAGACCCAATGGTATGCTATCTACAAAAGACCCATCTCACATGCAATGACATCCATAAGCTCAAAATAAAGTAATGGAGAAAAATCTACCAAGCAAATGAAAGACAAAAGCAGGTGTTGAAATCCTAATTTTAGGCAAAGTAGACTTTAAACCAACAAAGATAAAAAGAGATAAATAAAGACATCATATCATGGCAAAAGATTCAATTCAACAAGAATACATATACATGCTAATCTATATGCATCAAAAAGAGGAGCACCTGGATTCATGGAGCAAGTTCTTAAAGACTTACAAAAGAGACTTAGATTCCCAAACAATAAAAGTGGGAAACTTCAACACACTACTGACACTATCAGACAGATTATTGAGGTAGAAAATTAACAGATATTCAGGACCTGAACCAACACCTGATAACATGCATCTAATAGTCATCTATAGAACTCTCCATCTAAAAACAATGGAATAGACATTCTTCTCATTGCCACTTGGCACATACAGCAAAAATGACCACATAATTAGACAAAACAATCCTTAGCAAATTCAAAACAGCTGAAATCATACCAACCATACTCTTGGACCACAGGGAAATGAAAATAGAAATGAATACTCAGAAAATCACTTAAAACAATACAATTACATGGAAATTAGACAACCTGATCTTGGATGACTTTTGGGCAAACAATGAAATTAAGGCAGAAGTCAAGAAATTATTGGAAACTAATGAAAACATAGGTACAAAATACCAGCATCTCTAGGATACACCTAAGGTAATGTTAAGAGAAAAATTTATAGCACTAAGCATCAAAAAGGTAGAAAGATCTCAAATTAACAACCTAACATCACAAGTAGAAGAGCTAGAGAAGGAAGTACAAACCAACCTCAAACCTATCAGAAGATAAGAAACAACTGAAATCAGAGGTGAACTGAAGGAAACTGAGATAAGAAAACCTGTATAAAAGATCAACAAATCCAGGAGCTGGCTATGTGAAAAAATTAATGAGATACATTGCTAGCTACACAGATAGAAAAGGGAGAATATTCAAATAAACACAATTGTAAATGACAAATGGATGTTGCTACTGAACCCACAGAAATACAAAAAGAAAAACACAAACATCAGAAACTACTATGAACACTTCTGTGCAGATACTCTAGAAAACCTAAAATATATGAATACATTCTTGGAACATACAGCCTCCTAAGTCTGAAAGAGGAAGAAATTGGATTCATGAACAGACAAATAACGAGTTTTATAATTGAATCAGTAATGAAAATCCTACCAAACAAAAATCACCCAGGACCAGATGGATTCACAGCTGAATTTGACCAGATGCATAAGGAAAAGCTGGTGCCATAACTACTGAAAATTTTACAAAACTTGAACAGAGACTTCTCAACTCATTCTATGAGGCCAGCCTCATCCTGACACCAAAACCTGGCAGAGACACAAGAAAAAAAGAAAACTTCAGGCAAATATTACTGAGAACACAGAGAAAAAAATTATAAAAAAAGATACTAGCAAATTAAATCCAGCAACACCTCAAAAAGCTAATCCACCATGATGAAGTAGGGTTTATCCATGGAATGCAAGTTTGGTTCAACATATGCAAATCAATAAATGTGATTCATCACACAAACAGAACTAAAAGCAAAAACCACATAATTATCTCAATAGATGCAGAAAAGGCTGTTGATAAATTCAACATTGCTTCATGTTAAAAAATCCTCAAAAAACTAGACATTGAAGGAAAAATAATCAAAATAATAAGAGCCATCTATGACAAATCCACAGCCAACATCATGCTGAATGTATGAAAGCTAGAAACATTTCCCTTGAAAACCAGCACAAGATAGGTATGCCCTCTCTTTCCACACCTATTCAGCATAGTATTGGAAGTTTTGGACAGAGCAATCAAGCAAGATAAAGAATTCAAAGGCATCCAAATAGGAAGAGAGGAAGTCAAACTATCCCTGTCTGCAGGGGTCATGATTCTGTATCTAGAAAACCCCATAGTCGCAGCCCAATAGCTCCTAGATCTGATAAACAACCTCAGGAAAGTTTCAGGATACAAAATCAAGGTACAAAAATCAGTAGCATTCCTACACAGCAACAGCATCCAAACTGAGAGCCAAATTAGGAATACAATCCCATTCACAATTTCTGCACACACACAAAAGCACTTAGAAATTCAGCTAACCATGGAGGTGAAAGAGCTCTAAAACAAGAATTACAAAACGCAGCACAAAGAAATCAGGAATGACACAAACAAATGGAAAAATATTCCATGCTCATGGATAGGAACAATCAACATTGTCTAAATGGCCATGCTGGCCAAAGGAATTTAAAGATTGAATGCTATTCCTATCAACCAACCAATGGCATTCTTCACAGAATTAGAAAAGACTATTTAGAAATTCATATGGAACCAAAATGAGCCCAAATAGCCAAGGCAATTCTAAGCAAAAAGAACAAAGCTAGAGGCAGCATGTTACCCGACTTCAAACTATATTACAGGGCTACAGTAACCAAAAATGGTACTGGTACAAAATGAACACATGGATTAATGAAACAGAAATGGAGAGTCCATAAATAATGCTGCACACCTACAACTGTACAGTCTTCTACAAAATGGACAAAAACAAGCAATGGAGAAAGGACTCCCCATTCAATAAATGGTCCTGGGGTAACTGACTAGCCATAGGCAGAAGATCAAAACCAGAGCTCAATCTTATCCCATATGCAAAAATCACCCAAGGTTGATTAAAAGACTCATATGTAAAACTTGAACCATAAAATGCCTGGAAGATAACCTATGAAATACCATTCTAGACATAGGACTTGGCAAAGATTTCATGATGAAGACATCCAAAACAGTTGTAACAAAACCAAAAATTGACAAATGAGACCTAATTAAACTAAAGAGCTGCTGCACAGTAAAAGCAACTATAAACAGAGTAAATAAACAACCTACAGAATGGAAGAAAATTTTTGCAAACTGTGCATTCCCCAAAGGTCTAATAGCCAGAATCTTTAAGAAACTTAAAAACAAACTTAAAAGCAGAAAGCCAACAATCCCTTTTAGAAGTGGGTAAAGGGCATGAACAGACACTTTTCAAAGTAAGACATGTAAACAATCAACAAGCATATGAAAAACTGTTTGGAGTTACTAATCATTAGAGAAATGCAAATCAAAACCGCAATGGAATACTATCTGACACCAGTCAAATGGCTATTAATAAAAAGTCAAAATATGACAGATGCTGGTGAGAAAAAAGAGATGCTTATATACTGCTAGTGGGAATATAAATTACTTCAGTGGTTATGAAAAGCAGCGTGGTAGTTCCTTAAATAACTTAAAACAGAATTACCATTTGACCCAGCAATCCTATTATTTGGTATATAACCAAAGGAATATAAATCGTTCTACCATAAGACACAAGCACACCTATGTTCATAGCAGCACTATTCACAATAGCATGGAATCAACTTAAATGCCCATCAGTGGTAGGCTTCATAAAGAAAATTGGGTACATATAGACCATGAAATACTATGCTGCCATGAAAAGGAATGAGACCATGTCCTCTCAGCAACATGGATGAAGACAGGCCATTATCCTTAGCAAACTAATGCCGGGACAGAAAACCAAACACCACAGGTTTTCACTTATAAGTGGGAGCTAAACAATGAAAACACATGGACACTAGGAGGGGAACAGCAGACACAGGGGCCTACTTGAGAGTGGAGAATAGGAGTCAGAAGAGGATCAGAAAAAATACCTATTAAGTACTAGGCTTATTACCCAGGTGATGAAATTATCTTTATGCCAGACCCCCAAAATGAGCAGTTCACCTATATAACAAACCTGATCATGATTCTCTTAACCTAAAATAAAAGTTAAAACAGGATATAATAATATTTACTATTTTATTTATTAAAGAAAAAATACATTATTTTATTTTTAACCTTACATTAAAATAATAAAAAATACTAACTTTAATACAAAATAATAAAATACATTATTTTATTTCAGATACTGACGCATACTGATTTTTGCTTCTGCTATTCTGTATAAAATATTAAAATATTTAAAATTTTAATTCAATTGCTTCATCTTATCTAAATTCTAAGTCATTTTTTGCTCTTCTTTTATATTCTCTGTATTGCTGTGTTTTATGTCAGTTAATTATTATTGAATAATAAGTCACCCTAAAACTTAGTGGCTTCTAACAATAAAAAGTTATTATTTCACTCGTATCAATGTTGATTTGATGGTTTTACAGAATGACCTGGACTTGGCTGGGCTGGGATCATGATCATTTAGTTACTATGGTCATACGTTGGGTTAACTGGGAATGGGCTGGTCTGGGAAGACCTTGACTGAGAGGCTTCTACTTCATTAGCTTGGGTTTTTGTCTCATGGTGGTAGAGCTCCAAGCAAGATGGCACAAGTGAGTATTCTAAGGGCTAAGGGAAGTCACAGTCTCAGTCCACAGTCAAAGGAAGAATTGCAAACTGACGTGGTTAAGGATGAGATGACACAGGAATGACTGGAGAAAAGGGGCCATTTTTTGACATCAGTTGAACACATATTGTAAGCTTTTATTTAAATTATTACAAATCTTTCAGGAATTGAGAAGGGATTTTTAAAAATGACAATAACCACTGGTTTTAAAGAAGACAAACCATTATTTTAATATTTATTTATTATTGATTATTGTTGGCAGCTGCAAATTATACAATGTCTTAAGGTAAGATAGCTTGCAGACATAAAGATGAAGCGCCATCTACTTTACTTTCAGTGAGTTTAATTTATCAGGAAGACAGTAGACACAAGAAAAAACACATCACGGTTTTTAAAACGCAAACTAAAATTTATTGAGGAAGTCATGAATAAAGGAATAGTCAGGCCTTTCTGTGGGAGTTAGGGAACATTTCCTATATATGGGAGAGCCCTAGCTGAAGAGATGAATAGGCATTCATCACTGTGTGCAGTGGTGGGCAGGGTGTGCCAGGGCAGGAAAGCATGAAGAATGTGTTACAAATGTATGGGCGCATGTAAGTCAGTGTAGCCAGCAGTTGGGAGGAGAGAATCTGAGAGTACAGTTGGAAAATGATGTTGGACTAGACTGTGAAGAGCCTTATAAGCCATAGCAAGGAATATGGACTTAAGAGAATTGGCACAGCCTGTGAATGCAGATTCCTAGCACTATCGAGAAAGTAGATCTTTTCCAACACCACTGGGCATTTTTTAATCACAAAAATTTGCTATTCTTGCTTTGGACTCTAAGAAAGTGATTGAGCCATTTGCCTCTTTTAAATTTTTTTTAAATAAAAAAAAGGATAGAAGTTTTGCAGATATCTGTGGATTCTCTGTCCTCTGTCTGCCACAACCAGCCAAACAGCAGGATGAGTTAGATGGACCCACTCATGGCCTGTAACTTCCTCAAGTCAGTCTCCTAGGCCTGCCCCTGGGCGGAGGCAGCCAGACCCAATTTGGATTGGGGGTTTAGAAATCAAGCAAAAGCCACTGTAAACCTTTAAATGTATTTTACATTCTACAATCCAGCTTCTGCCAAAGTATCACTGGGGTTTCAGCATTAGTTCCATTAATAGAAAGTGTTAACTTGTTTCAAGTTTTAAATTTCTTTAGTGTGACTAGCTCTGGGAAGCTTGTAGTGGAAAGTTGTCTGCACCAATGCAGATCTGAGGCCCCCATGTAAGAGGATGCTATGCCTAATATCTCCTTCAACACCACCGCTGCCCCATGAGGTAGCAGAATTTTAGAGCTGGAAGGGACATTATCTCTAGATTGTGAGATCTCTGACACCAAAGGTAGAGTCTTGTTTACTTTGCTATGACTATTTTAGCTTTAAATTTACTTTCTGACTGGATAGTTTTCAGTAAGTGACTATCTCATGAATCTAGTTCAACCTTCTTATCAAAAAGGAAAAATTGGTCACAATTTTACAATAGTGTCATGTGTCGAGTTGTAATTGCTGTAATATTTCCTAAATATTTTTCCCCGGATTCTTTGGTAACATTTTACCTCTTTCCACGATCAAGAATAATCTCTGTTGTGCTAAGCCTGGTCAGTGATATCTCATTATTTTCAAAAGCTTTTTATAATCCTAAAAAAAGTAAGACAATGTAATATAGTTAGTCCACACGTATTTTCAGAATTGGAGTGTTTATCCTGGCGATTACAACACAGCCCCTTAAAACTGGCTTGGATTGGTAGACCAGTAATCTGTTTTCTAACCTAAATTTCCTTTGCTAATTTTTGTAGAGAAGCTAATAGTTGCTTCCTTATTTATTCTCCTTTTGTGGATACTTTGCAGCCAACCAAAGTTTCAACTATCTTTTATTTCTACCTCTTTTGGTTTGTGGGGGGACATGTTTTCCCTCAAATACCATAAAGTTTGACCCCAGGAACTTAATCCATATGCTATGATGAGTGAGTCTTTCTGGCTCTATAAAAATTTGATATAGAAACCTTAGAGTCTAGGCTAACTGGATTCTGTTAGGTGTGAAGATTGAGTGGTTCTTTGAATTTGAAGCCAGAGTGGATGCCATGGCATACTAAAGCAAAACATTGGAGGACAGAACAGAATTCATCAGCAAACTTGTCTTTGGAGAAAAGTAGGAGAGTGTTAGACATACCGTGAGAGGCAAAAGTGAAAAGAAGAAATGGTTTCAGGGTCTTCACTTTCCAATAACAGATCTATGTGCCATGGAAGTGCATTTTTTTCTAGTTCCACAAATATTTTCAATATCATCCATGAGCTTTAACCAAAATAAACACCTATACGTATATCAGCTTGAGTGCCTGTTCTTACAATTAAATAATAACTAATATGCTATAGCTTTTTCAAGCCTCTGAATTAAATAAACCATTATAAACTCCCTTTCAGAAATGTTTGCCAAAAATATTTCTGTGTACGTTTATGTTCTTTTGTAGCTAAGATTAGTACTACTGAAGATGACTTTCTTCAAGCCGCTCTCTTTTCCAGTTGTAACATGACCTTTGGTTATAAAGGGCACCTGTTCCATTAGACTCTGAAATATTGATAAGGAGCTCTGTTTAGCTGGTGAACCACCAAGCATTGTTAGGTCAGTGTTTGAAAGTAGGCTTCCTGCTCAATTCTCCATTCTGCAAATGTGCTTTGGCTTTAAAGGTCAAGAATGGTACCACGGGGACTTTTGATTGCATTATCCTGATTTCTCAGCTATGAATCACTTTCTCTC
The DNA here is from genome assembly GCF_024542745.1 of Macaca thibetana thibetana. Classification (NCBI taxonomy): domain Eukaryota; kingdom Metazoa; phylum Chordata; class Mammalia; order Primates; family Cercopithecidae; genus Macaca; species Macaca thibetana. The sequence continues at coordinate 164,594,336 of NC_065583.1, read as the reverse complement.
CAAAGCCGTAGAAGCAGAGGCTCTAAAATAAATTTAGTCATTACCCGTTATGATATTACCTCCACTTCTTTGCCTGTCTGGCAAAATGCCTGATATTGGCTGACATTGGAAATGAGCTTTTTAATTCTGCTTTGGAAGAAAGGGGAAGAAAAAATAAAATTAACAAGATACAAAAAAGCTTCACAATCCTCATTTCTACCTTCTATTATTTGCCAGTGACTAATTTTCTAGCACACTGATTATATCTGCTTTTAAAGATCACATCATAGTTTCTATACAATTTATTCTGTTAATAAATCAATCCATTTATTCGTTTATTAAGGGGTATATAACATTGCACTATTTCTTTGTTTCTTCAGGGTAAATTATTTGCTTTTAATAAATTTATATTTTTTACACAAAATATATAAGCCTAAGTTGAAAATAGCAAAATACTAGCTCTTAATATGCCTGTGTATAATACAAAATAGTTATTCAAAGTATTTGCATTGTTTAGTATGACTTTAAAGAAAATGTAAAACATGCAACCATGATTAAGATATAAGTAATTACCTCATTTTTAAATTCATAATAATGTAATTATTTATTTTGCTTAACGCAGTCATGACTCATGTAAAATCTGCCTGATTGACTTCTTACAAAAACTCGTCTATTTGCAATTTTGTTTGTTTCTTTTGTGTTCAAATATTAAACCCTAATATCCTGGGTTTAATAGCAGTCATGTTAGTCCCCCATAATATCTTTCTAGGCATATATATATGTGTGTGTGTGTGTGTGTATATATATGTGTGTGTGTGTGTGTGTGTGTGTGTGTATATATATATATAAAAAAATAAAATAAGCATTACTGTTCCTTTCCCTGATCTGATAAATTCCTGACTTTAATGCAGTCTGTCATGGTCTGTAGCTCTCTTGTCAGGCCACTATCTCTTTCTTTGTCATTTATAGCTAATTTTAGTAGAATAAGATCTACACCCTTACAGAAACACTTCTTCCCCACTTTGTGTATTCCTAGTAGAAGAATTACCAATAATCGATGCTTGATGGCCATTGACCAAGGGATAGACACCTAATCCAAGTTGGGACAATAGTTCACAAGCAGGAATTTGAAATGGACTTGGAGAAACAAAATGACAGAGATGGCAGCTCAGTTAAATCCCATACTGTTGTAGTCATTTTCAATCATTAGAAAACCCACTCCATTTCTGATTTAATTTTGATTTATTTTTATTCAATCTTATTTTTAATTCAACTTCCCATCCCACATTGCTGACAGTTTTGAGAGGCATGTGACCTCACTGGTTGAGTAGAGATTGTAGTAGAGATGAAGATATGGACAAATGCCTTCCTCTCCCTCAAATTCTCCTAGAGATTGATTTCAGGAAGAAGGAAAGGAAAAGGATGGACTCTATGCATGGGTGTGAATTGAATATTCATTTGTTGGCTTTGTTCTGAATCACTGTTATCCTATGAAAGACAGAAAGTTTAACAGAAACCTACCCATTCCCCACCCACCCATGGAGCAGAATAGGAGAAAAGGGGAAGGGAACCCTAATACATTGTGAGCCCTACATTCTCGAAGAAGAGGGTCCATATCTGCCACCTGCCTTCAGAACCTTCTTTATTTGAAAGAAGATAGGGATTTTGTTTGTAAACTCTAGTGTGTGTTAAATACCTTGAGCGACTCTCTAAATTAAACAATATGCTAGATAAAAAACATTAAAAATGAATTTATTGAGAATGATTATGAAAATAAGGAATCCTTAGAACTCCCAGATAGAGTTAAAACAGAATTCCTGAGAAGAAAGCAAGAGCCAGAACAGACTTACATTCGGAGAGTTTCTGCCACACTCTGGAAACTTTGACTTTTTACTTGAATAAACAAGTACATGACATGTGACAGGCAATAATACTTATGATTTCCTTACAATAGTGATGGTAATAGGATGAATAAGAATTAGAATCAGCCTCCCAGCAGACATAAACTAAACTTGACTATATCAAACTTATGGGTGGGTGAAGGAGCAAATATCTCACTTGAGAATTTATCACTTCAAACAGGCTGTCATACAGACATTTGACCCAAATCCATGCCACCAGTAAGGTCCCTAGTCCCTGAAATAGAGAATTTAAAGTACTCTGGGTGGATAACGCCCCCAGAAACTGGTAGAGGTAAACACAAATACTGAAAGAACACAACTTCAACATTGACCTCAATGCATTCTTACTAATAAACTTCAAAGAGAACAATTGGCTCAAATTCAGAATTAAAAATTGCAGGAGAGTGGAAACATTAGTAAGAATTAGCTAAAACAGAGATTAGAGATCTGCAATGATTATAAATAATGAAATTGTCAGATACAGCATAGAATATAACCATATTCATATGTTTGAAGAAGCTAGAAAAAATACAAAATATTTGAAGAAAATACAGGATTATAAAAGAAAAATTGCTGATGTGGTTTGGCTGTGTCCCCACCCAAATCTCATCTTGAATTGTAACTCCCACAATTCCCACATGTCATTGAAGGAACCCAGTGGCAGGTGGCTGATTTGTGGGGGTGGGTCTTTCCTGTACTGTTCTTTTGATAGTGAATGAGTCTCATGAGATCTGATGGTTTTAATAATGGGAGTTTCCCTGCACCATCTTGCCTGCCACCATCTATGTAAGATGTGACTTGCTCCTCCTTGTCTGCCACTGTGATTGTGAGGCCTCCCCAGCCATGTGGATCTGTAAGTCCATGAAACTCCTCTCTTTTGTAAATTGCCCAGTCTCGGGTATGTTTTTATCAGCAGCATGGAAATGAACTAATACAATGACTAAGCATATGTGAATGAAAAAAAAATTTCAAGAAATAGATTAAAAATTAATTTAATGCTAATTTAAATTTAATTGGTACATTTAAAATGTAATATACATCATTATTTAAGCACCACATTTACTCAGTTGAAGAGAGAGTTTGATAGTTCTTATATAAATCTGATGATATTATCTCAAATGTAGTCCAGAGGCATAGAAATGAAAAACACTGAAATAAATCTTGGAAATTTGGGTAATATTTTGATACATATAAAGAAGTTCCATAATGATCTAGATATTCAAGAAGAGGGGGCTAAGATTTCAGAGAATATCAATAAAAAGTATATCAGTCTTGACCCATTTCAGAAAAACTGCAGAACACAAAAGCAAGAGATCTTATAGGAAGTGTATGACTTTGGAGAGGTGGCCACCTTCAGGGTAAAAATAGAGTAACTGCAATTAGTAACAATGAAGATAGAACCTAATGGAATTCTATCTGCATTGAGTTAGAGAAAAACTAACCTAAAATTCCATTTCTGGCAAATTGTCTTTTAGAAAAGGAGGAAAATAAGGACATTTTCAGATAATAAAACCAGAATTTACCACCAACCACATTTCTCATAGGTGAAAATCATCTCAAACAAATGGAGGAAGGGTAAGAAAAATGTTTGTGAAAATGAGAGTAAAGCTTAGTAAACATTGATTGCATAAAAACAAGAAAAAAAATGATGACTAAAGCCATAATTTCCATGTAAGTTAAAATTTAAAAACATATCCTAAAATAGACAGTATATGCACTTAAAAAATAGAGCATGTAACACCCCAAAAAATAGAGGGGAAAGGGGCGATGTTTGAAACACAACAAACCAACTCTTAATAGAAATAAAAGTTGGGAAAGGTGAGGAGGTTGGAGGGGAGGTTGTATCCTGGTCCTGCTGAAATGACGGCTATCTGCAAGCCCCTAGAGAGCTGTGAGGTACCACATCAGCTGGTCCTTTGAAATTAGAATATAGTTTGATTAACACCTTAGAAGTCAGAGGTTACTTCTTGCTGTCAATGCAAGAAAACTAAAATAATTTACACTACCATTCTTCAAATTTATTTGGGAAAGGTTAGAGCTCACCTTCAAAATAAAAGTAGTTTTGTGAACACTATTTTATTAGCTGTAAATTTCATAATTATGAAACATAGAGGTTGAAATTTTTCTTATTAAACACAAAAAATGCTTTAAAATTAAAGACTTTTATATTATGATGTATAATAATGATAGTATTCTGTTCTCTATAGTAAATATTTTGTAAAATAAAAATTACTGAATTTTATTTTGTTATACAAGACAAATATTATCTTCTAATGCAAACCACATGACCTTTCAGTATGTTTCAATGTTATTTTCCTTAAAATGAAGAAATACTGTAGAAATACTGTTCTCAGAATTTTTTCTTATATTTGGTGTTACTATTTCTAAGTGTGGATTCTCCAATATCAACAAAAAAAATCAGAATCAAGAAAACAGTAAAGGTTTCCTTCAAAAAATTTAGAATTAATATATAATTCTGCTCTCTTAGCAAACTTTCTAACATCCTCATTTGATGAACACATGATAATATCTTTAGTGAAATGAGCTTAGAAAACTGTTCTGTCATATTTATTTGTTTTTGTAGGCAGGTGACATTAATTGATTAATAATGAAAAAGCTACTTTATAATTTAATGATCTAATCAAAGTAATTAGAGCTCTGAGTGATTCAGTTATTTGATTTGATTAATTTGATGCATTATAACATTTTTATTTAAGGAAATCAAAAAGCTTAAAAGGTAAAACTGTAACAGGTAAGGTAAAGGATATAGTAAAAGTAAAACATAATTTTTAGGGAGGTGAAATTAAAACATCTCATATCGGGATACTACATTATATTTGTTTTTCAAATTTTGTTTTTTAACAGGAATATTGATTTTATATTTTTCCAATTTTGAGGCACAATTGACAAATAAAATTATATATATTTACAGTATATCACATGATGTTTTCATAGATGTATACATTGTAAAATGATTATCACACTCAAGCTAATTAACATATCCATTACCTCACATACTTACCATTTTTTGTAATGACAACATTTTAGATTTACTGTCAGCAATTTTCAAGTACACAATATAGTATTATTATCTATAGTTGACATGCTATGCAATTAATCTACAGAACTTACTCATTCTATCTAACTGAAACATTGTACACTTTGACCAATATCTCCCCACCCAACCTCCCCTGGGCCCCACATCCTGGCTGTATTAGTCTGTTCTCACACTGCTATAAAGAAATACCTGAGACTGGGTAATTTATGAAGAAAAGAGGTTTAATTGACTTACGATTACACAGGCTCTACAGGAAGCATGGCCAGGAGGCCTCAGGAAACTTACAATCATGGTGGAAGGGTGAAGGGGAAGCAAGCATGTCTTCACATGGTAGCATGAGAAAGAAAGAGAGAAGCGGTAAGTACCATACACTTTTGAACAACCAGATCTCATAAGAACTCACTCACTATCACGAGAGCAGCAAGAGGGAATCTGCACCCATAAGCCAATCACCTCCCACCAGGTCCCTTCCTGAACATTGGAAATTACAGTTAGATGTGAAATTTGGGTGGGGGCACAGAGCCAAAGCATATCACTAGCCATGGCAACTACCATTCTACTCCATGCTTTTATAAGTTTGACTTTTTAATTGTAATTTTTAAAAATGTTTGTTACTTGGGCATGTTGTGTAGTGATGAAGTCTGGGCTTTTAGTGTAGCCATCATCCGAATATTGTGCATTGTACGCATTAAATAATTTCTCATCTTTCACCCCCCCAACCCTTCTGAGTCTTCAGTGTCTATTATTCCACACACTATGTACACATGCACACATTATTTAACTTCAAGTTATAAATGAGTGCATGTGGTATTTGACTTTCTGTTTCTGAGTGGTTTTACTTAAGATAATGGCTTCCAGTTCCATCCACATTGCTGAAAAATACATGATTTCTTTCTTTTTTTTATGGCTGAGTGATATTCCAGTATATATAAACCATACTACCTTCTTTCCTTTCTCCTTCTTTATCTCTCTCCCTTCCTTTCTCTCTCCTTCCTTTCTCTCTCCCTTCCTTTTTCTCCTTCTTTCCATTTCCCTCTCTCTCTCTTTCTTTCTGTCTTTCTTTCTTTCTTTCTTTCTTTCTCTTTCTTTCTCTCTCTCTCTCTTTTCTCTCTCTTCCTTCCTCCCTCCCTCCCTTCCTCTCTGCCTCTTTCTCTCTTTCTTTCTCTCTTTTTCTTTCCTTCCTTCCTCCTTCCTTCCTTCCTTTCTTCCTTCCTTCTCTCCCTCCCTCCCTCCATCCATCCATCCTTCCTTCCTTCCTTCCTTCCTTCCTTCCTTCCTTCCTTCCTTCCTTCCTTCCTTCCTTCCTTCTATCCCTCCCTCCCTCCTTCCTTCCTTCTTTCCTTCCTCTCTCTCTCTCTCTTTCTTTCTTTTTCTTTTTGAGACAAGATCTCTTTCTCTGTCACCCAGGAGTGTGTGCAGTAGTGCAATCATAGCTTACTACAGCCTCAAACTCCTGGGTTCAAGCAATCCTCCTGCCTCAGCCTCCCAACATGTTGCAATTACAGGCAAAAGCCATCTGCCTGACCTTAAACCACGTTTTCTTTATCCACTATCTGTTGACGGACACATAGTTTGATTCTAAATCTTTGCTATCATGAAGAGTGCTGACATAAACATATATGCGCAGGTACCTTTTTTATATAATGATCTTTTTTTCTTTTGGTAAATACCCACTAATGGGATTGTGGGTTTGAATTGTAATTTTATTTTTAGTTCTTTGAGAAATCTCTATACTGTTTTCCATAAAGATTGTACTAATTACATTCCCACCAAGAGTATATAAGCATTTTCTTTTTTACCACTTCCACACCATCTATCGTTTTTCAACTTTTTAAATAATGGCCATTCTGGCTGGAGTAGGATGACATTTCATTGTGACCCCAGTTTTACTATTCTGCATATGGAAATCCAACTTTCCCTTTCTTTATTCTATTCCATTGATCTATATGTCTATTTTGTGCCAGTATCCTACAATTTTTTCTGTTCCATTGGTCTCTATGTCTGTTTTTATGCCCGTATTATGCTATTTTCATTATTATAGCTTTGTAGTATATTTTGGAGTCAGGTAATGTGATGCCTTTAGCTTTGTTACTTTTGCTCAAGACTTCTTTGGCTAGTTGGAGCATTTTGTGGCTCTATGTATGTTTTAGATTTTTTTGTGTGTGAAAAATAACTTTAGAATTTTGAAAGGAATTGCGTAGAACCTGTAGACTGCTTTGGATAGTATAGATATTTTAACAACAGAAATTCTTCTAATCTATAAACATGAGGTATCTATTTATTTGTGTCTTCTTCAATTCGTTTCATCAATGTTTTACAGTTTTCAATGTGTAAATTGGTTAAATTTATTCCTAAATATTTTATAATTTTTTATGCTTTTGTGAATGTAATTACTTTTTAAATTTTTTTCGTGTGGGCATAGTAGGTATATATATTTATGGATTACATAGGATATTTTGATACCAACATGTAATGTGTAATAATCACATTGGAGTGAATGAGGTATCTAACACTTCAAGTCGTTATTCCTTGTGTTAAAAACAATCCAATTATACTCTTTTAGTTATTTTTAAATGTGCAACTAAATTATTTTTTACTATAGTCACCCTACTGTGCTAGTAAATACTAGGTTTTATTCAATCTTTCTATTTTTCATAGGCATTAACCATCCCCACATCCTCCTCAACTCTCCACAACACATCCCAGCCTCTAATAACCTTTTTTTTACTTTCTATATCCATGAGTTCAATTGTTTTAATTTTTAGCTCCCAAAAAATTATGAGAACATACAAAATTTGTCTTTTGGTTCCTGGCTTACTTCACTGAATAATTAATGACTTCCAGTTTCATCCTTATTGTTGCAAATGATAGAATCTCAATCTTTTTTATGGCTGAAAATACTCCATTGGGTATATGTACCATATTTGGATAAAAGTTATTTTAACTGAGGTGAGATTATATTATATTGTAGTTTTGATTTTCATTTCTCTTATGATCAATGATGTTGAACACCTTTTCAAATACCTGTTTCCCATTTGTATGTCTTCTTTTGAGAAATGTCTGTTCAAAATTTTGCTCCTTTTTAAATGGAATTTTCACATTTTTCCCCTATGGAGTTAAAGTTGTTTAAGTTCCTTATATATTCTAGCCATTAATCCCCATGAGATGAATAATTTGCAAACATTTTCTCCTATTCTGTAAGTTTTTTTTTCACTTTGTTGATTGTTTCCTTTTCTGTGCAGAAGATTTTCTGACTTGTGATCCCATTTGTGCATTTACACTTTGGTTGAAAATGATCCTCGTGCAAAGAAAAATAAAGTGTATTCTGTAGTCATTTTATGAAAAGTGGGTAAACATTTATTAGATCCATAAATGGGATTTCTTAGCTTCATTTTGGGATAGTTTATTATTAGCATACAGAAACTATTGATTTTCATATGCTGATTTTGTATCCTATAACTTTACTGAATCAGTTTATTAATTGTAACACTTTTTTGATGGAGACTTTAGGGTTTTCTACATATAGGACTATGTCATCTGCAAACAGACAATTTTACTTCCATTTTTATTTAGATGACTTTATTTCTTTTTCTTGTGTAATTGTTCTCACTAGTACCTCCAGTGTCATGTAGAATAGAATTGGTGAAAGTGGACACTCTTGTCTTGTTTCTGATCACATCAGAAAAGCTTTCAGTTTTTTTTACTGTTGAGTGTGATATTAGCTGTGAGTTGTCATATATGGCTCTCGTTATGCTGAGGTTCATTCCATTTCTATACATAATTTCTTGCGAATTTTTATCATAAATGGATGTTAAATTTTGTCAAATTCTTTCTCTGTATCTATTGAGATAACCATATAATTTTAATGCTTTATTTTGTTAATGTGTACTTCACACTTATTGATTTGCATATATTGACACATTCTTGTATCCCGGGGATAAAAAATCTTCACTTGGTTCTGGTGTATGATTCTTTAAATATGCTGTTAAATTGAACTTGCTAGTATTTTGTGTTTTTTGCATTTATGTCCATCATGGATATTGGACAGTAATTTTATTTTCTTGTAGTTTACTTTTCTGGGTTTGACACATGGTAATGCTGGGCTCATAACATGAATTTGGAAGCATTTCCTAATCTTCAATATTTTGAAAGAAATTAAGAATGATTGGCATTAATTATTTTAAAAAATATTTGGTAGAATTCAGCAGCAAAGCCATCTAGTCTTGGATTTTCTTTGCATGTTGTGATTACTGACTCAATCTCCTTACTCGTTATTTATCTGTTCAGATTTTCTATTTCTTCATGATTCAGTGTTGGTAGGTTGTACGTTTCTGGGAATGTATTTGCTCCCTATAGGTTACTTTTCACTTTCAAGTGTGCTTAATTATATACAATAAAAAGTGAGGATTGTGTTTGTGGATACTTCTGAAATTAAATTTATTTCCTCTTTATAAACTGGATTTCTCTGGTAAGTCTTCCAGTTTTTATATTATGCTTTATAAACAGTAATTGCTTTTTGATGATATTCAGTGTGAAACATTTTCTCTGCATGTAAAGGCTCATGTGAAGAAATATATCTGATTAATTTTAGGGTGTTTAAGAAACATGTAATCACATATTGTTTTCCTCAGCTTAATTTTCATTCTTTTCAAGCTTCTAATTCTCAGAATTATAACCATCATATAGCCATGACTTTGATGATGATTAAATAGACAATAAAAATTTCCTTTTAACAAGTCATTTCCCAACTTATTGTTGATTCTAAATAGCCTTGGTCTAATTCAATGAGTAAACGACTCATTTGCTTATTTCTGGCAACCAAGTCTGAAATTCTTTGTTTCTTATTTGACTATAGGTGTCAGTGAAAAAAAAGGAGAGAAAAATACTTTGTTACAATTAAAATAACAAATTGAATTTTAGCCAGAACATTCAAAATACAGTGATCTGTGCTGGTTCAACTTATGATTTTTCAACTTCACAGTGGTGTGAAAGTGATGTATATTCAGTAGAAACTGTGCTTTGAGTACCTATACAAGCATTCTGTTTATCACTTTTGGTACAGAATTTAATAAATTACATAAGATATTCAACATTTTATTATAAAATAGACTTAGGGTTAGATAATTTTGCTCAACTCTAGGCTAATGTGCTTTAAGCATGTTTAAGATAGGCTAGGCTAAGCTATGATGTTGTCAAGGAGCATCTATACTGCGATTTAATTAAAGATAGTACACACAGAATTTTTCTTCCTCAACATAATTTTTATTTGATTAAGTTCTATTACCCAGTCTATTTGCTTAGCAGTTTAAAATGGTTTTATGCTTTCATTTGTTTAATATTATAGAGTTCTTTAAATATAGTCTACCCATTGATAATCTGGAAGAGATGCCCAGCTTGCCAGGTGTGACAATACTATGATATCCCCAAATGAGCAGAAACAATAGTTACAGAAGATCAACAAGGCAGAGAAAGATGACTGTAAGCATGCATGTAACAAGACAGGGACAATACTACTCCACAACCAGAGAAATGGTCCAAATCTCCCTCTTCTGACATTATAGATGCTTGATCTGTTACCTATGCCTTGATTCTTTCAAAGTGCTAGAGATGTATACATAATATTTATCTGTAATAAAAATATTATGCTAAATTAATTATAAAATGCTAGTTATATATTTATATTATATAATGTATCAAATATATGATATATATAAAAATATATAATATAAAATAATAGATACATAATTTTATTTGTGTTAGTATACTTACATTTATTTATATCATATAATTATATTTTAGAATATTTATAATATTTTTATATCTATATAATCATATAATTATGTAACATGATAAATTATTATGATAATTATTATTTGTGTGATTCTTATAATATTGTCCCTCTTTTTTGACATCTAATCTCAGACTAGCTCCTGCTTGCTTACATTATCCTCCTTAAAGTCATCCAGCAAAACGTCAAATTTCATATGAATCTCTTTTCATATCTCTCTTACTGAGACACCCCCACAGTTCCTCTATTGTGTTTTCATCCTTGCTACAACCAAATAAATAAATCTGACTTTATGAATTCATTTAAGGTTTTAGTATGAGCATAACATCATTCAGCTAATCAGTCAGAAGATGAGTGTGCAAGTCATGAGCACATCATTTACTTCTATGCAAGTCTCAGCAGACACCTACTGGAATCACTCCGACCTTGCATTCCTCATCTAGAATGGTGGTTAACAATGCCAATATTTAATGGTTTTGAGGGCCAAAATTGTGGTTGCTAATATTGACATATTTTATTATTTTATTCTTTAAGCAACATTCCATTTCTCCTTACCTCATTGCCACTGCAAGTTCACCTTTTGCACTCAGTTTCACGGATAGAAAATACTACTTTCTGCACTGCCATGTAGAGATAAGGCTGATTGCTTAATATGTCATCGGTGCGTTGTTGATTAGTTTAAAAGTGCTCAAGAATCAGTTATCATGGATTATCTACATACCTCCATGATTTTGGTGGGTGATGTTTCTTTGGTTGACCCGTCCACCCTGCTATTTAAATGGTTTATGTGAAGCAGAGCACAATAGGCAAGTCCTTCAACAACAAATGCTGTGTTTTGTGAATAACATTTCATTAAATTAAATGAAGTATTCAAACACATCAGACTTGTGTTGTCATAGTTCTAAAGCAAAATCAGGATTCCATTTCAGACTCAATAAATCAAAATCTCTGAGGATGAGACCCAATAATTTGCATGTTTTAAAAGTACCCTGGTTTCCTAAGCACACTGAAGATACAGATTCTGATCTAAGATCTAGACAACTATGCCTGTGACAAATATGATCTGCATTTTAACTTTAAAAATATTCTATCTGGGGCATAAATTCTTACCTTTCAAGTCACAGAAGGAAAAAATATTGATAAAAAAATTAACAAAATCCTAAACTATTTTTTAAATTAAAAAAAAAAACCTACATAGGATTTCAAGGGAAAAAAGACATAAGGAAATGTAAAATATTTCTTACTCCAGAACAATGATACAAGCAATTGTTCCATTATAATTTAAGACATCTCTAGTAGACTGAGTTTACTTAGCCTGCAGGCTTACAAAAAATATTGACATACCTGGATAAGATGGGCCAGAAAACTAGTTTGTTGAGACTTTAGGCTATCTCAGCTGCATATGTGCTAATTTCCTTGTGTCAATCAACTTGTCTGCCAATGTTATGAATCTCTTTTGACTGTAAAGGAATTATTAAATTGACTTCTCTGGCTTTTGTGGGAGGGAATTTTGTTTGTTCGTTTTTTCCTGCAGGGATTTCTCCCTACTATGTATTTGTGTCTGTATTTATTTGACCCAGGGCTGAAGTTATAGAAATAAGGTTCTTTATGTGTTTGTACTGACACACACCCTTCTCTTACTTAAAAAGGGATGCTAATTAGCCACTTAAAATGTTCTGTTTGTAAATGCAGTCATTGTGGCTGTGGTCAATTCTTTTGGATACGTTTTGAGATTAATTATTACTTGGGCTCCTTATAGCAATGCCCCTCAAACAGTCATATAAAAGGAGAGGAAATATACAAAGTATAAAGAAGGGAAATTACCTTTCTATGTTCAAGAGCATCAAGAGCTCTGGCTCCTAAATTGTCTTTCCTGGCTTGTATGACAATTGCTTGAAGTATGTTTCACATCCTAAATTTTAGATTTAGAAGTCAGATAGAATGGAATAATCCATTGCTTCTGTCTTTGCCATATTTTAAAATTACCATCCTAGAATAAGAAGAGTTCAGAGGCATGGCTTTTCACTCTTCTTTTTTGGAAGAAATAAGGAAATCTCAAATAAATATACAAAAGAGACCAATGAAGACATAAGAAAATTTTGAGTGACTTGGGAAATGGTCTTTAACCCTAGAGTTAAGCCCTAGCTCAAATTACAACCCCACAGAGTAGCGTCACACAGAACAGCACATAATGAAAAAGGGAAGAATCTAGCTATCTGCTCCTGAGTGTCCTTGCTTGCCCAGGAATTTTGTGAGGTTCTCCCATGTTGTAAGTATAAAATCATTTCTGACAAAATGGATTGGTATTCTTCCTCCTACAAGTATTTATAAATGCATTATAGAATCTCTGAAATTTAAAGGAGCTCCTGTTCTGACTGGGTTAATCAAGACTGATAAACCCTTATTGAATCTAGGATGATGAAATCCATAATTATCAGATAAAGAAAAAAATTGAACATCTTACACTTAAAATGTGGAAGCTGTATGATGAACACCTTTTTAACAAAAATTGCCTGCTAATGTTGTAATAATTCAATGGTGATGTCCAGCTGCTGGATACAAAATATATATATATATATATTTTTTTTCTTGTCATTGGGTTAGAAATCAGTAGTTATAAAATTATGCTAATAACATCCCTAAAAATATTTTACTGTATGGGATATACATTTGAAACATATGTAAGAATCTGAGTTCATAAATACTTCTAGTCCAGATAAATCTTTGGACAATGCTATAGTAATAGTACTGGTTTAAAAATATCTATACATTCTTTCCCTAATTTTGTCAACTCTGGAATAAAATGTAAGAATGGTATATTAATTTTTATAACATTTAATTTTATTTTTCTTAGAGAAAATCTCATTATTTTGAGCTTTCTAAATTTCCTATATTGTTTTTTGAGGGGTAGTCATATATATATAGTCATCATTGTTTCCACAAATTATTTAAAATTATGGCAATGCAGTCAGATTTGGGATTTAATACTAATATTATTTGGAAGTGTTGCCTTCTGTGACCATCAGTTAAAGTTGAATATCATGTGGAATCTTTTCCTCCACCTATGCCACTTGAGTGTTGTGGACTCTTGCCATTTCAGTCCAAAAGTCACCCCAACTGCTAACTGTTAGGCCCTCTGTTTCTTTGCCTAAAGGTTTTCTCTTGTCACTGGAGCCTGTTTTGCCACACATGTAGCTGGCTGGAAGAGTCAGGGAACTGATGTTCTCTGGGAAAAGCCTTCATTCAATGTCTGACAGGAATTGATGAAAAAAAACATTCCTGGCCCAATAGGAATAGCTCCGGTCTGCAGCTTCCAGCAAGACTAATGCAGAAGGCGGGTGATTTCTGCATTTCCAATTGAGGTACCTGGTTCATCTCACTGGGACTGGTTAGACAGTGAGTGCAGCCCATGGAGGGCAAGCAGAATCATTCCCAGGTGTCACCTCACCTGGGAAGTGCAAGGGGTCAGGGAACCCCATCCCCTAGCCAAGGAAAGTCTTGAGGGACCCTGACTTGAGGGATGGTGTTGTCCAGCCCAGGTACTATACTTTTCCCACAGTCTTCACAACCTGTAGACCAGGAGATTCCCTCAGGTGCCTACACCACAAGGGTTCTGGGTTTCAAGCACAAAACTGGGCAGCCATTTTGGCATACACTGAGCTAGCTGCAGGAGTTTTTTCATACCCCAGTGGCACCTGGAATGCCAGTGAGACAGAACCATTCACTCCCCTCGAAGGGGGGCTGAACCAAGGGATCCAAGTGGTCTTGCTCAGCTGATCCCAGCCCCAAGGAGCCCAACAAGCTAAGATCTACTGGACTGAAATTCTTGCTGACAGCACAACAATCTGAAGTCAACCTGGGATGCTCCAGCTTGGTGGGGGAGGGGCGTCCAACATTACTGAGACTTGTGTAGGCGATTTTCCCCTCACAGTGTAAACAAAGCCACCTGGAAGTTCAGACTGGGTGGAGCCCACCTCAGCACCGCAAAGCTGCTCTAGTCAGACTACCTCTCTAGATTCCTCCACTCTGGGCAGGACACCTCTGAAAGAAAGGCAGCAGCCCTAGTCAGGGGCTTATAGATAAAACTCCCATCTCCCTGGGACAGAGCACCTGGGTAAAGGGGCAGCTGTTGGTACAGCTTCAGTAGATGTAAATGTTCCTGCCTGCCTACTCTGAAGAGAGCAGCAGATCTCCCAGCACAGCTCTCAAGCTCTGCTAAGGGACAGACTACCTCCTCAAGTAGGTCCCTGATGCCTGCCTCCTGATGGGGAGAAACCTCCCAGGAGGGGTTGACAGACCTCATACAGGAGAGCTTTGGCTGGCATCTGGAGGGTGCCCCTCTGGGATAAAGCTTCCAGAGGAAGAAGCAGGAAGCAATCCTTGCTGTTGTGCAGCCTCTGCTGGTGATACCCAGGCAAGCAGGGTCTGGAGTGGACCTCCAGCAAACTCCAGCAGTCCTGCATAAGAGGGGCCTGACTGTTAGAAGGAAAACTGACAAATAGAAAGCAATAGCATCAACATCAACAAAAAGGACGACCATGCAAAAACTCCACCCAAAGGTCACTAACAGCAAAGACCAAAAGTAGGTAAATCCACAGAGATGAAGAAAAACCAGTGCAAAAAGGATGAAAATTCCAAAAACCAGAACGCCTCTTCTCCTCCAAAGGATCACAACTTCTTGCCAGCAAGGGAACAAAACTGGATGGAGAATGAGTTTGATGAATTGACAGAAGTAGGCTTCAGAAGGTGGGTAATAACAAACTCCTCTGAGCTAAAGGAACATATTCTAACCCAATGGAAGGAAGTTAAGAACCTTGATAAAAGTTTAGGGGAACTGCTAACTAGAATAACCAGTTTAGAGAAGAACATGAATAACCTGATGGAGTTGAAAAATACAGCACAAGAACTTCATGAAGCATACGTAAGTATCAATAGCTGAATTAATCAAGGGGAAGAAAGGATATCAGAGATTGAAGATCAACTTAATGAAATAAAGCATGAAGACAAGATTAGAGAAAAAAGAATAGAAAGGAATGAACAAAGCCTCCAAGAAATATGGACTATGTGAGAAGAGCAAACCTACATTTGATTGCTGTACCTGAAAGTGATGAGGAGAATGGACCCAAGTTGGAAAACATACTTCACGATACTATCCAGGAGAACTTCCCAAACCTAGCAAGATAGGCCAATATTCAAATTCAGGAAGTACAGAGAATCCCACAAAGATACTCCTCGAGAAGAGCAACTCCAAGACACATAATTATCAAATTCACCTAGTTTGAAATGAAGGAAAAAATGTAAAGGACAGCCAGAGAAAAAGGTCGGGATACCCACAAAGGGAAGCCCATCAGACTAATAGTAGATCTCTCTGTAGCAACCCTGCAAGCCAGAAGAGAGTGAGGGCCAATATTCAACATTCTTAATGAAAAACATTTTCAACCCAGAATTTCATATCCAACCAAACTAAGCTTCATAAGTGAAGGGGAAATAAAATCTTTTACAGACAAGCAAATGCTGAGGGATTTTGTCACCACCAGGCCTGCCTTACAAGAGCTCCTGAAGGAAGCAGTAAATATGGAAAGGAAAAACTGGTACCAGCCACTGCAAAAACCAACCAAAATGTAAAGACCATCAACACTATGAAGAAACTGGATTAACTAATAGACAAAATAACCAGCTAGCATCATAATGACAAGATGAAATTCACACATAACAATATTAACCCTAAATGTAAATGGGCTAAATGCCCCAATTAAAAGACACAGACTGGCAAATTGGATAAAGAGTCAAGACCCATCAGCGTGTTGTATTCAGGAGACCCATCTCACATGCAAAGATACACACAGGCTCAAAATAAAGGGATGGAGGAAGATCTACCAAGCAAATGGAAAGCAAAAAAAAAAAAAAAAAAAAAAAAAAAAAAGCAGGGGTTGCAATTCTAGTCTCTGGTAAAACAAACTTTAAACCAACAAAGATCAAAAAAGACAAAGAAGGGCATTACATAATGGTAAAGGGACCACTGCAGCAAGAAGAGCTAGCTACCGTAAACATATATTCTCCCAATACAGGAGCGCCCAGATTCATAAAGCAAGTCCTTAGAGATCTACTTAGAGATTTAGACTCCCACACAATAATAGTGGGAGACTTTAACACCCCACTGTCAATATTAGACAGATTGAGACAGAAAATTAACAAGGATATTCAGGACTTGAACTCAGCTCTAGACCAAGTGGACCTAATAGACATCTAAAGAACTGTCCACCCCAAATCAACAGAATACACATTCTTCTCAGCACCACATTGCACTTATTCTAAAACTGCCCATATAATTGTAAGTAATACACTCCTCAGCAAATGCAACAGAACAGAAATCATAACAAACTGTCTCTCAGACCACAATGCAATCAAATTAGAACCCAGGATTAAGAAATTCACTTACAATCACACAACTACATAGAAGTTGAACAACCTGCTCCTGAATGACTACTGGGTAAATAACAAAATTAAGGCATAAATATAAGTTAGTTGAAACCACAGAGAACAAAGACAAAATGTACCAGAATCTCTGGGACATAGCTAAAGCAGTTTAAAGGGAAATTTATAGCACTAAATGCCCACAGGAGAAAGCAGCAAAGATCTAATATCAACACTCTAACATCACAATTAAAAGAACTAGCAAAGCAAGAGCAAACAAATTCAAAAACTAGCAGAAGACAAGAAATAACTAAGATTAGAGCAGAAATGAAGGAGATAGAAACTCAAAAAAAAAAAAAAACTTCAAAAAAATCAGTGAATCCAGGATCTGGTTTTGTTTTAAAGATTAAAAAATAGATAGACTGCTAGTCAGACTAATAAAGAAGAAAAGAGAGAAGAATCATATAGACACTAAAAAATGATAAAGGGGAGATCACCACTGATCCCACAGAAATACAAACTACCATCAGAAAATACAATTCTATGCAAATAACTAGAAAATCTAGAAGAAATGGATGAATTCCTGGACACATACATCCTCCCAAGACTAAACCAGGAAGAACTCGAACCCCTGAGTAGACCAATAACAAGTTCTGAAGTTGAATAACAGTAATGAATAGCCTACCAACCAAAAGAAGCCCAGGACCAGAAGAATTCACAGCCGATTTCTACCAGAGGTAAAATGAGAAGCTGGTGCCATTCCCTCTGAAACCATTCTGAATAATAGAAAAAGAGGGGCTCCCCCAACTCATTTTATGAAGCCAGCATAATCCTGATGCCAAAACATGGCAGAGACACAACAAAAAAAGAAAATTTCAGGACAATATCCGTGATGAACATCAATGTGAAAATCCTCAATAAAATACTGACTAGCTGAATCCAGCAGCACTTTAAAAAGCTTATCCACCACGACCAAGTTAGCTTCATCCTTGGGATGCAAGGTTGGTTTAACATACCCAAATCAATAAATGTAATCTATCACATAGACAGAACCAATGACAAAAACCACATGATTATCTCAATAGATACAGAAAAGGCCTTCAATAAAAATCAACACCCATTCATGCTAAAAACACTCAATGAACTAGGTATTAATGGAACATATTTCAAAATAATAAGAGCTATTTATGACAAACCCACAGCCAATATCTTACTGAATGGGCAAAAGCTGGAAGCATTCTCTTTGAAAACTGGCACAAGACAGGGATGCCCTCTCTCACCACTCCTATTCAACATAGTGTTGGAAGTTCTGACCAGGTCTGCCAGGCAAGATAAAGAAATAAAGTGTATTCAAATAGGAAGTCAAATTATCTCTGTTTGCAGATGACATGATTGAATATTTGGAAAATCCCGTCATCTCAGCCCAAAGTCTCCTTAAGCTGATAAGCAACTTCAGCAAAGTCTCAGGATACAAAATCAGTGTGCAAAAATCACTAGCATTACTATACACCAATAACAGACAAACAGAGAGCCAAAACATGAGTGAACTCCCATTCATGATTGTTACAAAGAGAATAAAATACTTAGGAATACAATTTACAAGAGATGTGAAGGAACTCTTCAAGGAAAACTACAAACCACTGCTCAAGGAAATAAGAGAGGACACAAACAAATGGAAAAACATTCTTGCTCATGGATAGGAAGAATCAATATAATGAAAATGGCCATACTGGATAAAGTAATTTATAGATTCAATGCCATTCCCATCAAGCTACCAATGACTTTCTTCACATAATTGGAAAAAATTACTTTAAAGTTCACATGCAACCAAAAAAGGGCCCGCATTGCCAAGTCAATCCTAAGCAAATAGAACAAAGCTGGAGGCATCATGCTACCTCCCTTTAAGCTATACTACAAGGCTACTATAACCAAAACAGCATGGTACTGGTACTAAAACAGACATGTAGACCAATGGAACAGAACAGAGGCCTCAGAAATAACACCACACATCTGTTTGTCAACAGATCTTTGACAAACCTGACAAAAACAAGAAATGGGGAAAGAATTCCCTATTTAATAAAGGGTGCTGGGAAAACTGGCTAATCATATGCAGAAAACTGAAACTGGACCCCTTCCTTATAGCTTATGAAAATTAACTCAAGATGGATTAAATATTTAAGTGTAAGACCTAAAACCATAAAAACCCTAGAAGAAAACCTAGGCAGTACCATTCAGGACATAGGCATGGGCAAATACTTCATGTCCAAAGGACCAAAAGCAATTGCGATGAAAGCCAAAATTGACAAATGGAGTCTAATTAAACAAAAGCACTTCTGCACAGCAAAAGATACTATCATCAGAGTGTACAGGCAACCTACAGAATGGGATAAAATTTTTGCAATCCATTCATCTGACAAAGGGCTAATATCCAGAATCTACAAGAAACTTAAACAAATTTACAAGAAAAAAACAACCCGTCAAAAAGTGAGTAAAAAATGTGAACAGACACTTTTCAAAAGAAGACATTTATGTGGCCAAAAAACATGAAAAAAAGCTCATCATCATTAGTCATTAGAGAAATGCAAATCAAAACCACAATGAGATACCATCTCATGCCAGTTAGAATGGTGATCATTAGAAAGTCAAGAAACAACAGATGCTGGAGAGGATGTAGAGAAATTGGAATGTTTTTACACTGTTGATGGGAGTGTAAATTAGTTTAACCATTGTGTGAGACAGTGTGGCAATTCCTCAAGGATCTAGAACTAGAAATACCATTTGACCCAGCCATCCCATTACTGGGTATATACCCAAAAGACTGTAAATCATTCTACTATAAAGACACATGCACATGTATGTTTATTGCAGCACTGTTCACAATAACAAAGACTTGGAACCAACACAAATGCCTATCAATGTTATGGATAAAGAAAATGTGGCCTGTATATGCCATGGAGTACTATGCAGCCATAAAAAGGAATGAGTTCATGTCCTTTGCAGGGACATGGATGAAGATGGAAACCAGCTTTCTCAGCAAACTAACACAGGAATAGAAAACCAAACACCACATGTTCTCACTCACAAGTGGGAGTTGAACATTGAGAACATATGGGCACAGGGAGGGGAACATCACACACTGGGGCCAGGCAGGGGTTGTGGGGAAAGGGGAGGGATAGCATTAGGAGAAATACCTAATGTAGATGATGGGTTGATGGGTGCAGGAAGCCACTCTGGCACATGTATACCTATGTAACAAACCTGCAAATTCTGAACATGTATCCCAGAAGTTAAAGCATAATAATAATTTAAGTTGGTTTTAAGTTGGTTTAAAAGTAATGTTTATTTGGATACTTTCTACGGGAGATGAAAATTCATAAAGAGAGAAAACCAAAGTATTCAATCAGTCACAAAGCAAAGACCTGCTTACGTTTTCTCGTCTATACCAAAACATAGTAAATTATAAATAAGAGTGTGGATTCAGTGTGATATATGAGTTGCTTATAATATGATTAAAATTAGTACATTTTAAAGCTGATATTTTATTATGTTTATGTATTTTAAGAAGCTAAAGTAATTTTTAATCAAAGTAATCTTATAAATAATAAAGAGAAAAAAATTAGCTCAGAAGAAAATTGTTCTTAACAGAAACAGTATATACCAGTGCATTCTGCCTAGAGAACAGATGTTCATATCTCATTACAACATTCTCATTTCCTGAGAACCTTTTAACTTACTGTGTTTTTGATATGAATGTTTTCATGTTATAGAATCATCTTTAATAAAACTTCCTGGCTTCTGCCAAAGATAAAATTTGTAATAATTGTTTATTTTCTTCATTTGAAAACTGTTGTCTAACAGATTAATTATGTAAACAAGACTGCAATCATTTCTGGTCCTGAGGCATCTACAATTTATACTCATATGTTGCTGTAATAACAAATCTCCTCTGATAACTTTTTGATATTGCCTTTTAAAAATCAGACCTTGAACTGAACAAAAAGTTGGGTAGCACCAAGGGCTCAGTTAGTAATATGCACCTGTGAGACATGGCACTCATGAACAAGTAGGAATGCCAAAAAAAAAAGTAGATATGAAAAATATTGATATTATTGTTATGGGCTGAATTGTGTCCTCCTCAAATTTTTATTTTGAAGTCCTAACCACAGATGTTGTATTTGGAGATGGGGTTGTTGTGAGGCAATTGGGTTAGATGAGATCAGGAGTCTGGGGCCCTCATGATTGGTTAGTGACCATGTGAAGACAATTGAGAAGGTCTGCAAGACAGAAAGAGGGCCCTTACGGGAACTAAATTGGTCAGCCCCTTGATCTTTGACTTTCCATTTTCTAGAACCAGGAGATATAGGTGTTGCTTCCGTCATCCAGTCTGTGGTATTTCGTTATAGCAGCTCAAACTGACTAATCCAGATTTCGGTACTGAGATGTGCTGTGCTGCTGCAACAAATACCCAGTCATGTGGAAATGGCTTTGGAATTGGGCAATTGGTAGAGACTGGAAGAGTTTCGACATGCATGGCAGAAATACGCACGTTAAAACTGATTGTGGAGCGTTCTCAGAAGAAAATGAGGAACAGGAGATTGAAAACTAGAAAAAAGGTGACATTGTTATAAAGTGGTAAATAACTTGGCTGAGCTGTGTTCTATAGTTTTATAAAAGCTAAGACTTATGAGTGATGAAGTCAGATATTTAGCTAAGACTATTTCTAAACCAGTTGTTGACGGAATGACTTTGTTGCTTCTGACTGCTTATAGTAAAATGCCAAAAGAGAGAGAGAAATTGAAGAAGAAACTGTAAAGCAAAAAGGACTCAGATGTTGAAGACTTGGAAAACTCTCAGCATAATGCAAACATAAGAAAATTTGTTCTGAAGAGAACGGTAGGGGTATGGCTGAACAAGGATTTGATAAAGAGATCATTAGTGTGACTCATGGATTGAATCAGCCATTTCAACAAAAGCCAAGAATAGAGATGGGGTCATACCAGTAAAGACACTACCAGTTTGAATTAAGCAGAAAAACTGAGACTAAATGAAATAAGAATGACAGACTATTCCATAGCCTACACCATAGAGCTCTTTGGCTGAGAACGTGTGCTGTTCCTTAAGAAAAGAAGTGTCCTAAAGGTTTAATACATTAGGGCTAATGCCACAATTTCAACAGGCCAAACAGCCTCTAGCAGAAACCTTGTAGGTGAGGACTCCCAGAGCTTTGGGAAAACAACCCTAGACCTGCAGAGCTGTGGACGCGAGACTGCTGGCTGCCTCAGTGGGTCCAGAGGTAGAGCATCCAAGCAAAGATGATTGTTTTTGAGCCTTAAGATATAGTAGAATTTGCCTTGCTAAGATTTAGACTTGCTTGGGAATTACCAACCTTTTCTTTTTCCCTTTTTATCACTTTTGGAATGGGAACATCTACCTGCTGCTGTCCCGTAATTATATTTGAAAAGTGGATAAATTGTCTGGTTTCACATGTTCCACACTGAAGAGAAGTTTTGCCTCAGGATGAATCATACCTAGAGTCTTACTCATATCTGATTTAGATAATATTTAGGAAAAAAAAAGGGACTTTAAAAGAGTTGATCCTGGAATGAGTTAAGACTTTGAGGTTATTGGGATGGAATGAATGTACTTTGCATATAAGAAAAATATCAATTTTGAGGGGCTGGGGCAGAATGCTAGAGGCTTAATTGTGTCCCCCCACCAAATTCATACATTGAGTCACTAATAACCAGTAGGGCCTTTGGAAGTAATTAGGGTTAGAGGAGATCACGAGAGTGAGGCCCTCATAACAGGATTTGTGGCATTATAAGAGACATACAGACAGACAATTCTCTTTTCTACCATATGAGAACACAGTGAGAAGAAGACGATCGGTAAACAAGGAAGAGGACCTTCACCAGGAGCCAAGTTAACTGGACCTTGACCTTGGAATTCCAAGCTCCCAATACTATGAGAAATAAATGTGTTGTTTAAACCATCTAGTCTCTAAGTATTGTATTATAGCAGCCTGAGCAGGCTAATGTAATTTTCCGTATTTTTCTATAAAGTAGCTCAACAAGGCAATGAAAATTCTTTTTATCCAGACCATAATTATAATGTGGACATAATTAGACACAATTATGTTTAAGTTCTATTATAGTTTATGACTCATCATAACTCACTGCAGGCTCTAGCAAAGCATTTGTCAGCAATTTGAGTTTTAAAAAAGTTTTGTTTCTAGGTACAAAATACACTTGTCAGTGTCGAAAATCTTAACATGTGTCATAAAACAGATTAGAAGATCTGAGAAATTTGCAAATGCCCTCACTGGTCATAATATTTTCTGAATCTCGAGGTAACCATTGATTGATTACATATAATACAGTTGTGTTTTATGCCACAAGTAAAGATTTTACTCCATCCTGACCCTGCATAGGTGGTTAGCATTATTCTCTTATTTATCTAAAGTTCCTGCCACAAGTTACAAAGCAGAGGCTGGATCTCCTAGGAGAAATAATACATAAAGCTCATTTCTCATAGTCTTGGTAGAAAAGGTTGTAATGAGCGCTCTTGATTGTTGATGAAGAGTTACGGAGAGTCATGAGCTCAGGTTCTCGGCACCCAGATGACATGGTCTATGAAAACAGATGTCTCTCACATAGAACTGAGTCAGGATTTCCATGTTTATTGATGAAGCAGATGATTTCATGAAGCAAACTGTTGACTCAGGATCAAAACAAGAGGTAGTTATGTGGACTCAAATGAAGCTAAAGAGGGGAGATTAACTTCAATGATTTGCCATGAAATATTGTTCTTTTAAATGTTTTATTTTCTGATAGACCTGGGTAAAAACCACTTTTATCTTTTCTGTCTAACAATCAATTTTAAAAGACTTAATGACGAAAATTAGAATGACACAACTTTTCAATGGCATCTTGCTCTGATATGTCAAAGTTCATGAAAAATATCTTGCGAAAAATCACGTATGTTTTGTCAGTTAATAAATTAACAATACCTAAGGAAGACGGTTCTTTAAAAAATGACATATATTGATAAATATTGTCTCATAAATGGTCAGATATTTATTCAACCATACCCATGCCAGGCATGTCAAATTTAAGGGAAAATACCACTTGATTAGGTAGGACAGTCCATAATTAAAGACATAAAGGCTATGATTTGCATATGGAGATCATGACTCAAAGCTCCTCACATTTATGGAGGGAGGAATTTTGAGTCACAATCTCCATATAGAAAACATAGTGGAATTCCATAATTTCCACATACAAACATTTGTGGAATTCCTCCTTATAGAAAGCATAGTCTGCTGCTGCTGTACGGCTTCTGAAATCAGCCTTAGCAGTGGAATACGATGCCATTTCTTGGCAAGTACATAGGTGAATTTGCAGATTCTGATTTTCAGACTTGGAATAGATGACAAGAAAAGGAAAATGAAGTTACACTTGCCATGAGAGAGAGAGACTGAGTAAATAACTCAGGATGATTTAAAAAGCCTCCAGGTTTAGTATATTATAGTTCCAGTTTTGTTAAACATAATAGGAGGATATTATTACATATTTGCCCACATCATCATCAGTTGCCCTTCTGCAAATAAAATACACAAAATAGAACATGTTATCAAATTAATGGTTCTGGTTCAGGAAAGTTGCTATTTGATTAAATACATACCTTAGTAGACAACTGCTACAAAGTATTAGAAGGACAAATCTGATATCTTGGCCTTAGTCTCATAGTCTCATCACAGACTTTGGCTATAGGAACACAAAAAATAGGTCAGAAAGAGCTCAGATTTCTCAGCTTCTGAGGTACCCAGTGAGCTACAGAAACGTCCTGAAGGCCATGACAATTAGAGCATTCCCAAAATCCTGAATTATGAGATGAGCCTTCTAAGAAGAAAGCACCTTTTTCATTAATATTGGCTCAAGCTTATCCTAATGGGATTATTGTTGATGATATAATAATTTGAACTACAAATACCGCTTTCATTCTTTATTCTGGGAGCCAGTCCTAAAAGCTGATTCCCTTGCATATGCCTTCCTATAACTAGAAAACTCATTCATTGATCAAAATTAATCTACAAACTACTTTTTTGAGCATATGTAATATGCTATCACATGTCAGAGAGTAGGATATTGGTAAATACCTGAGACAGAACACAGAATTTTCCAATCCAGGAAAAATCTCAAACATGCCAAAATCCTATGTATATGGAAGGCTTGTCATTTACAATCTTACTGTATGCTGGCTAGAGGATTAATTTCACGCAGTAGAGGTTAAATAGACACTGATATATTCCAATAATTTGTTATTCAGTGAAGGGTCAGAGGAAGAGACTCTTGTTTTATTAAGTAGGAAATTCAAAGGAAACACCACTTTTCCTCTCCATTCAAGAAGGTCAATGAATACCTACATATTTGTATCTGACAGCAAATATCATTGACTTACTTTATAATGGATAGTGGCTTCATTAAACAGCATACAGACACAACTCGTTTCATTGTCTTCATTTTATTGAACTTCACAGATACTACACGTTTTTATGATTTATAGGTTTGTGGAAATCCCCTGTTCAGCAAGTCCATTGACATCAATTTTCCACAAACATGTGCTTACTTCCTGTCTTTGAGGAACATTTTGGTAATTCTCACAATATTTGAACTTTTTCGTTGTAATTACATCTGTTATAATGATCAGTGATGAGTGATGTTTGAAGTTAATAGTGTAAACTGTTTTTGGACACCATAAACTGTGCTCATAAAAGATGGCAAGCCTAAGCAATAGGGTGTGTGTTTTGACTACTCCAGTCTACCTCTCCTTGGGCCTCTCTATTCTCTGAGACACAAGAATATTGAAATTAGGCCAACTGGTAATCCTATGATGGTGTCTACATGTTCAAGTGAAAGGAAAAGTTGCATGTTTCTCACTTTAAAAGGTAGAAATGGTTAAGCTTAATGAGAAAGGCATGTCCAAGGCTGAGACAGGCTGAAGTCTAGGCCTCCTGCACCACTTAAAAAAATTTTGAATGCAAAGGAAAGTTTTCAAAGGAAATTGAAAGTGCTGTTTCACACACAAAAAAGATAATAACGATAAGAAAGCGAAACAGCACTACTGTTGATATGGGGAAAGTTTTCGTGGTCTGGATAGAAGATCAAACCCACCACAACATTCCCTTCAGCCAAAGTCTAATCCAGAGCAAGGTCCTAACTCTATTCAATTCTGTGAAGGCTGAAATATGTGAGAAAGCTACAGAAGAAAAGTTAGCGGAGGTCGGTTCATGATGTTTAAGGAAAGAAGTTGCCTCCAGAATATAAAAGTGCAAGGTTGAAGCAACAAGTGCTGATGATGAAGCTGTAGCATCAGAAGGTCTGGCTAAGATCATTGATGAAAGTGGCTGCACTAAAACAATGGATTTTCAATGTAGACGAAAAGTCTGGCTTCAAAGCTTCAAAGGACTGGCTGACTTCCTGGTTAGGGGCTAATGGAGAAGACTTTAAGTTGAAGCCAATGCTCTTCAAACTAACATTTTGAAAAAGTATTTAAAAGAGGTGAGAGATTTAACCATGTGGCTTCCAAGGTGCAAAATAATTCAGGCAAAAGAAATAGCTAGAGCAACGTCCTAAGTTAGGAACATGATACCAGTTTTCAGTGAACAGCAAGATTACTGCTGTGGTGAGGATAGCTTGAGTAAGAGGGAGGCTACTAGGACAGAGGGTCAAAAACTGCCCTGGAAATCAATCAGGCATTTGTGGTGAAATGGATGGTCATAATTTATTGATATCTTAAAAGGCTGATTCCAGCTAATATGTTAAGGTAATATAATTAGGAGACCAGACACGGTGGCTCACACCTGTAATCCCAGCACTTTGGGAGGCCAAGGCGGGCGGATCACAAGGTTAGGAGATCAAGACCCTCCTGAGCAACATGGTGAAGCCCCGTGTCTACTAAAAAAAGAAAATACAAAAATTAGCTGGGCGTGGTGGTGCATGCCTGTAGTCCCAGCTACTCAGGAGGCTGAGGCAGGAGAATTGCTTGAACCAGGGAGTCGGAGGTTGTGGTGAGCCGAGATGGTGCCACTGCACTCCAGTCTGGAGACAGAGCGAGACTCCATCTCAAAAAAAAAAGAAGAAGAGAAAAAAAGAAAAGAAAATACAATTAGGAATAAGGGAAGTAGGGAAAACTTTTAAGAGAAAATGACAATAATGTAGATGGCGGGTGATGGAAGATGAGTCACGAACCATGGTGGTGGCATTGCAAGCAGGGAAAGAAAAAAATACATACACATACTTTAAACTCCAATCATATAAATATACTTTTAAACATTTCACATGGAACATTTATATAATTAACATTTATATTAAAATTTAGTTAATTGCACAAATGCAGAATAAATTATTTAAAATACAAGTAATATACAACAAGAATTTTGTTTAAAGAGGAAACATAGTTAAAAATTTTGTTATGTTAAACTGAGTAGCGAAATGACAACATCTCCAAATTCAGTAAAAGCTCTTTTCCTGGAAAAGACTGCTATATTAATAAAAATAGTAAGCATAAAAATTGCTAAGTAAAACACTCAAACTTAAAATTCTAAAAATGAATACCAGAGTAAGAAAAGAAAGCAGACAAGGGGAATTAATAAAAGTAAAACAATTTAACAAGTTGGAAAACAAAAAGTGTAAATAAGTCAATAAGTAAGTTGTTTGAAGAAAATCAATGAAACAGGCAAGATAACAGTTAACCAAAGTAAAGGAAATTGAAAAATCTAAACTCCCGAAGGTAACAAATTAGTTTCATATTAGTAATAGCAAAATAAGTTAATGCACAGAGAGAAAGTGATTACTGTGCTCTACCATAAAAATCCTTGGCCCAGATAAATTCATGCAGGAAGAATACCAAAGCTCAGACAATCCTAAAGCAACATAAGTTGTCCCACAGTATAGACGAGGAAGGAAAATATTCAAATATGATTTATGAAACAAGAATAACTGGAATCCTTACCCCTAACAAAGATTGCAGTGAACAGGAAAGCCAAAGGCCAACCTTATTTATGAATAGTAATGCATAAATCTTAAGAAAATAGTAGCAAACAGAATTATTCAGCTCATTTAAAAGTGAAGCCATCATGACAAAGTGGGATTAATTCCAAGGATGCAAGGATGATTTCAATATTATGAAATCTAAAAGCATAATTCACTGTATTGATAGAACTAAGGAGAAAAATTATAGGATCACATCATTGATGCAGAAAAGGCACTTAACAAAGTGCAACAGTCTTTGGGGATTAAAGAATAAATTAAAAAAGAAAATCATAGACACTTTCTTAATACAAAGTTTGCGTATAGAGGCCAAGAGATAAAAATGAACTAGGTTAAGGAAACATACAGCTACTACAGCTAGAGCTTAGGGTGTGAATGTGATGAAATGAAATTAATTAAGTAGTCAGAGAAAGATCATACTGGGTTTTGCATGATTGTTGAGAACATTTGGTTTTATCTTGACGGTATTAGGAAGCCATAAAGTATGGTTAGCAGGAAATTTCAATGAGCAATTTGGGATTTTGTAGAGCTCACTGTTTCTGTATGTAGACTAGACAAGAGTAAAAGTGACGTAGATTGTGAGGCTGGTGCAATTGTGTTGACCTGCATAAAAAGTATCTTTAGGCAATGGAGTGTGGGTAGAACTCCTGAGCACACAGTAGGACTTTAACAAATACAGTCTGTAATTCACAGGCATTTAAAAAAAATAACTGGAGAATAATTTAATGGTCTGATTATTTAAAAATCCTTTAAGATCTTACAATAACTTGAGGTCAATGTTTTTTGTTACAAAAATGTTTTGTAATTACAGAAATTAATATAACATTGAGCAATAGGGAATTCACCTTACAACTTCTCTTTTATATTCCACTAAGGTGTAAGATATGTTTCTTGTTTTTGTTGATGTTTCTTATTTTTTTAAAATATTTTCTTTGCATAGAGGTGTTTATAGTATTCTCCTGATGGCTGTTTGTATTTCTATGGAGTCAGTGGTGATATACCCTTTATCATTTTTTATAGTGTCTGTTCGATTATTCTCTTTATTCTGCTTTATTAGTCTAGCTAGAAGTCTATTTTATTAACCTTTTCAAAAAGTCAGCTCCCAGATTCATTGATTTTTTGGAGGATTTTTGTGTCTCTATCTTCTTCAGTTCTGCTCTGATCTTGGTTACTTCTTGTCTTCTGCTAGCTTTGGGGTCTGTTTGCTCTTGGTTCTCTAGTTCATTTAGTTGTGATGTTAGGTTGTCAATTTGAGATCTTTCTGACTTTTTAATGTAGGCATTTAGTTCTATAAATTTCCCTCATAACATTGCTTTAGCTGCAACTCACAGCTTCTGGTACATTAAACAAAGAGACAAGCTAGATACTATCTCGCACCAGTCAGAATGATGATTATTAAAATGTCAAGAAATCACAGAGGCTGGTAAGGCTGTGGAGAAATAGGAATGCTTTTAAACTGTTGTTGGGAATGTAAATTAGTTCAACCATTGTGGAAGACAGTGCAGTGATTCCTCACAGACCTAGAACCAGAAATACCATTTGACCCAGCAATCCCATTACTGGGTATATACAAAAAGGAATATAAATCATTCTATTACAAAGATACATGCACATATATGTTCACTGCAGCACTAGTCACAATAGCAAAGACATGGAATCAACCCAAATGCCCATCGATGATAGACTGGATAAAGAAAATGTGGCACATATACACCATGGAATACAATGCAGCTATAAAAAGAAATGAGATCACGTCCTTTGCACGGCCATGGATGGAGCTGGAAGCCATTATCTTCAGCAAACTAACACGGGAACAGAAAACCAAACAAAGCATGTTCTCACGTATAAGTGGGAGTTGAATGATGAGAACATAAGGACACACTATGGAGAACAACACAGACTGGGGCCTAGTAGTGGTGGTAAGGGGTGGGAGAGCACCTAGAAGAATGGCTAAGGGATGCTGGGCTTAATGCCTAGATGATGGGTTGATGGGTGCAGCAAACCACCATGGCACATGTTTACATATGTAACAAACCTGCACATTCTGCCCATGTATCCCAGAACTTAAAATATAGTTAAAGAAAATTTAAAAATATATGTATTTTAATGTAATTTTTTATTTGTGTCATTTAAATAGGGGCAGAAACAACGTATGAAAGAAGCTCTTTTAACAGAGATTATTGCACTTAGATATGCAAAAAACAAAATTTATAATGTGTGGGAAAAAACTTCTCAGGGGCACAGATTGTGTAACATGATTTTTCTCTAGCATTTGTACGGTGTTATTTTCTACATCCTGTATTTAATGACATGAAAGAAAGAAATCACATATGCAGTTGCATATATTTACATTTTTAAACTGTTCTTACCAGAGTTAGCATGTTGTCACTCTCCATTAAATAAACGGTCTCATTTTTTTTGATTATGAGCAATGTACATATTTTAAACTTCAATTTTCTCACTTTCTCAGTGGTTTCTACTATCATTAAAACCTTTAAAGAATGCAATTAGAGACAAATACAAGATAGTATGCTATGTCTCTTTAAATGATAAATACAGTAAATATACTGGAATTTTAAGCAGGAAACCACTGGATGTATGGCAGTGGGGCAGTTATACTGCGTCTTGAAAGACATGAATATTTGTCTAAACAGAGATTAACTGAATTCCAATCCTTTCATTCAAGTCCAGCTTAAGTTATCCCAAAGATAAGTAAGATTTATTTGAAATCAAATGCAAGTAAGGATCCCATTTTCTAATTAATATTACTGACATTGAAGATTTTATTATTCATATAGTCTCAGCAGTACAAAATTAACTCTTTATTTCTAGATCAATTTATTTTGAATGCTTGGGGCTTGTTACTACTGACTTATATTTTATGTATCAAGGCTCACCTTGTGGTCATCATTCTTTTTCAATTAATGAGAGAAATAACTTAGAGATCACCTAGTTTGTCCAGCTGATGTTTCGAGAGGAAACAAATTTAGGAGAGAGCCCGTGACTAAGGCAGAAGCTCCCGTTTATTGAGTCAGAACGAGGATAGAACCAAGACAACATCAGGGTCTCTGGATTCCTACCTAGAAGTCCTCTTACTCCCCTCTCTTTCAGCCATCCATTTACACAGACCTTTGGTATTTTCTCAGAGGTTTTAAAATTTGAACACAACTGTCAAAGAAGGCTATCTGAAGTAGTGCAAAAACACACATTTTAAAAAATAAATAGCTATGAGTTACCAGAGGTTCATATCTGGCACACGGTGGGGATTCAACAACACACTTTGAAACCTAATTTTATTGGTTTTCTAAGTGTGACTTTTGTGGTAGGTCTTGTTTCAGTGAAGAAGTATTTTGTAATTGGCAAATTGAAATACAGGCTTAAGCAGCTTTTCCTGGCCAATATTAACAGGAAATTGTATGTGAATGCAAATTATTAAGAAGTTTGAAAATTTGGTATCTAAATTGTAAATAATGGCTATCGGTAAATATTTAAAATACACTTTTAGGGCCTCTGTGTGGTGGCTCATACCTGTAATCCCAATGTTTTGGGAGGCCAAGGCAGGAGGATGACTTGAGGCCAGGGTTTCAAGACCAGCCTGGGTAACTTAGCTAGAACCTATATATACAATAACAAACTAACAAAGAAGTAAATGCATACATAAAGAAATACATACATAAATAAAATTAGCCAGGCATGGTGACCCGTGCCTGAGGTCTTAGCTACTCAGGAGGCTGAGGTGGGAGGAGAACTTGAGCCATAAGTTTGAGGTTACCGTAAGGTATGATTGTATCATTGCACTCCAGCCTAGACAGCAGAGCAAAACCCTGGCTCTTAAAAATTTTTTTAAATAAATAAAATGCACTTTTAATATGGAATCTTGTCAACTCTTGAAAATTTCCCACAAAACCAATAATAGTAACCTTCAATTTTAAGATAAAGCAATTGAGGCCAGAGTAACCATGTAATTATCCAAGCTAATATAATCCAGTAGTGCTACACCTGGATTCTAAATTCATCTCTTCTGGCTTTCAGGTAAATATTATGTGCATTAATATTTCTACAAATCAGTGAAAACTCAGTTGATCAAGTAGATTATGTATGTATGTATGTATGTATTTATTTATTTTAGATGGAGTCTCGGTCTGTTGCCCAGGCTGGAGTACAGCGGCACGATCTCAGCTCACTGCAAGATCCTCCTCCCAGGTTCACGCCATTCTTCTGCTTCAGCCTCCTGAGTAGCTGGGACTACAGGCGCGCACGACCACGCCTGGCTAATTTTTTTGTATTTTTAGTAGAGACGAGGCTTCACCATGTTAGCCAGGATGATCTCGATCTCCTGCCCTTGTGATCCGCCGACCTTGGTCTCCCAAAGTGCTGGGATTACAGGCGTGAGCCACTGCGCCCGGCCCAACTAGATTATTTTTAAGGTATATATTCTAACATTTTCAAATGAAGAGATTAGATGGTAGAGTACTTCTTAATAGCAATAATGGGAAAAACTGTAATAACGTTTATTTACAAAATAATTGCTTTAATATCTGAATCAGTTTTTTTGTTTTTGTTTTTGTTTTGTTTTGTTTGTTTTCCCGTAGTTTGCTTTGGAGTATAAAAAACTGTGTTCTTGGGTTTCTCAACTTAGTTTCCCTTATGGAGTTAAAAATTTACTTGTAATTTTTATTCTACCAAAACTTAGCATAATTTTACTATAGCAAAAGTTGAAACATTACCAAAACTAATAAAGAAAATATTAATATTACCAATACACTCTAGGACTTGTCTGGATATATCACCTGTATGGTTGACTGATTTTATACAGGAAGCTAAAAATTCATTTAGGTGCCTTCAATGAAACATCTCAGTGATCCACTTAGACAATGGAAAATTATTTTCTAACCCATAAAACTACTATAAGTTTTAATCAATCAACAGTTATTAGTTGACCTCCAACTATAATAAAAATAACCTCCACTTCTACAGCATTTGATAGGTAAGGTTCTCTTCTATAAATATCACCTTGTTAAATCATCATCTCAACAACTGGAATTAGTGAGATAACTACATTTTATAGGCAGAAAATATTCCGCAAATGATCAAGACTATGTACCTCTGGTCTTTGCATTCTAAACCAATTTGGGCTTTTTTCCCCCCTACTTTTTACTGTATGGTATAAATGCACTAACCTTCACACTCTGATGAAAGTTAGTAACTTCAAGATGCTTTTTAACTAGTGAATTAGGTCTACCAAACATGAAACGATAAAGTAAAAAGGAGGTTTTCCTAGTGATTGCACTGCTTAGTGAAAGCTTAGTATACAATGCACACCTGTTACACTTCCTCAAGGAAACTTTTGGAGATTCATCTAGCTCAGATTACTGTCACCCTCCACTGTACTGCTGTATCAATTTATTTAAATGTTAACATTTTATTCATTGTAACTTGCCCTCTCTCTGATACATATGACATGATTTGTTCTCACCTGAAATTGCTAAGGTTCCAGAAGGCCAGAACTATTATTTATTTCACTTTAATGTTTTTTTTAATACTTATCAGAGTGAGTCTCAACAAATGTTTGTTGAATTAAAAAATACATGGAAGTGGGATAGGCAGGAGTGGTACTGATTTCAATGGAGGAGGAAAGATTGATGGGTTTGGACACCTATTGTGTGTCGAGAACTGGGCAAAGCACTTTTCAGTCCTCTGTAGTCATAAT
The DNA here is from genome assembly GCF_024542745.1 of Macaca thibetana thibetana. Taxonomy (NCBI): domain Eukaryota; kingdom Metazoa; phylum Chordata; class Mammalia; order Primates; family Cercopithecidae; genus Macaca; species Macaca thibetana. The sequence goes on along the minus strand of NC_065583.1, from coordinate 164,560,435 downwards.
CACTTAAGATAGATAGTCTAATCATTAGCATATTTCAAACTGAGTAAACTGATGATCTGCACAATTAAGAAGATTTACTGTAGGTTATAGGTGACAAAGTCAGGAAGTGGTCCAGTTTTGTCATCAAAACACCTGCTGCTTTCCACTCCCAAGTAATGTCCTCCATCTGAGATATCCTTAAGACAATAACTCACAGCCCAAGAGGGCACATCACATTTGTGATTCTGGTTAGAAGTGTAAGAATCTTGCTTAAACTGTTTTCACACAGTTCTGGGCTTGACACACCATGTGTTTGGCTCTGTGTCCTCACCCAAATCTCACGATGAATTGTAATCCTAAGTGTTGGGAGAGGGACTTGGTGGGAGGTGATTGGCTCATGGGGTCAGATTTCTTCCTTACTGTTCCCATGATAGTGAGTCAGTTTTCATGTGATCTGGTTGTTCAAAAGTGTGTAGCACTTCCCCCTTTGCACTCCCCTGCTACCATGTCAAGACGTGCCTGCTTCCCCTTCACCTTCTGCCATGATTCTAAGTTTCCTGATGCTTTCCAGCCATGCTTCCTGTACAGTCTATGGAACTGTGAGTCAACTAAACCTCTTTTCTTTATAAATTACCCAGTCTCAGGTAATTCTCACACTGTCCTTATAGCAGTGTGAGAACGAACAAATACAATACACACTTCCACTTGTACGTTTTCAAATTTTTTTGGAGTTTCACATCAGCAAATCATTCTGCAGTCCAACAGCAAATCATTCTACTTTTAAGAAATAAACTTCCCTCCATAAATTTACCAAAGTCCAGTTCTGGCTCTTAATTTGGTTAGGTAAATGAATAAGATACCTTGAGTGCCTTGGGCACTGTCTTCAAAAACGACTCCCATTAACCACTTATCTTGTTTTGTTGTCCAGGCTGATCTCAATCTCCTGAACTCAAGTTGTCCACCTGTCTCTGCCTCCCAAAGTGCTGGGATGCCAGGCGTCATGACTAACAATGCCTGGCCAAATTTTTCTTTACAGTGAAAGATACAATTTCCCAACAGAGTCAGCATACCTAGTGGTCCAAATGCAACAGAAAATCTTGAGAAATCAGTGAATTAGAAGGAACCTTGATTAAAGCAATAATTTAGAATGGCTTCCCATGTATTCATTCACAGTAATTTTTAATTACTTGCTATGAGCCAGGCAACTTGCTTAGACATTGAGATACAAAGCTCATGCTTCGGGCAGTTCACACTCTGGTAAAGCTGCAGTTATTTAAACAATTTTTTTGTTGTGTTTGTTTGTTTGTCCCTGTTTTTTTGTTTTTGTTTTTGTTTTTTTTGAGACAAAGTCTGTGTCCCCCAGGCTTGATCTCAGCTCACCACAAACTCGGTCTCCTGGGTTCGCCCCATTCTTCTTCCTCAGCCTTCCGAGTAGCTGGGACTACAGACGCCCTCCACCACACCAGGGTAATTTTTTTTTTTTTTTTTGTATTTTTAGTAGAGACGGGGTTTCACTGTTTTAGCCAGGTCTCGATCTCCTGACCTTGTGATCCACCCGCCTCGGCCTCCCAAAGTGCCGGAATTACAGGCGTGAGCCACCGCACCCAGCCTTAAACAAGTTTTTATAACACAATAATAAAAACCCAAAGAAGAGCAGAATAATTATAGATTATTCGATGATGTCAGGCTTTGCTTGCTTAAAACATTCATCTCTCCAAACCACACGGAAAATATTTCCTCATCAATGCCCTTCAAGTATCATATTACTATTTTTCTATTAACTTTGGCAATCAGAGGTGTTTTTTGGCATGTGCCAGGTGATCAATAAATGTGTTCACCAGGCTTGCTAAAGATGACAAATGGGCTTGGAGATTGGTGGATTTGAAGAAAGCAGCTTAATTTGCATAAGAACAAATGGAGAGTGAGATGTAACTAAGGAAAATAGAGAGAATTCTTGCTTTACGAAGCTTTATCAATGAATTTCTTATACAATGCAACCTACTAAACATCTGCAAAATACTTTGCAAAGCCTTTGCATTTGTTAGGCTTCCCAGAAGTTCTAAACCAAGAAGCGCAAATATAGTAATGCCTACAATTGCAAATATTAAGTAGTTTCCCTAGTGAACTCGTGCTATTGTAGTGGTAAAAAGGGCTAAGCACTCACTTAATGAGTGGAAGCTATTGGAAAAACTTTCATTTTATTTTAGTGAGGAATTAAAACATAAATGGTAGTCAAAAGTAAAGACATTTTCAAGTTCCCTCTAGTGACAACATAAGAAAGATAGGTGATATATAGGATTTTATCTCTAGATGCTGGTCTAGAAGCTGGCAGAAAAACAGGTGAGCAATAAAGTAAAACCTTTGGATTTAAGATTCTCAAGAGTATGTTTTCTTTCTTTCGTTTCTTTCTTTTTTTTTTTTTAATTCAAGTCATTTAATATACCTTCTTGTATATTGCAAACCTCAAGGGCAAAGATACAGTTTGTGAAAACAAAAACGAATAAATAAAAAAGAAAGAAGGAAGAAAAAAGAGAAAGAGTAAGAAGGAAAACAATTTGAGAACAGTTTGGAGAGGCATCATGGTGAAGCCAGTCCTCAACTGAGTCTTGAGAGGGCTCAAGACTCAAGTTGACATCTTGAGTTTCAAAATAACAGATCATTGACTTTGGATATATCATGCTGCCCCTCTTGAGACTTTTGAGAAACAAAGCAATATTTCTTTCGCTGTTTGAATGGCACCATTCTTTATGTATACATCTGTGCCTCTCATTGCAGGATATTTACTAGGCCTGAAACTTCTACAAACTCCACCCCCTGAAATACTAAATAACAGTGGCAACTGCCCCCCATCGCCATAATTTCATTAACAAGCAAAAATATTGCCCCCCCACCTCCTGCCCCTCAGTCACATAAGCTTAGGAGCCTGGCCTTTCTCCTAATTGAAACTATTTACATATAAAAAGGGATTGGATGGAGAGAAAAAGACTGATTCCCATCTCAATTAAGGTTTTATTGTTGTGGTTGTTAGATTGTTTTTGTTTTGATTTGTTTTTATATTCACAAAACAAAACTCAATTTTGGTTAATTAAAGAAAAAGATAGTCAAAGGATATTTATCAGAAGAACCAGAGAAGTCACCTAAAAACTGAAGGATGATTAGAAATCAATGTAATTCCTAGAGTTTTTGAACCTTTCTTACTATTTTTGCCGCTGCCTTATAGGATGATTTGTACCCAACAAAGTGGATATCTGAGTATCTTTTATCATATTTCAAATCTCCAGCAGGGAATGTTGTCGGTGCAGTTGGTATCGTGAAGTTCACGTAGGAGCCTCTCAGCTGGAGCCAGGGAGTGAGCCCAGGATGGGCTACTGGGTAAGTACTGCTGTGTAAATTGCCTTATGCAACTAGACATATTCTATTAAGCCTTGACGATATTTTAAATTGTTTGACTTAGTTTTAAAAATCAGAATGTCCTGAAAACAGTTGAACATCACTTTGAAAATGTAATACTCAAGCCATATTGAGACTTTATTTCCTCATCTCTACGTATGACTAAAGCTAACAGGTGTTGCCCTTTAGATGGGGTGTTCATTCCTTGTGTGTCAGATAATGAATGTCAGTCTTTTAAGCCACCAAGCTGGCAGCCCTTGCCAATTAAGTCTGTGAGTCCCACATATGTTAGTGACGTGGTTCTTGGAAGTGTTATTCTCTTGGGATGGACAAAGAAGCACACTAAGAGAAATTCATTGTTAACTTCATATTCAGAGCAATGCCAATTTAAAAAGTAAAAAATATGTGCAGATACGATGCATCAAATGTGTAGCTTTAATTTTTTCCTTGTTGCTATTATTTTCCCAGACAGAAAAAATATCTAATAATTTCTTCTCAACGTAGAAGTGAAAGAAAAATATGTCAATTTTCAAGAAATAGCTGTGTGCTACTTATAATTCCTTTTAAAAAGCAAGTGAGTTCCTGGAATGTGCTGACTATCCTGTTTTTGGAAACTTCTCTCCTGCTCATTAGCTATTTCACATAAAGTAACAGGACAGTTCCAGAGGTACTATTAATTCATTAGAGAACTGATTGAATTTTCAACTTCACCTTTCTGTGATATCCCATGAATATTTATTCCTCATAAAAATGTCTTCACTTCTGTATTTCACTTTTGGCTTTTATTTTTTGGCAAAAATACTGTTTTTCCCCCTTTTAGCTACATTTTAACTTGCTATTTGTTTCAACAGTAAAGTATACTTTTTTTTTGCTCATTTTTTCTATTTTTTTAATCAAGTTCAAAATAGATGATAAAGACAAGTCTTTTGAGAAAGAAAACAATTTGTGTTGGAGATTTTTATTTCCAAGCAAAATAGAATTTCTATTTCCAAGTGAAGTAGAAACTCTTGAAAATTTACTCCTCAGCTTAAAACAATGGGGGTGATAATATTTCTAGCTCTGTCATAGCTAGATTTTAAAAACTTTTTAAAAGATAGAATGGCTGCATTGATTTTCATTGTGAAGAAACTTTACAATTAGGAATAAAAAAGGGAAATAACACTAACATCTAAACTTGGTACATTTTTCTGAAAATCAGGGTACGCTCAACATAAGAGAGATTGCTCATAGTGAATGCTTAGTCATAGTAGTCAGTCATAGTAGTTATTCATATACCTGGACACAGTTTTCAAATTGCAACAATATGCTGAACTCATGAAGTATTGTATGGTTTAAGCCATACAGTTAGAAATATGGATGAAATAATGGAACAATTATATAGTTAATTTGTGGAAATGAAATAGTGGACAGTATGATTAGAATCTTTGTTTTCTTTGTTATACTGTATTGATACAGGATTAATTGTATCCATCAAGTTACTTTGCCCATTTCTAATTAATATTAAGAATTTACCTTATATCATATTGAACAGTTATTTCTTAGGGTAGTCTTAAATACCTTGGTTAGCAAGAAAATACGCCAGTCACACCAGGGACCTGACACAGTGCTGAACTTGATTTCTGTTTGCTAAGAATTACTTTTCTATGAAATCTTGCCATGAGTCTCAATTAATCCTTCACCTACTGAAATGATATAAATACAGTTTAGTAATCAGCATGAAAGTCGGTTTTCTGTTTGTATTAGTTATTGATTGCGATGTAACACATCACTATAAATTTAGCAACTTTAAATTATTTACATTTTTGGATCAAAGTCCAGACAAGAAGCTGGGCACAGTGGAACATGCCTGCCATTCAAGCTACACAGGACCTGAGGCAAGAGGGTCACGTGAGCTCAGGAGTTTAGAACTGTAGTTCATATGATTGTGCCTGTGAATAGCCACTGCACTCCAGCCTGGGCAATAAAACAAGACCCTTATCTCCTTAAAAATAATAATAAAAAAATAAAAACTAAAAAAAGGCCAGGCCTGGCTTAGATTGGCCCACTTTTTAAAGCCTCTCATGAGGCTGTAGTCAAGGTATCAACCTGGGTTGAGGTATTGTCTGAAGACTCAACTGGGACAGGATCCAATTCCAGATTCTCATGGTTGTAGGTAGAATTGATTTCTTTTTGGGCTGTTGGAATGAGGGCTACAGTTTCTAGCTGTCTGTTGTTCTCAGGCCACCTCAGTTCTTTGCCTCATTGGCATTCCCAAAATAAAAACTCACTATGGAGGTACAATTTTATGTAACATCATCATGGAAGTGACATCCCATACCTTTGCCATATTCTATTGATTAGGAGTAAGTTGTAGGTCCCACCCAAAGTCAAGGGAAGATAATATATAAAATATGAATACTAGAGATGGGGACCATTGGGGCCTATCTTTGAGTTTATTTGTCATGCTGTTGTACATACTAAATCTTTAGTCTTTTTAAATTTGTACTGCACTATTCCAGATAAAAGATTAAAGCAGAGGTATTGCAAAAAAGTATGGTTTTCATTTGTTATTAAAATTTACACCAAATAAATAGAATAGAGCACTAGATAAAATTTGCTATTATATTTGACCTTATGATTTATTTTAGTAATACTTCATTTGAACTACATGATATATGGAGAAGTGTGAGACTGGTAATTGTATCTCAAAGGCTATAAGAAGCAAAACTTACATGTAAACTTCTTTGTGACTATGCCCATAGTATCTGTGAGAAAAAATTTACAAGAGAGTTTCCAATTTAGGCACAGATTTATACATATTGGAATGGATAATTTTGATCAAAGAAGGCGACTTCATTTTGATCAATGAAGGCTGCCCAACCTCCAAATTCAATGGGCATCTTCAGATAACTTGGGAATGTCATCACAATGTAAGATAAACTTGAATGCCATATGGCGTATTCTAAATATGTCTGGTGTAACATATTTAGAAATATATGTGCTTTAAAAGAGGCACTTCTGATTCCCAAGGGGAATAGCTGCATTATGAAAATTAAATTAAGTATCATCATTTCAGGGACAAATCAGCTACAGTTAAAGGAGGCCAATTAAAAGCTTTTCTACCCAATGAATAACTTTCCTTAGTTGACACGCTATTTGGTATTAACACAGTGATACCAGCTGTAATCAAAAACAATAATAAGTCCTGCCTAGATAAATCAATCTTTCTAGTAAACATGTAATCTTGTTTTATATATTGTTGCATTAGATACGGTATAAACCAAAAAATTTCCTGTTTATGAAATTTCCTCTTTGAATAATGAGGTCCGCTAACCAACTGGTATCCACTTTTGGAGGCACTTCCAGCAGAAATATCTCCTTATGTGAACTGGAATTTAAACATTATAGTCCACTTATTTCTTGATTCCTTTATTTGAAGTAACCTGAACTTAAATAACTTACCCTATTCATAAGTTTATATTTCTGAGATTTATTTATACAATTTTAAGTCCATGTTAAAGGTAAATGGGTGACTTAAAAGCAAATTTTCCCAGCTTTTTATGCAGGTTTATTGTCATTGTATCCAATGTTGTTTATTGCCATTTAATCCATTGTGTTCAATTGTCATTGTATCTATTAAATAGAGAAATTGCTAGGAAATCGAAATGCTGATACAATTCAATATAGTATCAGTAATTCAATTTTTGAATGTACCTCAGGACATTCTACTGCATCAACTTTGGACTTTTTTGAGTACCTTTCTACCAATTAGATTTTACCCTTAGTAAGAATTATTAATATAGTTTAACTATTTATAATTTCTTTACATGTACTCTTAGAGGGGTAATATGTGATTTAAATAACACACATTCACACTTCTATATAAAATACAGAATGAGAAATTTCTGGAGGATGAGATAATTATGAACACATATCTAATTTTATTTTCTTATCATACTGCAGTGTTTTTCATACCCAGGTTTAGGAATCTATATGGTAAGAGTATAATATTAATGGTTGGTGCAAAGCAATGGTGAAAATGTTGCCATAAGGAGATATATTAAAAACAAAAATTGGCAATTAATAATTTTAATTCAACATAATGAAAAAACAAAGTGAAATCAATTTATACTATCCCAAACCTATTGTTACTCAGTTGCTCTGAAAGTAATAATTAGAAAACAATCATGGAAAAATTCAGTATTTTATATGCAACTGAAGAACACTTTAAACCCATTTGAAATAACTGACTAGATTTCATTGGTTTGTATGTTTCCAATAAGTGCATTATAGTATTTGGCGTTTACTGAAATACAATCACTTAAGAAGCAATTACTTACAAGAAAGCTAAACATTTACTTCAGAAGTTTTGCTTTATAAAATTTAAAGTTTAAAATACAAAATTCTGATTAACAAATCACAATAGTAGAGTTATTTCTATTGTTAATAAATTTTAAATTAAAAAATACATGTGTTCTTATGTAAAAGATAAAGTGATTATTAAAAAATATTTAGCCAACTTCTATAAAAATATAAAAATTATAGATTGATTCATTTGCTATTCAAAAGAGAGGCCACAAAGCAGTATAGATATTTTCAATCATATTTGTGTGATTTAATACAGTTGATCAACACGTTGAGTTAGTGGCATATCTTTTCCTAAGGTCATTAACTTCAAATTGTGCCTTATGTCCAACTTTGAAGCCTGTGCTTTATTTCTTCATATGAATACATTTGCATTAATCTAAAGCTACTTCATCTTCAAGCTCCAACAGAAGTTATTTGTTTTCCTTTAGGTCTTATCCTTCTTGTTTAAAATGCTTACTCTGCTCAATGTTACTGTCAGACATTTTGTCATTGAAATATATGCTGCCTTGCTCTGAAATATGTTTTCATAGGTTCATGCAGGAAACTTCTAGGGCTATAGGAAATATAATATCATCTTTGGTTCATTGATTCTGGCCCTGTCAGACTTTGTCATATGAACGTCATTATGTACAATTATTATTATTATACTTCTGCTAAGTGGAATTGTAACTCTGACATTTGCCTTACCAGAAGTAGAGACTTTGAGTAAGCAAGTACCATTCAAAGGTTTCCACGGTCTTGACCTATGTCACTTGTTGGCTCACATATGACTATTTTCAATCAGAAACTCTTTACTGTTAAGTAAGAGTATATTTTTATGATGAAATGTAAAGATAATACTTCAAGATTATTGAATATTCATTTGGGGGTTACATTAGTTTGGCAAATTCTTTTTGAAGAGTAAATTTTGAAAACAGAGAACTTGAGAGAGAGAACATTGCAATACATATATGGGATACAGTACTAGATATCACCAAAGTTTAAGAACAGCCCTGAAAAGGGGGAGATGAGCATGCAAAATACGTGTTTTAAATGCAAACCAATCAACTTTTAAATGCTTAATATTCTTCCACATAAAAATATTATGTCACTTAGTAGCATAGAGTGATAGGTGATTACATATTCACTCTCTGTGTAATTTGTATACTTCCTTTCTGAACAGAGTTCAGTCCTTTCAATTTACTTGATCCTGAGCAAATTTGAGGGTTGCTAATGGGTATAGGTTAATCTAAATGCCCATGATTTTTGAAACTATGTAAGTTACTTAGTCTATGTATTAGTAGTTGTCAAAAGGACATTTAGAAGTATAGTGCTAGGTGATAGTCCACAAAATTGGTTTTCTTATCTAGTGAGTTTTAAATAGCAATTTATCCTAGGGTATCTTGTTATTTTGAAGAAGGAAAATAATTTGATTTAGTACAGTAAAGTTCTGGCTTTAAATGGCAATCCAAATTACCAGATGACCTTTAATTGAATCCTAAATTAAGTCAGAGGTAGGAGAAACATAGGTATTTGAATAATATTTCATATCAGTGACCATTAATTTATTCTTCAAACTTGGAAAATAAGACTTCTTAATTTTGGATTTTATAGATGATTTGCCTTCTCACAAAATCACTGACCTAAACATGGCGTGAAAATTTTAAAAACAAGTTTTGATGAACTAGGAAATTCACAGTGTTTTTGCTATGTGATGATTTACTTTCTACGAAAACTGGCCTGTGTTTTATAGTTTTATAAAACCAACATTCATTGTTATTTCAACTTTAAACTTTGGTCTATACAGGAACTGAAAAACTGTAAAAAGATATTCACATTTTTTAATATTAAGAACATATACCCCAGAGAAGGGGGCTTTCACTTCTGTACATAACTAAGCGCAATTTAAGCAGAATGTATGCTTTTAATTTAATACACATTTAACTTTGCAACCTAAATAGCTGACTAAAATTTGTCTGATAAATACAAAGTAATACATAGTTTCATATTTGGGGTGGCTTACCCTGTGTGATTGGAATGGTTTCCCTGTCCTCAACATGCAGTAATTCAGGGTCCTGATTCATATTTAATAAGACATTATTAATGCAAGAGTTTACTCTCTATAATGCAGTTTATATGTTTAAGATTCGAGTCCTACAATCTAGTTTACATGTAAACAAATTGTAAAATACATGTATTTGCTTTTCATGACTTACTTGTGTAGTTTCAAAATGTCAGATACACCCAGTTTACTGTGATTCAGTGAACTATTCTTATAGGCTGAACAATGCAGTTAAAGAAAAATGCAGATAAAACACTGCCACTTAACACATCACTAGACCAGCTAAAACTTTGAAACATTAATCAAAGCACACTAAACACTTAATTTCGAATGTGCGGAAGAACAAAAAGATCTCTGAAAATTCATTGAAGGACGAAGAGTCTAGCACCAGAGACCTGTAATCATGATGACTTGCGCTGCAAGATGCTGATCATTGCCATAGCAACAGACTGTGTTTTGTTACATCATGGAAATCAGGAAAGTGTGAGTTATGAGTGCAACACCCCACCGAGGGGACAAATTCAAAGCTATTATGAGAAAGGGTAATATAAGATGTAGTCATAGGTAAAGATGAGCATTTTGAAAAGGGTAATTACAAAAGCACACGAAGATAGATGAGCAGCTCATGAAAATTCGAGTCTACTTTTGTAAGTGAGGCTTTTATTTGTAACCATTCTTAATCACTGTTATCACTGGCTTATTTTCTTCTTCCTTTTGTAAAATAAGACACAACAGCAAACAGCTTTGAAAAGAAATTACAATTTTTTTTACTTGTTTTATATTCTAGGAGACTCTCTTTTCTACTGCTATCAATTCAAAGAGAAATATAAAAAGATTTTTAACTTTCATGTATTGTAAATATTGCACTCATCAAATATTCAACTGTACTTATACTGTGGGATTACAGATGTCACATATTAAATGTACATGTTCCAAGCATATGTACATGTATTCCATTATTATGAGCATGTTAGACTCAAACATGTTGATACATTACTAAGTACAGTGTTGATTTGTATAAGAAACCCATATTAAAAAAAAAACCTTAGGATAGTCAGAATTTCATTTCTAATAGTGCTAGCATAATGTCAAAGTGGACTGATGTTGCCACACATAGCTATAATAAAATCTAAACATAATGCAATAAGCAGATGCCTGAAGGTACTGGGGAATGAAGAGAAGCAGGCAGGTGTGGAACACAAATTCTGATGGAAGCTGTATGGTGTGAGTTCCCCTCTGTTGTTTCAGTCTGAGGGACAGGAGAAATGAGCACACATGGAGTTGGGAAGGAGGTAGCAGGGGAAACAGCACAGTTTGCCTGGCCTCAGGAGCCACAGTTAGGAGTCAGGGAAATTCAGCCTAGTTGAAAACAGGGTGAGATACCTATGACAACGTCTTGTATTACATCTTGAATTTTTTTTTTTTTTTTTTTCTTGTAAAGGCCAGGGAGAAGATCTCAGATTTCTGCCTGGTCACATCTTGGGCTGATCCTTGAATCATGCATGAGTGGAACAGAATCAGAGAAACTCAGAGATAACAGATCTGAATTGAACCAGGAGCTACTCTCCAAGAAACATTTTGCATTTTGTAGTTATTCAAGTTAATTGCCTGCTAAAACAAAGGAAACGTTTCTTACAGAAAATAACAGATTTCAGCACTTCCAGTTGTTAATATTCATGATGTCTAAGATACTGCCAATAGATAAGTTTCAAAAAAAATGATAAAATCATGGGCCTCAGAGAAATAAAAATGAACAGACATGATTTTACTTATTTATTTATTCTATTTGTTAGATATTATATTTAGTTCAAAAACATATCAGGAATCGTGAAATAAATGTTCAAATGGAGGCAAAACAGTTATTTCCCCCCCACAGCAGAGAGTGAAGTCAATTGAAATTTTACCAGACGGGAGAATCTGCATGTTTATAGGTCACTTATGCTTTGCAGAGTTATGAAATAGCTCAAAGAGGATGAAAGGTTAAAATCAGAAAGCTATGCAAACTGGTTGTATTAGGCTACTCTCACATTGCTATAAAGATATACCTGACTGGGTGATTTATGAAGAAAAGCGGTTTAATGAGCTCGTGGTTCTGCAGCTTGTATGGGAAACACGGTGCTGGCATCTGCTCGGCTTCTGGGGAGGCCTCAGGAAACTTACAATTATGGCAGAAGGTGAAGGTGGCCAGGCAAGTCACATGGTCAGAGTAGGAGCAAGAGAAAGACAGCAGGGAAGTGCTACATACTTATAAATGACCAGATGTCATGAGAACTCAATCACTATTGTGAAGACAGTGTGGAGGGGGACGGTGCTGAACCATTTATGAGGAATTTGCTCCCATGATCCAATTACTTCCTACCAGGTCCCACCTCCAACATTGGGGATTACAATTCAGCATGAGGTCTGGATGACGACACACATCCAAGCTGTAACAGTGGTTTAGCCAATTTGCAAAGAAGTTTGCAAGGTTTCTTTGTTTTTGTTTCTGTTTGTTTGTTTTGTTTTTAAGACAGAGTCTCACTCTGTTGCCTAGGCTGGAGTGCAGTGGCACAGTCTTGGCTCACTGCAACCTCTCCCTCCCGGGTTCACGCCATTCTCCTACCTCAGCCTTTGGAGTAGCTGGGACTACAGGCACCCGCCACCACACCAGGCTAATTTTTGTATTTTTAGTAGAGACAGGGTTTCACTATGTTGGCCAGGTTGTTCTCGAACTCCTGACCTCATGATCTGCCTGTCTCAGCCTCCCAAAGTGCTGCGATTACAGCGGTGAGCCACCATGCCTTGCCACAATTTTCCTTTATAAAGTTAAATATATACTTACTTTATGACCTATGCATTTCCTTCTGAGGTATTTATCCAAGAGAAATGAAAACACATGTTTACACAAAGACAGACATATGAATGGTCATATAAGTTTTATTTATAGTAGCCCCAAACTGGAGAGTACCCACGTGTCCATTAACCAGTGAATAAATAAACCCTTCTGCATTCATACAGTGAAATTAAACTCAGTAATACAAAGAATAAGCTGTGGAAACATGAAACAGCACAGATGAATCTCAAAATTATTTCGCTAAATGAAAGAATATAGACACAAAAGACTAGATGCTGTATAATACTATTTATCTCAAATTCTATAAAAATCAAAATTTGAGTTACTATAAACAGATTGGTGTTGCCAAGAATTGGGAGTGGGAGAGTATTCCTTGCAAAGAAGCATGAGAGAATCTTCTTGGGAGATGTAAATGCTCTGTATTTTACTGTGGTAGTGAATTCGCAACCATATATACTTGACAAAATTCAACAAAGAGCACTGCTATGGTTTAAATGTGCCCCTCCAAAATTCATGTTAAAACTTAATCCCTACTGTGGTGGTATTGAGGTAGGGACTTTGGGAAAGTGATGAAGTCATGAGGATTCTAGCCTCATGAATGGAATTAATGACTTTTTAAAAGATGCTTCAGAGAGCAGTTTGGCCCATTCATCCCATTGGCAGTGTGAGGACACAATGTTTAGCCCCTTACCCTTTGTAGAACTCAACAACAAGGCACCATCTTGGAAGCAGAGAGCGAGTCCTCACTCAACACTGAATCTGATAGCACCTTGATCCGGGTCTTCCCCAGTCTGCAGAACTGTGAGAAATGTATTTCCATTATTTATAAATTACCCAGTCTGTGGTATTTTGCTCTTGCAGTAAGAGTGAACTAAACAGAAATTAGTAATGAGAAGTGGAATGCTGCTGTAACAAAATGCCTACAAATGTGGAAGCAGCTTGTGGTGGTGAATACTGAGTGTCAACTTGATTGGATTGAAGGATGCAAGTATTGACTCTGGGTATGTCTATGAGGGTGTTGTCAAAGGAAATTAACATTTGATTCAGTGGACTGGGAAAGGCGGAGTCACCTTAATCTTTTTGAGACAGATGGTGACCACCATCTAATCAGCTGCCAGCGAATATAAAGTAGCCCAAAAAACGTGAAATGACGACAGTGGCCTAGCCTCCCAGCCTGCATCTTTCTCCCATGCTGGATGCTTCCTGTCCTAGAATATCGGATTCCAAGTTCTTCAGTTTTGGGATTCGGACAGGCTCTCCTGTTCCTCAAGCTTGTGGGACCTTGTGATCATGTAATTTAATACTTAATAAACTCCTTTATATATCTATTCTATTAGTTTTGCCCCTCTAGAGAAAGAGAACCCTGAGTAATACACAGCTTTTGAAGTTGGTCAGACTGGAGCACTTTGTTGGTGAATGCTAGAAGAAGCCTATGTCTCCATGAAGAGGGTGTTCAAGGTTGTCTGGTGAGGGCTCAGAAAAAGATGTGAGCTGTAGAGATAGTTATAATCTTCGAGATTGCTTAAGTGGTCATCATTAGAATGCTGATAGAAATATAGACAGTTAAAGCCATTCTAATGAGGTCTCAAATAAAAATGAGGAAGAAGGTATTGAAAATTAAAGAAAATGTCATCTATAAAGTGGCAAAGAATTTGGCTGTATTATGTCCCTGTTCCAGTATTTTGTGGAAGGCAAAACTTAAGAGCAATTGTTAGAATAGGTTGCTAGGCAGACATGAGCAGGGCAGGAGAGGCACCCCACCCCCAAGAATGTTAGGCAACCGTAAGGTGATAGTCATGTGATCGTTAGACTGTCTGTCTAAAATGACAATTGTTCACAGCCAGCAGCAAGGAAAGGCAGCCTCCAAACAGACAGAAAATACCTGAAGCTTCCAGTAAGATCTTAGGAGTTGGGTGAGCAAGCTCAAGCATGCATACTGAGGGGCAAATGGTGGAATTTGACTGGTATGAGACCTTCCTCTAGGAACATTTGACTACTAAGGGAAAAAAATGCCTCTGATATGGTTTGGCTGTGTCCCCACCCAGTTCTCATCTTGAATTGTAGCTCCCATAATCCCCACGTGTTGTGAGAGGGACCTAGTGGGAAATAATTGAATCATGGGGGCGGTTCCCCCATACTTTTCTCATGGTAGTGAATAACTCTCACAAGATCTTATGGTTCTCTAAAGGGAAAAGCATTTTCACTTAGCTCTTATTTATCTCTTGTCTGCTGCCATGTAAGACATGACTTTTGCCTTCCACCATGATTGTGAGGCCTCCCCAGCCACATGGAACTGTGAGTCCATTAAAATTTTTTTCTTTCTAAATTACCCAGTCTTGGATATGTATTTATCAGCAGTGTGAAAATTGTCTAATGCAGCCTCAAATGAGCATGTGCAAAACTTGAGTAAACACATTGCACATACAGCCCCTCCCAAGTGCTGGCAGGCCACTGTGCATGTGGAAAGCCTGCCCCAAGGACAAATCAATAGAGGAGAAACACAAACCTCAGAACCATGCCAATGTATAAAATCCCCAAGTCAAGGGCTGAATGCAGCACTTGGATCTCTCAAGTTGCCTGCTTGGCCCTCTTCTAAGTGTACTTTACTTGCTTTTGTTCCTGTTCTAAAACTTTTAAATAAACTCAGTCATGCTCTAAAACTTGCCTCTGTCTCTCTCTCTCTGCCTTAAAACTACTTCTGTCACTTGGCTGAATTCCTTCCTCTGAGGAGTCAAGAATTGAGTTGCTGCAGACCCATCAGATTTGCTTCTGCTAACACAGTGAACTAAGATATTTGGTGGAAGAAATCTCAAACAAAGTTTGAGAGTGCTACATGGCTTCTCTTGATACTTCTAAATGTGAGAAGAAAGAATTACTTAAAGGTAGAACTTATAGTAAAATGAGAAGTAGACTTAAAAATTTGGAAAATTTTAAGACTGACCAGACTGTAAAGAATAAAAAGGCATGTTTTGGAGAGAACAACAGTGGTCTTCCAAGTGAACTTTTGATAATGTTAGTATGCAAGAGAACAAAAGATTAACCCCAAATGCATTTTGGAGATCTTGGCTGCAACACCCATCAAAGGCCAAGACTGCCAGGGCCTTGAAGGCAGAATAGTTTCAAAAGAGGAGTCCAGAAAACCTATGGGATTTTGGAGCTCGTTGCCCAGTGCCCCCTCATGTCTGTGCTGCCAGAATTCTGGTAAAGCACTTTTTGGCTGCCCCAACTGTGGTTCAAGCAGTCCAGGTACACCTTATACTGCCCCTCCAGAAGGCACAAGTAGTAACCTTGGTGATAGCCATGTGGTGCTAACTCTGCAGCTACACAGAGCTGTGGGAGCATGACTACCTCCACCTACATTTCAAAGGATGCCCTGGAAAGCCTGGATTCCCTGGAAAGCCTCGATGGTCAGGCAGAGAACTGCTACAGGTCAGAGCTGTTGCAGAGAGTCCCTGTTAGGGCAATGCCTAACAGAGCTATGGGATAGGCCCCACTAGAGCAATGTCTAGTGAAGCCATGGGAGGGAGTGGGGTGAGGGAATCTCCCAGAACTGTAGCACCACTAGTGTGCAACTTCAGCCTAGGAGAGTCACAGGTACAACACTCCAAACTGTAAGAGCTGCAGTGTAGGCTTTTCCCAGAAAAGCTGTGAAGGTGGACCCTTGTGGGCTCAACCCAGGCCCCAGAGTATCTGGAAGCTGAGACATAGAGCCAAAGAAGATTACTTTCAGGCTGCAAGATTTAATGTTGTTTGCTTTGTTGGGTTTTGGATTTACTTGGGATCTTTACGTTTCTTGTCTATTTCTCCTTTTGGACTGGTAATGTCTATTCTATGCCTGCCCCACCATTGTATTTTATAAGCAGAACAGTTGCTTGATTTTTCAGGCTAGGAACTGGAGGAGAATTTGCCTGAGGATGAATCACACTCGCAGTCTCACCTATCTCTGACTTAGATGACGTTTATTTGAGACTCCGGCCTCAGACTTTAAAACTGATGCTAGAATAAGGTAAAACTTTGGGAACTTTGAAATGAAGTATTTTGCATGTGAGGAAGGCATGAATTTTGGGGGACTGGGATATAATGCTATGGTTTGAATATTTGTGTCCTTCCAAAATTCATATTGGAATTTAATCCCCATTGGGGTGGTATTAAGATGTGGGACCTGTTGGGAACTGATTAAGTCACGAGGGCCCTGCCCACACTAGTGGGACTGATGCTCAAAGGTTTCCAAGAGCTTCTTGGCCCCTTCATGTCTTTAGTCATATGAGGATAGAGTGACCCATTTCTTTCTGAAGATGTAGCAACAAGGCATCATTTTCAGAAGCAGACTAAGTCCTTACCAGAAATAAATTATTCCAGCAACTTCATCTTGGACTTGCCATTCTCCAAGGCCATAAGAAATAAATTCCTATTGTTTCCAAATTATCCAGTCTGTGGTATTTTGATATAGCATCAGGAGTGGATTACGGACAGGCACATTTTAAGCAGATTTTTTTATTGCAAGTAAATAATACTTCAATACAACTAGATTTTTAAAAATACTTGCATTATTAGGTTGTTGATATTGAAACAATATACAATTTAATTATAACTTTAAATACACACATAAATTGATGTACTGCATTTATGGAAATTATTGAGAAGATGAATTTGTACTGATTATACATGGGATGATCTATAACTTATTTCAAAATTGCTATTCAGTACATAAAAGCAGTTTTAATGTTCATCCCATCATTTCAGTAATGTTTGTCTGAAACCAAACATTCTGCATAAATTAGCAAGAAAACTACAAAGCTGTACTAGTATGTTGTATAGGTAGCATTTTAATTCTACTAAATTCAGCCAGAAATTATTGAAAAAAAACCTGTTATCTGAAGACTCATTCATTTTAATCATTGAAACATACTGAAATTCATTTAATTGCTGTCTTGTATTTTACTTAAAATGAATAAAGCAATGCAGGAAATATTTTAGCAGCACATAGTCCAATTTTCACACAATTGTCTTGAGAAACTAACTATAATAATTTAGCAAACCTAATAAAAATAGCCAGGGTTTATTGTCAGAAAAAGTTCTAAGTTTGAATCTCAAATTTATTCTCATGTGATGTAAGAAGATTTACCTTAATGTATTAAATCCTAGTTTACAACAGTTAAAAAGGGGGCTGCAAGGAATGCAGATGGCATTGTGAAGCTGGAAAAGACAGGTATCAGAATCTCCCTTGAAGCCTCCAGAAGCCAACCCTTTAGACACTTTGACTCTAGTGCAGTGAGATAGTTTAAAATTTCTGACCTCCAGTCCTCCAGACTTACTGGCATTTTATTTTCAATTGCTACTGTAACAAATACCACAAATAGTGATGTAAAACAGCACAGATTTATTATCTGAGAGTCTAGAGGCCAGAAATTTAAAATCAGTTGCAGTTTACAACAGGTAGGTGTCCATAGGGCTGGTTTCTCTTGGAGGCTTCAGGAGAGAATCTAGTACCTGTTTGTCCAGCTTCGTGAGACCACCTGCACTTCTTGCTGCCCTTGTTTCCACCTTCAAAGCCAGCAGCACAACATAGTCAAATTTCTTTCTCTCTCATTCTGAATTTCCTGCTTCTCTCTTATAAGAAACACTGTGATTAAATTGGGTCCAGTGGGATAATCCAGTATAATCTCTCCATTCCCAAATCCTGAATTTAATCAGATTTGCAAATTTTGTTTTGCCATGTAACGTAGCATATTCCCGAGTCTGGAAATTAGGACAGGAACATTTTGGCGGTGCAATGTCAGCCTACCAACCACCCTGAATGGTGCCATCAGTTGAGCTGTCTGTGGTGACTACAAAAGACAAGGGCCTTGACCTCATGAACTTCACAATAGGGTAGGAATTTTAACAAATCCTAGCAAGGTGGTGTAGTACCATAAATAATGTATGGCAAGTGGTAGACACAAACTCTTACCTAGTTATTAATATTTAAAGAAGGAAAATGAGAAATGCAATGCTTTGCATAGTCCACATTAAAAAGTAATACTAATTTAAAAATGGAAAGTAATTAAAAATGTTTCTGTAAAACTTATATGGAGAGATGAGAACAATCGCAGAGAATGCCATTCCAGTAGTAATTTTTATAATTTGTTGTGGTTAAGATTAAAGCAGGAATGTGTTTATGTACAATAAAATTAAGGAAATATATGTAGAAGATTTTTTTGAGTACTTTTTATTGGCAGAATCTATTATTTACCCAAACATTGGTATGTAAAAGATAGATCTACAGTTTGGAGGATAAGACCGTGAGCCTGAGGAAGGCTGCTTAAAATGGTCGGGACCCAGGACTCAGCATGAGTTGGACCAGAGTCTAAGCTTTCTGGGGTACTGCTCTTTCAAGAGCAAAGTAGTTTGTGATGTTCTGGGTGAAGAACATGGAAGAAAATGTTAAAGCAGAATGCAACATCAATTAGCTGACAAATACATGTAATCAGGGGTGTCATGGTGACGGTGCTAACAAGAGGAAAACAAGAGTCTCCAGGAGTGCCACTGCCGTATTTAACATTTCAGTTAAGTCATGATTTGAACAGCTTTGCTGTTAACATTGAACAAAGTGATTTTCTTTACCAGAGATTTTTTTTTTTACAGAAACCTGTGTTTTCAGCCAATTTATTCAAATATATAGAGATAATTGCATCTGTACTTTTTAAGATATCTTGTGATTTCTTAAGAGGAAACTCCAAAATAAATTTATTGCATGGAAGGGTCATTATTTTAATGAGCTTTCAAATTATTTCTTCTAACACTTTTTTTTTCTTTTTAACAAATTAGGAATTTTACAAGTATTATTTTGGAAAATTTGATGATACATGCATTTTATTCTGCTTTCCAGTTGGTTTTTGTGTGTTGTGAAGCCTGGTGACATTGTCCTAAGATATTTAGTAGCCCTGGAAAGAATTCGAGTTTATATTTTTTATCTACAACTTACTACACTGAAAATATCGGACATAGAGAAACATTTAAGTGAATAGCTTGTGTCCATGAACCTTTTACCTGCCACAATTATTTACATTTTGTCTACTTTATTTAACCTTTTGAGATATTATTTGAGATAATCTTTTGAGGTATTTTGAGATAATCATATTTTTCTTTGATGAACCACTGGAGGAAAAGTAAGTTGTAGACATAATGACATTTCACCTCTAAATACTTTAGCAATAATTTTCTTTTTTTTTTTTTTGAGACGGAGTCTCGCTCTGTAGCCCAGGCTGGAGTGCAGTGGCCGGATCTCAGCTCACTGCAAGCTCCGCCTCCCGGGTTCACGCCATTCTCCAGCCTCAGCCTCCCGAGTAGCTGGGACTACAGGCGCCTGCCAACTCGCCCGGCTAGTTTTTTTGTATTTCTTTTCTTAGTAGAGACGGGGTTTCACCGTGTTAGCCAGGATGGTCTCGATCTCCTGACCTCGTGATCCGCCCATCTCGGCCTCCCAAAGTGCTGGGATTACAGGCTTGAGCCATCGCGCCCGGCCATTTTAGCAATAATTTTCTAAGAACTAGGATATTCTCTCTGATGTAGCCATAATACAGTTACCACATTCAAGGAATTTCATGTTAATAACATATTCATGTTTTTCAACTTTCTAATAAAATATTCTATAATATTTTTGATACAGAATTTACTTAAAGAGTGAACACTATCATTAATTTTTACATTTATTTAACTTTCTTTAATTTAGAATAATTATCCAGGCTTTTTTTGTTCATCGTGCTGATAATTTGGAAGTACCCAGGTCACTTGTTGCACAACTGGATTTTTCTCTCATTATTCAATTCATACAGCGTGAGTTTGTGCCATCGTTAGCGATGTTAAGTTGGATCCCTTGGTTTTCTTCATTGTTAAAAGTGTCATTTTCTCTTTATAATGACTAAGTCATCTGTAGGATGATATTTTGAGATTGTGATTATCCTGTTTACCAACAACATTTTTACTCAATGGTTTAGTATCCATTGCTGATTCTTCCCTCATTAATCATCACTTGGATATTTGGCATTTATCATGCTGCATCTTTCTGAAGAAAGAGAGCTTTACTCTTTCTCTTTTTTCGTAGTTTTTATTATAATTATGGATTCGCGAATTTTTTTAAAAAGACATTGTAACCCATACTGTCATGATTTCTTTAGATCCTGGAATTTTCTCATATTTTGTGAGTGGGGACCCTGTAAAATGGTTCTTGTGTTTTCTGAAATGCCTGCATCAGTTTTTGAGTGCTTCTTTTTTTTCCCAACAAAACAGAATCTTTCAGATGCATCAGTTACAGTTCTTGCCTTACATCTGGAACCTGTTATTTCTCCAAGGAACCCTTCTTGCTTTTATTGCGGAATGACATTAGAGCCCAATATCTAGGCACTAGGTGTGCTCATTGGTACTGGGATAGCATTCCCTCTAGGTCATTTCAGTCAACTGAGCTAGAAAAAAATACTAACAATTGGTAAGTTCACACTAATACCTTCTCAGTCAATTTAACAACACAGGATTATTTCTATCCTTCCCTTTTCAACATTTATATCATATTTCTCCCACAATAATCTCTCTACTTCCCCAAATGACAGTATGTTCACTAGTAAACATTATAATATAAACAACACATACAAAATCGTTTGAATTTAGTAAACGAATGTTACTAAAACAATTTTAAATGTAGTTCAAGGAGTTTTTTTTTTTACAATTAGAATATATCTAACTGATACCATTTTGTAAGATCACTGCGTAAAAATTAATTTTTTTCTTTGTTGTTCTCTTTTCAACTTTATGTACAATTAGATTTTTATTTTTATGCTTTAATTGTATTTCTCCTATTCTTAATTTAATTTTGTTTTATGAATATGTAAAACAACAAAATCAAAATCAAAACCATAGTAAAACGTATCCTTATAAAGGTTTTATTTCACTTTTTAGAATTAGATTGTGAATCTGTTTCTAGATTCATTATGTCACTTCATTATGGTGTAAAGTATGGATTAAAATTTACCTATTATCAATTAGCTATCCTTTTGTTCAACTACCATTTATTGAAAAATCCAGTTTTTGATTGATTGCAAACTATTCATATGCATATTCATGTGACATTTTTCTGAATTGATCCATATCTATATACTATTAGTACAAACATGCTTAGTTTATTTTAACAGATGAGTAAAACCAATGTACATTTATTGACATAACTGATATGTTTAATCTGAAGCTAGTCTTTGTCGCTATATAGGTTTAAATATATATGTATAAATGTACAAATATTCTGCATTGATTTCTCCATATTATACTTTTAAAAATATGTCTATAGTGTTTTGGTATTTAGAAAGGATTCATATTTTTATTCTAATGCTTACCTTTATATTAAGACCTTACATAATACTGTAAGTTCCAGTTATTATTAACTAGCTTTCTACTCTATGGATTTCTGTTTTATCAGATATTCTTTGACACAAACCTATGGTGTAGTCGGTGAGGTTATCTTACTATATAATTTTTCTAAATTTTCTACTCATATCTTGTATTTCTTTTCAGCTGGAGCATACAATATTTGTTATTCTTCCACTTTATCTCCACTTTGTTTTAATCTTTTATCTGCTATAAATCCATGAGTTGCTTACTATTAGTCTTTTTGCTAAAATTTCTCCCACTAACACTGGGGTGTCGAAGTTTGTTCTCTAGGAATTTTTTTTTAAATGGTTTCAGAGTATGGTGTTTATGGAGTTATTGCCTATATAAAACTCATTTTCTAAGACCTTGGTGCTTGAAGTACAGCCTTGTCTAATACATAGTTCTTGGCTTACCCTTTTCACGTTTTAATTTATTGCAAATCTGCCTCATTTCATTCTTGCAAAAAGTCTGACACCAAGTTGATTTTTATTTTCTCCTCCTCTAATTTCATTTTTCTTGGTGGGGTGATAAATGACTTAGTATCTTTTTTGTGGTGGACCTCACAGTTTTTGTTTGCTTGTTTGGTGTTAGCTTTAAAGTCTAATGATTTTATTAGGGTAGGATATATCACTGAGATGACCATTTCAGATCAATTTCCCCAGATATACTAAGGACACATTCTATATGGAGGTTCAAGTTTTAATTTATTTGCGTAAAACTTTCTTAGACAGTTTTAAATATATGTCCTATTCCATTATTTTGTTTTTAATGAACTCTATGCATATTATGTTCTTATCTTGTATATCAATCAATAAATCTTTTCACTTCTTTGTTTCATGTTTTTTTAACCTCGTTATTTCCTTCTCATTGTCTCGACTGTTGACTTTCTTCACGTCTTGTATTTAGTCATTATTTCTAAGATTATTTGGAGTTATTTAAAATTTCTTCATTTATTATAGATAGTTGTTAATTTATGTCATCTTATTTTTTTCTATTCTCAGTTTTCGACACTGTAACACAAGGCATATGCAAATTATTTAAGGAGTTTTTTGTTACGATTTTCTTCTGCTTCATGGGGAAGACTTTTACCAGCTGAAATGTTACTTATCATTTTCTGTTTTTTCTCGTAATGCATCTGTATGAATGATTTTCTTTACTCCCCATCAATAAAAGTGATGTGCGGTTGTGCTGAGCATTTGGGTTAGTTTATTTCTCAGGTTATGCCTGAACAACAGACTCTGAAGTAGTTTCACCTGCAGAATACTTATTAAGGGGCACTCAAGATTAACACCTGGGAGGTAGTGAAAGAAAGCTGTCGTGGGTGGCAGAGGGAGAAAGAGATATCTAATTCAGGCTCAAGAACAGCTTTGGCTGTCCCCATGAGGAGATTTGGAGCTAGAATGGCCTTTCAGAGTTGCCCCAAGTTGAAGGAAATGGCCAGGTCTTTATACTCTTGCTTCAAATGTCTTGGATGGAAGCCACCAGGAAAGAAATGTGACCTTTCATGACGAATCTCTCTACCTCTGGACACCCCCGAGAAGATGACACTTGAATCCATCTGCCAATAACATTAATACAGCCAAGTACAGTTTTATTGAACTGATTATGCTCATTGGAGAAGGGTGAAGTGTTTTAGTATGTCTGTGGCTCAGCATTCTTTATTGTTTTTCATAAGATATTTGACTTCGTCTATCTGCCTTTTTTTCCGCTTACCACCACCTCTCCAAAGAGCAACTCACATTCCAACTTACATTCATCCCCTGAAGCACTTCTTCCTCCTATGAACTCATGAATTTCAAGTTTCTTTCTTTGAATTCCCCCAGAAGCTAGTTATTTTGGCTTGGATTCTCCAGAAAATATATATATGCACACACACGCGAGGACACGCGCATACACGTATTCCCAAGGAAATTGGCAAGGAAGTTTAGAAAGCAGGACAGGAATGAGAAGGAAGCCAAGTAAACTTGTGATAACTGGCAAAGTTCCATGATACTCAGAAACGTCCTGATCATCAGCGGCAGGGCTGGGCTGGCATACTCCACAGTCTTCAGTTCTTGGTGAAGGGCCACCTCTAGTTCTGTGTGCCTGCAAGCAAAGAGGGATCCAGAAGTCTGAGAGAGATTCTCTGGCAAAGCATCTATAAAGATGTTGGCTGTTGGAGGGAGTGAGATAGGGGTAGGAGCACATAAAAATGCCATCAGAAGGAAGCTAAGAGGATCTGGGCGGAGTGCTGCCGTTATCCAATGACATTCACTAAGCTCGGCCAAGTCTGAGAACCGTTCTCAGATTTTCTGTACTCATCCTGGGATTTTCAGTGTTTTGGGGTGACTGTGTTTTTCTCTCGAAGGTGGCTCTCCCTTTATGTGTTTTCTACAAAGTGCCTCTTAGTCCATTTTCTGTTGCTTGTAACAGAATACCGAAAACAGGGCAATTTATAAAGAAGTTTATTTCTTACAGTTATGGAAGCAGAGAATGCAAGAGTGAGAGGAAGCATCTGGTGAGAGCATTCTTGCTGGGGAAAACTGTCCTCAGAGTCCCGGAGAAGCACAGGTCATCCCGTGGCCAGGGGTCTGAGCATCTCATGTGTCAGCTCAGGTCTCCCTTCGTCTTCTTATAATGCCAACAGTTTCACTCCAGTAATAACCCATTAATTCACTAACCCATTAATCCATGAATGGATTAATCTATTCTTTAGGGCAGAGCCCTCATGACCCCATCACCTCTTAAAGGCCCCAACTCTCAATACTGCTATATTGGGGATTGAATTTCAACATGAATTTTGGGAGGGGCATTCAAACCATGGCAGGTTTGAACGAACTCCTACAACGGCTCTGCTGGATTGGGGTGTTTGATCCTTATTTACACATTATTAGAAGTTTGGAATCTTCTCTGTCTCTTAGCTGTGGTATTTACCTTGATTAAATATGTTTTTTGTTTTGCTTTGTTAGGTGAGTGAATTTATAAAAAATAATCTGTGTAAGTGTTTGGAGTTTGAGAGGGAAGATGTGGGTTTAGGCTATTATTAGTATTTTAGAAGATTTGGGCAGTTTTCTTAGTGTCTTCATATAATGGTTATTATTTCTTACATCAATTTACTGCTTTATGTAATATGCAAACATTTAAAATTATTTTCTTTAATATCCATGAGCAAATTTTTATATTTTTATTAATACTACATTTTTGAAACGAGGAACTTGTGGATCAATAAGCTTAAATGATTTGCTCAAGGAAATATGAGTGAAACTCAATAATTCAGATTTATTACCTAAGGGATTATACTAATCTATCACTGAGTTAAAACATATGTAGGGAAACTCATATGTCATGAATCTAGAAGGTTAGCATTCTGATTAGTGGCTCTAGTTTAAGCAAACATGTGAAAACCTCCAGTTAGTTTGAAACTGACATCAATAAATTCATCAATTCAAGCATTTATTGAATTTTTTATTAATTATAGTTTTTATATTTCTAAATTTCTCAAAAAAGTTTTTTCTAGCCTTACATACTTCCAAAGTTTTACAAAAATACTGCTATTTATTTAGCTTAATTTTGTAACATCATTGGAGCTGTGGTTACATCATTTCTTCCTACCTGGTCCTTGGGTTTACCCCTGTAAGAATATGTTAGGGCCGAGTGTGGTAGCTCATGCATGTAATCTCAGCACTTTGGGAGGTGGAGGTGGGAGAATCGCTTGAGGTCAGAAGTTCAGGACAAGTCTAGGAAACACCGTGAGACCCCATCTCTACCAAAAAAAAAAAAAAAAAAAAACATTAGCTGGGTGTGGTCATGCACACCTGTGGTCTCTGGGGAGGCTGAGGCAGGAGGATCACTTGACCCTGGGTGGTCAAGGCTGCAGTGAGCTGTGATCACGTGACTGCACTTTCACCTGGGCAATAGAGAAAGCCCCTGTCTCAAATATATTAGTTTCATGAAGTATTTATAAGATTATTTTGCTTAAATAGCATCTCATTTCATTAAGTAACCAGTCTTTGAAATTGTTAGCATTATTAGTCAAACTCTATATGTAATTGTATTTTTGTATCATATGTTCTTATGATTTTTCCAGTAACCAAAAGACTTTAGTCCTCCCAATAAATCCATTATTGTAATTCAGCCAACATTTTTCTTATTGTAGACAAAAATTGGACTCAGCTTTAAATATAATCTTAGCTCTATTGAAGTTGGCAGATCCTCTGCTGCTTTCTAAAATTTAAAGGCCACATTTTGGGGGGTTAAATTTTTCTGCTATAGATTTCAATAGGGTGGGTTTTATACAAATGTAAGACAAAGCAATAATTATCTTGTTATATTCATTTTCCCTTTTCATTGAGTCTTCTCTCAGGTATTACAATTCCTACTATAGTTTTCTGGGATTGCTTCATTTCACAGATCCTTGATGAATGCCTGCTAAACTTTCAGGTGCTAACCACCAATAAAGACTTAGGTTATGCTCTCTCTGAAGTATGTGCAAAATAGGCAAATCCTAATGACTGAAAATTTTGAAAGCTCAAAGACATAAATCATCATTATGAAGATTCCATGCTAGTAAAACTTTTCTTATGAAATGATGAATGGAAAAGGAGTGTTTTATAGTACCATTGTACTATCAAAAATGTGAATGAAGGTCAGAGACACTGCTCTTCAGAGACACCGAGTTACATTTTTGCATAAACCTGGGACTAATACAAGCCAGACTGGGTTGTTGAATAATTTATTGGATAAATAACTTCATTAATACATCCAGATTCTTTATTGAGTGAGCCCTGTCTTCTAATATTTCACGAGAAACTGGTTTTTCTTCTGTTTTAATCAGTTTCAATAATATTAATGAGATCTAAAATCTGCCAATATTTCAAGTGGAGCTAAACATAAATTAATAGTAATGATTCAATTTTCATTTTATTCATTTATTAATGATCCTTTCAATCACACTTTTGAAAGGAATTTTTGCTCTAATACCATATGGCTTAAATATCTGCAATTAACCATTTTATTATATCAAATGCACAGTATGAAGTGAATATACTAACCAAATCTAAATGCAACTATTCAGGGGGGAAGTGTATTATTTACAAATGTTTCAATCAAATTTCCTTGAATATTATGCAAAAAATTCTGTTCAACTTCAAAAACCTTCAGTTCTCTTTAACTTTTTAAATAAGATATGTATTGATATTTTCAAAATTCTAGAAATATGGTTTAGTTTTCCATCTCAAATCTCCATATATCTGAAAGAAAATTAATTTTATTTGTTGGGTATACATATAGCTGTTTCAACAAATATATTTTCATTTATTTAGGAAAATTAAATTCAATGGAATAATCTTAAATGATTTAATTTTTAAGCTTCTGGATTGATTTCAATTTCATCTGTTATTTATTCCTAAGTCTTGGTCCCTGAGTTTCTGTGGCAATAACATTAAAATTCTTTAAAATATTAAATAGCAAACTAAGCTATTATGAAGAATTCAGCATATTGGGTAAGAGACATTTCCTAGAATTAAATCATTCTTCCATCAACAATCATCTCCAAGTGAACATTGGGATAAATCAAGTGACAGAGATCCAAAGTTTATGCTGTAAGTCTGTTGTTCTTGAACATCTGAGGTCAGTGTACATTAGAATCACCTGGAGTGCTTTTCAAAAGTACTTTTCACAGATGACAGCCCCAACTCCAGAGCTTCTGACTTAGTAGGTTTTGGGTGGAACTCAAAGCTTTATATTTATAATATGATTCCAGGTGTTGCTGCTGATGCTGCCAGTCCAGGGACCATACCATGGGTAAAAACTCTAAATCCAGGTGCTTTAAATAAGCTCCCTTTTCAACTTTGCAGTAATTATTTGAAGGAGGAAAAGGGAGGCTTTGGAACTCTGTGCTCCTGGCAAGTGTTCACTGCACACTCTTCACCAGTCATAGGCTTACTATCTTGTCTGCCATAGAGAGACCATGAAGATGAGTCACATGGGTGTCACAATGATAAGGATGGCTCAGGTCTCCAGGTCACCTGTTATCTCTTGCATTCCAATACCCCTGCACCTCTACACTTTCCTGTTTCACTTTCCTTATTCTATCTTTCCCTAATTTCTGAAACCTTTCGAATGCATCCCCCAGAACTGAATTTTGAACATCAGAAAAGTACCCTCGGTTCTCAAGGGCTCCACTTTTACTTTTTTGCTTTATACGTTGCTTTACCATTTAGCATAATGCTCGGCATATTAGGCCCACTATAAACATATATTAACTTAACAAATACACTTTCAAAAATTCTAAAATGTTGAAAAGTTAAGATAAAGACAGAATTTTTTAACTTTTCATAGCATACTTTAAATATGTGCTTTCATTTCACCTAAATGTTTTCATTTGAAAACCAAAATTTTAAAAATATGTTTTAATTTAATTTTACAAATCCATGAAAAGTTATTGAAAGATGTTGAAGATACCTGGAATGTAGCATCAACTTTTTGGGACTTTCGGTTATTAATCTCGTTCAATATATACTTGATACCATTTTCAGCATAAAACCAATCAGGCAAATGGAAGATAGCTGTTATTCTATGTGGAATTTACAATACTCTTATGATTCCTGGGATATGTGAACCAAATTGTTTAAGCTCTGTATTTATTGACAGATATTTATATCTCATCGCTTCTGGAAAAATGTTTTTGCATTCTCTAGGATGTAACTCATATAGCATATTAAAGTACCATATTTAAATATACTCTCAAATTTATAGGATTTTTCTTACCAAGGATATATAATTATTTTCATATATTTTTCAATTAATAGGTAATAGATTTGTTCCTATAATGATGCCTATCTCATGGCAGTAGCTGTTTGATCTGTATTCTATTTTTCATGTGTTTTATTGACAAACACTTTAAAATAGCTTCATCAAATATAAATTACAGTGATTAATTTAATGCAGCATCCAGAATGAAATAGGAATAAGCATTTACATTAAAAAAAATTGTCATAATTCAACACAACAAAGTGGTTTCCTTGGCAACAAGAGATAGTAAAAATTTATTTGTGAATTTAAAATTATATTACCTCATAATTTGATGCACATTCCCATTATTTTAGTTTTATTGTGGGGAAATACTTTTGTAATTAAAAAAACTAGATAAAACTACTCTGTCTTTATAAAAGAAAAAAATGTTAAACTTACTCAGATCCAGAGACAACAAAAGAAATGTTGTTAAGCACAATAGGCTTGGTTCAATTTAAATAAAAACAGTCATAAAAATATTAACTCACAATTTTTGAAAACACTCAACAGTTTTATATAAATAAGTATGTAATCAAATGAACCTGAGATTAAGATTATTTAAATTTGTTGGTCTCCAGACACATGCTAGATGTAGGTTCTTTCACAAAAGAAAAAAACAATGAACTTAAATTATTTTGATTGTCAATTATCATTATTAACTTTCATTGGAAAATAACATTACTGGCAGGGCACGGTGGCTCATGCCTGTAATCCCAACACTTTGGGAGGCCAAGGCGGGTAGATCACGAGGTCAGGAGATCGAGACCATTCTGGCTAACACAGTGAAACCCCATCTCTACTAAGAAATACAAAAAAACTAGCCAGGCATGGTGGCGGACACCTGTAGTCTCAGCTACTTGGGAGGCTGAGGCAGAAGAATGGCATGAACCCGGGAGGCAGAGCTTGCAGTGAGCTGAGATCAGCCACTGCACTCCAGCCTGGGCAACAGAATGAGACTTGATCTCATAAAAAAAAAAAAAAAAAAAAAAAATTGCAAAATAGAGCTACCGTATCTGTGAATTAGTCAATTTTTTTCAGAAAAACAGAACCAGTAGGATACATATACTTTAAGAGACTTATTTTAAGAAATTGGCTCATGAGATTGTGTGGACTGGCAAGTCCAAAAATCTGTAGGGCAAACTG
Organism: Macaca thibetana thibetana; assembly: GCF_024542745.1. NCBI lineage: Eukaryota > Metazoa > Chordata > Mammalia > Primates > Cercopithecidae > Macaca > Macaca thibetana. The sequence continues at coordinate 164,530,535 of NC_065583.1, read as the reverse complement.
GCAGGTTGGGGATTCAATTAAGAGTTGGTGTTGTAGTCTTGAGTCTGAAGACTGGGAACTCGGGCAGAATTTCCATGTTGCAGTCTAGAGGCAGAATATCTTCTTCCTTGAGAAGCCTCAGTCATTATTTTAGAGGTCTCTTCTGATTGAATGCAGCCCACTGACATTATGGAGGGTCATCTGCTTTACTTAGAGTAAACTAATTGTAAATGTTAATTACAACTAAACAAATAAAATATTTTCACAGCAACATCCATCTAGGTAAGTGTCAAACAAGTATATGCTCACCAAAATCTAGTCAAGTTCATACATTAAATAAATCATCACATTAATAATAAGGATTTCAATTTCAAGTAGCTGAAGCCCAAACTCAAAGTGACTTGAATAGAACAGATCCTTATTACCTCTCATCAAAGTGAATCCAACATGACCCCAGTATTGGTATAACCAGATTCTTTCTGTCCTTCAAGGCTTGGATTTTTTATGTTGACTTCATCTTCGGACTTATGACAAGATAGCTATAGCATTTTGAGGCTTCACAATCCAGAAACAGAAGAAAAAGCAGTTTTTTTTGTTTTTGTTTTTTGCTTTTCCTATATCTCTTTCTTAGGATTAAGAAATACTTTCTAGAGGTTCCAAGATGACCAAATAGGAACAGCTCCAGTCTGCAGCTCCCAGTGTGAGCGATGCAGAAAGCGGGTGATTTCTGCATTTCCAACTGAGGTACCAAGTTCATCTTGCTGGGGCTTGTCAGACTGTAGGTGCAGCCCATGGAGCAGGGCGGGGCATTGCCTCACCTGGGAAGTGCAAGGGGTTGGGGAATTCCCTTTCCTAGCAAAGGGAAGCGGTGACAGATGGTACCTGGAAAATCGGAACACTCCCACCCTAATACTGTGCTTTTCCAATGGCCTTAGCAAATGGCACACCAAGAGATTATATCCCGTGCCTGGCTTGGAGGGTCTCACACCAACGGAGCTTCACTCACTGCTAGCACAGCAGTCCGAGATCAAACTGCAGGACGGCAGCGAGGCTGGGGGAGGGGCACCACCATTGCTGAGGCTTGAGTAGGTAAACAAAGTGTCCTGGAAGCTCAAACTGGGTGGAGCCCACTGCAGCTCAGGGAGGCCTGTCTGCCTCTGAGTACTCCACCTCAGGGGGCAGGGCATAGCTGAACAAAAGGCAGCAGAAACTTCTGCAAACTTAAACGTCCCTGTCTGACAGCTTTGAAGAGAGTAGTGGTTCTCCCAGCATGGAGTTTGAGATCTGAGAATGGACAGACTGCCTCCTCAAGTGGGTCTCTGACCCCCGAGTAGCCTAACTGGGAGATATCTCCCAGTAGGGGCCGACTGACACCTCATGCAGCCGGGTGCCCCTCTGAGATGAAGCTTCCAGAGGAAGGATCAGGTAGCAACATCTGCTGTTCTGCAATATTTGCTGTTCTGTAGCCTCCACTGCTGATACCCAGGCAAACAGGGTCTAGAGTGGACCTCCAATGAACTCCAACAGACCTGCAGCTGAGGGTCCTAACTGTTAGAAGGAAAATTAACAAACAGAAGGGACATCCACACCAAAACCCCATCTGAATGTCACCATCATCAAAGACCAAAGGTAGATAAAACCACAAAGATGGGGAGAAACCAGAGCAGAAAAGCTGAAAATTCTAAAAATCAGAGCACCTCTTATCCTCCAAAGGAACACAGCTCCTTGCCAGCAATGGAACAAAGCTGGATGGAGAATGACTTTGATGAGTTGACAGAAGAAGGCTTCAGACGATCGGTAACAACAAACTTCTCTGAGCTAAAAGAGGATGTTCGAACCCATCACAAAGAAGCTAAAAACCTTGAAAAAAGAGTGGATGAATGGCTAACTAGCATAAACAGTGTAGAGAAGTCCTCAAATGACCTGATGGAGCTGAAAACATAGCATGAGAACTAAGTGATGCATGCACAAGCTTCAGTAGCCGATTTGATCAAGTGGAAGAAAGGGTATCAGTGATTGAAGATCAAATGAATGAAATGAAGTGAGAAGAGAAGTTTAGAGAAAAAAGAGTAAAAATACAAGGAACAAACCTCCAAGAAATATGGGACTATGTGAAAAGACCAAATCTATGTTTCATTGGTGTACCTAAAAGTGATGGGGAGAATAGAACCAAGCTGGAAGACACGTTTCAGGATATTATCCAAGAGAACTTCCCCAACCTAGCAAGGGAGGCCAACATTCAAATTCAGGAAATACAGAGAACACCACAAAGATACTCCTCGAGAAGAGCAACCCCAAGACACATAATTGTCAGATTAACCAAGGTTGAAATGAAGGGAAGACTGTTAACAGCAACCAGAGAGAAAGCTCGGGTTACCCACAAAGGGAAGCCCATCAGACTAACAGTGGATCTCTCAGCAGAAACTCTACAAGCCAGAAGAGAGTGGGGGCCAATACTCAACATTCTTAAAGAAAATAATTTTCAACCCAGAATTTCATATCCAGCCAAACTAAGCTTCATAAGTGAAGGAGAAATGAAATCCTTTACAGACAAACAAATGCTGAGAGATTTTGTTACCACCAGGCCTGCCTTACAAGAGTTCCTGAAGGAAGCACTAAACAAGAAAAAGAACAACCGGCACCAGCCACTGCAAAAACATGCCAAATTGTAAAGACCATTGATGCTAGGAAGAAACTGCATCAACTAATGAGCAAAGTAACCAGTGAACATCATAATGACAGGATCAAATTCACAAATAACAATATTAACCTTAAATGTAAATGGGCTAAATGCTCCAAATAAAAGATACAGACTGGAAAATTGGATAAAGAGTCAAGACCCATCAGTGTGCTGTATTCAGGAGACCTATCTCATGTGCAGAGACACACACTGTCTCAAAATAAAAGCATGGAGGAAGATCTACCACACAAACGGAAAACAAAAAAAAGCAGGGGTTGCAATCCTAGTCTCTGATAAAAAGACTTTAAACCAACAAATTTCAAAAGAGACAAAGAAGGCCATTACATAATGGTAAAGGGATCAATTCAACAAGAAGAGCTAACTATCCTAAATAGATATGCACCCAATACAGGAGCACCCAGATTCATAAAACAAGTCCTTAGAGACCTACAAAGAGACTTAGATCCTCACACAATAATAATGGGAGTTTTTAACACACCACTGTCAACATTAGACAGATCAACGAGACAGAATGTTAACAAAGATATCCAGGAATTGAACCCATATCTGCACCAAGCAGACCAAATAGACATCTACACCCAAAATCAACATATACATATACATCAGAATATACATTCTTCTCAGCACCACATCACACTTATTCCAAAACTGACCACATGGTAGGAAGTAAAGCACTCATGAGAAAATGTAAAAGAACAGAAATTAAAACAAACTGTCTTTTGGATCACAGAGCAATCAAATTAGCACTCAGGATTAAGAAACTCACCCAAAACCGCTCAACTAGATGGAAATTGAGCAACCTGCTCCTGAATGACTAATGGGTAAATAACGAAGTGAAGTCAGAAATAGAGATGTTCTTTGAAACCAATGAGAACAAAGACATAATATACCAGAATCTTTGGGACACATTTAAAGCAGCGTATAGAGGGAAATTTATAGCACTAAATGCCTAGAAGGGAAAGCTGGAAAGATCTAAAAATGACACACTAACATCACAATTAAAAGAACTAGAGAAGCAAGAGCAAATACATTCAAAAGCTAGCAGAAGGCAAGAAATAACTAAGATTAGAGCAGAACTGAAGGAGATAGAGACATAAAAAAACCCTTCGAAAAAATCAATGAATCCAGGAGCTGGTTTTTTCAAAAGATCAACAAAATTTATAGACTGCTAGCAAGACTAACAAAGAAGAAAAGAGAGAAGAATCAAATAGATGCATTCAAAAATGATAAAGGGGATATCACCACCAATCCCACAGAAATACAAACTACCATCAGAGAATACTATAAACACCTCTATGCAAATAAACTAGAAAATCTGCAAGAAATGGATAAATTCCTGGAAACATACACCCTCCCAAGACTAAACCAGGAAGAAGTTGAATCCCTGAATAGACCAATAACAGATTCTAAAATTGAGGCAATAATTAATAGCCTACCAATCAAAAAAAGTCCAGAACCAGATGGATTCACAGCCGAATTCTACCAGAGGTACAAAGAGGAGCTGGTACCATTCCTTCTGAAACTATTCCAATCAATAGAAAAAGAGGGAATCCTCCCTAATTCATGTTATGAGGCCAACGCCATCCTGATACCAAAGACTGGCAGAGACACAACAAAAAAAATAGTAGTTTTGACCAATATCCCTGATTAACATCAATGCAAAAATCCTCAATGAAATACTGGCAAACCGAATCCGGCAGCACATCAAAAAGCTTATCCACCACGATCAAGTTGGCTTCACCCCTGGGATGCAAGGCTGGTTCAACATATGCAAATCAATAAACGTAATCCATCATATAAACAGAACCAAAGACAAAAACCACACGATTATCTCAATAGATACAGAAAAGGCCTTTGACAATATTCAACAGCCCTTCATGCTAACAACTCTCAATAAACTAGGTGTTGATGGGACGTATCTCAAAATAATAAGAGCTACTTATGACAAACCCACAGCCAATATCATACTGAATGGGCAAAAACTGGAATCATTCCCTTTGAAAATTGGCACAAGATAGGGATGCCCTCTCCCACCACTCCTATTCAATACAGTGTTGGAAGTCCTCGCCAGGGCAATCAGGCAAGAGAAAGAAATAAAGGGTATTCAATTAGGAAAAGAGGAAGTCAAATTGTCCCTGTTTGCAGATGATATGATTATATATTTAGAAAACCCCATTGTCTCAGCCCAAAATCTCCTTAAGCTGATAAGCAACTTCAACAAAGTCTCAGGATACAAAATCAATGTGCAAAAATCACAAGCATTCCTATACACCTATAACAGACAAGCAGAGAGCCAAATCATGAGTGAACTCCCATTCGCAATTGCTTCAAAGGGAATAAAATACCTAGGAATCCAACTTACAAGGGATGTGAAGGACCTCTTCAAGGAGTACTACAAACCACTGCTCAACAAAATAAAAGAGGACACTAACAAATGGAAGAATATTACATGCTCATGGATAGGAAGAATCAATATTGTGAAAATGGCCATACTGCCCAAGGTAATTTATAGATTCAATGCCATTCCCATCAAGCTACCAATGACTTTCTTCACATAATTGGAAAAAATTACTTTAAAGTTCACATGGAACCAAAAAAGGGCCCGCATTGCCAAGACAATCCTAAGCCAAAAGAAAAAAGCTGGAGGCATCATGCTACCTGACTTCAAACTATACTACAAGGCTACAGTAACCAAAACAGCATGGTACTGGTACCAAAACAGAGATATAGACCAATGGAACAGAACAGAGTCCTCAGAAATAATACCACACATCTACAGCCATCTAATCTTTGATGAACCTGACAAAAACAAGAAATAGAGAAAGGATTCCCTATTTAATAAATGGTGCTGGGAAAACTGGCTAGCCATATGTAGAAAGCTGAAACTGGATCCCTTCTTACACCTTATGTGAAAATTAATTCGAGATGGATTAAAGACTTAAATGTTAGACCTAAAACCATAAAAACCCTAGAAGAAAACCTAGGCAATGTCATTCAGGCCACAGGCATGGGCAAGGACTTCTTGACTAAAACACCAAAAGCAATGGCAACAAAAGCCAAAATTGACACATGGGATCTAATTAAACTAAAGAGCTTCTGCACAGCAAAAGAAACTACCATCAGAGTGAATAGGCAACCTACAGAATGGGAGAAAATTTTTACAATCTACCCATCTGACAAAGGGCTAATATCCAGAATCTACAAAGAACTTAAACAAATCTACGAGAAAAAAAATCAAATAACCCCATCAAAAAGTGGGCAAAGCATATGAACAGACACTTCTTAAAAGAAGATGTTTATACAAACAACAGACATGTGAAAAAATGCTCATCATCACTGGCCATCAGAGAAATGCAAATGAAAAGCACAATGAGATACCATCTCACACCAGTAAGAGTGGTGATCATTAAAAAGTCAGGAAGCAACAGGTGCTGGAGAGGATGTGGAGAAATAGGAATGCTTTTATACTCTTGGTGGGACTGTAAACTAGTTCAACCATTGCGGAAGACAGTGTGGCAATTCCTCAAGGATCTAGAACTAGAAATACCATTTGACCCAGCCATCCCATTACTTGGCATATACCCAAAGGGTTATAAATCATGCTGTTATAAAGACACATGCACATGTATGTTTATTGCAGCACTATTCACAACAGCAAACACTTGGAACCAACCCAAATGTCTATCAGTGACAGACTGGATTAAGAAAATGTGGCACATATACACCATGGAATACTATGCAGCCATAAAAAAGGATGAGTTCATGTCTTTGTGGGGGCATGGATGAAGCTGGAAACCATCATTCTGAGCAAACTATCACAAGGACGGAAAGCCAAACACCGCATGTTCTCACTCATACATGGGAATTGAACAATGAGAACACTTGGACACAGGGTGGGGAACATCACACACTGGGGCCTGTTGTGGGGTGGGGGGAGGGGGAGGGATAGCATTAGGAGATATACCTAATGTAAATGACGAGTTAATGGGTGCAACACACCAACATGGCACATGTATACATATGTAACAAACGTGCAGTTTGTGCACATGTACCCTAGAACTTAAATTATAATTTAAAAAATGAAGTCTTTATCAAAGAAAAAAAAAACTTTCCATTATCAGACTTCTTCCCACATCTCAATGGCCAGAATCAGGTCAGCATGCTCATTTCTGCTCACCACTGTCAAGATGAATGACAAAACTCTGCATGGCTTAGACCGATCATCTGATGAGGGGTAGGTATTTTGGAGTCATCCACAATGTCTTCCATAATCAATTATATTTTTATTTACACTTTCATATTTTTTGGAGGTACACCTATTTGCAACTTTTGCTGTTGATCGAAAAAAAATGCTGATAACTGCATAGATACGAGTTGCATATCTTGGACTTTCTTCTGTCTACTAAGCATTTTTACCTGAATCTAACATACTTTCTGAAATTCAACATTTTGAAATAAGCTCTTAGTTAGTCTTCCTCTCTAATGTAGTATGACTTTTTGTTAGTGGGTAGGATTACTATCCACTCAGTTACTTTACAGAGAACATTTAGAGTCAACCCACACAGCATATATTCTCACACACCTATACCTAACCGTTTACCAAATCTAGTTGGTTTTGCCCCAAACTATTGACTCAGTCTTCTCCTCTCTATTCCCATTACTGCTTTCCTGGTCTAGACCACTTCATTCAAAATGCTGAAGAGACATGGTATGTTCAAATGCCTCCCACTTCTGAGGCATACTGAGGCATATATATATATTATATATATGAAAAGAGGCTGTAAAAAATATATACACACATATATCACCTATATAATATATACACACATAAAATTCATATGTACACAAATATGTGCATGTGTGTGTATTTTATGTGTATATATAACATGTGCGTATACATATATTCTTACAACCTCCTGTCCCATTACTGACTCTCATATAAAATAGTGCTTGAAACATATAAACTACTACTACTACTAATTCCTTAACCATAATTTGTCTCCGTTCTGGCTTCTTTTTATGTTAAGTTTCAGCTTAGATGAAAATTCCCTTCCCTGGAATTGTCAATGTTCTTAGTAAATTTTATTTACACAATCCAGATAGATAATAGATAAGCTTCAGGTCGTTAAATCTTTCTAGATTCTCTGCCTTGCTCCACAGAGAATAAAGTACTACTATTTCTCCTTGCTATCTATACATTGCTACTTCATCTAGTAGGCTGTGGTAAACGTGAGGGCAGAAACCAAGATTCAGCTTTGCATCTCAGAGGCTAACATAATGCCTGCCACATAAGTGTATTTTATTGTATTGTAGCTTTTACTTTAGGTTCAGGGGTACATGTGCAGGTTTCTTATATAGGTAAACTGCATGTCATAGGGGTTCAGTGTACAGATTATTTCATCCCCCAAGTAATAAGCATAGTACCCCATACATATTTTTTTTTCTAATCCTCTCCCTTCATCCCTCCACTCTTAAGGATGCCCTGATGTCTGTCGCTCCCCTCTTTGTGTCCATGTGTTCTTGTTGTTTAGCTATCATCTCTCATTTATAAGTTAGAACATGCAGTATTGAGTTTTCTGTTCCTGCATTAGTTTGCTTAGGATTGTGGCCTCCAGTTCCATCCATGTTGCTGCAAAGAACATGATCTCATTCTTATTTTCTAGCTGTGTAGTATTGCAAATGTGGAATATGTACCACATTTCTTTACTCAGTCCACTTTGTGTATATGTACCATGTTTTCTTTATCCAATCTACTCTTATGGGTATTTAGATTGATTCCACATCTTTGCTATTGTGAATAATGCTTTCATGAACATAGCATGCATGTGTCTTTATGGTAGAATAATTTATATTGCTTTGGATATACACCCAATAATAGAATCACTGGGTTGAATGGTAGTTGTTTCGAGTTCTTTGAGGAATCATCGCACTTCTTTCCAAAATGACTGAACTAATGTACAGTCCTACCAGCAGTGTATAAGCATTTCTTTTTCTCCACAACCTCAGCAGCATCTGTTATTGCTTGCCGTTTTAATAATAGCCATTCTGACTGGTGTGAGATGATATCTCATTGTGGTTTTGACTTGGATTTCTCTATTGATCAGTAATGTTGAGCTTTTTTCATATGCTTGTTGGCCATATGTATGTCCTCTTTTGAGAAGTGTCTGTTCATGTCTTTTAACCCACATTTTAATGCTTTTGTGGTTTTTTTCTTGTTAATTTGTTTAAGTTCCCTACAGGTTCAGGATATTAGACCTTTGGTGTGCAGTTTGAAAATATTTTCTCCAATTGTGTATGATGTCTGTTTACTCTGATGATGGTTTCTTTTGCTACATAGGAGCTCTTTAGCTAGTTAGGTCCCTTGTCAATTTTTGCTTTTGTTGTGATTGTTTTTGGCATCTTCATCAAGAAATCTTTGTCAGATCCTATGTCCAGAATGGTATTTCCTAGGTCATCTTCCATGTATTCATTGTTTTAGGTATCAAATTTAAGTCTTTAATTCATCTTGAGTTGATTTTTGTATATGGTGTAAAGTGGGGGGTCCAGTTTCAATCTTCTGCCTATGGCTTAACAGTTCTCCCAGCACCACTTATTCAATAGGGATTCCTTTCTCCATTGCTTATTTTGTAGGCTTTTTTGAAGATCAGATGGCTGTAGGTGTGCACCCTTATTTCTGGCTTCCCTATTCTGTTCCTTTGGTCTATGTTTCTATTTTTGTACCATTACCATGCTGTTTGTGTTACTATAGCTCTGTAATATCCTTTGAAGTCAGGTAACAAGATGCCTCTAGATTTGTTCTTTTTGCTTAGGATTGCCTTGGCTATATGAGCCTCTTTTTTGGTTCCATATGAATTTTTAAATAGTTTTTCCTAATTCTGTGAAGAACATCATTGGTTTTTTGCTAGGGATAGCATTGAATCTGTAAATTGCTTTAAGTAGTGTGGCCATTTTAATGATATTGATGCTTCCTATCCATGAAGAAGGGATATTTTTTCATTTGTTTGTGTAATCTCTGATTTATTTAAGCAATGTTTGGTAATCATCATTGTAGAAATCTTTCACCTCCCTGGTAAACTGTGTTCCTAGTTATTTTATTCTTTTTGTGGCAATTGTGAATGGGATTGCATTGCTGATTTGGCTCTCAGCTTGGATATTGTTGCTGTATAGGAATGCTACTAATTTTTGAAGTTGATTTTGTATCCTGAAACTTTGCTAAAGCTGTGTGTCAGCTAAAAGAGCTTTTGGGCAGAGACCATGGGATTTTCTAGATATAGAATTATGTCACCTGCAAACAGGTATTCTTTGACTTCATCTCTTTCTATTTAAAAGTCTTTTATTCATTTCCCTTACCTGATTGCTCTGGCCAGGACTTCCAGTTATATGTCGAATAAGAGCGGTGATAGAGCTCATCCTTGTCTTGCTCCTGTTTTAAAGGGGAAAGTGTCCCGCTTTTGCCCATTCAATATAATGTTGGCTGTGGGTTTTTGATAGATGGCTATTATTTTGAAGTAAGTTCCTTCAATGCCTAAACATGAAGTAATGTTGAATTCTATCAAAAGCGTTTTCTGCATCTGTTGAGATGATCATGTGGTTTTCATTTTTAGTTCTGTTTATATGATGAGTCATACTTATTGATTTGCATATATTAAACCAACCTTACTTCCTAGGAATAAAGTCTACTTGATTGTGGAGGATTAGCTTTTTGATGTGCTGCTGGATTTGGTTTGCTTGTATTTTGTTGAGTATTTTTGCATCAATGTTCATCAAGGATATTGGCCTGAAGTTTTCTTTTGTTGTTGTGTCTCTCCAGGTTTTGATATCAGGATGATGTTGACCTCATAGAATGAGTTGGGGAATAGTTTCTCCTCCCCTGCCCTCCCTCCCTCCCTCCCTCCCTCCCTCCTTCCTTCCTTCCTTCCTTCCTTCCTTCCTTCCTTCCTTCCTTCCTTCCTTCCTTCCTTCTTTTTTGACAGAGTCTTGCTTTGTCACCCAGGCTGGATGCAGTGGCATAATCTCGGCTCACTGCAACCTCTGCCTCCCAGGTTCAAGTGATTCTCCTGTCTCAGCCTCCTGAGTAGCTGAGACTACAGGCACATGCCACCACGCCCGGCTAATTTTTGTATTTTTAGTAGAGATGGGGTTTTATCATATTGGCCAGGCTGTTCTCGAACTCCTGATCTTGTGATCCACCTGCCTCAGCCTCCCAAAGTGCTAGGATTACAGGCATGAGCCACCCTGTCCGGCCTAGTTTCATTTTTTGGGAATAGTTTCAGCAGGAATGGTATCAGTTCTTCTTTATAAATCTGGTATAATTTGGCTGTGAATTCGTCTGGTCCTAGGCTTTTGTTTTGTTGGTAGGCTTTTTATTACTAATTCAATTATGAAACTTGGTCTGATCACTGATTATTGGTGATGATCAGAGACCAGAGATCAGAGATCAGAGTTATTGGTCTGATCAGAGATTCATTTTATTTCTGTTTTAGCCTTGGGAGGTTGTATGTGCCCAGGAATGTATCCACTTATTCTAGATTTTCTGGTTTGTATGCACAGAAGGGCTCACAGTAGTCTCTGAGTGTTATTTTTTCTATTTCTGTGAGGTCAGTGGTAATGTCCCATGTCATTTCTCATTGTGTTTCTTTATATGTCATCTCTTTATTTCTTTATTAGTATACCTAGTGGTCTATCTTGTTAATTTTTTCAAATAATCAACTTATGGATTAGATAATCTTTTGCATTTTTTTTGGTCTGAATTTCCTTCAGTTCATGTCTGATTTTGGTTATTTCTTGTCTTCTGCTAATTTTGAGGTTGGTTTCTTCTTGTTTCCACAGTTCCTCTGGTTGTGATGTTAACTTGAAATTTTTCTCTCTTTTTGATGTGAGTATTTAGTGCTATAAATTTCTCTCTCAACACTGCCTTAGCTGTATCCCAGAGATTCTGGTATGTTGTATCTTTGTTCTCATTAGTTTCAAAAACCTTTTTGATTTCTGCCTTAATTTATTATCTGCCCAATAGTAATTCAGAGGCAGGTTGTTTAATTTCCATGTTATTGTATGGTTTTTAGTGACTTTCTTAGTATTGATTTCTATGTTTCTTGCACTATGCTTTAAGAGTATGGTTGGTATGATTTCATCTTTTTTAAAAAAATTGCTGAGGATTGTTTTATGTCTAGTTGCAGGATCTAGTTCAGGTCCTAAAGATCTGTGTTAATTTTATGCATCAGTGGTCTGATGCTGCCAGTGGGGTATTAAAGTCTCCCTTTATTATTGTTTGGGAATCTAAGTCTCTTCTTCATAGGTCTCTAAGAACTTGCTTCATGAATCAGGGTATTCCTGTGTTAAATGTGTATATATTTAGGATAGTTAGGCTTTGTTGTATTGAACCCTTTACCATTATGTAATACCCTTCTTTGTCTTTTGTGATCTTTGCTGGCATCAAGTCTATTTTGTCTGAATTTAGAATATCAATCCCTGAATTTTACTGTTTTCCATTTTCTTGGTAGATTTTTCTCAATCCTTTTATTTTGAGACTATGTATGTCATTGCATGTGAGATGGGTCTCTTGTAGAGAGCACAGCATTGGGTATCACTTGTTTATCCAGTTTCCCACTGTGTTTTTATTAGGGTGTTTAGCCTGTTTCCATTCAAGGTTAGTGTTGACAGATGCAGATTTGATCCTGTCATCATGTTACTGGGTTATCATGCAGACTTGTTTGTGTGTTTGCTTTATATTAACACTGGTCTGTGTTCTTAAATATGTTTTTGAAGTAGTTGATAATGATCTTTCCTTTTCATATTTAGTACTCCTTTCAGGACCTCTTGTAAGGCAGGTCTGGTGGTAATGAATTTCCTTAGCATTTGCTTGTGTGAAAAGAATGTTATTTCTCCTTCACTTATAAAGCTTAGTTTGGCTGGATATAAAATTCTTGGTTAGAAATTATTTTCTTTTAGAATGTTGAATATAGGTCCCTAGTCTCTTCTGGTTTGCAGGATTTCTGCTGAGAGATTTGCTGTTAGCTGGATGGGGTTCCTGTTGTAGGTAATCTGCCCCTTCTCTCTAGCTGCCTTTAACATTTTTAATTTCATTTGAACCTTGGAGAATCTGATGATTATGTGTCTTGGGGATGGTCTTCTTCTGTAGTATCTCACAAGGATTCTCTGCATTTTCTGAATTTAAATGTTGACCTTTCTAGTGAGGTGGAGGAAGTTTTCATGGATGATACCTGGAAATATATTCCCAAATTGCTTACTTTCTCCTTGGCTCCTTCAGGGATGTCAGTGAGTTGTATGTGTGGCCTCTTTACATAATCACATATTGCCAGGGGGGTTTGTTCATTCCATTTAATTCTTTTTCTTTATTTTTTTCTGACTTACTTATTTCAGAGAGCCAGTCTTCAAGCTCTGAGACATTTTACTCAGCTTGGTCTATTTGCTGTTCCTACTTGCAATTTTGCTTATAAAACCCTTGTAGTGTGTTTTTCAGCTCTGTCTGATCAGTTTTTTTTATATATATATAAAATAGGTATTTTGTCCATCAGCCCCTGTAGGATTTTATTGTACTCCTTAGATTCCTTGGATTAGGTATTGACACTGTCCTGCATCTTGGTGTTTTTCTTTATTATTCATTTTTGAATTCTTTTTCTGTCATTTCAGCCCACTTAACCACCCTTTCTGAGGGACTAGTGCGGTTGATTGGAGAAAAGAAGCCATTCTGGCTTTTTGAGTTGCCAAGGTTCTAGCACTTGTTCTTTCTCATCTGTGTGGGCTGGTGTTCCTTTAACTGTAGCATAATTTGAGTACAGTCAGCAGACCTCTTTTCTGGATGTTTTCAGAGGGCCAAGGCTTTGTGCTGGGTCACTGTTTGCAGCTGAATTCTTATTCTGGATTTTCTGGTGATCAGGTGGTATATTAGCAAAGTATCTTTGATGTTGACGTTTTGGTCTGTGACCCAGTACATGGCACTTAAGCATAATGGCCACTAGGCAAGCCCTTGCTCAGCCACTTTGCTCCTCTGTATTTCCTCATCGTTGCAGCCAGGCTCCCACTTAGTGCTCCGTGCTCAGATAGTGTGGGCTCCTCTCCCACTCAAGTGCTGGCTGTAGATTTCATCTCAGCACTCCCAGGCTGCACACTGAGGCTCTGGGGCGAGCTCGGGCTTTTGTTCCCTCCCCAGCTTGGAGGCAGCAGGGGAAGGGACCTTAGCAGTGGTTGTGGCAGACAGTCTTTCACTTGTCTCTCGGGGATCCACCCCAGAGAGATGTGGAGCCACTGTCAATCGATGTGATCAGCCTGGAATGGAGTGGCTGCACTGTGGACCCAAGCTGGGGGGCTCTGCCTGGTAACAAGCAGGAGAGGTGGTTGGTAAACTGGCCTCTTTTCCTTAGGCAGCTGCAGCTTGTTGGAGGTGTAGTTAATCTTCCCAGTCTTTGCTCCTTCCCCAGTCCGAGAGCAGCAAGGGCAGTGCCACTGCAGTGGCAATGGGAGGGGGGCTTTTGGTTACTTCTTGGTGCTCCACCTCAGAGACACACTGAGCAACTGCTGCTGGGAATGTTCAGCCAGGAAGTGGGGTGGTTGTGCTGCTGCCCTGAGCTGCCGGGTCTGCTTGTTGATGAGTATGGAGGTCCAGGGCTCACAAGGAGGAGAGACTGAGCTCTTCTTCATACGGGGAGTGTGGCATGCTGGGAGCATGGGTGAAGCCCTCAGGATCTTTCCTTCTTCCTTATACTAAAGGCAGCAGGGGTAGAACCACTGCTGTGGCAGTAGCAGAGGGGATCGGTTACCGCTGGAAGCCCTCCCTAGGGAAACTCAGAACCATTACCGGTGGGAGTGCTCAGCTATGGGTGGAGTGGCTAATCTGTGGTCCTGAACCAGGGGCTCTGCCTGGTGAAGAGTGGGAGGCAGACGCACAGGGACGAGGCACTGAACTCTTCTGCTTATGGTGGCTGCCGTGTGCTGGAGGTTCCAGATTAGTGATTAGGCCCTTTGTTCCTACTCCAGCCCGAGGATCAGTGGGGCAGTATCACTGCAGCAGGAATGGCAGAGGGGCTGTGGATGTCTCTGGAATTTCCTCCTCAGAGAACTGTAGAACTGTCTTCAACTAAAGTGTTCAGGTGGGGGCAGGGTAGTTGTGCTAGAGTCCTAGGTTGGGAGGCCCTACCCGGTCAGGAGAAATGGGGTCCGGGACCTGCATGGAAAATAGCCTGGCTGTTTTCTTCTGTGGAGCAGCGGTGCTGTGCTGGGGATCTGTCCAGTCCCAGTCCTAGCACACGGTATTCACAGCCTGAAGGGAACAGCAGCAAGGTCTGCAAGACAGCAAAAAATGAAGCTTGCCTCTCCATCCCAGAGAATTGCAGAGCTGCCACTCGTCCAAGAGCCCCAGAGGGGTGGGAGCAGGAGTGCTGGATTGAGAGGTCCTGCGAAGTGAGAAGCAGGATTGTGGACCCAAGTAAAAGATGTGCTTGTTTTTTCCCCACAGGGCAGCTGTGATGTGCTGGGATCCACCTGTCCCTAGTCACCATGCATGCTCTGGAGACGGAGGGCAGCCATCAGAAAGGTGTGTGAAACAGCGAAAGTGGCAGCCCTCTTCTCCCTGTGGGAGCTTCAACCCAGGAAAGTGCAGAGCTGCTACCAGCCTGAGAGCCCCAGCAGCGGGTGGCTGAAGTCCTAGGCTAGGGGGCCTTAACCTGGAAAATGCAGTGGAGGTGAGGCCTGCAGGCCATCACTGCTCAGCCCTCTGCCTCTGGAGTCCATCACTGCTCAGCCCTCTGGACCTGCAGTCCATCACTGCTCAGCCCTCTGGATCTGGAGTCCATCACTGCTCAGCCCTCTGGACCTGCAGGCCATCACTGCTCAGCCCTCTGCCTCTGCAGTCCATCACTGCTCGGCCCTCTGCCTCTGGAGTCCATCACTGCTCAGCCCTCTGCCTCTGGAGTCCATCACTGCTCAGCCCTCTGGACCTGCAGGCCATCACTGCTCAGCCCTCTGGACCTGCCGGCCATCACTGCTCAGCCCTCTGCCTCTGGAGTCCATCACTGCTCGGCCCTCTGGATCTGGAGTCCATCACTGCTCGGCCCTCTGCCTCTGGCGTCCATCACTGCTCGGCCCTCTGGACCTGCAGTCCATCACTGCTCAGCCCTCTGGATCTGCAGTCCATCACTGCTCGGCCCTCTGGATCTGGAGTCCATCACTGCTCGGCCCTCTGCCTCTGGAGTCCATCACTGCTCAGCCCTCTGCCTCTGCAGTCCATCACTGCTCGGCCCTCTGCCTCTGGAGTCCATCACTGCTCGGCCCTCTGCCTCTGGAGTCCATCACTGCTCAGCCCTCTGGACCTGCAGGCCATCACTGCTCAGCCCTCTGCCTCTGGAGTCCATCACTGCTCGGCCCTCTGGATCTGGAGTCCATCACTGCTCGGCCCTCTGCCTCTGGCGTCCATCACTGCTCGGCCCTCTGGACCTGCAGTCCATCACTGCTCAGCCCTCTGGATCTGGAGTCCATCACTGCTCAGCCCTCTGCCTCTGGAGTCCATCACTGCTCAGCCCTCTGCCTCTGGCGTCCATCACTGCTCGGCCCTCTGGACCTGCAGTCCATCACTGCTCAGCCCTCTGGATCTGGAGTCCATCACTGCTCGGCCCTCTGGATCTGGAGTCCATCACTGCTCAGTCCTCTGGACCTGCAGTTCATCACTGCTTAGCCCTCTGCCTCTGGAGTCCATCACTGCTCAGCCCTCTGGACCTGCAGTCCATCACTGCTCAGCCCTCTGCCTCTGGAGTCCATCACTGCTCAGCCCTCTGCCTCTGGCGTCCATCACTGCTCGGCCCTCTGGACCTGCAGTCCATCACTGCTCAGCCCTCTGGATCTGGAGTCCATCACTGCTCGGCCCTCTGGATCTGGAGTCCATCACTGCTCAGTCCTCTGGATCTGGAGTCCATCACTGCTCAGCCCTCTGGACCTGCAGTTCATCACTGCTCAGCCCTCTGCCTCTGGAGGCCATCACTGCTCAGCCCTCTGGACCTGCAGTCCATCACTGCTCAGCCCTCTGAATTTGGTCCCTTTCCTGTGGGTGCGCGAGGGATCCTGGCCTCCCCTGTTGCTGGAGCTGTAGCCACTAAGCCTGAACGCCAGGGCATCCAAGGACTCCACATGTGCCTGAGCAAGGACTCTGCCCAGACTCCATGGAGCTCTGCATGTCAGTCTGAAGGCCCTGGTCAAGTGAAGAGATCTCCTAAACCCAAGGCTGCAAAAGTCTATGGGAAAAGTATGTGTCCCCAGGGACTCTCACTCACTCACTCTCTTACTCACTCACCATTTCCCCATGGTGGAGAAGCCTCCCCTAGTTCTGTGCCATTCCTGAGTGGGTGGTCATCCTATCTCACTCCTCTCCACTCTCTTTGGGTTGAGTTGTTTCCTTGATTAATCCCATTGTGTCCTCCTGGATGTTTCAGTGGAAGATCTTGTATTTACTTGCCACATTTTCCTTTCTCCATCAGAGTGGCAAATACTGGCTGCTTCTAGTCAGTTTTCTTGGCTTTTGCCTCTGCTTTGTTGATAATGCAGATAGGTCCAGTGGATAGTTGTGATAATATTTAGAAACATCATATTTGTGCTTTCAGAGGCTATACAAATTGCTGAATAACTGTAATGTAACAACCCTTTGAGTCATTTGATATTACCCTTAGAACGATCTAGGTGTTAATGTCAATTGTAGTAAAGGCAGGACTCAAACTAAATCCAGTGTCTATGGACATAATCATGACCCTGATTGTCACCATGAATAAACAAGTCATTGGGTAAATGACTTTGCCCTATTGTTTCACCATCATCCAGAAAAATTCTCTCAAAACCACTACGTGTCTGGCCAGGTGCAGTGGTTCATGCTTATAATCCCCACACTTTGGGAGGCTGAGGTGGGTGGATAACTCGAGGCCAGGAGTTTGAGATCATCCTGGCCAATGTGGTGAAACCCCATCTCTACTAAAAATACAAAAATTAGCCTGGCATGGTGGTGCACGCCTACTACTCCCAGCTACTCAGGCTGAGGCATGATCATCACTTCAGCCCGGAAGGCAGAGGTAGCAGTGAGCCAAAATCATGCCACTGCACTACAGCCTAGACAACAGAGAGAGACTCTGTCTCAATAACAACAACAACAATAACAAAAACACAACACTGCACCTCGTTTATAATTGCTGGGTTGATATACTTGTCCTCTGATTTTCTAATAGTGTAAATAATTACAAATATAAAATAATTTTATGTAAAATTCTACAGCAATTAGCAGGTTGCTTGCATGTATTCATTCCTAAAATATTTGTTGAGTTTGTATTTTTTTCTAAACACTGTACTTTGTGATTATCCTTCACTTCCCGTGAATGACCTAGAAAAATCATGACTACCTCCTAATTCAAGCCTAAATTCATGTTGCCAGGCTACTGAAAGGCATTTACTTTATGAATTTTTTACTCTTTATACTCACTCTTCTACTCCTTACATGAAAATAGGTTACCATATTATCACTTAGATTGTTTAAAATTGAGGATTTGTCCATGTATGTGTGTTATATGTGTTATTGGCTACATTTGGAAATATGTTTGTGCTTATTACGTTCAAATAATAAATAATATTTTACCTATTTTAAAATAAGAGCTGAGAGAGTAAGAAAAATAGCCATAGAAACAACTGAATAAATGCTACTTTAAAAAAAGACCTCTGTAAATGAATATTTTTTATGGAACTATAATTTATTTCCTTCTGGAAAATGATATAATCACCACTAGGGATAAATATTATCATGAGAAATACATCTTAATCACTTTTTCCAAGCTAAAGGAAGTTTATTAATGACTTTTAAAAAAATAGCTGTTGTGATCAAGGCTAGCCAGTTCTTCAAGTTTCAAAAATTTACAGAAAGCAAAGTTGAGAATGGATCAATAAATTTATTTAGAAAGAGACTTTGTTCTTTCAAAATAAAGATACTTGCTCTTATTGTTTTATTTTTTTATTGTTAGAATAAGATACCTTAAATAAGATTAATGTCTGCACTATGAAACATACTTTACCAGGTAAATGTCCACAAAAGTACCATGTTTAAACACAAGAGTTTCAAAAGTGTTATATGTCATATATGAATAAGGGTGAAGCAAAATCTAGGCATTACTATAATCAGAAATTAAGAAAATAAAATTATTTTTATAGGAAACACATGAACAAAAGTTATTCTAGAATTAGATCAGAGATTTCATACACTGAACATTCTTGGACTGCCTATCTCTGCCATCAACATCAATAATAAATTAACAGATTGCTAACTCCTCTCTGTCTTCTAAGTAAAACAGCAAGTCAATGAGAGCAGAGGTTCCTCCTTTGAAGTCAGGTAAAGGGGCTGCTGCAGTCCTGTCTTCTGATCATCTTTAAGCAGTGGCTGTCAACTGTCCCTGCTTTTGTTACCTATCTGATTCAAACTATGGGAGTCCACTGATGGGAAAGGAACTCAGTGTCTCTTGGACAAGAGCTCATTTCATTGCACTTTCCTTGTTTTCATCAAAGACAGCCACAAGCTCAGGACACTGTAGGTGTCACATCTATGAGGTTCTTCATCATGGAGAAACCTAGGAAAGAGACCATCTTCAGAATTTCATATCGTGTTACAGAGTTGGAGTGCTTCCCTCTACCTATGCAGGTTCCACTGAAAGAAGACTTTTCCTAAATTCTTCACACAACTTGCTCCTCATGGACTCTGGAGAAAATGGAAATTATACTTCCTTGATGACTTCAGCATCAGGATATGAGAATGGGCTATCTTTTCTGTCTCTCTGCCGATATCAGCACAGTGAAATTCTTGACCATGCCACAAACTTTGTGGAAACGTTTCTGTATTTATAGAAAATAAGATCAATTCAGAAGATGTTAGGACCTTTTGTGTTGGCAAAGAATATTGACAACACAGTGTTTTTTTTTTTTTTTTTAATGAAATATATATAGAGAGACTGAGGATTCTGGCATGGACAAGGTAGGCAGTATTCCATGTGTAGACACAGACCATAATAGTTCTTGACCTTGGCTTCAAATAACCATTCATAGAGTGCAATACTCACTGCTGTTTTTTTTGTTGTTGCTTCTATTTGAATATTTGCCTTTTACCCAGAATATCTAAGCAAGTGATATGTTGGGTTAAGGAAGCTTGTAATGTGACAATATAAAATAATAAGTTATTTTTATATAGCCAAGAGGCTGTTTTTATAGTGTCTAGATGATATATGTAGGTTGTTAAAAAATATAGCAGGCAGGGCATGTGAGACCTTAGGCCAGCAGCAGAAAACCTGTCCTGGGTAGTGATAAAATAGCCCAAGGCATCTGGAGACTTTACCTGGCACAAGATTTGTGTGCAAACTGCTGTGGCATGTCTATAAACAACACATGGGCCTGTCTTATTACATATAGAAATAAACTGAGAGGGAGCTTTGTAAGAATTCTATAGTCAACACTGCTTTAATTAGTAAACAGCTGATTCAATTGAATCCTTGTGAATTTAAAGATATATCAATAGAAAATGTCAAATTAAAATACAAAGATACAAATAGTTAAAAATGATAACAAGAACAGAGTATCTAAGAGCTGTGGGACAATATAAAGTGGTTTAATACACATTCATCCGAAGTCTCAGAAGAACAAGAGGCAGAGAATGGGACAAGATAAATATTTGAAAAGATAATAATTTACACATTTTCAAATATAATAAAAAAACAAAGAAAAATTTAATAAGCACTTTTACAAACATAACTGTATAAATATAAAAGTTCTACAAGTATCCATTTAAGTTAGCCATTTTTAGGTTTGAAAAAAAAATCAAGACCCAATTATGTAGAAAAAAATATATTTTAAATATAAAACAGAAAATTAACATTGCAAACAATAATCAAAAGATGATATAGCTATGTATCTGATGAAGTAGACTTCAGAACAAAGAACATAATTGGAAATGACAGATCATTCCATAATATTAACGGGCTAATTTACCAGGGAGGAATACAATCATAATGTGTACGCACCTAACAAAAATAGCCTTAAGATACATACATCTGGCACTGAAAGAAAAAAACTGCAGTCAAATCTACAATTATATTTGGAGACTTCAATACTCCACTCAGGTAATCACAAAACAAGTTGAAAGTACATAAGAGAATAAAAGACTGCAATGACACTTGAAGACAGCTTGATTGAACTGACATTTTTAGAACAGCAATCATATTAGGATGAACATTCTTTTTAAGTGCACAAAGAGAATTCATCATTTAAGGTCCATATTCTGAACCATAGAACAAACCTGGAAAAATTAAAATAAAATCATAGAGTGTATGTTTTCTGCTTATAGTGAAATTGGTTAGAAATCAAGAGTAGAAAAATATAAAAGAAAATCCCTCATATATTTGGAAATTAAATAACACATTTTTAAATAGCTCACAGAATAAGGTATTAGATCATCAGAAAGAAACTCATGAAATTTTTTGAATTGAATGAAAATAAAAAGACTCAAAATTTGTAGGATGCTGCATAAGCAGTTTGTAGAAGGAAGTTTGTTGTACCAAATGCTCAGAATAGAAAACAAAAAAGGTTTTAGATCAATAAGATAGACCTTAAGGAACTAGAGAAAGAAGAGCAAAATAAACTCCAAACAAGAAGAAATTAGGAAATAATAAAGACTATAAGTCTATAAAATAGAAGACAGAACAAAAATAGAGAAAATAAATGAAACCAAGACTGATTATTGGGAACAATCAATAAAATTAATAAACTTCTGTCCAGATACATTGAGTGAATATGGAAAGAATACACAACCATTATCAATATTATAAAGATAGTAGGCACATCTCTACAGACACTACAGACATAAAAAGAAAACAAGGGAATATTGTGAACAACTTTTCAAATTCTTTGCAAACTGAGTCACCCCTCCAGTAATCAGTAGTACCTCTAAATCTCTGTTATGGTCCCTTATAACTATAAGAGAGCTCATAACAAGAGGTTATAAGCTTACAACTTACAACACTCAGTACTGTGTTCTGGGATTATGATAGTCCTTGGGATAGCTGCTGTCAGAATTGGAGGTCGGACCCTTTAAATTTGGTTAGTTGTGTCCTGAATTGGGAAATCGCTGTTCACCCATTAAAACTTTAGAAGTCCAATGTGCTATCCACAGCACCCTGCAGTCTAAACACTTTAAAAAATAAAAAATGCATCTGGGTTTGGCATTGAGCTAATAAAACTCCTGAGATTATAAAAAAAGTCATCCTCATCCCTGAGATGTGGCCAGGCTGCAGTTGCTGCAGGAACAGCACCTCCCTTCAGGCATCACGAGAGTTTCTGGGTAAGAGTTAAATAGAAGAAGAAAATGTTGCATGGGGGTAGAATTGTTTGTTTAAGATATGCATTTTTTTAAACTCTGGGGTTTACCTCATAAGAATGAGATAGTTTTATTTTGGATTTTAATTTCCTTGAATTTTTCAGCACTTTAAGAGGCTATGATAATTACATAAGAGAATCAAAAATTGGGGCATTTTTTAATGTAGTTGTGTTTTATTAAAATACCTTTATGAAGCATTTAACCTTGCGGCAGGTCTCTGATAGGCTATCTACAACAATGTGGTGTAAGATACAGTATGTAGAGCACATTTTCTGTCTCGAATGAAGAGAGCATCAACATTTATTGATATACATTTGAGAACCTTTTGGGAGTAAATAATTACTAACAAATAGCAATTCCTGGGAGATGCAGAAGAACGAATTGGTTAATTTGGGATCAGTGGGGCTTTGTGAATGTTAGAACAAGATGGCCTTTATATGGTTCTGTTTACCTCTCCAAGGAGGATACAGAAAAAACAAAAAAACAAGTAAACATAGAAGAGGTTAAAGCCCATATTTATACATAATTAAGAATATTGTCTAATGTTAAAATAGGACTTAGCTTTCTCTAAGCCTTATTATATCTATACAATAAAATTTTTATTAAACAATACTCGCTTCTGGCACCTTTTTACCTATGAGAAGAAGAGTCGTTTAGAGTTTGGTAGAAGAAGGTATGAAGGTAGAGATCAGCTCCCTGGGAGCCAGCTGCCGAAGTTGTTTTCTCCTCTAAGAATTCAGTTTTATAAGGAGCAGGTTCCACTATTCGAGGTCATTAGGTTGTCCAGCTGTGCCCAAGAAAGGCTGAATATGGCACAATATTAAGAAGTCTAGTGTTAATTTGCAACCAAGCCATGTTCTCTACTATAAGCTTTATGAACAATAATACCAACATATTCCTCCCCATTTTGACTTCTTATTCTTTAAATTTCAACTGGTTCAGATATTAGGATGTGGTGAAACAGGGCTATTTAGCCATTTTCCTCTGACCTTTCCATTTTCTTTTCCATCTCTGAGCTATCCATTACCAAGAAATGAATGTGAGATGGCAAAACTTACCTTTGGACTCCGTAAGTCACATTAATTTGTTCCGTGAAGGAATTAGTTTATTATCAACATTAATACTTTGAACTATATATTAAAGGAATAAATGTTTAATACCTAGCTATTAACATATAATTTTAAAATTCAATAACATTTATCCTACATATTTTAAAGTTAGTATTTTACATAACAATTAGAAACATATTATTCATTAACATTTTATTTAGCTACCTTTTATTGTCAAAGCAACCTTTCTCAACTACTACGTTGTAGAAAAGTTATTGTTTCTTAATTCCATTTTAACAATTGGACTTGTAATATACATTTTTTTAAATGTCTTTGCTTTCCAACCTTTAGCTACTGATTATAATTACCATACTTTGAAAAGATTCAAACTATTATCGATGTTTGTATCTGCATAATTTTGAACAACTGATTTTGCATTTTAAGACCATTTAAAAGAGGGGTATCAACACCTCAAACTTTCATGAGGAAAACTGTTATAAAAATGTTTCGTGAGTATGCTTTGTATGGCACTATTATAAAAGATGTTATTATTATGTATATCTATAAGTGTATATTTTAAATGATAGTATTCCAGTATGTGAGAAAATCCTACAAACAATGCATTTCCCTGCTGGCAGAAGTATCATGTAACCTTCAGTGATAAACTCTCCTTCTGCCTCTTGTACTAGGCTGGCTATCTCAAGGTCAATACTCTTACTGGGCTCTCAAATGATCCACTTATTAAATAGTTAACTGACATAACCAATCAATGCATTTTTGTGAATAACTTTATAATAATATACAAATATTTATGATATTTACAATAATGTACAAATGTTTTTAAAAGTTAATATACATGTATTAAAGTGTAATATACTTTATATTATATATAAATATTAATACATAATCTATAAAATTACAATATTATATATTAATATTATACAATATTTTATTAATGTACAATATACAAATATCAGCAACATGCAAATATTAAAGTATAATAGTTTACAGATATATTTAATTTTCTGCCAATGCTGTCTAGTACAGCTAAAGCTATGAGTAGGACAAGTGCTTTCTCTGTTATCATGGAGCTCAGACCAGCTGCCTCTTCATCCACTTCTGCAAAAAGTCCAATTGTGCACCAAAAGTGAAAGCATTTTTGACATTTGAAAAATTGTGTCCAACAATCATTTTTTTTCTTTTTATGTAATTGGCATATTTTACAGATTGGATCACATTTTCTTGAAAAATCATTAAAATAGAGAGGGAGCTACACATTAAAAAATATTTGTTATGCATTTCCTACATTAGAGTAACATTCAACAATGTTTTGTGTATCCTAGCAAACATATAAAAACGAAGAAAATACATATTGTACCTTTGTTAATTACATTATGAGAAACTACTTAATTTCTTTTAACTTTCTTTTCCATGTAGATATTTAACTTAGAGGTATTTCCTTGTCAATTCATGTAGCACTCAGTTATTATTTTACAACTACTGTCCTTGTAGTCCACAATATGCTTGTACAGTAGACTTTTAAGTTCATTTCAGAGTAGCCATTTAGTATCTCTGCAAGGTTTTACTATTGCAGACAACATCACAGGGAATGTGGCTGTAC
Organism: Macaca thibetana thibetana; assembly: GCF_024542745.1. Classification (NCBI taxonomy): domain Eukaryota; kingdom Metazoa; phylum Chordata; class Mammalia; order Primates; family Cercopithecidae; genus Macaca; species Macaca thibetana. The sequence goes on along the minus strand of NC_065583.1, from coordinate 164,505,792 downwards.
AGGTCTCTGTGCACATTGCAAGTAGTTGCTTTGGATATATGCCTAGAAGGAGATTTGCTAAATCAAATGACACATATACTCAGATTTTGCTAGAGATGTGACATTGCCAACCAGAAGAAAATCAGTATCAATTTAAGCCTTTTTCCAACAATGTATGAAATTATGCACTTTCCATCACCATGTTCCATAATGAATTTCATCACATTAAAAATTTTTGAAAGAAAAATAATGAAGCAAAATTATACACCATGTTTTCTTGAAATACACACTTTCTTTATAAATACTGAGGTTGAATATCTTTTTATACACGTATTGGCCATTAACACATCTTGTGTATTTAATCTGTAAATTTATTTTCATATTCCTTGCCTCTTGTTTTACTTATCATTAATTAATTACTTAAAATTTTAGGCAATTAAAATACTGAAAAAAGAGGTAAATTCAACCCAAATCCCACAAGGAAAGATAAAATGATTATCAACTTGATTTTAAATGTCCTTTTTATGCAATTGCATAAATTAGAAAGGATCTTATTAGGCATGTAATTTTTCAAGAGCCTTTTATTTTATTTGAACATAAGATGTGGTCCTTTATTATATGAATTACCATATAAATTCAACTATTTTAAAATGGTAAACTATTCACCCTTTGTATGGCTATACTTAATTTCTTTAATGTCCTATGGATGAACATTTCGAATGTGGACATTTATTTGATATTATAGGCAGCATTTCATTGACAATCCTTATGTGTGTATGCATCTGTGTGTATACAAGCACACACGCACCTTTCTACATTATCATCTTAGGATATGTTCACTGACCAGAAGCAGCTGAAGCAAATGATATGCACATTTTAAAATTGGCGTATATTATAAAACTGCCTTTTATAAAGCTTGCAAAAACTTGCAAATTACTACAGAACTGGTTTTCGTGTTGAAATAACAAATTCCTAAACTACAGAGTTACTTTTTCTCATTCAATGATCAGTTACAAAGCTAAAGTATTTCATTATCGCTTTTATTGGAATTGATTCGTTAATGTGGTTAATACATGTTGAATATTTATTGGACAATTGAGTTATATTTACTTCTTTATGAGTTATTTATTCATGTTCCTTGGCTACATTTCTCTTTGGAATTGATCTTTTTAATACATATATATGAGAGTGCTTAAAATTTTACCAGTGATAAGATTGGATAGATATTTCTCAGTTTATCATTTTTAAAACATATTTGCATCATGTAGAATTTGGAATATTTACATACTTTCATCTACAGTAGCATTAATAATAGGTACAATTAGTCATTTCATTACTTGGACAACTAATTTTTCTGGTTCAGCATTTTAAAATTAAACAGCAACTTATTTGTTGCTATATTTCCAGATTAATTACATCTATAGGTCTTGCACTAGTATACTATTATTTAATTAATTTTATTATAATGCGTTTTGAGAACTGGGTAAAAATCTTTGTTAGTGTTTATTTCAGACTTACCTTTATTAGTCTATATTTTATTTCTGTTTTTGTCTTCTTATATTAGTCTTTATTAGCCATATTATTTAATTCAATTTATTAAAATGTGTTTTGACAAATGGATCAATATCTCCCTATATTAGTCATTGTTTTAGAAATTTGAAGCTATTTTATATGTTTTACTTTCAAAGATGAATGTTGAAATCATTTGTGATTGAAAAATGGACAAACGGGCACTCCATTAAATAGCCGTAGACGGACCTCGGCTTTCTCTCGGCCTTAGCGCCTTTTTCTTGGAAACCTCTGCTCCGTGAGAGCCAAGTGGAGGAAGAAGCGAAAGCGCAGGCTGAAGCGCCAAAGAAGAAAGATGAGGCCGAGGTCCAAGTAAACCGCTAGCTTGTTGCACCGTGGAGGCCAGAGGAGCAGAAACATGGAACGCCGGGCGCTGGGGATGCTGGTACAAGCTGTGGGACTGCATGCTACTGTCCAGAGCTTGTCTCAATGGATCTAGAACTTCTTCGCCCTCTGATGGCCGGTCACCTCTGAGGCCCACCTTGCTCATAACCAAAGCTGCCCATGTTGGTCCTCTGCCCTGGACTTGTGACACTCTGGACTATTTCTGTGTTTATTTGTGGCCGAGTGTAACAACCCTATAATAAATCACCTCTTCCGCTCTTTTAGCTGAAGAATTAAAAAAAAAAAAAAAAAAAAGGACAAAGGATCTGAACAGACATTTCTGAAAAGAAGACCCGCGAATGGCCAATACGTGTATGAAAAAATACTCAACATCGCTCATTATCAGGGAGCTGCAAGTCAAAGCCACAATTGAGTATCATCTCACTCCAGTTAGGACGGTTATTATCAGAAGCAAAACAAATATTATCAGAAACAAATGGTGGTGAGAATACGGAGAAAAGGGAACGCATATGCTTTCGATGGGAATGTAAACTAGTACGGGCAATTTGGAGAACAGTATGGACATTCCTCAGAAAACTACAGATAGAATTACCATATGGGTCCAGCAATCCCACTGCGGGGCATTCATCCAAAGGAAACTAGTGTACCTAAGAGGTATCTGCACCCCATGTTTATCGGAGCAGTATTCACAGTAGCCAAGACACGGAAATGAACCTAGGTGTACAACAGCAGATGACTGGATAAAGAAAATGTGGTATATGTACACAGTGGAGTACTGTTCAGCCATAAAGAGTAATGAAATGCTGTCATTTGTGGCAACATGGATGGAACTGGAGGATGTCATGTTAAGCGAAATAAGCCAGGGACAGAAATTAAACACTACATGTTCTCACTCAGATGTGCAAGCTCAAACAAGTTGATCTCATAGAAGTGAAAAGTACAGCAGAGGATACCGGGGCTGGGAAGGGTAGGAGGAAGGGAGAGGATAGGGGGAGATATGTTAAATATGTTAAAGGATACACAATTACAACTGGATGGAAGGAATAAGTTCCAGTGTTCTATACCACTGTTGGATGAGTACAATTAACAATAATTTATTGTTTTAAATAGCTAGAAGGAGGATATTTAATGTTCCCAACACAAACAAATAACAAATGGTTGAGATGGTGGATATGCTAATTATCCTGATCTAATCACTATACATTACATGTATGGAAACATCACCATGTACCCTACAAATATGTACAATTATTATGTGTCAATTAAAAAAATAAAATTAAAAAAAGTGTTTGTAAAGTATCAAGCAAATCTAAAACTCATGGAAACATTTTAATGTACAAAAGTATTATCGGGCCAGGGGTGATGGCTTGCGCCTGTAATCCTGGCACTTTGGGAGGCCAAGACGGGCAGACCACATGAGGTCAGGAGTTTCAGATGAGCCTGGCCAACATGGCAAAACCCCATCTTTACTAAAAATACAAAAATATAGGTGGGCGTGGTGGTGGGCACCTGTAATCCCAGCTACTGGAGAGGTTGAGGCATGAGAATTGCTTGAACCTGGGAGGCAGAGGTTGCAGTGAGCCAAGATCGTGCCACTGCGTTCCAGCCTGGTTGACAAAGTGGGACTGTCTCAAAACAACAACAACAAAAATATTATTGACAAATTCAATGAAATCTCAATGAAACTATGACAGATTTTCTGGATAGAAATCCGCAAACAAATTCAAAACTTATGGGAAAATGCAAAGTACCGGGAAGAGCAGAAATAATTCTGTAAAAAAAAAACCCAAACAGGAAGGCTTATGCTTCATTAACTTGTCTTAATAATGCTAAGACTTGTTATAAACCAAAATCATTGTGGTATTAGCATAAAATAGACAAGTAGATAGATAGACAGAATGTATTGTCTAGATTGGTTCATGCCTATATAGTAAACTGATTTTTGACAAAGGTGCTGAGATAATTCTATGGTGAAAATGTAATATTTTCAATAAATGATTTTATTTATTAATAAATGTTTGTTTATTAAAATAAACAAAATACAGGGATGCTGGATCATCCACTGAATATCTTTTAAGATAAAACATAAAATTTTACCCTTACTTCATAGCATGCACAAAAATTAACTTGTAATGTGTCTTATGATGATCCATGGACATAAGATAACACTTACAAGCATAAAACTTTCCAAAGATGATATTTTCAAATTTAGGGTGGCCAAAGATTTCTTGACAAACATTAAAAGCTCGATCAGAAAAAAAAAAATGATATGTTAGACTTGATCACAATTAGAAACTTCTGTTTCTCAAGAGCTACGGTTAAGAAAGCAAACAGGGAAGCCCCAGACGTGGAGACAATATTTGTTACACATGTATCTGACCAAGGGTTTGTATACATAATACACAAATAATTATTTTTTAAAATAAAGAATTCTTACCAGTCAGGAACTGAGTTTCAAATTTTAAAAATTGGGTCAAATATCTCAACAGAAATTTCACAAAACAAGATATAAAAGTTGCTGATAAGCACTTATTATTCTTCAGGAAAAGTAAAATTAACATAATGAAATAATACTGCACAGTGATTAGAATGATTAAAATGAAAATGACTGGTGAAATGTTGGGACTGGTAGATCTTAGATGACCCCTAAGTGTTCTCACATTTTCACATAAATGCTCTTGTGTAAACTCCTACTCTTGAATAACTTCCTTCTAATAGGAAGACATTCCTTCTAATAACTTCCTTCTAACAGGATAGACAGCAATGTGGAAGCAATACAAACTTTGAAACTGTGAGAAGGGCTTATACTGTTGTAGTCTTTGTATTAGTTACCTAGGGCTACCATAACAAATGATCACAAACTAGGTCATTTGAAATAACAGGAATATATTTTCTCACGGTTCTGGAGGCGAGACGCCTAAAATCCCAGTGTGGCAGGGCCCTGCTCCCTCTGAAGGCCCTAGGGGAGAAAGCTTCCTTGCCTCTCCCAGCTTCTGGTGGTTGCTGGTCGTTCTTATGCCCCTTGGCTTGCAGCAGCATCATCCAATCCTGGTGTCTGACATCATATGATGTTCTCCCTTTTGGGGACATCTATATGGCTAAATTTTCCTCTACTTATAAGAACACCATTTGTTAAATTTAGGGTCTACTCTAATTCAGTGTGACCTCATCTTAACTGAACACAAAGACCCTGCCAGGACCCTATTTGCGAGTAAAGATCCAACTCACAGGTTCCGGGTGGATGTGAATTTTGCTAGGATTCTATTCAGCCTATTATAATCTCCTTTCAATAAATCTATGATCCTAGTTTAATAATGAGAAAAACATCAGACAAACTAAAATTGAGGGACATTCCACAAAATATGTCACCAGTACTCCTCCAAACTGCTAAAATTGTGAAAAACAAGACAAAAAAAAAAAAAAAAGCTGTCACAGTTCAGAGTAAGGAAAGAAAACATAATGACTAAATATAATATGGTAACCTGGTTTGAATCCTGGTACAGAGAAAAAGGGCATTAGTGGGGAAATTGACAGAATCCCAATAAAGCCTGGAGTTTCGCTGATAGTAAGTTTTTAAAGTGTTTGATAGGGAGCTGTGGTGGCTCAGGCCTGTTGTCCTGGCACATAAGGAGGTGAGGCTAGGCATTTGAGGCCAGCATGGGCAGTATAGAAAACTCTTATCTATATAACCAAAAGTTTTTGATAAATATATTATGGGTATGGTGAGGGTTATATGGGAACAATCTTATTCTTTCTTTTAAATACATCTAAAATGATTCCAAAAGAAATGACTTATTTTTTTAAAATGTAAGCTATAGGATAGACTTGAGAAATTTAATTTAGATTGGATGGTTTCAGACAGCTTTTTTGTGAGAACTTTAAGCTGCAAATAGAAATACAAATCCAGCCAATCTTACCAGTATTGGGGGATGAAGTCTCCTGGGCAGAACACATGGCCGGTGAACAGGTACTGTGAGTGAAAGATGCTTGCAGTATAGGAGAGGATGAAAAGAACTCAGAGTGACAGGCGACAAGTAGTTGAGACAGAGCCTGGCATAAAATTAAACTGAGCAGCAGGCTTCGAACAGGCCACATAAAAAATCAGAATTAAAAAGAAAGAAAGGCATTGCTACTGCACTTCCTATGTGCCAGAACTATTTTAAGCATTTTTCACACGCTAGCACTTTTCATTCTTGCCACAACTATATATGGTGTGTACTCTTATTATCTTCCATTTCTCTGGTAGAAAAACTGGTTCAGAGACTTAGTCACTTGTCTGAAGTCATTCCATTACTAAAAGGCAGAGCTGTGGCCATCTGGCTTCACAGTTTGTATTTATCCACTACACCCTTGCCCTGAATATAATGGAAGCCATGCTGACTCATTCTTCCTTAAAAGACTAAGCTATCAACTCAGAGAAGAGATGATGGTGATTGGGGTGAAATGGAGAGAAGTGAATGGGCTTGAGGAAACTTCCAGGTAAGATCAAATGCAACTGATGATATATGAGAGGCAGGTAATGAGAGAGAAGACCATATCAAGAATGACCATCCAACTTCTGGTTTGATTGGGTTATTTACTAAAGTAGGAAATGGCAAAAGAAGATGTTTGCTAAGGGACATTATGTTAGCAGTGGCAAATCCATATGGGTCTGCAACAACCTCAATTCTTGACTCTCAGAAGAAAGAATTTGACCAAGGGGGCAGAAAGCAGAGGCAGAGACTGGGACAAGTTTCAGAGTAGGAATGCAAGTTTATTAAAAAGTTTTAGAGTAGGAATTAAAGGAAGTAAAGCACACTTGGATGAGGGCCAAGCAGGCAACTTGAGAGAATCAAGTGCCTGTTGGACCTTTGACTTGGGATTTTATACATTGACATTCTGCATGTGCAGTGGCATGCCAGCCCTTAGGAGAGGCTGCATGTGCAGTACGTTTACTGAAGCTACCTGTATGCTCACTTGAGATGTTCTCCCCTTACCAGTTGAGCAATAGAGGAAGTTCACATACCAGTCAAACTCCACCATCTTGCCTCTTAGTGTGCATGCTTGAGCCTGCTTACCCAAATTCTGAGATCTTATGATCTTATCAAGAAGCTACTGGTCACCACTTTCAGGTGTTTTCTACTGGGAGACTGCCTTTCGCTGGCACAGGTTGCAACCAATTATTATTTGCACCTGACCATCGCCTGATGGTCACCCGACATTCCTTGAGGCAGGGTGGGGAGTTGGATGGGGAGCGGGGGGCTCTCTCTTGCCCTTCTTACATTTGACTATCTACCTATTCTAACAATTACAGATTTCTTTTTCATTAAGTTTGAGATGCTAAAGAAACACCAAGATAGATGTGTCTCAAGCTCAAGTATTGGATCATTTTCACCCTACTTCCCCAACATGAAGTAGAAGTATGTGAGAAGAATTGTCTCATTGCCCGGAGGATGGGAAGGCAGCCACAGTCCCATGGACAGAGGCTCAGACTGCCCTCCAGGTCACCACAAGTCTCTGTCTCTGGTAGCTGGCCAGGTATATCCTCTGAGAGCTCAGTCTATATAGTGGATTCTTTGCCTTGAGGCTGGGTTGCTTTTTCGTGCTGACTAGGTCACATCTCCCTTATTGTTTGTGATGCAGCTCTTCATGAATACATTGCAAGTATGTTGATTTACACATTAAGTCCTCCTGTGCCCTGTTTAGGAAAGAGCATCCCTTTCTTGGATGTAGGAGTAGAGAGAGGTTCCATATACATAAGAATTTTCCAGACAAACAGAACCAGGCTGGGCACGGTGACTTACGCCTGTAATTCCAGCACTCTGGGAGGCTGAGGCAGGTGGATCACGAGGTCAGGAGATCGAGACCATCCCGGCTAACACAGGGAAACCCTGTCTCTACTAAAAATACAAAAAATAGCCAGTCATGGTGGCGGGCGCCTGTAGTCCCAGCTACTTGGGAGGCTGAGCAGCAGAATGGCGTGAACCCGGGAGGCGCAGCTTGCAGTGAACCGAGATGGCACCACTGCACTCCAGCCTGGGTGACAAGAGCAAGACTCCATCTCAAAAAAAAAAAAAAAAAACAACAAACTGAACTGATAGGAGACAGATGGATATGAATTGATAGATCATTAGATAGGTAGATAATAGATCATTGGGGCCGAGCTCATTGGGTCATGCTTATAATCTCAGCACTTTGGGAGGCCGAGGCAGGCAGATTACCTGAGGTCAGGAGTTCGAGACCAGCCTTACCAACATGGTGAAACCCTGTTTCTACCAATAATACAAACATTTAGCTGGGCATGGTGGTGTGCCCCTGTAGTGCCAGTTACCTCAGGGAGGCAGTAGAGTTGCTTGAACTAAGGAGGCGGTTGTTGCAGTGAACCGAGATAAGCCACTGCACTCCAGCCTGGGTAACACTCCATCTCAAAAAAAAAAAAAAAAAAAAAAAAAAAATTGAGAATGTTGGATAGATAGGTAGGTTCATTTTAAAGAATTGACTCATGTAATTATGGAGGCTGAGATGTTCTATAATCTGCCATCTGAAAGCAGGAAACTCAGGAAAGCTGACGTAATTGTCCGATCTTGAAAACCAGGGAAGACTATGGTGTAAATCCCAGTCTGATGGCAGAAGATGATGTGAGCTGTCTTAGTAAAAGCTGTGAGGGAGGAAGAAAGGGAAAAAGGTCTCTTTTCTGTCTTTCATTCTATTCAGGCCCTCAAAGGATTGGATGACACCCAGTTGCATTGAGGAAGGCATTCTACTTTACTGAATTTACTCATTTTAACGCTCATCTCAAAGGCGGTTGGTTATTAGGATGGGAGGGGAAATGATGGGGAAAGGGAAAATGTTGATCAAAGGGTATAAAGTTACAGTTAGTGTGGAGGAATGAGTATTAGTGACCGATTGCACTGCATGGTAACCATAGTTAATTTAATAATATACTGTATATTTTTAAATTGCTGAAAGAATACATTTTTAATATTCTCAACACAAAAACGTTAAATTGGTGAGATTATGGATATGTTAATTAGCTTCATTGACTCTATAATGTATATGTAGATCAAAACATTACTTTGTATCCCATAATATACACAATTATTATTTGTCAATTAAAATAACAACCACAATAACAAATGCTAATCTCACCTGAAAACATCCTCACAGACATACCCAGAAACAGTGTGTACTCTGGGCACCCTTTGGCCAGCCAAGTTGACACATAAAATTAAGCTTCACAGGTTCAGAGGTGCTTAATCAGGTCCTCCCGTTAGACACAAGGCCATTGTTAAACTGTGATGCAGGCAACCCATGTGCAGAGAGCCAGGGAATGAGACCATTTTGCTGTCAGCCCTCAGCCTATTTTCACTCTGAAGGGGGAAGTCAGAACACATAGTGAACCACCTGACTTCCTTCCTCTTTACTTTGGAACCAGAGAGAACTTATTTCTCATTCCTAAATGCCTGGGACTTCACTGTATCTTACGTTCTTTTTTTCAAAGCTCATAACCCTTATCCCTTCTCTCTGGGTTACTGAATGCTGAAATATCTTTAGGAGAACATGAATTACTGGGAGAATGAAAATACACATCTCTAAAAATACAGTTTAGGCCGGGCACGGTGGCTCACGCCTGTAATTCCAGCACTTTGGGATGCCAAGATGGGTGGATCACCTGAGGTCAGGAGTTCAAGAACAGCCTGGCCAATGTGGTGGAAACCCGTCTCTACTAAAAATACAAAAATTAGCTGGGCGTGGTGGCAGGCACCTGTAATCCCAGCTACTCGGGAGGCTGAGGCAGGAGAATTACTTGAACCCAGAAGGTGGAGGTTGCAGTGAGCCAAGATTGTGCCATTGCACTCCAGCGGGGGCAACAAGAGCAAAACTCCATCTCAAAAAAAAAAAAAAAAAAAAAAGTTTGATTATTTCAAAATAATTTTTTCATTGCACCGATTATTCACAAATGTGTTTTGATTATCATCCCTTCATTACTCAGCAGGAATTTAGATGTTATATTAGAAAGATCATTTCTAGCCATTGTTACTACTCCTCAATTTTTAGGTACAAATTAAAAAATTGGATGAACCTTTTAACTTCCCAAATGAGAGAATGTTTAAAGGAGTCCAGTAAGTTTAGAGAGTGGATGTACTTGAGTAAAAAGGTCTGTAGTTTACAGACTGAAGATGAGATTAGACAAATGGTATATATCTTGGGATACTGAGAAGTTAAATTTATATCAACACAACATTTGGATGTTTGACAATTGCTATATTTAACTCAGCATCCCACTGTGCTTTGATTGAGATACCCTGTAAGAACTGCTGTTTCAAACCATAAAATACAAATATAAAATTTATTTTGTTAGTTTGTGAAACTTCAAATCATGTACTGAATTTCTGTAATTTGATATATTTTCAGATTTCCATTTTCATACCTTATTGTCAATAAGGTATCCTAGAAATCTCTACAGACATTGATTGATTCAATTTTGGCTTATTCAACACAAATCATATTTTATTTCTATTGAATTATGTTTTACATCCAAACAGTAGAATATAAGGCACCTTTGTAAATAATATCCTAAATTCCATTTTTACAAATCTGTTAGACAAAATTCCTGAGATCACCATTCACGGATGTCTGCCTATCCTCTAGTTTTGCATTACTTTCATTATGTCTTTTGGCTTCAGCCTTCTTCCTCATTTTTAGTAAAAAGAAATCTTCCTTAGGCTCATCCTGCTACGTTATCTTTTTTGAGGAAAGAAAACTATATTTATTTTACTGAGGAGACAAATAGAAGGTAATGAAGTAATTTGTTTACAGTCATAGGTTTTCTATGCTTGCTGTACTATTTCTTAGTTCTTCTGGTAAGTAAATTCCATTATTCGTTCATCATCTAGTTTTTCTAAATCTAAAACAAGTCTCATGCTCCTTTACCTTTCTTTTACAAAATAATTTTAATTTTTAATTTTTGTGGGTACATAGTAAGTGTATATATTTATGGGGTACATTAGATATTTTGATACAGGAATACAATGCATAATAATTACATCAGGATAACTGGGGAATTCATTACCTCTAGCATTTATTCTTCCTTTGTGTTACAAACAATGCAGTTATACTCCTAGTTATTTAAAATATACAATAAATTATTGTTAACTGTAGTCACTCTGTTATGCTAACAAATACTAGTTCTTATTCGTTCATTCTAACTATATTTTGGTCTAACTATATTTTTGCACCCATTAACCATCTCCACTTCTCCCCACCATTACCCTTCTCTGCCTCTGATAAACAGCCTTCCTATCACCATGAGTTTTATTGTTTTAGGTTTTAGCTCTCACAAATAAGCGAGACCATGTGATGTTTCTCTTTCTGTGCCTGGTTTATTTTATTTGACATAATGATCTCCAGTTCCATCCATGTTGTTGCAAATGACATTCTTTATTACAGCTGAATTACACTCCATTGTGTATGTGTACCACATTTTCTTTATCCATTCCTCTGTTCATGGACACTTAGGGTTGCTTCCAAATGGTGGCTATTGTGAATAGTGCCACAATAGAATGGGAATGTAGACTTTTGGGGGTATATGAGTGGGATTGCTGAATCTATGGTGGTTCTATTTTTAGACTTTGAGGAACCTTCAAACTGTTCTGCAAAGTGGTTGTACTAATGTACACATTCACCAACAGTTTAGGCAGATTCCCTTTCCTCCATATCCTCACCATCATTTGTTATTGCCTGTCTTTTGGATAAAAGCCATGTTAAACTGGGGTGAGATGATATTTCATTGTAGTTTCAATTTTCATTTCTCTAATAATCAGTGACATTGAGCACATTTTCATATGCCTGTTTGTCATTTGTATATCCTCTTTCGAAGAATGTCTATTTAGATATTTTGCCTATGTTTTAATTGGATTATTAGATTTTTTTCTATAGAGTTGTTTGAGACCCATATATATATATATATATATATACCCCTTGGATATATTAATACAAGGGTATTAATCCCTTGTCAGATGGATTGTTTGCAAATATTTTCTCCCATTCTGTTAATTGTATCTTCACTTTGTTGATTGTTTCCTTTGCGGTGCAGAAGCTTTTAAATGATGTTATTTCATTTGTTCATTTTTGCTTTGGTTGTGTGTGCTTGTGATGCATTACTCAAGAAATCTTTGTCCAGTCCAATGTCTTGGAGAGTTTCCCCAATGATCTCTTTTACTAGTTTTAGAGTTTGAGGTGTTAGATTTATTCTTTAACCCATTTTGATTTAATGTTTCTATATGGCAAGAGATAGGGGTTTAGTATCATTCTTTTGCATATGGATATCCAGTTTTCCCAGCATGATTCATTGAGGAGACTGTCCTTTTCCCAATGTAGATTCTTGGCAACTTTGTTAAAAATGGTCTCACTGTAGATCTGTGGGTTTGTTTCTGGGTTCTCTATTCTGTTCCGTTGGTCTATGTCTCTGTTTTTGTACCAGTACCATGCTGGTTTGTTTACTATAACTCTGTAGTATAATCTCAGGTCAGGTATGTCATTCATCCAGTTTCAATCTTTTTGCTAACAATAGCTTTGACTATTCTGGGTCTGTTGTGGTTTTGTATACATTTTAGGATTAGTTTTCCTATTTTTGTGAAGAATGTCATTGGTATTTTAATATGGATTGCATTCAATCTGAAGATTGCTTTGGGTAGTATGAAAATTTTAACAATATTGATTCTTCCATTCCATAAATATGTAATATTTTTCCATGTTGTGTGCCCTCTTCAATTTCTTTCATCAATATTTTATAGTTTTCATTGTAGAGATCTTTCATTTAGTCAGTTAACTCTTAGATATTTAATTTTATTTATAGCTATTTAAGAGTGATTACTTTCTTGATTTCTTCTTCAGATTGTTCACTGTTGGTATATAGAAATTCTACTAATTTTTGTATGTTGATTTTGTATCTTGCAACTTTACTACATTTGTTCTAATAGCTTTTTGGTAGGGTCTTTAGGTTTTTTCAAATATAAAATCACATTATCTGTAAACAAGGATAATATGACGTATTGTCTTCTAATTTGGATGCCTTTTATTTCTTTCTCTTGTCTGATTACTGTAGCAAAGGCATTCAGTCTATTTTGCATAACAGTGGTGAAAGTGGGCATTCTTGTGTTCCAGATCTTAGAAAAAAAGGCTTTTAGTTTTTCCTCATTCAGCATGATACTAGCTGTGGTTCTGTCATATATGGCTTTTGTTGTGTTCAGGTATATAACCAGGTTTTTGTGGGTTATTATCATGAAGGGATGTTAAATTTTATCAAATGGTTTCTCAGCCTTCAGTTGAAATGATCATATGATTTTTGTCCTTCATTCTGTTGATATGATGTATCACATAGATTTATTTGTATATGCTGGATCATCTTTGCATCCCTGGGATAAATCCCATTTGGTCAAGATGTGTTTTTAAATGTTTTGTGGAATTTAGTTTGCTAGCATGAGAATTTAATTTGCTATGAGAATATTTGCATCCATTTTCATCACGGATATTGGTATATAGTTTTCTTTTTTGGATATGTCTTTGTTTGGTTTTGTTATCAGGTCATACTGGCTTCATAGAATGAGTTTGGAAGTATTCCCTCCTCTATTTTTCAGAATAGTTTGGGTAAGGTTGGCATTAGTCCTTCTCTAAATGTTTGGCAGAATTTGACAGTGAAACCATTGGGTCCTGGGCTTTTCTTTTCTGGGAGACTTTTTATCACACCTTCAATCTCATTATTTGTTATTGGTCTGTTTGGGTTATTGATTTTTTCATGCTTCAATCTTGTTTTATGTGTCCAGGAAATTATCATTTTCTTCCAGGATTTCTAATTTATTGGTACATAGTTGCCGATAGTAGCCACTAATGATCCTTTGAATGGTTGTAATGTTTCATTTTACATCTCTGATCTTATTCATTTGGGTCTTCTCTATAGTTTTAGTTTAATGGCAAAAACCACAATTACTTTTGCACCAGCCTAACAGTCTGGCTACAGGTTTGTCAATTTTGTTTATCTTTTCAAAAAAGCAACTTCTCTGTTCCTTGATCTTTTGTATTGTTTTCTTCATTTCAATTTCATTTATTTCTGCTCTGATTTTTATTATTTCTTTTCTTCTACCAATTTAGGTTTCAGTTTGCTCTTGCTTTCCTGATTCTTTAAGATGCATCATTAGGTTGTTCGTTTGAAGTTTTTCTATTTTTCGGTATATGCACTTATAGCTATAAACTTCCCACTTCGTACTGCTTTTGCTGTATCCCATAGGTTTCAGTATGTTGTATTTCCATTATCACTTGGTTCAAAATATGTTTTAAATTTCTGCTTAATTTCTTCATTGACTCAGTAGTCATTCACGGGCATATTGTTTAATTCCCATGTGTTTGTATAGTTTCCAAAATTCCTCTTGTTATTGATTTCTAGTTTTATTCCTTTATGGTCAGAGAAGATACTTGACATAATTTTAATTTCTTTTGAATTTTAAAGATTTTTATGTGGCTTAACATATAGTTATCCTTGAGAATGACCCATGTTGTGAGGAGAACAATGTGTATTCTGTAGCCATTGGATGAAATGTTTTTTAATTATCTATCAGTTCCATTTGATCTGCAGCGCAGATTAAGTCCAATGTTTCTTGGTTGATTTTCTGAGTCATCTGTTTAATGCTGAAAATGGGGTGTTGAAGTCTCCAGCCATTATCGTATTGGAGTATATCTCTCTCTTTACCTTAAATAATATTTATGTCATATATCTGGATGTTTTATCCTCTTTTGAATTGAACCCTTTATTATTATATAATGACCTTTTTGTCTCTTTTTATGTTTTGTCTTGAAATCTATTTTGTCTGATATAAGTATACTACTCCTGCTCTTTTCTGGTTTCCATTGACATGGAATATCTTTTTCCATCCTTTATTTTCAGTCTATGTGCATCTTTATAGCTGAAGTGCGTTTCTTGCATGCAACAGATTGTTGGGTCTTGTTTTTTATTCATTTAGCCACTTATCTTTTGATTGGGGAGTTTAATTGACTTACTCTCAATGTTATAATCGATAAGTAATAAGTTACTCATGCCAGTTTGCTATTTGTTTACTGGTTATTTTGTTGTCTGTCTTCCTTCATTCTTTCCTTCCTCTGTTCTGTGTAGTGAAGGTCATTTTCTCTACTAGTGTGTTATAACTTCTTGCTTTTTATTTTTTGTGTATTTGTATTTTTTATTTGATATTACTATGAATCTTGCAAATAATATTTTACAACCCATTATTTTTAAATTAGGATAACAACGCTGATTGCATAAGCAAACAAATTACCACACAAAGAAAAAAACTAATAAAAACTCGCACATTGTCCCCTGGCTTTTTAACTTTTTGTTGTTTTTATTTATATCTTATTATACTGCCTATGTCTTGAAAAGTTGTTGTAATTTTTTTTGATATGTTCATCTTTTAGTCTTTCTACTCAATATATGCATAGTTTTACATAACAATTACAGTATAATAATATTCTGTGTTTTTTCATGTACTTACTATTACCAGTGAGTTTTATAACTTTAGATGATTTCTTTGCTCATTAACATTCTTTTCCTTGAGACTGAAGAACTCCTTGTAGCATTTCTTGTGAGAAAGTTTTCGTGTTGATGAAATCCCTCAGCTTCTGTTTCTCTGGGGTCTTTATTTCTCTTTCATGTTTGAAGAATATTTTCACTGGATATACTTTTCTAGGATGAAAGACTTTTTTTTTCCTTTTTCACTTTAAATATGTCATACCCCTCTTTCCTGGACTGTAAGGTTTCCACTGAGAAGCCTGCTGCTGGACATACTGGAACTCTATTGTATGTTATTTGTTTCTTTTCTCTTACTGCTTTTAGAATCCTTTATTTTTTCTTGACTTTTGGGAATTCACTTATTAAATGTCTTGAGATAATCTTATTTGGGTTAATTTTTCTTGGTGTTCTGTAAAATCTTCTTGTACCTAAATATTGATCTCTTTCTCTAGGTTTGAGAACTTCTCTGTTATTATCCCTTTGAATACACTTTTTACCACTATCTCTTTCTCTACCTCCTCTTTAAGGCCAATAACTTTTAGATTTGCTCTTTTGGGGCTATTTTCTAGCTTTTGTATATATGTTTCATTATTTTACAATTTTTTTTTCTTTTTTATCCTCTGTGTATTTTCAATTAGCCTATCTTCAAATTTACTAATATTTTTTTTCCTTGGTCAATTCTGCCATTAGAAAACTCTGATGCATTCTTTAGAATGTCATTTGCATTTGTCAGCTCTAGAGTTTATACTTGATTCTTGTCAGTTATTTTAATCTCTTTGTTAAATTTATCTTATAGAATTCTAAATTTCTTCTCTGTGCTATCTTGAATTTTACTGAGTTTTGTCAAAACAGTTATTTTGAATTCTCTGAAAGGTTACATATCTTTGTTTGTCCAAGATTGGTCCCTGGTGTCTTATTTGGCCTGTTTGGTGAGGTCATGTTTTCCTGGATGTTTTTGGTGCTTGTGGATGTTTGCTGATGTCTGAGCATTGAAGAGTTAGGTATTTATTATAGCCTTCACTGTCTGGGCTTTTTATACTTGTTCTTCTTGAGAAGGCTCTTAACTACTTGAAGGGATTTGGGAGTTGTGATATAAGTTTTTGGTCATCGCAGTCATATCTACATTAGGGGGAAGCCCAAGACCAGTAATGCTGCGGCTCTTTCATACTCATAGGGATACCACCTTGGTGGTCTTGGATAAGATATGGAAGAATTATCTGGATTACCAGGCAGAGACTCTTGTTCCCTTCTCTTACTTTCTCCCAAACAAATGGAGTTTCTCTCCATGGTGGGCTGTCTGGAGCTGGGGGAGGGATGACACACACACTGCGGTGGCCACCGCCATTGGGACTATCTTGAATTAGACCTGAAGCCAGCACAGCACTGGTTCTCACCAAGGCCTGCGTTAACCACTGCTGTCTACCACCTATGTTTGGGAACCTAGGGCTCTACAGTCAGGATGTGGTGAATGAAGCCAGCCAGGCTTGTGTCCTCCCCTTCAGTGGTAAACTCCCCCTGGTGCTGGGTAGATCCAGATATGCTGTGGAGGAGTCAGGGCCTGGAGTTGGAAACCTTTGGAGTCTACCTGCTCTTCTATTCTATTGCGGCTGATGTGGCACCGAAAGCACAGAAGGAGCTCCTTCCCAATTTTCTATATCCTTTCCATAAGAAGAGACCACCACCATCCCAGGCCTGTGGCAAATACTGCTTGGAGATGACTGATGTTCACCCATGGCCCAAAGGCTCTTCAGTCATCTTGTGATGAATGCTGCCATACCTAGGACTCTCTCTTCAGGGCAGTGGGCTCCTCTCTGGCCCAGGGTAGGTTCAGAAATGTTATCCAGGAGACAAGGCCTGGAATCAAGGATTCCAATTGCCTGTTTGGTGCTCCATCCTACTGTGGCCAAGCTGGTACCTATGCTGCAAAACAAAGTTCCCTTTACTCTTACCTCTCCATTTCTCAAGCAGAAGGAGTTTTTCCCCATAGTTACTATAGCTGGGAATGTGTCAGGTTAACCTAAAGCTAACACATATCTGAGTCTCACGCAAAGCCCATATTAGTACCATCTGGCTACTGCTGCTTCTTATTCATGGCCCAATTGCTCTTTAGTCAGCAGGTAATGTTATGAGTAATAAGTAATCCTGCAAGGACTAGGCTCTTCCCTCCAAGGCAACAGATCACATTTTGACCTAGGGTGTGTCCAGAAATATCATCCAGAAGCTATGGCCTGGAATGGAGTGGACTCAGCCTGTTGCCCTATCCTACTGTGGCTGAAGGGATATTTAAGTTGCAAGAAAAAGTCCTCTTTACTCTTCAGTCTCCTCTCCTTAAGCAGAGGAAAGGGATCTATCCTGGAGCTGTGAGCTGCACTGCTTTGGGTTGCAGGACTGGTGGTGCAAGCACTCCTTTGGCTTCCCTGGCTGGTGTATCACTAGGTTGTGTGCCCCCCAAGTTCACTGGCTCTCAGTCTGGTACAGCTCTAGGACTTACCAAGGCATTAAAGTTCTTGTTCTCCAGACTGCCTTTCAGGATTATCTGGGACTCCAGAACACTTTGGTTCTCAGTGGCAAGGCTTGCCAGAAGTCAGATTCTTACCACTAGGATGAATGAACCCCCTCTGGCTACAGACATCACGGAGCACTAAACGCTCCTTCCAAGGGGCTCCAGCTGAATTCTTCCTGGTGTTACTTTCCACTGTGACAGGCAGCACCAAGCACCAAGGCAAAGTCTCACAATCACTGTGCTGTCCCTCCCTCAAGCATACAGATTCTCTCTGCGTGCCACACAGCTACTCCCAGCTAATTGGTGATGTTGGCAATTGAAGACTTTCTTTCTTGTCTTCTTCAGTGCCTCTTTTTCATATACACAAAAATATTTCCATAAAAAAGGACAGAAATAGAGAATAGGTATTTAATTTATATTAATTCAATTGCTGTTAGTCTCAATTGCTTTCCCTGGCTCTTTAATGCTGATGGGACTGATATCTACCCCCTCCTATGTGGCAACATGCTCAAAACAATCTTAGTTCCTGAGGCAGTCTCAAAGGCAGTAGAACCTGTGTCAACGGGCTTACTGTCCCTGACTCCCTCTCAAAATAAAACAAAAACAAAGAGAACAGGGACCTGAGATCAATTCATTGTGTCTGGACATAGGTTAATGAAATTGCTATGGGTTTGTTTCTATATTGCTTCTTGTGTCTACTTTGCATGTGATCATTCTGAGTTCCCTCTTAATCTCCTTTTCCCCTTTGTGATGGTCAAATGAATACATGTAGTTCTAGAATCGTTTCTACTCTAAAGACTGTCAACCTGCTCTGTATGAATAGGCAATAACATTCATCTGAGACAATTTTATTCTTTATTAAATAATTTCTATATAAAAGAGAAATATCTCATTTTGTTTGGATGGCTATGTTTATGAATGAGACTATATTTCAAGCAATTTGAATGCCCTTAGACAATTCTCTCTCCGACTTTCATCCATCCAACCCTAGCCATTTCTGGGAATTTTTCCCAAGGGTTTCATTGTACTTTGCTCTTCACATTAGAGGACATTTTGCTCCAAGTGATGATTGCTTGACTTTCTTCAAGCTTGCATTGTCTTGATGTCCAAGTTGTGATAGATACATCTGAATGGCTGACTCTAGCAATTAGGGTCTCAGAGTTGCAAAAAAAAAAAAAAAAAAAAAAAAAAGAAAGAAAGAAAGAAAAAGAAAAAATGAGTGGTTGATAATTTCAGGTAGAGCCTCTTTTTCTCTTCAGCTTGCAGGTGTGTGTGTGTGTGTGTGTGTGTGTGTGTGTGTTTCCAACATTAAAAAATATAAATAAAGTTCTTTATTTAATTTCAAGCAGAAAGTCACTTGCTTTAATTAAATATGCAGCACTATAATATAAATAGATAAATACAGAATGAATATTTGGGGACACAGTGAGTACTCTAGATGGATGTCAGAAAATAGAATACATAATTCTTAAATAAGTGATTTATGCGGTAATTTGGAACACATACTCGAGAGGAGAAAATGAACGCATCTATTATAGAGCTATTAGTTTCTCAATATGGCCAATTTTCCTTGAAAATCACTTTTTGTCTTCATCGATCTGTGCCTGTGCCTCTTAATTGGATATAGAATTCTTTGAGAAACACATATATGTAAACAGTGTGATTGTTCATAAAATTAATACATTTTTGTAAAGATATTTTATAGATTGTTCCACTATTTTCTAATTAAATTAGATCCTTTACATGAGAACATTGGCTAAATGGCACAGCAAAGTCTTTTCATTGTTAAGTCAGGGGAATTGACAACATATGCTTTTTATGATTTGACCAGAATATTGTTTTCTGACGTTTTAATTCATGCTCTTTCTGCTTTGAAAACAGAATTATAATCTGTGCTTTTGCTGAGTGTATACAATTCTTGCTTACTGTTAAAATTTTAAATGCCGTAAAATGTATTCCGTTGTTTATCCTCTAGAAATAACAAGTGTTATTTTATTATTTACAATGCTCAGACTTTGGCAATTATGTGTACAACATACACAAGACCATTTTAAATATTCTTTATTGTTTTACATTTTTCTTTAAATAAGGGGCAATTTTAAATGCCAACACAAATATTTCTACCTTATAATTTCGATGGCTACTAAGTATTCCATTGAATAGAAACGCTACAGTTCCTACCCACCTCCCAGTTCTTGAATGCTTAGAGTGTTTTTAATTTTTCATTAAGGGTGGATGGCAAGGACAGAGTAAGTACCTGTTGGATACTATGCTTATTACCTGAGTGACAAAAAATTTACATATAACAAACTTGCACATGTACCACTGAACCTAAATTGTAAAAAATAATAAAATAAACTTTCAGGCAATTTGAGTAAATTATGTTAATACTTTTAAATGGAGGGATAACATACATATGACACAGTACATCCCAAATGCTAATCTGAAGTGTGTAGCTCATTGATTTTATATATGTACACACAAATGTACACAGGTTTAACAACCACAAACATCAAGATACAGAGCATATCCAGGATCACGTAAGATTCACTCGTATGTGTTCCTATTCTATACAACACACATACACACCCCAAAACTAACAGATATTTTGGTATTCGGACTTGCGTGTTTTATTAGATGTGTCTGTGTTTGAATCTTTCATTATATCATATGTGCTTGTTTATCTCTGGTGTCTTTCACCCAGTGTATTTTCTGTGAAATTTACCCACGGTGTGTGTAGCAATAGTCCATTCCCTCCTGTTGTTGCTCTGAATTCCACCGTTTAAATATTCCATTAACCTCTTTTTTTTTTTTTTTTTTTTTTTTTTTTTTTTAACAGTCTCGCCCTGTCACCCAGGCTGGAGTGCAGTGGCGCGATCTCGGCCGGGTTCACGCCATTCTCCTGCCTCAGCCTCCCGAGTAGCTGGGACTACAGGCGCCCGCCACTGCGCCCGGCTAATTATTATTATTATTATTATTATTATTATTGTATTTTTAGTAGATTTGGAGTTTCACCGTGTTAGCCAGCATGGTCTCGATCTTCTGACCTCGTGATCTGCCCGCCTCGGCCGAAGTGGTGGGATTACAGGCGTGAGCCACCGCGCCCGGCCTGCATTAACTTCTTGGTGGCTGCTTGGTTTTGGCTGAAGATGCTGCTGCCGTTATGAGCATTCACGTTCAGGTCCTTGGGTAGACCTGGGCATTCATTTTTTGTAGGGGAAGACTTGTTAGGCCGTGGAGTAAGGGTGTGTTTCACTATATGAGACTCTCAGATTATTTTTACAAGTAGTGTTACCATTTTACACCCCTCCTACATATGTGAGAGATTTTGTTTTGTTATGCATACCCACTACTGCTTGACATTGTTAGCCATTTTAGCCACTTTGGTGAGCGTAGTGAAAACGTACTTTTTTTTGCGTGAAAGAAGGAATAAAAGCAAGAGTAGTTTATCAGGAGCATGTAAAACATAAGGTCTCTTTAGAGTTCTTGAGCTGTTTAATGCTCTATATACATGTATTTTGAAGTTATTCCTGGCTTCCATGTATTTTGAGATTTTTAAAAAACATTTTAGCCTTCGTGTTCTTCAGATTGAGAATGTTTCCTTCTGTTATTAGTTATGTGGCAATTATTTTATGGTCATCATTTCTTATCTGCACAGAAAATCTTGGTCCTAGCTGTTCATATTGGTCTCTACAGTTGAAGTGAAGCTATATACGCTGTGTTTAATTGCCTTTTGGATAAAACGGTTACACTGTTATTTGGTGCTAAAGAGAAGTTACTATGTATAGTAATGGCATAGAAACAGAGCAGTGGACAAATATTGCTTTTAGTGACAGTAATATTTATTGTAGGAAGAACATCTTCAATTGTCCCCTTTTCTGGCCAATGTCTATTGTGTTTATATTTTAATTTTTTTTCTATGAAAAAGGGATATAAATGATAAAACTCTTTGTATAAATAATTCTAAAAGAGCCCTCAGGATAAGAACAAAAAATAAAGCTCAGTCATAGGAAAACAGCATGTCATAGCACGTTATTTTTTTCTTCTTAATGCTACATCAAAGAATGTGACCTTAGTAAAATGTATGACATGCTATATTAGGTGAATTATCATATTGCCATCTGCTCTTTCAGGTTATTTATGCTTTTCAGTGCCTTGTATATTTCCCTATCTTCCTCCCTCCAGGTTCAATTTAGGCCTGGTGTCTTAGCAAAGAAATGTGAGCTTTCCATCTGGGAATGAGAAAATCTATCTATTTTCTAGATGAAGGTCATTTAGCAAGTTGAGGACTGTCTACAAACAGCATTTATGGAGTGAGAAATTGGGGGAAATGGAAAACCTAGTGACAATCATTCCAATTTGCTACTTTTCTGAATTCACCTGCCCTTTTTTTTTTTTTTTTTTTTTTTCTTTTTGGTGATTCTTTCGGCTGCTATGGCAACCTTCTCTCTCTGACTTCTTCAACTATATGTCAGTTGTTTTCTGTAGTATTTATAACTGCAAGGGATAAAAATTCACATTTGGAGGCTTATATTTTTCAGAGGCATTTTGAGTTCAGTGTTGCTAATTTCTGTACTCTTTTACAACAGATCTCAGGATTTTTCTCCTCATGTTGAATTATAGAATTTGCACTTCCCATGTGGTCTGAATAACTGTTAACAACTTGCTGGGAAAGGTTTTTCATTTTGCTTACCTGTATGCAGGGCAGTGTGGTCATCGTGTGGCCTCTTTTTAACACCCCACCATGTTTTTAGCTTGAAGTTAAGTCATACAAGGAGTCTTGACTTGTTGAACTCTATACAAAACTCTATACATTAGAAAGCATTTCCATTTTTAGTGGGTGAGTCCTTTTGATTGAAGAAATTGACAGATCAATCCAGAAATTATGTTTCAGAGAATTTCTTAAGCCAAAAATATTTTTCATATATTAGGCTTCATTATTGCTGTTTGGTGAATATTTTGTAATACAGTGTATTTTGACCTTTAATATATGCTGAGAGATGCCTTTTACTTTATCCCTAAACTTTAAAATTGATCTATACATCATATACAGTGTTGAGGTAGGTAGGGAAGAGGGAGAAAAGATGAAGATAAATTACATTTCTGTTCATCCTTTCCTCCTGGGAAGTCTAATGTAGGTGAAATCTTTCACACCTTGATGTCTTATTTTGGGGCATTCTGCATAATCTTGATATTATGTATTAGTTTGAGTCATAATAAATTGCTGTTTTGTAGGTCACAGATGATCACAAATGGCCATTTCAAATGGTTCAACATAATACAAAGGAAGAAAAGTTAAATTCTGCAAAAATGTAACAAAGAAAAATGATAAATATCAATGTTTTAATTATTATGATAGAGAACTAGAAATTAAGAGGCTATTTGTTACTCACGTTGATATAATTTTTTTCTCTACGTTATGTGTGTGTGTGTGTGTATATAATTAGCAATTAGGTTAATACCTCTAAAGTAAAGAAATATATTTATATAGCTAAATAATTACTGTTAGAGTTGAATGTCTATAACATTGGAAAATTCACTTAAGTCTGCAGAGCTTGTTTTCCATTTTTATTAAAATGATGAAAACAAAACTCTACTTTCCTACTGTTGAGGGTAGATGATAAAAGGAAGTAAATCAAAGATGTACATAATTCAATAGATAATTAGAATTGTATTCTCCCTAACAGTTTATTTAAAGAACTAAGATACATTTGTGAACTTTTTGTTGCTGTTACCTGGAGAAAACATTTGAAGTTGGCTAAGATTTATTTATCACTATTCATGTGTCAGATTTAGCTATAGATGATTCATTTTATTTAGCCCTCATAATAACTCCATGATCATCATGATTCTGGTGCTATTAAGATTCTCCTTTTATCGATGAGTAAACTGAGTCTCAGAGTAGTAAGCAAATTTCTTAGTACTGCACAGCTAGGAAGGCCCAGACTGTGGTCAAGCCTGGATGGTCTGACTCAGGAGACAGGCCCTTCAACACTATGTCAGACAGATGTCCTTCCTTCCTGCCTTCCAACACCATTGCCCTCCATCCCTTAAAATTTTAAATTAAAATTTTAAGATTTTTAAATTTAAATTTAAAATGTAAGGTAAAATTTTAAGTTATTTTTCTGTCTTTAACATTTCCTTCCCTTCCCATACACCCTAATTCGTGCAGAAATATTTGAATTCAGTTATCACCAGACCAAATGTGGGATAGGGGGATGAAGCGTTCCCTGTGTCGCCACCCCAACTCATCTGCTGAGATTTTTGTGATGGGCGGAGCTTTTGCCCATGTGACTGCTTTCCCAGTGGTCAATTCAACACAGAGATTTAGACCCCAGGCTAAAGAATATGGTGGGAGAGATACAGCATACAGAAAGAATTAGCTGTTATGTTATGCCCAGACCGTTTATTCCCCGAAGAAGACCACCAGAGTCCAGAGTCAAAGCTAAGCAGCAAGGATCTTTATTACAGGTTCGAACCTGGAACTCTCCCTCGCTCGTGAAACGAGACGGGCAGGAGAACTCCCCCACTGAGCTCCGAGCAGTGTTATATAGTCTAAGAAAAGTGGGCATAGAGTTATTATACAAATCAGATGTATGATTGGCTAGTGTTTGAACAAGGCGATTTGGCTAACTATGATTGGTTCCCGCCATTTCTGATATTTTGGTTCAAACTTTGAGGCGGGAGAGCAGGTTTATGGCAGCAAGAGTTTATCTTACTTAAACACGTCTTGTGACCTTGCCTCAGAACTTACAAAATCTCTGGTATGTGCAAAACAAAATCTCTGGTACGTGCAGAAAACCAGGTACTCACAGAACTTACGAAATCTCTGGTATGTGCAAAGATTAGAGAGCAGAACAAGGGTGTAGCGGGTGGGGGGCGGGTACACATCTATCTTTGTGTCCTTTCAGTTACAGGCATTGCTTGTGATACAAGCTGTGCCCTTTACACTTGTACAAGACAAATAACCCTTGAGGGGAAAAGGTAAACTGACATTGGAATGTATGTATCTAAAGAAGAACCTTTACATGGCTTGAAAGTTTTTAGTGAAAAAACATTTCGAGAAAGACGAAGTGGCAAACTTCCAAAAATAAAATCAGATATGTTCTGTGAATTTTTCTTTCTCATTTTAGTTGATTCGATAGCTGATCCACTAAACTGATGTATAATGTATTTTCAGTGCTTAAAAATCATTTTGTCAGTACTTCATAATTATCAGGCTAAATATAACAGAAGAATTTCCTTTATTGTTAAATTTCATATCTTGTAACTCATGGTCTTTTCCACCAGCAGCCTCGCAAGAGATTTTCATAGCCTCCTTCTGCATGTGAAGTTTATTCAGTATAACAAAAGCCACTTCTTTAAACTTGACCGTCACAAAAGGGCATTGCAAGGTTGAGATCCTGGGTGGGAAAGTGTTTTGACTTGTTCTGAAAGAAGAATAAATGTCTTGACCGAGATAGTCATTCTCAGAAACTTACTTTTCTTGGTTTTTGAAAGTCTATAACTGATTTGTGTCTCCAAGTATAAGCCATCCAAAGCCATAGCAAAGATCACAGGACATAACCAGCTTAATTAGAGATATTTTCTCTCACCCCTCTGGAGACAATTGCATTTATGCCTCGCTCCTAGGATGCCATGTTTTCAGCAACCCCCAGTGCCCAGCATACCCTAAGTGAGGTCACAGGATTTCATTTTCCTTTTTATAGAATTTTCACCTGGAAAAATGTTTATTCCTAATCTGCAGACCCTCAAAAATGTTACCTTAAATTGCATTTTAGTGTTTTTTGTTTTGTTTTTGTTTTTTTTCCACGTGGATTCCTTGTAACCAGTGGTGGGTGCTCTTTTATTTACTGTGTAGCTTTTAGGTAATAAAAACACTTTTACAGGCATTGCTTCCTGCATTAACTAATATCTATATTCACTCTCTTACTGCTTTTTTCTCTACTATGGTGCACTTAATTTGTGGTGGTGAGATTGCCTAGATTCATATTAGATGTTACATGAGTATTAGCTAGTTTAAGACGTTAAACTTCCTTACAGTTTGTCTCCAATGATAAACTTCCTTTATGTCATCACCTAAGAATATTATAAAGCTAAAATGGTTATTAATCCAACTCAGATATTGTATATAGATACAGGCAAGGTCAACAGTCTTTTCCATAAAATGGAAAAAAATAATGGTGCATACGCCTCTTGTGATTACATTCAAATATTTATTCAACTTTCCAAAAATAACTGGTGAGCAGCTTCTATGCACCAGTCACCTGTCTGGGAGATCAGGATTCAGTCGTAGATGCAAGAGATTAAAATCAGTCCCTTGACAGAGATTAGTGACATAGGAGTTAACTGTCCTAGAAGTCAAAGAAGTGTGTTAGATGTTTGCTATATACCTTCTCTAACCATAGGCAAATATCAAGTAACAATATTACTAAAATTTTGGAGGAAAACTTAAAAATAAACTTGAATATTACAAAAGGTATCAAAGAATGATATTATTGATCCAATATGATCGTAATGTGACAGATGTATGCCCATGTATATTTGAAAATAGTTTATATTTGGTTAAAAATTAATTTAAATTATAAATGGATGTATGCCATTTTTAAAAGCTGCAATAAAATAGAGAAATATAAGGGTTGCTGGATAATATTTTGAAATAATATTCCATAGTTTTGCATTCTCAGTAATTAATTTCAGCTTATAAAATCTCCATTATGATGATTGGATTATGGAGTTGTAGGTTTCTTTAGGAAAATGTTGACTCCCTAAATCTTGTACCAAATTTGTGGCAGAGCACGTAAATGACTTTCAGTTTATCTATTTGCAATACTGCCACCTGAATGTATTCAGTTAAGATAATTAAGTTATGTTAACTGATATCTAGATATCAGAATTATTAACTATGACACAATTCGTAGGTTGGTGGCTATAATATAAGGCTAAGGAATGGAGGGTGTAGCTTGAAATCATCTCTTGCCACCAGTGGCATCCCATGTGGTCGTTGGTGGAGGACAGAGTTTAGAGCTTATGCCTGATATTTTTCATGAGCTTCTGAGGCACTTGCTTTTGGTTGTGTGCTCTTTTATCTGCTTCATATCTTTTACAGTTAAATAAATGAATGTCTGGAATATATTATGTCATATAAATCTTTTCGTATCATATAAAAAATTTTGATAACTTCAAACCAAGACTGAAGGATAGCATGTAAGTGGTCATGTAACTTGTAAGTAAATCTTGCAAAGCATTCACTTCATCCATATATAATAATTATATCTAATCAAGGAAAATAAGATATTACAAAGAAAATAGGAAATAAATGTCTACAATAAGAAGAAAATAGGATATGAAAATTAAAATATAGATGATGAAAGTTCTCCCATAAATGTAAGTCACAAAGAAGGAAAAAAACTTTACCATCTCTGAAACCAAATTACAGTATTTTAAATAAGCTGTTACAGATACGATAAAATTATTTATTCATTACTACAAAAACAAAAACACTGCAAACATATATGAACAAAATCAAAATAAATAAGCAAATTAGAAAGAAATGAAATGAAAAATTAAACAACCCAAGACATAAATTAGAAAAGAAGGCCAAATCATTATATTGTGCTAAATTGCAAAATAACCAAAGGAGAAACAAATTTGACCAAAAATGTGATAAAGTCACTGCAAAAAAAAAAAAAAAACTGAAATAAATTATCTTAAATGATACAAAATATATCAGAAAGATAATTTTCTGTGTAGAAGATAAGTTTAAAAATCCATTATATTTTAAAAGAAACTGAAGGAGAAAATCGCTACATCAACATTTAATATTTTAATGCAATAATTACTTTGGGAAGTAAAAGATGTGAATCTACGTTTTATTTTATTTTTAATTAAAATTTTTGAGACAAGGCCTTGGTCTTGTTCTGTCGCCCAGAATGGAGTGCAGTGACTTGATCATAGCTTACTGTAGCCTCGAACTCCTAGGCTCAAGGGATTCTCCTAACTTACTTGTGAAGTAGC
Source organism: Macaca thibetana thibetana (assembly GCF_024542745.1). Lineage (NCBI taxonomy): Eukaryota > Metazoa > Chordata > Mammalia > Primates > Cercopithecidae > Macaca > Macaca thibetana. The sequence goes on along the minus strand of NC_065583.1, from coordinate 164,477,839 downwards.
TAGGACTACAGGCTTATGCCACCACCCCCAACTAATTTTTAAAATTTTTTGTAGAGACAGGGTCTTGCTATATTCCCAAGTTGGTCTTCAACTCCTGTTTTCAAGGGACCCTCCCATCTCAGTCTTGACAGGCTATTGACTGGCATGAATCACTGCACTCAGCCATAATCTACATGTTTAGAAGACTATCCTATACCTTCAAAAATGTGTCCAGAGTTTTACAATCAAGACATAGATTTATAAAATTATTAGATGTTAATAATAGATAGAAATAATTATCAGGGCCCTACACAAAAAGATCACATTTCCCTCAGTGGAAAGAAAATCAAGCTAGCATTACACTCTAATGAAATCAGCTCTTTCAATAAAATCAAGGGAAAACCTTGAAGAAAACTTTTATGTCCTGCTAAGATGACCTTCAAAGTTTAAGTCTGTAAAATAGTTTTCAGTATGCACAAATTACAGGAATATGTACTCACTAATGATGCCAAGAATTCCACTAAGAGACCTGGCTCATTCAATTAGGAGTTGATGGGAGAAATTTTCAAAGGAACTGGTGGAGGGAAGTGAATATATGTAGTTGCAAATATAATACTAAAACAAATGTGGGAAAATAATATGTAAAGTGATATAACAACACAGAAATATTGCAATGTAAAAACTGAAAGTGTGTAGGGTAAACAAAAAGAGAAAGTAGTATCATCTTACTCATTGTCACATAGTTAAGAGGTAGGAGTCAAGTAAGTCACATAAAACTGAAACCAAATTTTAGACACATAATAAGAAAAAGAGATTGAAAGCACTATAAAACATATTGGTCCATATAGAGAAAACAACACAAAAATGCAAGCATCTGTAATGACTCAAAATAAAGCTAAATAATTAAATAAGTTAATTAAAGACTGCATGGAGAAAAAAAATCACACAAACAAAATAATTCGATGGAGTGAGAACAATAAAATCATTTATGTAAATAAATGCCAACTGATTTCATTCAGTTATTAACAAACAAAGACTTCAAATCGGCTTACAAAACACAACCCCAAAAATGCTATACACAAGAAACACCCCTAAAATGAAGAAAATCAGAAAGCTAAAAATTAGAGAATAGGTTAAAAAAAAATAAAGTGGGGTTGGGGGAAATAATAGAAAGGCAGAAATTATAACACTCATGTCAAGAAAAAAATCAGTATTCATTCCATAAAGCATTAAATATGACAAAGAAGGATAGTGTTATGCTAAATATTATGATCAAAATGAAGCTATAAAATGATTGATATCTGTGCAAAAGTAGCACAGAAGCCAACTTTATAAAGTTGTGGTTCCAGAAATTATAAGAAATATTAACATGGCTTCTACATTCAAAATAAAGAAGGGTATGATATAATCAACATAATTAATTATTGCTTTCTGTGATATATGTAATATATAAATTTACCGTAAAATTGATATGGTTTGGATCTGTGTCCCCAGGGAAATCTCATCTCAAATTCTTATCCCCATAATCCCCATGTGTGGAGGGGGCTCTGGGAGGGAGGTGATTGGACTACAGGTAAGGCAAGCACACCCTCTTAATTTTTATATTTTTTGTAAAGAATGGATTTTGACATGTTGGCCAGGCTGGTCTCTAACTCCTGAGCTCAGGTAATTCACCTGCCTCAGCCTCTTGAAGTGCTGGGATTACAGGCATGAGCCACCATGTCTGGCACATGCCATTCTTTTAACTCCTCAGTATGAATCAAATTTTCCAAAATTATAAGTAGAGGAAAATTAACCGCATCCCAAAATAAATTACAAAGTACATTATAGACAAAACTGCTGAAATAATTATTTTCTAAGGTAAAATGATAAAAACAGTCTATGCAGAGAGTTATTCTAGATTTGGTAAAACACAGAAAAAAACAACAACAGAGAAGAAATTATAGGTTTTGAGTTGCGAAACAGACTATTTAAATTCACAGGGAAGACAATGGCCTTCAAGAAAAAAGCTTTCCCTTGCAAGAGAGAATTTTTTATTTTTAGACAACTAGTCTTTGTGTTTCCCTGCAGGTCTTGATACATAAGTGTGTTCCAAACTGCAGGAGTGTCATATTTTGGATTGTTCAATTTTATTAATGCTTGGGGCACCAATACTAATGTAGATATATATATTTATAAATCGTGTGTATATTTCCATAGTAAAGTGTTATATACATTAGAAATTTTATATAATTATACATATATATATATAAAATAAACAATTAAAAACAAGGTAAATAGAAATAGAAGTTCAAATGTGGATCACTTCAAGTGCCCCCTTAGACTGTGGACCTTAGGCTTTGAAGATGAGTATCTCAAATGTTGGCTTTAGAAGTACTATGTAACAATGAAGGACTTTGGTTTACAGCACCAAATGAGAAAAAGTTAAATGGCTGATGGAATTGGAATAAACAGTAATAGATTTAACTACAGATGAATGCTTCTGAAAAGTGACTCACATTCTTCAAGACAGAGCTTTGATGGGGTGTACTGAGGGAAGAAATCCCAGATAATTTTGCAGTATTTGAGAGTGGTGGGTCTTGGGCTTATCTTCCCAAGGTATAGTCCAGAAGCATTTGTGGACTCTCTCCAGAAGCTATGTGTCCCACCTTGCATCAGAGAATAGAGTCACTATGATCACATGAGCAACATGGCAGCAATGACTTAATGCGTCCAGGGGATGAGTGAAAAGAAAAGTCAGAATCACAGTGTCCAGGGTTCAGTGATTGCAGCCAACAGGCAGATAAATGCGAACAGGGTCTCGGGAGAGGAAGATGAAGATATGGGGTGTAATGGAATTGATGGAGCTTTAATTTTCAATTGAAAAATTTTAATTATGAAATAAATTTGGGAAAATAAAAGAATGTACTGCGTTTTCCTGAAATTGAAAGGATCGTCTTTTTCTCTTATCAAATAGAGTGGAATTCAAAGTCAAACTTAAATGGTTATAAAAAATTACATTTCACAAGATTAAAAAAGGTGACGTGAAAATCCTCATCTGTTACCTAAAGAAAATTACATTTTTATTTCACCCTCTCACCAGAAATAGTCACCATTAGTTTTATGAGAACTTTCTTCTACTTGTTGGAATAAGAAAAATAAAAGTCTTACCTACATGCGTCAAATAGATAGTGCTTGAGTAATATGGATTGCCTGTTTGTTTAAATGTTGGGGATACTGTGGTAACAAAATAAGATAAAACCCCATGTGCTCTGTTCTAGTAGAATTGTTAATAAACCTTCAGGATTACTAGTTTAATTGAGGTCAGTTGTTAAACAGGTTTTGGCAAATGAACGGCAGCATATATCTAAAAATTATGGGACCCTTTAGTCCTAGACCTTTTCTTGCAAATATTGAGACTACTGTATACTGCTTTTCCTGAAGTAGAATAATAATGCACGTCTTCATTACTTTCTCCTCCCTCCTTAAAAAAAAAAAAAGAAAGCTTAGAATGTTCATGTTCTGCTCCCATCCGTGGGTCCTAAGGAAAGATGGGGGTGAGGTAGTGGCATGGAATTGGTAGGCCAAGACTTGGCTCACTGGCCAATGAGTTTTCAGTTCAATACCATGTTTAACGACATTATTGCTCTGGTTACCCATGAGCTTGTAATGCCGTGATTTGTTGGAGTTTTATTTATTTATGTATTTATTTATTTTACATTTAAAAATTATATTTGATTATATTTTTATTTTAAGTTTACTGCTTTTAATTTGCATTTAATGTTCTCAATGTTTGGGCCTATGTCAAAAATAATGGAATAATAATATTAGGTTTAAATAATTCTGCAATTGTCTAGTATTAGCAAAATAAATTTAAACATAGGAGACTTTTTGAAAATTCTATAATAAAGCTTCTGATTTCTGTAAGCTGAAATTGAAGAATTCATCAAATAAATTCATATTTAAATAGAGATTATGTTGACTATTCAAGGAAAACCTTTTCCTTATATTTCTATAAATGGGCCATCTTGATTATTTCAAATAAGGTTTATTGAAGACAACAATATAATATGAAAAGGAGAAAATGACCAAATTCATGCAGACCACCTATTTTTTTTCTCATGGAGGAATTATGTTCTCTATTGGAATCTATCAAGTTCTAAATGCCTGTCGGTTCCAGGCAGAAATTGTCCCCTGGCTCTTCACAGCCCTTTGGAGACCTGTCAAATATATTCAAAGGAATGTTTATATTATGTCAGTTCAAGTTCCTTTCAAATTTGTCTATTCTGTTTTTTTGTTGTTTCTAATTTATTTTACAGATTTTTAATGTGAATTAACTATTTTTCCCTGGGAATTAACTTTATTTTGCCCACATTCTACTGTTGTTTCACAATTTAAGCTCTTGATTTATTAATTTATCACTTTATATTTTTATTAATTTCATGAGGTTTGTGTTTGCTTTTGTTTTCGTTTCTGAGGCGGGGTCTCACTCTGCCACCTAGGCAAAAGTACAGTGGTGAGATCACAGTTTCTGCAGCCTCAACCTCATAAGCTCTGGTGATCCTCCCATCTCAGCATCCCAAGTAGCTGGGACTACAGGTGTGAGCCACCACACCTGGCTAATTTTTGTATTGTTTGTAGAGACAGAGTTTTGTCATGTTGCCCAGGCTGGTCTTGAACGCCTGGTCTCAAGCCATCCATCTGCCTCAGGCTCCGAAAGGGCTGGGATTACAGGGGTGAGTCACCGCATCCAGCATTAATTTTGATTTAGAAAATACTCAAGGGAATTTTCCTCTGCTTCTTGAAGTATCTTCTTGCAATTTCACTTTCTCATCAGATGTTTGCATTCTATGTTTCTTTTAAAACTACATGCCCACGCACTGTTCAATGAAGAGCATGTATCTGAGCACACCCTGCTCTGTGTGCCGCGTATTGTGCTTGACTCTAGAGAACCAGTGAGGACCAGCGCTGACCAGGTCCATTCATCACGGTGCTTACATTTTACTGGGAAGACAGACAATTTAAAAAAAGATGAATGAAATACTTAATATATCAGATAATGAAAAGAGCAAAGGAGAAACATTAAGACAGAGAGATTTAAAGTGTCATGAATGTGGTTAAAGTTTTGGAGAGTGGCCGGGGAAGGCATGACTGAGGATGTGACTTGTGAGTGCGAACCTCATACCTCTCAGCTACAGTGGGTGGGCTTGAAGTGGCTTCCCACTTGTGGTGAAAGAGTACAGCTGAGTTAGGACTGTCTTGTCTGGGGATATGGGCTTGGTTCACTCTTTGCAGAGCCTCTGTGAAGGCCTTTCCACCAGCCAGCAGTTTATCACAGGCATGCCACTTCAGCACAGCTCCCTGCATTATTGAGCACAGCCCTCTTGAAAATGGTCCTGGGTAGGCACTCACCCAGTAGAGTAAAAATTAGAAATTTCCCCTTGAGGTGCTATTTTTTCCCCTTAGTTTTAAGAAAGAATTTTAAAATGCAAATCTTTATCCATCTGGAATTTAGTTTTGAATGAAGGAATAGAACTCAAACTAGGTAATATTCTCGACTATATTAAAATGAAAAGAAAAAAAAATCTGCAAACAGAAGAAATTCTTAAAAATTCCCAAACCTATTGACCAAATAATGATTATTTGCAACATTATTGGAGACAAATAGCTTTTTGAAACCGTGTAGATAATTCCTACATGTTAATACGAAAAAAAAAAAAAAATGCAAGGGAAACCAATTAACATTTGGTAAAGTAGGCATCCATGAACAGTCTATAAATATTAAATAAAAATATTTACTTCATTTAAGTATGTGAAAAGATGCTAAAACTCACATACTGTAAGAAAATGAAAAAAACTACAGTGAAGAGCATTTACTTTTAGCTCAGATTTGCAACAATAAACAAAATTCTGGTAATACACTTGGAGAACATGCGGAGTATGAGGCTGTCTCCCATATTGGGTAGTAATCTAAACTGGAACCTCATCTGTGGCAGACACACTCATGATCTCTGTCTCTGGGAAACTAGGCCCTTGAGTAATCTGCTTGAATGTGGAGATAACCTGTCATGTCTTTCTAACCAAGAGAATACAACAATATACAGGACATACTTGATTATGTGTATATGATTACACTACCTAAGATGTAACTCCCTTTGGGATGAGAGATTCTCATGCTTGCTTGTTTTGTGACATATGTGTATATAATATGGGGGTGTGGGGGTGATTCACAATATAAAGAGCTGAGGATAACCCCTAGGAGCTGAGGATGACTTTCAGCCAACTCTGCAAGAAAGTTAGGCTTGTAGTCCTTAGGTGCAAGATAACGAATTCAGCCCACAAACTCAGTGATCTTGGAAGGGGATCCTTTCCCAGTTGGGCGTTCAGATGAGATTCTAGCCTCAGCTGATACCCCTACTGCAGCCTTGCAGATAACTCGACTAAGTCAAGCCTGCATTGCTGTTTCATAGAAGCAGTGAGAAAATAAATGTATATAGTTTTAATCTCACAAGTTTGTGATTTTTTGGTATGCAGAAATAAAAATCTAGTAAAGCATCTATGCAGATAAATGCAATAATATTTATAGAAAGAAATATTAATAAACAATTTGAACCAATGATGCCTGTTTATGGAATGTGTCTTCCAGCTGTAGTATAGATACGTGCAAAGATATACATACAAAATCATTTATTGTGGCAAGTTTTGTAATAGCAGTAGTATGGAAAAAATTCTCCATACCCATTAATAAGCATCTAGTCATATATGGATAGATTATGGTATAAACACTAAGGAACATTATAAACAATAAGGATAGTATGAATATTTAAAACAACCTCCAATATTATTTTTGAGTGAAAAATAGCTTGCAGAATAGCGTGTTTGAGTATGCTGACATCTGTAAAATGGCAAAATAATGCACAACATTAAATTTGTATATATGTAGATTATCCCTGGAAAAAATAATTTTAATTGCAAAAAGCAGAATAACTTTTGCACCAACCTAATAACATAGAATTGTTAAATGGGTTGCCTCTTTGAAAGGGTATGCAGACTGAAGGATAAGGTTTAGAAAATAGTTTTTACTTCATTTTGTATCTTTTATATTTCTATTATGTATATGCATTTTATATTCAAATAAATTATTGTTTTTAAATGATATGAACTAGAAATAGATTTTATAAAATAATGGTCTTAAACTTCTTCAAGAAACTATAACTAACTAATGTTTTCTAATGACTATAGGGATAGTAAATTATTTGATGGTTAACGTATTTCTGAAATTCTTGATATTGTCAATGTTGTTTCATATGCTTTTTATGTATCTGCTGCATTATTTATTTACTCAACAAATAAATATTTGAGTGTTTGCAAGATGTTCTGCTACTTTAGGTTCTGTGAGAAATTTATACATGAATAAAATAAGATCCCTAGTCCCAAGACTTTATAGTCTGGCAGGGGACATTAGAGCAGCAGCAACTAACTATAATCAAGAAAACATGTGGTCAGAAACATAAATGAAGCGTGAGAGGTTTGTAGGCTTTTACAGAAATTTCTGCATCCTTTCGCGTGTGTTTTAGACCCAGGAAGGAGAATACATTGAATCTGATGCTAAAGTATAGATGAATAAATATCAAAAATGTAGGTGCATTAAAAAGGCATTTCAAACAGACGGAATGAGTCAAGCCACAGGTCTGTGGAAAACTGTCAGACATTCCTGGGAAAATGGCACATAGACTTTCTGGCTAGAAGGCAGAGTTCTTGTAGATGTTCTTGTATTGAAAAGCAAGAATAATGGCAAGTAAAAAATTTTAGTAATGACTTGTGAGTTTCCTTGAAAGTAAGAAATGTTGTTTAATGTAAAGAAATAATGAGCAATATGAGATTTCCGAGCAGAGTAATAGAATAGTCAGAACTGTGAATCAGCAATATTATTCTGACAGCGGTATTGAAGAGGCTGAGAGTGAGATCTGTTTTGGTTGCCCTGAATTTTTATTGTTGTTGTTGTTGTTGTTATATATGACTTGTAATCGCAGCAATCATATGAAAATATGAAAGTGTACCTAAGTAGTTACTCTAGTTGAAGATTTTGGGATAAATATGTGTCAGGCCTCTGAGCCCAAGCTAAGCCATCGCATCCCCTGTGACTTGCACGTATATGCCCAGATGGCCTGAAGCAACTGAAGAATCACAAAAGAAGTGCAAATGCCCTGCCCCGCCTTAACTGATGACATTCCACCACAAAAGAAGTGAAAACGGCTGGTCCTTGCCTTAAGCAATGACATTGTCTTGTGAAGTTCCTTTTCCTGGCTCATCCTGGCTCAAAAAGCTCCCCCACTGAGCACCTTGTGACCCCCACTGCTGCCCGCCAGAGAACAATCCCCCTTTGACTGTAATTTTCCTTTACCTACCCAAATCCTATAAAACGTCCCCACCCTTTATCTCCCTTTGCTGACTCTCTTTTCGGACTCAGCCCGCCTGCACCCAGGTGATTAAGAAGCTTTATTGCTCACACAAAGCCTGTTTGGTGGTCTCTTCACATGGACGTGCATGACAATATGATTTTCAGAAAAGAGGGGGAAAGGGGAAAATAGCATTTTGCAATCAATCAATCAATCAATCATTTATTTGTTGAGTAAGTGAATAATGCAGCAAGTACATAGAAAGAGAAAAGGTAGGGACCAATGAATCAGGTTTGTGAAACATAATTTGAGGGACAAAGTGAATCATAAAAGCCTCTGGGGGAAACATGAGGAAGAACCTGAAATCTTACAGTATTAAAGTGAGGTGAGGAATTCACAAAGAAACACTACGTGTCATAATGAATTAACATCTTGTTGTCTGTGGTATAATTTTAATTCAAAATTAAATGTGTGTGTGAACAAAAACACATGTTTCTGAAATAATACCACAATTTTAGCAACAGGAAAACTTCTATTAGGTTAATTACTACTATTTTTTTAACAATCAGTTTCCTATATTACACTAGAAAATATCTAACATCAATTCAATTTTATGTTGAAAATTATTTCAGCGCAAAGTTTTCAATGTATAAACACATCTCTCTTTAGGGATTTATGTAGCCAAATGCATTTTTAAAAAAATTTAAAATGTAAAACTACATGGTAGTCCCAATGAAACTTCCTTGCAGAGCTGATTTTTCTATTTCATAATTCAAAATACAAATATAAATTACTTGAATAGTTTATCATTCATATTATGAGAGAAATAAAGTAAAGAATTATCAATTGTTAGGTAATTTTAGAGCTTCTTTTAACAGTAAAGGTAAAAAAAGAAAAGATTATAAAGAATCCCTCAGCAGCCTTCATTAACATTCAAATAGATTACAGTTGAACTTCCAACGAATCTAGTACATTCATTTGCATGTCAAGTTTTCACAGCATGAGATAACTTCTTTTTTAACAAAAGATAAGCTGTACTTCAACCTCCATTATTGTTATCAGCGTGTCTTATCACAGTGTCAACGCTTTTCTCTCAAGGCAAAATGCCACTGTACTCTAGTTTTCTTTTAGAAATTATTTCCTGTCCAATCGGCTTTGCAATCAGTCTAAATTCCTACTATGTGAAAGAAAATCTGGTAGGCATTTATTTAGGAAAGGAGAACGTAGAGAACATCTTTTAACGTGAAACATTCTGATGGGCGCTGGAAATACTGTGTTGTAGGAAGCAGACATAGTTCCTGCCTCAGAGAAATTAAGAGTGTTTTTTGGTAGACAGACATTTTGCAAACAACTCCTGACAAACTAAGGACAATGAGAACTAAAAAGTAACCCGACTAGTCAAGAATGCTAGCAAGGAGTTGAGGAATACTAAGGTAAGACCCATTCCTGATCTCAACCATAACATCAACTGTTGGAAATAAGTTTAGAAGAAGAATTGTTTATACAAATGTTAGCGTCATTTAGAGAGGTAGAAAATACAAAAGAAGATGTTTGTGGTGGGGGATGTTTTATGAAAAATTATCTCAGCAGCCCCCCAAGTATAGCATTAAGCAAGCTATTTTAGACATTATGAAAAACAAATGTTCATGGACCATTTAGATTAAGATACTAATGTTACATATCTTGTTTAATTCATTCATGACACACAAAGCTAAACAAGAAGAAAAAGGTGTGGTGAGTTAACAACTTTATGATAGCATACAAGAGGAGGGAAGGACTATGCTACCAGAATCCTGTATTTTGCAATGTCCATAGGTCCTAACTTTATGATAGGGTACAAGAGGAGAGAAGGATTATGGAATCCTGTGTTTTGCAATGTTCATAGGTCCTGTATCTCTGAGATGCACCAATTTCCACTGTTGGGGTAATTATAAGGAGAAAAGTGAAGTTAAACTAAGGAATTCAGCAGTCAAATTGTGCCTGCTCTATTGATCAAGTATGTCAACCAATGCTGTATTGATCAAGTATGTCGACCATCGCTGTTGCTTACCAATGAGCTTGATGAGTAGCTTTAAGTTTCATATGAGTTTCTTAGTAGAGCATGGGGCCAAATTAGGACTATCATGTCATCAAACAGTGGCCAATTTGGGGATGACATAGCTGTTTCTCTGGAGTTGGTATGATCCAGAATTCACAACTGGGCCAATTCATCCTTTCTGTCTATAAGTAACACTTGCATTTGGCCTACCTATGTTTTTTTCAATCACATATTACATTTATCCTATGTACTTTTAACATGTCTTAGAGATGACTAAGTTGCTATTCATACCTACTGTATTTTATAAATTCAGCCTATGTCTCATAAGATGCTTACTTGCTTACTCTCTCTCTAATTAACATGTCTTATAAATTTGCCTACATTTCATGTGTTTATTCTCTATAGTTAGTCATTCTTATGAGTTTTATTTATACTATTTGTTTTTCTTTTCTTTAAAAACATAGCAATATTTTTACAGAAATAGAACAAAAATCTATACAGTGGGAAAAGAATATTGGGTTGATTTCGGATATTTCATTTTGAGGTACCCATGTGAAAATTCAGAGAAGGCAGGTGGGTTTATGAGTAGTTTAAGAGGAAGACATAAATAAGGAGGTTATACTTGGGGGAAAAAATTGGAGACACGAGGATTAATATGATGTCCCAGGAAGAGAATGTAAAGAGAGAGCTAAAGTAGCCTATGGCCAATTCCTGATGAACCTCAAGTTTTATTGTCAAATAAAAGATAAGCAATGGCTGAAGAATCAGAAGGAAAGTCAGGAATTTAGTTCTATAAATACTAGAAGAAGAAACAGAAAATGTGGTCAACCTCCACATGAGGAAAGTGGTCACTTCTGGCAAATGAGTAAACAATGGGTAATGATGAGGCTCCAACAGTGTCCATAAGTTTCGTTGTCATGGCATTCATGTTTATGCCTGGGTAAAGTTCTCCAGTATAATGGCAAGGGAGAGGAGACACAATGAAGATTCCTGATCAATAAATGTGTGGTGACAAAGTGGAAACAGCAGCTACTCAAGACGACTCTTGCGAAAAGTTGAAAATAGAAGAAATACCTGATGGAGTATGTGGGATTCATAGAAAAAAAAAAAATTTTAACACGCGAGAATAAGGAAGGATTAGATAATGTGAAGGCAAGATATGGGAAAACAGAAGACAGATGGCAGAGCTGGCTTTTTGTAGTAGATGGACAAAATGTTACTCCATTGACATATGGTGTCAGAAAGAAAGGACGGGGCTGATGTACTTCAGTTTTTATATTTGCTCATGGAAAATTGAGAAAATTACAATCTGATGACTTATGTTTTCTCTGAAGTAGAATGCCAGTTTTAAAAATATATGCCTATGAGTGTGTTTGATGGTGTTGAGGATCCTGTCAGATTAGGAACTATAATTTAGGTCTTACTAATTATCCCAATTGTGTGAATTTTTTTTTTTTTTTTTTTTTTTTTTAGTTGTGCAATCCTGTTAGGTGCAAGCATGGAGTAAACTAGTGGCTTGTCTAGAATGGGAATATAGCCAGATGACATGAAGACAGATGAATGATAATTTAAGTTATCCTCAATAGAGTGGTTGAAATGACAGACTTTGGAACCTAAGTTAGAAAGAAAATGAAGAAAAATGGGCTGATATTCAGACTTTATAGGTTAATTGGCTGGTGGTCTTAAACATTTCAAACCTAAAATAGTTTCAGATGACGACAAATTTCAGAAAGGGGCTATAAATAGACACTGAGCTGAGTGAAGGAGACATTAGAAATTAGGATGATTTGAAATTGAGAAGTCAGCATGCTGGGAGTCATTCAGGTGAACAGAGAATTCATGCAGAATACAGTGTGCATTGTAGTGGAGGTGAATTTCTAAATGTGAGAACCTTGAATACTTTAGAATTACCTACGAGGTCATGATGTAACATGCTTTTAAAATGTTGCTCCTTTTTATGTGCTAATACTGTGTTATGTTTTTTAACATTTATTTCATAGGGGATATTTGTTGGATATTTATATAATTGGTGTATAATTTATTTTTCTTTTGGGATTTCTGGTAATAGATTTATATTGGCTTTATAAAATGATTCAGAAAGGTTTTTTCCTGTCTTCTAGACATTTCGCATGAAAATTGTCTTATTTCTTCCTTAAATGATTGACAATTTAAACTATATGGGCCTAGTGTTTTATTTGTAAGATTTTTTAAAAAATCAAATAAAATTATTTATAGGCTATTCTGATCGTTCCATGTTCTGTCTGCTGTGGTAAGTTATGTTTTTAAACAATGTTTGCTCATTTCTCTAGGTTGTCCAATTGGTTATTATGAAGTTGTTCATTATTACCTTTTTTAGGTCTGTTGGATCTGTGGTAATAACTCCCTTTTCATATCTAACATTTATCATTCTGTCCCTCTCTCAATGAGTCTCGGTAGTGTTTTAATTTTTTCATCTTTTCAAATAATCTGTTTATTTTTAAATTTCTATTGCTTGTTTGATATTTTTTCATCCCTCTTCATTATTAGTATGTCCTTTGTTCTACTTAGTTTGGGTTTATTTTTCTCTCCTTTTTGAGCTTCTTAAGAAGAAACTTAAGGTTATTTATTTTAAAATTTCTATTCTAATCTAAGCTTGTGAAATAACTAATTTCCCAGTAAACACAGTTTTATTTGAATATTTGAATTCAACAATATTCAATATGTTGTAGTTACATTTTCATTCTGTTTGTAACATTTTCTAGTTTCTCTTGTTGTATCTCCTCAGGAAAAATTGATTATCCAAATATTTAAATTTCCAAATATGTCTGTTTTTTTAATTTCAAGAAATATTAGATTATAAGTATTCCAATATTTCCAAATAATTTCAAATATTTTTCCAAATAGTTAAATTTTCTAAATATTTTTAGTTTTTTTTCTTGTGAGAACAGAGTCTTTAATATTTCAACTCTGTTAAATATTTTAATTCTTATATACAATGAAAATATGAAAAGAGCATGTATTCTACTTTTAGGGGATGCAGTGTTCCATAAATGTCAATCAGGTGAAGGTGGTAGATAACGTTTGTTTAGATTAACAGTCTTTTTAGGTCAAGTGATTTTTTTGTGTAGCTTTTCTATCAGTTACTGAGACAGTGGTGCTAAACTTTCCAAATATGACTTTGGAAATGTCAGCTTCCTTCTTCAATGCTGTTAATTTTTACTTTGTATATTTTGAAGTAGTTTGTTAATGGAAACCCATTTCTGATTGTTATGTCTTTTAGATGAATTCATCCTTTTATCATTTCATTATGAAATGTTCTTCATCATCTTGGCTGATATGCTTTTCAATGTTGTAGTCTGTTTTGTGTTATGTATGTAGTCACTTCAGCCTTCTTATGCTTAAGGATTGCACAATGCATTTTTCCTATCCATTTTCTTTTAACCTGTTAGTCTCTTCATATTTAAAATGTATCTCCTGTAGTCATTAAGTAGTTGGATATTACATTTCCATCCATTTTGACAATCTCTGTTTTCTGGTTCATTAATATTAAAAGTTAACTGTTGACATAATTTGACTTAATTCTATGATTTTTTTCTTTGCTTTCTTTGTCCTCCCACTTTTTCTTAATTTGTTTCCCCCTTTTTTGTCTTTAAAAATCTGAATATATATTAGCATTCTAATTTACCTATCAGATGTGTAGCTACACCTCTTTGCATTATTATTTTAGTTCTCGCTCTAGCGATGAAAGTATGTACGTCTAACTTTGCCTAGTATTTTCTTAGAGTTAATAATTTTCTCATTTTACAAACACTGTAGGAGTTTTACAATGTGATTTTTAAAGTAATTTTACTCTTCTCTGGCTTTTATGACATAGTTAACATATATATGCTTTTAGTTTATTTACTTTTATATAGTTTATATATAATAGTTTATATAATTTATAGTTGATATATATACATTAGACCCCACAAGAAAATGTCATAATTTTTTCTTAAACAACCCTTTATATATAAAGGACATTAAAAATAAACAGTCCATTGTATTTACACAGATACATACCTTGCCCAGTGGCCTTCATTCCTCCTGAAATTCTGGGCTTCTTTCTGGTATCATCTTTATTCAGGCTGCATATTTTGGCTTACTATTATAGTACAAACTTGCTGGCATCAAATTGTCTTAGTTTTGTTTTGTTTACAAAGATCTTTATTTTCCTTCAATCTAAGAATATTCATGCTAGCTAGAGACTATGAGTCAACAACAATATATTGTCTTTTGGTTCTTGCAGATATTATCACATTGTCTTCTGATTTCCACAATATCATTTTAAGAAATCAGCAGTCACTTAAGTCTTTGCCGTTATAAAAACTGGAAACATAACAGGGTGTTAGTGAAGAATAAATTAAGATAAATAATTCATATTAAGTTTATGCTTGTTGGTCTCATATTATTAAGACACTGTCTTTAGTTACACTATAGCGTTATTTTAAAAACCTAGTTTTAAATAAGTTATAAAGTGAATATCCTCTAGTTAAAATGCCTGGTGAGTGCATGCAAGTTTTGAGTGAATTCAGTCCACAGAACTTCCTTCTTTTCTGACACCAGCTGCAGACTCTGAGGATTCCCAAGACCACCATTAGATTTGATAATCTTCTAGAAGAGTCCACAGAACTCAGTGACCACTGTTATAGTTATGCATCATTACAAGGAAAGGACACAGATCAAAATCAGTGAAGGGAAAAAATACATGTGGCAGACTCCAGGAAGTTTCTAAACATGAAGCTCCAGGCTATTCTCTCCCCATGTAGTTATGGACAGTGTTAAGTTTTCCTGGCAAAGATGGGTGACAATACGTACTGAACATTGCAAACCAAGGAAGCTTACCCAAGATTTGGTGTCCAGAGGCTTCACTGAAGCTGCATGGTCCACTGACCACATGGCTCGCCTTAACCTTAATCTCCACTCTAGCTCCTCTGGAGGCTGAGTGGATATTGAATGACCAAATCCCCCACTGACACACCTACCACTCCATGAGCCACAGTGTTAGATTTTCTGTCATGGTCCAAAGACGCTAAACAAAGATATGTCTATCAGGCAAGAAATTCTAAGGGCTTAGAGATCACCTCCTGAAAGCTAGGGCAAAGCTCAGACTTCCATTTGGGTAAAGCTAAATTCTTCACCACACAGCACATCTTTCTCTTCCCTTTTATTTCCAATCAGTATTTACAGGCTTTATGTCTGGATCAAAGATTTTAGCATCACTATGGTCAACCTATATTATTAAATATTTATTAGTCAAATGTGCACTCTGTTGAAATTTGCCCTTGCTGTATTTTCAGATATTTTTATACACTATTACTAGTTGTAAAAATAAATTTATTTTTAAAAATTTTAGATATGAGAAGGGAATTTATTTGAGCAATTTGGGATACACTTAGCCAAAGATAAACTGATGAAAAGGAAGTGGTTATTTGGGTTGTCAGTAGCAGGTCAAATATTTTAAAAGTGATTTAAGCAGTGGAGTGAAATAGTGAATTCTAAAATCTGTGAAAGATTAGAGTGAAACAGATGGAAAACAGTTTTTTTATGGCTATGGGAGACCAAAGGTAAAATTACAAATAATGATATTCCTGTTAGTTACAATTTTTTGTTTCATAATTGTTGCTGGAGTGAGATTGAGAAGTGCAGTGAAAATATCAACAAATGTCATGAACTTTTCAGACATGGCGAGATATTAAAATTATAGAAGGTTAGACTAAATAACTGATAAAGAACTCCTATTTGTAAAATTTTATTAGCTTTATATAGGGACAATTTTTGAAATGATAATACAGATACCTGCTTTCAAATCCCAATTATTTTCAGGAAGATTTTAGCCCAAGGCAATACACTTAAATTGATCAAATATTTATTAAGAATGTACTATATTCCTGGAAATATAGATGTGAGATTCAAATGAGGTTTACAGATATAAAATTATGTGAGTTTTTAGTTTGTTGTCATTCATTAATTTATTTGTACTAAATATTTTTGAACATTTAATGTGTGTTAAGAAATGTCAGATTTGTGAGTTTAATGATAAGCAGAATGCATCTCTTGCTGTCTAAAATTTCATCTCCAAAAGTAAAAAAACAGACATAAACAACTGTACCATAATGTGATGAGTATTATAATAAAATCAGTGTAACAGAAGATTCTAGATGAACTCAATACATTCCAAACACAGAACTTACTTCACAAGCAACTGTGTCAATGCATGTAGTCTAAAAAGTCTCACAGTTCTTAGCAAATTCTACATAGTTTTATCTATACTATTTGATCCCAACTTAGCTCTACAATCAAAACATCATTGTTGTCAATAATCAAAATATGGCAAAAGTATACTACTAGAAACATTTTTTGTGGTAGGAACAAAGTGGACAAACCACAGTGAAAAATCCACTTTATTTAATACTTGGTAATCAATCAACCTTCTTTGAATTGAACTAAACAATGCCCCTAACATTGCTAAATGATGCACTTGCTTAAATATATTCAATATAAATCATGTTTTGAATTCAAAGACACACACACAATATGCACAGGCTGTGTGTGTATGTAAAATGTTGGTCACATTCCAGTGGATTTCATTCTGCTCCTTGAAGTCTTTCAATAGCCTAAAGTCAGGTATTCCCTCACTTATTTATATATATCTCTATTTGCATTTAAATCTATATATTTATATTCCCTTTTCAACACTTGGTAAGAATATCATATCAACAATAATTAGTCTAGACAATAATTTTCTTTGTTAAAGGGGATAACAACATTTTAAAAATGCTTGTTCAAAAGGTAGGGTGTTGGAGAACATTTTTGCTTGGCATCTATTTGAATTTTGCCACTGAAACTAAACAATTAGTCACATTAAAAGTCTCCTCTATAGTGTCATTCATACTTTTCTGATTAGAAATAATATATATATGATTAAGACTGCTGTTAAAGTCCTATAAAATATTAATCAAACATATGATGGTCTAGTTGAAAATGTCCAATGCTGGTTAATTCCTGTCACTGCCCTTGGCCTTCATTGATCTCTTCCTTTAACCATAACACTTTCACTAGGGAGAACGTATGGAGATTGTAAAAGGAGCCAGTAGTGAACTGAGTGTGTTACCCTCAATGAGAATCAGATATTCATAAAAAGTTGAAGAGCTGTTTTCTTTGTTTTAATGTAAAATTTCAGTTGTACAAGTGTATATTTATCTCCTGTCATCATGAAGTTGCATGTATTATAAAGCTTTTTGGATACATATATTTTTCTTGTTCAGTAAAGGTAAAAAGCAATCTTCTGCCTATTTTATTTACACTGCACAAAATAATATAATTTGAGCATACAGTGAAAATAATGTATTCATTATAATCACAATATAATAGAAGCTTTCTGTCTGAGTACAGCTGTGTATGTATTACCAAGAAGAAAAAGGTGGTCAGGTACCTTAAATTAAAATCATATTTCCACAGAACATTCTGTTCTTTGAGTAGTATTACCTTTGTTTCTGAAGTGCTTTTTAGTGATGTTATTGAATTTTATGTCTATACTAGTGAAATAGCCTCCTTATGATGTAGAGGAGCAAAAGCTTGCTAGACATAATTGTGTAGTTTATTTAATTTTTCATTTGAATCTCAGTTTATGAAACCTCTCTATAGTGTATTTTTCTAATTGTTGAAAATGATAAAAATGTAAAGAACGTGTGTCTCTCACATACAGATAATGTACAATTTCAGTGTCACTGAAAAAATCTGTGCTTAGTGATAAGTAGAAAATTATAGAAACTTTTGAGAAATTTCAGTTTTAATTGAATTTGATTATATTATAATATATAATCTGAAAAGTCCAGATATAATACAATGCAATATAATCAGAAAAATATAATATGATCAGAAAAATCCAGATAAAAATAGACTTTGAACAAATTACTTGTTTATATTCTAGTACATAACTAATAAAAAGCACATTTGCAGGGCCAGCAACTATTTTAACATAATCTCAATTTTTAAAAATGGCATAAATTCAAACTCACCAGTAAAATACAGAGTTAAAATTTGAATTAAAATATTGTATCCAGGTGGGAAATTAGAAGTACTAAGTACAATTTATTTGATTCCTATTTAAAGCCATAAGTTAAATAGGAATCAAATAAATAGTTCCAAATAAATAGTAAAACAAAATTAGACCATATCTCACTATTTTTTAGAATTTTGTTTCACCATTCATGTAGCTAATGTCTTGGGTACTACTGTTCATACAAAATATGGTTACTATGTAAGTTAGGATTTTTTAGAGAAACAGAAGCAATAGGAGATGTATTTATTCATCTATGTATTTATGTATTTGTTTATTTCTATTATTATTAGGTTTTGGATCACCCAATTTTGCAGGCTGAGAAATCTGGAGTCTGCAAGCTGAAAATCTCAGAAAGGCCTGAGAAGGAGGGGACCAGGTGGTGCAAATCCCACACCAAGGCTGGGAGGAGGCTGGTGTCCCAGCTTAACAAGCAGGCTGGAATGTCCCCTTCCTCCACTGCTTTTTTTTCATTAAGGTCCTCAAAGGATTGAATGGTGCCCACCCACATTGAGGAAGACAATCCATTTCATTGAGTTCACCAATCTACATGCTAACCTCATGCCAACAGCATCACCGACATATTCAGTGATATGATTTGGCTGTGTCTCCACCCAAATCTCGTCTTGAATTGTAGCTCCCATGATTCCCGTGTATTGTGGGAGGGACATGATGGGAGATAATTGAATCATGGGGGCGGTTTCTCCCACACTGTTCTCATGGTAGTGAATAAGTCTCACGAGATCTGATGGTTTTTACAAGGGGAAATCCCTTTCACTTGGTTCTCATATTTCTCTTGCCTGCTGCCATGTAAGACATGCCTTTTGCCTTCTGCCATGATTGTGAGGCCTCCCCACGCATTGGGAACTGTAAGTGCATTAAACCTTTTTTTCTTTGTAAATTACCAGTCTCAGGTGTGTGTTTATCAGCAACACGAAAACGTACTAATACACTCATAAACAACGTTTACGTGGGCACCCCTGGCCCACTAGGGACACATGAATTAACCACCACAGTTTGCCTTGTATCCTCAGTTCAGAAATCATCAACAGAATTCCTTGGGTCCACTATTTCCTTAGAAGTTAATTTATTTCATTTAAGTTTCTACCCAAATTCACTGTAGCAGAATGGACTTCCCTGATAATTCTTTCTAAAACATTAACCTATCACTTACTCTGTTTTGTTTTTCAAAAGTAAAGCACTTATAACTATCTTGCACAGTATGTCTGAGTTTGCTTATTTTGCCGTTGTCTGTCTCGCTGCATTGGAATGTAAGCTCCCTCTGATTAAGGCTTTAGTTTGTTTCTTTCCCATAGCAGCACCCTCAGGACATCGTTCATGTGCTCAATAAATATTTCTTAATGAGTGAACAGATTTATGGTTGAATGAAGGATACAATGATTCTTTTTTCACCCAGGGAGTAAGCTTTCTTCTATTTGAGGACCACGTTTAATTCAACTTCTCCAAACTAGCAACCAATATTCCTATTACTACTTTTTTCAAAGCCAAATGTTACCTCCACTGTGTATCCGTTAAGGTTTCACTGTGTCGCTCAATAAAATCTCTCTAATGAGCTCAGATGCACCCTCCATCCCTATTCTACATTTCTGCAAGTTGCTGAAAGGGCGTCTTCTTTTGAGAAGTGTCCGTTCATGTCCTTTGCCTACTTTTTGACTGAGTTGTTTGCTTTTTTCTTGTAAATTTGTTTAAGTTCCATGTAAATTCTGGGTAATAGACCTTGTCAGATGGGTAGATTGCACAACATTTTCTCATTCTTTAGGTTACTGTTTGCTCTGATGACAGTTGCTTTTTGCTGTGCAGAAGTTCTTTAGTTTAATTAGATCCCATATATCAATTTTAGCTTTTGTTGCAATTGCTTTTATGTGACCAAAAATATGAGAAAAAGCTCAATGTTACTGATCATTAGAGAAGTGCAAATCAAAACCACAATGAGATACTCTGTTGGTGGAAGTGTAAATTATTTCAACCATTGTGGAAGACAGTGTGATGATTCCTTGAGGATCTAGAACCAGAAATATAATTTGACCTAGCAATCTCATTACTAGGTACATACCAAAAGGAATGTAAATCATTCTATTATAAAGACACATGCACACATATTATTACAGCACTACTCACAATAGCAAAGACATGGAACCAATCCAAATGTCCATCAATGGTAGACTGGATAAAGAAAATGTGGCACATATACACCATGGAATACTATGCAGCCATCAAATGAATGAGATCATGTCCTTTGCAGGGACATGGATGGAGCTGGAAGCCATTATCCTCAGCAAACTAATGCAGGAACAGAAAACCAAACACCACATGTTCTCATTCATAAGTGGGAGCTGAAAAATGAGAACACATGGACATGGGGAGGGGAACAACAGACACCAGAGCCTGTTGGGGGGTGGGGGGGTAATGGGAAGGAGAGCATCAGAACAAATAGCCAATGCATGCTGGGCTTAATATCTAGGTGATGGGTTGATAGGTGCAGAAAACCAACAAGGCACATGCATACCTATGTAACAAACCTGCATATTCTACACATGTATCCCAGAACTTAAAGTAAAATCAAATAAAAAAAGAAAGAAAGAAAGAAATGGTGTTACTCCTTTTGTTCTTAGAATTCCCTGCCAGTGTCTCTGAAGTTTACAGGTTATTTTGCTCCTGTGTTCAATGTGTAGTGATCTTTGAGCTTCTGCGTTTATGTCTGCTTCACTGATGTAAATAAATATCATTTGTGCCTTACTTTCATGTAATGCCTCAGAGTTTAAAAGTTTTTGTTTGTTTGTTTGTTCATTTAAAAAGAATACACTTCATTAACTGGGACATGACTCTTGTGATAGCCAGTGACAATTCTTGGAATTATCTTTCGGGAAAGGCATCTATATTCTGACCCTAAGAGAAAACAATTTCCCTCCTTAACTGTTTCTCAGGGAAAGTCTCTTTGATAACCTGGTGGATCAACCTCATAGTCTCTAAAATGTCCCATGGATCGTTTTCCCAAATATGGCATGCAAGTATCCCTATAGTTATGGTTCCTGTGCTTCTTGAGATAGTCAGGCATAATTCTATCCCTAATTTAATGTAACACACAATCCTTTGACCCTGTCATGTATGAGCAAAATCTTTAATAGTTAGAGATAGTAATGAAATAATAAAGATGAAATGTGTGCAGTGTACTTAATAAGTTGTTGTCTTTATGTGTTTGGCACTTTAAAAATTATATCTTATTTACTCTCACTAAAATATCTGGGCAATAACAACTCTACTGATGAGATAATGAGGAATAAAAGAAGTAGTTTCAAAGTGCAAGCAGTCTTTAAGTGGTTAATTGAATCGAACTGCTCTTCTCTACTATGCTAGTGAAACGTTGCTTCCCCTGCTCCTCACATTTGTTCAATCAACACAAACCTAAATCCCTCACCCTTATGGGCCTCAGAAGAGATGATGTTTGCAAAATGGACACCGTGTGTGGATGGGAAGCGCGCTGGCTTTGGCATTGGATTGCTTTCTCCATTGGGGGATAAAAAAGAAGAGCGTTAGAACGCCTGCCCATGGTTGCTTGGCTCCTTTTGAAAGATTTAGGAAGAGCAAAGCTACAATGGTTTCAAATGGATGCTTTCTACCCTTCAAAGTCAATTGAAAAGTTGTGAAAAACTCCGAGCAAATCAAAACAACCTGAAAACTTCAGATTGAGCTAGAAGGAAAAGTGAAAGAGTTCACTCTGAATATTTGCCATCTGGGAGCACACTTTCAGGAAAATCTTACCTTTCTTGTTTGTCTTAGCAAAACAGTGGTTACATCACAGCAAGACAGTTTGGCTAAACCAGTGCATTGAATGATGTTGCTGGGGAAATGTTATCAATAAATAGATGTACATGTTTTCTTCCTCAGACACTGTAAGTTTGGGCATTAGACACTAAAATTGTATCATTTACAAACAGAATCAACAATGAGTCATTCATGATAGCAAAAAAATACCTTAAATAACCTAAGGTCCAAAAATAAGGGGTACCTTTGAGTAACTAGATTAGCAGTTACTAGATTAGCAATTGGATCAAAATGAAAGAAATAAATCTCTATAAATACCCTTTACCTAGCCTACAGACTGATAACCTTAAAAATAATTTTTCTGGGCGGGTTTTGTGGCTCAACCTGTAATCCCAGCACTTTGGGAGGCTAAGGTGGCTGGGTCACCTGAGGTCAGGAATTTGAGATCAGCCTAGCCAACATGGTGAAACCCCATTTCTACTAAAATCACAAAATTAGCTGGGTGTGGTGGCACATGCCTGTAGTCCCAGCTACTCAGCAAGCTGAGACAGGAGAACTGCTTGACCCAGGAAGCGCAGGCTGTAGTGAGCAGAGATTGCGCCACTGCACTCCAGCCTGGGCGAGACAGAGCGAGACTGTCTCAAAAATAAATAAAAAATAAAAATAATAATAATAATATTTTTTCAAGAGATTAAATAATTTACTTCTTTACAACTGTAACTAACATTAACAATTGTATGTAAAGAAATTGACATTAAATCGGTCCTTTTATTATTTACTCTATTTTTAGAAGAATTTACATGAATAAGCTTATGTAGGAGAATCCTTTTGCCTCATTCAATGTGTCTGTCGGCAGACATTTATTGTTTGTACATCTTATGAATAATGATGCAATTGTGAATAATGCTGCAGTGAGCTTGCGAGTGCAGACATCCCTTTGAGATACTGGTTTCACGTCCTTTAGATATACACCCAGAAGAGGGATTGTTGATTCTTAGGGTGATCCTATTTTTCCTTTTTTAAGGAGCCTCTGTACTGTTTTCCATAACAGCTGTATCAATCTACATTCCCACCAACAGTGTACATTAGTTCCCTTTGGTCTCCACCAACACCTTATCTTTTGTCTTTCTTATAATGAGTATTCTAACAGGTGTGAGGTGATATCTTATTGAGGTTTTAATATGCATTTCCCTGGTAATTAGTGATGTTGAGCATCTTTTCACATGCCTTTTGCTCATTTGTCTGTCTTCTTTGGAAAAATATCTATTGCAGTTCTTTGTTCATTTTATAAAACTATTGAGTTGTATGAGTACCTTAAGTATTTCGGATATTAACTCTTTATCAGATACATTGTTTGCAAATATTTGCTCCCAATGTTTAGGTGGCCCTTTGTTTTCTTGTTTCCTTTGTTATTTCAAAACTCTTCAGTCTAATGTAGTCCCACTTGTTCATTTTTATTTTTGTTGCCCATGCTTTTGGGGTCATATCCAAAAAATCATTGCCAAGACCAGCGTCAAGGAGATTTTTCCCTGATGTTTTCTTCTGGAGCCTTATGGTTTCGGGTCCTTGGTCTTTAATCCATTTTGAGTTGATGTATTATATATGGTGTAAGATAAGAGTCCAGTTTTATTCTTTTCCATGTGAATATCTAGTTTTTCCACCATCATTTATTGAGAGACTGTCTTCTCCCCACGGTGTATTTGTGGCAATCTTGTCGAAAATGAATTGACTATATTTGTGTAACTTAGTTGACTATATTTGTATAACTTAGTGACTATATTTGTATAACTTTATTTCTGGCCTCTATTGTATTTGATTAATATAACATATTGTGTTATAATATATTGTGTTCCATGAATATAATATAATATATATACACAGTACAATATCCAGCCTTATAAAAGAAGACAATTATGCCATTTTTGACAACACGAATGAAACTGGAGGACATTATGTTAAGGGAAATAAACCAAGTACAGAAGTACAAAACTGCATGTGCCCACGCATAGGTGGAATCTGAAAAGTTGATCTCATAGAAGCAGAGAGTAGAATGGTGGTTACCAGGAGGTGGGTAGAGCGGGAAATGGGAAAAGTTGGTCAAAGGGTAAAAGTTTCCATTAGGTAGGATGAATAAATTCTAGAGATTGAATGTTCACATTGGTGACTATAGTTACTAATACTGTGCTGTATACTTGAAATTTACTAAAAAAATAGGTCTTAAGTCTTCTCATCAGACACACAAAAATGGCAGTAAAGAGATGGATGTGTCAATTAGCTTTTCTGTAGTAACCATTTTATAATGTGTGTATATATATATGAAAACATCACACTATACACCTTAATATGCATTTTTATTAAAAATTTAAAAAATAAATTGAGTGCATTTGACCTAACAGTTTTTGTTTTGTTTTGTTTTTGAGACGGAGTCTCGCTCTGTCGCCCAGGCTGGAGTGCAGCGGCGCGATCTCAGCTCACTGCAAGCTCCACCTCCCGGGTTCATGCCATTCTCCTGCCTCAGCCTTTTTAACCTCACAAAGATAATCCACTGGAAGATGAGTATTCCTGGGTAATGCTTAATTGGAACCAGATCGGCTGACCATGCTTAAGGGCTAGGTCTTGACTGAGAACCTATTCTCCAATATCTAACTGTAGTAAGCATAGGCGATTCCAGTTCATATCCAGAGATTTAATCTCGAAGAGAACACAACTGTGAAGAATACAGAGCATGAGTGTTGTTTACATAAACGGCCTATGATTAATACGACTCGAACAGGTACTGTTCCTCTCTAGAGAGAGAAGACTGAGAACCCTGGTTTCACATACATTTAACCTGAGAAACATGAAATTACATCACTCAATCTGCACTATTTGGCGTATGTTGTGTAGAAAATCTCATGGTAGCAATGTCTCCTCAGATAAGCATCAGAACCACCTCCTCATCACAGTGAAGTAAGGAGATGACAGGGAGGGCAGCTGCTCTATCATAGAAAAAAAGAGCCTGTGGTCACTGAGCAATATGAATGAGAGAAAAGTCAATTCTAGGAGAAAGGAAGAGGGCAAGTGTCTGTAGGGATCATGAGGCAGGGAGTAAAAGTCTTCACAATTTCAGTTTGGAGGACTGTGACTATCAGAAATGTTCTGTGTCTTCTGTGGTACTTGCATAACAGTTGAACATGGCCACAGAGGATACACTACCTTCTGATTGAATTGATTTGGACTCTTGACCTAGACATTCAGAGCAGAGGATTCAAATTCTTTCATGCATTTCTACAGTGCCTTAAATCATCTTCCGCACCACAAGGGGTCAGTAAAATGATGAAAGGGCTGATAAAATTTAAAAGAAAATGTGGTGTGTACTTTCATTCAAAGAAATACTATGCACCTATTAATAATGATGAAGTAGAACATATGTATTTAAGAATGTCAGCAACTAGAAGGCATAAATTGTTACTATATCTAAAAAGTAGAATATGAGAGAGTGTGAAGTGTGATGAGTTTTGTTTTATTTGTGTATTATATGTTCACATATAACATCAGAGACATGCTCCAAAAGGGTGGTCATAGAGATTTCTGTGTTGCAAGACCACATGTTCTTTTTACTTTATTTTTTGTTCATATGCATTTTCTAATGTTTTTCCAATGAGCATATATTACATAAATCAGAAGAAAATAGTAACACCACCACCAACAAAAATAATCAGTTCTTTTGCTTCTGTTTTTAGTCTTCTGGTCTAGCATCTCCAAGAGAGGAAATCTATGGACACTCTCCTTAGCAGCAAGATGTCATTAGTGTCAGCAGCTAAGCGAGTCTTAATGTAGCTATTTCAAACTAATGCATGGAAATCCTGTTTCTCCTACCTTTTTCTTCTTCAGTCATACTCTTCAAGCTTGGTGCTACTCACGTTCCCCTTTCATCCTCCTCACCCTCCTATGAAGTCACATAAACCAATCCATGATGTTAATAATATTCAGTATTCCCTAAACAAAAGAGAGTCCGAGGAGTTCCAATAATCAGCAAACACTTTGTTTTTTTCCTGGGAGTGTCACAATCACGTGAGAAGGATTATGCAGAGTAGTAGCGTTTATGTAGCTTTGGGGTGCTATGCAGGGCCTGGCATAAGAAGGAAGAATCCAGCCCTTTAAATAATAATAAAGATGATGGACTACTTTAAGAAATATTTAATTTCTCTTACGAGAAAGCAAGGGTAATTAAGAAGCCAAGCTACAGTGGAGTAAAAGCGAGATTGCCTGTAGGCTAAAAACCAATGTAGATGCAGGGATAATGCATTGGGTTTTCTGACTTGTTTTAATTAAATTCATGTGGTTTTTATCCTCCATGAACCCAGCATTTTTTAAAAGTGAGGGTGAAACTCCCAAGTTTAGAAGGAAACACTTGTTTCATAATACATTAAGCTAATCATTTGTATTTTCTTAGTGACGCTGTAATATTCTGAAAAACAAGTCATTGTTTTATTAAGATATGAATGCTTTTAAACTGATACATTAGGAATCTGTTTCAGAAGAGACAATGTCATTTTTTTCTCTAAAATTCTATGTTTATATAAATCTTTGCTTTCTTTGATTTGTATTAATGGAGATATTTCTGGATATAAAATTTCCTTAATTAGCTAGTGACGGTATTTGTAGTATCCTGAGTATCCTACCTGAGATTTTAGCAAAGCTGTGGAGAAGGTGCCCACATTGGGACAGAAGTGGAGAGACCATCGTTCACAGCACTGTAGGGTTCTGGCTTTTCCTATCTATCCAAGTATTAAATTAAATTTGAGTTGGTGGGAGGCACACTTTTATTAAAATGGCATATGATACCTCATTTTGCCCCCTCTGAAATTCATGTATTGTTATGTAGTTTTAATTTTAAAAGTTATTTCATTGATATGTTAGCTAATTAAATTATGCAGATGATATAGAATAGTAGATAATCCCCCAAATACAATCATGGCTTCCATTTAATAAGTTTGATGTAGGTCTCTGGAGTACATCTAATCTTCGTGTCCATTTCATTTTGTAGATGAATGAAATAAAATTTGGCGAAATTAATTCAGTTGCAATTTTGCACAGGAACTTTCAGGGAAAAACTAAAACATCATTTCAGATCAGTTTGACTTTGAGCCAGTTCATCTCATCCCTACTCTATAGGAGCTGTTTGAATTTTATGTCATGTTTAAACTTTTTATCTGCATAATATTCTTGAAATATACAACATTTCAAAAATAGCAATGAACTCTCAGTAAAAAGGGGAAAGAAAATGGGATTTGAAGACATCAATGGAAATCCAGAAAAGCTTTCCCATTTTCCAATTATTTATTTATTTTCACTTCCTTTTCATGCTTGTATGAACCGTTGTCTCTTATCCACATGATAATGAATAATGAACCCTTAACCCCCAACAAAAGAAAAATCACATACACACACACACACCAGAGAGAGAGAGAGAGAGAGAGAGAGAGAGAGAGAGAGAGAGAGAGAGAGAGATGGTCTACATATATATTGCAGCCTAACTAACTCTCATGAATGAGGATAGATGGTTGAAAATACAGTTTTTTCTTAAACAAAATAATTACTAATATTGCTTATGAATCTTCAGTTTGGCCAAGTCTCAGTAGGGACAGCTTGTCTATGTTCTATGTCAACTGGAATAGCTGTACTAAGGATGGAATAGCCAAGATGTCTGGCAATTCAGTCATGTCTGAGGGCTGGAGGACTTAGCTCCTTTCCACATAGGCCTTTCCATAGGAGCAGCTCTGTGGACTGCGTGGGCTTCCTTCAGACTGAAGATTTGGTTTTAAGTGTAAACATCCCAAGAAAGCCGGAAAAAGCTGTGTGAAGCTTCATGACCATCTTCAGAAGTCACATAGTATCACTTCTGTTATATATTGTAGTTATGAGAGCACTCAGATTCAAGGGGAGGAAGGTAGGGAGACCCCACTTCTCAAAAGGATAAGTCTCAAAATCACCTTGTAGAAAGAATATCGTGACCACCTTTAGAAAATATCTTCAACAACTGGTGCTGGCGATTTTCTTTATTGAGAAAGGTAATTAGTGCTTTGTGTTGCTGGTTATGGTGATGCCAGTTGGGCAGCAGAAAGTACAAGTAAGTAAAATTAAATAACAGCTTTTGCCACCCATTTGGGCTGAGTTTTAAATAAGGAAATGAAAACAGCAGTTGCCAAAGATAATCTAAGATTGACTTTTTGTTCATGGTGAACATTCTGTTTTAAAATCAAGTTTTCCCTGGGTGCATGTCTTGCTGTACATACAGTTTAAAAGCATCTAGTTGAAGGCTGCAAGTTCTCATATTCCCAACAGTACGTGTGTTACTTCTTTCAGGAATATGCCCAGTGGACTATGTGAATGCTATTTCTGCAAATGTTTCTTAGAATCATAAATTTTCTTTTTAGGATAGCACTGAACTGATTTTAAACTGATTTCATTTATGCTCCACTCAGGACCCTGGACACTGCCTTGCACTCCTGGATGCTTAATAATGTGATTTGGTGATGAATTTCTATTAAAAAACCTTTCTAGAAGTCAAAATATTTCACTGTATTGTTTGGGTTACAGCATTTGACTAAAGTATTTTTTTCTCTTTTATTCATTTAATAAATATTTATTGAGTATCCCCAAGGTCACAGTTTTTAATTATAGGCTTTAGGGGTGGAATAGAGGGAATTTCATAAATATATGATCTTTTTCTTTGAAATTATGTAAGGTCCAGGGCAGATGATATCATTTAAATCTAGTTATTCAACTTAAAAATATACAAGGCTGGGTATAAAGGCCATACCCTTGGCCTTTGAAAAAAAGGGGCAGTATGTTGATGTCACTTTGGAACATAAGACAATTACACAAATGGTCAGTTCAGCAAGCACTGCTCCACAAACATCAATGTCTCCTATAAATATCCTCCTGTCTTCATCTCAGGGAGTCTGTTCTATTACTCTGGTCACAGTCACGTTTTCTGCGTGTATTTTAAAAAATCAAAACACATTTTTACAATTTAAAATTATTGTGATCACTTTAATTTTCCTTTGATTTATCTATTAAAATTGAACTTGGGCAGCAAACTAAGATTACTTATGAGAGAAGCTTTTGTGTATTTAAAACACCACTTTCCTCACTGTTTGAAATACTCTTTTCCCACGTATCCCACAGAGACCAATCCTGCTTAGGCCACTGCAAGTGACATGACCATTAGAAATTATTCTTTCTTTAACGGGTAATTTTCTAGAATGCATATCTGAATCCACGTAGAGTATCAATCTGAAAGCAATAAGGTTGCATTTCTCTAGCTATAAATTAAATAATTCAGTTTTCATCATATCAGTCAGACACTGAGTCTTTTCTCCATTCCCCAAGTCAGATATATATTTTGAATGTCTAATGACATTATAGTGTCTATGTTATCCCTTCCCCCAAGGGTCTCCTTCTTTAATTTTGAAGAGGAAGAGGGTGTGGCTTGTCTATCCCTAGTCCTTGTCCTGCCAGTGGCTGGTCTGTGTCTATGGCCAGTGCTCACACGCAGCAACTGGACACATCCACATTCTGCTCCCTGTGAAGGTGGCATGCTACTTTAGTGGTGTAAGGTGGACTGGCCATTTATTTTACCTCAGTTGATATACTAAGAAAGATCTTTATTTCTCCTACAAGTAAATTCTCTTTTCTTCAACTAAAAAAATGGTAATAAGTTATATTGAAAGATTTGTTTTGTTTTTAATTTATTGTACTAAATAAACATTGTTGTACATATCTGGGCAGTGCAGGCACTGCCTCGGCACCCTCCCTTAAATGTGGATTATGTTTTTAATGGCCTCCAAATCTTTCAGTGGGAGAACATTTACTCAACTGGAGGTTAGGTGAGATTAATGTTCTTTTGCCTGGGTTGTAATGTTTTCTCTTATTAATCCAAATATGCTATTTTTTCCTTGCAACTTACTTGAATTGCTATTCTGATACAAGTGAAGTTAGAAACTTGATTTTGTAGTGATCCACTTCAACCTGAAATGATAGGATTAGAGGCAAATGTTATCGTTTCATTAATTTCCTCATAAAATATGCTCCTGAAACTTGCATTGTTGTTGCCATGTGTTGAATTGTTTACTGCTGTAGTGAACCATCTCCATGAACTAACGAAGTCTCCCGCCTATGATGGAAAAACAAGGTCTCTGGAGAAATTAATGTGGTTAAAGGAATTGTTATTGGGGTGATGATTAGATCAGAGGGCAAAAGTGGGTGTACTGGCATTTAAGATGTAAAAAAAATACAGATCCTTTGTGAAGTTTATTCCTTGTACTAAGTAAATGATCATTATACTAAAATTCACTTGTAGAACAAGGATTTGTTCATCCCGTTCTCCATTTTCTGAGTTCACCTGCCCCGTATCTTCTCTAATCCTATTGGACACAGCCTTTCTCACTCTCCGGCAGTAAGTATATAGCACCAACACACACACTGGCTCTTTACAATCATCACGGATTATTTTGAAATAATTGGCAATAAATATACCAGACGTCTAAATTTACTAACGAATAATTTAGAATGGAAAAGGAAACTGTATTGACTCACTGACCTTGTAAAACTCCTGGAGATCGTTAAAGTGAAATATGTGAAAACTATTATGTCACTGTTACCAGGTAACATCAGACAGAGTAAGTCATCTATCCCTAGAGGAACTGAGTTAAAATAAAAAATTATATTTAAAATCCTACTCCAAATAGTAATTAATGTGGTAGGGTGTAAATTGATATTTATTTTCACACAAGCTGTTTTCCTTAAACTGCATAATATTTTCTTATAAATAGTTACAAATCTTAGGAAATATGACTCTTTTCTTTGTTTATAAATTCTGTGTAAATAACTTATTTAGCCAGTTTTAAAATTTCTAAGCTTTAGACAACAATTTGGTTTCTTAGTTTTCTAAAAAGTATCAAACAATCCAATAACCTGAAAATTGTCCTGCTCCTTTCAACTTAGCTTTTGCTTCCATGTGTGAGAAAGTAACTTGTTTGTGCTTAGGGAATACTGTTGAACAACAGATGTCTCTTTTGTCTCTGTCAAATCAATCAGCAAATTCTGTAAAAGATGCAGCCTAGTCAATTGCATCAATTAGGGTTGTCATGAGGTGTGAAGTTGGAGGCAATGTTCACATTTGAACAGAGACAGTGACAAATAAACATTATTTCAGACTGTTACGATTTCATCATTGTATTTCTAACTTGAATTTCAAGTAGAAACTACAAAACACTGTAGTCCCAGCTACTTGGGAGGCTGAGTCTGTAATGCCCTATGCTTGTGCCCATGAATAGCCATGGCACTCCAGCCTGGGCAACATAGCAAGACCCTGTCTCTAAAAAATTTTTTAAAGAAACTACAAGACAAAAGCAGAAAAAGTATGGTCAATAGCTATGCTTTCTACCATTGCAAAGTATATTTTTAACTTTTCCTAAGAAATATTAATTGGATAAAATAAGGCTACCACAGGATGAATGAATGATTTTATTCTTTGTCAGAGTTTTGCACTAATATCTCAAATGAGATATAAAACCATATAGCAAAATGAATTTTAGCAAGAAGCGGCATGTGTTTTAGAGGAGTATTATAACATCTTTGAAGTAATGTTCATCTTGACTTGGGAGTTGTCTTTTCAGTTTGGTTTATATTTATACTTAAAATATTAATGTTATACATAAAATTTACATTTTAGTCACAATTGCATTCATTAATTTTGTTTTAATCAAAGTTGTGAACCCTGAACTTAACAATAAAAATATATTTCAACTTGACCTACAATTGTGAAGAGATTTTCTACCTGCTTCCTTTTAGTTACTTTATGCCAGGTGTGGTTTGGAGCACCTCATGTGTTAACTGTTTTAATCCCAATCAGCATTATGAGAAACTGGCTATAGAAATCACTGCATTAGAAAAGGAGAAACAGACAGAGAAGGCTCCTCGGTCACCAAGTGAGTGGCAAAAATGAGATTTGAAACCAGGCAGCCCCATTCTGGAATCTCTGTTTAATGCTAAATAGGGCCACCTCTCAGGGTGCAGAATAATTATAGCTACAATTTTGTACTTCCCATTACTTGGCCAGAAAATGTAATTTCTCTGCAATAGTTCACTTAATCCTCACAGCAGACCTGCAAGATAAGGAAATTAACTTTCCTTAAAGACAAGAAAATGTTGGTTCAGAATGCTGCGTGACTTTCCCCCTTGCCCTCAATTATGTCATTGAGTGCCAAACATAGAACAGAAATTTGAGCTACACTACCCTTAGCTCTTAGATGCTTCAATCAATTATTCCAAAAGTTTAAAATGTTACTATTATTATTTTCCCTTTTAAAAAGTTACAGTGCAAGTGAAAAACAGATTGTGAGCAGACATCAGCAAGAAGAGGGTGAAGGAGCCATGGAAGCTATTGTTGCAAACCACACGAAGGGCGCCATTTTGAGTAACTGCAGATTGTTGCCATGAGCAACACCCGCAAAATGAAAGTGATGCAGTAAATTCTTATAATTTTATGTTGTCTTGACATTCATTTTGAATGTGGTTTGGCTTTCTCATATCAGAAGCAAGGCTCAGTTACTCTTGTTTTATACTACACCCAAATGGCTCAAGCTGGTGGCCAGAGATGAGAACTTACAGGTTCGCCATTTCCTCTAGTCTCGATGGATTACCTGGTAGTCTGACCAGGCCCTCATTGCTAAGGAGTCTGAGCCCCTGGTCACCATGCCATGGTTGCCACATTAGCCAATTCATCATCAGTAGCAGTTAAAGAGAAGAAAGGCTCCAGTGGGTCATCGGTCCCTAAACCGATGCCTATTTGCCTGATTATGTTACAGCAGCAATGTTTCCTTCCAATGATGAGGATCAACCACTCTTGCCATGATAGTGTCTCATTTTCTTGTCTGTTATTCATAAGACACGAAGACTCCGAGTTTTTGCAACCTGCTAATATAGTTTTCTTGTAACTTTAGGTTCAGTCCTGGATATAACATTCAGACTTACAATAGATTACGGCAGGGTTCACCTAACCTGTAAGCTTACTACAAGTCAGTTCATTATAGGCAGCTCTGGCTGTTTGGTCACTTGGTGTCCCATATTCAAGGGCTCCATTTCAACTAGGGCCTACTAGCATATCAGGTGTAGGCTGTTAAAGGTGTTTAACTATTTGCTGCAGCTGTATGGCTAGTGCATCAGATACCTACGAGGCTGTGTTGTTACTTCCCATTAGAGCTTTGAATAAATACCACATGGCGTATTCTCCCACCATCGAGACCTCTAGAGCATTGGTTCCTGAACAGGATAACTTGTCATTTATGGGAAATTGGAGAATGTCTAAAGATACTTTAGATTACTACAACTTGGGAGGAGAGTGATATCACCACATAATGGGTGGAGGCCAAGAATGCCACTAACCATGTGACAATGCTCCGGGTAGTCCGCCCAGGACTAGAAATGAGCCAGCCTGAAATGTTGGTAGTGCCAAGGTTGAAAAACCCTGCTCTTATGCCATAGGAACTACCAGCTTTTGTGACTAAAGTGTCTCTCTCACCCTCCAGCCTCCAGTAGGCCCCAGTGTGTGTAGTTCCTCTCTGTGTGTCCATGTATTCTCATAGTTTCCACTTCTAAGTGGGAACAGGCAGTATTTGGTTTTCTGTTCCTGCATTAATTTGCTAAGGATAATGGTCTACAAATTTCTGAGAAAAATGCATCCAAGGAATTTTATATTCATCTGAATTATCCTTAAATATGAATTCAAAAGAC
Organism: Macaca thibetana thibetana; assembly: GCF_024542745.1. NCBI lineage: Eukaryota > Metazoa > Chordata > Mammalia > Primates > Cercopithecidae > Macaca > Macaca thibetana. The sequence continues at coordinate 164,443,803 of NC_065583.1, read as the reverse complement.
ATTCCCTCTCAATGCTTTATGATTTTAGGGACTTGATAGTTAATACTGGATATAATAATGTGATGACTGATAGAAAATGTTACATGTTTTCAAGGAGAGCGCTAAGGCTAAATAATTGTATTATTACATAATACAATGTACATGTTATAAATAATGAGAGCAAGATAATGATATAAATAAAATTAGTTTCGACATAACAAAAGGTTGAAAGAAGTATAAATGCAATTGTTTTTCCATTTATCCTAGCAGGGAGCTGGTCACTAAATAGTGCCTAAAATTAAAGATTTTGATCTCTGGATATTTTTTGTCAAACATGTTTTCAACTCTAAGGAAATCCCCTAGTAACTAATATTTTAAGGAGATCCCCTAGTAACTAATATTTTACTTGACAAAAAAGAATAGACGTTTAATTATGAGGTGCACCATTACGTGTGACTAATGAAAAAAAAAATACAAGTAAACCAGGGCACATTATCAAAACACTCTTGACTGTAAGAGGTATTCTGATTTCAAAGAGCATAAAATGAGAATAATCAGAAGTCTTTAATTGAGGGAAAAATCCTTTTGGTGAAGAAATATTTGTCTGAAGTTCAGAAATCCCTTTCATTCTATGTTAGTATCTACATATTATATTTAAGTACCTTAAGTGTACACTTAAGTGTAAGCTCTTTATTTACATTAATATTGTATAATGCTATGTATATTTATTCATTTACTCCTGTATGTTAAATGTGTCTACCTATCTGTCTTTCTGTCTCTCTATCCATTCATCTAGCTGTCTAACTCCACATATATTTCTAGCCATAGGAAAATGTGTGCTAATTGTCTTTATCACATAGTAACAAAGATTGTCTTGTGTGGTTGTCTCTAATGCAGTGTAATGTAATTTTTGTGTCCTTTGATTTTTTTTTTCTTGCCTTGAAATTTTTGTGATAGCTACAAAATTTGCGAAATCATCATTATTCCTAGAAAAATGTCTTTCTATGCAGGAATAACAATATGAAAAGATGTGTCGCCAATTTCTCTCACAAGGGATTAGTGTATTAAGTAGCAGTTGGAAAGATTTGTTCTGATTTGAATAGGTGTGACCCTTGCATATCTAGTTGGGTGTCCAGAAAATTTCTTTACTGTTTAATCCTCATAACATTTTGAGATATGTGCATGTGTGTGTGTGGACAGACAGATACTCTTTTTTTCACTGTTCTATATCTGGAAAATCACTGTGAAATAATTCTCAGAAAGCTGCAAAGAAGTAGCTGAATACAGAGTGTGGTGTTTTCAGGCTGCTGAAATGCCGACGGACATTTTTATTTGTTTATCTTCTTGCTGATAGATTGATTGTTCAGTCTAAGGCAAATCACAGGAGTCTCTGATCCAGGTTAGTCAGTCAATGTACTGCCTCAGAGAAATACCTGTCAAGTGAAGGTTATCATTGATAGATGACTTCTGTGAGTAATAACCAAACTTTAATCACAAGTAAATAAACCAATGAACAAATAATTATTGGTCTATGTAATTAACTTTAAATTTCAGCCAAATCAGGAGGGACATGAGAAACAGAATTCTCATGTTGCCACTTATTAAAAATGCATTCCTGGGGAAATAATTTAACTTCTCAAAACATCAATCTTTTCATCTATAAAAAAATTATTGTTATGAAGAATAGATGAGAAAATGTATGAAAGCATTAGCAAGATAATTTTTACTTGTATATATGTGTATACACATTTATTTTCTTAGTAAGCACTATGAATATGAACTTCTGTCTACACAAATCAAAAACAAGATTACATTCTCCATTAACCAAAGAATGACAATGGGCAAAGAAAGACAATAAATCTACCTCAGGATTGGCAGGACCGTCACATAAAGCAAGGAACTGCGGTGGTATTCCCACCTTGAGAAAGATGGAGTTACAGAAGGTACAGAGACAGCCCTCAGCGGAAAACTGGACCACGGCACGCACTCTCGTGGGAACACCATCTCCAACAGCCCTGTGCAATTTACAACCTCAAGCTGCCATGTTAGGAGCTGCTCAGAACTGTGGGATTCTGGAGATCTGGAGAATATACTTACATAACAACCAGATGAGAAATACCATCCTCAAGGTTTTCTTCAAATACAAAACTTCCCTTAACATTTGCTTGTACACAAAACATTAACAACATGTAACACAGGCAGCAAGCACAAGAAATTGAATTCAGGTAGGAAGGTAAAAGCTGAGAGTATTGAGGAAAAAGGGAGTAAGTGTATTTATAATTCACAATAAGTGTATTTATAATTCACATTATTTATAAATACACAATATAAGTGTATTTATAATTCACAAATAGGTAATGGAAGGAATATTATCTAAAATAAAACAGTATCTATGAAACAAAGCCAGAGGAATTGGATGGGAAACCTAGGCAGAAATAATGGAAAGAAAAATGAAAGAAAGCAAAGAACTACAACTCTGGAGCTTCATTCTTTCCACAAATCTTCCCACGTGTGACAAAAACATTCACAGATCTTTGCACTTGTTGACGATGGCATTGTTTTACTAATATGTTAAGTTTATGGCAGGAAGATGTGGATACAAATTCTGGGCTTCACTTACATGTCATGTGAGTTTGGAGAAGTACTTAACTTCTACCACTTCAATTTCCTCGTTTGGATATCGGTAAAAATAGTAACTCAGTGGGTAACATTGAAGATTAATCAGCTAATGCGGTTTATTTCATGGTAAGCCCATAATCTTAACTTTAGTGTTAACTTTAATGTGTTGTTAAACTTTAATGTTTACTAATTTGACAGTGTCTGGCCTTGAAATCAGACTTCTCAATTAGCCGTCTCATGAGTATTTATTATTTTCATGAACAATGAACTCATTATTTTGTGTGTGTGTGTGTGTGTGTGTGTATGTTTTTACCTATTGTGAAGACATTTTTCCTTCAAGAAAGAAAATAAAATAATTACTACCAAGTTTAAAAATCCCTGACTTACACCTCTTCCAGCCAAACTAGTATATGAGAAACCTGCAGTCTGCCTTCCCGTTGTGATCTGACCTAGAGGGGGAGAACAAAAGCCCCTTTCTCAAGCTCTAGCTTACCTAACTTTCAGCAGAACAACTACAGAAGACCCTAGAAACTGTTAACCACAGTTTCTGCTTCAGGGAGCCAGGGACTTCCCTGAAACCCAGCACGTGCAGTTAGGACTGACACTCAACTTATAGTTACTCCTTGTTCATCTTAATGCTAAAAAATCATATCCAAAGGAGGAAATTTAAAATGCCAATGCTACGGGAGATGAGTAAAGAAGCATGTAAAACCGCTCCCTATGCATGCCCTTATAATACCTCTCCCCCCTAGGAAGGCCCTAAAAAATTAACTCTCACACTTCTTCCAGGGAACAGCCCGTTCCTTTTCCTTTCTCAAGACCGACTCCCTTGTGCACAAGCGAAATAAATATTCTCTTAACTGCTATACATGATAGTCTTTTCTCATGATTTCTCTCCCGTGAGATAGCAAGAACCCAAAGTACCAGTAACATATCTTTCACAGCTTCCGCAAATCATTATTGATAACATGACAAAATTGTCAAGATAAGAAGCTTGCACAAACCATTGTACTTCCTTATATATATTGCTTTCTTTTCTCAATGTGCTCCTAACTGCTAATACACAGACTGTTAAATATGGGTGCTAAATCACGTTGATTTAATTAATAAATGAAAAAATCATGAAGAACATTGTATACAATCTTTCCATAATCAATAATATTCTGACATATTTATTATTTCAGGCTTCATTTGGACTTTTTATGTCTTTCTTGGGTAATAGATTAGAGCATGGTTCTTAGAACTGTTACGGCATTATTATTGTGAAGTTCTGAAATTTACAAAATATACAGCGTTTTTAAAAATTTTCAGTGAATTTAATAGTTCCTAGTAAACAGCTCTATGAATTAAACACCTTTGTGGAATATCTAGCTCTATCTTTCTGAACAATGTGTCAATGCTTTTTGTTTCAGATATTACTTTTATTATTTCCATATAAAATGAGTTTCAGAACTTAACATATTTCAAAAGTATATATATTTTAATAAATATTTATATTTATATAAATATATATTTCGATACATATATACTGAAGTTTTGTTTTTTCACACATATTATGAATATTCAAGGCACTTGATCATAGCAATGCAAAAATACTTACAACTTAATGGAAAAGTTTTCACTTTATTCTCTCTCCAACAGATTTGTGTGTCTGACTACTAAAAGGCTGCTTTAGATTTGTTTTGTGTTATGAATTAGTATTAGCATCTTGACGTTCTTTACAATAATTAGCAGGGAAAATGTATTTAGATATACATTTATAGAGAAAAATTATAATGTTAAAGACTACATATGTATATGTGCTATATATATATGTATATACCATTAAAACGTATCAGATACTTCTTTATTCTGTGGCTTAAAACAACAAGAATTTATTCTTTCAAAGTGCTGGAGGCTAGCAGTCTGAAATCAGGATGTTGGCAGGGCCAAGCGCTCTTGGATGGCGCTAGGGGAGAACCCTCCTGGCTTCCTTCAGTTCCTCCTGGTGAAAAGAGCTCCTTGTGATGAGAAGGCATTGTGGCCAACAGGAGGAGCTGAAATAGAAGATAGGCTGAAATAGAAGAGAGGCTCTTCGCCTTGTTGATGCACCACTCCAGTCATATGACCATCTTCTCTCCAAGTGTCTTCATGTCATGTCATTTTTACCTTTGTACAGGTCTGTTTCTTCATCTGAATTTCCCCTTTTTAAAAGGACACTAATCATATTAAATTAGGGCTCACACTAATGGCCTCATTTTAACTTGATTTTCTCTGTGAAGACCCTATTTCCAAACAAGATTCTATTTTGAGATAGTGGGGTTTAGGACTTTAATATATCATTTGTTATGACGCAATTCAAGCCCTACCAATATATTTATTTTTAAAATGAACCTTTGAGCAACTATGTCTTTCCCTTTTGTATAAGTGAAATTACTAACCAAGATCAAGATAATTTTCGTCTTCTAACTACATGTGATGATTAAAGGAATTTTCAGATGGGCCTAAATTTTTGAAAACATAGCTTCATTCATATTTATTTTAAATATTAGTCACAATTTTACTCTCTCATCAGATTTTCCTTTAAAATATGAACTGAACTTAAGATTCACTTTCACATTGGATGTTTGATAGTTGTCTTATCAGATCAAATTATGTATACTTTGTAAGGAAGGGACATTTTTATGCTTAAATTTTCATTGCATATGGAAGACAGTCCATGCCTAGGTGACATTGGCCTTATGTTAACATATTCAACTATAACTTCCCAGATTAGGCTGTTCAAAGGACAACATCTGCTTGTCTAGTGGACTGACTCCCAGGGGGAGGAATGGTTCTAACAGGGGACACAGTATGGTATTGTCTCCATTAAAATGAATGGTCTTCCTCGCAAAAGCCCATAAGCTCATTCTAATCATAAGAAAAACATTAAATACATATTGAGGGACATTCTACAAAATTCCTAACCACTATTCCTCAAAACTGTCAAGGCCATCCAAGCAAAGAAAGTCTGAGAAAGTGTCACAGCCAAGAGGAGGTTAAGGAGATATGACAGCTAGTGAAATGTGGCTTCCTGGATGGAGTCCTAAAACAGCAAAAGGACCAGAGGAAAATTAAAGGCATTGGAATGAAATACGGACTTTGTTAATCCCATTAATATTGGTTTATTAGTTGTGACAAATATACCATATTAACGTAAGCTGTTAACAATAGAAGAAACAATAATACACTGAAATTCTCCATATTAGCTGTACAACTCTTCTATAAATCTAAAAGTAGTCTAAGGTTGGAAGTTATTTATTTATTTATTTATTTATTTATTTATTTATTTGAGACGGAGTCTCGCTCTGTTGCCCAGGCTGGAGTGCAGTGGTGCGATCTCAGCTCACTGCAAGCTCCGCCTCCTAGGTTCACACCATTCTCCTGCCTCAGCCTCCTGAGTAGCTGGGACTACAGGTGCCCACCACCACGCATGGCTAATTTTTTGTATTTTTTAAATTAGAGACGGGGTTTCACCGTGTCAGCCAGGATGGTCTCGATCTCCTCACCTCATGATCCGTCCCCCTCGGCCTCCCAAAGTGCTGGGATTACAGGCGTGAGCCACTACGCCCAGCCGGAAGTTTATTTTTTCAAAAAAAGAAAGGTGAAACTGACCTTTGGCCATATTGGGCTCCTCATTTAATGAAAGCGTTACTATATTGACTGCAGTAATTGACACTAATTATCAAAGAAAAATTATGTTGCTACTATACAAATGGGGATAAGAAAACATGTGTCTGAATATAAGATAGGCTCTGAGATACCTCTTTGTACTCCCATGTCCTGAATAACAATCAATGGAAAACTACAGAAACACGAAATAATCAGCACTGAACTGCTGATGGCTTAGAGCCATCAGAAGTGGAAGATAATTTGGGTCATTCCAGCAGACAAAAAGCCACAATCAGTCAAGGCACTTGGAGACACCAAAGAAAACAAAGCATGAAGAGTGGAAGAAAAGTTTGGACCAATTACAGCAATGAATATTGTAATAGTTAAGAGTATTTTTTTCCTTGTTTGGGTATGAATGTATTCATATATAATGCAATAATTTTGTCTCTTCTATGCACCTATCATACCAAATTAGTGTGACTAGTAGCTAATCTTATCTTGGTATTTAGTCTAATGCATATTAAAGGGATATATAACTCAGCTAGAAGCAGACTGAACTTCAACCAAAGGTAGATAATATATAAATATTGTTTAACTCTAGAATTTACTTGAAAAAATACTTTTAAATAAAAGATGAAATGAAACAAGGAAAATTTGTTCAAGTCAACAAAAGAAAACAAATGAGAATAAATAAAATAGAAAGCGTATCTGGAAAACCTGAACTAAGAAGACAGAGGAATAAGATCAGGTGAACATAGGTGATGATAATTATGAATTGTAGATAATCTCAGTCGTTGACACAAGCAAGCAAACAACCTGAACAATAGACTTTACAAGGGATGATTTTCAGAGTCAAAGAATTAGGAAGTTTGAGAACATCGGAATAAAAATACCAGGTTGTATGAAGAAAAATGAAACATGTATTGCAATATTGTTCTCAGATGAAATTCAAAACAAAAAACTTTCCCAAGGTGGAGAGACTACGTCTGATCAAAATGGCAAAGTCTGTGATAACTGAAGGAGGGTGTTCCTGAGGTCAGTAAACAAGGGTGATGCCGCGGGGAGAAACGTGAATAGACTTATGGACAGAGGTGTCGAAGATACTGTTCTTATTACGGGAGTGACTGAAAACAAGATGAACCCTGTCCTTCCTTTCTGCATAGTGAAAAACAAGCAGCTTCTAACTTACTATTCTTGGAGAGCAGTGCCTTTTGAAGACAGTCCAGTCTCAGTTAAGGCGTAGAATGGCGCAAATATACCAATGTCTTTTGATGGAGGTGAGTTTGCAGGTTATCTTAGAAGAGATGATTTTTGATGAAACCACTCAATAATGTAGGAAAAACAGTTGAGTATAGAAGTACAGAGTGGAATGGGGCACCATTCCTTGAAAGGTTTGCTCTTGGATGCGGGCCATGCTGGCCTGAGAGAAATCGTATTTAAGGGTGAGGATTTCCCAGAGTTATAATAAGGCCTTTCCTGTCTCTCCAAGTGACCAAGCAGCAGCCACTGAGATGGAGGTGAACAGAATGCCCTTATGGAAAGGCTGGTTGATGACAAAGTGGTGCCTCCTTGGGGAACTGGGTTGGCAATCTGCATCCTTTGGTGGCTGGCACTCTTAAAATGGCAGCAAGGGTGGGTTATTGCTCAGAAAATGATCTTCACTCTGTAAATCTGCTTTAACAAATATTCTTGGTATTTGCCAGTTTGTAGCAGTATCCTTTCTCTGTGGAGATGCAAGGACATGTAAGTGAGAAAAACTATGGGATTCCTCTTGTAAACATCAGCCTTTGGTGAAATAAACATAAAAAGAGAGAAATCAATGCAAAAAGTTAAGGGTAGTTTGTTCCTTGTGCACATAGGAGGGGATGTGGTTAAATGTATACACCCACATACACTGAAACATGTTAAACATTAAAAAATAGGCTCACCACCTCCTCTGAAAGTGCAGAGATGGTTAAAAGCAAACATGGTTACATATATGGAGGTGGAAACAGGTGTCTGAGAGATGAGAAATTTCCCCTTAGGCAGCATCGTTATGGTTTCTTGTCTAGTATAATAGTTATTAGCACAAGACCTGGATATGGACTGCAGGGTGAGAATCCTGGCTCTAACATGTATTAGATTTGGGATACTTGTCTGCAAAATTAGCATACTGATGGTATCTAATTCATAGGATGTTTATGAGAATGAGCTCAGGCCATCTAAGGAATGTGCTTAGTCTTACATTGAGCTCAGTGAATGAACAATCACTATTATTATGATGATTAGTCTTTTTTCCACACTATTTGCTTATTCGCCAGAAGAGGAGAGAATACACAAATATATATCCAAACTATAAAACCTTGAAAAACAGTGAAATTTTAATAGGAACTCCAATAAAACAAACAACAGGTACGTAGGAGGACTAGTAGGAAGACAGGTAGCTATAGATGACATACATACACACATATCTGTTAGGTAGAGGGGCATTTGTAGTCTCATAGAAAGTTTGTCACCAGAGCACATCTATTTATAAATCCACTTCTTGTCATAGATTAAGTATATATAGATTAGTTTAATATACCCTCTTGTGTGACTGCCTAACAAACAATAATAATAGAGCTTTAAAAACAAATCCTTCTTGAGAATTTTACATGTATTCTGAAAAATTCAACCCTTAAAAAGTCTAGTTTTTTAAAAAGTGTTTTAAATATTTTGCCTAAAGGTGGACTGAATATTTGGATTCTTTTCTTACTAGACGTAAATATAATATGGTCATGTTTCTACCAGAGGTTATTTTTCTACCAGGCATTAGCATATTTACTTATTTTCTGGGATGACAAATAGCAGGTATTTTTCCTTTCTCTCTGTCTCTGTCTGTCTCTTGCCTCATTACTCTTGCTCTCTGTTTACCCTTCCTCTCTGTTTATATATACAGAAATGTCTTAAAGATTATTGCATGTTTTTTCAACTAGAGGAAGGGATAAGTATCTTAAGACACTTAAAAATGTAAACTACAGATAAAGTATTTTGACATCAACAGCAGAGCCCACTTTCTTTATTTTTTAAATTTTATTTCAAGTATGACAAGTATAGAGAAAAGAGAAAAATCCTAACCAAACAGCTCAATGGATCACCACAAACAACCTATTTATAGCCAAGACCGGATCATTAAGTAGAATATTTGAGCATTCATAAGTCTCTGTGTCTCCTCCCCATCAGTAACATTTCACTCCTCTAAAATAAAATGACCATTAATTCTTTTTATTTATTTATTATTATTATTTTTGGAGACGGAGTCTTGCTCTGTCACCCAGGCTGGAGTGCAGTGGCCGGATCTCAGCTCACTGCAAGCTCCACCTCCCGGGTTTAGGCCATTCTCCTGCCTCAGCCTCCCAAGTAGCTGGGACTACAGGCGCCCACCACCTCGCCCAGCTAGTTTTTTGTATTTTTTAGTAGAGACGGGGTTTCACCGTGTTAGCCAGGATGGTCTTGATCTCCTGACCTCGTGATCCGCCTGTCTCGGCCTCCCAAAGTGCTGGGATTACAGGCTTGAGCCACTGCGCCCGGCCAATAACCATTAATTCTTAAAAGAGAGTTTTACCTGTTCGTGAGTTGATATAAATTGAATCATAAAATTGAACTTATTTTATTATTGGCAACTTTTATAAAATATTTTGAGATTATTTAATTTGTTTTATGTAGGGATCATTTGTTCTTGCAAATACCCATTAGTAAGCATTCCATTGCATTGTTGATTAATATTTGGATGGTTTCTCACGTTTGACTATTAAGAATAATTCAGCTATGAACATTTTTGTACCTATGTCTTGGTACACACATGCATATATACCTTTTTGTTGAAAGTATACCTAGGAGTGGAATTGCTAGGCCACACCATATGTTTATGTTGAACTTGAACTTTATGATTGACTGACACACTCACAAATGTGCACAGACAGGAGAAGTGTAGAAGTTCCTCGTTCCAAAGCTTACCTTGCTCTAGGCCTGGTGAATAACCTTTGCCTTTAATCATTCTGGAGCATGGGTAATCATAATCCTGTAGAATGCATTGATCAACTCTGTACTTAATAACTATAGGGCATTTAGGTAATAATCTTTGGTGCACTGTCTGATTACATGTCTTGCCTTTATTTCTGTTGGGTTGTCTGTCTTTTGTTTATTCTCTGGCAGTATTTGATTATTCTGGATATGAGTTCTTTTTCAGTTATGTGTGTTGCAAATTTATTCTCCTGCTTTGTTGCTTACCTTTCAATCTGTTAAAGGTGTTTTGGATGCAGGGGGTTCTTATTTTACATAGTTAAATTTATCAGTATTTTTATTTGTCATGTTAGTGTTCTTTGTTTCTTAAGAAATCATTCTCAGAAGTCCTAGCTAGAGCATCCAAATTGGAAAAGAAGATATCAAATTATCCTTGTTTCAGATGATATAACCTTATATTTGGAAGAACCTAAATACTCTACCAAAAAACTATTAGAACTGATAAACAAATTCAGCAATGTTACAGGATACAAAGTCAGCATATGAAATTGGTAACATTTCCATATGCCAACAGTAAAAAGTCTAAAAAACAAATCAAGAAAGTAATCCCATTTATAGTAGCTATAAATAAAATAAGAACTTAGGAATTAACTGAAGAAGTAAAAGATCTCTACAATGAAAACTGTAAAACATTGATGAAGAAATAAAGAGGACACACAAAAATGAACAGACATTTCATGCTCATGAATTGAAAGAATCAATATCGTTAAAATGTTCATACTACCCAAAACAATCTACAGATTCAATGCAATCCCAATCAAAATACAAACGACATTCTTCACAGAAATAGAAAAAAAAATCCTAAAATGTATGTTGAAGTGCAAAAGACCCAGAGTAGTCAAAGCTATCCTGAGCAAAAAGAACACAACTGGAGGAATCACATTACGTGACTTCATATTATACTACAGAGCTATTGAAACCAAAACAGCATGGAGCTGACATTAAAACAGACACAAAGACCAATGGAACATAATAGAGAACCCAGAAACAAATCCACACCCCTACAGTGAACTCATATTCAACAAAGGTGTCAAGAACATACATTGTGGAAAGAAGAGTCTCTTCAAAAATGGTGCTGGGAAAACTGAATATCCATATGCAGAAGAATGAAACTAGATCCCTATCTCTTACCATATACCAAATTCAAATCAAAATGGATATAAACTTAAATCTACTACCTCAAACTATGAAATTACTACAAGTAAATATTGGGGAAACTCCCCAGGAAGTTGGACTGGGCAATGACTTCTTGATTAATACTTTGCAAACACAGGCAACCAAAGCAAAATGGACAAATGGGATTGCATCATGTTAAAAAGTGTCTGTATAGCAAAGAAAACAATCAACTAAGTTCCCAGAATGAGAGAAGATATTTTCAAACCATCCTTCTGAAAGGGATTAATAATCATAATATATAAGAAGCTCAAACAACTCAATAGAAACAAATGAAATCTGATTTAAAAATGGGCAAAAGATCTGAATAGATATTTCTCAAAAGAAGACATATGAATGGCAAATATGTATATGAAAAGGTGCTCAATGTCATTGATCATCAGGGAAATGCAAATCAAAACTACAATCAGATATCATCTTACTCCAGTTAAAATGGCTTTTATCCAAAAGACAGGCAATAACAAATGCTGATAAGAATGTGGAGAAAATGGAACCCTTATACAATGTTGGTAGCAAAGTAAATTATTACAACCACTACGGAGAACAGTTTGGAGGGTCCTCAAAAAGCTGAAATTAGTACTAACATATGATCCAGCAATCCCTCTCCTAGATATATACCCAAAAGAAAGGAAATCAGTATATCAAAGAGGGATCTTCAGTCCTATGTTTGTTGCAGCACTATTCACAATAGCCACAGTTCAAAAACAACTTAAGTGTCCATCAACAGATAAATTGGATAAAAAAGTATATAATACATACACAACAGAGTACTAATCAGCCATAAAAATAATAAGATCCTGTCATTTGTAACAAAATGGATGAAACTAGAGGTCATTGCGTTAAGTGAAGTAAGCCAGGCACAGAAAGAAAAACTTTGCATGTTCTGTTCTCACTTATTTGTGGGAGCTAAAAATTAAAATAATTGAACTCATGGAGATAGAGAGGAGAAGTATGGTTTCCAGAGCTGAGAAGAGTAGTTGGGGGTAGTGAGTGAGGGAAGAGATTCTGAGTATTTTTTTTTAATGGGTACAAAAACAGTTAGATAGAATGAATAAGATCTAGTATTTTTATATCACAACATGGTGACTACAGTTAACAGTAATTTATTGTACATTTAAAAATAACTATAATAGCATAATTGAACTGTTCTTAACATAAAGTAATGATACATATTTGAGGTGACGGATATCCCATTTATCCTGTGATTGTATCAAAATATCTCATGTAGTCCATAAATATATAATCCTGCTATAATCGAATTTTTGTGTCTCCACAAAAATTAAAATAAATCATTATTTTTGTCAAGAACTCAAGTCCTACTCAAGCTCAACTTAATCTCCTACGTTATTTAAAAACGTGTGTGTGTGTGTGTTTGTACAAAGATTCTTTTCATTATAATGCCTTTGTCAGGGTTTTGTATCAAGTGCATGTTGAGAATAAACAATATTTGCAGAGTGTCTACATTTTTTCTTATTTCTTGAAGAGATGTCTAAGGTTCAAATGATTCATTTCTTAAATGTTTGGTCAGATCACTTACAAAGCCATACGGATCTTGAATTTCTTTGTGAGAAGATATTTAATAATATGTTTTCTCTATTATACAATATTTGAATTTTATTTTATTTTTCTGTAAAGTTTTGTTAGTTTTCTTTAATGTCAATTTTACTTCAATTTTCAAATATATTAATATATTTGTTAATAAAATATTGCTCTATTAATTTAGCATCCATAGGATTTGTAGTAAAGTCACTTATTCATTCCTGATATTGATTCTCTATACGCCACTTTTCTCTCAATTGGTCTTGGCCCATTTATGCCTGAGGTTTAAATTTTTTGAATTTTTGCAATCAGACCTTGATGATGACCTTGAGCAGTAAGATATAAATAACTCCAACATGCTTAGCGTTCCAGTAATGGAACACTAGGCATAAATTAACAAGTATTTATCTAGTTTATTACTCTTTCAAAGAACCAATATTTGTTTTTATTGATGTCTTTTATCTATTTGTTCTATTATTCTTTTCTTCTTTTTATATTATGTATATGTCATTTGTTATTCATTTTCTTTATAGAAGTAAATTTAGCTCACTTCTCAGCCTTTTTGCTTCTTCAGTGTTTACATGACAATATTATGACTACAATTTTTTCAAATATAGCTTTGCTGCCTTCTACAAATTTCTATAGCTTTATCTCAATTATAATTTAGTTCAAAGCATATTTCCAGTCCTCTTTGTTATTCATCCTTGGAACAATAGATTATTTTGAACTCTCTTTCTTAACTTTTAAATTTAAACTTTTTAATTTATTTTGAATTTCTGAATTTTTTCTAGTCACTTATGCTCAGCTGAATTGTGTGGCAATTAGATGCCTTGTTTAATATTAATTTAATATTTTTAATTAGGTGATATTTAGTTGAGCATATTATTCTATTTAACTTTTTTTATTGCTCCAACTAGAAATTTGAACACAAGTTGAATTGAGTGTATTCCTTTGTCAAAGATTAGCTACCAATGTTTGTGTGAGTCTCCCTCTGGGCATTATATTCTGTTCCATCAAACTATTTTTTTTTTATTCTTTTTTTAATACAGTGCTGTCTTGACTACCAAAGCTTTATAGGAAGACTGGAATTTGAATAGTGTGAATCATCTAGCCTTGTTTGCTTTTTAGTATTGTGTCAGTTATTCTGGGCCTTCTGCCTTTTCATATAACATGAGAATCAATGTATTAATAGCCACAACATTACATGCATAGGTTTTGATTAGAATACATTGAATGTATACATGAAGTTGGATAGATTAGAATCTTAACAATATTGAGCCTTCCTATCCATGAACATGAAATATCTTTCCCTTTATTTGATCTTTGATTTCTTTCATCAGGGTTTTATAATTTCTGTCATATAGATCTGGTATCTATATTGTCATACATACAATTAAATGTATATGTCTTAATATATATACTTTATGTCAGACATATATATAAACTTAACTATTTCATTTTTGAGTGCTAATAGAAATGATATTTTGCTTTATTTTCGGATTCCAATCGTTCATTGCTTTTTCATGTGAAAAAGCAATTAACTTTTGTATATTAATCTTGTGTGCTATGACCTCATGATAATTGCTTATTAATTTTGGTATTTTTGTCAATTCTTTGGAATATTCTACATAGATAAACACCTTATAGTTTAAATAAGACAGCTTAATTTCTTTTTTCTCATTCTGTGTAGCTTTCATTTGTTTTCTGTCTTGTTGCATCAGCTAGGACTTGCAGGAAGAAGTTGAATAAGAGTAGTAAGAGGGACATTCTAGTCTTGTACTCGGGCGTGGGGTAAGCATCCTGTTCTGCACAATTAATTATGTTAACTTGAAGTTTTTTGTAGAAGTTATTTGTCAGTTGGAAAAGTTACCCTCTATTCCTAGTTTGCAGAAAGTTTATTTTTTCATTATTAATGGATTCGACACTTTGTCAAATTCTTTTCTGCATGCTCATATAAATTTATCTTTTAGCCTGGTGATGAGATGGATTGCATTTACTGATTTTTTTTTTTTTTTTTTTTTTTTTTACACAAAACAGCATTTATTTTCCAAACATTTTTTCTGTTTTACTGCAATACCCTTAAATATTTGTGATGATAACACATCATTTGCTTTTATGGTTACATATTTTAATACCTGGGGATGCAATTTTCCCCCAATACTCTTCTCTTAAAAATTTATCTTGGATAGTTTTACCCATTAACTTTTTCTAGCTTTGATTAAAATTCAGTTTTATTTCTTATTTAAACAGATATTTTCTTTTTTGCATTTACTGATTTTTAAACGTTGAACTAGACTTGAATACCAGGAACAACTCCTACTGGGTGATGGGTATAATTATTTTTGCAAACTCTTAGATTTAAATTGCTAATATTTTGTTGAGAAATTTGACATCTATGTTCATGAGAGATGTGGGGCTGTAGTTTTTCTATATTTTAATGTATCTATCTGGTATTACAGTAATGCAAGTTTCATAAATAAGTTGGTAAGTGTTCCTTCTACTTCTATTTTCTTGAACAAATTGTAAAAGATTGGCATTTATTTTTTAAATGTTTAGTAGAATTATCTAATAAAACCATCTGAGCCTTGTGCTTTTTCTATTGGAAGGTTAATCATTGATTTTTTAAGTATATACCTGTTTATTCATATCATATATTTTCTCCTATGTGAGATTAGGCACTTTGTGTCTTTCAAGGAATTGGTCCTGTTAACAAAAGTTATCAAATTTATGAGCCTAGAGTTAGTTGTTTGCAATATTCCTTTATTATCTTTTTAATGTGCATGTGATCAGAAATGATGACCTCTCTTTCACTTCTGATAAATGTATTTTGTACCTTCTTTTTTTTTTCTTGACTGGATTGGCTACCAGCTTATCAATTTTATTGATATTTTCCAGGAACCAGCTTTTGGTTTTATTAATTTTCTTTTTGGATTTCTCACTTTAAATTTGATTGCTTTTTTTCTAATTTTAATTATTCTGTCTTTTCTGCATGGTTTGGTCTTACACTGCTCTCTTCTTTCTGTAATTTCCAGGCAAGAACCTTGACCATTGATTATTTTTTTGTCTTCTAATATATGCATTCATATGAATCTTCTAAGATATAAAATATTTTGTCCAAGCACTGCATTTGCTGTATCACTTACATACTGAAAAGTTGTAATTTCATTTGGAGTTTGTTCAAAATGTATTGGTTTATCTAAAACTTCTTTCATGATCTGCAGCTATTTAGACATTTTGTGTCTTATTTCCAAATATTTTGGGATTTTTTGGGCTATCTTTCTTTTGTTGATTTTTAGTTTAATTTCATTATAGAGAACATACTTTATATGATTTCTGTTTTTAAAATGTGTTCAGTGTCTCAAAATATTGTCTATCTTGGTGAATGTTCTATGTGAGCTTGGGAATAATAATTAACCTCTGTTGTTGGATGAATTATTGTATAAATGCAAATTAGAATCAACTGATTAACGGTGCTATTCAGTTCAACGATATCCTTACTGGTTTTCTATCTGCTGGATCTTTCAATCACTGTTGGAGGGATGTTTAAGTTTCCAAGGGTAATAATGCATTTGTCTATTTATCTTTGAAGTTCTATTTTGTCTCACTTATTTTAACATTCTGTTATTAAGTGCATATGCATTAAAAATAGTTATGTCTTCCTAAAGAACTGATCTGTTTACATTTTGTAATTTCCCTCTTTATCTCTGTTAATTCTTCTTGTTTTAAAATCCACTTTGCATAAAATTAATATAGCTACCACAGCTTGCTTTTGATTAGTGTTAGCATGGTAGGTCTTTCTTTATCAATTTACTTTTAATCTGTTTGCTTCTTTACATTTAAAAAAAGTAGACAAGATAAGGTTGGGTCTTGTTTTTTATACACTCTGATAATCTCCACCTTTTAATTGGTGTACTTAGACCAGTAATTTAACATTATTGTTAATATTTTTGAATTAATAGCTCTATCTTTATAACTGTTTCGTATTTATCAAGCTTATTATTTTTCTTTTTATGTCTTTGCTTTTTAAAAAATACTTTTTCTAATTTTAGTTGGTCAGTTGATGATTTTATTTTCTCTCCCCTCTTAGCAATATTATTTATAATTCCTGTAAGAAGCTTTTATAGTGTTATTCTCGTGTTTGTAATATACATTTACAACTAATTTAAGTCCACTTTAAATAACACATACCGCTTCATGGGGAGCGCAGATAACTTTTAACAAAACATCCCCATTTCCTCCACTGGGTCTCTAATAACATTCACTTATTTATCTCTAGGTCAGGTAAGAATAAGAAAAAAATAAAGTATTTTTTTTAACATAATTCATTTCTCCTTTGATGTTCTCCCTTTAGTTTTTAAAGCTTTATTCAAGTATAACTGATATACAAAAACTTCACATATTTAATGCCTACATGTGATGAGTGTGACTTTAGGTATATACCTAATCCACCTCACTACAATCAAGGTACTAAACATATCCTTCACCTTTAAAACATTTTCTTGTGTTCTTTTGTGTGTGTGTTGTTGTTGTTGTTGATGTTTATGGTGGGAACACTTAACATAAGATCTATTCTTTTAATATCTTCTAAAATGCACAACACCATGTTGCTAACTATAGGTACTATGGTGTAAAGCAGATCTATAAAACTAATTTACCTTGCATAAATTGAAACTTTGTAACCACTGCACAAAAATTCCCCTTCCTGCCTCCTCTCTGCTCCTGGCAACTACTGTTCAATTCTCTGCTTCTATGAATTTGACCGCTTGACATACCTCATGTAAGTAGATTCATGCAGTAGTTTTCCTTCTGGAATTGCTTATTTGACTTAGCATAATTACCTCTAGTTTCATCCATGTTATTGCTAATGTCAGGATCTCCTTCTTTTTAAAGACTGACTAATATTCCATTGTATGTAAATACCTTACTTTCTTTATCCAGTTATCTATTGAGAGACATTTATCCAGAGAAGACATAAATGGTCACCAGGTGTATGAAAAGATGCTCCATATCACTAGTGATTACAGAAATGCAGACCAAAACCACAGTAAGATATCACCTCACATCTATTAAGATGGGTATTATTTAAAAAAAAAAAAAAACCCACGAACACAGCAAGTACTGGTGAAGATGTGGAGAAACTGGAACGCTCATACAGTGTTGAAGGAAGTGTGAACTGGTGCAGCCACTACGAAAAACAAGATGGAGATTCCTCAAAATATTAAAATTAGAACTTCCAGGTGATCCATCCATCTTATTTCTGAGTATTTATCCCACATAACTGAAATCAGGATTTTAAAGAGACATCTGCTCCCCCATATTCATTATAGTACCTTTTACAATAGCCAAGGTAGGTTCTTCTTTGCTTTATGTAGATTTCAGTTTTCGACATGTACCATTTTATTCTTCTCTGAAGAACTTCCTTTAACATTTCTTGCTGGGCAGGGATACTGGTGACAAATTTCCATAATTTTCATTAGGTTGATAATGGACCAGGCAGAATATAATCAGAAAAATAGCAACCACTTTATTTATTTGAAACAAGATCATTTAAAGCAATAATTTGTAAAATATGTGATGGAGAATTGAGAAGCCAAATGAGGGCAAGTGTTGCCACCAGAGAGAGAGCAGTGAGCCTCTGGGACCACTGGGCTGGAGGGGCAAAAGCTGAGGCTGCTCTTTGGAACTCAGCAGACTGTTAAACAGGGGGTGAATCCAGGGAGCAGATGCTACTCCTGACAGAGACAAGGTTTGGGTAAAGAAGGAGGGGAAGAGACACGTTAGTTTCTCCCTCCTCCTCTTCAGTTTTGCTATCAGACAACTACAAAAGTCCCTGGCAAAAGACCAGAGAAACATGCCCTTTCAGCAGCCAGGCATCTGTTTTACAGAGCAGTGTGGGCAAAGACTGAGGAATCAATCTAAGGGCAAATGGCCTAGAGGCACTTAAATGTTATATTTGTTTATATTTCAGATACATTTACTCCTTCAGAAAAAAATCTTTGAGCACAGTACTATGCCGGATGCAATTAAGGTAGGTGCTGGGGAATAAAAGGACTAGGGAAATTAAGCAAATGCTTGTAAGAGTGTTGGATTGTTACAAAAATAGAGAGCCTGTATTGTGTGACTCTATATCAGGGGAATTAATTCTAGAATCCGGTCAGGGAGTTAACGTGTTTTGCTTCTTCCCACCGTCCCAAGGAAGTGAACTTTATACTTCCATGTGTAAGTTAGCTAGGAGAAAATGAGGAAAATTGAGTGAGGAAGAAAGTCCTAAGCAGAGAGAAAGTCATATGTGAATGCAAGAAGGTAAGAGAGTATAATACATCAGGAGGTAAGTAATAAAACTATGGCTAAAGTCTCTTGAGAGGATGGGAGAGAATTTCCTAGAATATCAGTGGTATACAGAGGCCAGGTTGTGCAACTCTTTGAAAGCTTTGTCAAAATTTCCAATATTCTCAGATGAGTAAAGCAAAGGAAAAAATAAATGACTGGATATAGATTTGTAAGGGATTTCTCTTACTGCAGGTAGTAAACTGACCCACAAGGCTTCTGAAAGCAATAGAGAAAACATGCAGTGGTTTGTGAAAGAGGGAGTGGTTCGTGAAAGAGGCAGTGGCTCAGAAGAGATGGTTGGAGCTGGACTTGGGAGACTGAAGTAAGAAAGACGGTCTGAATGGGCCGGATGTGGTGGCTCACGCCTGTAATCCCAGCACTTTGGGAGGTCGAGGCGGGAGGATCACCGGAGGTCAGGAGCTCAAGACTAGCCTGACCAACGTGGGAAAACCCTGTCTGTATTAAAAATACAAAATTAACCAGGCGTGGTGGCACATGCCTGTAATCCCAGCTATTCAGGAGGCTGAGGCAGGAGAATCACTTGAACCCAGGAGGCAGAGGTTGCAATGAGCCGAGATCGAGCCATTCCATGGTTGCATTCCAAACTGGGCAACAAGAGTGAAACTCTGTCTCAAAAAAAAAAAAAAAAAAAAGACAGTCTGGATGAATTCTAGAAATATTTATTCAGAAGAATAAATAATAAACAAGAGTTAGTGATATCTGCTTATTCAATTATTTAGCTATTCAACAATATTTGTTGAACAATGACTAAGTGAAGTGAACAATATAAGGTGAAGTGAATGAGATAAGCAGGAATTTATAGAGTAGTTTAGATACGTTAAAATGTTACTATTATATATCATTATAAATACATATAATTATTTTTGTCTTGCTATAAAGGCCGAATATATATTTTTTGGAAAGCGTTTTAATAGAGAATAGTAAAAGAGAGGAGATTAAGATTGTCATGTAGCATTAATTCGAATTCAAATAGATGCACAGATTTCTGGAAGAATTGCATTACATTGATCATCGAAACCATGAAATGGATGAAATGCCTCTGGAGAAAAAGGATTCCCAAGTGAGAGAAAAGGAGGCCCGGAAAAGGTGAAAGTGCAAGAGGATAAATGGTTCCTCTCCTCCCCCAAAGTTCCCACGTCTCACTAGCAAATCAAGACAAGATTTCAGAGAAATCTTTTCATTTTCATGTCAATGAAAGAAATTTAGATTCCCATTTGCTATAATAATGTCTTCAATAACAAAAGAATGCTAGGATGATGGTCCAAAGGGTGGAGAGAACCGGTACAAATGATCAAGGGTGCGGCTGAAAGTAGACCTAGTTCAGAGTGCAGATGCGTTATTAGGGGTTTCAGCCAGGTGTCTCTGGCTCTGATGACTTCTATACCACCTTTTCTCTCCCCTAATCTTCCTGAATTGGCCCAAATTTGCTTTTTATGGTTCTGTGTTCACTCATGGAAATCTTACAATATATGTATCCTAAAAACTGTTTTAAAATGCTCTAATGTAACAAATATGATTTTACTCCTGGACCAGGAATCATAAGTTATTTTCCTTTACTTTGATGGTGCTGAAAATGTTGCATTAGCATTACTATAGTAAAAAAAAAACCACACACACACAAAAGTTACTCAAAACATCAATATCGCTATGGAGCCTGGAGAAACACTGTTTGCCAAATATTAAATATCATCATGCATACACTGCTGTGAAGGTAGAAAATATTTATTTAAAGGAAAATATTTCAGATCTCATATAAGAGAAATACAAAATATTGCAGAAAATTCAACATTTTTTTTCTCAGCTGAAGCCATTGGGAGATTGTGGAAAGAAGACGGGTTCAACTCCCTGCCTGGCAGCCCCCACTGGTTGTGTGAACTATTGCAAGTTGCCAAACTTCTTTAACCTAATGTAGTGTCGATAAGAATCCACTTTCCTCATTTAATGTAGATGAAAATCAGCTTTTTCACCTATGTAACCCATAGTAGTGCTATGAGGATGAGGAATATGAGACATAACATACTTAAATAATGATGGTGATTATTATTGCATGAATAGGAACTGTTATTTCAGGCATGGTTATTTTTAACATAAAATGATATTGTAACTATAAAACCCAGTAAGTCAATATTTTATGAAATTTTCTATGCCATTAATAGTATCTTGTCATATCAAGATTCATTCATTTAAAAAGTCACATATTTGTGAGAGTATTAATTGAGGATATTGATTTAGCATAAAGTTGTGGAAAGAAAGCAAAATATAGTTGGTTTATAAAAAGATACACTTGAACATCCTGCCATTGCCTTTATCTAGTGAGCTTATCTCATTTAGATGATATAAGAATATGATCCAACTTTAAGCAATTAATATCAATGACTATCTTATACATTAAATACACAACTAGTAAAGAAATTTTACAATCAGAAACAACGGTATTTCTTTAATACCTAAAATAGACCTTATGAAGACTTTCTAGTTTCAAATGGCATAAATAAGAGCTATTTAAAGCTGGACTTTTATATGTAATAGGAAAGATGATGCTAGCTAACTACAGACTTATTTTCTGTTAAAACATGATCACAGTAACAATGCCCCTAGACTTCCAAAATACGCTTAGTGATATATCTAAACGCTGCAATAAAAAATAAAATTTATAGTTTTGAAAACATAAAATCAGACTGTTCATCTATAAATATTAAGCAAAAAAGTGACGAGTTATACAATTACAAACATCGCCTTCAATATTATAAAAAGTAAAACATGAATGAATAATCTAGGATTCCTTATTCCAAGTTCTATTGATTAAAATGTAATTCCATATCCAGTAGTAAATCCACTGTAGAAATAAATGCTTCTTCAATAAATTCCTGCTGGACAATTCCAAATTTGATTGCTAAATTACTATCGGGAGAAATGACACATTTACAATGTGATTGCCACATATTATGGCAGATGAGTGAAAAAATTCTCATAAATATGAAATACTTAGAGGTCCAAATATATTTTTATGTCTTAGAAATAAGGTAATAATAATTATATTCATGCAAATGATGTTTTCTTTCTTTTTCTCTACTATGATTAGTAAATTCCTCTAATAATTCTGAATTTGCTCAATGTCTTGTTAGCTGCCAGTGTCCCTTTGTATTCTGGGTGGATTTGAATGATGCATTCTGGTAGGTCTTCTAGGTATTCCAATAGGCTCAGATCAATCTGTTTCTGCACAAGAAATGCTTTCCTAACTTTCATGTTATAGATATTTATGGACTTCAGAATAAAGACAACAATTTTTAAAACTTAGCTGTGTTACTTACTAGCTTTTCCAAGTTCATACAGTATGTCATTTATAAGCCACCATTTTTAAATGTAAAATGGTTGATAGCAATTATATTTCTGAAAATTAACTAAGATAGTATATGTGAATAGTTTTACAAAATATAAACTGTATTTTCTTCTTTCTTCTTTGTTAAAAATTTGCATCAGACATTGTGTGAAGCTCTGAAAATTCAAAAGCACAATTCTAATTCTCATGAAGTTCCCATCCTATGTACATAAAGAACAGGTACATATACCTGGTATGTCATATGGATACCACATTTCTAATCCGTTCATCTGTTGATGGACAGGTTGTCTTCATATCTTGGTTACTGTGAGTAACACTCAGTGGATTATTCAACCTTAAAAAAGAAGGAGAATCCAAGTCCCTGCTAGTTCATCCTCCTTGCCCCTCTCTCCTGTGAGTTTTGTGTTCCTCAGAGCTCACCTTAGTCTGTGGCTCAACCCTCTCTGCACTTTCATAGGACTTTACATTCCCAAGGCTTTAATTATCCAGAAAATATTCAATAGATCTTAATTTCTGTTTATACTGCAGATTTTCATTCCAAAATCTGGAGTTATATAGCTAATGCCCTATTTGACATTTGAATTTAAGGAGATCACAGGTATCACAGATTAACATTTCTGATAACAGCCTTGATATTTCCTCCCAAATCAGGGTTTCCCTCATTTGTCACCATTTCAGTAAACGGCACCGCCATCTACCATGTGGCTTGATCTAGAAACTTCACCCTTCCTCATTTCTTCTCTTTCTATTAGCATCCACATTACAGCCACCAAGCAGATCAAATAACTTTTCTCGAAATTATACCTGGAATATTTTCATTTATTACCTTCTCTGCTGCTACAACTTAATCTAAACCAGTGTCATATCTTGCCTTCAGTATTTATGCAACTTTCTGTGTTTGTTCCTTTGTTGTTCCTCACACCTCCCAAATCCTCAAAATAACAGGAGTCATCTCTTGAAAATGTAAGCTATTCAAATGGCTTTCCATTGAATTTAGAATAAAATGCAAAATATATCACTTGGCATGCACAAATGTATATACTCCATTCCTATTTTCTTCTGCAACTTTATTTTTCACCACCTATTCATGTAATGAGTATTCTTTAATTACCTAGGTCTTAACACAGGAAGCTTGTTCTAACTTTAGGACATTGGCCCCCTGGCTTCTACCTTTTCTAGTGTATGGCTCTTTCTCATTCATTCGGTTTTATCACAAACACTTCCTTAGGGAGACCTTTTAGAAATATCTGAGGTATATCTCAGTGCATGATTGGTAGATGAGGGTTCAGCATTCCTTTCAACTTTCTTCTAATGTCCATTTAAATAAGGCAGAGGGTCGGGTGTGGTGACTCATGCCTGTAATCCCAGCACTCTGGGAGGCCGAGGCAGGTGGATCACCTGAGGTCACAAGTTCGAGATCAGCCTAGCCAACATGGTGAAACCCATCTCTACTAACAATACAAAATTAACCAGGTGTGGTGGCACACGCCTGTAGTCCCAGCTACTTGGGAGGCTGAGACAGGAGAATTGCTTGAACCTGGGAGGCGGAGGTTGCAGTGAGCAAAGATAGCAACACTGCACTCCAGCCTGGGCAAGACAGAGTGAGACTTCACCCAAAAAAAAAAAAAAAAAAGGCAGAGAAAAGACAGCCAAAAATAGCATTTTAGAAACTCTCTGTATCTAGGTGTGGCCATGAGATAAATCTTAGCTAATGGGATCAAAGTGGGAGGAGGGTTTGCAACTTTTGGGTGGTATATATAAAAGATAAAAGGTACAGGCTAGTATTAGGAGGTTCTGGCATACAGTTTCAGAAAATGTGGATGAGTAAATCCCTTAGGGATGATGGAGCTCTTTACTGCTGTTTTGTGAAACGCACACACATTCTTAATATATATACACATATATTCACACACACAGACGTTCTTAATAAAACAGTGTTATCTAGGGATCTCTAGAGTAGCATTTGATCCTACACCTTACCGATATAGCCCTGCCATTCTTTTCTGTCTCTGAGCTCTGTTCACTTCCCTCCCATTTTACAATTATTAGCTTGTTTGCTTGTTAAATATATATTATCACTGCTAGACAAGATAAAGACAGGAACTTTTGTTGCTACGCTGATTACTGGATATCCAATGTCTATTTCAATAATTAGTTAACAATAGACCTACAATACATACTTGTGAATGTGTGGATGAATGGGAATGGAAGAATAATTTAATTGAGTAAATACTTTGAAGCTATTATTTATACAATTCCTTCAGGTTAAAACTCTAGAAATCACCAAAGGAGATTTAATTCTGATGAAATTGACTGGACCAGGGTGTCTGCAGCTGAACATCAGGAGGTCCCCAAATGATTCCAAAGTGCAGCCAAAGTAGAAAATGTTTATCATGAAAGATTCCCAGAAAAAACACAATTCTTGATCAAAACTGATGAAACATTGACTACTGAGGTATTTGGAGATTTAGCATGCAACCATCTATCATATTTTGACAAGATAATTGATCCAGTGCATGGGCAGTGGAACCATGTAGAAAGAAGTTTTGAATATCAAATAGTTATCAAAGCAATAAGAATGTTGGGCAAAATATAAAACACCAGAAGTAAAAATTTATATTTATTATATATATATTTTAGTTATATGTTAACATATACTAAGTCATTCATTCAAATACAATCATGGGATAGTTGAAATCATTCGATAGAAATTTATAATCTTAAATTCACTGAGTTTACTCCATTTCTTTAATTTACATAAAATAATGTGAAGTACATGGACTTTGGAAGTCTAATGATAAACCAAATCCAGACATTGCTTTTGGGGATTTCAAGGATAAAGTACATAAACATAATGTATGAGAGTGCATTGTCCCCTCAACAAAATATCCTGCTATTTTTACCTAGCAAGAAAAAATTATCAATTCTCCAGTTGAATGGACAAGTGAATATACATAACTCCACATATATGTAGCACAATTATATACAATTGTATACATATAATGATTGTATTAACAAAGACACACAAAGTTATTGGCCATATAATAATAATTATATATAATTACATATATATATAAAATAACCATGCCTACTTAACATTTTATCCAACTACGTGAAAACATTTACTATGTTGAATTGTAGGGTGACAAGTCAAGGGTAATGGTGGATCTGTAGTATTAAGATTAAATTTAATAAATACTCTGCATGCAACCAAATAAACAAATGAAAACAAGCAGATAGCAGCTGATTGTGTGCCTTGATATCACTGATCCAGACTACAGGATATAGAGATAACATCAACTTTTGGTAAACCTTTCATTTTCAACACCTTGCAGATGAATTATCATATACATTTTGAAAGAAATCCCAATGGCACTCCTTAAAATATTTCTGGGTTTTCAAAAGTGAGGCTTTTGCAAAGATTCTCACCTCTCAATATGTCTAATTACTCTCTTTGTGCATTGAGACCTACAAGGCTCTTTCAAGATTCAAAGCTAAAGTTAGAAATTCAATTTCAAATGATATCAAAGCCTGTTCTGATCAGCACTTTGGTTTTTAATATATAATGAAATACTTGAGAATCTAGGCAAATTATCATATTAAATCATGAGCACCTGTCAATGTTTCAACCTTTTAAACACATTTCATTGCAAGTTATTGAGATTATAGCAGTTAACTGTAAATTTTCAGTTTTACATTTGTATGAAAATTAGAAACAAATTAAATACTAGGGACAAAATATGTTGGTTTGTTTTTATGAGATATAAGTATTGTTTGGTATCTTATACCCAGTAGTATATCTGCATTTCATCACTTAAAGCATTTTTACTTTGATTCGTCTAAAATACACACACACACACACACACACACACACACGCACACACAGTGAAACTATGTATGGCGATATGACTGATGAAAAAAATCTCCGATTATACCTTGGAATCAAATCTGTCATTGACTCAAAGGTATCTCGTTCTTGAACACAATTGCATTCATTTATGACTAGCAAAACACCATTAACATATTTGTAGGTTCTTTTAATTTCAGAAAAAAAATATTGCATGGGACATACTTTTACTAAAATTTCTTCTTTGTTATTCTGAAGTTCTTTTGTTTTCAATTTAGAAGTATGTTTTTATTTATTTATTTATTTTTATTATACTTTATGTTCTAGGGTACATGTGCAAAACATGCAAGTTTGTTACATATGTATATATGTGCCAAGTTGGTGTGCTGCACCCATTAACTCGTCATTTACATTGGGTATATCTCCTAATGCTATCCCTCCCCCCTCACTCCACCCCACAACAGGCCCCGGTGTGTGATGTTCCCCTTCTTGGGTCTAAGTGATCTCATTGTTCAGTTCCCAACTATGAGTGAGAACATGCAGTGTTTGGTTTTCCGTTCTTGTGATAGTTTGCTGAGAATGATGGTTTCCAGCTGCATCCATGTCCCTACAAAGGACACGAACTCATCCTTTTTTAATGGCTGCATAGTATTCCATGGTGTATCTGTGCCACATTTTCTTAATCTAGTCCATCATTGATGGACATTTGGGTTGATTCCAAGTCTTTGCTATTGTGAATAGTGCCGCAATGAACATACGTGTGCACGTGTCTTTATAGCAGCATGATTTATAATCCTTTGAGTATATACCCAGTAATGGGGTGGCTGGGTCAAATGGTATTTCTAGTTCTAGATCCTTGAGGAATCGCCACACTGTCTTCCACAATGATTGAACTAGTTTACAGTCCCACCAACAGTGTAAAAGTGTTCCTATTTCTCCACATCCTCTCCAGCACCTGTTGTTTCCTGACTTTTTAATGATCGCCATTCTAACTGGTGTGAGATGGTACCTCATTGTGGTTTTGATTTGCATTTCTCTGATGGCAAGGGATGATGAGCATTTTTTCATGTGTCTGTTGGCTGCATAAATGTCTTCTTTTGAGAAGTGTCTGTTCATATCCTTCGCCCACTTTTTGATGGGGTTGTTTGTTTTTTCTTGTAAATTTGTTTAAGTTCTTGTTAATCTGAAGTTCTAATTTAACAAGAATCCTGCATGTTATTTGCTAAGTCTCACAAACCTACTAATGGTAGAGAAACTTCGGAAGCCACTTAGATATTCATTGATGGAATATTTTAATACAACAAACACATATATAGAACTTAAAACATGTCAGACACCATTCCAATCACTTTGCACATTTCTCTGGTAAATTTCTTGCACCTTGAATCCTATTTTGGTGTGTGCTTCACAGAAGAGCTGAACTAACACAGAAAATCTCTTTGTCCAGCTGGTTTAGAATGCTGCTTGTAATGTTAGTTATCCTTCTTATACTATGAATTGATTACAGCTCTATAACCATGCCTTGAAAACTTTGGACAACACTGGAAGTTAGTGGTGTGTGTTATCCTTTTCCCCTCTTCTAATGATTTCTCCACCTGGGAAATAAACTGGAATTAGCAAAGTATATTTCCACCTGACTTGGATATTATACTAGTGATTTTTGTCTTATGTAACATATCCCTCGATATTTATTGTCATGAGATTTTATGCATTTTATCACTACCGATCATCCCAGATGTAAAATAAAAGAGTGTGGCAGAACACCTGGCAAAGTATAACAGCAATCATGTTTCCTTAACTCTCTGCTGGGGTATCCATAAACTTCAAACACTAGGGGGCAGTAAGGCAGTGTTATTCATTTCTACAGACTTGAAACAACTCGGGAAGAGATTTCATAAGCAGGTGGTCAAGAGAGCTATTTTGATGAGGCTTAATTTAGCTATTATTTGAAGCTATTTCATGTTGAAAATTACAAAAAATGTTTTTACAAGCACCCTTCTAAATGGTTCTATCATTTGGAATTCTGTAATTTCATTTGTTAATAAAAAATAATGTATTGATTAATTTGACGGCATTGAGGAAGAATTTTTCTTTAATTTTCAAAAACAAAGTACTTATTTTCAAAACATCATCTTTTAAAAGTCATCCAGAGTTATTGCAATAACATAGCATTCTGGAAAAGCAAACTAATTGGTACAGAGAACAGATTTGGTATCTAGAGGATGAAAGTGGAAGAAAAGGAACTTTGGAGATAATGAAACGTCTGTATTCTAATTGTGGTGAGTATACAACTATAGTTTTGTCTAAACCTACAGAATATACACTAGAAAGGATAATTTTACTGTATACATGTTAAAAATAAATTAATAGATGCATATATGTTGTTTGTTGCCCAACAATTATATATTTTGATATTTATTGAAATGTCACTACTAGATCATTGAAGAATTTACCAGCACTTAAAGCACAGTTAGCCTTATACATCAAAAAAAGGAATTTCATATCCAAGAAAGAAGATATAATAGTGCAATATAAAAAGTCTTTGAAATAATTAAATCATCATTTGTATAAGATGAGTTTATTTATAAAATAAAAGAAAGAAAACTTGAAAATAATTATATGAAAATCCTGGAAATGACAGCATAATATTTAAAGTAAGAAATAACTTTTCCTAACTGATTGTTGTGTGTTGAAATATTACTGCTAAGTTACTAAAGATTTTTTTAAAATTGAATCCCATTTTCTAGCCAAAACAAAATATAACAATTACTGAACAAAAACAAAAATCAGCTTGGTGAGCCTGTAGACTTGGTCAGAGTTCATTGCAAATCTAATTCATAGGGATTACACCACGAGAGAGACAAGTGCAATTACCATGGATACTTTTGCTGAAAGTATAAAGCATCTGAAAGAATCCACAGCTATGACATATAGAAAATAACAGCCTTGAATATTTCATGCCTCAAAAATAAGATGAAATAATATGAAAAACATTGAAATAGTTTTAAATATTATTTGTATAAGAAAATATTACTAAAAGGAAAGAAACTGAAAAATAGTCATACAGTAATCCCTGAATGTGAGAATTTAATATTTGAAATAAATATATTATATGAATCAACTAATAAACACTGTTAAATAGACACTCAGTGAACTGGAAAACCAATGTGAAGAAATCACACAATAAAAAAAACTGAAGTATAAAAAGAAAAAAATTAGAGATATTAAGTAAGTTGTAAGAGATATGAAAAGATAAAAAAATTCCAAAATTAATAATTCAGAATGTTGGTGTGTGCTGCTCACTGGGGCTGTTAGCAACTATTCCAGTTCTCTTGCTTCCAGGATGCTGGTAACACTTGCTTATATTGACTTGCTTTGGCTCATTACTTGAGAAACATTTTGTACTTCTATTTGTAGCTATGACAGAATACTTTGAATCAGAACAATTTCCAAAGGAGAACAAGAAGCAAAGCTGGGTGGGTGTGGAAGCTGTGTAAAATTTTAAGTTATCTAGGGCTTAAGGAGCTATAACCTTGGAGTGCACAGAGTTTGAGCCTCAAATTTAGCTCTGATTTGCTTCTTGAAACATTTATGGATCCCTAGCAGTAACTGAAAGACCGAGAACCTGAGCATAGTTCTTGAGAGTATCATGTATTTGGGAAGAAAAATCTGTAAGGTCAGGGCAAGCAAATAAAGGATGTACCTGGTAAACATGCCAGATTTTTAGTTGGAAATTGTGTAGGTTTATGTCATAAAGGAAGAAATACCAAAGGTAGAACACCTTTACATAAATTAAATTCCAGATACCAATCAGCTCAATCTCTGATCAAAACCACAGGAAAAAAAACAAATGTTCCAATTAGAAAATGGGTAAAAGATATAAACATATTTTACAAAACAGGATATGCAGATGGAAAATAAGTACATGATGTCAGAAGGAAAAATAATAATCTCTCTTTATAGAAAGGTAATTTCTATAAGTTAATATGTCTTTAATATTTTTCAATTAAGTGTTTTATTTTGAGATATAGATTTACATTTTACTGTAAGAAATAAAACAGAGACATTCTATACACATTTTACTCAGTTTCCCCAGAAGTAACCTCTTGTGAACCTATAGGACAATATCACAAACAAAATATTTACATCACAAGTATTTCTTGTTTGCCCTGAAATAACCATAAATATGTCCCTCTTGTTCCTACCTACAACTTAGCCTGACAACAACTTATCTGCTTTTTATTTCCATAATTTGTTATTCAAGAATATGACATAAATGGAATCATACAGTAGGTACATTTTGGTATTGGCTTCTTTCACCACAATTCATTGGAGATACATGCAGGTTGGTTGCATTTATCAGTAGTTTGTTCATTTGTATTGCTTTGTTTATTACGCCATGTTATGGATGTTCCACTATTTGTAACACATTGAAAGATATCTAGGTTATTTTCAGAATTTGGCTATTATGGATAAAGCCACTATAAATATTCAGATACAGAATTTTGTGTGAATGTAAGTTTTAATTTCTCTGGATAAAGTGCCGAAAATTTACCCATTTAATTGCTTGGTCACATGGTCATTAGATGTTGAGTTAGTTAAGAAACTGCAAAACTATTTTCTACATGGAGCTGTACCATTTCATATTCCCACATGAAATGTAGGAATAATCCAATTGTACACATCTTTGCAGGTATTTGTTGTAATAAATTTTTTATTATAGCCAAACAAATATGTATGTGGTGTATCAAATTGTGATTTTAATTACTATTTCTCTAATCTCTAATGACACTGGGTATTTTTTCATGTGGTTATTTGCCATATGCATATCCTGTTTTGTAGAATATGTTTATAACTTGTGTCCATTTTCTAATTGGACCATTTGGTTTTTTCCTGTCGAGTTTTGAGAGGAAAAGATAGCAGATATATATGTAAAGATGAAACACTATATACGTGTATAGCTATAACTACCATACCAAAAGGAGGGATGAGAAAGATGATTTGAGATGGAAAATGTTTTGAAAGACAATATTGATTATTTTTCCAAAATTGAAAATATAATCAGAATACACTTACAGGAAACACTATGTAACACATGCAGGATGGATACAAACACAATCATCATATATTTTTATTTATAACTGATAAATAATAATTGCACATATTTTGCTGGCACAGTGTGGTGTTTCAATACATGTATACAATGTGCAATGATCAAATTATGATAATTAGCATATCCATCAGCTCAAATATTTATCATTTATTTGTGGTGATAATATTCAAAATAATCTTTTCTAGTGATTTTGGAATATACAATATATCATCGTTAACTATAGTTATCCTACTGTGCAATGTAATACACAGCTTGTTCTTCCTATCTAACTGTAACTTTGTACCCATTGAGCAATCTCTCCCCATTCTTCATCCTCCCTACTCTCCCAAGCCTCTGATAATCACTATTCTACTCTTTAGTTTTACAAAATAAACTTTTTTAGATTTCACATATGAATGAGGTAATGCGGTATTTGTCCTTCTGTGCTTGGCTTATTTTACTTAACATAATGTCCTCCAGACTAATCTAAACTGTTGAAAATGACAAGATTTCATTCTTTTTTACAGCTCAACACAATTTTCATTGTGTAAATATACCACATTTTCTTTATTCATTCATCCATTCATGGACACTTAGGTTAATACCATATCTTGGGTGTTTTGAATAGTATTGCAATAACATGAGAGCGTACATACCTCTTTGAAATACTGTTATCAGTTCCTTTGGATATATACCCAGTAGTGGGATTACTGGATGTTATGGTAGTAATATTTTTACTTTTTGGAAAACATCTATACTGTTTTCCATAATGGCTATACAAGTTTGCATTCCCACCAATAGTGGGTAGGTTTCCTTTGATTCGTATCTCCACCAGCATTTGTCACCATGTTTCTTTTTGATAATAGCCTTTCTACCTGGGATGAGATGATATTTCACTGAGGTTTTGATTTATATTTTCCTAATGATTACTGATACTGAGCATTTTTTTCAGATACCTCTTGGCCAGTTGTATGTCTTCTACCCATTTTTAAATTAAATTATATTTTTTATATTGAATTGTTTGAGTTCCTTACATATTCTGAATATTAACCTCTTGTCAGATGTGTAGTTTGCACATTTTTTTTTATTCTATAGGTTGTCTCTTTACTCTGTCGCTTGGTTCCTTTGCTGTGCAGAAATATTTTTGTTTAATGTATTTTCATTCATCTATTTTTTATTTTGTTGCCTGTGCTTTTGAGTTCTTATTAAAAAATTCTTTGCCAAGACCAATGCCATGAAGCCTTTCCTCTAGGTTTTCTTCTGGTAGTTTTATAGTTCAGGGTCTTACATTTAGGAATTTAATCAATTCTAAAGTTAGTTTTTGTCACTGGTGAGAGATAAGCGTCTAGTTTCATTCTCTGTTATGTGGATATCCAGTTTTCCCCAGAACCACTTATTGAAAAAACTAACCTTTCCTTATGCGTGTTCTTGGTGCCTTTTTTGAAATTCTGTTGTCTGTGAATGTGGGGATTTATTTCTGGATTCTCTATTCTGTTCCATCGGTTTATGTGTCTGTTTTTATGCCAATACCATGATGTTTTAGTTGAAATAGTTTTGTAGTATATTTTGAAGTCAGGTAGTTTGATGCCCCAACTTTGTGCTTTTTGATCAGGATGGCTTTGGTTATTTGTGGGACTTTTGTTGTTCCATACAAATTTTAAGATTTTTTTTTCTGTACATGTAAAATTAGCTTTGGTAATTTGATAGGGTTTGCATTGAATCTGTAGGTAACTTTGGATCATATGCACATTTTAACAATATTAATTCTCCCAATACATAAACATGAAATATGTTAATATTTGTTCGTGCTTTCTTCAATTTGTTTTATTGTTTTATAGTTTTCATCATAGAGATGTTCTCATTGGTTAAATTATTCCAAGATATTTTGTACTTTTTAGCTATTATAAATGGGGTTGCTTTCTTGATTTCTTATTCAGGTTGTTCGTATTGGCATATAAAAATGCTAATGATTTCCATATGTTGATTTTGTATCCCGTGAGTTTATTGACTTTATTAATTCTAACACTTTTTTGATGGTGTCATTAGGCTTTTCTGTATATACAATCATGCTCTCTGCATCTAGAGAAAATTTTACCTTCCCCTTTCCAATATAAATATCCTTTATTTATTTCTCTTACCTAATTTCTATAGCTAGGACTTCCAGTAGTATGTCAAATAGTAGCAGTGGACATCCCTGTCATGTTTCAGAATTTAGAAGAAAAGCTTTCAGCTGTTTCCCATTCAGTATAATGTTAACTGGGTTTGCCATATGTGGCTGTTGTTGTGTTGAGGTAAATTCCTTCTATATCTAATTTGTTGAAAATTTTTCTAATGAAAGGATGTTAAATTTTATCAAACACTTTTCCTACATCTATCGAGATTACAATATTATTTTTCTTCATTCTGTTGATGAAATGCATCTCATTTATTGATTTGCATCTTTGGAATGCTGGAATAAGTCCTACTTGATTATGGGTAAATAATATTTTTGATGTGCTGTTTTATTTGCTTTGCTGTATGTTTTGGTGTCAGGGTAATACACATCTTGAAGAATGAGTTTGAAAGAATTTTCTTCCATTTCATTTTTTTGGAATAGTTTGAGAAGAATTGACATTGGTTCTTCTTTAAGTGTTTGGTAGAATTCAGCAGTAAAGACATCAAGTCTTGGGCTTTTCTTTGATGGGAGATTTTTAAATTTTTAACTCAATTATATTACGTGATATTGGTCTGTCCAAGTTTCCTATTTCTCTGTTATTCAATATTTGTAGGTTTTATATGTCCAGGAATTTATTCATTTTTTTTCTAGGTATTCTGGTTTGTTGGTTTATAGTTGCTCATAATGTTTTCTAATAGCAAAAATATGGAACTGTTTACAAATTTGTATGTTATCCTTGCATAGGGGCCACACTATTTGTCTCTGTATCAGTCCAATTTAATATATGTGTTGCTAAAGGAAGCAAGCATCATACATGTATTTTAGAAGATAGAAACCTAAAAGAAATGGAAAACTCAAAAATTATCCAAGATAAAGCTTATTCATTAACTTCAAAGATTAAAAATAAGATTGATTGCTGACTTCTCAAAAATGATTAAGGCCAGGAGAAAATACATTTAAAGAGATAAAAGAAAATATTGGCTAACCTGGAATTCTAAACCTTTTTAAAAAGTATTATAAAAATGAAGACAAATATCGTGTAAAATAATGGATTACATCCTTTA
The DNA here is from genome assembly GCF_024542745.1 of Macaca thibetana thibetana. Taxonomy (NCBI): domain Eukaryota; kingdom Metazoa; phylum Chordata; class Mammalia; order Primates; family Cercopithecidae; genus Macaca; species Macaca thibetana. The sequence goes on along the minus strand of NC_065583.1, from coordinate 164,408,973 downwards.
TAAAAGGCAAAGACAGACTGAATATCTAGTTTATATTAAAAGATTAAAAAATGTGAGAACTGAATGCAATATGAAATCCTGTTCTGGATGCTTCACAAAAATAAATGTGAAAATCCAACAAGAAGCTATAGCAGTCATGAATTCATATGTATGTGCAGTTAGAATGCAAAAGATATAAAGCAAAATTCAACATATTTCAAGTCACAATAATAGTGCACTATCTCATTTCTTTCAGAAAATTTTGTAATAGTAAATGAAAAACAAATTAGATTACATGATATTTTGAATATTATGTTAAATCATTTGAATTATTGTAATTGTATTATTTGAACACAGTTAAAATAAGCAATCTCCATTGCATTTGCTAGAATGGATTCCTCTGGCCACTATATCGCCCCTTCATATATTTTTATTTTCTGAGGCAGAGAGACATAGAAGTTTAAGAGGTTGGGAGGGAAAACTGAGCATGTTTCTTCACTTCTTAAGGATCCATCTGCATTCACCGATTCTACACCCTGCTCCATTTCCTTTCTTTATGCCATATTGGTTGAACAAAGCCCCCACAGTTAAAGCAGCATTGCCAGTGATTCTAACTATGTAAGTCTGCCTAATTCAGAAGTCATATACTAATAAGTCATTGCCAAGGACAACTAAGTCACATTTCTTATGGTCAATTTAACAATTGTAAACTAGGTTTTTGTCTCTACTTGCCTGTCTATAGTGATTAACTCTTAACTGGCTAAAATTATGGTAGAGGGAAAAAGAAGTGCTATTGTGTATGGGATCCTTATGATCCCTTTTCACATTTATAATTATATCATTCTACATAATAATTTAAAATTCATTTGTAAGCACACAAAACTCATGTGCTATAATAGAAGTATTAAAATTTCAATTAATTTAAATATTAAATATGCCATTGGATCAATGAATTTGAAAGTACCAATAAAATGTTTGCAAAACCATAGTAAAACAAAAATTTCATTGATGAGTAAATTAAAATCATTTTGGAAAAACTTCCACAAATTTTATGTGTTAAAGAATAAATTACAGTAGAGATTATGCAATATTTAAAGCACAATAATAATAACTGCAGATTAAAAAGTATGAAGCTCAAGATGCCTGAGTAGAGTTATTCAATGCTTCTCTTTTACTCCAAAAAGGACCAAAAACAGGAAGTACATAACTGCACTTCAAGTAGAGTAGCTAAAAGCAGAGTAAATTCCAGAATACAAGAATTCAGCAAGAAAGTGACAAGATTCTCTGGGGTACACTAACTCAGGATAACAGCATAGAGAGGGAAGTGAAGCACCCAGCCAGGATTGTCCCAGAGCCAGGAAGAGCTACCCATTGTGGGAAAAAGGTAAGCACAAGACCTGTCCTGGTTACCACTCTGAATGCCTCCAATACTAGCTACTTGAGAGACTCATAGTCCTCACAGGACCTAAATTCACGATAAGGAGTTGCCTAGAGTTCAGATGGCTGTATTGCTCCAGAGAGGGAACTCATGCTGGGTCTGTCTCATTCCTTAGGATCTAATCTGCTATCATCTAATCTCATTCCTTAGGAACTAATCTACATCATTTTGAAAGCAGAGTCACTGCTGAAGAACATTCTCTCCTAGGGCTCATTAGCCCCTGCATCTCCATATTCCTAGAGTCCTACTGTTATCTCATTATGCCTACAAAAATGGATGTAATACCATGACTCCAGCTTGACCCAGCAACTGTGACCCTGTCACCTGAGCCCATGCAGCATCATTTGCCCCATGGAGAAGTACCATGCCTGTCTACTTAACCTGGGGAGCCAACACCCACTAATAGTGTCAACCACAATCTCTCAATTGGTACAGTAGCTAAGCATTGTGTGTGCTCCCTCAGAGACTGAGGAGAGACCCATAGGTGTTCACTGCCACTGGTAACCCTAACCCTGTGACTGGCAAAACCAAAGCTGCTGAAGGTGGTGAACATGCTCCCCTGGGTCTGATGACAGGCCCACCAGGTGGCTACTGGTGGCAGTGACCACTCTCTTGCTATTTATAGAGCTGTGGAATGCTACACGTAACCTGTTCCTCTAGAAACTAATGACTATCCCTCTTGGTGACTAGTGCTGCTGATGACCCCAACTCAGCAAAGACACACTAATGCCTTCACAAATGTTCACAGTCTAGGTCACTGAGGAACCTAATGACACTGCTGACTGGATTACAACCAATAAAATCACAGAGACTACACTACTGCACCTACTAAGCAACCTACCCAACTGCAGCAATAGTCACATCTACAGAAAAAAGTCTTCACTTATAAAAGTATTCTGTAAAATTGAAAAGGCAATTGTGTCACAAGGTGTACAGATATCAACATAGGAACACAGAAATATAAAAAGCAAAAAAGTATGACACCTCCAAAAGAAAGCAATCATTCTCCAGTAAACAACCCCAAAGGAAAGGAAGTAAATGAAATGTCTGCAAAAGAATTCAAAATGATGATACTAAGGAAATTCAGGCAGATACAAGACAATAAAGAGAGAAAATCCAACAAAATGAGGATAACAATTTATATTATGAATGAGAAATTCAACAAAAAGATAAAAATCCTAAAAAGAATCACACAGAAAACTTGAAGCTGAAAAATTTAATGAATGGAATAAAAAAAAGATCAAAAGCATCAACAATAAAGTAGGTCAAGCAGAAGAAAGACATTCTAAACTTGAATGCATGTCTTATGAAATAACCAAGTCAGTTAAAACAAAAACTGAACTAAAAAGAAAACTAAAAAGAAAAAGCTAAAAAGCAAAACTAAACTAAAACTAAAAAGAAAAAATGGTAAAGAAAGCCTATAGGATGTATGGGACACCATTATGATAAGAAATATTCATATTATGGGTATTCCAGAAAAAGAAGACATGGTAAAAGGCATAGAAAACCTATGTAATAAAATAATAGCTGTAAAATTCCCATATCTTGGGAGAAAGATGGACATTCAGATCAAGGTAGATGAAAGATTTCTAAACAAATTCAACCTAAATGTACCCTCTAACACACATTATTGTCAAAATGTCAAAAGTCAAAGACAAAGAAAGAATCTTTAAGTAGCAGGAGATAAGCAACAAGAGATACAAGGGAATCCTCATTAGTGGAATATTTCACAGCGAAACACTTAGAGGCCAGGAGAAAATGAAATTATATATTCATAATACTAAAAGAAAAGCAAAATTCTGCCATTCAAAAATACTAGACCCTACAAAGTTGTTCTTCAGAAATGAAGAAATAAAGGCTTTCCCAGAAAAGCAAAAACTGAGGAAATTTATTACCACTAGGCTGGCAGAAGAAATGCTTAAAAAGTCTTACATCTGGAAGTAAATGGGCAGTAACTACCATCGTAAAACACAGAAAAGTATAAAATGCACTGATAGAGCAGAAATAGAAATGAGAAAGAGATGAGAATCAAACCTTACCATCATAACACAAAATCACAAAACTGAAAAGATGAACAATAAGAGAGGAAGAAAATAACAAAGAATATACAAAAAGTCAGAAAACAATTAACAAAATGACAGGAATAAATCCACAGCTATTAATAATAGTCTTGAATGTAAATGGATTAAATTCCCTAAATATAAGATATAAACCAGTAGAATGGATTAAGAAAAGCAAGACCCAACTCTATGCTGCCTACCAGAAACTCACTCCAAGTTTAAAAACATGCATAGGCTGAAAGTAATGGCATAAAAAAGATACTTGATATGGTTTGAATTTGTCCTTGCCCAAATCTCATGTCAAATTTTAAACCCCAGTGTTGGAGGAGGGGCTTTATGAGACGTGATTGGGTCATGGGGGCATATTTTCCCCTTACTGTTCTCATGATAATGAGTTCTTATGAGACCTGGGTGTTTAAAAGTGTGTAGCACGTCCTCCTTTCTTCTCTTCTTCCTGTTCTGGCCATGTAAGATGTGCCTCCTTCCTCTTTGCCTACTGCCATGATTCTAAGTCTCCTGAGGCCTCCCCAACAATGCTCCCTGTACAGCATATGGAACTGTGAGCAAATTCAACCTCTCTTCTTTATAAAGGATATTTCTTTATAGCAGTGTGACAATGAACAAATGCAATATTTCATGCCAATGGAAAGGCAAAATGAATAGGAGTAGCTATTAGATAAAATAGGCCTTAAGTCAAAAAGCATTAAAAAAGACAAAGAAGGTCATTAAAGAGATGACTTTAGCATGAATACGTAATACTTGTAAATATATATGCACCCAACACTGGAACACACAACAGAAAAAGCAAATATTATTATATCTGATAAGAGTGATAGATTGTAGCACAGAAATATTTGGGGACTTCAACACTTTATTCATAGCATTGGTCAGTTCATTTAGACAGAAACTCAACATGGAAACATCAGTTGAAACTACACTATAGACCAAATGGACCAAACACTTCTTTCAATAGCTGCAGAATGCACATTCTTCCCATCAGCACATGTAACATTTTCCAGGATAGATGATACATTATGCCATTATCCAACTTTCAAATAATTTGGAAAATCTGAAATCGTATCAAGTATCTTTTCTGGCCAGAATGGAATAAAAGTAGAAATTAGTAACAAGAGAAACCTAAGAAAGTGTGTAAACAGAAACTAAACAACATGCTCCTAAATGACAAATGGGTCAATAAAAAAATTAAGAAGAAAATTTTAAAAAATTGAAACACATTAAAATAGAAAGACAACATACAAAATCTTATGGGATATAGAAAAAGCAGTACTAAGAGGGAAATTTATACCAATGAACACCTACAACAGAAAATAGAAAGATTTCAAATAAGATAACAATATACCTCAATTACCTAGAATTAACTAAATTCAACATTACTAGGAGGAAATAAATAATAAAGATAAGGCAGATATCTCCCAAATAGAGACTAGAAAAAATACAAAAGATCAATAAAATGAAAAGTTGGTTCCTTGGAAAGATAAATACAATTGGCAAACCGTTATCTAGCATAATAGTTCATTCTTGCATTGGCAGAGTGACATACCTCAGACTGGGTAATTTATACTGAAAAGAGGTTTAATTGGCTTATAGTTCTGTAGGCTGAGACCTGATGCTGCTATCTGCTTGGGTGCTCAAAAAGCTGCAGGAAACTTGCAATAATGGCAGAGGGCAAAAGGGAAGCTGGCACACACATGGTGGCAACAGGAACAAGAAAGAGAGAGTGAGGGGGAAGGTGGCACGCACTTTTAAATGGCCAGATCTCATGAGAACTCACTATCTTGAGGACAGTGCCAAGAGGGATGTTGCTAAACCATTCATGAGAAATCCACCTCCATGATCCAATCACCTTCCAGCAGGCCCCACCTCCAACACTGGAAATTACAACTGGACAAGAGATTTAGTGGGATCGCAGATCCAAATCATACCAGGTAAGCTAACTACAAAAAAGAGGAGCCAAATAAATAAAAACAGAAAAAAAGGACACATTACATCTGATACCACAGAAATACAAAGGATCATTGGTAACTATTATGAACAACTATGTGCAAACAAATAAGAAAACCAACAGGAAATAGATAAGTTTCTAGGTACATACAACCTACCAAAATTGAGCTCAGAAGAAAGAAAATACCTGAACGGAGCAGTAATGAGTAAAAGATTGAATTGGCAATATAAAGTCTCCCATCAAAAACAGCCAAGAAACGGATGGGTTCATTGTTGAACTTTACTAAGCTTTTAACTAAGAACTAAAATCAATTATTTTTTAAACTATTTCAAAAAGTTAAATGGGAGAAAATTCTAAGTTTATTCTATGAAGCCAGCATTATTCTGATGACACAACCAGAGAAGTACACAAGAGAGGCAGACACCTGCAGGCAAAAATTCCTCATGAACATAAATGCAAAATTCCTCCACAAAATACTAGCAAACTAAATCCAACAGCACAATAAAAAATTTATACACTGTGAGCAATAGGGACATATCCTAGGGAGTCAAGGATGGTTCATAATATGAAAATTTAAAAAAATGAGCTACATTACATCAGCAGAATGAAAGACAAAACCATTATGATCATCTTAACAGACACAGAAAAAGTGTTTGATAACATTTAACATCTTTCCATGATAAACCCTTTCAACAAATTAGGTATAGAAGAACTCTTCCTCAATACAGTAAAGGCCATGTATGAAAAACTCACAGCTAATGTTACACTGAATGTGAACAAGCTGAAAGACTCTAAGAACTGGAATAAGAAGAGGATGCCTATTTTTTACCACCTGTTCCACGTAGTACTTGAAGTCCTAGCCGGAGCAACTAGGCAAGATAACAAAATAAAGGGCATCCAAATTGGAAAGGAGGAAGTTAAATTGTTCCTGCTTGCAAATGACATGATTTATTTATAGAAAATCCTAAAGATTCCAGCAGAAAACTCTTACAATTGATAAATTCAGTAAACTGGCAGGATAAAAAATCAGCTTACAAAAATAAGTAGTATTTCTGTACACTAATAACAAATTATCTGAAAAAGAAATGAAAAGAAGCAATCCCATTCACAATAACTACAAAAAGCCTCTTAACAGGAAATTTAACCAAAGAGGTAAAAGATCAGTACCATGAAAACTATAAAATAGTGATGAAAAACAAAATTGGGAAGACATCCTATATCCATAGATTGGAGGAATTCATTTGTTAAAATAAGCATACTACCCAAAGTTATCTATTTGAAAACTACCCCTTTCAAATCACCAATGCCATTTTTTTCACAGAAATAGAAAAAGAATCCTAAAATTTTTATGGAACCACGTAAGTCTCCAAATAGCCAAAGCAATCTTAAGCCCCGCCTCCCCCCCAAAAAAATACAAAGCTGGAAGGAGGGATCACCCAACGTGACTTCAAAATATATTACAAAGCTATTTGAACTGAAAGAGTATGGGACTGGCATAAACACAGACACATAGACGGATGGAACAGAATGAAGAGCCCAGAAACAAATCCATATATATGGAACCAGTTGATTTTCAATGAATACTCAAAAAACGTACACTGGGAAAAAGGCTGTCTCTTCAATAAATGGTGGTGGGAAAATTGGATATTTATATGCAAAATAATTCAACTAGACACCTTCCCTCCCTGTATATAAAAATGAACCCAAAATATTTAAATGTAAATAATTAAAACTGAATTATTTACATTTGAATATGTAGCTATCAAACTAAGAGAAGAAAGTAGGGGACATGCTTCGGGACATTGGTCTGAGCAAGTATTTTATGGATAAGACCTTGAAAGCCCAGACAACAAAAGAAAAAATAGACAAATGGGGATGTATAAAACTAAAAAGCTTTCACACAGAGAAGGAAACAACAGAATATAAAGACAACCTGAAAAATGAGAGAAAATATTTACAAACTTCTGATCCAACATGGATTCATATTTAGAGCATACAAGGGACTCAAACTACGCAGCAGCAAAAACAAAATAATTTGATTAAACATTGGGCAATTGATCTGAATAGAAATTTCTTAACCCATTATTGCCATAAGTTACAATTTTTGTGTGTGTGTGAAAAATTAGACCTTGGCGATGACCTTGAGCGGTAGGATATAACTAACTCCCACTAGCTTAGCGTTCCAATAATGAAACACTAGGCATTAACAGAAGATTTAGAAATGACCATTGAGCATATAAGGAAATGCTCAGCTTCACTACTCATCAGGGAAATGCAAATAAAAATGACAATAAGATCATCTCACCCCAGGTAGAATGACTATTACCAAAAAGATTAAAAAGTTACAAATGCTAGTGATGGTGTGGAGAAAAGGGAACTCTTACACACTGTTGGTAAGAATATAAATTAGTACAGTTATTATGAAAATCATGTGGAGGGTCCTCAAAATGTTAAAAAGAAAACTACCATGTGGTTCAGCAATCTCACTACTGAGTATATATCCAACGCAAATGAAGTAAGTACATCGAACAGATATGTGCGGTCTCATGTTTATTGCAGCACTATTCCCAACAGCCAGGATTTGATGGCAACCTAAGGGTCCATCAAGAAATGAATGGGTAAAGAAAATGTAGTATAAAAGCATGATAGAAATTCTTAAGCCATAAGAAAATAATGAAATTCTGTCATTTTTGGTAACAGGTGAGCCTGGAGGACATGTTAAGTGGAATAAGCCAGGCACAGAAAAGACAAATACTGCATTTTCTTACTTACGTGTGGAATCTAAATAAGTTAATCTCACAGGAGTAGAACGTAGGACAGTGGTTACCAGAGGCTGGAAAGGGGACTGGGGGATAGAGGGAGTTGGCTTAACAGGTATAAAATTATAGCTAAATAAGAGAAATAATTTCTAGTGTTCTATACCATTGTAGGGTAAGTATAATTAATAATTTGTTGTATGTTTTCAAATAGCTAGAAGAGAGGATTTTTATTATTCCCAAAAGAAAGAAATAATAAATGTTTGAGATGATGGGTACCATAATTACCCTTTGATCATTATACATTGTATACATGTATTGAAATGTCACTCTGTACCCCACAAATATGACGGTTATATGTCAATTAAGAATAAAATGTATGGTTACAGAAACTGGATTCATCTATTGCTCTACGATGGAAAGCTTTTTACTTAGATCAAACCACACTTGTACTTTTGATCATTTCCTTCATTCTTTTTTTCTTGCAGATAAAGTGATAGCAATTTATGTGAAGAGGAAAAACTTTACAGTTGATTGATGCCAGGTGTAGATCACTAATCAACTGCTTTAAACAGGAAACCAGTTCAGTCTAATGTTTAACTTTTTCCATCCAGTTTATGAAATCAAAGTAAAACTGTTGAAATTTATCCTCCTGAAGGTTAAATATAAAAAATTCTGAGTATTATTCTATAATAAATTAAAAATGTCAACACTGAAGAGAAATGATTAATTTTCTGGTAACATGAATACGAATGTTGAAACAAACGGTGTTCTAAAGTCAGAGATCTACTTGCATTTGGATGTGGTGCACATATCATTCATAATTACATTCATACTGTCAGAAAGCAAAATTTGTTTAACTCTCACAAAAAACTATAATTGCCAAAATTTGTAAATGCTTGTTCATATGTACAGAATACTAAATTACAAAATCTTATGATAATGCTGACGTTGAATATAAAAATCATACTTCAGCATGGCATTATGTGTTTTCCCTCCTTGTTGTTTGTCATCAATCTGATGCTTAAAAAGTCTGAGCCTTCGATATCTATTTTGTAAACCAGTGTAAGTATTTTATCACATTGAACTCTCTATAAACAAGTACTCTAAATTTTGGCTGTACATTGTTCACAACTAGTTGGAACTTGTTTGCTCTCTTTTGTTTATCAAGGTAATATTTGTATTAATTTTAAGTGTCCAGATTTGTGAATTTTGGTAATTGTGTGAAATCATTTAGCCACCATGATCGAAGTAGAACAATTCCTCACCCCAAAATGCTTCCTCATACCTGTATATATTCCATAATCTTTCTTCACTCTCACTCTAGGCAATCTTTGGTTTGCTGTTGGTCATAGTTTTACATATTGTAGAATTTCATATAAATGGACTTACATAGTATGGAGTCTTTTATGATTGACTTATTTCTCTCAATGTAATGTTTTTGAGATGAATCCGTGGTATTGTCTATATTAATATTTTTTGTCTTTTATTGCTGAGTTTTACCTAGTATGAATTTACCACACTTTGTTTATTCATTTAATAGTGATGGCCACTGTGTTGTTTCCAATGGGGCTAATAAGAATAATGCTACTATGAACACTTATGTACTTGTTTTTGTTTGAATGTATATTTTCAATTCTCTTGGGTAAATACCTGGAAGTAGAATTTCTGGATTGTATAGTAATGAATCTAACTTTATAATGTAATGCCGTACTCATCACCAGTTACTGTACCATTTTGCATTCCTACAAGCAATGTGTATGAGTTCCAAATGCATCACATCCTTGTCAACACTTGGTAGTGTCAGTCTGGATGACTTTATCTATTCTAGTATGTAGTGATACCTCATTATGATTCCAATTGACATTTTTCTGCTGTTAAAGTTGAACACCTTTTGCTAAAACTTGTAAAAACTGATAAGATTTTTCATCAACATTAAAATAACATTTAAACCTAAGTGCTAAGTGAACTCTTTAAAATACAAGCAAAAAAAAAAAAAAAAAAAAAAAAACAAAGAAAAGGAAAAAGTTTGAAAATAAGTATCTGGAATTAGGGAAAAGAAATCATAATACAACTAAAAAAAAAAAGTAAAAGAATGGGTATAATGAAGAGGAGAAATTAATACAATAGACCAGGCTGGGAAACGTAGTGAGACCCCTTCTCTCCAGAAAAAAATAAAATTAGCCAGGTGTGGTGGTGTGCCCTTGTCACAGCTACTCCAGGGGGGTGAGTTGGGAGGATCGTTTAAGCCTGGGAGATTGAGGCTGTGGTGAGCCATGATCATGTCACTGCACTCCAGCCTGGATGGCAGAGCAATACCCTGTCTCAAAAAAAAAAAAAAAAAAAAAAAAAAAAAAGAAAAAGAAGAAGAAGAAAGAAAGGAACAGAGGAAATAATATAGAAAATTGTAAACCTCTAAAAACATGAAAGAATAATGCAAGAGACCAACTTTAAGAAGATGTAACAAGTTAAAATGAGAGAGAAAAATAACACAATGAAGTGACAGGAAGACGGACACACACAGGAAGGGAAAATAATGATATGAGCAGCTACATGCATTACAATTTAAATTTTAAAAATGAGAAAATTTCTAAAATATTATAATTAAAAATTACTCAAATTACCCAGAATTAAAACAAAATGATTAGACCACTAAACATAAGAAATTTGATTGCTACTCAAGTCTCATCACTCTTAAGACAGGAGACCTAGATAATTTACAGGAAAGTTTAACCAAAACATGAAGAAAGCATAATATATCATTAAAAGTCTCTTATAGAAATTAGAAAAAGCAATAATCCTGCCTAACTCAATTTCTATAGCTAGTGTATTATCAATATCAAAACCATACAATTAAAATTTAATTAAGATGAGCCCTATAAGGTAGCATCATCTTTGCTTATTTATATGAAAATTCTGACTAAGTGAGATGATGGAATGCTAATTAGTTTGACTGTGATGATCATTTCACAATATATAAGTATATAAATCTATCAAGTTGTATACCTTAATTTACACATTTTTTTGTCAAATATACCTCAATAAAGCTACAAAAATGTCAGTAAATTATGATTGAACTTAATATAACATTTAACCCAATACAATGATTATTGTGGTTTATTATAGCCGTGCAAGTTTGTTTCAGTGTTAGATAGTCACAATAGCATCAGGCTAAAGCAGAAAAATAAAATGATTATTTCTGCAGAGCCATAAAAAAGTATTTCATGAATTCATATTTAAGAAAATTTGGCTAAGTGGAACAGAATGAAATGTCATTAAATTGATTTTAAAATCTTAGCTAACTGTAACAGAATGAAACTCCATTAGTAAGTTTCTCTCAAAATCCTACAGCAGGCAATGTGCCCATGTATGAAAATTATTCAAATGTTTAGACATAAAGCCAAAGGTGGCTGTAAGTGTGTATTAGTTCATTCTCACACTGCTGTAAAGACATACGTGAGACTGGGTAATTTATGAAGAAAAAAGGTTTGACTCACAGTTCCACAGGCTGTACAGGAAGCATGGCTTCCGAGGCCTTAGGAAACTTACAATTATGGCAGAAGGTGAAGGAGAAACAGTCACTGTCTTCACATGGCCAGTGGGACAGTGATGGGAGAAGTACTCCACACTTTTCAACAATCAGATCTCGTGAGAACCCACTATCATGAGAACAGCAAGGGGGAAATCTGCCCCCATGATCAAATCACCTCCTAGTAGTTCCCTCCCCCAACATTGAGAATTACAATTTGACATGAGATATGGGTGGGGACACAAAGCCTAACTATATCAAAGTCCTTTCAATTTCATTGGCTTATCCAGAGACTATTTTATTATTAAGAAGAATTCACCTAAATTTGTCTTGTTTTCCACTAACTGATTAGAGTTCAGAGATTGAAATTACATGTGCACTCCTAGATTACTGTCTGTAGAAAAGGCCATTCCCAAAGTAACAATTTTCTGCTTGGAGGGCATTGACTAGCTTTGTTTCTATGTGTAAATTCATTTTAGGCTTACTTCATTTTTATATATATATATATATATATATATATATATATATATATATGAATTTACTTATGATCCTAACTTACCATTTGGCAGGTTTTGTCACTAATTAATGAATTAAATACAATTTTGACACATGTTCTTTTACACTTGCGTAGAAGCCATGGTTTTAATTTTAAAAATTGTACCTTATCAGTACTTAAAATAGAAACTTTAGAGACATTTACACTTAAGATGGGAACAGTAACTACATGCTAGCTTTACCTTTATTATATGAGATTAAAATGTAAATTTATAGTTCTGTTCATTTATAAATATTTATATAGAATAAATAAGTGAAAAATTAGAAAAAGGATTTGATATGTAAGTGTTCATTTTGCAATACACTGTGCCCACCATCCTCTGGGCACAAAAAAATCATCTCATTAGTCCAGTGGATATTTATTATGTCTTCCTACTATGCAAACCACAACCATGGAGTTTCATCCAAAGAGTATTCCTCTATTAGCAGGAACTTGAAAAAATGGAATAGCTTACATATTTTATAATATCTTGAAACCATGGATAATTTAAGTTGAAGACATTCACATCTTTAATAGAAATTTTGTCATCACTTAATTCATTTTACAGATATTTATGAAACAGTCTTTCTGCATCAGGCACTTACTATTAGTATGATGGCCAACTGTAAGTACCTCCTTTAAAAGAAACATAGTCCGATCCAGCTGGTTGTCTAGGGAAAGCTGACAGATTGATTACAACTACAAGATTTGAAAACCACCAAGTGTCTCCATGTGTTCCAACGACTTTACTTCTAATGCTTCTTATTCAGAAAAATGGTAAAACCATCAACACAAGTGCGCAGACCTGAAACCTAGGACTCATGTTGACATTCCCTTCATGATCCTTTCAAGTCATCAACATTTGCCACATTTTTCCACTTCTTTATCAACCTTGTAGAAGGCTCCATTAATTCTAGCTAGGAAAACCAAATGGATTTTCTCAAAAAGCTGAACACACAGCCATTGGGAGATCTTTTAAAAGTAAATTTCTCTTGCTATTATCTAACTGAAATACTAATCACAACAAAACAAAATAAGCGGAAAAAAATCTAGAATGTGTCGATGTGTACAATGATAATCATAAATTGAAACATGTAGTTTTCTCATAATGATATCTATCTTATTCTGTTCAAGGTGTAGACCACGCACTACTCCTGGTCCTTAACATATTCATTAATGGTCCAAACTAGACAGGTATACAGAAGTCAAGAGTAATGGTTTAGAAATTGTACAGCAATTTGATATTGTTGTGATTTTTTCTGTTATTTTACAAAAGTATCTTGCTGGACAGATTGAAAAAGATTAAGAAAGAACAGTATTTCACCAAATATATTTTAAGAAGCATAATCTAGCTTATAAAACTACCAAAATTTTATCAGACTATAGCAAAAATTGCCAGTTTAATATGTTTTACAAGCTTGAATTCAATAAATATTTATTTTGACTTATATTCTCATATTATATGTAGAAATATTAACAGCCTTGAGTGTTCTAGTTTTGGAAATAGTCAGGGAAACACTTCATAACCACCAATCCAGTAAGAATTCCAAAGTATATTGGAGATAGGCTTATATAATCTTACATGTCTTCCAGTTTTACCATTGTATATACCAAACGATAATGTATAAGCAGTATTTTCATTTATTTTTCTTACATTTCTTTCCAAGTAATAAAATTTGCTTCAATTTGTGTACGTAACAACTGCATATTTAAGCTTTGGTGGTAGCATACACATTGGGTTTGTTTGCCAATAAGGGCATATGTGGTTTATCAACATTTCCGTGAGTTCTTATTATGATGAACCAATTGTTGTCACCTTTCTAATGAGAAAACTCACAGGTGAATTTGTTAGGTTAGCTTGATTTGTAACAGGAACTGTATCTGTTAACCAGGAACAAAAATCTGTCTGGGTCAGGAACCCAATTATTTTCACACTTTCTTCTTCAGAACTGCCAAACAATGAACATTTTTGACTTCTAATAAGAAAATAGACATTTAACCAATGTTTATTTAGTTTGTAATAAGTTTCACCTTTGCCTTGTTTTCCAGCTTATATCTTCCCATTTCATTCTACTAATTTGAATTGCCATTGTTGCTTCGAGCTTGAATGCATTTACTCTTTCTTACCGTTGGAAAATGAATCCAGCTAGTTCTGGCACTGTGTACTAGGAATGGTAATGTAATACATAATCAGGGTATTGCTTTTTATTGCCCCAAAGGTATTTATTTCCTTATTAAAAATTAAAGGTAGCAATATGATTTGTTTCCTTTTAAGTAAAAATATTTGTATCTCAGATCTCAGTCATACTGAGTAAATATGGCCATTATTTATTATAAATCAGTTCCCATATATTAATTGAAATAAGAGTGGAGGTTAAGAAGTCTAAATTCATGTCACACGTTCTGAGGAGAGTCAAGTTTTAGATGCAAAGTGAAGATTTTTGATATGGACTTATACTGTGTATCTGTGAATTAGTCAAGAAACATTCATGGCATTCCTTGCAGGCACAGTACTGTGGAAGGCACACTGGAGGATATAAAGTTACTAAAGGTGTCAACAGCCATTCAATTTTTAAAATGAGAAATGTTTTTATTCAAATGAAAATGGATTTTGCAGGGAGTCTCCTAAGTCTATGCATAGAAAATGTATGGTATCAGACTTGGTAAAAGAGAGAAATGAAGGTGGGAATGGTTAAGTAACTTTTTGCAGCAGATAAGACTTTGAAGAAAGAGTAAAATTTATAAAGAATTTTTAGTCAAATGAAACATTTGGTATGACTCTGTTAAAAAAAAAAGGAATGTCTAACTTCTAATGGGATAATATCAAGTATCCTTGAGGATATAGATACACATATAGATGCCTGAAGATTTTTTCATTCAACCCCCTACCTTTCCTGTGTAGACTCTGCATTCCTTAAGTGAAACACAACATAGACAAGTAAAAATATGACAATAAAAAGTACCAAATTTTACCTTGAAAATTATCCAACTTAACTTCAAATTTTGATGGTACAATTTGTCCAAATAGTAACATACCCTTTCATTTATTGAATGTTTGCTAGAAGCTTGCAGCAGTGTCTTATTTGATCCACCCCAAATCTTGAGGTTTGATGTTGTTATATATATTTTGGACTTCCCTTCTTATCATTTATTTTATGTAGGTGGGAAGATTATCAGGTTTTTTTTCACATGTATGCTGTGAAAAGTGGGCATTGAGAGTAGATTTTTAAATGGTTTCAAAATACTAGGTATTTTTAAAAACAGCTTTATTAAGATATAATTGATATATCATACAATCTGCCTATTTAAAGGATATAATTCAATGATAGCAACCCAGCATAATCTAATTTTCAAACATTTTCACTGCCCCTAAAGAAATCCTGTACCCTCTACCAGTTGCTTTCCCTCTGTGGTCGACCCGTCTATCCCTAAGCAATCACCAGTCTCCTTTCCATATACATAGACTTTTCTGATATGAACATTTTGTATGAGTGAAATAATATAATGCATGCTCTTTTATGACTGACTGTTTTGCATAGCATGATATGTTCAAGGTTCATCCATGTCATAGCATGTGTCAGCACTTCACTCCTTGTTATGACTGAATATCTTATGATGTATCCAAGATGTGGATACATCACATCTTGTTTATCCTTTCATCAGTTCATGAACATTTGGATTGTTTCCACTTTTTGGCTATTATGAATAATGCTGTGAGTAAACCTTGAGGACATTATACTAATAGAAAGAAGACAGTCACAGAAAGACAAATACTGCATGAGTTCATGTACATGAAGTACTATAACAGCCAAACTCATAAAGTCAAAATGTGGAACAGTGGTTGTCAGGGAGTGGAGGAGAGGAAGGAATGGGGAGTTAATAATAAACGGGTATGAAGTTTCGGTTAAGCAAGATGAATACACTCTAAAGAGCTACTGTATAATATGGTACTTACAGTCATCAGTAATGTATTATATTGGGCGCATATATATTTAGGAGAGTTAGCTCTTCCTGTTGAATTGATCCCTTTACCATTATGTAATGGCCTTCTTTGTCTCTTTTGATCTTTGATGGTTTAAAGTCTGTTTTATCAGAGACTAGTAATGATCATTACTGCTTAGTTCTTTTTTTTTTTTTACACAATATGCTAAAATCGTGACAGAGTCAATATAAATGGTACTGTAGGATTGAGGGAAATTTTTAAAGAAAAGATTAACAGGAAAATCCTTGAATGAACCCAGAGAAATTTTCTTTTCTGTATCCTTGCCTCTGAGAATCTATTTCTTCAATGAGAAATAATGGTGTCGGGAGCCCACTTAGCGCAGCTGACAGCGCGTCGGTCTCCTAATCTTAAATAATGGTGAAAACAGGTAATTTTTTAAATAATTAAATAATATGGAAAACAGAGTCTAGAGAATCCACTAATGTATATCATTAAATATTAGCCCAGAGGTTAGACATTTATTTTTCATCTAGAATAATGTCGTATAACTTTTATAAGTGAAAATATTATTCAAGGATTTAGTATGTATTGAGTTATGAATAGGATTGTTAGAACTTGTCATTTGAAGTGAGCAGAAGAGTACTACTTTTTAAAATCTTTCTCACAAAAAATAATATCCAGATGAATATGAGCTCACAGTGTCTACTTACATTAGTAAAATCCATTAAAAAGTCCCTAAATTTTTCATGTTTTTTGTGTTAGATTTTTAAATTATGAGCATGTAAGAATATTTCTGTTTCAAATCTTTCCAAGAGTAAGACCAGATAATAAAATTAAAGTTTTCCAAATGTGACGGAGGCATTGAAACTTGTACATTAATGTAATATACAAAAAGAATATCAGAGCTAAGGAAAAGGTCTGATAATAATGGTCTGATGAGACAAGTGTAATGAAATTGGTCAACCCTCCTAAAGTATGGTGCTGGCTCTTTCACTAAAAGGTACAGTTATTTGCTCTAAAAATCACAAAATTGTATTTTAATTAACTTAAAAATTGTCTTATTTGTCATGGTCTTAGTTATTGTCTGGATTCCTCCTAACTCTAAATTTTTGTAATGTAATGTCATATAGTTCATGTATAAATACTAAGTATAATATTTAATATGCCTAATACACCTATATATGTTGTATAACATGTAGTTTAGTAATTAAAGAATTTAGCCACGTAATTTTGCTTTGGGCTCTATTTATGAGTTGTTCTGCATGCGATGCATTGTGGTTAAAGGAAAGGTAACATGCACGGATTTGATTATGCCTCATCTGTCAGTTATCAAATGCCTGCATTGGCAATGCCAACATTTTTGAATGACTCCAGGGCACATGTTGCAACAAAACTGAAGTCCTGTGTTCCCAATTTGCATCTGATATACCAGTCAGGAACCTAATTATGAGCACCACACATGGTTTGTGCTTTCATGCTATAAGTATTCCAATCATCAGGCTAATGAAGGTGAATAAGTACATAAAGAGGAAGATGCATTTAATTGTTTGTCTTTGGAAATCACTTTATAAGATTTTGGCAGCAGATTTGCCTACCGCTTCATTTTTTGGATAATGTTTAACGTATTTTACATTTTCTTTCTATTTATTGATATGATGAGGCCAAGAAGTACTCTGAGAGGCTAAAAGAATCCAAATTTGGATTCAAATTTTGCTACAGAAAATGGGAGGTGAGAAAAATGTGTAGACAAGTAATTGGAGAAGTGAGAATTTACTCCCTGTGTATTAATATAATGCATGATCTGTCAGAGATTAGTCTTCTAGTTTTGCAGACGAGCCAAAAATTCTTTTTGAATTCTCATACATTCCTCAACTTTGCATTCTGCTTGGTTTTTCTCCCTGCAAATAATTCAATAATTTTAATATTTAATATTAAGTTTTCAGAATGGTTTCATTGGCATTCCAGTCACTCATGGGCAAGGTATTAGGGTGAATCTTTCATTCTCCAAAGTGCACTGCATGCAATTGCTGCTGTTAGAAATTTAGTTCCTTTGAAAGCTATCACTTGGTATAGCAATAATATTTTAGAAATACAGTCTGTTAATTGTGGTCTTCTTTAGTGCCAGGCAAACATGGCTCCAAGAGTATTATTTATCAGGGGCATGACTCCAACTCAATTAATAGAATTGTGGTTCTTGCCTTTTTTAGAAACTATAATAATATTGCCTTTAATGTTTATAGTATTAATCTTACTTTGTAATATTTGGTATATAACAAAGTTACAGAAAAATAAACTATATCTGGGGGCTGATAAACTTAATTCAAGTCTGTTCCCCACTACTTAAAAACTGTGTAACTTTTGGTAAGGTATTTGGGTTCTCAGAATGGGTTCTCTTGATAACCTGTTTATCAAGTGAGATTAAAATGACCTTTGATAATCTTTTATGACTATAAACTAGATCACAACAGATAATGAGTGTGCAAATCTACTCACACCTATAAGGTATATTACAAATTTAATTTCACTTCCAGTTAATACATATGAAGTTTATAGAACGTGTAATAATAGAGTTATAATTAAATCCATAGTTCCCACTCTAAAGTAACGTGTTCATTAGAATTCATTGATCATATTATATAATCTTGATAATTTTATAGATGCCTTAGAGGATTTAATATAAAACACCCATATTTGTGCATGTGTGTGAGTGTATGTGTGCACACAACACACACATGCTCTGCAACTGCCATGAAGAAGTTTACAATCCAGCTGCAAGTGAAAAATCAACATTCACATAAGATCTGTACAGAATCCCACATATTTAAATGTTAACTTGTGTAGTGCACCTAGATCATATGCAGTATGAAATTTCAAGGTAGAGGAAAGTGCTATGGGTAGTAGTGTCTCAGGTAATTTTATAGAAATTTTTGAGTAATAGAGTAGTTTAGGTTTGTAATTCAACCTGCGCCTTTCTATACATACCTCCCACCAATGTCTTCCTTGTTTTCTGATCTCCAAACTCTGGAATCTGAAGGTTACTCTTGCCTGGGGCACCTTCTCTCTGCCTCAACCACCCTTTCTCAAGAGAGTCACATTACTCAGTTCCTCACATTATGCAGATCTCTGTTCCTATGACTGTTGTGTACAGGACCTTTCTAGAACACCTTAAATAAAATATCTGCTCCGCCCTGACCCAGCCCACTCTCTGGTTTTTACCCTACCCTTTTCCACTGTCTTAGCACTGATCACTCAGTATGTGCTACTACTCCAGGAATTTGAGGTAGTGCTATGACCCGCAGATCAAGTTACTGAGACACAGAATAATTAAGTGAATTCTCAAGGTGACATATTTCACATCAGAGCCAAAATTTGAGCCCCTTCAGACAGATTCCATATTTTTATAATTTATCCAGCTTTTCTAGCTGATGTTAATGGACACAGGCCTTGCTGGACATACTCTCATCCACAGACAGACATTTCTAATTTCCCATTACATTTGTGTAAGTGAAATAGCTTTTGAGTTAACTATTCTAATTCTTTAAAACGAATGTTTGGGAAGAATACCTCCAAATTTTATCTCACATTTCAACTTTTATGTGCCTCCCTGTATCGAATTGCTCAAACCTGTCACTTCAGAAGAAAAATGTGACACTTGAAAGAAGGAACTGTGGAACCAGCAACAAGGGTGAAAAGTTTTGCTGTTCAGTTTAGGGAAGTCATCTTGGGAAATTCATTTTCTTTCTGGGCCTAAATTTCATCTATGAAAGAATATCTAGTCCACTGAATTGTTGTGAGGGTATGGTAAATTGATACATTTAATTACTTAGTCTGGTTTTTCATAAACACTATACACTTACTGGTATAAAAATAAGAGTACATTGCTTTGTATTGTATATATTTGATATATGTTAGAAATTATGTTTATTTGGGGATAATTTTAGATTTACATAAAAGTGTCAAAGATAGTAAAGAGATTCTCTGCATATCCGTGACCCAATTTCCCTTAGTGTTAACATCTCACATAAACATGATTCTTTCACTGGAGATGACTGGTAGTCAATATCTGTGTGTCATCTCTCTGGTTTCTTTTTTCTTTTTTTTTTAATTATACTTTAAGTTCTAGGGTTTCATCTAAGCTTTCTCCCAGTGGACCAAGTTAGGAAACACATGTATATATACTAATATCTATATGCAGCATATCTATGTTGATTTCTATATTTATCTGTATGCATATGTATATCAATCTATCCTCCTCATCTCTCCATTTCAAAATTCACATTGGTTCATACCGATATCTCTTAATCTAAATATAAGTTATAAAAGTATCTATATACTTTTGTGACTTTAATAGAAGTGAAATTAATATTTTCATGTAAAATATTATTTGCTCTAAATTTTGCTGCTTTGTATACTTGACTATGTGGTTTTTAAAATCTCCCTGCCTTACGAACAATATAAAATCTCCTTGCATTATGAACAATAGTATGAGGTTTCCTAAAAGAAATAAAAATAAAATTACCAGAGGATTAAAAAATCCCAACTACTGCACATATATCCAAAGGAAATGAAATAGGTATGTCAAAGAAATATCTCCACTCCCATGTTATTGCAGTTCTATTCACAATAGTCAGTGGATGAATAAGTAAAAAGAAACGTGGTATGTATACACAATGTAATACTATTCAGTCATAAGAAAGAAAATCCTGTTATTTGTATGACCTGAATGAACCTAGAGAGGACATTATGTTAAGTGAAATAAACCAAGCGCAGAAGGACAAATACCACTCATAGTTAGAATCTGAAAAAGCTGATCTTATGGAAATAGGCTGGGAAGGGTGTGGGAGGGTGAGGTTATGGTGAGAGGTTGGTCAATGGTACAAAGTTACAGTTAGGTAGGAGGAATACGTTCCACTATTCTATTGCACAGTAGAGTGATTATAATTAACAATAATACATTGTATATTTGAAAAGATCTAGAAGAGAGAATTTGGAATGTTCTCACCAAAAAGACAGGTGTTTGAGGTGATGGATATGCTAATTATCCTGATTTGATTATTAAATAATATACACATATATTGAAACATCACACTGTGTCCCATAAATAGCAACAAATTTGCAATTAATAACAAAATAAAAATTTTAAAATCCAAATTAAATTAAAATAATGCCTTTCTCAGTTTTTTTTTTTTTTTTTTTTTTTTTTTTGAGACAGGGTCCCTCTGTCACCCAGGCTGCAGTCCAGTGGTGCAATCTTGGCTCACTACAGCCTTGAACTCCTGGGTTCAAGCAAAAAATCCTCCCACCTCAGCCTCCTAAGTAACCAGGGTTGCAAGAACATGCCACCATGACTGGATAAAGTGTTCCTTATTTATTTTATTTTTTAGTAGAGACAGGGTTTAGCTATGTTGATCAGGTTGGTCTCAAATTCCTGTCCTTAAGTGATCCTCTCACCTTGGCCTCCCAAAGTGCTAGGATTACAGGGGTGAGACACCACACATGGCCACTTTTATAATTTTTAATAGCAACATTTGTTTACAAAGTGAGTTAGAAAGTGCTATACTAAAATATATATGCTGAATAAAAATACACTTTTACATATATATGTACACGTATACATTGACTCTTGACAACATGGATGTCAATTATGTGTGTCTATTTATTTAACTTTCATTTTAGGTTCAGGGGTACATGTGCAGGTTGTTATATAGGTAAACTCATGTAATAGGGGTTTGTTGTACAGATTATTTCATCACTAAGGTATTAAGATTAGCATCCATTAGTTATTTTTCCCGATCCTTCCCCTCCTCCTACACTCCATCCTCCACCCTCCAATAGACCCCACTGTGTGTTGCTTCTCTCTATGTGTCCCTGTGTTCTCATCATTTAGCCCCCACTTATAAGTGAGAACATGCAATATTTGGTTTTCTGTTCCTATGTTAGTTTGCCAAGAATGATGGCCTCCAGCTCCATCCGTGTTCCTGCAAAGGACATAATCACATTCTTTTTTATGGCTGCATAGTATTCCATGGTGTATATGTACCACATTTTATTTATCCAGTCTACCATTGATGGACATTTAGATTGATTCCATGTCTTTGCTATTGTGAATAGTGCTGCAATGAACATATGCATGCATGTGTCTTTATGATAGAATGATTTATACTTGTTTGGGTACCTATTAAGGAATGAAATTGCTAGGTGAATGGTCGTTCTGTTTTTAGGTCTTTGAGGAATTGCCACACTGTTTTCCACAGTGGTTGAACTGATTGACACTCCCACAAACAGTATGTAAACTTTCTTTTTTCCTACAACCTCTCTAAAAGTGGCAGGACAGAGTGCCCACACACGCGTATGCTGGTGGGACAAGGAAGGCAAAGCCTGCCCACACACCCAGGTGCTGGCAAAAAGATGTGGGAGGTTGCTGTAGGCCTGAGTGAAGCTACAGTGTGAGGAGGAAGTAGATGGGCTAATGTAGGGCCATGGGGACTGCACTGCTGGAGCTCTATGCTGGTCAGGCACATCTGCCAGTGTAGGAGTTACGATTCAGTCCCCCAGGGCATCTGAGACTACCCTGCAAGCAAGCAGAATCAAGTTAGGGCCCCAGGAGAGACCAGCAGACCAAGGGGTGCTCAGATCAGACCAGCCCTGTTTGATGGTCAAGACTGCTCTGCAGAGTTGAGGTCTGACAGTTCCCCTAGGGCTAAAGTCTCCTATGGGAGCAAGTCGAGGCTAGGGAGATAGGCTTCCCTGGTGGTGCTCTGCTATAGAGACTCCCACACCAAACACCTTTTGCTTTGCTTCAGTTGGTGTGCTACCACCACCACTTCTCTAAGGACCTCTCCCTGCCAACTTGAGTGTCTGTGGTGGTTGAGGGGTCTCCTCCAGCCACGATTCCAGAGGCTAGTGTCAGGAGCCAGTCAGGAGCTCCTTGCCAGTTCACCTCACGGGTTCTCCAGGAGTCACTGGGAAGCAAGGAAGGAGTCGGGATGTGGATAGCCCTGTGCAGGGTTCCCACCTTCCTCTGACTTCAGCCCAGCTTCTATGTCTTTCCTCCATCAGCTCTCAGTGCCTTCGTTCTGAAGTTCTGTTATAAATGCACCAGCCATCTTGATCTGTTCTTGGCAGCTATTCCACCTAATATGTTGTATTTTTAATTGAGCCTCCAAGAGGGTGCCAAACCAGATATAGGAGACCCTGATTCAGTCCACTGTATAGATGAGGAATATGAGGTTGTGTGTCCATTTATATGTAGATTTTTTTCTGCCTCTGCCACCACTGAGACAGCAAGACAAACTCTCCTTTTCTTCTGCCTTCTCAGCCTACTCAATGTGAAGATGATGAGGGTGAAGACCTTGATAATGGGTCACTTCCACTTGGTGAATAATAAATATATTTTCTCTTTTGATTTTCATAACATTTGAAAAACCTAGCATACTGTATTATGGGAATACAATATATAATACAGATAACATACAAAATATGTGTTAATCAATTTTATCAGTAAAGCTTTCGGTCAACAGTAGGCTATTAGTAGTTACGTTTTTGGCGGCTCAAAATTTATATGCAAATTTTCAACTGCATGGCTGGAGGGGGTGGTCAATGCCTCTAACCTCTGCATCTTTCTGTAATAAAGAATACAAAATGTCAAATATTGGTCTGATTTTCTTTCATGGATCATGAGTATTATAAGACTCTTTCGTAAGAAGGTCATGATAAGTCATGAGCATTATAAACTTATTTTGGTGTAGCATACAAATTACTTAGAAAACTGAGCCCTTTTTAGGAACCTTTTGTTACTTTACAGACATTAATAGTACTGAGAATACTGGGGCCCTAATGTCTGTATCCCCAGTTTGAAGCAGCGGCTCCATACAGGGAGAGATAAGACAAGAAGACCTCAGGCTCTTGCCCACCTTTCACTAAACCAAGAATATCCCTCAGAGAGCAACTTGCCGTTGTCTGTGAGATTTTGCCTGAGGGGCGAAGTAAACCATAAAACAGATAGTTCTTAATCTTTTCCCCAAAGAACTGATTTTATTTCCAACAAATCTTGGGGAAGTTCAACTTTAATGTACTCTCAAAAATGGTGATACTTGTGGGATAAGATAAATAGGAAGAGATTCCAGATAGAGGCTAAACTGTAGGCTGGTTAGATTACAGAAGAGAAATAAGACACCATGGAGGAGCCCTCCTGATGTTGGAAAAAAATGTCAAACACTGACCTCAGAATGTTTTTTTTCAAAGGAGTCAGACTCCGAGTGGATCACTTTGTAGGGCAATTTGTGCCCCAGGACGTTTTTGAAAACAATGGAGCAATCAGCGGGCAATTACTAAAGTTTAATAGTTGGATGTGTCAGAGAAAGAGGAAGAAAGTCTTACAAAAGCCACTGTCACGCAAGGTGACTGCAAGTGTTCCCAAAGCTGAGTTTCCCTGAGGAGTAACATTAAAAGCTTAACAATTTGAGGGAAAAATAGACTTCACCAAAATAATTAGGACAGTCACTAAACACATAAACAAGCCAACAATAATAACATACATTGAGTGAAAGCAGAAGTAACCAGAGTTGCTATAATATCAAAGATAGCCAGTTTCCAACAGAAATTTTGAGGCATGCAAGAACACTGGAAAGCATGACTTACTCCCTAGAAAAAATCAAACAACAGAGACAGCCTATGAAGGTGAACAGAGGTCATATTTATCAGAAAAAGACTTTAAAATGGCTATTATAATCATGTTCTCAAAGTTGAAAAAGAAAACTATGATTAAAGAAAGTTCTGATTACAATGATTCATCAAATTGATAATATTAATAAAGAGATAAATGTTATAAAACAGAACTAAAAATAAATTTTACAGATAAAAAGCACGACTAAAATGAATAATTTTCCAAAACAATTCAAAAAGATATTTCAACTTGTAAAGAATTAATAAAAACTCAAAGGCATTGCAATGGCGATTACGTTAAGTGAAGAATAAAGAGAAAAATGAATCAAGAAAATAAAAGAAACTGAGATAAATATGGACATGGTTGAGCGCACCATCAGAAGTGTAATGGGACTTCCAGAGAAAGAAAGGAGAATGAAAAAAACAGAAAAACATTCAAAGAAGTAATATCTGAAAATATTCCAAGTTTATTGGATAACAGTAAGTTATACACCTAGACACTCAACAAACTCCTAGTAGGATCTATGTAAAGACAATCACAAGCAGATTGTCTTGTACGTTGTCTTGTACAATCTTGCAGATTGTACAGTAAAAATGTTGAAAGTCAACTACAAGGAGAAAATATTAAAAGCAGGAAAAGTGACACATTTACTTACAAAGGAGCTTGCAATATACTGAATGCTTATGATTCTCAAAAGTTTGTATGTTGAAATCCTAACCCTGAGGTATTGAGTGATGGGGCCTTTGGAAGGTTGGACGTTTGGCACTGAATCTGCCAGTACCTCAATCTTAGACAATTTTTTACAATTCTTACAACCGTAAGGGTATATACCCCAGACAACGAAGCTGATTCAATATCTCATTATTGTAAGTATAATTGAGAGTATAATTCTTACAGTTGTAATAAGATAGAGCTCAAATAATTTTTATAGCTGACATTAATACAGGAGTTATTATGAAATCATTTTTAGGCAGCTAGAAAGGGGAAAGTTCTCAGTAGAATTTTCCTTTAATAAAAAGCAGCCTCCAAACTATTCTCTAACAGAAAGCAGCCTGAGAAGTCAGGCATAGATATGCAAACTAGGAGCTTTTATATGTAAATGACAGCAGCTGTACCTGGAAGCCATGTACATTCAGTATGGCCTCTCCTCCCTCTTTCCCTTGTCGCCCCCCCATATGGGCGTCATGGCAGCCTCCAGGTAAAACCACGTGTACAAGTATCAAGGTCACGGCCAGGTGGAAGCCACGTTTGCATAATAAGACTAGGATGGGAGGGCCAGTCTTTTCCTGGGCTATGTGAATGGCACACCTGGTCAAACCCATCCCCTGAGCCCTAGATAAATCAATCACTGCCTCCTCAAGCTTCCCTACAAAATGATTGCATTCACTGCAAACAGGACACTCTCTTTTGGGCAACCCGGTTTCTCAGCATGAAGAAGCTTTTTATCTCCCTTTTCTTCTTTTTCTATTAAACTTTCTACTCCTAAACCCACTCCTCATGTGTGTCTATCTTCTGAATTTTTCTCGAACAAGACCAAGAGCCAGGGTGTATACCCCAGACAACAGAGTCATTCCAACATCTCAGTATAAACAATTCAGTTCAGAATCATATTTTCAAAGTGTTCAAAAATCAAAAACAAAAACAAAGTAAAACAACTTTTAACCAAGGATCATACATCCATCAAAGTTCACTTTTCAAAAAGAAAGGTAAAATAAAAACTTTTCAGGATAAACATCATCTAAGAGACTTTTTTTGCTAGAAGACCCACCTTAAAAGAACTGCTAAAAAAGTTCATCAGCCTAAGAGCATTTAACTTCAGTTATTTATTTGAATCTACATCAATAAGAGTAATTACATGATTATATATCAGTATGAATACATATTTTTCCCCTTGTTTCTCATAATCAATTTAAAAAACAATTGTGTATGTAATTTAAAAATTTTTAAAGCATATGCAACTGCCCTTTAAATTAGTTAAGAGAAGCAAGGAGAAAATATTATATATAAAATGTATAGTTGTGACTACAAATAGAGAAATGTTGAAGCCAGACATAGAAGGAAAAACTTCACATATTCACAGTTATTTGTAGGGGCTAAAGATAAAAATAATTGAACTCATGGATATAGACAGTAGAAGGATGGTTACTAGAGGCTGAGAAAGTACTGGGGAACAGTGGGGAAGGAGTTGGGAATGCTTAATGAGTACAAAAAAGTAGTTAGAAAAAATAAATTAGACCTAGTATTTGCTAGCACAACACGGAGACTATAGTTGAAAATTAATTGTACATTTAAAAATAACTACAAGGATATAATTGGATTATCGTAATACAAAGGACAAACGCTTCAGGTGATAGATACCTCATTTACCCTGATGTGATTATTATGCATTGTATGCCTGTATCAAAATATCTCATGCAACCCAAAATATATACACCTATTATGGATGCCCAAAAATAAAAAAATAAAAACTTAAAAACATTTAAGTGTAATATATATACTAATAACATCACAGAGGAGGTAGAACAAAGCTATATCATTACAGGTAGTTAAGTAATAATTTAATGTTGATTCTGATAAATTAGGTTAAAAAATGTAAACTATAGACTAGTAACTTCAAACTTTTAACTCAAAAATATAGTGAAAATATAAATAAATTAAAATGCTTAGATATCCATTTAATGAAAGATGAGTCAGGGAAAGAAGGATAGAGGAACAAAAAATGCATGATATATATAGGTAAACAAAAAGCAAAACGACAGACAAATCCAGGTATGTCAATAATAATAACAACAAATGTGAATGGATGATACAACCTAATCAAAAGGTAGAGATTATAAGATTGCATTAAAATATCCAAGAGATGTAAAATATCCAAGAGACACAGATGCAGATATTAATAAAATAGAAAATAAAAATTGAAATAATCAATAAAGCTAAAATTTTCTCTGAAGGGAACAACAAAATCATCAAATCAGCCAGATTAGTCAAGAAAAAGAAAAAGACTTAATTTGATAGAATCAAATTCAAAGATACAACTAGGATAAAAGTATAGAAAATAAGATATCATGAAACTAGGAATCAAAATAAGCTAGATACTGATATTGGAGAAAATAGACTTTAGAACAACAAAAATGTTACTAACTACAAGAAGGTACATTTCAGAATAATAAAATTGTCAATCTACCAGGATTATAAACATAAATTTACCTAATAAAATAAAATGAAAATAAAAGACAATAAAAGATACAGCATAAATTAATAAAATAGAGAATAAAGAATAACAGAAAATCAACAGAGCCAAAAATGTTTCTCTAAACAACAAAATTGTCAAATTGTTAGCTAGATTAATAAAATTAAAGAAAAGAGAGAGAATACTTATTTACTAGAATCAAAAATGAGAGCAGGCACATTACTACCAACTTTACAGAAAGAAAAAAGATTATAAAAATGTGACTATGAACAACCATATAGTCACAAATTAGATAACTTAAATGAAATGGGCAGACTCCTAAAAGGGTGCAAACGACTAAAACTTACTCAAAAGGAAACACAGTATGAACAGAACTATAACATGAAAAGAGTTTGAAGAATTAATTATCAAAATACCGCAAATGACAGGTCAGTCCCAGAAGTTCACTACTGGATCCCACCAAACATTAAAAAAATAAATAAATACAAATTCTCCACAAACTCTTTCAAAAGATAGAGGAGGATGAACCTTTTCCAATTATTTTTATAAGGTCAGTTTATCCTGATACCAAAATCAAACAAAGATATCACAAGAAAAGAAACATACAGACCAATATCTCTGATGAATATGTTTTCTAAAATCCTCAATGAAACAAAACTAAATCAAATACAGCAGCATATAAAAATAATTAGGTACCATGACCAAATGGGATGTTTCCAGAGATGCAAGGTTAATTCAACATGTGAAATTCAACTAATGTAAAACATCGCTTGTTAGAGTAGGTAGATAGCTAGATATGAACATGGGGGAAGCTCCTGAGAAAGGAAAAGCCTGGGAAGGTTCACTCCCCACTCCCTGGAGGGGCCAGTCAAAATTTGCATGTTAATAGCATCTCTAATGCTAGAGTGGGTGGATCTAAGTCAAATGTGGTTAGGAAGAAGAGGAAGTACTTAGGCAGAAAGAAACATCACAGAACACCTCTTCAGTTGCCACAATTATCATTCACTCTGCCATTAAAATGTCAGAATATCACTAGCTACATGTACAATCCTAAGAGCAACCTGGCTCCATAAGTACAGATTAGGGCAAATGAGAAAATTCCAAAGAGATATGCAGGCACAATAGGTAAAGATTTGACCACTATACAACCTTCCTGGGGTGGTGGTAATTATCAGGGCTGCTGTCAGACAGGATTTGTATTGAATCACCAGCTGTATTAGTCTGTTTTCACACTGCTATAAAGATATACCCGAGACTGGGTAACTTACAAAGAAAAGAGGTTTAATTGACTGACAGTTCTTCATGGCTGGGCAGGCATCAGGAATCTTACAATCATGGCAGAAGGGGAAGCAGGCACATCTTACATGGTGGCAGGTGAGAAAGAGCAAGCAAGAACAGGGAAAGTTGCCTTATAAAACTATTAGATCTTACAAGATCTCATTCATTATCATGAGAACAGCATGTAAAACCACTCCCATGATCCAGTCACCTTTCACCTGGTCCCTCCCTTGACACATGGGAATTATAGAGATTACAATTTGAGATGAGATTTGGGTGGGGACACAGAGTCCAGCCATATCACCAGCCCAAGTATGCACATTAACCAACACTAAGGGAGGATCCTACAAGCCTGTGGGTGGGGAGTAAGGTGGGACTTAAGGCAGGAGTGGGAACACTAGACAAAGAAAAAAGGCAGAGACTTGAGGCAGAGGTGGAGATTGCACAGAATCTTCAGAGCTCTTTTCCCTGCATGATCAACCCACTGCTCTACTGGGGCATCCTTCTTTATTAAATTTTTCTTTCCTGCAATAAGCTCTTTATACTGTATTTCATTTCAATAAAGTTCTCTGCTATGTTTGTACTGACTCTTGGTCAAAATTGTTCTTCCAAGTTAGACAAGAACTCGGACATCTGCTCTTTCTGGTAACAATATCAATAGTGTAAAAATAAATCATATGATCTTTTAATTAGATGCAGAAAAAGAATTTAATGAAACACAACATCCTCTCATGATATAAACAATTAGGAAAATTGAAATAGAACTTTTTCAACCTGACAAAGGATGATATGATTTGGCTGTGTCCTCACTCAAATCTCATCTTAAATTCCCACGTGTTGTGGGAGGGACCCATTTGGAGGTAATTGAATTATGGAAGTAGGTGCTTCCTGTGCTGTTCTTATGACAGTGAATAAGTCTCACAAGATCTGATGGTTTTATAAGGGGGAGTTTCCCTGTGCAAGCTCTCTCTTTGCCTGCTGCCATCCATGTAAGACATGACTTTCTCTTCCTTGCCTTCAGCCATGATTGTGAGGACTCTCCATCCACATGGAACTTAAATCTATCAACTTTCTTTCTTTTGTAAATTGCCCAGTCTTGGGTATGTCTTTACCAGCAACGTAAAAACGGACTAATACAAAGGACATCTATAAAAAGCCCATAGCTAATAATATCAGACTTAATGGTAAAAAACTTAATGATTTTTACCCTGGTGTTCCTCCACTCATCAGAGCCATATCAGAATAACCCAAAGAAAAAATTCACAAAATATCTGAACTGACATTCCCCTAAATAAGATATCTGAATGAGCGATAAAGCTATGTAAAGATGTTCATCATCGTTGATCAGGGAAATAAAAATTAAAACCACTATGAGATAACACTTCACACCCGCTTGGATGGCTAGAATTTAAAAAGCCGGACAATAAGTATTGGTAAGGAAATGCAGCAATTGAAATCCTTAGTCAATTAAGGATTGCAGCCATTTTGTAACACAGTCTGTCAGTCTCAAACAATTAAACATAGAGTTGCTACATAAAACAGCAAGTAGGCTTCGAGGTAAATACCCCAAATAATTGAAAACATATGTCCTTGCAACAACTTATACATGAATGTTTTTAACAGCATTTTTCATAAAAGCTAAGTGGGGAAATAACCCCTGTCCATCAAGTGATGAATGGATAAGCAAAATATGAATATACCTGTGAGAAATACAAATTAAGTTCTAAGCCTACAACTGACTGAATGGACTCTGTTTTGACCAAGGCGACCCCAAGAAAAATTGGACGCTGAGTTCACTACTATAGTGAGATGAAAAGTTCACCTTATTATACCTCCTCCCTCACTAACCATCATTAGGCTTTCATCCCTAAGTGCTAAATAGAAACCAGCCCTTTCAGAAGACTCCACACCGATAATGTTTATGTCAATGAAAAGAGTCAAACTCGAAAATATTTGAAGATATTTATTCTGAGCCAAATATGAATGACCGTGGCCCATGACACAGCCCTCAGGTGGTCCTGAGAGCACGTGCCCAAAGTGGTTGGGGTGCAGCTTGGTTTTTATACATTTTAGGGAGGCATACGACATCAATGAAATACATTTGAGAAGTACATTGGTTTGGTCCAGGGGCTTCCAGGTTATAGGTAAATTTAAACATTTTCTGGTGGGCAATTAGTTACGTTTGTCTAAAGACCTGGGATCAATAGAAAGGAAATGTTGAGGGTAAGAAAAAGATTGTGGAGACCAAAGTTCTTCTGAAGTCTCATAGTGGCTGCCCTTAGAGACAATAGATGACAAATATTTCCTGTTGAGACTTTGAAAAGGTGCTAGGCTCTCAGTTAATCTCTTCAGGATTGGGAGGTCTTGTAAGAAATAGATCTAGTTATGTTAATAGAGATTCTTTACAGATGCAAATTGACCCCCCAAAAACGATAGCTTTGCAGGGCCATTTCAAAATATGGCAAAGAAACATGTTTTGGGATAAAACAGCTTGATTTTCTTCTTCGTCAAGTAATGTTATGCTAGAGTCAGATTGGAAAGTAAGTCACAATATATAGGGTTAAATAAAACCAATACGATGAGAAGTTACGGTTTGTAGGGCATGACTTCCCAGGCCTCTTAGAAAGGAATTTGGGCAAGATAAGATAACATCAGAGCTTAGGCCTCAATTACTGGCTTATCTTCCCAGGAAGAAACAAAGATAAAATGAAATTGATCATTTCTTTACTCTCCCAGAGGTCTCTGGTTTTTCTAGTCTCTTTTTCTTCAAATGTTCTCCATCTCTTACGTAAAATGTAGATTTACTGGGCATTAACTAAAGTCTCAGAAGTGTGTAACCACTCATCTCACTGCTGCTCTATCCTTTTTTAAAATTTTATTTATTTTTTATTTTTATCTCAATAGATTTTTGGGGAGCAGGTGGTGTTTGCTTACATGGGTAAGTACTTTAGTGGTGATTTCTGGGATCTTGGTGCACCCGTTACCCAAGTAGTGTACACTGAACCCAAAGTGTACTATTTTATCCCTCACCCCCATCCCAACCTTTCTCCCAAGCCCAGAAAGTTCTTCGTATCATTCTTATGCCTTTGCATCATCATAGCTTAGCTCCCACTTATAAGTGAGAATATACTATGTTTGGTTTTCCATTCCTGAGTTACTTCACTTAGAATAATGCTCTCCAACTCCATCCAGGTCACTAAGAATGTCATTATTTCATTCCTTTTTATGGCTGAGTATTATTCCATGTTGTGTGTGTGTGTGTGTGTGTGTGTGTGTGTATGTGTGTATATATATAGCATATATATATTGTGTGTGTATATATATATATAGATATATATAGATATAGCATATATATATATATATATAGTGTGTGTATATATATAGAGAGCACATTTTCTTTATCCGTTCATTGATTGATGGGCATTTGGGCTGGTTCCATATTTTTGCAATTGCAAATTGTGCTGCTATAAACATGCATGCGCAAGTGTCTTTTTTCATATAATGACTTCTTGTCCTCTGGGTAGATACCCACTAATGGGATTGCTGGATCAAATGTTAGATTTACTTGTAGCTCTGTAAGGAATCTCCACACTGTTTTCCATAGTGGCTATACTAGTTTACATTCCTACCAGCAGTGTAGAAGTGTTCCCTTTTCAACCACATCCACATCAACATCTATTATTTTTGTGTTTTTAAATTATGGCCATTCTTGAAGGTGTAAGGTGGTATTGCATTGTGGTTTTGATTTGCATTTTCTTGATAATTAGTGACAATGGCATTTTTTTTTCTTTTTTTTTTTTTTGGCCATTTCTGTATCTTCTCTTGAGAATTGTCTATTCATGCTCTTAGCTGACTTTCTGATGGGATTATTTATTTTCTCCTTGCTGATTTGTTTGAG
This sequence comes from Macaca thibetana thibetana, assembly GCF_024542745.1. Taxonomy (NCBI): domain Eukaryota; kingdom Metazoa; phylum Chordata; class Mammalia; order Primates; family Cercopithecidae; genus Macaca; species Macaca thibetana. The sequence continues at coordinate 164,375,739 of NC_065583.1, read as the reverse complement.
TTCCTTGTAGATTCTAGGTATCAGTCCTTTGTCTGATGTATAGTTAATGAAGATTTTCTCCCGTTCTGTGGGTTGTCTTTTTACATTGCTGACTATTTATTTTGCTGTGCAGCAGTTTCTTAGTTTAATTAAGTCCTATCTATTTATCTTTGCTTTTGTTGCATTTGATTTTAGGTTCTTGGTCATGAAGTCTTTTCCTAAGCCAGTGTTTAGAAGGGTTTTTTCGATGCTGTCTTCTATAATTTTTATGGTTTCAGATTTTAGATTTAAGTCTTTGATCCATCTTGAGTTGATTTTTGTATAAGGTGAGAGATGAAGATCCAGTTTCTTTTTTTTTATATTGATAATTGGCTTACCAATTATCCCAGCACCATTTGTTGAATAATGTCCTTTCCTCACTTGATGTTTTTATTTGCTTTGTCAAAGATCAGTTTGCTGTTAAGTATTTGGCTTAATTTCCGGGTTCTCTATTCACTTCCATTGGCCTATGTGCGTTTTTTTGTTTGTTTGTTTTTGTTTGTTTTTTTTGAGACGGAGTCTTGCTCTGTCGCCCAGGCTCAAGTGCAGTGGCATGATCATGGCTCACTGCAACCTCTGTCTCCCAGGTTCAAGCAATTCTCCGGCTTCAGCCTCCTGAGTAGCTGGGATTACAGACGGCCACCACCACGCTGGGCTAATTTTTGTATTTTTAGTAGAGACAGGGTTTCACTATGTTGATCAGATTGGTCTTGAACTCCTGACATCGTGATCCCCCCACCTCAGCCTCCCAAAGTGCTGGGATTACAGGACTGAGCCACCGCACCCGGCCTACGTGCCTATTTTTTATACCAGTACCATCCTGTTTTGGAGACTACAGCCATATAATATAGTTTGAAGTCAGGTACTGTGATGCCTCCTGATGTGTTCTTTTTGCTTTTTTGAGGAAAATGTGTAAATATATTACTAAACCTCCTGAGAGTCTCTTTGGAAAAAAACAGCCATAGATGTGTCTGTAACTTACGTTTTTCCTGCGTATGTCCTCAGGCTGGCTCAAGAAAACTCAATGAGTTGGGAATGATACCTGAGTCTCTCATTTTGATTGCCACATGCAATGCGATATTATTTGGTCGTGCAAAGGAATGAAGTATTAATATCTACAATAACATGGATAAACCTTGAAAATGCTATGCTAACATAAGCTAGTCAAAAAAGACCACATATTTCATTCCAGTGCAATGCTTAGAACAGGAAACTATATAGAGACAGAAAGTAGATTAGTAATTGCTAGGGAGTGGGGCGTATATGTGGGGATAGGGGATAGTAGCTGAAATTCACAAGGTTTCTTTTTGCAATGAGGAAAATATTCTAACATTAACTGTGGCAGTATTTTTCCTTATCTGTGAATATACTAAAAAGATCCTTAACATTTAAATGTACATTTTATATGGATGAAAAGTATCTCAATAATGCTATTTAAAAATAAGAAGTTACCCCTAAAATGAATTTAAATACTGATATATATGATCAGATCAGGTGAATCATATTTTGCAATCCGATAGAGAAACATGGCTGTTGAGTTACAGAAAGGACTGAAGAAACTGATGTGAAGTGAGCAAAAAAGAAAATACTTAGAAAACAAGGGTTTTTAAATATGTGTTCATAATTCAGGAAAGTGATTAATGTAATGTTCCTCAATAGTAGTGACACATTTTTATTATAGAAAGCAGGAGATAGTAAAAGGGAATATGGCATGGTGGATTCTCTGAATCCCTAACCACCAGGCAGGGGATGGCTGGAAGTCTGTTTATGCGTAGGCCTTCCACAGCCTGGGGTTCAAGAAAGAAATTTTATCTTCAGGCAGAAAAAGAAGAAAAGACAAAGTCGGGGAATTTTTTTTTTTTTTTTCAGGGAATACTTAGTGTTGCAGTGTATTAAAATGAGAAATGAAAAGTCAGTCCTCAGGCTAAAATTGAGTTATGCTAATCAAGGGTTTTGTCAGGTGAGAAAAAACCTTAACATTTACTGAGTGCTCACTTTGCTTCCTATTGTGCTTACAGAAGAGAAAGGTCAGGCACAGCGATATCAGGTTCCAGAAACTTGGCCATCACAATTTGGTAATGACAGAGGAAAGAGAGCAAGGAATTAAACAATGTGAGATCTTCTTATTATAATTAGACATAAACTAATGAAGATTTATTAGAGGCTAGGGGAAGACTATTAGGGAGAGAAAGGGCTTAGTCAAAGTGGCTTGTGTATAAACCCAGTTAAAATATTAGGAATACATATATTTTTTAAGAAATCACTTTTAAGTCATTTATTTCTGGTTATTATCTCACTATTAAAGTGGTGTTTCTTAATCATTTAATTATAGCTATGTAATTTTTGAATATATTAGTACTTAAGAACCCTATTGACAAGTGAATTGGCCTCAATATTATACAAATGTTTAAATAATTCTGAAATTAAATTTTTGAATCACATTATTGTTGGGAGGAATATATTCATATGATTGATGTATTATCTGGTAGAAAATAGAATTATTAGTTAGAGAATAAGATTTAGTACAGAATTAAAAGTTGTTTCTCTTATTTTAATGCAAATAAAATAGTGCTCTAGACCTTGAATATAATGGTAACTAATGAGGTTTTTTCATTTACAGATATTTAACATAATATTTTCCACAAAGATTGAGTCAACTAAATGGATGCAGAAGAATGAAACATTACCGCTTTCATAATTCTTTAGCAGTGCAGGTTAGGTTCTACAAAGATCACTTTATATTCAAATAAAACCATGACCTGATCTTCCTGATTGTTAGTGTTATTTATTTTTTCTCACTTACTTAAAGCAAGACAATTCCTCTTGAAAACAGTCAAGTAATAATTTTGTGTTAAAATTCTCACCTAATTTAGGTATTCAGAATTTTGTGAAGATGGTTAGAAAAATGAAAAGTAAAGTTTGCTCCATTTTCAATTGCTTGAATGTCCTAAAGTATCATCTATAAAAAACATATGATTATTTTCTGTGTGTTGTATAAGATAATGATACTTGTGGTCTGATATTGTAACTTTTTTAAGATGCTCTACCTTTCGGTATGTGAATGATCTTAATTGTTTAATTGGCTGGGTGACAATAAGACAATTTGATCTTAATTAGGGGTTAGAGCTTTCTTCTTATTCATGTCAGTTGTAAACATTATAATTATAAAATTGGTATAGTGGAGAAGGAAAAATAAAAACTCATTGGTATGATTTAAGGAAAGTAATTTATTCTGGGTTGCTTAAGGTTAGTGTAAAAAAAGACAGAGACATAGGATACATAGTCATGTAGATACATGAATATGTAGAGCTAAAAATACGGCTTTGGTATAATTTAAAATAGTGTATTTGAAACATATTTTCTGTTAACAAGAACAAAAAGGAAGATTAAAATATATCCCATAGGATATATGATGTAGGCTATTTTAATAAAAATATCATATCTGAAGGCAGTTATATCTCTGTCCTGTAAAATTGACGTTCCATGTTTTTACATATTTACATGGATAAGTTTAAAAATAACGTAAGACTTCACTGGCGTTTGCATCCTTTTTTTTGTACTGTCTAATATATCCACGCTAATTCTGGTTGGGGTACTGGCAATATAGTATTATTTTTCATTCTTTGTATTTTTTGGATTCTTTAAAAACTAATCACATATAAACTATTATACTTTATTAAAATCTGTTGGGTACAAACCGTGCAAGGTTTTGTATTTGTTCACTGCTATCTGCCCTATCTCCATTGACATGTGCTCCTTTACAAGTATTATATTGAGCAGCATTTTACTTAGTTCAAATGTACAAAAAAGCACAGAGTGAATCATCAGTACGTGAACACAACTATGTATCCTCCACTCAAGTTGCCTAAGGTTAGATTCCCCGGAAACAGAGATGGGCACAGCGATGTGAGTACCCAAGGTTATGGATGAAGTTCTCTTTGGGCAACTCTGTGAGCAAAAGGGTGAAGCGTGAGAGGGAGTTAAGTAAGGACATACTCTCAAGAAAAGTTTAGGCATGGCTGCGTCAACAGGAAAAGGCCCCTGGAACACCAACTGCAGCAGTGTTTCCCTCTTTGAAGCAGGGTAACTGGCCATGAATAATGTGAAAAGGCTTCTTGGTAGGATGGCTCCTTTCATTTAAAGGTAGGTTTCCGGAGAAAAGGTGAAGCTGGAAGCAATAGGAAGTCAATATTTCCAGCAATTGAGTAATGAGTGGGCCAGGGTCTGGGCAGGGCCCCACAATGTCCTCTCCAGAGGTAAATAAGTCGAATTATTTGAGGGAGCTGTCTTGGGCTTCCTTAGATTATGATGATCTCAGAGTGTGGGACTTCTTATGTTGCAGTGGCCTCCTCTTAGGGGAGGTGGCAGCTTCATATTTCTTAAACACTTGGTCCTTTATTGGCACAATATCACTTTCAATACATTCTATTAATCAAAGAATGTCACAAGGCCTGCCTTAAATCAAGGCAGGAATTATTGCAACTATTTTAGATACTATCAGAAATATTAAGTATGGTGTTTATTGCAAATGTTTTGTAGATGACCTTGTATTTTCAGGTGAAAAAGCAAGCACAGCAGTACACTGAATTGGGTCAAAGAGACCTAGCCCAACCCAAGGTAATATTATTTTCCTTTCCTAATTGTGAATCTTAGCCAACCCCCATGGATTGAATCAAAGGCCTCCCTCCTTCTTAGGGCTGGGTAGGATAGTGACTTAACCACCTGTATTGAATGTAGGGATAGAAATTCGATTCTCGTTCCTTGCCAAGATTCACCAGCACACTCATACAGACGCATGTGACGCTTAGTCCCTTCTCTCCTTAAGCAAGCTCATGTTAGGGCAGGGAAGGGTAGAGGGATCAGGAGATATAAAAGTAAGTGAACTCTTTCAGATTTGCATGTCATGGAGGCTGCATGTATCTTGAACAAATGAAATTCATTCATCCCACTAGAAACTCTGTATCAGGTAGAAAGATCATCATTACTGAACTTATCTATTTCTGCTTTGTGGACCCCTTTATCCAATAGTAACATCTACTTTGTTCTCTGGTTGGCCCCTGTATATCCTTTAGGTAACTCAGGCTTAACTCATACAGAAGGAGACTTTTTTTTAATGACTCCAATTAAAGTGTATTTCTTTTGGCTGCCCATTTTTCATGACATCTCTTATCTTTTTCCCAGTTTTATTATGAGGGTGAGAGGAGTTTTCCAAAGCAGTAAAGACGACTACAAGTATTTATACAGATATCTTGACTCAATTTCTCCTTCTCCAGTAGGTAACCTCATCAATATTGTAATTCTAATCTAGGTCAGTAAGAGCCAGCTATTAGTGTCTCATCTTCCCATGGGAGTTTGTCTGTCTCATGGAAATCTCCCTAAGAAGGTCAATGTTCCTTCACATCTCAGTGCTTTTTTTTTCTTTGAGACGGAGTCAGAGTCTCCCTCTGTTGTCCAGGCTGGAGTGCAGTGGCACGACATAGGCTCATTGCAACCTCCACCTCCCAGTTTCAAGTGATTCTCCTGCCTCAGCCTGCCGAGTAGCTGGGATTACAGGCATACACCACCACACCTGGCTAATTTTTGTATTTTTAGTAGAGATGGGGTTTCTCCATATTGGCCAGGCTGGTCTTGAACTCCTGACCTCAGGTGATCCACCTTCCTCAGCCTCCCAAAGTGCTGGGATTACAGGCGTGTGCCACCTCGCCTGGCCATATCTCAGGTCTTTAATGAGATAAAAGTGTTTTTCTTGTTCTTAAAACCATCCACTATGAAACATGTTGGATAGGTGATATCTTTCAAACATTGATTTAGAAATGGGGTCTCTTCTGTCTTAATTCCTGTGGCTTAAACAACTGTAAATATCATTTCTACCAAGGTAACCGCTACCAAAGTTTGTATATGTTTTCCTTCCAAAACTCATGTTGAAATGTAATTGCCATTGTAACAATATTAAGAGGCAGGACCTTTAAGAGGTGATTAAGGCATAAGAACTTCACTATTAAGGGTGGGATTGGTGCCATTATTAGAGTGAGTTCAGCCCTTCTTGCTCTCTCTTGTCCTTCTGTCTTCTCTCGTGGGATGATTCAGCAGAAAGACCCTCATCGGATGTTAGCTCCTTTATCTTGCACTTCTGAGGCTCTAGAACTGGGAGACAATACATTTCTGTTCATTATAAATTATCCAGTCTCAGGTAATCTGTGAGACCAGCAAAAACAAACTAAGACAGTAACCTTGGAAGTCATACCCATTTTAAGGATGATAAACAGAGAATCACACATGGGGGATCGTGATGTGATAAGTCTGCAAGTAGCTGACGTAACTTTTACCTTTATTTATTGGTCTAGACTCAATCATTTTCCCAATCTATAACTTCAAAGGAGACTGGTAAACATAGTTTTGCTCTATGCACAGGAAGAATAAGCAGATTTGGTTGATCAGACATACATAGTCACAGTCTGGTAACAAATAGCATTTCACCTTTCTTCCCAATCCCAGTGACGGCACCTATTTCCTTTGTCCAATCAAAAGAATAGATTTTGAATGATGCAGGTTGTCTCTATTCTTTTCAGATACAGAGCTTCTCAGTCTGGTGACTTATATAACTGAAGAGTTAAATTATGTGCACTCCACCACATTTATTCATATCAACCCTATTAAATCAGGGACAGTGTATTTGGACTAAATTTCTTTTGTTCCATGACCTCTTGGTTTTTCTCTTAATTTAATGGCAGCTCCCTTGAGTCTATTAGAAATAACTGCATCAGGTGAGAAGAAAATATTCATGTCTGAGAGTGAATACTAATATCTTTATCACTTAAAGTGCCTTGTGTTTTATTTTACACCTCTGAACTATACAGGCAAACAGGTTTTCCAAGGTTTTAAATCCCTAATTATTATTTTTATTCACTTTAATTTCTTCATGTAAATAGGCTAATTCTTTCCTGAATTTATCTTTTTTCATGATGAGAGGAAAAGCCAAAACATGTTATTACTCTGAATCATTTAAGGCTTTTCACTTAGATGTAGGCTCAATGATCTGATTTCTGTAGGTACTCATTGTTTTCTGACATTACATAACATTGTTCCCTATCTTACCATCCGCTGACATCCAGATGTCACTTGGTAAAGAGGGGCCTCTTAAACAGAGATTAGATTTGATGGAAATTTCAGCATATCTTCAGTCTTGGAAATTTCTTTGTTAAAATATGTCTTGCCATCACCTTTTCAACATACCTGATTTATTATCATATCAATGACTACTGAAGGCATAGAGGAGGCCACAGCTCAGTGAAAGACCTGTCTTCTAATCCTGCAAGTCTGATTATTGTTTATAGTCAGTTTCCCTCAGATAGCTGAGGGAGGAGTCAAAACCTCTCTGCTCGGAGTCCTGCAGGTCAGAATGTGTTGGAATACCTTTCTGTTACTGATATCCAGTCTACTGAAAAGACAGATTGGGCAGAAACTTTCCAGAGGTAAGCCATCACATGTATTAGTGTCATATTTTAATTATTTTTTATTATCCAGTTTGGTCACCATCATCAACAGAAACAGTCCAGTAATCTGGACATTTTCCTTTGTCCTAGAGAAAACACTTTTCAACTTCTGGTGGTATTCCTCCAAGACTGCACTCTTAAACATGGTACTTAAAACATAAATACATATAATCTGTGTATGATGACAGTAATTACAATTTGATCGATTATTTCACTTTTTGGTGTTGCCTAGTTCAGTCTTAACCCTCATGAAAAGTTAACCAGTGCAGGTTGATATGACTCCATGAAGGTTATTTCAGTTTTTCAGTTGGATTTAATATGGTGACCAACTTCCAGCCTGCTTATTTGAGTGCTTTCTCTTATTTCATGAAGTTAGTTATTAAGGCAGAGAAAACATCATTGAGTCCTGAATACAGTGCATTTATAGACCTTGCCAACTTGCTTGGCAACAATCACCATGCCTGGAATAATTAGGACCATCAATTTCTGTACCATTGCCCATAAATCTCATCAAACTTTGCGTAAATTCCACTTCAGTACCCTTCTCTGTCATAGTCATAAGAATGTAAGAATGACAATCACTTCACTTATTCATTTCTACATTATGCCTACATTCTAGCTTACTAGCCAAGACATATTCTTCTTGTTGAATGAAAAATGGCCATCTACTATTTCACTAATGAAAAGCATTTATTTTTAGTCATTAAAATATTATAATAAATATAAATATATTAATGAATACAGATATTTTACAAGGCATATTCCAACCTGCAAAGATACAGCTAAAGGTGCAGCTATAAAAATACCTCAATACATTCTTACAATTTTATAAGATTAATATTTCTCCTGATGTCTTAACAATTAACATTATGTTGAAAGAAATGTAGTATAATAGTCCCACTGAAAACATTAAATGTTGTTCATGTGTAAATGTGTTTGATTTTACTCTTGAAAACCAATTACAAATACATAGACATACATATATAAAGAGCCAGAACTTACAATAACTTAATTCCATAATACATAAGAAAAATGAGATACAACTAATACTTTTGTTCATAAATATTTCTCATATTTATGGCTGCCTTTTTTATTATATCAAAAGCAAACTAGCCTCTCCTGCATTATATCAAAAAATAAAACAACCTTGCAAAGAAAATAAAGCAAAAATTTCCCATAATTGGAAACAATTATTCTTTAAATTACTCTGTAGAAGTAAATAAATGTTACATACCTGCTAAACTGATATTTACAAATAACTTTGAATTGCAAACCTAAAAATATCATGACACAAACGTTTCTATGTATGTTATTTTTTTTTTTTTTTTTTTTTTTTTTTTTTTTTTTTTTTTTTTTTTTTTGAGACGGAGTCTCGCTCTGTCGCCCAGGCTGGAGTGCAGTGGCCAGATCTCAGCTCACTGCAAGCTCCGCCTCCCGGGTTCCCGCCATTCTCCTGCCTCAGCCTCCCGAGTAGCTGGGACCACAGGCGCCGCCACCTCGCCCGGCTAATTTTTTTGTTTTTTTAGTAGAGACGGGGTTTCATACCAGGATTCTCGATCTCCTGACCTTGTGATCCGCCCGTCTCGGCCTCCCAAAGTGCTGATTACAGGCTTGAGCCACCGCGCCCGGCCGTATGTTATTTTTATTATTTGTTATTTAATGAATAGTAAAATTATTTTATTTATTTCATACATTCCTGATACAGCTATACAAACATACACATTATACTCATAACCAACAAACCTTAATAAAATAATGTATTTGTATTTATATTATAGTTTCCTGAATTTGAAAAAAAAGCAGGGGATTAATAAGCCACTTTCTTTCTTATTTCCCAAACATCCGTTTTCCACAGATTGACTCAACAGTAGCACAATATAGCATATATTTTATTTTCTTCTGTCATTGGATAGGCAAGAAAATTACTGAGAAATGACTGTAGCTTTCCTGTCTTCTTCTCACATAGGCCAGAGCTCATCTGCAGTTCTCTGACCTCACTGGGAACTCCCGGTACAGAGCAGAGAGAAATGCCTCTGGCCCCGATAGAGAGTTTGACCCTGGCAAAATCCCTGCCTTAGCCAACTGAGCTTGCAGACCTGTGGGTCACTGGGGACAGATTGCCTGCCTTGAACTGTATTATCCCCTACACTCCTTCTGCTTAATGTCTCTGGAAGTCCTGACCGTTTGGGTCATGCCTGACATAAGACCTTAAATCCTGTAACTGAAATGTGGAGTGAATGAAATCTTTTGGGGATATATAGCTGAAAGCAAAATAAATAACATTTAAAATAACCAGAAAATAATATTGACATTCTTTTTTGATTGACACAAGATAAATGCCCAATTGTCGTGATGAGTAAAATATGTATTTAACTTCAGAAATAGTATATCTTTCTTATCTACATAGTTTGATAATTTTGATCATTAGGTATATCTCTGTTCCTTTCTATATAACATTCTAGAGTCATTTTTTTTTCTTAATGTACAATCAAGAGGGAAAGTTTTACAATCCACGTAGCAATAGTAGGCATTGTCTTAACATCTTTAGTCATGTTTGCTCACATTTATTGTCCAAAAGAATAAAATGCAATGTGTAATTAGTGACAAAGAAATGTGGCAACTTTACATTATGTCCTTCTCAGAGGCATTTAATAGTTGTTAAAAGTCTTCAAAGCGATTGGTTTCCAATGTGATTAGTTCGTAAGTTTAAGAAAAAAACCTCATAATTTACCTCTCAAAGCTGTAATTTTTAATAAGAATGATGGTAACGAGTATGCATATAATTGGAATAAGTTTGATTTTGTAGTGAAGCATGTGGAAGGAAGAATCTGGACAATCACTGGAGGGAAAACAGCATTTCTGGAGAGAAATAGGTAGCTAGCATCTGAAAAAGCACAAGTCTAAGCAACAGTGAATTGAAACCATGCTGTGTATTGTTATAATTTAGTTTTATATTGAGTATTAAAAGTAATATAGAAAGTTATTCTGACACATAATTTTATTGTTTCTTATGGAAGACAAGAATCTTGTTTATCACGGAATACCTCAAGTAAGACCAATCACTGTCCAAAATGAACTGCAAAATCACAATCTAAATTCAGGGATATGGACAAAATTCCCATTCTAATTCAAATAATGAGTTTTCTCTTGCAATGGCATGTTTGCAAAAGGACAAACAAAGACACTGTTCTTGAAAATTAAACAGCATTGTGGGAAGTATACATGTTTAGCATTTCTTATAGTTATTGTCCAAAGGAATAGAACTCAATGCTTATTTATGGCATTTTTCACACAGGCATTTAGTAGCTGTTAAAAGTCTCCAGTGCAATAGCTACTTATGTTACTAACACTGGTTATGCAAATCTTTTTGTTTTTTATTCATGGATGATGATATGGTTTGGCTCCAGGCCCATACCTAAATATCATCTCAAATTGTAATCCCCACATGTCCATGGAAAGGACCTGGTGGGTGGTGATTGGATCATGGGGGCAGTTTCCCCCACGCTGCCCTAATGATAGTGAGGGATTTCTCATGAAATTTGGTGGTTCAAAAGTGGCAGTTTCCTCGGCACTTTCTCTCTCCTTCCACTGTGTAAGAAGTGCGTTGCTCCCCCTTTGCCTTTCACCATGGATGTAAGACTCCTGAGGCCTCCCCAGCCATGGAGAACTGTGAGTCAATTAAACCTATTTTCTTTATAAGTACCTGGTCTCAAGTAGTTCTTTATATCAGTGTGAAAATAGACACGTACAGAGTATTGGTACCAGCAGAGTGGGGTACTGCTATAAAGATAATCTGAAAATGGAGAAGCAACTTTGGAACTGGGTCACAGAAAGAGGTTGCAACAGTGTGTAGGGCTCAGAAGAAGACAGGAAGATGTGGGAATGTTTGAAATTTCCTAGAGACTTACTGAATGGTTTGACCAAAATGCTGATAGTGATATAGATAATGAAGTCCAGGCTGAGGTGGTCTCAGATGGAGATAAGGAACTTATTGGGAACTGAGTAAGGTCACTCATGCTATGTTTTAGCAAAGAGACTGGTGGCATTTTGCCCCTTCCCTAGAGATCTGTGGAAATTTGAACTTGAGAGACATGGCTTAGGGTATTTGACAGAAGAAATTTCTAAGCAGCAAAGCGTTCAAGATGTGAACTGGGTGATTCTGAAAATGTTCAGTCATACGCAATCACAAAGAGATTATCTGAAAATGGAACTTTTATTTAAAAGGGAAGCAGAGCATAAAAGTTTGGGAAATTTGCAGCCTGACCATGCAGTAGAAAAGAAACACCCATTTTCTGGGGGAAATTCAAGCCTGCTGCAGGAATTTGCATAAGCAACAAGGAGTCAAATGTTAATAGCCAAGACAATGGAGAAAATGTCTCCAGCGCATATCAGAGATCTTTTTGGCAGCCCCTTCCATCACAGGTCCAGAGGCCTAGGAGAGAAAAATGGTTTCGTAGGCTGGGACCATGGCCCTGCTTCTCTGTGCAGCCTCAGGACTTGGTGTCCTGTGTTCTAGCTGCTCCAGTTCCAGCCGTGGCTAAAAAGGGGCAAAGGTACAGCTCAGACCACTGCTTCAGGGGGTGCAAGCCCCATGCCTTGGCAGCTTCTAAGTGGTGTTGGGTCTGCAGGTGCACAGAAGACAAATGTTGAGTTTTGGGAGCCTCCACCTTGATTTCAGAGGATGTATGGAAATATCTGGATGTCCAGGCAGAAGTCTGCTGCAGTGGTGGACTTCTAGGGGAGAATCTGTACTAGGGCAATGAAGAGAGGAAACGTGGGTGTTGAAGCTACCACACAGGGTCCCCATTCGTGAGAAGAGGGCCACTGTCCTCCAGACTCCAGAATGGTGGATCCATTGACAGCTTGCACCATGCGCCTATAAAAGCCTCAGGCACTCAACACCAGCCCATGAAAACAGCCACAGTCTGTACCATGAAAAGTCATGGGGCCGAATAGCCCAAGGCTTTGGAAGCCCACTCCTCACATCAGCATGTCCTGGATGTGAGACATGGAGTCAAAGGAGATTATTTTAGAGCTTTAAAATTTAATGACCCCCTGTTGGCTTTTGTACTTGCATGGGGTCTGTAGCCCCTTTGTTTTGGCTGGTTTCTCACATTTGGAATGGCAGCATTTACCCAATGCCTGTACCCTTATTGTATCTTGGAAGTAACTAACTTGTTTTTGATTTTATAGGCTCATAGGAGAAGGGACTTGCCTTGTCTCAGGTGAAACTTTGGACTCAGAGTTTTGGGTGAATACTGTAATGAGCTAAGACTTTGGAGGTGTGTTGGGAAGTCATGATTGGTTTTGAAATGTGAAAGAGACTGCTGTTCTTAAAATCAAAGAAAATTGATGACATTTTGATACTTAAATTTTAATGAATTTACTAAAGAGTATCTTGATTCATTGTTTATACTCTCTGTGTTTAAAATAAAATACTTAGTTTATTGGAGAAACTCTACATTCTAGTAAAACGTATGGACAATATACCCATAGTGGCCAAAAACTCAGTGGTTGAAAAGTAACCTCAAATATATTTAAAAATGTGAAATAAAAGAGAATTCAAAGTATTCTATGGAAGTGCTTTTTTTTTGATAGATGGAGTTTTGCTCTTGTTGTCCAGGCTACTAATTTTTTTTTTTCTTTTTTATTAGAGACAGGGTTTCTACATGTTGGCCAGGCTGGCCTCGAGCACCTGACCTCAGGTGATCCACCCGTGTCAGCCTCCCAAAGTGCTAGTATTATAGGTGGAAGTGCTTTAATGTTAACATTTGGCCAAACTATTTTAAAATTCTTCTTCCATACTTACAAGAATCGAAATGCAAATTATGAAATGAATACTATATAAAAGTAATTATGCTCAACATTATATTTTTTGTGGGTTTTTTTTTTTTTTTTTTGAGACAGAGTCTTGCTCGCTGCCTGGCTGGAGTGCAGTGGTATGCTCTTGGCTCACTGCAAGCTCTGTCTCCCAGATTCACGCCATTCTCCGGCCTCAGCCTCCTGAGTAGCTGGGACTACAGGCGCCCGCCACCACGATTGGCTAATTTTTTGTATTTTTAGTAGAGACGGGTTTTCATCGTGTTAGCCACGATGGTCTCAATCTCTTGACCTCGTGATCCACCCACCTCGGCCTCCCAAAGTGTTGGGATTACAGGCGTGAGCCACTGAGCCCGGCCTTTTTGTGTTATTTTATAAGGTTATGTAATAATTAGATACACAAAGAACAACTTTTGATGTGAAATTGCATTTAGTTTGAATGCATATATCTATTTGTGGCTTTTTTTTGTATTTTTATAATGAATAGAGTCTCAGGTTTGCTGCAATACTTCAAACAAATGTATCCTTTTTTTCCTTTTTTTTTTGAGATAGAGTCTCATTCTATACCTAGGCTGTAGTGCACTGGTATGATCACAGTTCACTGGAGGCTTCTCCTACTGGGCTCAGGTGATCCTCTCACCTCACCCTCCTGAGCAGCTGGGACTTACAGGTGTGTGGCACCACATCTAGGCAAATTTTGTATGTTTTGTTGTGGCGGGGTCTTGCCATGTTTCGCAGTCTGGTCTCAAGCTCCTGGACTCAAGTAATTCATCCGCCTTGGCCTTCCATAGTCTTGGCTTACTAATGTAATTTAAAAGACTTTACAAAATAGTGCAATGATTGAAATTGAATATTCTAAATTAGATTTATGCTGCTAACATTTTTTTTTTAAATTTAGGACATTTATTCATATTTTCTTCTCTAAATATGTTTCCTTATATTCTATATTTATATTAATATCTATATTTATATCAATATCTCTATATGTAGTTATCTATAAACCTATTGATTTAGTTTTCATGTATGTTGTGGACTTTCATATTAACTATGGTAACACCATATAATGTTAAATCAATACACTCCTCTTTGAGGGACTATCATGTTATTCTCTCATATTCTCTCTTCCTTATCTTTTTAATTTTGATATTTGACTGTTATATTTTCTTACGATGGTTTAGCTATAAACATAAAAATACTATTTAAGTTAATAATAGTATACTCATTTATTGGAGGGCTGACACTTCAATGACATAATTTGAAGTATAGAGAACAGTATTTTATCATTTGATTTATTTTTTAAAGTGTTAAAATATTTTAGTTCTATTTAATTAGGTTGATATTTTTAATCCTGATGTTTTTGCCGTGTAACGGAGTATCAAGTGACAAGTTGTTAAGATATTTTTCCCCCAGGACTATAGTATGATCTCTCACTTTTTGAATGTATAAGCTTATGGAGACATATGTTACTTTATATTACTTCCCTCTGTGATTTGCATTTTCTAATGGCAGAAAGTTAATATGAGAAAGGCACTGAAGTCAAAAAACATAGCATTGAAATAAACCTGTGTTATTACTAACAGCTGGGTACTGAGATGATGCTCCCTGCCTTCTAATGCTGAACATTTCTCTTGATTATTAGTTTTCCTTTTTGCTTATTTGCTGTAACTTTTTCCTTACTGCTCAGGTCAAAGTTTAGATATTAAGTTCATCACCTGAACTTTCGCTTGAAGGCAGTTAAACCTCCTGTGTAAAAGTGAGGTCTTAACTTGTATAAAGCACAATGTGTGATCCCATTTATTCATGCAGTTGGGGATCATCTAGCCCAGGCAGAACTGTGTCTTGTCTGTGCCTTGGCTTGCTTGAGGGCTGCAACCCGATCACAGCCCTCTCCTAGCAATCTAAAGGCGAGAAGAGGACACGCATTTACAAAGCAGTCTTTCAAAAAAATATTGGACTGTGGGGAGATTGATCCAATGTAGGCTTAGAACATCAGAATGTTCCTTTCCCTAATACTGTGACCAAATTACATTCTAAACTTTGGGAAAGACTAATCCTAGCTTTACCTTTTAAAAGTTGAATGAGCACCTTTTAGTTTCTAGAGATACCATCAAAACAGTGTCATATCAGAAATCAGCTGTGGCAGGCACGATAACCTTTATTTAGTAATGAAAGGAGTTAAGGGAGAAAGCATACAACCATGTCATACTCCATTACATGATTAAATGTTTTGAGAGTGGATTCTTTTCTTCTGATCACTTATCTGAGCAAGAGTTGGCATTATCTTCTAGGTATATTCATTGGGAACTGAGATAAGTTTTAATTCTATCAGATTAATGTGTGTGTGTGTGTGTGTATGTGGCAATTAAAACATCTATTCAAATGATGATTATAATTTTCCTCCAAAGGACTAATGAAGTGAAATATCAATTTTGAGGAGACTCATTAGGATAATAAAATACAGTGACATTCCAAAGACAAAGGCTATCGTTTCATTTTTTTCTATTGTTTTACACATAAAAACAAGGGTGAGAAACCTATAAGGCATTAGGATGTTTGAATACGTTGGAATTGGATCTTTGTTTTGATTGACAGTAAACGACCAGACCCTTTCATTCAGTTGTGTATGTGTGTTGTAGTCTTATGTAAACTCATCATTTTTACTCTTTAAGATATTGTATAAAAGTTTTCTTCTTGAAACCTGTCTTCTGGTTTACTAGTTCTGTTTAGTTTTTCTTCTCTACTTTTAAACTTATCTATTTCTTGAGTTCCTAATTTTTGTCATTAAAGCAATCATTCCCAGAATTTCCATTTTATTCCCTATGGCATCACATCTTCCATTTAAATTATTCTTGTCATTTCATTTCTTGAAAGGGTTAATTGCTGTTACTTTAAAGTCCTTCAGTGTCTGACCTGCCTGTTAGTCTGTTTTCAGTGTTTCTTCTCCCGTCTCATTTCTCAGCCCATCTACTTTTTTTGATGCTTGATATTTTTTTCCCCTGTGTTTTGGGCATTGTGATTTGATGCTCTGTATGTTGTTTCTATTTTTCAGAGATTATTTATTTTTGCATTGGGTTGGCTATTATGTAGTGACAGATTCCCCTAATCCAAGCAAAGATTGAGCAGATCTGTGGGGGCTAATTTATGTTTAGCTCCCCTTTACTTCTGGTATATATCCCTTGTTATTCCTAAATAACACCCTGGAGTTTGTACAGGTCTTGAATTCTAAATTTGTCCCTTTATTCCTTGGAGCCAGCCAAAAGTCTCAGGTGAAAAATGACATTAAATACTGAGCTCATCTCCCTGTATGCCTCTCATCTCTCAGACTTCGGCCTTTCAAAACTTTTGTGACTTGCGGTCTTACCAGTACTTTTAAACGGGTGTGTGTGTGTTCACGTGTGTGTGTTCATGCATGTGTACATGGATATGTGTATGTTCTGTCCACCTTCTCTTCTTCTTCTCTTTGGGAAGTTTAGGCTGAAATTAAAATAGTCTGCAATTTTGAGAAGACATTCCTTGTTAGGAAGTAAGTTGTAGTATAGCAGTGTGCCTGGAATTGTGCGTAAACCTAAGAGAACTGGCAGGCAATTAGTCACATAGCTATGACAAGTTCTATGCACATGCATAGAAATGCATCATTAGGCAATTTTGTCATGCGAACATTATAAAGTGTACTTACACAAACCTAAATTGTACAGCCTATTGCACACCTAAACTATATGTTGTAGCCTATTGCTCCTATGCCACAAACCGGTACAGCATGTAACTGTACTAAATACTGTAGGCAACTGTAACATAATGATAAATATTTGTGTATTTAAACATATCTAAATGTAGAAAAGGTACAGTAAAATTACAGTATAAAAGATAAAGAATGGTATACCTGTATAAGACATTTACCAGGAATGGAGCTTGCACGACTGGAGATTGCTATGGGTGAGTCAGAAGTGAGTGAATCAGAAAGCCAAGGACGTCACTACACCCTATTGTAGATTTTATAAACACTGAATATTCAGGCTACACTAAATTTATTAAAATTGTTTTCTTTCTTCAATAATATATTTACCTAACTTATTGTAACATCTTTATTCCATGAACTTTTAAATTTTTTAACTTTTGGGCTTTTTGTAAGAACATTTAATTAAAACACACGCACACATTGTGCAGTTGTACAGGAATATTTATTTCTTTATATTCTGATTTTATAAGATTTTTTCTGTTTAAAAATTTTTTTATTTTTATTTTTATAATTTTAAGCATTTTTTTTGTTTGTTAAAAACTAAGACACAAACAGATTTGCCTAGACCTACGCAGGGTCACGAGAATCTGTATCATTGTCTTACATTTATACATCTTGTCCTGCTGGAAGTTCTTCCAGGTCGATAACATGCATGGAGCTGCCATCTGCTATGATAACAATGCTTTCCCCTGGAATACCTCCTGAAGGACCTGCCTGAGGTTGTTTTACAATTAACTTTTTTTTTTTTTTGTAGTGACGGAGTCTTGTTCTGTCGCCCAGGCTGGAGTGCAGTGGCATGATCTTGGCTCACCACAACCTCCACTTCCCAGGTTCAAGCAATTCTCCTGCCTCAGCCACCTGAGTAGCTAGGACTATAGGCTAACACCGCCATGCCTGGCTAATTTCTTTTGTATTTTAGCAGAGACGGAGTTTTACCGTGTTGCCTAGGCTGGTCTTGAACTCCTGAGCTCAGGCAATTTGCCCGCCTAGGCCTCCCAAAGTGCTAGGATTACAGGCATGAGCCAGGGCGCCCTGCCTTTTTTTTTTTTTTTTTTTGTAAGTAGAAGGAGCACACTCTAAAATGATGATAAAAAGTATAACGAAGTAAATACATAAACCAGCAACATTGTCATTTACTATCATTATCAAATATTATTTACTGTACATAACTGTATGTGCTACACTTTTATATGACTGGATGTGCAGTAGGTTTGTTTACATCAGCATTACCACGAACCCATGAGTAATGAGTGCCACAACATTATGATGTCACTAGGCGATAGGAATTTTTCAGCTTCCTTAGAATTTATGGGACGACTCCCACTTTATATGCAGTCTGTTGCTGACTGAAGCATACCTATGCATCACATGGCTGTATGGTATTTTACCTGTGCTGTCATCTATATTGTTTGCTTACCCAAGCCACGCTATTTTTTCATTTCATTATAGATGTGAGCAGAGACCGTGTTCTCCTTGTCACAGACAATGGGGCATTTTATATATATATGTATTTCAGAGATAATGTATCTGAGAGAGAAAATATACCATTTTCTCATCCATCTTGTGATTTCACAAAATTACGTTGTGCAAGTTTACGTTAAATTGGGGGACAACCCTATTATGTGTAAAATTAAAATACATTTCTATTTTATGTCTGTGACTAGGTAAACATTTGTGAAGATTTTAAGTTAAAGTTTGTCATTGGACCTCTTGTTTTTCTACTGTTAAAGATTAGGACTTTGGGCTGGGTGCTGTGTCTCACGCCTGTAACCCCAGTACTTTTTGGGAGGCCAAGGCAGGCGGATCACAAGGTCAGGAGATCGAGACCATCCTGGCTAATACAGTAAATCCCCGTCTCTACTAAAAACACAAAAAATTAGTCGGGCATGGTGGCGGGCGCCTGTAGTCCCAGCTACTCGCGAGGCTGAGGCAAGAGAATGGCGTGAACCCGGGAGGCGGAGCTTGCCGAGAGCAGAGATCGAGATCGCGCCACTGCACTCTACCCTGGGCGACAGAGACTCTGTCTCAACAACAAAAAGATCGGGACTCTGGTTAATTGGTCATAAATGAACATAATGTTCATAAATGAACGTTCATAAATGTTCATAAATGAACATTGATTTACAAAAGGAAATAAACGAAGGAAGAAAGTAGAGAGCCTGATATTAGAAACAGCTTTGGCAGTGGGAGCAACAGCTGCAGTGAAGATTATTGGGTAATACACGACACAGGCAGCCTAAATTCCCAAGAGAGTTCTCACAACAGATGGTCTTTTGTTTCTGGAAGTGCCTGGAAATGAGCTGAGGGCAGGAGAAAGAGCGGTAAACTATCCAGATACACAGGAGTGATGTTATGTCAGAATCCCCAGCCATTTGTATTGCACTCTTCCAGAAAATAAAAACCTCACATGTGTGGGCCTACCAGGACACCCTGTCTGCTATGAGTAACAACTGCTCGTTCTTACCCCAGGGTCTGCACAGTTGACTGTCCTGGAGGATAAGAGGTTAACTGCTCTAAGAGAGGTGGCTGACCCTATCCTACAGGCTTGTCTGAAAACCTTTCCGGTGTATCGAGGCCCATATAAATCCCAAAGTATCCTTGGAACTTCTTTTGCAGTTTCCTGAATTGAGCAAGTTTGGATTTCTATGAGAACTGACGTGCAATTACAAATGGATGAATTTATAAGGAAAATGCAAAGATAAAGGAGGAAAGCTACCTGCATAGTATATATTTATCTACACTGCATGTTAGTATAATCTGTGAATATTTCTGTATGTGGCCCAATATGTATAAAATTAGAAAAGCAAAAAAAAAAAAAAACAAATTAATGACTGTATTAATGCTAAAATATATAATTTTTCGATTTTGTCATTTAAACAATAAAACAGCTCTTTCTGATTTATTTATCAGTAATAAGTACCTGTGTATATAGTTTATTATTACCAGTGGAGAGGTGATAATAAATAAAATTATAACAATTTATAAAGCTATAGTTAACTATGTAGAAAAGAATGGTTTAAGCACAATAAAAATCCAATTTAATTACTGCCTCAGCATTGTAATAGTAAGCAACAAATGCACTCTAGTGAGTGCATATAGCAATTTAAAAAGCTATTCAATCTATATAAAACTAGGTTTTTCATTTGTCTTGTTTTAAATATTTACAAATATTATTAAAACATATTAGAAACTTTATTCTTAGAGCAATATCCTTGTATGGCTCTTCATTCATATTCATCCATACCTTATAGAATCAGCAATTCTGTTTTTCGTAAATCATTTCATAGGCAAAACAAACTGGCAAGTCTATTCAAATAAAATGATAAACAAGAAAGGGAGAAGGGTAGAAGGAGTATATTGCAACTGATACAGAAATGAGCTTAAGTTTTGAGCCTGGACTCTCTTCAAATTCACGTTCATTGTATTAGTTCATTTTCACACTGCTGATAAAGACATACCCAAGACTAAGTAATTTATAAAGAAAAAGAGGTTTGATGGACTCACAGTTCCATGTGACTGGGAAGGCCTCACAATCATAGTGGAGGCCAGCCAAAAGGCATGTCTTACATGGTGGCAGGCAAGAGAGAATGAGAGCCAAGAGGAAAGGGAAACCTTTTATAAAATCATCAGATCTCATGAGACTTAGTCACTACCATGAGAACAGTATGGGGGAACCCATAATTCAATTATCTCCCACTGGGTCCCTCCCACAACACTTTGGAATCATGGGAGCTACAATTCAAGATGAAATTCGGGTGGGGACACAGTCAAACTACATCAGTCACTAACCTCAAGAGTGCCCTTCATTCACTCAGTAAATGTGCCTCTTTTATTTCACGTTCCCATATTCTGTGGCAATTTCATACTTTGTCTTTTCACAAACCTTCAGCATCTTTTCCCGACAGCCTCACATTTAACTGTCTTTCTATCATTTCCTCTTCTCCATGAATATTGAAGTTCTTAGAAGACAGATTTCATAAACTCTCATCATCACAACTCCCAGCATTTGCATCTACATATTCTACCTGCCTGCTTAAAATTTCTTACAGACTTATGCTTTCCAATACAGTAGCTACTGTCCACATGTGGCTATGGGGCATAGGAAGTGAATGAGGCTAGTTCAAAGTGAGATGTGCTGTTAGGTAAAAATCACACTAGATTCACAGGGAGCACAAAAATTAAATGTAAAATATCTCATTCAATTTGTTATATTGATAAGAATCTATCCTTCGAAAATAAAGCAGAAATAAAATCTTTCCCACACAGATAAAAACTGAGGTAATTCATCACCACTAGACCAGCCCTGCAAGAAATGCTTAAGGGAGCCCTACATCTGGCAGCAAAAGGACAATATCCATCTTCATAAAACACGGAAAAATATAAAACTCACTGGCATAGAAGAAAGAAAGTATAACATTTTGGATGTGTTGGGTTAAATCACATATTAGAGTGAATTCCACAGGCTTCTTTTACCTTTTTTTTTCGTGTGGCTGTTAGAAAATTTAAAATGACCTATGCTGTGTGTATTATAATTCTATTAGGCAACATTTCTATTAGAACTCTCCAAACTTCTATCTTAAGCCAATCTCTCCAATTTTGTAGATTTTTAAAAAGCAGACTTTAGTTAGGAACATTGTTCTAGCACATTTCCTATCTCCTACATTGCCAGTTTGTTTTGTCTCCCACGTCTTTTCCAATTGTATGTAGATATGATGTTATTCTCCAGTTTTTAAAAAGACATTCACATAATTCTTCTTCCCAATTAGTATCCCATTTCTCCAGTTTCCTTTTTAGTAAAACTTTTCAAGAGTGTCCCAAATTCTTAGTGTTTGCATTCTCCTTTTCTCATTCTTTCTTAAACTTACTTTTATTTGGCTTTTGCCTTCTTCTTAATATCCTCTGCTTCTCAACAACAAAAAACTTCAATGACAACAAACTGTTTTTCTTATGGTCACTATTGACGCTCATATGGTATAAATTTAGTGGTCAATTTTAGCACTCATCTTTCCGGACCTACCATCAGCTTTGGCAGAGGTATCTCTCCTTCTTGACATCGTTCCTTATTGAGCTTCCAAAACACCACATACCCTTGGCTTCCCTTCAACGTTCTGCTGTTACTCCTTCTCAGTCTCTGTTTCTGGAATATTCTTTTCCCCCTGAGCACTCACGTTTTACATATTCTCTTTTAGTCCTTTCTTTATGCATATTTCTTGGTGATCTCATAAAACCCCAAGAATTCTCAACTTTTATCTTCTGCCAGATATCTGCAAGAACTCCAGACTAATACATACAAATGACTGTTAGAGATCTCTTTTTATGTGTCTAATTAGCCAATCAAACTTAGAACTTCTAAAACTGATATTCTGACTTCCCTGACTCCAAAACTGCTCCAATGGCAGTTTCTTCGTCATCTCAACTGATAAAAACTCTTTTCCTATTGCTGGGACTAAAAATCTCTGTGGAGTGAATTTTAAGCCTCCGGGTCTCCTCTTACTTATTATAATCTACTAAGCACCAAAACCTGTCTTTAATTTCAAAACACAATACAAATTCCAGCCATTTCCCACCACCACCATTTCTACCAGAGAATGTTCCTCGCTGGCCCCAATTCTTACACAGCTCTTTAACTGTGCTCTCTGATTCTACACTTGCTCACTGTATTGTGTTCTCAGCATAGAAAATGGAGTCACCCTTTTAGGACACCAATTAGATCATGTCTAACTTCTACTTAAAGCCCTGCAATGGTTCTCCATTACACCAAAATAAAAATCCAAGTACTTGCAATGGTGTGGCTGTGAAACCCTACATCATCTCTTTTCCTCAAACACTCTCCTGCCGTTTTCTTTTACTCATTTTTTACTAACATTTCTCTAAGTTGGCTGAAGCTACACTGGTTTCCTTTTTGTTCTTGGAAAAAAAAGTTAATGCTTTAAAAGTTGGCACTGGTCGTTTGCTCTCCCTGAAAAGTTTCTCCTCTGGTTGTGACATAAGGATAACATTGCTACCTACGACTAGTCTCTGTTCAAATGTCAACTTCCTGATAAGGCCCCTGGGACATTTAATCAGAATCCCCTTGCCATTGCCGTGTCTTTGTCCCATGCCATTCTAATAAACTATTCTTTAATTAAAATATGGAAAACTTGATCTTTCAAAATGTAAATATGTACATTAAAACATTTAAATTAACCACTCACCCACTCCCCACTTTTCTGTGATGAGTGACAAGATTTCCTCTTTGCTTGACGGCCAACTTTCTCCCAGGAATCTAGAATAAATAATGAATATTTTCATTCATAATGTTTATTTGAACATCTCAGGGAAAATACCTGAGGCATGGGAGAAAAGGGGAAAGAAAAATTGAGGATTTAATTAACAATGGCATGTGAGGAGAGAATGAAGACTGATTATACTCTAGAAAGGCTTCTATTGGATTTTGTACTTTTTTCTGTTGCCTGAAGTGCCAGAAGCAAAATCTGTATCTTCCTGGTGGATGCTGCACTAAATATTGAGGTGCAGACACTTGTGGATACAGAGACTCAGGCCAAAATCACAGAGAATTTTATTTCCTTGTTACTTAAAAAAAAAAAAAAAAAAAGAATGTTTTTGAATACACAGTATCCCTAATAATCCAGACTACTATTTTTTCTTTAAGTTAACTAATTATTATTGTTATTATTATCTGGAGACGGGGTCTAGTTCTGTTGCCCAGGCTGGAGAACAATGGCACAGTCATAGCTCACTGCAGCCTCAGACTCCTGAGCTCAAGTGATTCTCCCATCTCAACCTCCAGAATAACTGAGACTTATGGGTGTGCCCACTGTGCCTGGACTGATGGTTTTTGTAGAGTCAGTTTTATTCCCATTAGGTTAAAGAAGTCACTAAAAGAAAATATTTTAAAAATACAAATGAGAAGAGAAGAGACTGAATCAGGAAGCATTATTCATTTTGCCTGTGATTAGCAGAAGTAACCTTTGGAGTATTTTGTGTTTTCTTAGTGAAACACAATTATTTCACCTATAAACAACACTCATAACTTACCTTTTTACCCTCTCTTTTTGTCCTATTGATTCTTATCTTCTGTTGCTCATATTGTTGGTTTGTGGTGTATTTGTTTCTTTTGGTAATGTTCGATCTCTTTCCAAGTCTATAGTAAAAGTTAATTAAGTATCATTCAGGGATTTTCTTGAATCAAGGACAAGGTAAGAGTAATTTTTTGTGAACTCCATTAAATTAATTGGACCAGACATACTGGGATCTTTAGGGAACCATAATGTTTGATCACATCAAAGACTGTACCAAAGGCTCTTAAAATTCTCTAAATCTAAACACAGTGAGCTGGCTTTTAATGGAATTATTCACTATTTTGAAAAGTTGGCTATATTAGCTCTTCCTATACGAGAGTAATTTTTTAAAACCACAAAATGGTAGACCTAGCTTATTCTATATAATTTGATCATTTCTTCTGGTTATCTGAACATTTTCAGATAAGGCTTCTACCATCTCCAATCTCATATGTACATTCTCCATATACTTAGTATTTTTTCTAATAGTTTTATGGACCAATGTGAATATGTAAAATAAGATTTCAGGCACACGCTGTCCATTGTACTTTTTTTTTATTGCTAAGTGGAATAGGGCTCTCTCAAAATAGTATACATTGCAGTGTTTATTCCAGGAATAGCTTCAGCAGTTTTGGCGTGGATTGTCTTTAAATCTATATCACATTGCTGTTGCTACAGATAATCATAATTGAAATTAATTGTAGCCTGAAAACAATTTCTATGAAAATAATAGTCTACATCAGCTATTTCTTTGATGCATAAAACCAATAATAATTTATGTAATTACATTTATTTCAGTCTAAATGGAGATGTTTATTATTAGGCTGAACAAGGGGATATATTTGCCTATATTATCACAGTTTTTTAGAATAAAATAAATGGTTCTAGAAACTTTTCCCTACATGGCCAAAAATGTATCAAAAATTGATATTTATCATTTTGTGCTTTTATTTAATGGTTCAACTATGAGAATGAAGCTATATTGTGACTGGCAGTGAAGAGCTTTTAAAAAGATAAGGTTAAAAATGTGTATACATAGGAAAGATTCATAGCAGTGTCTGCTTTTAAAGCTCTCAGGATGGCATCAAGTGTCATTAATATCCCTGACTGCATTTACATATGCCATGGACAAGTATAGATTTTGATATGTAGTCACTTTCTGGATCAATATTTAATAAGAAATTAAATAGCTTTAATGATAGAAAACTACTCTGGACAGTTTCATCTTTTTGTAATGAAGTTTTTAAATTATAAAAATAATAATTTATTGTAATCAGAAATTACAGCGCGCTAAGACATTTTTGTTAATTGCATTACTCATATTTTTCACTTTTTTGTGACAATGCAGTTCACTGCAATTTGGCATTTTACATCAGTATATATGATGGGAGGGTTTACACATTCTTATAACATTCAGATCTGATCTTTGGAAATTTTTAGGCCAGGTTTTGTCTTGTTTACTAAATCATTTCTGATACTGAAATTGCTAGGATCTTTTTCTATACTTTTTCTAACATTTTAAAGTTTATTCTCCTAAATTTAACCCTTTAATTAGCCTGGAGTATATTTCTGCACAATGCACAATATGGATTTTCTGAAATATATGCCATCTAATTTATATTTTCCAATATTATATTGTGAATATTTTCAAATTTTAAAAAATGAATGAATTTACATAACCTCAGGGTTCTATAATTAAGATTTTATTATATTGTTTTGTCAGACACTTTTAATTTATTGATCTTTCATCCATTAACACATTTCATTTTTGAATAAATTTCAATGTATATTGAAGATATCAATACATTTCCCCTTGATTACTTCACATATTATTAACTTGAATCTGCAACATGACTATAGACTTTATGTAAAAATTGCATACAATGAAATAAATATTACATGCATTAAATGTGTGTATTAATCATAGTCCTCACTAAGAGCCACATCTTTAGGTCTGGTTATGTTGCTTGCTTTACCTATTGAAAATAGGTTGTTTTTTTCTTGCCTTTTTGTGTATCCCATATTTGGTTGAAAGCCAGACACTAATTGTAGAAGAATGCTAGGAACTGAGATAAATGAAAACTACACAGAGAAATGCAGAGAAATGGGCACACATTTTCATCTGTCAAGCAGTCAGAGTGAGGAATTCTGTCTTGTCATGAGTTGCACTAGGTTTGGGTTTTGTTTTTATCATTTTCAGTGCTCCACAGACATCAAATTCCCAGTGTGGCCTTTTTTTTTTTTTTTTTTTTTTTTTTTGAGATGGAGTCTTGCTCTGTCGCCCAGGCTGGAGTGCAGTGACACAGTCTCTGCTCACTGCATGCTCCGCCTCCCAGGATCAAGCCTTTCTCCTGCCTCAGCCTCCCGAGTAACTGGGACCACAGGCGCTTGCCACCATGCCTGGCTACTTTTTTTTGTATTTTTAGTAGAGACAGGGTTGGGGTTTCACTGTGTTAGCCAGTATGGTCTCCATCTCCTGACCTCTTGATCCGCCCGCCTCGGCCCCCCAAAGTGCTGGGATTACATGCTGTGACCCACCGCGCCGGGCCCCCAGCGTGGTTTTAATTAAAGATGGGGTGTTGCTGCCTTGGGCTTAGAGTGATGCTTAGATCTTTCTTACGAGCTCCTGCTTTGTCTCTAATTTTCTTCAGTCCTTGGACACTTGGTGCAAAACTAGGGATCTTATCTGAATTCTTGCCCATCCCCCAGCAGCAGGCTTCTCTTGCTTGTTTCTCTGGGTTAGGTGCTGAGTGGTGGTGGTGGGAATCTAATTCTACTGTCTGGACTAATAGAACTCTGCACCTGGGAAGCTAAGGTATTTTTCCAGCAAACCTTAGGGAGCCTTTCTCTAGTATTCCAGATGCACATGACAAAAAGTAGGAAAGGTAGGAAAAGTTTTTCTAAAAAATTTTCCATTTGGGATCTTGAAGACAGAATATTTACTGTCCAGGATTTAGTTCATTGTTTCATCATTCTTTTTTTGAATAACATTTTATACATTATGCTTTCTCTTGTTTTATTTTTGTTATGTGTTCAGAATGGCAAACTGAGGTCAGAAGCCATCTATAGCTTGACAGAGGATGTTGGTCAGAAGCAGACTCCCGTGTGAGAGCGGCGTCTCTGGCAGCTGAAAGACAAGATGTTAATGCCTCACAAAGTTCACAGGGAGTTGGGAAACCCTCCTGATGAAGGGCTTCCTGTTCTGCTTCCAAGCAGCCACCATGTTACGTGGCCAATCTTGCGTGTGAAAAAGGCTCTCAAGATTGTTAGTCACCATGTGCTTACTACATAACAGGAAGAGAGAGCTTGATTTTAAGCAGTGTTAGGATGCTAGACTAAAAGCCAGTCTTCCAGATTTCCATACATGCTCTTAGTCAAGTTCCAGCCCTTTCCAGAAGACCGGCTGCTAAGATTACTGCCATACCTTTGTGGAACAGTCTAGGCTAGTAACAGCAAGGATAAGTCCTCGGATGTTATGGGACCGTTTTCCCAATTCAATTGGCATGCCCTTAGGAATTCCATAACATAAAAACAACCTATCTCAGAGAAGTTCAAAGCTTTAAGAATTTGGACCCAACAACTTTTAATATTATTTAATTTCTAAAAAAATATTAGAAGCAATAAAGTTTTCACAAGTGAGATCACCTAAAATCTCAGTAAAGCCAGGCTGTTTCCTTACTCTTGAACACCTTACCCACCGTTCTAAGATTTTAATTAGTAACAATATCATTGGTTATTCTAATGACATTTATAAATGGTTAAAATAAACTAATATCAGCTATGAATACTTAAAATAGAACAAAACGGACAACGCTGTCAATTTTTATAAAATAGTCATTGCCTGCTAACCTGTTATTAATGCTACTAATGTCAAACAAATACAATTTGGAGGAAAAAAGTAATATAAGTGACTTTATTACCAGAATCCTCACTGCTTCCTTAAAAAAGAAACATTGTATTCTATGTTCAGGATCTTAAAATAAATACACCAAAAGTCATAGATATGTTATTGTATGGATATTAATTTTAATGTAGATTATATTGTAAATTTATTTCCTACTACACATAATTGATGAGTAACTTTATTGGTTATTTAAAAGACAAGTTGTCTCATTTATTTACACAGCAGCTAGATGTTTCACTAATTAAACTCCTAGCTTAATTTTTAGATATGGTTGCAGTCATAAAACTAAGTAAATTTTATATATACTGTACACAAGATTAGGTTTACATTTTCTATTTGCACAGTTAACTAAGCCTTTTTATTTTTAGCATGTGTCACAACTACATCAAGGAGATGCATCCCGATCAAAAACCCTGAAGATAAAAACTTTGCCTTTTCTGGTTTAATGTAAGAACCAGGTATTAACTTTAGATGTGAACAACCCACTACTGAAAATTACTTAAGTACACTAACCAGACAACTACATCATCATCTGGGCGATAGGTTGATATCACCAATGAAAATCGGCTGTTACAATTCTCAACACAACATTATCAGATAAAGCTACACAAAATCTGAGTTGGATACAAATCCCTCTCTTCTTGAGAAACTGAGATTTCAAATTCGTTTTCATGACTACATCATGGATAATTGACTAACTGCATTCTACAGTGAAAACATTCTGATTTGAAAGTACACTAACAAAAAAAGATCAACAGGTTTTCCAAGCTAACCTAGATTTCAAAATTGATTTAACTCTTTTGTGTGAGATTGATCACGTTTTATTTTGTTGATATATTTGTCTTCCAATGCTATAGTTTTAAAGTTAAATTAGTACTTTCAGTAATATTCAAAACCTAAGACCACACTACATGAATGAGAAGATACTTTTAATTTCAAATGTTTCTACTTACAATAGTTTATTTAAATTGCATCTGTAGACAAATGGTGTTATCAATAGTATCTCTCTACTTTTGCTGTAGGGTATTGGTTCCAATGGAGAGAAATAGTGCAAAATAATCATTCACATTCTGACCTGGATCAAGAATAGTTTTTGTCTTTAATGTCATCAGACAGAAACTTCATTACCTTTCCTTTTCTTATTAAATAGTTATTGAAAATAAATATCCACCGACTAGTTAAAAATATTTATATTTATGTACTGGTTAATTACTGCTTATCTGAAATGCATGAGATCAAAAGTGTTTTGGATTTCAGATTTTTTTTTTATTTTTGGAATACTTGCAATATGCATAATGAGATATGTTGGAAATAGAACTCAAGATGAAACAAAATTCATGCATGCTTCATGTACACCTTATACCAATAGACTAGAGGAAATTCTATGCAATTTTATACATTGTAGAGTGTACTCACACAAACCTATATAGTATAGCTTCCTACAAGCCTAGGCTATGTCATGTAATCTATTGCTCCTACACTACAGACCTGTATAATATACTACTGTACTGAATAGTGTAGGCAGTTGTAACATAATGGTATTTGTGTATCTAAACAAATTTAAACACATAAAAAAGGGTACAGTAAAAATAAGATACTACAATGTAGGAATGCTGTCATATATGAAGCCTGTCATTAAATAAAGCACTGTGTGGCACATGACTGGTATTCCTTTGTGATTTGTATTTTCCAACTATTAAGTATTAGGTTTTCAACATTGCTTTTAGTGCTTTGAAATGTCAGGTAAATTTATCTAGGTGCCATTTTATTTTATTTTGTTATTTTTATATGTCCCTTTAGGGATTTATTGTACTTTCAAAATATATAGTTTCTAAACTGTCTAGCTCTAGAAAATTCTCAGGCATTTTTAAGTTTAACCTCTTAAACTCACTTCCATTTTTTCCATTTATTTTATTCTCAGTAATATTTTCTTAATAAACTTACTGGTATTTTTTTTTTCTTTAGTAATTTTCCTTTCAGCTTTTCAAATATACTTTGTCTCATCCATTGAATTGAAAAATTTTAGGTTTTTAAATTTACCCTTCTATATTTTTATAAAGTTTTATATATTCAAATATGTTTATTAGTGTTTATAGTGTCTATTTCCATACTTATACTTTAGGTTTCATCTTATTTTCTTAATGCTCTTACCGATGTTTGTTTATTTTATATTCCATAATCAATAATCTCAATAAGTATTTTTCTAATGGTTCTGTTTATTTTTGTTTGGATTTTTGTTAATGGGCTTTATTATTTCATGTTTCTTGTAATTTTATGTTGTGGGTATGTTCATTTGAGATTTATGTTTAAAATTATTTAGGGAATGGTATGAGGCATTTTCTCTGAAATGGAGACAAAAAGAAGAGTCTCACTTGCTTCTGCAGTATACAAAACAAATCTCAGAAAGTGCATTTTTAGTTTTTTGTTTGTTTGTTTTAAATTTTGTGGTTAGTGAATCATTTGGGTCCAAACCTATATGATAGGTAGTTAATGGTCATTGATATTCAGAGGAGACCCCCTCCTCTGTCTAGTACAAAGGCCATGTCAGATGAAACATCTTTTTATTTGAGTGTCTACAGGTGAGTTTGTGTTGGGGGTATAAATGGGAGTGTTTGTGTATTTATAGTTTACCCATACTGTGAGCTGAGTCTCTTCATGAAGACTTTGATCTGACATCCTTGATTGAGAAGGTTCTTTAACATTTTTGACGTGGTTACAGAAAACAAGCTTGGCAAATTCCTCCAAGGCAATAGTCAACTTTATCTTGCTTTTTCTTGATTTACACCCCTCACTGTTGCTTATTTACTTACTTATTACAGTTCTACCTCTAATTATTATCCGTAATTTATTGGACACTCCACCATTCCTTAAAGAGATTTAGAATTATGTAAATATATGTATTTTTTCTAAATTTTTGGTTATTTTTCATTTGTAATTAAAGCCAATAATTTGTCCATATATGTAAAGAAACTCATGAATCATACAATGTATCATGTAATTATACTCTAGAGTTTGCTACTATAGTGCATTATGTAGTTCATCTTGTCTTGTTTATTTCAGAGCTTTTTTCAACAAACCTGTTGCTTATTACAAATAAATTAGCCATGTGGCCTGGCCAATTTCCTTTTGCAATAGTTTTCATAGACATAATAAATGTATTCATTATTAGGATTTCCAAATTTTTAAGTTAAGGAATAGCTATAACTATAATTACAAACATATGTAATCTTAATCAAAATATATTGTATAAAAATGTGAAAATCAGACTTTCACCACTATGCAATACATCCATATAACAAAACCGCATTTGTAACTCCTAAAAGTATATACATATAGAATAGAAAAGAAAAGCAACCTAAATTCCTTACGTTGAGTCTTATAATATTGCAATACAAGAATAACTCTAAGGTGGGAATTCTGCGGAGGGAAGAAATATAAAGGTTTTATAAAATAGGCTGAGGAATAGAGTCGATTTTAAATTTTGTTCTAAGAATCATGCACTGTTTGAATTCTTGGAAGCTGTGGAAAACCTTGGGTTACCATAGACATGAGGCAGAATGTAGCAGGCAGCAAAGACTGTAGTCACAGTTTGGCAACCATTGCCTGGGCAATTTGGGTTTAGCCAGATGGGTGGTGTTATGGACTGAACTGTATCGCCACCAAATTATTATATCAAAGCTCTAACACCAAATGTATTTGGAGATAAGGTCTTTAAGGAGATAAATAAAGTAAAATCAGGTCATAGGTGTGGGACCGGAATCCACTAGAACTGGAGTCCTTATAAAGAGAAGAGGACACAAAAGCACTTTCTCCATGCCCAGAGAAAAGGCCACGTGAGGACACAGCAAGAAAGTAAACCAGGAAGGAAGTTCCCATCAGAATTCATCCAGGTTGACACCTGGATGCTGGACTTTTAGCCTCCAGAACCGTCAGAAAATAAATTTTTGTTGTTTAAGACATCAGTCTGTGGTATTTTGTCACGGCAGCATGAGAGGACTAACATAGGAAAAGAAAGATGAACATGAGCTAAAGTCCTACTAGGATTAGTATAAACTAGTCTTTCATCCATCTTTCATAATCATATGTATGGTTCTAATGATGTTCTACAATAATATATACTTTCTTGAATTATAGGCAACAGTGAATATGTCCAAGCTGGATGTGGGGATGGAAATGCAAATTAACGTCTTTGAGACTTGGAACAGCAATCTCTGTCTCTTGTCCATGTTATCTGGAACATAGTCATGGTAACTAATGAATGTGCCCCCTTTTGGTAGACAATTGACCTGTTGCCTTTTGGAAGTACTTGTAGTACTTGTTAGGAGAAGAGAACAATTTGAAATGTGAGAAGGGAACACAAATTAATGAAAAATTTCTGCTCAGGAGATAAAACTTGACTAATTATACTTTAAAAATATAATTTAGTAGAGTTGAAATATCATTATTCTAAACTAATTTATAGTAAGTATGTTTTCAAATTATAGGATAAAGTATTTCAAAGGCAAAATTTTACCATTATTTTATTTATCTTAAGTACTCTAAGCACCTGTGAGATTAAAGAGTTCTGTAGACCATGATTTAAAAGATGAAATCTACAGATAATTATGTCAACTCTAATTAGTAAATTTAGAAATACAGGGGTGAGAAGAGTCTTTTTTTATCCTATGAATTACCAGAAATCTCTGTCTCCTTTATGATAAACCAGAATGGAATTAATTTCAAAGTGCATGTATGTGTTTAATTTACTAAACAAGATAAATAAAATAACAGGCTTTTTAAAGGAGATTGGGTACCTCAGATTTGATAAAAACCAGAAGTTTGAAAAGGAGAGCAGCAATGAAATACTCATAAAATTGAACACTGGAGGATATTGAATATTATTCTCAAAGTATTATATTCTCAAAGTATTATATTCCTGTACCCACATTCTTTCAATTTTTTACTTTAATCTCTTTTGCCTTTCGTTTTTAAAGTGATGCTTTTATTTATCTACTTATGTTATGAAATTGTCTACATGGATATTTTTGTGCTCAGAATTTTAAAATAATGCATTTATTCAAATTTGTCTAACTCTATGTTTTGATCCAAGTCTTATTTACTTCAAAGGAAATTCACCTTTTAAAGAACATCACTTTGAAAACTCTAAATGCTTTCCCTTGTTTGGGGGTTGTGGGAGGTGAATAGGAGTACCAAATTTTCCTCTCCCTCCAAGCTTAACCTTGGTAAGCCTTGACTCAGTACCTGATAAATTAATTCCATATAAAACACCACCTAGTACTATATTTCTAAAATTTAATGAAGTCTTCTACTTGAGACATTATTTTGTTTTTAGAAAATTTGGATTGAGTGTTTTTGAGGCTGAATATATGTATTTTTAACAGCACTTCATAGATTCACTGTAGTCACTCCTTCCTATGGATGGAACTGAGAAGATAATGTATCTTCCAGAACCAGAAAGGTAACGTGGGCACCAGGAGTACATACCTTCTATATTACACTGATGATACAATATGGAAATCCAGTGTGGTCACAACAATCTACATTTTGAGTATTTAAGCAATATATTGATTTGCA
The DNA here is from genome assembly GCF_024542745.1 of Macaca thibetana thibetana. Classification (NCBI taxonomy): domain Eukaryota; kingdom Metazoa; phylum Chordata; class Mammalia; order Primates; family Cercopithecidae; genus Macaca; species Macaca thibetana. The sequence continues at coordinate 164,342,133 of NC_065583.1, read as the reverse complement.
CTACAGCTGCTTCAGATTTTGACATATCTTAGCTGGCATCGTGTGTGTGCGTGTGTGTGTGTGTGTGTGTGTGCATGTGAGCATGTGTGTGAAAATGTCAATTATATAAAACATATCTTTGAGTTTGTATATTTTGGTTGTTGTGTTGTTTTAATTCCATTCATTTTGATCATGTGTGCATGACGGTATCTATTTGATGGTGGGGTTATTTGAAAATCTTCCATAGGAGGATGTAGGATGTGATATATAATCTTTAACAGCTGTTAAATATCCATGGCCTCAAATCTCTAGTAAGTTCATCTGCCTTTTATACCTTTGCTTTCTTCTTGTGATATTTGAACCAACTGCAATACCTCCTCCTGCTTGATTGTCAGAAATAAACTATTCTTTTGCAAAGCATTTAGCCTCTTTTAAATAGCATGAAAACATAGCTTCCTGGTAACTCTATTGCTGTCTTTCTCATCTTGATTATGGATCATTTTGATGTGATATTAGTATGTTACAAAAGAGAAGATTATTTTCTTTACCATAAGGTACTAATTCCTAGAAGACACTTTACAAGTGATAGGTAGCTATTTGGTGGGGGAGGCGGTTGCTTTCAAAGGGCCTGTGCATCATACATTTTAAGACATGGCACTTGAGTATTATTTTCTATATTAAAAAAATTACACATTTGATAATGATGCTCTTTCACAAATACTGATATCTTTTAAGAAAAGACATATTATAAGACAAGTCTGCAGCAGCAAATGAGTCAAATGAAGCTAACCTAATTAACACTAATAGGACAGTAAATTTGATTATAATATTTATTGACTCCTTACATTTACTAAAAATGATAACCAGGTTTCAGCCATGTTATACAGCCTCCAGTCTGTAGTACATCTCTAAATCAGTACTGCAATAAAGTAGACGATCAGCATTATTTGGTGAAATAACATATTACCCCTAGATTAGTCAGCCACTGTGGTGTAGAAAAGAGAAAAAAAGCTTCAGGTAATTAAAGAAATCGTAGGTACTTGACATTTTCCATCCACCTTCTTTTGTCGCAATTGAGATGGTCCTACAAATGTAATACATATTTTATCAAATTTTACTTTAAAATGAATTTTTATTAGATTTATGAGATTAACATGTGAAAAAGCATTTTAACAAAATTTTGTGGGTGCTGATTGAGAGATTATACTTATATAACCCTCATGTTATTAAACCTTTTGAAGAAAATTAACCAAAACCTTGGTTAATATTTTTCACTGTTATTAAAATGATTTGCTTGGGCCGTGTGTGTGTGTATCTGTGTGCATAAACCTTTGTTAGCAATAACAGAAATATGATAGATTTAATTAAATAGCCTATCAAAATCTATATACTTGTGATTCTGGAAAGAGAACAGATCCTCTCTCTCTGATTCAGAAACCAGTTATCACACTCAATTAAAATGTTAGTCCACTTGCAGACAGATTTGGAAAGAGAGGGACAAAGAGGCATAGTAAAAAGGAGGGAAAAAAGAAAAAAGAGAAAAGAAGGGAGAGGAGAAGAATAAGACAGAGAGAGGGCAAGAGAAGAGGTCCCTTCTTGCTAGGAGTGTTTGCTGGGAACCCGGACTGGGGACGCTATACTTGCTCACTTCCACCACTCGTCCTGTCACTGTTTTCTTTGTGACCTTGATTTAGTAACTTAATTTTATGCATCTCATCTATAGAACAGAAATGTTGACAATACTTAATATTTGATCACTGTAATATTTTATTATGCTAATATAGTAAATGCTACTTAAATGTCATCATTACTAAGGGCATTATTCTCTATCATGTTGCTGTTGGGAAGATTCGGTGAGTTAACATGTATCAAACGCTTAGTGTCTCAGTCAGTTTAAGCTGCTATAACAAACATACCTTAGACTGGCTGGCTTGAACAATATTTACTTCTGATCGTTCTAGAGGAAGTAGCAGGTCTGGTGTCGGAAGAGAGCTTGCTTCTTGACTTATAGATGGCCATCTTCTGGTGTTGTCAGGTGGCAGAGAACAGAGACAGAGAGTCAAGTCCCTCCAGTCTCTTCTTATACAAGCACTAATCCCATTCATAGGGCTCTGCTCTAATGACTTAATCTCTTTCCAAAGGTCCCATGTTCAAATACCAACCCCTTGGGAATTCCAAGATGTTGATTTAATGTTGATAAGCTAATGTGTTTGCAACATTTTTCTATAACACAACTCTCTGGTGCTATTTTGGAATTTTGTAATTAAAATAGGAAAAAACACTTTTTAATTTAGTATTTTAAAAATTCATTTGAAAGAGAAAACATATTTCATTAGTTACTGCCATATAAATTTCTGATTAAGTAAAGAAGAGCAAATCGTACACACTGCATATGACCTATTAGCTATGTAATAGTTTCCCAATTGTGACATGAAAATACTAGGTGCTTATGCTTTCAAAAAAAATTGGTTTCAGAGAATTTCCCTCCTCAAACATCTATACACAATTTTAAAAAGTTGTCAGTGGAAATAAATCACAACCATTGAAGACCAGAATGCTTCAACTATATCCATTTTAATTATGCCAATATTCATGGGAGAAAACAAATCTTTCCCTCAGCAATGTTATTTTACTTCAGCAGTAACAAAAATTTTGTCATAGAAGAAAGACAGTACTACTTTTCCTTTTATATGCTAAACAATAGCTCTGACACATGTTTTGAAAGTTTGTGGTGCTGCCAGTCTCAGACTTTATATGATTCATTTAGGTTCTGATTAAAATACTTACAAAGAAATAAAGAATATAATAAGACTGGAATTTATACTTAGTGACAAATTTATATGGAAGTAAAATCTATTGTAAGGAAGATAAAGAGTGACCTTTTCTGGGGAAACAAACATTTCTAGCTTCATTCTTTTGCTCTTAGGTGCCAAGCACCATATATAATAAAACTGTTTTAAGAATTATTTGGAGGCCTAGGACAACATTAACTTCTTTCAGCCTGGGCTAGGGATTTGCATTTAACTTCTTTCAGAGGGGATTTGCATTTATGTCTGCCAGGCACCTCTCAGAGACCCCAGCAGTCTGTGGTCTCCTACCCCAATTTCGGGGACTGAGATTGGAGGTTGGAAGTAAGGTTGCTTCACCCTTATTTCTGAGGTACAGCTTTTCAGGGCTCCTTGCTAAATTCAGGCAGTTTAGCAGAACCCCAAACTAGTTGGCTGTGAATTTCAACTTTTATCCTTCTATTCTCACAAAACCTTCAAACATCCTGCTCATATTCGTAGCGTGTCAGACACCTATTTCAGAATTGAAAAGAATTCTCTCTGAATGTCCGTCTCCTACCAAGACTGCGGCCGCGTAAACTTCAGAGCCTTATAAGGCCTCAGTCTGGTTTATGCTTTGTCTATGGTTCTTCATAGGAAAGTTGTTCTGAATTTTCTAGTTCACTTTAAGGGGACAAATGTTAAACCTTTTCTATAATTTTAAATAATTTTCCATTCCTATGGCTGAACATATTCCTTCTAAAATGTTGAATCTGTGAGTGAAGATCTGGCAAGTCAAGTTTACCCACATCAAATCCGCAAAGAAAACCAAACTTTTGTGCTTTTAACATTCATTATACTTGCTTGATAAGCATTCTCATTCTAATGACAATAACTGGAATAACATTAGACAATGAAAATAAATAATCACCAGGCAAGATCATTTCATGACAAGAAAAGTATTAACTTGGGAGAAAATATTCATGCATTCATTCATGTGTTCATTTACGCAGCAAATTTCTACCAGTGCCTTGCGTATGGAATGCATACAGCACTGAGCTGGGCACTGGGGGTTTATGTGATGATATGGGCCCTTCCCTCCTTAGAGGGCTTCGAATCCAGTGTGTGCTGAAATGTGTTTCGTGTTCATGAGCAGTAAAGAGTCATCAGTGATGGGGTTTCTATTTTTAAAGTAAAGTAGGCTTAGAAATAATGTAGTCATTCTGAGCAAACTATTGCAAGGACAGAAAACCAAATACTGCATGTTCTCACTCATAGGTGGGAATAGAACAATGAGAACCCTTGGACACAGGGAGGGGAACATCACACACTGGGGCCTGCCATGGGTGGGGGGGGTGGGGGAGGGATAGCATTAAGAGAAATACCTAATGTAAATGATGAACTAATGGGTGCAGCAAACCAACATGGCACATGTGTACATATGTAACAAATCTGCACATTGTGCACATGTACCCTAGAACTTAAAGTATAATAATAATAAAAATGAAATAATGTAGTCAAATTTTCTTTTCTTATTGAAAAGTGAAACCTTGCCGATTAAGCTCCATTGAATTTCCCAGGGCCTCAAAGGTAGTTAGTGGATGAACGTAGAGTAAAACTCTTTCTTCCAACTCTCAGAAGGGTTCTTTTTTGTGGTAATACAATGGCCTCTGTCATCCTCTGGGTGCTTTGAACAGTCTTCACAAATACATTTTAGACATTGGAAATAATGATACAGGCTCTGAATTCATAGACATAATGACTGGAATGCCATTTTTATGTAATTTCAAAAATTAATTATAATTAAAAAATAAAATATTTAGACTAAGTTGGTCCACTTTGTCAATCTACTATACTCATATACATTTGAACTTGAAATGGCTAATGTCAAACATGCATGAGAACTTGAAACGTAATATAAGTTAAATACTACCTAAAAATCTGTTATAGTTTTTAATTAAAAGTTTATTTTCTAGAAAACTCAGTTCTGCTAGCACCTTTACATTATTCTCATTATTTTAGTGATTATAACACAAGCATAGTTTTATATGTTTTCATAACAAATTAGAGATTTATGGCACTTAAAATAAAATATTAACACATATATAGCATGTAATTAAAATGTCATGTGTGTGTTTCACATTAGATGCAATCTATGACTTATTTTTTCTTCAGTATTTCTTTGCTACATGACTAAGTTCTATTATCATACTTCAAGCTGAATTCTTAATTTTTCCTTTTAAATAAAGTAAAAATTTTGAACTTTTCATTACAAATGATCACTTTATAATATTTAAAAGAAATAAAACAGATGTGATTTGCCTACAACACCGAAGGCCATTTTTTATTTTAACATTTGCAGAAGGTTGATATGCCACATTGCACTTCACCTAATGTTTGCTATTTGTAACAGTAAAAAAATTTCTAGTATTTTTATAGAAACTAATAATGCAACAGGGAGAACAAATGAAGCCTTACAATGCCTAGAAACTGTATGCCAAATATTTGGAACAATAAGCTCTCTAACTCCAGCAGCAGAATTATCTTCCCAGTATATATTTAAGTGAGGAGTTGTAATGATGTGTACGTTTTATTTCTTAATTTACATTCACAGTTTGCTAAACATTCCATTTGCTAAAATACGGAAAAATAACAAACCATTCTCATTTCTAACAAGAGATCGTAGAAGTTGCAATTTTTGTCCTGCGTGCGTATTCCAAGTGGCACATTAAAAAAAGGTAAGGGTCCAAAATTAACCGACTTTTATGCTAGGATGATAGCTGCTAAGGGCATTTTAAATAGTGAGAAAGATAAATGGTCTTTGAATTGCAATCCCTAGTGAAATCCGAAACAAGAAAGTACAGTTTCTATTATAATAAGTAAAATAGAAAACATGGTCTATGTTTCCCAGGATGCCACATTGGCAGGACAAAATGAAATAATTAGAAACTAGGATTTTAGCTCAAAATACAAAATTTATGTCAGTAGCTACAACAAATTATTTATTCTTTCCCTTTGATGTATCAATAAGTAATTCATTCTTTGCTCACCTCCTTATGACCTTCACTTATCTTGGAAAAAAAATGTGTTTTTCTTCTAGTGACATTATTGTGAGAAAAATAAAGGAAAATATTACTATGTTATTATGCTTGATGAAAAAAATTGAACCATGCATTATTAAGAACTATCGTTTTGCAAATCTGTCACAAGCCACATGGGATTTCTAGCATCTTCATCTTTATCTGTTTGTTCTGTTTTGGCATATCCAGAAACCTGCAAGGAACTCTTAGAGAAACTTTTTTCTATACACACATCAAAGTGGCAACTTTTTAATGATCCCTAAGCTAGAGAAGCCCAGATAGTATCTCCTGCCTTTGTGAAACTATAAAAAGAAAGCAGGGAATATTTTATTTCTTTTCTTAATTGCCTTCCAAAGTTCTCAAGGTAAGCAAAATAAATGATGTACAAAAAACGAAGATCTTCAAAGGTTGTTTGCTACGATCTAGATTTTTTTATTTTCTGACATATATTTATAGAATTGTTATACTACAGAGAACTTTAGGTGACAATGAATAAAGCAAGTAAGTTTTTTTTTTTTAAGTCCAGTAATTTAGGTGGCAGTTAGTATGATAGAGTAGAAAAACATGAAGATTTTACTGGAAGAGAGATTCTTAGCTTTTAGAATGTAGGTTTCCTTTTAAAATGGAACATTGCAAACTCAAGCTACTTTGTGTATAGGATCTACTAATTTAATTTGGTGATTATCTTAAAAAGCTGCCTCATTTTGACTGATTTTATTTACCAGCTATTAATTTCTTGTCACTAAAGAAGGTGTGTGGGTGTGTATGTTTACGTGGAGCTAATCATAATCAGGGGAAGGGTGGTCATTTCAAATAACATGTTTTCCACTAAAAATTTATCCTGGACTTTAAATTATTTTCATACAAGGAGGAGGCAGAAGGGTGCAGCAGAAAAATAATGGACACGAGTGCTGAGTCCCTTATAGGGACTTATAAGCATGTAGCCCCTTATAGGAAGGTAATCTAAGACAATTTACTTAGATTCTCTAAATTCTTCTTGTGAGAATATGATAAACCATATGAAATCCCTCCTCTGGTGCCTGGTACATAGATGATTGATGTTTCTCAATAAAGGTTCCAACTATTTTTCATGAATAACAAAATAGATTGTAACAAGTATGTGAGTTATATGTTGCCCTGTGCTGCATAATGAACCAAAAACATAGGCGCTTGAAACCATCACCCTCGGTCTAGGGTTCTGTGAATCTGGCCCAGCCATGGCTCTTTCAGCTGCTTTTCCTCATTGTCTGGTAAGCTCCTGGGTCAGCAAGGGTTAGACTGGTTAGAACGGCTGTAGCTCGGTAAACTTAATTTTTGCTCCACATGATCTCTTCTCAGTAGGCTAGCACAGTCTTTTTTCTTGGAGTGGGGACAAAATTCCAAGAAACTGAGGTGATGCACATCAGGCTTCATGGATCAAAATGAGCAGCCAGTGATGTAGACACCAGAGTGGTCCTGTATAAAGATGACTGACTGAGAAGTCTGTAGGTAGCTATCAGCTTCCCCTCACTGTGTGTCTGCACACAAAGTTCTGCTGATAGGTCTGATTTTTGGTCATTATGGGCAAAAGTCAGGAATAAGAAATGGGTATGGTATTTAACTGAGCAAGGAAAAGCTGGAATTTGCTGGTTACTCTACCCCTGCCACCACAAGAGCCTTTCAATGGTGTTCATATAGTGATAGCTGTGGTTTATATCCTCATGCCACATCACATGCCAAGCCTTTAAAATCAACCCTAACCCCAAATCATACGGGGGAGGGGACTCTGGGAAACATAGCTCCAGATAAACGCCTTGTCAACTTTTCATCCATTCACATATATCTTAATTGTGTTTTTTATACCTCTAAAGTAAGTACATAAAACATTAAATTTATTTGCTTTGATGTACAGTTCTATAAACTTTACCATCTGTACAGATTTGTGTAACCACAAATTATAAAACAGGATGGTTTTATCATCCTAGAAAATATCTTCATAGTTATATAATCCCCCAACCATACACTTTCCTAGTAACGAGCCTCTGGCAAACAGGAGAATCATTCCAAGACTGAATTCCTTCACTCAGTGTCATAACATTGAGATTCAGACAACCTACTGGGTGTATCAATAACTGGTTCATTTTGATTGCTGATTCGTATTCCATTTTGTATACATCTACCAGTTGAAAATATTTTGGTTTAAAAAGCATGGGCTCTTATGAATAGAACTACTATGTACATTTATGTATAGGTTTCTGTTTGGACTCAACTTTTTATTTATCTAGTAAAATTCTTAGAAGCAGATTGCTGGACCATACTATAGGCGTAGATAGAAAATTATAAGACATTGCTAACGTGATTTCCTAAGGGCTGTACCATTTTGCATTCCCCCCAGCCTTGTCTGAGGTTGCTACTAGCTCTGCATTCTCTCCTGCCTTTGGTATTGGTATTATTTTAACCATTCTTATGAGTATAGCGATATCTCATTGAAGTTTCAATTTGCAGCTCCCTATAGTCTAATAATGTACATTTTTATGTGCCTATTTCCTACCTGTATATCCTATTTGATAAAGTGTCTTTTCAAATTATTTGTCCATTATTCATTGTGTTTTCAATTTCCTTTTGCGTAGATTTTGAGAGGTCTTTTTATATTCTGGATACAAGTCCTTTATTGACGTAATTCTAAAAGATTTATGCAGGTGTAAAAATCTGTCCTTTCATGATGTTAATAGAGTCTTTGCAAGAAAATTTTTTAAAATATAGACTCCACTTGGTCCGTTTTTATTTTGTAGATTATAGCTTCGATGAGGTATGAGAGACTTTTGTTTAACCACAGGACAGGAAAATTTTCTCTTTACAACTTTGATTTTATAACTTTAGGTTTCAGATTTAGATCTATAACAAATTTAAGATAACTTTTTGTAAAGTTTAAGATTTGTGTCAAATTTCTTTCTCTTTTTCTTTATAGTGTTGGCCAATTATTCTAACTGCTGTTGAAAAAAAATCAGAGTTTCTGAGGAGAAATTTGAGGTCATTAGAATTTTTAGGCATTTCTCTGAATTTTCAGAGTGAATATACCCTTAAAGCATTTTTTTGTTAACTTTTATTTTACATTCAGGAATACATGTATATATTTGTCATATAGGTACATTATGTGTCCTGGGGGTTTGGTATACAGATTATTTCTTCACCCAGGTAAAAAGTCTTGGATTTGTTGATCTTCAGTATTTTTTTTTTTTTCTCAACTTCATTCAGTTCAGCTCTGATTTTGGATATTTCTTGTCTTCTGATAGCTCTGGGGTTGGTTTGCTCTTGTTTCCAGGGGCTCCCAAAGGAAAGAATACAGTCGTGGTTTCTTAGTTTCTGTTTCTGATTGGGCCAGAAAAGATCCTTCCTTATCCCACTTTTCTGCATATCACTAGAGACAGAAACTAAAAACCATGGCTTCGGGCTGCTAAAAGCCTAAAATAACAACAAAATAATGTGAATTGGATAAGATTGTATTTCTTTTTTTTTTTTTTTTTTTTTTTTGAGACGGAGTCTCGCTGTGTCTCCCAGGCTGGAGTGCAGTGGCGTGATCTCGGCTCACTGCAAGCTCCGCCTCCCGGGTTCACGCCATTCTCCCGCCTCAGCCTCCCAAGTAGCTGAGACTACAGGCGCCCGCCACCACGCCCGGCTAGTTTTTTGTATTTTTAGTAGAGACGTGGTTTCACCATGTTAGCCAGGATAGTCTCGATCTCCTGACCTCGTGATCCACCCGCCTCGGCCTCCCAAAGTGCTGGGATTACAGGCTTGAGCCACCGCGCCCGGCCAAGATTGTATTTCTTTAGTATTGATGTAAGGTTGTTAATTTGATATCTTTCTAAGTTTTTCACGTGTGCATTTAGCACTATAGCCTTCCCTTTTAACCCTGCTTTAGCTGTGTCCCACGGATTCTTGCATGTTGTATCTTTGTTCTTATTAGTTCCAAATAATTTCTTGATGTATGCCTTAATTTCACTGTTTTATCCAAAAGTCATTCAGGAGCAGGTTAATTTCCATGTAATTGTATGGTTTTGAATGATTTTCTTAGTATTGATTTCTATTTTTATTGCACTATTGTCCAAGGCTGTGTTTAGTATGATTTCAGTTTTTCTTTTTGAATTTTGGAGGATTGTTTTCTGTTTGATTTTAGAATATGTGCCATGTTCAGATGAGGAGAACGTATATTCTGTTGTTTTTGGGTGTAGACTTTCATAGATGTCTGTTACTTCCATTGTTCAAGTGTCTTTGCTAGTTTTCTGTCTCAATGATCTATGCCCTTCTTTGTCTTTTTTGATCATTGTATGTTTAAAGTCTATTTTGTCTGGAATTAGAATAGCAGCCTCTGCTTTTTTCATGTTTTCCATTTGCTTAGTAGATTATTCTCTGTCTCTTTAGTTTGAGCCTATGGGTGTTACTGCATGTGAGATAGATCTCTTGAAGACAACATATAGTTGGGTATTGCCTCTTTATCCAACTTGGCACTCTGTGCCTTTTAAATGGAGGCATTTAGTTCATTTAATTTCAAGGTTAATATTGATAGGTATGAGTTTGATTCTGTCATTGTGTTGTTAGCTGTTTATTATATACACTTCATTGTGTGGTTGCTTTATAGTGTTAATGGTCTATAGATTTGAGTGTATTTTTGTGATGGTCAGTAACAATCTTTCCTTTACATATTTAGCACTCCCCTAATAACCTCGTATATGGCAGATCTGGTGATAACAAATTCCCTTGGCATTTGCTTGTCTGATAAGGACCTTATTTCTCCTTCCCTTATGAAGCTTATTCCTGCTGCATAAGAAATTCTTGGTTGGAATTTCTTTTCTTTAAGACTGCTTTATATAGCCACTGAATCTCTTCTGGCTCATAGACATTTTGCTGAAAGGTCTACTGTTGGCCTCATGGAGCTCCTTTTGTAGATAACCTGCCCTTTCTCTCTAAACCGTGTTTAACAAGTTTTCTTTCCTTTTGAACCTGAAGAATGACAGACTATTCTTGGGGATGATCATCTTGAATAGTATCTCACAGGGGTTCTCTGAATTTCCTGGATTTGAATATTGCCCTCTCTAGTGAGGTTGGGAAAATTTTCATGGATGACATCCTCAACTGTTTTCCAAGTTGCTTGCTTTCTTTCCCTGTCTTTAAGGGATGCCAATGAGTGTAATATTTGTTCTCTTTACATGATTCCATGCTTCTCAGAGGTCTTCTTTATTTTTGTCTCACTGAGTTATTTTGGAGAGCTGGTCTTCAGGCTCTGAGATTCTTTCCTCAGCTTGGTTGAGTCTGCTCTTAATACTTGTGATTGTATTATGAGATTCTTGAAGTGAGTTTTTCAGTTTTATCAGGTCACTTTGGTTCTTTCTTAAAATGGCCATTTTGTCTTTTAGCTCCTGTGTCATTTTATTGGATTACTTAGATTCCTTGAGTTGGGTTTTGGACTTTATCCTGAAAGTTGATGATCTTTGTTCCTATCCATACTCTGAATTATATTCCTGTCATTCCCACCATTTCAACCTGCTTAAGAACTATTACTGGGGAACTAGTGTAGTTGTTTGGCGGTAAGAAGACATGGTGGCTTTCTGAGTTGCCAAAGTTCTTGCATTAGCTCTTTCTCATTTGTGTGGGTGGCTGTTCCTTTCATCTTCGGAGTTGCTGTCCTTTGGAGAGATATTTTGGGGGGGCTTTTATCTTCTCTGGTGTCCTTGGGGGTTTTATTTTGGTATAAGGTGAGTGCAGACAACTTCCTTTGATTCTGGAAGATTTCAGGTAGCCAAGCTTCAGTTCCGTGCTTCTGGGCCGCATGCTGTAACTCTAGGGGACTGGGATCAAGCCCCTGGTTTTGTTCTCTGACCCCTTGAGGATCGGAACCTGCTGTGTTGGAGGGATTGAGGTGTTCCTGGTCTTCTGGACACAACACTATGATGGATGTTACTCGTCAAAGTCCTTCATCAAGGTGGTAGCAGTGGCAACTGTGCTTGCTTGCATGTGCCAGCAGGTATGGTGGTGCAGCAGGGTGCACACACATTGACTGGTGTGGGGCACTCACAAGTGCTTCATACTGGCAACATATTTTGGTATTGTGTTTTGGACTGTGATCCAGTAGGTGATGCTTAAGAGTGTTAGCCATCAGATACGCTCTTACTCTGCTGCGTGACTGTTTTTGTGTGTTTCAGTGTAGTTGGCAAAAGCCATCAGATATGCTCTTACTTGACTGCACGGCTTTTTTGTGTGTGCTTCGGTGTAATTGGCAGTAGTGTTCTGTGGTGGATGGGGAAAGAGAAGACTCTTTACATAGTCCACTCCTGTGTTTTGGAGGAGCCCCCTCTGATGACTGTCTCTGTGCTTACATTTCATTTGTTGGGTGTTCTGGTCCATGGGGCTCCCTCAGTCAGGGGCTGCAGTTTGCCGCCAGGCCGTCTCCTTCTTGGGTCACCCTACTCCTCCACTGATCTGTAAACCCGAGCATCTCACTTCTCTCAGGGGCTCCTCCCTGCTTAGACACTGCCAAAACCAGCAAGTCTTGCTGAGCTAGAAGATGTGGATGTAGGTGGGGTCACCTAATTTGCTCTCTGAGTGCTACCCAGGAAAACATGGGGTTGTGCGTGCCCAGAGACTTCAGGCAGCAGTGGGACCACCGGGCTGGAAGCTTTCAGAGGTGCGGTCCATCTAACTGAGAGAGGTGGGGTGGGTGGTGGTGTCCTCTCTGCCATCTAGATATTTTCCAGGGCAACAGGAGGCTGTGCTCCTTGGCAGAATTCAGAAAGAAGTGGCTCCTCTTGGCCAAAAGCTCCTGCAGGCATTTCCCACCTGGCTACCAGTGGTAGGGATGGGTGGGGTCCCCTGCCCTGCTGTCCAGGTGTTTCCCAGGATGAAAGGATGCTGTACCCAGCAACATAGTCCACACAGAAGTGGGACTGCCGGGCTATTAGCTCTAGAAAGCATTGACTACCTGATTAACAGTGGCAGTGGTGGATGAATCACTCACCATCCCTGGTGCCTGGTGTTTCTGGGGACAATAGAAGGCTACACCTGACTGACTGAGTTCACATAAAAGCAGGATGGCTGGGCTGGAAGCTCTAGCATGCATTGCCTTCCTGGCTACCAGTGGCAGGGGTAGCAGCTAGGGGATTGCTGGCCCTGTCGTCCAGGTATCTCCTGGGACAACAGGAGGCTGCAGCTGCTGGCCAAGTTCAGACAAAGCAGGACCACTGTGCTGGAAGCTGGTACTGAGCCTTGTCTGGTCAAGTGGGGTAGAGCCATCTTACTGCTCCCATGAACCGCAACTGTGGCTTCTATTGGAGCTATAGTGCTCGTGCTCATCTGTTTCAGTGTCCAAGGCTTGTAGAGGACCCCTTGGACTCGACAGTTGCCTCTGCAAAAGGGAGATTTTCTGTCTCAGTTTAGAAGTGCAGTGGAGGGGGCCAAGGGGCTTCTCTCATTCCCAAGTCTTGCAAGGGTCCCTGTGGAGTGTGTAAATCCCCCAAGGGGCTCTCATTCATTTACCCTGTCCTGAGTTGCGGAGCTTCTTCTCCTGGCTCCACACTGGGCCCTGTTAGGCTAGTGCCCAGTTTTGCCCCCTCTCTGTTCTCTGTGTCCCCCTGATGCCTTGATGGATCTTAGCATGGCTTCTTACATGATCAGCCTGTAGGGGTCAGTGTTCACCAGCCCTGTGTTTTGCTTTCCATGAGAGCTGAGCACATGAACTGCTCTAGTCTGCCATTTTGACCCAACGTTTAAAGCATTTCTCTATACAAATAGATTACGTTTTATTTTAATGTATGCCTTTTCAGACATTCTTTTTTAATTTTTATAGATCTACCGTTCTGACCTATGTCATATTCCTTCTATCTGGATAATTTATTTTAACATATCGTGTGGACAGTTCTGCTGGTAATAAATTTCTTGTTTTCCATTATCTGAGTCTTCACTTCTGAAGAATATTTTCTCTGGACATGCAATTTCTGATTATCAACTTTTTCTTTCAAAATTTCAAACATTTCAGTCCAGTGTCTTCTTACTTGCCTGGTTTCTGATGAGAAGTCTGTTGTAATTATTGGTTTTGTTCATCTGCAGGTGACGTGTCCCCTCTCCCCACCCCAACCTGCCTTCTTGGTTTTCTGTGTGGATTTTTGTCTTCAGTGGTTTGAATATAATATGCCTGGTTTGATTTATTTTTGTGTGTTAGTTTTATCTTTATATTTATTCTGTTATGGTACAGTCTGTGCTTCTTGGATCTATGTCGTTTGTTGTCTGTAACTAGTTTTGCAAAGTTTTGGGTAACTGATAATTTAAAAATTTCTGCTGCTCTAAATATCTTCTCCTTGTGGGATTGCAATGATGATGAATATCTTACATTGTTTATTACCCGAGAGTTCCTGTTTGTCATATTCTGTGTTTTTGACTTTTTGCTCTTTGCATTTCAGTGTTCTATTGTGCCATCTTCAATTTCATAGACAATTTGGCTGTCCTAAGTCTACTTATGGGCTTGTTGAAAGTATTTTCAGCTTTTACTACTGTTTCTATTTATAAGATTTCCGTTGGATTCTTTCTTGTAATTTCCATCTTTCTGATGATACTACTCATCAAATATTGCAGATTTTCTGCCTTTAATTATTTTAAATTCCTTTCTAATAACTTCATTGTCTCTGTTTTATCTGAGTATGGTTCTGATCATTACTTTGTTTTCTCACGTTGTGCTTTTTCTTGCCTGTGGGCACGACTTCTGCTTTTTTCTTCTGAAAATTGAATATGTTTTCACAAGGCAATGTGTACTTTAGTAGATAGAACTTTACTGTGAGAATTTTAATTAATTTGCTCTGTACTTGAGCTATATTTGAAGTGTATTGTTGGTGTGGGAACCAGAGGCTTCAAACTCCTCTAGTGACCTTGTTTCTCATCTCCCTTCTGATTTGGGGGCTTCCCTTTTAGCTGTATCTCAGAGAAAGTCTATTTGTTGCCACTCTGTCAGCTGCAGCCCACTGTTGTGTTATTAATGGCTTCCTAGCATGGTTAGAGCACGGGAAGAGCATTATCTAATCTTCTGTTAAGTCTTTGTCTTTGGAGTACACAGTAAGCCTGTGTCTCAGGGGTGTAAACTTCAGAAGCATTTCTATTTCTCCTTCAGGACTAGAGACTTTTCTCTCTGTCCTCCTAATCCGTTTTCTGGTTGCTATTGGACAATTTCCCCAATGTCCCTTAGGCCATTGTTCTTGCAGATTATGGCTTTTTCTGTGTCCTAAGCAAGATTGGGTGGCTGGAGCTGCACTTAATTTGCTTCCCTTAACTATAATGGAATTGTACTACTCAGGAGGCATTACTGATTTTCTACCCCTTGTGGACTGAGACTTTGTTCTATAAGGGAAAATGATCTTTGGGCCTCTCCCTCATCCCTTCCCACAACTGGCACTGGTGGGGTGTTGTGGGGGTACTTTTTGCAGATTCACGTTTTAAGAGACTTTGGGGGTTCTTGAAGGAAAAGCCTACAAAAGTGTGATGATATCCCTATGACTATTGATCCCAAGCATTTCTCACTCTCATCCTAGCCCATATTTGGCTTCCAGCAATTCAGTTTGATCTTACTATTGGTTTCTGAGGATTCCAGTGGCTTCTGTCCAGGTAAGAAAATTCTCAAATCTTGTACCTCCTTGCAGGTGCCTTGGGGATAGCAGTTTGTCCCGAGACCTCAAGATTCATGAAAAATCACTGGTTTTCAATTTGTCTAGTTTTTTCTATCTGAACTGAAATTATGTCAATTTTTTTATATATCAATTTATAATTTCACTCACTAAGCCAATTGCCTGATATTTTATTTACTAAAATAAATAAAAAGTAGATTGAAGAAATTAAGAGTTTCTTGCTTACAAACATAGAACATACAATACATATTAAAACCTTAAATATTTTGGGGTGTTTTTTGCCTTCAAAATAATACTGAGATACTTCAGAGTTTTGTAAAAACAAATTTTTTTTATTTTTGAGATGGTGTCTTCCTCTGTTTGCCCTGGCTGGAGTGTGGTGGCACGATCATGGCCCACTGCAACCTCTGCCTCCCAGGTTCAAGTGATTCTCCTGCTTCAACCTCCCAAGTAACTGGGACTACAGGCATGTGCCACCACGCCGGGCTAATTTTTTGCATTTTTAGTATAGATGGGATTTCACTGTGTTAGCCAGGATGATCTCGATCTCCTGACCTAATGATCCACCAGCCTTGGCGTCCCAAAATGCTGGGATTACAGGCGCGAGCCACTGTGCCCGGCCCTGTGAATATTTGAATAAAGAAAAAAAAATGTGAATCTTTACAAACATAGTTTCTTATATAAAGTTCTAGAAATGATAGTTAATTTGAGAATTCTTAAAGAAAAACTTAGATTGTTTATAACAACACTAGCAACCTTAATTTTTTGAGCAGTAATCAGAGTTTCTGTAAAAACTTGTCTTCAAAGAAAATAATTATTTTTTTAAGATTTACTAAACTTTTTTTAGAAACTTAGACAATTTTTTAATAAATCACTAAATCAGAGATTATTTGGAAACTCTAATTTTCACTGTACTGTTTTCGTATATTTCTCTTTAGTCATAGAAAATTTTCAGTGATGGTAGGAACATAATATTTTGTTCACATATATTTATTATTTGTGAGAAGTTATTTTTGAATAGGCTTCTTATTTCCTAATTGTTTCTTTTACAGAGATTTATAGGTTTAAATGGTGAACTGGTGGGTATCTTATTCATCTCTTGTACCAGAGGTTTCTGCTTCATAAATTTTGTATATAATTTGGTACCATCAATAATGTACTTTTGCAAAAGCATAGTAATTGGTGTATTAACAAAAGCACATCTCATGCACTCACAAATGAATCTTATTGGAGAAGAAAGCCAAATATTTTTCCATGATAAAACAGTGTCATTTACTATTCTTAACATCAAGTAGAATAAAAGAGTGCTGAAAACATAACCATACTGTATCACAGTAGGACAAGTCTGTGCTTTGGATGATGCTGTAGGGTGAATTGTGTCCCCTCCCCGAAGTTTGTATGTTGAAGTAATACCAGTACCTCAGGCTGTGGCTGTATTTGGGAATAGGGTCTTTTAAAAGGTATTTAAGGTCCTTAGTACGGGCTTTTATCCGATATAATTTGTCTCCTCATTAGAAGAGATTAAGTTAGAGACACACGCAGTGGAAAGATCATGTGAAGGCAGAAGGGGAAGATGACCATCTATGAGTCAAGGAGAGAGGACTCAGGAGAAATCAACACTATCAACACTTTGATCTTAGACTTCCAGCCTTCAGACCGTGAGGAAATAAATTTCTGTTGTCTAAGCACCCAGCCTGTGGTACCTTGTTATGGAAGCCCTGGCAAGTAAATATAGGTGATTGAAGATAATCATTTTTGGATTACGATAGAGATCTGGATGAAGTCCACTTGTCTCACCGAAAGCAATCATCAGTCCCATTAAGTTCTTGAAGATAATTAATTACAAAACAAAGAACAGAAATGATGAAATAGCCTTATGACAGTACAGTGGGAAATCTGGACAAAGCTAAGGAATTCATGACTTCAAAAACATCACCTTTTTCTAAAGTTTTTATTTTGAAAATTGTTAAATTGTAGGTGTTGACGTTAGGGCACTAACTCATTTTTATTAGTTATTCCTTTTCAAAGAAGACTGTGGTCTATTTAAAAGAGCTCCCGAGAAGAATGTGTGGATATTGGGCTATCACGGTTCTCTCCTATGCTCATATGTTAAGACACTGCAACCATATCATGTTCTATTATTTCACAGGGGTCTAGGTAGAGTCTCCATATTCCTTCTGAACACAGTGTTCCACAACTCCAATGGCTATTGCTAATACTTACTCAATTTAGTCACTAAGAAAAGGATTGTTTCAGACTACTGTGTGCCCGACACTGCTATAGGCACAAGAGAAATAGTAGACAAAAAAGGAGTCAAGCAGTTGGTCTGGAATCCATTGATTTCCCTCTACCAGGAGGATGCACACATGGAAGGCAGGTGGCATTTCAATGGCATCATAAACTCATTGGCAACTGACCTTCTGGTTACTAGACTAATGGTATGTGTTATTTCATTACAAAAAAAAATTTTTTTTTGTAGTTTGTTTCTGGTTTAGCAGACAAACTTATTTCCTGTGGGCATGAATCCTTGGAAATTTTCATGTAAATTCTATCTAAGTAAAAAAAAAAAAAATAGATGTTTCATGACCTAAAATATTGCTTGATGTTTCAGGGTGACTGTGTTCTGAATTTGGAGACTCCATCCTTCAATCGGACGGAAAGCACATTTGCAGCAGAAAGAACCTGAGGAGTCACATTCTGTCCCGGCTTTCTCTAACCTTTGCTTGTGTTTCTCGATTCTTGTGTATTGAAAATGATGAGCAAACCTTGATTCTGTGCACAGCTTTGCCATTCCAGAACAACGGCATGGTTTTAATAAGGAGACGTTACCTTCATGACCATTGTTTCCAAAGTTTATAGCAATTAGAGTTATTTCTTAAAGTATAAAATCTGTAAAACTGAATACAGTCTTCTGAACTATTATTACAATTGCAGTTCCTCAATTTCTCTTCTGAAAACCTTGGGGCAAAATATAATTTGAAATTCGATTATTTTTTAGATGTTAGGAGATACCAGTCAGGTATTATAAATTATATAACAACCGCAGTAGATTTGAAGGCATAGCTCCATATTAAAAAATGTTAATGTTTCTGAAATTAAACATAAATATGAATATTTATACAAAATATCACACATACAGATTATAATATGTTGTTTCCTGTCAGTTCAGCTATGCTACCAAAGGAGTCAGAAAAATTTTCAGTTTTCAGATAATTTTGATTTATATCATTATACATAAGTAATTATGCAACTGAATTATCATTATTAATTTCTACATTTTTAACAAAAACATTTTTCAAAGCATTTTTGACTTCCTGTTTTAGATTAAACTGATTTCTTTTTCTGCCTGCTGTGGACTGGGTATTTTTATACTATCTTGTGTATTTAATTAAATGCATTGATTCTTGCATCCCATGACTTCCTCACTGCTTTTTTATTTTCAGTTTAGCTAAAACATGCTCAAGCAGTTTTATTTTCAAATGGATAGATGCTTTTGCAAGAACAAAAAATATGTTTAATTTTTTGTACACGTAATTTATAATTTGGTTGGGTAAAAAGTTCTAAATGCAAAATTCTTTTCCCTCAGAACATTGAAGATATTGCTCTATTGAGCTTTGAACTCAGTGCTACTAATGGATTCTTTGATGACAGTCTGGTTTGTATTTATTTGCCAATAACCTGATCATTTTTTAAAGCCATTAGTATCCTCTCTTCATCTTTTATTCTTTGAAATTTCAACATGATGTTCCAAGGTGATGGTCCTTTATAAATTTATCCTGGTGGTTACCTGGCAGAGCCTTTTATTACAAATGCTTTTATCTACTTTTTAAGCTTAGATATTTTTGTTATTAGTCCTTTGTTTTTATTCTTCATCTATATATCTTTTCCTTTATTCTAATGTAATATATTTTGCCATCTGTTTTAATTCTATGTATTTCTTAACATTTTATGCATCTTTTTATTATTATTTTTTCTTTGCATTATGGGAAATTCTTTTAATTTTAATATTTTTGTATAATTTCAGGGCTTTTAACAAAGCAAACTCATTCTTATATTGTTCAACTTCTATATATGACCCAATTATTTTTTAAAAATATAATATCCTCTCATATATCTTTCTGAATACAAATTATTTTGAAAGTTGTTCTCATTTCCTTAAATATGCCTGTTTGTTATCAGTACTAACTTTTTTGTTTATTAATCTTTTCTCTTTCATGCTGTGCACTTAACCACAGTGTCATGATTTCTGTTCTTGTACATGATTTGTAAGGCCACTATCCGCTACCAGGCATCTCTTGTAATGCTCAGATCCTCACACTCCACATTCACTATGTCATGACCTGTCAAGATCCTTCACATGATAGCTGCTTATATTTTACAAATTAATAGAAACACAGTAAGTGCAACAGAACAAGCTGCAGCTCTCCACACCATGGTTGTTCCCATAGTCATAATTGCTATTCATCATTTCCTTCCTCTACCACTAATTCCAGATTCCTCTCATTCTTAGCCAGTACATCTGCTGGTCCATGACCTTTCCCAGCACCCTGGTGTGATCCTCAGTCATAAAACTATTGCTTACCAGTTTTATTCACCACCTTCTCCAGTTCAGCATCTGCAAGACCCATTCCCAAGCATGTTTTCTGAGTTACTTATTGAGTCTATTAACCACATCTCATAGCTTCTTTTGTGAATAACCTCCTTAGTCTTGAAGGGAGAACAGGACTTCTTTGATCAAATCATGCTTAAACGCAGTCCTAGTTTTAGTCAAGTAGCAATGAAATGAGTTTGATGTAGATTTGATGAAAAGTATCATCTGGCAAAGCATCCACTAAAGAAGACTTTCCCTGTTCTTCAAGGGAGTGGAGGCTGCTTTCCACCAGCAAAGTGGAGAACATAATTTCAGGAGCTAGAGGCCCTAGACTTTTAAGTACATCTGTGTTTGAAACACATCCAATAGGATGTTCCTACTCCAGGTCTCCTGGGACCACACCTTCTCTGTCAAAGCCTGAATTGTAGTGTAGAAATGCACTATTTTTTTTTTATTGATGCAAACCAAATGCTATATACTTGTCAGCTTCAAACAATACCATCAACATCAAGCTAAATTTTACAAACTTATACGCTTCAAATAACACCATTGATTTATTAACTTTGAAAATCTGAAACCTGTTCATGGCGAGGATAGATTGTTCAAGTTCTCACAGATGAAACTCAAAGTATTGGCTTATCTAAGTTTCCATTTGAAGATTAACATCCTCTTCCAAGCTCAGGTGGTTGTGACACAATTCAGTTCCTTTTCACTGTGGGTCTAAAGTATTTTTTTCTTGCTAGACAGCTAGATGAAACACAAAGAGACTGCCCACATTTCTTGCCATGTGGCAACTTCTATCTTCAAAGTCAGCAATGAAGAATCTCTCTTGTGTTGAATCTCTCTCATGTGTAAATTTCTTTTGCTAGGAAGACTTAAATCTTATTAAAAGATTAGTTGATTTGGCCAGGTTCCTTATGTTCATGTCACCTGGTTAGAATATTAAATATGTCTGTAAAACTCCTTTACAGCAGCACTTAGATTAGTGTTTGATTGAATACCTGGAAAAGCTGTGTGTCTACCAGGGATGGGAACCTTGAGGGTCACCTCAGAATTCTATCTGCCACAAGGAGACTTCCTAGGGCTGTGAATTCAGCTTTCTCTGCACTTCCTTTCTCTCACAATGCATTCCTTGAATTGGTTTTCAGTACAGTCATCTTTCTAGATACAAGAGATGGGGTCTTTAGTACTATCCATACAGACTGTACTGGGTTGACTAGTGTTCCTCCAAAATTCATATCACCATGAACCTCACAATGTGACCCAATTCAGAAAAAGAGTCTTTGCTGATGTCATTAGTTAAGATGAGATCATACTGGAATAAGTGGGTCTTAATTTAATGACCAGTGTCCTTATTAGAACACCACAGAAGCTAGGAAGAGACAAGACAGGATCCTTCCCTAGAGTTTTCCAAAAGAGTGTATAGCCTTGCCAACACCTCAGATTTACAGCCTGTAGAACAGGAGAAAATAAATTTCTTCTGTTTCAAACATACAGTTTAAACATACAGTTTAAAACAGTATGTGTTACTATAAAACTAATGCCGAGGAAACTAATATAGAGGCTTTCTGACCATGCCCTGAGTTTGTAGTTGTTTAACCAACGCTGTTATTTTCTTCCATTAGTACTGCAAAGCTACTAAAAATTAATAAACCAATATGACAGTGTCCTTGTGATTAGCATTGCCACTATGGAGATGTTGCAAAAGCTTTTATACTTTCCCACCTATATCCCATCCCACATGACCATGGGTGAAAATCCCTTAGCTCTGTGCTACAGCAAACAGGTACACAGGTTTTATTTCTATATGTATATCTATGTACATATCACGCTTAGCTCTATATATCTTTTTCTTTCTATGTCAATCTATCTACATATTTATCTTAAGGAATTGACAGACTTGATATTTCAGCTCCCATCTGAAGGAAGTCTGGAGACAAAATTCCTTCTTTCTCAGGGGAAATCATGGCCTTTTTTCCTCATGGCCTTCAACTGATTGGATAAGGCATATTCACGTTCTGAGGAGCAGTCTGCTTTACTCAGATTCTACTGATCTAAATTTCAATTTCATCTAAACATGCCTTCACAGTGACATGTGAACTTGCATTTAGTCAAATATATGGGTATTGTGGACCAGAGAAGTGGACACACAAAATTAACCAATTCCAGCACTTTGGGAGGCGAAGGTGGGCGGATCATGAGGTTAAGAGATCGAGACCATCCTGGTGAGAATCGCTTGAACCCGGGAGGCGGAGATTGCAGTGAGCCAAGACTGAGCCACAAAACTCCAGCCTGGGAGACAGAGCGAGACTCCATCTCAAAAAACAAACAAACAAACCAAAAAAAGAAACCATAACCACCAGCAATTGAGTTCTCTTTGCCATATGTCTGTTAAGTCAAGAAACCCATATTTCTAGGTATCAATCATGTTACTTAAATAACAGTAGGTAGAAATATTGTATACTGGTTATACTTAGAAATCACTTTATTGAAACTTTCTGATAAACATTTTAATGCTTCTTTTTAACTTTTAGGTTATGAGTGAAGAATAAATAAAAGTACTGTGGTAAAATACGATCAATCTTGGAAGGGACCTCACAGCTATGTAATTTAGTCCTCATTTCACAGATGAGGAAATTTTGATAAAGAAAGATAAGCTTTCGATAAGTGATTGTTAGTTTCATCATGGCTTTATTATTGTCCAATCATTTTCCCAACATGACAATTAGTGGAATCAGTGGCTCATTACTGGGGACATATGGCTAGGTTTGCTTTGTTTCATACATGTATTATATTTGTTATGACATTTATTCCTGTTAAAAGGTATATAATATTTGCATGGATCGTAAGACATGTGCTAACAATTCCCTGACTG
Source organism: Macaca thibetana thibetana (assembly GCF_024542745.1). Classification (NCBI taxonomy): domain Eukaryota; kingdom Metazoa; phylum Chordata; class Mammalia; order Primates; family Cercopithecidae; genus Macaca; species Macaca thibetana. The sequence continues at coordinate 164,319,205 of NC_065583.1, read as the reverse complement.
ATTCTAATGATTTTGTTGGTACTTTTCTTCTTGTTTCAGCTCCATATGTCCACTGAGAATTTCTGAATATCACAAATTATAATTGGTGGAAAGCTTTTGTTTTTACCACCTCGATTGAATTTGGCCACTGTGGCAGGTGAATTTTACAAGGCCAAATATTCAACCAAGATTTACTGAGTCCCTAGTTTATATTTGGCAAAAAGAAGTATATTGATTGTTTAAAACATTGATCTTGTCAAAAAGTAGAGAGGAAAAAGACATTACTATTTCTAATAATAATGATCCAATAAAACAATAATTTTTGAATTAGACTTTAATATAACAATTTTAAGTTCCAAAATATAAGAAATATAAATTTCCAAGAAAAATTATTAAATTCAACAGTAAACAAATAACTTTAAATTAAGTCCACAAGCATGAATTGTTCTTCTCCTATCAAACCTGTCAAATAAATTTTTTTTTTTTGAAACGGAAGTTCGCACTGTCACCCAGGCATGAGTGCAGTGGCACGATCTCAGCTTAATGCAATGTCCGCCTCCCAGGTTCAAGTGATTCTCCTGCCTCAACCTCCCAAGTAGCTGGGGCTACAGGCACCCACCACCACGCCTGGCTAATGTTTTGTAGTTTTAGTAGAGACAGGGTTTCACTGTGTTAGCCAGAAAGGTCTCCATCTCCTGACCTTATAATCCACCCACCTCAGCCTTCCAAAATGCTATGATTACAGGCATGAGCCACCGTGCCTGGCCTCAAATAAAAATTTTAATGTGAAAATAATAGCTTAAATGCATTTTTCCTGTATGGCAGATTATTGCACAGTTAATTAACAGTTTTACTATATTTATGTTGCTTACAGCTTCACCAGAGTCACTTCATTTTAACTTACTATTACCCAAATAATTGTATTAATATGCACTTATCTTAAAGTCTATGCCTTAATAAAATTTTATGTATAATTATGTTAAATATTATATGCTGTGTATATGCCAAGCTATATTATTTATGAATATTGGTTCTAATGGCAGCATTTGGTTTGAAGCATCAAACATTTATTTTATATTTTATAATAAACTATAATGATTAGTTTGGAGGAAAAAATGAAAGCATACATTGGTTTAAAGAGCTAAATGTCACACATGTTACATAATAGAATGGTTTTAAGCCAGAGTCAGATGTTTTACAGAATGCTTTTAGGAAATCAAATTTACAGCTAATGGAATTTTGGTAAATAAACTTATAAGAAATAATTACCTGTGAAACATTCACAAAGGAATAAGGATTTGAACCCCACATTTGAGGCAGGATTAGCATCTTGACTCACATTTTAAAAATTAGCCAACAACCTGATTTCACTCAAGAGATGATTGTTCTTTTCATTTGAGATTATTAAAAGGGAAGTATTATTAAACTGTCTGAAAGGGGTTTGAAGATAGAAATTCCCCAAGTTGGGTTTATTTTAAAAACTGTTAGTGGGACTGTAAACTAATGCAACCATTATGGAAGACAGTGTGGTGATTCCTCAAGGATCCCAGCACTTTGGGGGGCCGAGGCAGGCGGATCACGAGGTCAGGAGATCCGAGACCATCCTGGCTAACACGATGAAACCCCGTCTCTACTAAAAATGCAAAAATTAGCCAGGTGTGGTGGCGGGCGCCTGTAGTCCCAGCCACTGGGGAGGCTGAGGCAGGAGAATGGCATGAACCCAGGAGGCGGAGCTTGCAGTGAGCCGAGATCGCGCTACTGCACTCCGGCCTGGGCAACAGAGGGAGACTCTTGTCTCAAAAAAAAAAAAAAAAAAAAAAAAAGAAATACCATTTGACCCAGCCATCCCATTACTGGGTATATACCCGAAGGATTATAAACATGCTACTATAAAGACACATGCACACGTATGTTTATTGTGGCGCTATTTACAACAGCAAAGACTTGGAACCAACCCAAATGTCCATCAATGATAGACTGGATTAAGAAAATGTGGCCCATATATACCATGGAATACTATGCAGCCATAAAAAAGGATGAGTTCATGTCCTTTGTAGGGACATGGATGCAGCTGGAAACCATCATTCTGAGCAAACCATCACAAGGACAGAAAACCAAACACCATATGTTGTCACTCGTAGGTGGAAATTGAACAATGAGAACATTTGGACACAGGATGGGGAATACCACACACCAGGGCCTGTTGTGGGGTGGCGGGAGGGGGGAGGGATAGCATTATGAGATATACCTAATGTAAATGACGAGTTAATGGATGCAGCACACCAACATGGCACATGTATACATATGTAACGAACCTGCAAGTTGTGTACATGTACCCTAGAACTTAAAGTATAATAATAAAAAAAGCTAGCTCAATATTTATACATCAATGTCATCCACCATATTAGCAGTCAAAAGAAGAAAAACCACATTATTGCATCAATTTATGTAGTTAAAGCATTTGACAGAACCCAACACCTACTGTTGACAAACTAGTATTAGAGAGAAACTTCAACTCCATAAAGAGTATCTACAAAAATATCCTACAGTTAACATCATATATAACATACATAACATTGAAAAGGTGAATGCTATCCTGCTATATAGAAAAAATGGTTATGACGCCCACTCTCATCACTCTTATTCAGCATAGGACTAGCCAGTGACATAAGGCAAGATAAGAAAGTGAAATGCACACAGATTAGAAGAGAAGAAATAAAACTACACTATGTGTGCATATGACAGGATTGTTCATGAAGAAATTCCCAAGCTACCCAAAGAATCTCCTAGAACTAATAAGTGAGTTTTGCACAATCATAGAAGGTCAAAACAACTAAGTCAATATTTTGATATATTATCACAGAATATTTTGAAACTAAAAGAATGATTTACAATAGCTTTACATAAATCTAATGAAACATGTAGATGATCTGTATGCTGAAAACTTCAAAATGCTGGTGAAAAACCTAAATATATGAAATGCTAGGTTTAACTCGTTTTCCTTCAATAACCCAGCAAGAATTTTTATAGATATGGTTAAATCTGAAATTATATGGAAATGAAGAAAGAACTGAATCAACATAATTTTAAATTAAGAAGAAAAAAATCAAAGACCATACAACTAGATTTTTAAATTTAGTATATTTCTACAGTGATGGAAAGGGTGTGGTTTTGCAGAGAAATAGACACACAGATCAATGGAACCAATGAAAATTGAGAAATAGAACCACAAATGTAGAATCAACTGAATTTTGAGATAGGCACAAAGAAAGAGAAGTGTTTTCAAAAGTGATGTTGACACAATTATACATCCGTACACAAAAGAATGATTCTTGACATAAGCCTTATACCTTTCAAAAAATCAAATCAAAATAGATAATTGGTACCAATTAAAAATATACAATATAAAACAATTAGAAGACAACACAAGAAAAAAAAAATCTATGTGACCTATGATTAAGCAAGCAGTTTGTGGACTCATAAAATGAAAAGTAATAAATTGGACTTTTTCAAAATTAAAACTATTTGCTCTGCAAAAGACACTATAAGATAACCACACAATGGACAAAAATATTTTCCAATAATATATCCAGCAAAGAACTTGTATTCAGAATATAAAAAGGGTTCTCCAAACTTAACATTAAGAAAACAAATAATCCAATCAGAAAATTAAATACACTTCACCAAAAAGTATGTATAACTGGAAAATTGCTACATGAATGAATATTTAACATCAGTAGGCATTAGGATAATGCAAATTAAAGCAAAAATTAGATATCGTTATGTATCTACTGGAATGGGATAAGTAAATAAATGAATAAATTTGCTCCACCAAGTGCAGATAAGGCTGTGAAGCTCTAGAATCTCTTACATCTTGCTAGTGAAGACACAGATGTGTAGTCACTTGGAAAAAAATGTTGTCTGTTTCTTGGAAAGCTAAACATACAGTTACTACATGCCTCAGCCATTCCATTTTAGCGTACTTATCCTGGAGAACTGAAAATGTATATTCAGAAAAAGAACCTGTACACATATTTCATATCATCTTTCTTAGCAATAGCATCAAAAAAAAAAAATCCCTGATGTCCTTCAGTAGCAGAATGAATAAACAAATTGCAATTCATCCATATAATGGCATATCATTCAGCAAAAAAGGGGAACAATTCATTGATGTGCACAATCTTAATGAATATGAAAACATTATAAGAGAAAATAATCTGTCTCAATGGGTTGCATAGTATATGGTTCCATTTATATAAAATCATCAAAATAACAAGCGATGTTGCCAGAGTTAAAGTGTGGAGGGATGACATGACTATGACCAGGTAACACAGGATTTTCTTTGGGGAGATGCATTGCTTGCCTATTCTGATTGTGGTGGTGGTTGCAAGACTCTACACGTGATAAAATTTTGTTACACACTTCTACACACAAAAAAAGTGCATATAAAAATAATAAATTCTGTATAAGGTCTGCAGCTAACATTATTGTACCAATGCCTATTTTCTGGATTTGATAATTATGCTATGGTTCCTTAAGATGCTATCATTTGGGGAACTTGGTTGAAAGGAAAGTGAGAGCCTTCTCATTATTCCTGCAATTTCTATGAGAGTCTAAAATTATTTCAAAATGAAAAGTTTACAAATAATATACTCAGATGTAATATATATATATGTATATATGTGTGTGTGTATGTGTGTGTGTGTGTATAAACCATGGCATACATAATAATGGGGTAAATGCTAATGGATATTTCCAAGATTTCTATTTTTTTTAAATAGGTGGTGCCATATTGTAATACAGTTTTTTTTTTTTTTAATTTAATTATGTCTTGTTCTGGTTACAAGGTACTGGCTAGAGGCCGGTCAGTTCTCTTCTTGAGCAGTTGATTAAGTCCACACCCAAACCACTTCCTTTATGGGGCTTTCACACTTTTCACATTCCAGGCCTCTATGCACCTGTCCTAATTGTTCTGGGACCAGGTATGACAACTACAGACAGAGCTTTTGTCATAGAGCCCATGACATTATTCAAATTATCCAAGTGTTATGGGCTGTTTTGCATCTCCATTGTGTCCCCCTTAATTTAATATGTTGAATCCTTATGTTGAATCCTTAACCCTTCATACCTGAGAGTCAACTATATTTGGTAATAGGGTCTTTAAGAGGTAACTAAGTTAAGATGAGGTAATTAGGGTGTGTCCTAATTCCATATCACTGGTGTCCTCGTAAAGAAGAGGAAATGAGGCTATATGAACATATAGAGGAAAGATTATGTCAGGGCAGTGGGAGAAGAAGCCAAAAAGAAACTTTCAGAAGAAACCAACCTCACCAACACTTTAATCTTGGACTTCAAGCCTCCAAAATTGTGAGAAAATAAATTTCCATTGTTTAAGCCCCCTAGTCTATGTTAGTTTGTTATGGCAGCCCTAGAAAACTAATGTATCAATCTTCAGAGATCTCAACCATCTAGCTACTAACCTCATTCCACTCAACATATGTGAACTGCCCCTAGCAGCTCCAGCTTGCTGTGACCGTGTCCCTGCATGTGACACCTTGCGTGACCCTATCTGGCAGCCTTCTCTCACTTGGAGCTGTAAGCAGCAAAGACTTCTTCCTTTCATCTCTTCACACACCAGTGTGTTCTGTCCTATTATCAATGAATCGCTAAATTTCAAAAAAACAAATATTAATTTTAAGGTACCCTGTGAAAAGTAAAGAATGTATATTGTAGTACCTAAACAAGTCACTAAAAATGATGCACAGAAGTATCAACAGTAAACTGACAGATATATTACAATAAGATCCTAGAAAATTATTCAAGTTATCCAAGGTAAACAGGGAATAAACAGCCCCTAAATTGTTTAATATTAATGGACAAAACACCCAGTTAAAAGACAGATCCGGCTAATTGTTGTATACATGAGATGCACTTGCAATATACAGACACAAAACAGTAGGAGTAAAAATGGTTGTAAAAATGTACCTACAAACAGTGACTGTAAGAGGCCTGAAATAGCTATATTAATATAAAATAAAGTACAAAGCAGCAAGTGCTACCTGTGATAAAAAATGACATTTCACAATGATAAAAGTGTCAAGTCTATAGGAAGGCATAATAAACTTAAATGTGTATGTACCTAATAACAACTCCTCAAGGTAAAGTTGACAGGATCCAAGGGGACAATAAATTTTTCTTCAATTTTATTTGGAAAAATATGAAATAATGTCTTAGCAATTGATAGAACTACTGAAAAAATTGAGGACAAAGGTGATCAGAACTAAACCTTATGAAGAATTCCACCCTGCAGATTTAGAATACACATTTTTTCATATTTTTGTGGTGGTGTATTTACTAATATAGAACATATATTTTATGACAAAATGGTATCAAATAATTTAAAAGAACTGAAATAACACAGGGTATGTTGACCACAATAGCATTTAGTTAGCTATCAATAAAATATCTTGTTTGAACCTATTTGGAAATTAACATAAAGTTAATAACCAATGGGTAAAAAGTAAATTGTAGAGAGAATGAGCTTTTCATTGATTAGTGTTTGCATGGTATGTCTTTCTCCAACCTTTTCACTGTAACCAATCTAAGTCTTTAAATTTAAAGTGGGTTTCTTACAAATACAGCATAATGAGATATTTTTTAATCCACTCTGGCAATCTGTCTTTTAATTGGTGTATTTAAAATGATTATTAATATAGTTGGATTAATATATACCATGTATGTGAATGTTTTCTATTCATTCCATTTGTTCTTTGTTTCCTTTTTATCTTTTTCTGCCTTCTATGGTTTTAACTGCAAATTTTATATAATTCCATTTTATCTCCTCTTAGCATAGTAACTATACTTCTTGTTTTAATATTTTCAGTAGCTGCCTTAGAATTTCCAGTATCCATTTTAACTAATATAAATTCATCTTCAGATAACACTATACTGCTTCATGTATAATGCAGGTACTTTATAAAACAGTATTCCCAATTTTTCCCTTTTGCTCCTTATAATATTGCTATGATTTATTTTACTTGTTCATATACTAAAAACACCCAATATATTTTTACTTTTATTTCAAAGTTATTTTCAAATTAGTTAAGAAAAAGGAAAATAGATTTCTTCTTTATTTATTCCTTCTACAACTCTCTTCCTTTATGTAGATTTGAGATTTGTAAAAGCTAAATTGCACCAAATACTAGTTAAAAACAGCAAGGAAGACTTTATTTAACCATTACAATAAGGGAGAGTGCTTGAACTCAACTCAGCTGAAGCACAAGGTGAGGCCATCTGTGTTTGCTAATGGCCGCTTATCAAATATTGGCTCCCATTCTCCCATAGATCTGAGAAAGTCTTTATTTCTCCTTCGCTTTTGAAACAGTTTCACTGGACATAGATTATGGGCTACTGGACATTTTTTTCTTTTATCACTTTAAATATTTAACTATCCATTTTTGGGCATTCATAATTTCTGACAGGAGATCCACTGAATTTCTTAGGCATATGCCTCTGTGAGTATGGTGTTTTCCGCTCTCTTCTCCTTTGAGTTACTTTAGGACCTTTGTCTTTGGTGTGCTACAGTTTGAATATGATATTTCAAAATGTAATTATTTTCCCCTTGGTGGTTTTCTTTGAGTTTTCTGGATCCATTTTTGGAGTCTGACATCAGTTCCGGAAATTTCTCAGCTAATATTACTTCAAATATTTCTTCGACTCCATTCTCTCTTTCTTCTCCTCCTGGTGTTCCCACTATGCACATATTACAGCTATTGAAATTTTTCCACAGTATGTGGCTGTTCTGTTCTTCTCCACCCCCCATTCTGTTTCTCTTTTTATTTCAGTTTGGAAGGTTTCTATGCATTTGTTCACATTGTTAAAAACACAATGAATGTACGGTCAAGATTTGTGCATTTCATTTCACATTGAAGACATGAATTTAGCCAGGCACCGTGACTCATTCTTGTAATCCCAGCACTTTGGGAGGCTGAGGCAGGAGGATTGCTTCAGCCCAGGAGTTCAACACTATCTTGGACAATATGGTGAGACTTGTCTCTACCAAAAAAAAGTTAAACAGTATTTTTTAAATAAGAAATTAGCTGGGTGTGGTTGTACATGCGTGCCTGTGGTCCTAGCTACTTGAGAGACCGAGGCGGGAGGATTGCTTGAGCCTGGGAGGTGGAGGCGGCAGTGAGCCATTATTATGCTACTGTAATTCAGTCTTGGCCACACAGCAAGATGCTGTAAACCCCATCTCTACTAAAAATACAAAATTAGCCAGGTGTAGTGGCGTATGCTTGTAATCCCAGCTTCTTGGGAGGCTGAGGCAGGAGAATCACTTGAACTCGGGAGGTGGAGGTTGCAGTGAGCCGAGATCACACCACTGCACTCCAGCCTGGGTGATAGAGTGAGACTCAGTCTCAAAAAAAAAAAAAAAAAAAAAAAAAAAGGAAAAAAAAAAAAAATTTATAATAAATAAATTGTGAACTCTAATTAATAATATAATGTTGGAGTATTTAAGGGAAAGTAAGTTAATTTCTGCTACTATTTGTGTAATTCTTTGAAAGAGTGGGACAATTGATAGATTGGCAGTGGCAGATGGATGGAAGGATATGGGATAAAACTAGTAGAGTAGAATTCTATTTGTAGAATTTCCATGGTGAGCAGATGAGCATTCACTATAAAATTATTTTAACTTTTTTGTATACTTGAGATGTCCCTAATAAAATGTTTGAAAAATATACAATTGCTCAAAATCTCCTGAGGACCATAATTGAACTAAATGAGGCAATAAAATAGTGAGGAAAATGTTGACCAGAGAACACATATCAATCTGCCCCTAGATAGGCCGCACTTATTTTTGTGCAAAAAATATTATTTGTTATTAACCTAAACTCTAGTTTTGTTATTAACATAAACACTAATTTAAGGTCAGACTCAACAAAGCCTCTCACATTTGAAATAAAATAATTTTAACTTAATACAGTAATAGAGCTTTAAATCACCAGTGAGCACGGCAAAACATATCAAAAATGTCAATGAGGATAAAAAAGATTACATGGTGATATTTAAAAAACAGAAATTAATTGTATGACTGTTGAAGTTAATGACTTTGTACTAGAGGGAGCTCAATGATTTAACAGACTATTTTGTGTTCTTTATCACATTATATAGGGTGATAAACTACAAACTTGAAAGGATTCTCTTTTATTTTTTCTCCTTATCAGTGCCATAAACATGCATTCTAATAGTGAGTATTTTCCTTTTGATAAAGTGGCAAATGAAAAGTTTTGTATTAAGTCCAGAGATAGATCAGCACGTATCAAATGAGTTAATCTGCATCTGTGTCGCTTCGCTTTGATATGTTATCCGACCATCCTGACCTCAAGCAGACATGTTCCTGCTGATCCTTCTGGTTGTCTGATCCTCAGAACTTTTTTCTCTGTTATTTCTTTAAATCCCTCTAGCAGTGGGTGCATATAATCACAGATTTCCTTGTGGCTATTTTTGGTTTCTAATCTATCTTTCAGTTTGGGCACAGCTTTATTCTTTGATATTCTATTTACAGCTGCCTAGAGACCATCACCCTTTGAATGTCACCAGGTAACTTGTGATTCAAAATTTTTTTACACCAACTCTACTACACAGCCTTGATATCACTTTTTAAACGAGACTAGAAATCTCACAGCCCTTTACACTTTTCTCTCTGTTCTTTGTTTTCTTCTATCTGATTCTCTCTATGGCATATTCTTGTTTTTCTTCAAGTTTCTCTGTTATGTGGATTTTTCCTCATGTTACAATCATTATGAGGTCGATTCCATGCCCCTAGAACAATCAACTATTTGAGTTCATCTAACAAAAAGAGCATATAATTTTGAAAGTATATCCACATACCTTCTCTAAGATTCAGAACATCTTTTTATAAAGTAGGAACAATACTGATACTAATGAAAGCAAAAATATACACGGTTGACAATGGAACCTGAAATATATTGTTTATAAGGAGTTATAATGGCAAAATTTTCAATCATGGCCCCTAGGTAGACATTTTTGTTGGACGGCAAGAATGTTTTGTCAAGTATGTTTCTGGCTCATGAGAACCGGCAATATTTATATATGAACCAATCAAAGTTTTCTGGGTTTAAATCATCTTTCTTTTATTTCACTATAGGAAAAAAACAAAAAGATGTTAATTATGTGACAGTTCTTAGAGAAAAAAGGTAAAGCAAAGAGCCAGATTATTTTATTTTCAGAGAATATAAAAAGAAACAAATCTCTGTATGAAATTTTTAAAGTTCATTATAGAAAATATGAGTAAAAGGAAATCTTCTCATACTTCTATTGCAGATAAAAGTCCTCTTTGTATGCATTTTTGTGATTTAACAAAATTAGCACATTACTGGATAGCTAATTTGCTATCTTTCAAGTTCTTTCAAAATTAACATCATGTAATAAGCATTTTTCCATCCATTAACTAATCCTCATAAGCATAATATAATGTATTTTATATGATAAATTATGCTTCGTGATCTAATTGATCTTGTTAATATTTTTATATTTGAGTTTTTTCAATTTTGTAATATTGTTTAAAAAGTTTTTATTTAATTTTTAGTTTTGTGGGCACATAATAGATGTATGTATTTATGAGGTACATGAGATGTTTTGATGCAGGCATGCAATTCATAATAATCACATCCTGGAGAATGGGGTATCCATACCCTCGAGAATTTATCCTTAGTGTTGCAGACAATTCAATTATACTCTTTTATTTTGAAATGTACAATTATAGTATTATTGACTATAGTGACCCTGTTGTGTTACTTTTTGTAGGTCTTATTCATTCTTCTACTTTTTTTATACCCATTAATCATCCCCTTTTTCTCCCTACCCTCACAGTACCCTTCCCAGCCTCTGGTAATCACCATTCTACTCTCTATCTCCATGGGTTTAATTGTTTTGGTTTTTAGATTTCACAAATAAGAGAGACCATGCAATGCTTGTCTTTCTGTGCCTGGTTTCATTTAACATAATTATCTTCATTTCCATCCATGTTGTAGCAAATGACAGGATCTCATTCTTTTTTAAATGGCTGAGTAGTACTCCATTGTGTATATATGCCACATTTTCTTTAACCACTTATCTGTTTATGGACACTTAGGTTGTTTCACAATCTTGGCTATTGTGAAGAGTGCTGCAACAAAGATGGGAATGCAGGTATCTCTTCAATATACTGATTTTCCTTCTTTAGGGTATATAGCCAGCAGTTAGATTGCTGGGTCATATGATAGCTCCAATTTTATTTTTTTGAGGAACCTCCAAATTGTTCTCCATGGTGGTTGTAATAACTTAAATTCCCACCAACAGAGTATGAGGGTTCCCTTTCTACACATGCTCACCAGCATTTTTTACTTCCTGTCTTTTAGATATGAGCCACTTTAACTGGGGTAAGATGATAGCTCATGGTAGTTTTTATGTGCATTTCTGATGATAAATGATGTTGAGCACTTTTTCATATGCCTGTTTGTCATTCTGTATGTCTTCTTTTGAGAAATGTCTATTCAAATCGTTTGTCCATTTTATAATCAGATTATTAGATATTTTCCTATAGGGTGGTTTGAGCTCCTTATATATTCTGATTATTAATCTCTTTTCAGATGGGTAGTTTGCAAATAATTTCTCCTAGTATGTGGGTTATCTCTTCACTTTGTTAATTCTTTTCTTGGCTGAGCAGAAAATTTTTTTCTCAATGTGATCTTATTTGTCCATTTTTGCTTTGGTTGCCCATGCTTGTGAGCAAAGTTAGTCAAGAAATTTTTGCCCAGGCCAAGGTCCTGGAGATTTTCCCTAAGGTTTTCTTGTAGCAGTTTCATAGTTCATGGTCTTGGATTTAAATCTTTAATCCATTTTTATTTTATTTTTGCATAATGTGAGAGGCAGGGGTTTAGTTTTATTCTTCGCCATATGGATCATACGGATATCCAGTTTTCCCAGCACCATTTATCGAAAAGACTGTCTTTTCTCCAGTATATGTTCTTGGCACCTTTTTTGAAAATGAGTTCACTATAGATGTTTGATTTGTTTCTGGGTTTGCTACTCTTTCCATTAGTTTACGTGTCTACTTTTATGCCAGTACCATGCTATTTTGGTTACTATAGATTTGTAGTATAATTTGGCATCAGATTATGTAATTCCTCTTTTTTTTTCTTTTTTTTTTTTTTTTTTTTTTTTTGCTTAGGATAGCTTTGACTATTCTGAATCTTTGTGGTCCCATGTAAATTTTAGGATTTTCTTTATTTCTGTGAAGAATGCCATTCATAATTTGATAGAGATTAGATTGAATCTGTACATTGTTTTGAATAGTATGGACATTGTAATAGTATTGATTCTTCCAATCCATGAACATGGAATATCTTTACATTTTTTGTGTGTGTTCTCTTAAATTTCTTTAATCAGTGTTGTATAAATTTCATTATACTAAGATTTTTTACTTCTTTGATTAGGTTAATGCCTAGGTTGTTTATTTTATTTTTGGCTATTTAAATGCAATCACTTTTTAAATTTCTTTTCAGGTTGTTTGCTGTTGTCATAAATATGGGCTACTGATTTTTGAATGTTTATTTTGTGTCCTTCAACTTTACTGAATTTGTTTATAAGTTCTAATAGTTTTTTTTTTTTCTTTTTTGAGATAGAGTCTCACTCTGTTGCCTAGGCTAGAGTACAGTGGCTCAGTCTCAGCTCACTGCAACCTCCTCCTCCCAGGTTCAAGCAATTCTCCTGCCTCAGCCTCCCAAGTAGCTGGGACTACATTTGTGCACCACCATGCCTGGCTAATTTTTTTCTATTTTTAGTAGAGATGGGGTTTCCCCATATTGGCCAGGTTGGTCTCGAACTCCTGACCTCAAGCGATCCACCTGCTTTGGCCTCCCAAAGTGCTGGGATTACAGGCGTGAGCCACTGAGTCCAGCCCTAATTGGTTTTTTTTTTAAATGAAGTCTCTAGTTTTTTTTTTGTTTTGTTTTGTTTTTTTCCAAATATAAGATCATATCTGCAAACAAGGATACTTTGATTTCTCGCTTTCCAGCTTGGATGCCCTTTATTCTTTCTCTTATCTGACTGCTCTAGTTAGAACTTTCAGTATTATGTTGAATAACAGTGGTGAAAGTGGGCATTCCTGTTGTGTTTCAGATCTTAGAGGAAAGGCTTTTAGCTTTTCCCCATTCAGTATAATGTTAGATGTGGATCTGTTACATGTGGCTTTCATTATGTTTAGATATGTTTCTTCTATACCCAGTTCTTTTAGAGTTTTTATCACAAAGGGATGTTGAACTTTATCAAATATTTTTTCAGCATCAATTAAAATGATAATATGGTTGTTGTCCTTCATTCTGTTGATATGATGTATCACATTGATTGTTTTGCATATGTTGAAACATCCTTGTATCCCAGGGGTAAACCCCACTTGGTCATGATGAATGATCTTTTTAAGGTATTATTGAATTTGATTTGCTAGCATTTTGTTGAGGATATTTGCATCAATATCTATCAGGGATACTGGCCTGTAGTTTTCTTTTTATGGTATTTGTCTTGTTTTGGTATCAGGGCAATACTGGCCTCATGGAATGAGCTTGGACGTTATTCCTCCTCCTCTATTTTCAGGACAGGTTGGGTATTAGTTCCTACTAAAAAGGAACAGAATAGGTGGGTATTAGTTCCTATTAAAAAGGTTTGGTAGAATTCAGCAGTGAAGATACTGGGTCCCAGGCTTTCTTTACTAGAAGACATTTTATTAACATTTCAGTCTTGTTATTTCCTATTGATATGTTCAGGTTTTGGATTTCTTCCTCGTTCAATCTTAGTAGGTTAGATGTGTCTAGAATTTTGTCCATTTTTTCTATATTTTCCAGTTCATTGTCATTTAGTTGATCATAGTAGCAGCTATGAATTTTTGAATTCTTTGAATTTTTGTAGTATCAGTTTGTAATGTCTCCTTTTTCATCTCTGATTTTATTTATATGGGTCTTTTCTCTCTTCTCTCCTTTTTTCTTTTTCTTTTTCTTTTTTTCTTTTTTTTGAGACGGAGTCTTGCTCTGTTGCCCAGGCTGGAGTGCAGTGGTGTGATCTCGGCTCACTACAAGCTCCACCTCCTGGGTTCAAGCCATTCTCCTGCCTCAGTCCCTGAGTAGCTGGGACTACAGTTGCCCGCCACCATGCCTGGCTAATTTTTTTTTTTTTTTTTTTTTGGTATTTTTAGTAGAAATGGGGTTTAATCACATTAGCCAGGATGGTCTCGATCTTCTGACCTCATGATCCGCCTGACTCGGCCTCCCAAAGTGCTGGGATTACAGGTGTGAGCCACCGCACCCAGCCTCCTTTTTTCTTAGTGGGGCTACAGGTTTGTCAATTTTGTTTAACTTTTCCAAAAAACCTTTTTGTTTCAATGATGTTTTGTATCATTTTCTTCATTTCAATTTCATTTATTTCTGCTTTGATTTTTATTATTTCTTTTGTTTTAATAATTCTAGGTTTGATTTGCTCTTGCTTTTCTAGTTCTTTAAGCTTCATTGTTAGGGCATTTATTTGAATTTTTCTTCTTTTCTGATGTGGGCTATTACAGTCATAAACTTCTCTCCTAGTACTGCTTTTGTTATATTCCATAGATTTTGATATGATGTGTTTTTCTTATTTTTTTCAAGAAATTTTTTAGTCTCCTTCAAAATTTCTGCATAGACCCAGTGGTCAGAAAGAAGCATACTGTTTAATTTTCATCTATTTACATAATTTCCATAATTCCTCTTGTTCTTGCTTTGCAGTTTTATTCCATTGTGGTCAGAGGATGTGCTTGGTATTATTTAAGTTATTTAAAATATTTCAAGTCTTGTTTCATGACCTATCATATAGTCTGTCTTTGAGAATGATCCATGTGCTGCAACAAATAATGTACATTCTGAAGCTGTTGGATGAAATATCTTGTAAATATCTATTGGATTCATTTGGTCTATAGTGCAGATAAAGTCCGATGTTTGTTGATTTTCTATCTAGAAGTTCTGCCCAATGCTGAAAATGAGGTGTTGAATTCTCCAGCTATTATTGTATTGGCATCTATCTCTCTCTTTAGCTCTGATAATGTTTCTATGCCTAAGGGCTTCAGTGTTGGGTGCATATATATTTATAGTTGTTATATCCTCTTGCTAAATTCACCCCTCTATCATTTTATAGTGTCCTTCTTTGCCTCTTCTTATACTCTTTGTCTTTCATCTGATATAGGTATAGCTATTCCTGCTTGTTTTTGGTTTGCATAGACATGGGATATCTTTTTCCATCCTTTTTTTTTTTCAGAATATGTGTGTCTTTGTAGGTGACGTGTGCTTCTTTTAGGCAACAGATTAATGGTTCTTGCCTTTTTAATTTTTTTATAAAAAAATTCAGCTACTCCATTGGAGACTTTGGTCCATTTACAGTCAATGCTATTATTAACAAGTGTACGTTCTCCTACCATTTTGATATTTGTTTTCTGGTTGTTTTGTCATCTAATCATCCATCTTTCCTTCTGTCTTCTTTTTCATGAAGGTAGTTTTCTCTGGTGATATGATTTAGTTTCTTGCTTTTTATTTTTTGTGTATCTGTTGTATGGCTTTTGGTTTGAGATTGCCATGAGGCTGGAAATTCTATCCTGTAACCCATTATTTTAAGCTGATAGCAACTTAACTTTGTTTCCATAAAAAACCTAAAAAGCAAAAAGAAAACTAATAAAAACTCTACACCTTAACTTCATTCCTCACTTTTAAATTTTGTGTTGTTTCTATTTATATATTGTACTGTTTATATCTTGAAAAGTTGTTGTCATTATTATTTTTATTGGTTCTTCATTTAGCCTTTTGACAGTTACAGTGTTACAATGTTTTGTGTTTTTCTGGGTACTTATTATTACCAGTGAGTTGTTTACCTTCAGATGATTACTTATTGCTCATTAATGTCTGTTCTTTCTGATTAAAGTACTCCCTTTAGAATTTCTTGTAGGACAGGTATAGTGTTGATGAAATCCCTCACCTTTTGTTTGTCTGGGGGAAATCTTTATTTCTCCTTCATGTTTGAAGGATATACCAGTATATCTGGAGTATTCACCAGATATACTATTCTAGGGTAAAGGTTTCTTTTTTTCTTCTTCTTCAGCACTCTAAATATGTCATGCCACTCTCTTCGGGTCTGTAACATTTCCATTAAGAAGTCTGCTGCCAGACATATTGGAGCTTCATTGTATGTTATTTGTTTCTTTTCTCTTCCTGCTTTTAGAATATTTTATCTTTGATATTTGGGAGTTTGATTATTAACTGCCTTGAGGTAGTCTTTTTGTTAAATCTGCTTGGTGTTTCACAACATTCTTGTACTCGGACATTGATATCTGTCTAGATTTGAGAGGTTCTCTGTTATTATCCCTTTGAATAAACTTTCTTCCCCTGTCTCTTTCTTTACCTCCTCTTTAAGTCGAACTCTTAGAATTGCCCCGTTGAGGCTGTTTTCTAGATCCTGTAGCCATGTTTCATTGTTTTTCATTCTTTTTTGTGTTTGTATATCTCTTCTGACTGTGTATTTTAAAAGAGCCTATCATTAAGCACAGTAATTCTCCCTCTGTTTGGTCAAATCTGTATTTTAAAACTCCGGTGCACTCTTCAGCATGTCTATTGCAATTTTCTGCTCCAGAATTTCTGCTTGAGTCTTTTTAAGTACTCGATCTCTTTGTTAAGTTTATCTGATAGAATTCTGAATTCTTTCTTGGTGATACCTGGAATTTCTTCAAATTTCCTCAAGATGGCTATTTTGAATTCTCTGTCTGAAAGATCAGATATCTCTTTTTCTCCAGGATTGCTCCCTGGAGCCTTATTTAGTTCTCTTGATGAAGTCGTGTATTCCTGGATTGTTTTTTTTTTTTCTTTTTTTTTTTTTGAGACGGAGTCTTGCTGTGTCGCCCAGGCTGGAGTGCAGTGGCGCAATCTCGGCTCACTGCAAGCTCCGCCTCCCGGGTTCACGCCATTCTCCTGCCTCAGCCTCCCGAGTAGCTGGGACTACAGGCGCCCGCCACTGCGCCTGGCTAATTTTTTCTATTTTTAGTAGAGACGGGGTTTCACCATGGTCTCGATCTCCTGACCTTGTGATCCGCCCGCCTCGGCCTCCCAAAGTGCTGGGATTACAGGCGTGAGCCACCGCGCCCGGCCCTGGATTGTTTTGATACTTGTAGATGATCGTCTGTGTCTGAACATTAAATAGTTAAGTATGTATTGTAGTCTTCACTGTCTGGGCTTGTTTGTACCCTTCTGTGGAAAGGCTTTCCAGATATTCCCAAAGAAGACTTGGGCATTGTGATGCAAGCTGTGTCTGCTTTAGGAGGCACCCCAAGCCCAATAATGCTGTGGTTCATGAAGACTCATAAAATTACTGCCTTGATGATCTTGGACAAGATCTGAGAGAATTCTCTGGATTACCAGGCAGAGACTCTTGCTCTCTTCGCTCACTTTCTCCCAAACAAATGGAGAAACTCTCTCTAGTTTCTGAACCACCTGAAGTTGGGGTGGAATGACACAATCACCCTGGTGGCCATCACCACTACAACTGTGCTGAGTCAGACCTGAAGCCAATACATCACTGGGTCTCACACAAGGCCTGCTGTAAGTACTCCCTGGCTGCTGCCTGTGTTCACTCAAAGCCTTGGGTCTCTATTGTCAGCGGGTAGCAAAGCCAGCCATTCCTGTGTCCTTCTTTTCAGGGTGGCGAGTTTGCCAGGAACCCGGAGGGTCCTGAGGTGCTGTCAGGGAGCCAGGGTCTGTATTCAAATACCTTAAAAGTCTACCTGGTGTTCTGTTGTACTGCCGCTGAGCTTGTACTCAAACCACTAGATGCTGACCTTCCCACTCTTTTGTTCCCTTTCCAAAGGCAGAGGAGCCTCATCCCATGGCCATCACCACTGCAGGCCCATGGAGAATACCTCCATACTACTGCTGATGTTCCCTTGAGGCTCAAGGGCTCTTCAGTCAGCTTGCAGTGAATGCTGCCTGGCCCAGCACTCACGCTCCAGGGCATTGGGGCCCCTTTCGCCCAGGGCAGTTCGAGACATGCCATCCAAGGGCCAAATTCTGGAATCAGAGACTCCAAGAACCCACATGGTGCTCTACAGCTCTGTGGTCGAGCTGGTACCTAAAGTGCAAGACAATGTCCCCTTTACTTTTTCCTCAACTTTTCTTAAGCAGATAGTGTTTTGCCTCATAGCCACCACAGCTGGGAATGTGCTGAGTCTCACTTGAAGCCAGCTGATCTCAGATTCTCACCCAAAGCCATTAATGCGGTTCCTGGGTATCAGTGCTTGTTATTCAGGGCCCAAGGGCTCTTCAGTTAGCAGGCGAAAAATGTTGCCAGGACTGGGTCCTTTCCTTCAAGGCAGTGGTTTCCCTTCTGACCCGAGGTGAGCCTAGTATTGTTGTCTGGGAGTGATGCCCAAGGGCCAAGAAAAGGGATATCACGACTCTGACAGGTGCCCTATCCTGCTGTGGCTTAGCTGGTATGCAAAATGCAAGAAAAGGTCCTCCCCACTCTTTTGGTTTCCTCTCCTTAGGCAGAAGGAAGGGGTTGCTTTTTAAGCTGTAAACTGTGCAGCCTCGGCTTAGGGGTAGCGTGATACCAGCATTACCTTAGCAACCCTGGCTTGTGTCTCAGTAAGTCACATGCCCCGCTCACTCTAGTATCTCTGGGCCCAGTTCAGCACTAGGACTCACCTAGTTATTACAGTCCTTGTGGCATAGACTGCCTTTCTAGTTTATTTTATTTAGATCCTCAGAGTACTTTAGCCCAGTGGTGAAGCTTGCAGAATTCAAATTTCAACTGCTGGGATTGACAATTTCTCTCTGGCGAGGGCTGCTTAAATGCTCCCTCTGTGGGCTGGCATCAGCTGAGTTTGTTCTGGTTTTCTTTTCTGCTATAACAGGACAGCATTGAGTTTAATGCCTCACAATTACTGGGCTCTCCCTCCCCCAGCCCAATTAAAGGCTCTCTGTACCATTCTGCTGCTGCCAGGTGGTGTCAGCAATTCAAAACTGTTTTGCTTCCCTCTTCAGCGCCTCTTTCAGTGATAGGACAGTAAAACCAGGTACTGTGAGTGCTCAGCTGACTTTTCATATCTACGAAGGTGTTTTCTTTTGTATGTGTAGATAGTTGTCAAATTACTACCCTTTTGGTGAGGGAAACAATTGATGGAGCCTTCTATTCTACCATCTTGCTCCACCTCCACCATGTGCTAAAAAGTCATTTTATTTCAATAATTACATGTTATATCAGACAAAGTCTTGTGGTGCTTTATCATTCAGAACTTTGTGAAAACAACACAAGCCATTAATGACAATGAAGAGACCCACATCATGACATGAATATGATACTTTAAAGATTTGTTACAAACTCCCACTTTCTGTCACACCATTACACTAAGAAAAGGTTTAGATCCTTTAGGTGGTATGCAAAGTAATGGACTTCCAGGGCTTTTACTCCCTAATCTTTGGAACCTGTGAATATGTTACCTTACAGGGTAGAAAGTAACTTTGCAGGAGCAATAAAGGATGAACTGGAAATGAGAGATTATTCTGAATTATCCAGGTGGGTCCCACCTAATCACATGGGTTCCTAAAAGTGGAAGAGGAAGGCAGAATTTTGGGTTGGAGAGATGCAACAGAAGAAGAGAAAAGGTGGGAGTTGAGAGAGATTCAAAGGGTAAATGAGACTCAACTGTCATTGCTGGCTTTGAAGAGGGAGGATGGTAGCCATAAGCCAAGGAAGTTGATGGTTTCTATAAACTTAGTTCAGGCCTCGGCTTAAAGTCAGCGAGAAAATGGGGATCACAGTCTTAAAACCACAAGGAACTAAATTCTGGAAACCACCTAAATAAACAAGGAAATAGATTCTCCCTTAGAGCCTCCAGAATGAAGCATTACCAACATTACCAATGTCCCGATTTTAATCTGTTGAAATTATTATTATTATTATTATCTTTCAACATACATAACTGTAGATAATAAATTCATGTTGTTTTAGCCCACTAAGTTTGTGGTAATTTGTTGTGGTACTATTAGAAAACTAATATATTAAACCTACTATGTTAACAATAATAATGATATAATTACAGTAATCATAATAGTTTACTATTTTTATTGAGCACTTACTATGCCCCAGTCTGTGTATAAGTATAGTAATTATATTAATTCAATTCATATTTAGATTCTATGAGTTAGACTTAAATATCATAGATGTGAGGAAACTGAGGTGCTAAATGGTTAAGTAACTCATCCAAAGGCATTTCATTAAAAGTACCATTAAAATCAGCAATGTCAGCATGTTTTTAATTTTACCTTGGATGTAGTTATCATAATTTTTATTTGTAAGCAATTGATAACATGACATAATATGTTTAAAGCTTTGAAGCATAACTATTAAACCCAAAATCAATGAGTTATTGACATGCATCAAGATGTAACTTTTAAATCTCAATTTATGTACTGTTTTTATTTTAATTTCCTTATTTCTAAAATCAGCCTGCATTTAGCAGCTATTCTATTTTTTGTATGTTCATTTCTGATTTATTTTAAAAAAATACTTATAAAAATGCTTATAACAAATTAATGGATTAAAATGGAAAACATTTGTGGGCAATATTTATTAATTCTTTGAACTTCTGAGTCTCATGTGCTCCAAATCACACAGTAAACTTTCACCACAAAAATTATTTTTAGAGATATTCCTTGACCATAAGATAAGATCTTCTTCTAATTTAGTTGAATTAAAGTGACCTTGCAAAAAAAATTGCCTGCACATTTGTAGTATCTACAGATTTACTTCATTTGAATTATGGGAAATAATCTCCATAGAAACTCATTGCCTGAAGCCCTACTTCTCAAAACAAAAGCAAAATCACATAGTCTCTCTCAGAAAAAGTCTCCCCTATGCCAGCCGGGATGGCTTTTTGGGAGGGAGAGAGCACTAGAGAGGAGAAGATCAGAAAAGCCAACCCCTCTCCATGCTTCTTGGGTTTGGAGGAGTGACTGTGCATACCCTCTGACCCTACACAGTCAGAGGCTTGGAAAAAGAAGAGGTAAGTATTGGATAAGTAGCTCACCTTAAGAAACTGGGGTACAGTTGCCCTACCCACCTGGGGAGCTTCCACAGAAAAACGCTATGTGACCAGGAGAAAGAGGTCTGCCAAATACCTTTGCCTAAATATCCTTGAATTTAGAGTGCCAGGACCAGTGGGCAAGGGTGGCCTGCAGCAGTGGCAGAGGTAGGAGGTCAGGGTGCTGGATGAGTAGAGGATGAAGGATGTGATCAGTGCTCAAGTGGGCACTTCGCTGGCAAAAACAATACTAAGCATTGAGTTACAGCAACTAACATTTCAGCCCAAATAGCCAACAGGGCAAACAATACTCAGTGGGATGACAGACACAGCTCTGGAGACGAATATAAGGAGGAACTAGCACAAAGTCAGCTGGTTCTTCTTAATACAGTGCCACTGACATTGAATTCTATTTTAGGAATAGGGAAGAGGAGGTTGGAGAACAAATTAATACAAATTAACATGTTTCTAAAAGACCATCTTTAAATAATCTTATAAGATTAACTTCAAACTAATTTGGTTACGTATTTATTTTGTTTCTTCTTATCAGTAAGAGTCAGGTCAGCGGAAAGTTCAGACTAGTCAGAGATAAGAGTAGCTCCACTTTTTTCAGACATCCGTCCTGTACTGGAAGTTAAATTTGAAACTCTATTATATGATATCTGGAAGTTTGCATTTTATTAACTTAAGCTTTGTGTACCTACAATGATACTATGTTCATGGAGGAAAATATCTTTTGGGAAAATAATAATTGCTGGAATTCTTTTCATCATTTACTCGATGCCATAGACTATTCTAGTACATATATTGTCTTTTAAAAAAATCCTATAACAACCCTACAAAATCACTCTTCAGCTGTTGCAAATGAGAAAACTCTGGAACAGAGGAGGTAAATAATCTGACAAGGATCAGCATTTTAATAGAAGGT
Source organism: Macaca thibetana thibetana (assembly GCF_024542745.1). NCBI lineage: Eukaryota > Metazoa > Chordata > Mammalia > Primates > Cercopithecidae > Macaca > Macaca thibetana. Next base: position 164,297,159 of record NC_065583.1, on the reverse strand, counting down.
GGAATCAGGATTCTGGACCGAGGAGTCTGAATCTAGAAGCTGAACTCTGAAGTCATAAGTTGTACTTATATCCCAGGAAGTAAAATTACATAGATCAGTTGTGAGTGAAAAATATGGAAACAAGAAAAACATGCTTAAATATAATTTCCCCTTTTTAACCTACCATTGGAAAAAGAAAGAGAGCTGTTGATTGACTGGTTCCCTTTTCTCACTCAAGGTATTTTATCAAAAAATAGCTCAGCTGGCTGGATATATAAAAGTCAGTTCCAAAATATGTTCTATCTTTTCCTATTCACAGGAAGCTACTTACACTGCTTTACTGCTAACAAATCAAAAATTGGTCTCAGACAAACAGTCAGCCAGAAAATATCCTTCTTCCTTTTTAGCCAGAGAGTGAGTTATGGAGTATTGATTCTTCCATACAATCCAACTAAATCTTATAGTCAAATGTTTGTGACACAACAAAATTTAAAGATAACTTCTTTATATACAATTATTGTGGCTCATTAGGTGATAAAAAGTCATTTTCATTAGTGATTATGGAAAGGGATGTTTGTGCACTACTGTAATAATAACTCAACTGTCGGCAGGATAATTATTAGTGTGGACCCATCATTTTATCTTTCACAACAATTAATGGTCCATGAGGCCAGCAGCTTAGACCTGCCGCAGACAACTGCAGTTTCTGAATATTTGTTCCTCTGACGTCTTCAGATGGGGAAGTTGGGATGGTGGGTGGGGGAAGAAAAGGAAAATATAACAAAGGAAAATCAGAAAACATGAGATATTCTTTCCCAAATATCCTCTTTTAGGTTTCAGAAATAGTTTGTGCCTCGTCTAGGTCTTCTTTCACTATTCTCTTAAATTTACTTATTCAAGGTAAAGAGTCAGGCCTCCAAGACACCTGATGAGTTTCGTAACTAAATTCAGGCAGTGCATTGAGACCCTACTGACAATATGCAGCCGTGGCTGTGTCTTATTCTATGATACGCATTCTTTTTTTTTTTTATAAGGACACCATCTGGTTCCTACTAAAGTGGGAGCAAAACTTTGAGCACACGTAGAAATAAATATAGGAATAATAGATACTGTGCACTATTAGAGAGTGGAGGGAAAAAGATGGGTTAAAAAACTACCTATTAGGTACTGTGCTCACTGCCAGGGTGACAGGATCTCTACTCCAAACTCCAGCATCATGCGCTATTCCCATGCACCAAATCTATACATGTACCCCCTGTATCTAAGAGTTACAACTAAAAAAATTTTTTTTTCAGATAAAAGGAATAAAATGTTTAGGCAAAGCTTAATTTCCACTTTACAAAACATTATTTTGATTATTAAATTTAATGTTGTATTTCAAATATGTACTTTGTGGCTCCTCGAAGATTCCTGTTTGTTAGATCTTTCAACTCTTGACCTCCAGTGCCTCATGGGCAGGAATGAGCAGAGAGTCCAAGACCTTGAGTTATTTCTGGAAGGACAACCACCCACTTCTCCCACCCACGTTCACCTCTCACCCCCTTTTCTGTCTTGAGGCCACTAGGATTGGTTTCAACGTGGATATTAACTTTATCTTAGTCATCAAAGAAGCCCAGGACTACTGGATCTTCTTCACCCCAAACTCCTTACTTGTCAATATAACCCAATATAATCTCTTTGGTGATCCCCTACAATAATTTCCCATCCTTTCACCAACACCTCAAATCCTTCCTATTGCTCATGGAACTCCTGGCCTGTCAGCAGCAAAATCTCCAGAAGACTCATCTGTTCTCTGAGTATCCCCTTTCCTTTCTGGCTCTACAAGGAAAACAAAACTCTATGCAAGGAGTCACTGACCCCTGCAGTCTTCTCCGCTGGGAGCTTTTTTTCTCCTGTAAATCTTATAACTTTGATCTGGAGATAGGGTGTCTTCCTTACTGCCTGTGTCCACTTCCAGACAATTCATACCTCTCATTCCTTTAAACACCAGCTATGAATTTAGTAATATCACATTGAACCACAGACATTATCTCCTTCTTGGAGTCATGCACCTAACCTTTATCACTGTCCTATACATTTTCCCTTCTGATGTGTGGTGGCATTATGACTCTTCTTGATGCAATACTCACGATTCAATGTCCTGAGCTTCTCAGTATCTGGGTCTTCTATTTGCTAATACCCCTAGTTCTTGAGTCTATTTAAGCCCTTCAATGCCAAGGTCTTTACTAATAATTCCATCTTCTCATAAAGAAGTGGTCAGAAAGAACTTAGGCAAATTAATACTACCATGTCTATTCACTACCTGCATTTATGCCTGAATTCATGTCTTTATAGTTTGAGTAAACTGCCCTTTCACAGAGCAATGCCTCTGCCATTGTTCTCAAACTCATTTTCCTCACCTACTCATGAACATGGTGCCAGCAGTTCTCCCGGCTCTCTCCTACATCATCATTTTTTCCTCTCTCCTAGTTAATTTCAATCAACATGGAAAATGCTTTCATTTTCCAATCTGCCTTCATTGTTACACATACGACAATCATTCATCCTTTCCAGTGCCACACCATAACAGCTTGGTGCTTTAATGGAGTCAACTGAAAAAAAACTCTAGTTACAGTCATGGGAAACATGAAGTGCACTCCTGCATTTCCATCATCTGTGTCATTCCTGGGATTGTACTCTGGTTACTTCACACCTTACTACTACTACAATTTGCTAGAAAGATACCCAGAATTTCAAGACAAAGATAAATGACTGGATTAGTAAATCTGTAAAATTTGATCAATAACAATGGATTAATAAGCAAGAAAATCTTTTAAAAATGGTATTATAATTAACCATCCCAATGTTTGCTTGGTCAATTCAAAGTTGTTATTCCCCAGAATGACTAACTCTGTCTCCAATCAACAAACTGGCCAGGAAAGAAAAATTGACACTAAGACACAGACAAAGTTAGTCACCCCAGGGTCTCCTATTAGATTTCTTTCATCTTCCCTAAGTTTAATTTAGTCTGTGAAATAAGTAGTTTTTTCTGTTTATAAAAGAGAGATGGATCTCAAGAGCATTATGCTAAATAAGGGAAACCAGATGTAAAAGACTTTATGATTGCATTTACATAAAATATTAGAAAAAGCAAAATGACAGTGACAGCTAGCAAATCAGTGGTTGCCAGGTTTTGGGTATGAGAAAGGAGACTGTAAGTGTAAGAAGTGGACTTTCTGGAAGATGGAAATATTCTACATCATATGGTCATGGTTGTTTTACAACTGCATACATTTTTTTGAAAACATTGGTAAAGTTAAAATAAGCAAATTTTATTATGTGTGAATTATAATTCAATAAAAAACTAAAAAAGTATTTTGTGAATTATATGGCCTCTGTAGAGAGTTCATCTGAAAGGATTAATTTCACCCCAACATTCAAAAATTTCCAAGGATCAGTAAATTATACAACAACAAAAACAGTTGTCTATTAGTCAAATATCAGATACATGTACATTTCACTTCAAAATAAATTATAATAATTTCATCTTTTACAATAAAAATTATATAATCAACACTTGATAAATTTATTTTATAAAAATATACATTTAAAATTTTAGTTTTTAATATGTTTCATATTTTTATTGGTTGCTAATAAAGTTTCCTGAAAAAGTAACAAGGCATTTTTGTATTTTCTAAAACTCAAGATAAAATATTTATACCAATAATTTCTATTCAAATTTCTAAAATTCAGCTCTACTTGTGATACAGTTTGGCTTGATGTCCTGACCCAAATCTCATCCTGAATTGTAATCCCCATGGCATGGACAATGAAGTTCAGACTGAGGTGGTCTCCAATGGAGATGCAGAACTTTTTGGGAAATGGAGCAAAGGTAACTCTTGTTACACTTTAGCAAAGAGACTGGTGGTATTTTGCTTCTGTCCTAGAGATCTGTGGAACTTTGAACTTGAGAAAAATGACTTAGTGTATCTGGCAGAATAAATTCCTAAGCAGCAAAGCATTCAAGATGTCACTTGTTTTTTTCTGAAAGCCTGTAGTCATATGCATTGGCAAAGAGATGATCTGATATTGGAACTTATGTTTAAAAGAGAAGCAGAATATAAAACTTTGGAAAATTTGCATCCTGACCATGCAGTAGAATAGAAAAACCCGTTTTCTGGAGAGAAATTCAAGCTTTCATCTGCAGAAATTTGCATAATGAAGGGAAGTTGAATGTTCATAGCTAAGACAATGGGGAAAATGTCTCCAGGACATTTCAGAGACCTTCATGGCAGCCCTTCCCATCAAAGGCCTAGAGACATAGGAGGGAAAAATGGTTTCCTGGGCCAGGCCCAGGGCCTGCCTGCTCTATGCAGCAACAGGTCATAGTGCCCTGCATCCCAGCTGCTTCAACTCCTGTTGTGGCTAGGGGACAAAGGTGCAGCTCAGGCCATTTCTTCAGAGAGTGCAAGCCCTAAGACTTAGCAGTTTCAACATGGTGTTCATCCTATGAGTGTGCAGAAGACAAGAAGAGTTCAGGTTTAGAAGCCTCCACCTAGATTTCAGAGGATGTATGAAAACACCTGGATGTCCAGGCAGAAGTCTGTGCAGAGGTGGAGCCCTCATGAGGAACCTCTGCTATGGCAGTACTGAAGGGAAATGTGGGATTAGAGCCCCCACACAGAGTCCCCACTGGCTCACTCTCTAGTGGTGCTGTGAAAAGAGGGCAACCATCCTCCAGACTTCAGAATGATAGATTCAATTGCTTGCATGATAGATTCAACCTGCACCATGAGCTTGGAAAAGCCCTGGGCACTCAACACCAGCCCATGAAAGCCTCTGCAGGGGCTGTACCCTGCAGAGCCACAATGGTATATCTCTCCAAGGCCTTACAACCCTAATTCTTTCTTCAGCATGCCCTGAATGTGTGACACGAAGTCAAAAGAGATCATTTTGAAGCTTTAAAATTTAATGAGTGCCCTGCTGGGTTTTGAACTTGCATAGGGCCTGTATCCCCTTTGTTTTGGCTAATTTCTCCCATTTGGAATGGTAACATTTACCCAATGCCTGTATCCCCATTGTGTCTTAGAGGTAACTAACTTGTTTTTTATTTTATAGGCTCGTAGGTGGAAGGGATTTGCCTTGTTTGTCTCAAATTAGATTTTGGACTTGGACTTTTGAGTTAGTGCTGGAAGGAGTTAAGACTTTGGGGGACTGTTGGACAGGCATGATTGTGTTTTGAAATGTGAGAAGGACATGAGATTTGGGAGGGATCAGGGGCAGAATGATATAGTTTTGCTCTGTGTCCCCACCCAAATCTCATCTCAAAGTGAAATTCCCACATGTTGAGGAAGGGACTTGGTAGAAGGTACTTGGATCATAGGGGTGATTTCCCCTATGCTGTTTTCATAATAGTGAGTGAGTTCTCAAAAGATCTGATGGTTTAAAAGTGTTTGGCAGCCCCCCACTCCCTCCTGCTGCCAGGTAAGATATGCCTTGCTGCCCCTTTGCCTTCTGCTATGATTGTAAGATTCCTGAGGCCTCCCAAGTCATGTGAAATTTGAGTCAATTAAACCTCTTCTTTATAACTACCCAGTCTCAGGTAGTTCTTTATAGCAGTGTAGAAATGGACTAATACAACTTGTCAAAAGCAGAAAATGCATTTGAGAAAATTAAACCTCAATCATGATATAAACACTCAGTAATCCAGAAATAGAGGGAACTTCCTCAATTAGATAAAGAGAATCTACATAAACCAACAGCTAACATTACACTTAGTGGTGATAAACTAGATACTTTGATCCTAAGACTAGGAACAAGACAAGATATCCCCCTCACTATTTCTATATAACAACATATAGTATGTCATGGTTAATGAAATAAGGAAACATACAAACAGAGCATACAACATACTGTATGTTCACAAGTAACATAATTGTTTATGTATAATATTCCAAAGAATTAACAAAATAAATTCCTGGAACTAATAGTTATAGCAAGGTTGTAGAAAAGAAGACTTCCATATAAAAGTCAATTGCTTTCTTATATCAGCAATGAACAACTGTTAGTTAAAATTAAAAATGTAAAATTAAATTTACATTAACAATAACAAATTAAATAAATAGATATGAGAATAACAAAAATTTTTCTTAACATTATAAAACTCCAGTGAAAATTATAAAACTCCAGTGAAAATTATAAAACTCCAGTGAAAGAAGTCAAGGAGCAATTAAATGAAGGAGATACATTCTTTGTTCCTAGATTGGAAAACTCAATATTGTTAAGATTTTAATTATTCCCATGTAGATGTATAGATTCCATAAAATCTCAGTTGCAATCTCAGTAAGCTCTTTTATTGATACCAACAAAGTAAATCTAAAGTCTACATAGAAAGATGAAAAAAAAAAAAACAAGATTAGCTAACACTATATTGAACAAGTGCAAAGCTGGAAGACTATCACGACCCAATTTTAAGACTCACCATAAACCTACAGTATCAAGACAGTATCAAGTGTTGAACTGACAAAAGAATGGACAGATAAGTAAATGGAACAGAGTAGAGGGCCTAAAACTAGCCCTAGTCACACATTGTCAACTCATCTTTAACAAAAGGGCAAAAACTATTCAAATGTGAAAGATAATTTATAAATGGTGCTGGAAAAATTGAAAATATGTAGGCAAAAAGAATAAAATTTAGACACTTATTTTACATCTTTCACAAAGATTAACTCCTAGTGGATTGATCATTGACCAGAAATATGAAAGGTAAAACTATATTACTTCTAGAAACCAATGTAGGAGAAGATCTAAGGGACCTTGAGTTTGGTGTTGAGTTTTTAGATACAATACAAAAAGTACAATCCATGCAAGAAAAACATTGATAAGTTGGGCTATATTAACTTTAAAATCTTTTCCTCTGTGAAAGACCCTGTTAGAATCAAAAGAGAAACCCAGATAGGAAGAAAGTATTTGAAAAACACAAGTCTGATAAATGAAGTGTATCTAAATATGGACAAAACATTGTATATGTCAAAATAGCTGAGAGTAAATTTCAAATTTTCAAATCCCCAAAATGATCAGTTTTTGAGGTGGTGGATGTTTTTCTTAGCTTCATTTAATTTTCCCACATTATATTCATAAATTTTAACATTACTTAATACCTCATGAATATTACAACTATAACTTCTCAATTTATAATAAAATAAACAAAACTGCCAGTCATGAATTAAAAGAAAAACTGAGAAACTGAAAACTGGATTGGATCCTAGAACATAAAAAGAACATCCATGTAAAAACTGGTGAAGCAAAGAAGACTGTAAGGTTGTTACAAATACACTCTTGAGACAAACTTTAGACACATCTAATCCCTGCAAGCCTCAACATTTGCATTCATCCTTGAGGGGCTTGTATTGCTCAGTTGTAGCAAGCATCCTTCTAAGTCAGTTTGGAGAGAAACCATCACCCTTGATGTTGAACACCTGACTTGCTTTCAACAAGAATTTTGTCAAATCAGTTTAGCCAGAAATCCCCATCCTCACTCCTGATAATTCCCTGTGAATACTTTTCCATCCTCTGGTCCCTACCCTGCTCCTTGGGTATCCAGCTCCATCTGTCCATGGTGTATTCAGAATTGATCCAAGTTCTATACTGAGGTTTCTTTTCCCATATTGCAATAGTTCTGGTATAAAATCTATTTTTGCTACTTTACTGTCTGGCTCTGGTTTTCTTTAACAATTAGTAAACTATTCTGTATGATACTTAATGGTGAACCCATGACATTATGCATTCCATAGAATTGCAGAACACAAAAAGTTAACTTTTATGTAAACTATGGTATTTAGTTACCAATAAAGTATCAATATTGGTTCATTAATTGTAATAAAGGTCCCACACAAGTGCAAAATATTAATAATGGGGAAATATGTGTGCATGTGAGAAAGGGATAGATATAATAAATCTCTGTACTATCTACTTAATTTTTTGGTAAGTTTAAAGCTATTCTAAAAAATGATGACACCATTGACTTATCTGGAAAAAACGTCTTATCTTTTGATCAAGAGGTGAATTATGTATCTATGCACCCCTAGTATGCAGATGTTGCATAGGCAGTTGTAGCACTATTTCAGAAGAGGGTGCTTAGTTAGAGATAGAGATATGAAGATTATTTAGAGCAATGACAATAAATAATCTCCAAGACTGAAATCATAGAATGAAAGAAAACAATAGCAAGATTATTTCTGAAGAATCCCGACATTTGGAAATCGGGAACATGAGTAGATATAGGCAAAGTGTAAATAACATTCACTTGAGAAATAAGAGGAAAATAAGAAGAATGAGATATTAAATTGCAGAATAGCTTATGCAAGACTTAGACTCAAGATATATTTTTCAGTTGAAACAGGAAAAGTCGTATTATGCTATGCAGACAGGAAAACTTCCTTCAGTGTATTAGTACGTAAAATACTGTCAAGTGTATGTGAAAGACAAGTAGAAATTTTCATCTTTTCCAAAAATAACCCAACCCTAGTAAATAATTTTACCTAAGGGAAGACACACCAATTAATGATTGTCTCTCTCTATATATATACACATACATGTTTTGTGACAGATTCTCACTTGGTTGCCCAGGTTGGAGTGCAGTGGCACAATCTTAGCTCACTGCAACTTCCATTTCCCAGGTTCAAGTGATCCTCCCACCTTAGCCTCCCAAGTAGCTGGGATTACAAGGGTGTGCCACCACGCCCAGCTATTTTTTGTATTTTTAGTAGAGATGGGGTTTTTCTATGTTGACTAGGCTGGTATTGAACTCCTGACCTCAAGTGATCTGCCTACCTCAGCCTCCCAAAGTGCCGGGATTACAGGTGTGAGCCACCACACCAGGCATCTCTTAATATGTTCTTATTTTATTGCATAACACTCACCATTCTTTCAAGTCCTTCAATTTTCAACCTGAAAGAAAGTGTTGGTAACTGACCTGCTTACCATAGTAAGCTCTCAATTAATGGTTTTTCATTAACTCTATTAGTCCTTTAGACATGAACAACGAAGAAAGAGTGTGTGAAATTATTTTCAGCTGTGTGCATTGTGTTTAAAAAATAATCTGATGAGTTCACTCTTTTATCAGTATACCACATAATAGAATACCCTTATATCTATTCCTAATTTTAAGAGTGTATGTTATATATTTTATTTGGGTTAACTTGTTTGTGTTTAGATCTTGTGACCTCTATAGTAATAATATTAATTGAAAAAAAGTACACAGTTAAATAAGTATTCTACTAAACCAGTTTCTTCAAGCAAACATTAGTAATTTGAGGTTTAAGATAATAGCTCCTTAAATTATTAAGAAGTGTTTGATACTATAGTAAGTTATCTTTGTCCCCTTTTTGTTAAAAGACAAATAGAAACTTACATTTATGGCAAGACAAAATACTCTCTCTCTCTCTCTCTCTCTATATATATATATATATATATATATATATAAATACATATAATAAAATAAAACTTAAATGTGTTTTGTTAAACTGGTACACAATACATACAAGATTTACTTCTTATTTTTCCTCTTTAAATACTATTGAATATAGTATGTAGTGCAGTGTTCACAAAACCAACTGCAATGATATCTTCAAATCCTCAGGTTTCCTGAAAACCAAAACCAGAAAAATTATGTTTCATCTGTATTCAACTATAATTTTAATGAAAATAAAATGGAAGCTATTTAGAACTAATGAAAAATTATATCCACATCCCTGAGAAAAAGACTTTAAATTCTCTTTAGATGTAGCAGCATGGATATCATTGGAGTGTCATTTTCAGTAAAAACTTCAATGAAGTCGAAGAAAGAAGATTGGCATATGAAGAAGACCCAATGGGAAGTGAGAGAGTGAAGCCTGCATGATGTTTTTTCCCTAAATATTTCTGCCTTAGACTTGAATAACAGACTGTCTTATATCTGGAAAGAATGCAATAGAAAACAAGAGTAGTGCTAAAGATGAAAGCCCCCTGAGCAGTGTGAGGACAAAGATTCATCTAAAAATGGCATGGCAGAGAAGGTGGAAGATGCACTGTGATTGAGCAGCCTTGGCTTTAGTGACAGCAGCCGTTTCTACTGCAGGCTTTCTCTAGCAGTATTTGGCTATTTAGAGTCTGCCTGTGGCACGTAGGTGGTTGGGTAAGTTCAGACTGGATTTTTAATGAGAAGGTGATGGAAGAAGAAAGAGAAAAAGTGTATTGTGGCTGCTGTAACAATGAGCACACATTTGGTGGCTTAAAACAATGCACATTTATTCTTTTACAGTTATGGAGGTCAGAGTCCAAAACCAGTCTGAATTGGGCTGAAATCAAAGTATCTGCAGGTCCACTCTCCTTTTGGAGGCTCCAGGGAAACCTGTTCCTTACTTCTTCCTGCATCTGGTGGCTGTAGGCATTCCTTGGATTTTGGCCACATCACTCTAATATCTGCCTCTGTTGTCACATTGCCTTCTCATCTGTGTGTGTCAAATCTCCCTCTCCTTTCCTTAGAATACATGCTATTGCATTTAAGGACCACTTGGAAAATCTGGGATAAACTTCCCACCTTTAGATCCTTGACTTTATTATACCAGAAGAGACACTTTTTCCAAATAAGCTAGTAGTTATAGTTTCCAGGAGTTACGTCTTGGAATCTGGGCACCATTATTGGCCTGCAGAGGGTATTTGATGATGGTTTCAAAGATCAAAGTGATATGGAACCTAAGCTAGATGAGAAAGTGAGAAAGAAGAGTGTTAAAACATGGAAAAGAAGACAACTGTAAATCATATAATCAATATATTAAGAGAGGGAAAAATCAGATGCTAAACCATATAGGCTAATCTAATTTACGTTAAAAATACATACAAATTAATGTGTGTAGACGCATCTACAGTATATAAATGTATGCAAATATGTTAACAGCGATGTTTTTTCTTGGTGGTGCTATTGGAGTGGTCTTTATATTTATTTAGTTTGTATTGTCTCCATAGTGGCATAGCCAAAATCTAAACTTTAGGAAAAAAATCCCTGCACTGTTTTATCTCATATATGAAGTCTTTTTGATGATCTTTGCAATATAACCATATTTTACTTGAAACATTTGGAGGAAAATCTGACATTGTGAATCAAACAATGTAATAGAGCCAGAAACATAGACTCCATTAAACCGAGACAATATCTTAAGTTAAAGCAACACAAATTTCTTAAACATAAGAATTTGTCATCTAGGATAAAGACCATGTAATTCTGACGACCTGGGGAGTTGAACATCAATAATCAATTATTTTGATTTGGCAATTTTTTTTCCCTAACTTCAATCCTCCTTCAATTGCTGGTAAATCTAATTCTTCAGCTCCCCATTGATCTCAGTGAGGGTCTCTCACTTGAGGCTTACTTGGTGGTTATAAAATACCTTACGCTCTTCAGATAAAAGGGATGTTAGTGCAAAACACTAACAAGCATTATAATTATAAGTGGTCTGAGCACTAAGGTGTTTGTTTAGTACTGGAAGCTGGGAAATACATAGTTTGACTATAAAAGTGTCAAAACCATGTAGTTTGGGAAGTATTTCAGGAAAGTTGATGAAAAGGCATTGGTTTGAAGTGATGTTTTCTAATTCTTTCAAAAAATAATGCAAGAAATTAGGTAACGACTCAATGCAAGCCAACAGATAAGAATAGTAATTTAACAAATTAAATTTTTCTAAAAAGAAAAGCTATAAAAAGAAGAGTAATTTATAGCAGTATTGAGCCAAGTGAATGAAACTGAATGACAGAGCTCTATTCCAGGTAAAAGACAATGTAATTAAATTGGTTTTATTGGAATCACCTAGCAAGATAGATTTTAGTGAAGATCATTATTGACATTTGGGAAATAGACAACTGAATTCGTATGTTCCTCCATCATTATTATGCATTGATGGTATTAATTTGTTTGTTCTGCAAAGATGGCACATCTATGCTTAATGTCTGCCATTTAGTTTTCTAGCTACAAAAATATTTGTACTACTGATTTTTATGAGCATTATGTGGTCATGATGCAATAGTTGCTATGAATACGAATAGTTACTGTAAATGCTCACATTTTTTTCTCAATGTGTGATTGCCCTTAGAGGATCTTATTTGTTGTCTTACGAAATGTTAACAGAACCTCAAAGTGACAATATTCTCTTTATTTTTAAATAAAATGAAGGGCATGTTCTGATTGCTCACAGACTCTTGTCTCTGAATTTACTGACATTTTAAATTTAAATGTCAAACTTAATAGTGACTCCAGAGAATGTTTTCATAATGAATTGAATAGATGAACTTTTGAAGGAAGATTATTATGGTCAGTAGGTTAACAAAATGCAAGAAATTCAGGATGACTTTGGAAAATATAATTTTGTATAATTATCTGTAGAATAAATTGTTTTTAACAGAGAGTAACTTATTCTCAATGAATCCCACTCAAATATATTTTCTGTAAAGTATTGTGGCTGCATGAGAATTTATTAATGGGCAACATATAAACATCCTAACTCCTCAAATATTTCAAGGAGGATGAGGATTTTTATGCACATTTATGCCTAGGGCTGTGCTCCTTAAACATTAATGTATTTAGGAATAGCCTGGAGGTTCTGTCTCTGATTCAGTAAGTCTCATTTGGGCTGCACAATTCTGCATTTTTAGACAGCTCCCAGGTGAAATTGCTGCTGCTGATTCACAGACTACATTTTGAGTAGCCCAAGGCCCCACCCCACCATGCATCACACACAGCTCTTTGTGTTGAACAAAATTATCGTCAGATGTAAAAAAAAGCGTAGCAATGAAAGCTTATTACTCAAGTGGAAAGCAAGTTATTTTATGTATGTATTCATTATTTATTTACATTATTATTGAAGTAGAATGCAAGTCAGAAAGAAGCTTATAGTCAGACAGCAGGTTTTGTAGATAAAGTTCACGAAAGTGATTTAATGGTCAGACTAAATTGTCCGCTCTTTTAGACATAATTTCTTATAAATTGATGTGTTGTCCCCTGCATCTCTGTAGAACAATACCATTGGTAGAAATAAACATTGTCCAATTTTTTAAAAGGTAGATGTGCTTTTTGTTGCTTTTAAAGTGCATCTGTTTAGATGTGAAGAGATACACGGTCTCCATTTTATACCTGCCAGCTATAGGCAGTGATGCTAGAAATAAATGTAATTTTTTTTCCTAGAAGTTGGAATTAAAACAGATTAAATTTAGCTTTATAAAGATGGTCAAATCTATTTTCTAAAATTGTACCAGTACAATAAATATAAGCATCTTTAGCATTTAAAAATATGTTGTGGAAATCAATCATTAAAACTAAAAACAGATTGTGTAAATCAATCATTAGAAGCAATTTTAAAATGTTTCTGAAAGTACACAAATAAAATATACTAAATTGGTAATATTTTGGGTGCCAGTAATCAAATAGTATAATACGTATGAGTGAGAGCATAGATTGGAAGTGAAAGAACAAAAGTCATCCACAAAGAGACAGCATAGTACAGTTTTTAAAAGTGTCCAGTAGTTCTGTAGCCTGGGGTGAATTACTTCAATTCTGTGTCCATCAGTTTTCTCATCTATACAACAGAGATCATTGTAACTGCCTTAAAGTGTTGTTCTATATATGAATACATGTAAAATCTAAGAACAATGCCTGGAAGATAGCACATTCTGAGTAAATGTCAGTCTTAGTTCTTTCAGACTGCTCTAACAAAATACCATAGACAGCGTAGCTTATAAACAACAGAAACGTATCAAAAATCTGGTGACTGGGAAGTCCAAGATCAAGGTGCCAGAAGATTTAGTGTCTGGTGAGGGCCTGTTTCCTGGTTCATAGATTGCAGTCTCTCTCTGTCCTCACCTAGTGGAAAAGGGTAAGGCAGCTCTTCTCTCTGGGGCCTCTAATAAAGAGGGCTCTGCCCTCATGACCTAATCACTTTCCAAAGGCCTCACCTCCCAATACCATTACTTAATGGGTTAATATTTCAACATATGAACTTTGGGGAGACACAACTCTTCAGGTCATAGCATTTAGCTATTATTATTTAAATTTTTGCTAAAGTTAAGTTTTTTTTTTGTGAAGAATCAGTATTTCTAAGTGATATTTGGGAATGTCTATAGGGATATTTTATAAGCCCTTCAAAATCGATGTCTTCAAATCTGTACTTATCAGGTTCAGCATTAATACTCTGTCTGCCTATTTGCTGTCAACTCCTCCCCCCCAACAAATACATAATCAATAAAACCTTTGACCAAGGAAAGCTGAATTTATTAGACCTAATGTAATAACGGATAATACCACTTAGGTAGAAACTCAATACAATCTCAGAATAGAGACTTTGGGGAAAGATACTGATATTGATTGAAAGGTGGGAAGCCGATTGGGATTGGACAAAGTTCATGGCATGGTAATTTGGGATTGTCAGGTATAGATGGCAGGAGGGCGGTTAAAGTGAGTCACAATAAATAAATAGCTGCCTGTTAGGGGAGTTCTTTGCCCAAGTGGGCAATCTGTTGTCCAGAAAACGAGAGCTGCTGTCTCAGAATAAATACTGTCTGTATAAATTAATTTTAGGGGATGTTATAGAGCCAACAGTAAAAATATTTGTGGATTATAGTTTTATATTCCTGACTGAGAGTTTCACTGAAGAAGTGGTTAAGTCATGCTGACACAGGTTGTGTCAGTTTTCAGGTCCAATAGTGTGTGAAGGTAATCTTAATTCTGATGCCTAAAGTTCTCATGACTTAATGATTGTCATGCCTAAATTTCAGATATAGATGCCTAAGTGACAGCAACAAAAACATATTATATTCCCCAATTTTGCTCCTTTTCTCGTTCATACCCCTAGTTTACATCAACCATATGCCAGATATTTTTGGAAGACTCTATCTTCTCTATTGATGTCAGATTTAATGTCAGAACTACCAAAATGGCTTTTTAGCTTTATCCTCACTGTCAACACTCTTGTCCTTCAAACCACATCTATAATTTTTAGGATATAATACCAGTATTATCATTCCACTGCTTAATATCCTCTTTGTCTATAGGATGAAATACAGCTGTTTCTCAAGATATAAGACTCCTTATAGCTTGTGGGGTGACCAGTTTTGCAGGCTTAACTTCTTCCTTGCTCATTAGAACCCAAGCCTTGCCCTGCCTTGCACTGCCTTGCCATTCCCTTCCCTTCCCCCCTTCCCTTCCCTCTTGTTCCCTTTCCTTTCTCTCCTTCTTCTCCTCTCCTCTCCTCCCTTCCTTCCTTCCTTCCTTTTCCTTCCTCCTTCCTTCCTCTCTCCTTCCTTCCTTCCTCTCTCTCTCCTTCCTTCCTTTCTTTCTCTTTCTTTCTTTCTTTCTTTCTTTCTTTCTTTCTTTCTTTCTTTCTTTCTTTCTTTCTTTCTTTCTTTCTTTCCTTCCTTCCTTCCTTCCTTCCTTCCTTCCTTCCTTTCTTTTTCTTCCTTTCTTTTCTCTCTCTGTTTTTCTTTCTTTAGTCTTTTTCTTCTTGTTCTTTTTCTTGTTTCCTCTTCCTCCTCCTCCCTCCTCCTCCCCCTCCTCCTCCTCCCCCCTCCTCCTTCTTCTCCTCCTCCTCCCTCTTCTCCTCCTCCTCCTCCTTCTTCTTCTTTCTTCTTCCTCTTCTTCTTCTTTTTTTTTCTCTCTCTCTCTCTGTCTTCTTGCTTTCATACCTCTGTTCTTAGTCTTATTCATAGTGAGCCTAGGATATCTTCCGTGATGTGCTCAGACCAATAACTTAAAAATACCCTTGTTATATAAATAGCAATGTCAAAATAAACCGTTCATTTATCATGTTGTCTTGGATAAGTGGAAAGTAAGAGTTGGCTTCTACAGGTGAGAAAAAGTAGATGACACTTTAGCTTTATGTATCCACTTGTACAAGTAATTGAATAGGAGTTGTTGGAATAGAGGTCATTTCCATTTGCCACTGGTGCCATATCTGATGGACTATGGTCACACTGGCGGAGGCTTGGCTGTGGAGAGCAATGGGGGGCATGGAAATGAATGATCTTAAAGGAATAGTCTGACTGGTTAATAACAATATCTAGCTTTGAGATGAATTTAGGAATTCCCATCTCTTCATATAAGTATTGATATCCTGGACCACTTTGACATGGAGATATCTCTAGTGTAGGCAAGTGTTACAGCAAAGGTAATGGGGACATATGTGTAATACTTTCAGATTCAGATCTGTTTGTCTGTACACCCATCTCCTACAATATTTCTACCTGCCCAACAATCATTAAAAGAATTGAAAGTGTTTTTCTTTCTGCATTTGATCAGGAGGGGACTCTATGACATAGACATTTGAATGGTAGTCTATTTCTACCAGCTAATGAAGTCCGATAAAGTTATAGGCAGTACACTCTAGTTCTATGAAGAAAGACCATTTAGTGTCATATTATTACCGTTAACACAGTCTGTAGGAATGAGTGGGTACTCGATGAATATTTACTAAAGAATGGAAGGAAAAAAGAAAGAGAGAGAGAGGGAGGAACAGAAGTAGAGGTAGATAAGAAAAAAAGAGTAAAAGAAAGAAAAGAGTGAAATATTTGAGGAGAATAGAGGAAGAAAATAAAATTGAAGAAAAGAAAAGCAAAAAGGGAACCAGCATACTTAAAGGCCAACTGCATTCTTGTGTCTTAGATATAAAAAATCCCTACCCATAATGTAAGATAAAGGGAATATCTTAACTCTTTCACTATGTGAAATATATTCAAATATATGTTTTTTTGTGAGAAAAACCTCAAATATTGTATATTATACAATATATAATTTTATATATTGTATAAGATTTGTATTAGTATAAATATATAATTTTATATATTGTATAAGATTTGTATATCTATTTGTATTAGTCTGTTCTCATGCTGCTGATACAGACTTACTTGAGACTGGGTAATTTATAAAAAAAGAGAGGTTTAATGGACTCACAGTCCTATGTGGGTGGGGAGGTGTCACAATCATGGAATAAAGTGAAAGGCACATCTCACTTTTGCAGGCAAAGAGAGAATGAGAGTCAAGCAAAAAGGGCAACCCCTTATAAAACCATCAGATCTTGTGTGACTTATTCACTACCATGAGGACAGTATGTGGGAAATGGCCCCCATAATTCAATTATTGCCCACTAGGGAATAATTACTGTGTTAACGTATTATTACTGTGTTAACAGTAATAGTATGACGCCAAATGGACTTTTTTCATAGAACTAGAGTCTACTGCCTAGCCTTTTATCAGGTTTCATTAGCTGGTAGAAATAGACTACCATTCAAATATCCCTCCCACAACACAGGGGAATTATGGAAGCTACGATTCAAGATGAGATTTGGGTGGAGACACAGCCAAACCATATCATTATTCTGTATATATATAAATCTCTCTCTACTTAACTGTTCCTCACAGGGAAAACAGAAGTTATAAAAGTTAAATTAACTGGTTTGTATTCTTTTTCATTCACACCTTCCTTTTCCTCTTTTTTCATTCTGACTCATTATTAAATTCTACTTTAATTTAATGTATATAAATTGAATTCTGCTTTAATTATATGTAATTATAATATTTTATATTTATTATAAATATTATAATAAATAACAAATATTTATTTTTACAAAGACTTGGCATAAAGTAAAATAAACCCTAACCTTTTTGATAATTTATCTGAGGTATTTCTACAGAGAAATCACTCTGTATTCTACAGAAAAATCACTTCTAACCTGTAAGTTTTCATAGTCCTTTTGGGAAGTTTGTTTGATGCAAAAGGGATCATTTTGGAATTATAAAGCTTCAATTTCTTTCTTTTTCCATATATATTGAGTTAGTGATCATCCACCCAAAGAATTTCTTATTAGGGTCATTATCTATGGTTCTAATTTTTTTTTTTTAAATAAACACCAACAAGTCTGAGTGACATTACAGAAGTGAAAGGAAAGATGAAATTCTCTAACTTCAAATTCCCTACAACTCAGCAATTTGTTTCCTAGGGTTTCTCAACATTTTAGGCTGAATAATTCTTAGCTATGAGGGGAGTGTAGGCTGACCTGCACATCGTATGATGTTTAGTAGCATCCATTAATTAGATGCCAGTAAGCGCCTCTTCCCAGTTATGACCATCAAAAATGTTCCAGGAACTGCCAAATGTCCTTTGGGGTGCAAAACTTCCCCAGTTAACCATTGAAAGGCTGCATATGTATATGTTAGCATAGTAATAACATATTTTTTAACTGTGTATTAATATGGATACTCATTTTTCAATGGTAAGATCAAGTACATAGTTTTGAAAAAATGTATTTTGTAGTTTGCAATGTTGCATGTTAACTTCATCTTTCCCTTAGATCTTTCTACATCAAAATATAATTATGTTGTTATGCTTCTTGTTGGGACATTTAGGTAATATCAGTTGTTGATAATAAAGGATAAATTTTTTATAATAATAGAATTTGATTAAGACAAAAGCTGTACCTCTAAGTACTAACTGGAATTTATAATCTAATTCTGTCAGGTTGCATTGACATGAAGTTTTTAAGTTTGTGTTACAGAGTAATTGGGCATCTTGTATATAGAGTGATGACATTTGGTACCTGGATACCATATCTTATTACAGACACTTGAAACATATGGTATCCTAACTTCTGTATAGGAAGTTAGAATGGCACAGTCACTTTCATAAACAAAAGCCTCAATGGCAATCTTCTTTCTCTCATTCCGAATCCCTTATGTGAAATGATATTCAATTCAATTAAAAGTAACTATAGAAAATTTCACGTTTTAGAAGGTAAAGTGTTTTGTGACTCCTAATTGTTCCTCACAGGGAAAACAGGAGTTATAAAAGTCAGATTAACTGGTTTTTGTTCTTTTTCCCTAAAACTTTCTTTTCCTTTTTCTTTTGTGACCCATTATTAAATTCTGCTTTAATTTCCCATCTTCTAAGTAGTATCACAATTATGAGTATGTTACACTTGAGATCATCTGTAATCTCAAGCTTACCCTAAATTTCCTCTTGCTGAGATAAAAAGTCCCACGTATCTCTCTGTAGGAACTTGAGGTTGGAACCCAAATAGGGGAAGCCCTTTAATGGAATGAAATGAACACTGGTTAATCTAGGGGTTCTCTAAGGGTGGTCTCCCAGTAGCGGCATGAGTTGTAGATGTTTATTAGAAATGAAATTTCATAGTCTCTGCTCTGGATCTACTGGATCAGATTCTGGTGGTAGTGCCCAGCAATCTACTTTATGAAGCCTGCCAGGTGGTAGTGATGACTGCCTACATTTAAGAACCAGTGGACTCATACATCTATATCATCAAACTTTCAATGGAACAGGGATTCAGAATTTGCAAAATGACATTTGTTGTATCTGTCTTCTTGGAAAGATGGAGTAGAATGCTAAAATAACACACCACATAGGATGCAATTTAATAAAATCCACTGAGATTCTTTGACTAACCTGTCATCATAGCAATTTCTTGTCTTCATAACATGTTCTTCTCTTCTCTTCTCTTCTCTTCTCTTCTCTTCTCTTCTCTTCTCTCCTCTCCTCTCCTCTCCTCTCCTCTCCTCTCCTCTCCTTTTTCTGCACTCCTCTCCTCTCCTCTTCTCTTTTCTGCACTCCTCTCCTCTCCTCTCCCCTCCTCACCTCTCCTCTCCTCTTTTCCTAGTGGTGCATATGGGGCTCCACATAAGTAGGCAATCAGACCTTAAACCATCAATTTATCAGCATATTTATCTAGTAAAAGCCAACTTTTTCCTAAAGAGGGAGTGGGTGCTGGAATTTCGTAGCTGTTTCTGGAAGAATTATATTTATCTCTAGTTAGATAGCCATGTAAAATCAGCCACATCTAAATGTTAGAAGAAACTTCAGTAATATTCTACAGTTGAGGTGGTGATGAAGGGGATCAGGAGGCATACGGTGATGGTTGGATGAGAAGAGAGAATTTAGGAGATTAAATTGGTTTTGGTAGACAAATAATTTAGGCACACGCAGAGCCTGGGACTTAGGAAAAATGTGTTCATGTAAATTGACTTTCATATCTACTTCTCGACAAGCCATTCAAGAATGTCCTCCATCTGTTCCCAGGGATGGGTTTGCAGATCACTGCCCCTAGAAATATCAGGAGGTGTTCAGAGGGTAAAGAATCTGCCCAGTTTAAATAATAAAAGGCCACGATGATCTGGAGGTTAAAAACCCAGTGAAATTTGCTACTCCTAGAGAGAAGGCTGTGGTGTGTCCTACCCTGAATAGCTCTATGTAGAAACCTCTGTCATCTAAAATCATGATCTGAATTAAGAGAATTAGACTATGTCCCTGTGTTTATCACTAGGTGACAAAATGATTGGTGTATGTACGTGTATGTGTGTGTGTTTGAGATTGGTGGATGGATAAGATAAAAAAGGAAAATGGGGCCAAGATTGAATCCCTAGGATTTGTCTTGGGAAATCAGATGTTTAATCATGTTGTTCACAAGATAATATAAAATGATAAAGGAAATCTCATTTAGTCATATTAGTGTGAGGCATACAAATCTTGGACAGTTTCAGATCACATGATGCTGAACAAAATAGCTAAGATTACTCATGTCTTTCTATTTTTTTTTTTTTTTTTTTTTTTTTTTTTTTTTTTTTTTTGAGACAGAGTCTCGCTCTGTCGCCCAGGCTGGAGTGCAGTGGCCGGATCTCAGCTCACTGCAAGCTCTGCCTCCCGGGTTCACGCCATTCTCCTACCTCAGCCTCCCGAGTAGCTGGGACTACAGGCGCCCGCCACCTCGCCCGGCTAGTTTTTTGTACTTTTTAGTAGAGATGGGGTTTCACCGTGTTAGCCAGGATGGTCTCGATCTCCTAACCTCGTGATCCGCCCGTCTCGGCCTCCCAAAGTGCTGGGATTACAGGCTTGAGCCACCGCGCCCGGCCTACTCATGTCTTTCTAAATTAGCATGCATGAAAAAATTGGTTAGAATGTACCCACTGTTTACTTAATTTGTACAAAAATTCTCTAGTCACCATTAGGTTCTATAAGGAAGCGTGCAATTCATGCCAGCTTCATAATTTTGCTTTTTTATAATATTTGTTCTTGTGTGTAAAATCATAGAGAAAAGTAGGTCATCCATTTGACTCCTGGCAAAGTACCTTAGGGAGACACTGATAAAATGCAGGATTTGTAGCTTGCAATAGGACTATGTTAACGATTTTTTAGTGGTTTGAACTTTGTGCTGGGATCAATATCATTTGCCTGTGTCATATCATCTTTGTCTGACTATTTCCGGGCATCTAATACAGGTCAGTTTAGATAGATATTAGGAAAAGCTGTTTTGAATTGAGGACAAAAGAAGAATGATTCTGAGTTTGGGTTCTCTTTAAAACTGTGCAATACTGTTTAATAATGCAGACATGCTAATGTTAAGACATTGAAAATACTGCTCCCAGTATCATTGGAAATTTGATGACACAGCATACACAGCAAACATATACGATTTAGGAAGCCAACTGTACTGTATTTCATATAACTATATATAAATTGTTGTTAGAGACATTTACTCGGGAATTATACTTCCTTTTTTTTTTTTTTTTTTTTTTTTTTTGAGAAGGAGTCTCACTCTGTCGCCCAGGCTGGAGTGCAGTGGCCGGATCTCAGCTCACTGCAAGCTCCGCCTCCCGGGTTCACCCCATTCTCCTGCCTCAGCCTCCCGAGTAGCTGGGACTACAGGCGCCCGCCGCCACACCCGGCTAATTTTTTCTATTTTTCAGTAGAGACAAGTTTCACCGTGTTAGCCAGGATGGTCTCGATCTCCTGACCTCGTGATCCGCCTGCCTTGGCCTCCCAAAGTGCTGGGACTACAGGCGTGAGCCACCGCGCCCATTTGGGAATTATAATTATAAAATTTGGTGAATAGGCACATACATTCTTAACCACAATATTTTTGTTCATTTTTTCATATATATTAAAAGGAGGAAACATTTTTCTGCATCTAATTCAGTCCTCCAAACTATCAGGTTCTACTTTTAATATACTGATAGAAAACAGGGGAAGAATTTATACATTTAGGAATTTTAAAAGTGGGCTAAGACCTAATAGCCATTGAAGCAGCAATAATATAAAATAACATTGTTCATAATGACTTTCCGAAAACCAATTTGTTTACTGAATTGTGGAGACATGAAGTCTTATATTAATGCCACTTCTCATGTAGGGAAAATACGAACGTCACAGTTCACATTTTCAATGTGGTGTGGCTATAAAATAAGTTATTAGCTTTAAAATTGATGTAACAAAAAATGCATTCAAAGGATTATTACTGAGTTTTTAAAAAGACTGTTTGGAAGCCTCCATATGTTCCAATATGTTGTATTGCTTTAACCATTTTTGCAATTGTGCATGCAATTGTTTTCAGAATGAGTAGCAAAACTTTTCACTTTTATTATATTAAATATTTTCATTTTTTAAAATAGTAGATTCTAATTTCAGAAAATTTAGAACATTTAGAAAAGCATGAATAAGTAATTAAAAAACCTGTAAAATGTTTTCATATGTGGAAATAATCTCTATAAATGTATTTACATATTTCCTACCAATGTAGTACTTTGTTACTACCATTATTAATATGGCTTATATATAATGTATATGTGTGTGTATGTGTATTTGTGTGTATATGTGTATATATACAACTTAGATCATGATATCTATATATCCTGTTCATATTAATATTTTAAATATTTTTGAAAATTTTTAAAAATGTGATTGCATAAGCCAATGTAACATCATTTATAACTAGACTCAAATTGATTCTTCTAGTGTAAAAATTGAGGTGCATATTTTTAAACACTCATATTTGTGCATACCTCATAATTTTCTTAAGATATTTGCCATTAGAGAAATTTGGGAGCCAAGTAGCATAAAGTTTTTGTAGGTTGCCTAAACCATGTTGCCACATTACATTTTGAAGATTGCAATGAACTCTGCTGACTCATAACCCCAGATCTGCTTTCAACTGTCTTTTTTAATTTGTTTGTTTTTGGAGACAGGGTCTTAGTCTATCACCCAGGATGGAGTGTAGTGGCTCCATCTTAGCTCACTGCAATCTCCATTTCCTGGGTTCAAGTGATTCTCCATCCTTAGCCTCCCGTGTAGCTGGACTACAGGCACGAGCCACCAATGCCCAGCTAATTTTTGTTTTCTTTTGTAGTGACAGGATTTCATCACGTTGCCCAGGCTGGTCTCCAACTCCTGAGCTCAAAACAATCTGCCTGCCTCGGCCTCCCAAAGTGCTGGGATTACAAGCTTGAGCAATTGTGCCTGTTCTCAACTATCTTATATTGAACAAGGATACAATTATTAAAGATGTGACAACTATCAAACGGCCATAAGAAATATTCCAAGTGAATCACAACTTGGCCAGCCTGATAGTGTAAGCAGCTGAATCACCTCTAGAAGTCACATTTAGAATTAGTATCTGAGACAAATAAACTCCTAACTCTTTTGGGCCACTTTTAGGAGGGTCTTCTTTGTCTTGCCTGTTGCCTTTATAACTGTAATGTGATTGAAATTATTTATAACTCTTATAAAGATCTTTGGTAGAGGGCAAATGCTTTTTGTTATTTAATACAAAATAAAAATGTATGTTGTATTAAGTCTAATGAATATTAACATTCACGTAAGAGAAAATCTTGTTTGGAAGATAAGTATTTCACTGGGAAAGCAAAGAATCTTCAATATCCTTTAAACTATCTAAAGTTTTTTAAAATGGAAGTTCTGGAAGTGTTTCGATTGGATTACATATGCAGATTCCTAAACCTGGCTGCTCTTCAGGTAACCCTTCTCATTAGAGATTTCAAATCCCATGGATGTATTGAGTGAGGGAGATGAAGAAACATAGATGCCTCCTAAGATAGAAATAGATAGAAGTAGAGATACAGATAGTACAAGAGTGAGAAAGTGAGATACAGAGAGAAAAAGAGACAGAGACAGAGAGACAGAAATTAAAGTGCCATGTTTTCAGTGATTTTGAAAATGTTAGAGAAAAATGGTGTCTAGCTTACTGTTCTCATTTCATTTCGCGTGATGATCTTTAACTCCTGCTCTTTTTATTTCCCTTCTTATAGGAGGAAAATCCTTCCTTACCTTGGCCCATTAATGTATGCAAGCAGAATAAATTGTTACTTCCAACAATTGGCAAATATACTGAGACCTGAAGTTTTCCCACTGAAAAGAAGAAAAATATTGCTGCACTTGCTGTTATTGAAATATGCCCTACGATAAATAATTTCTTTTCCTAAATTCTCATCCTAAGACACAAAGAACATTCACCTGGAAAATGCAAAGAACCACATAACTGACACACAAGGCAGATAAATTGAAATGAAAATAAATAATTTACAAATTTGTACATCAGTACTTTTCAATATTTGGATAGAAAATGTCAATAGTACAATATATTCCATACTGTATAAATTCTTTCCGTGAGAGTGTCTTTAATCCTTCCATATTTTTTAGTTTTATTGCAATCACTAATCCATATGCATTTTCTCCACACAAACTTTCACACCCTTCTCTTGGGATCTACTCTACCTTCTACATAGAATTAAAACATCACAACAGTTTCAAAACTACTTTCTAGTGTTTTGTATTCATCTTTCACAAAACCTGAGTTAGCTATCTAGAGTTTAGATTCTTCCTAAACTCTTACTTCTGCTACCCTAACTACAGGGGTTCTTTAGAAGCCAATACAAGTTCTGGAATCATTGCTTTTTCCCACTGTGTCCTTCAATTTCCTGTTTCTGTGTTTACTTGTCTTCCCTAAAATGTCTTAGTTTCATAAAAACAACAGTTATGTCAATCATAGTCATCATTTTCTCTCGGTGCTAATTACATATATGTTATTTCATAAATATTTTTGAATGTTTTTATGTGTTAATTAATGTGTAAAGTGACAAATGGCGAGAATCCTAAGAATCACCTAAATCTTTTAATAGTGGATGATAATATCCTCCTAAATTGCACTTCAACTTCAATTTCCAGAGTTAAATGTCATCAAATTATTTACATTTTTGAAATATTTTGTCTAAATGAACTTATCAATGTATGAATAAGATATGTTTTCTTATTCTGCATAATTTAGACAACATGACATTTATCTAACAATATATTATGTACTGCAGTTTTTAAAGGGCTTTATAGTATTCCAGAGAGCACAGTAATTCCTTTTCACTAAACACTTTATAGTCTCCCAGAGAAACAAAATCAAGAGAGGATATATACACACACACACACACACACACACACGCACATACAAGTATACATAGAGAAAGAGGTCATGGGGTAGGGGGAGAAAGAAAGAGGAGCAGAGGGAGGTTTTAAGAGACTGGCTCACATGATTGTGCGAGGTAGCAAGTTCAAAATCTGAAGAGATGCTAGCAGACTGGAAATGCAATTAGGGGTTCTATGGTGCATTTTTTATGAGAATTCCTTCTTCTTTGAGAAATCTTAAGTCTTTGCTCTTTATGCTTTTACCTGATTGAACGAGGTCAGCCTGCATTATAGAGGACAATGTGCTTTACACAAAGCCTACTGATTTAATCATGTCTAAAAAATACTTTCACAGCAATATTTTACTGGTGCTTCACCACACAATTGGAGTCTGTAGCCTACCCAAATTGACATATAAAATTAACCATCACAGCAACCTATGCATTGCTCAGGCCCCAAATTAGAGTTATTTTTGTCTGATCTCCTTTATATGGCACAGCCACTCCATAACTAAATCATATAGGCTTCTTAATTCAAACATGTCTACCTCTCTCCATATCTAATCCACTATACCATCACAACTCAGTCACATGTTTTGCGTGGATTACTGCAGTGGTACCTTAAATGCTCTCCTGCCTTCCACACTTGGCCTCCCTCGTATCCCACCCTCCCCAGCACATATATATTCTCCACAAAACAATCAGAGTAATTTCATTCAAGGAAACTCCTCTGCTGAGAACACCCCAATAGCTCCCCATCTCAAGCCAAGTAAAATTAACACTCCTTACTTCTTACAACGTTCCAGACTCTGGGCCCTTGCGTCATTTCCTAGCATAACTCCATCATATACCACTTCAGAAGCGTTAGCCTACTTGACATCCTGTGAACATATCCCACATGGCCTCTCTCAGAACATTTTGTTTTTGTCCCATCTGTTAATAACCACCTTTCTACAGGTATCTGTAATGCATTGTTTCTCTCTGTATTTAGGTTTCTGCCTCTAAATCACCATAACACAGAGTACTCTCCTTATCAGTGTTTTTAAAGTACCCCAATCAAACACTGAAAGTCTTCATGCCTATAATTCTCCTTTATTTTTCTTCATTACAACTGTCATATTTGGATGTAAAGTGTATATATTGTAAACTTGTAAACGTATCTGTTGGCTTACTCCTTCACTCCCTGTGCACAGGAATAAAAGTGTAGTGAAATTGGAGACCACGCCAAAATCTTTCACTGTGGTTTTCTCAAGCAATTGAAGTTAATTTTGGCGTATAGTGCCTCCATTTAAAAAATGAAGATTTATTACTCAATTTGCAATATTTGTTCAATTCGAATGCCTCTTTTTCTACTTATTGAATTATGAATTATTGAATACTTACTCTACTAAATATTCAAAATATTTTATTTCATCCTTTAAAAATCATTTTATGTGTGTCTATTATACTCCTTTTAAAAATAGCAACACTGGGGGGGCGGAGCAAGATGGCCAAATAGGAGCAGCTCCAGTCTCCAACTCCCAGCGCGAGCGACACAGAAGACCGGTGATTTCTGCATTTTCAACTGAGGTACTGGGTTCATCTCACTGGGGAGTGCCGGACGATCGGTGCTGGTCAGCTGCTGCAGCCCGACCAGCGAGAGCTGAAGCAGGGCGAGGCATTGCCTCACCTGGGAAGCGCAAGGGGGAAGGGAGTCCCTTTTCCTAGCCAGGGGAACGGAGACACACAACACCTGGAAAATCGGGTAACTCCCACCCCAATACTGCGCTTTAAGCAAACAGGCACACCAGGAGATCATATCCCACACCTGGCCGGGAGGGTCCCACACCCACGGAGCCTCCCTCATTGCTAGCACAGCAGTCTGTGATCTACCGGCAAGGCAGCAGCGAGGCTGGGGGAGGGGCGCCCGCCATTGCTGAGGCTTAAGTAGGTAAACAAAGCTGCTGGGAAGCTCCAACTGGGTGGAGCTCACAGCAGCTCAAGGAAACCTGCCTGTCTCTGTAGACTCCACCTCTGGGGACAGGGCACCGTAAACTAAACAAACGCAGCAGACACCTCTGCAGACGCAAACAACTCTGTCTGACAGCTTTGAAGAGAGCAGTGGATCTCCCAACACGGAGGTTGAGATCTGAGAAGGGACAGACTCCCTGCTCAAGTGGGTCCCTGACCCCTGAGTAGCCTAACTGGGAGACATCCCCCACTAGGGGCAGTCTGACACCCCACACCTCACAGGGAGGAGTACACCCCTGAGAGGAAGCTTCCAAAGCAAGAATCAGACAGGTACACTCGCTGTTCAGAAATATTCTATCTTCTGCAGCCTCTGCTGCTGATACCCAGGCAAACAGGGTCTGGAGTGGACCTCAAGCAATCTCCAACAGACCTACAGCTGAGGGTCCTGACTGTTAGAAGGAAAACTATCAAACAGGAAGGACACCTACACCAAAACCCCATCAGTACATCACCATCATCAAAGACCAGAGGCAGATAAAACCACAAAGATGGGGAAAAAGCAGGGCAGAAAAGCTGGAAATTCAAAAAATAAGAGCACATCTCCCCCGGCAAAGGAGCGCAGCTCATCGCCAGCAATGGATCAAAGCTGGACGGAGAATGACTTTGACGAGATGAGAGAAGAAGGCTTCAGTCCATCAAATTTCTCAGAGCTAAAGGAGGAATTACGTACCCAGCGCAAAGAAACTAAAAATCTTGAAAAAAAAGTGGAAGAATTGATGGCTAGAGTAATTAATGCAGAGAAGGTCATAAACGAAATGAAAGAGATGAAAACCATGACACGAGAAATACGTGACAAATGCACAAGCTTCAGTAACCGACTCGATCAACTGGAAGAAAGAGTATCAGCGATTGAGGATCAAATGAATGAAATGAAGCGAGAAGAGAAACCAAAAGAAAAAAGAAGAAAAAGAAATGAACAAAGCCTGCAAGAAGTATGGGATTATGTAAAAAGACCAAATCTACGTCTGATTGGGGTGCCTGAAAGTGAGGGGGAAAATGGAACCAAGTTGGAAAACACTCTTCAGGATATCATCCAGGAGAACTTTCCCAACCTAGTAGGGCAGGCCAACATTCAAATCCAGGAAATACAGAGAACGCCACAAAGATACTCCTTGAGAAGAGCAACTCCAAGACACATAATTGCCAGATTCACCAAAGTTGAAATGAAGGAAAAAATCTTAAGGGCAGCCAGAGAGAAAGGTCGGGTTACCCACAAAGGGAAGCCCATCAGACTAACAGCAGATCTCTCAGCAGAAACTCTACAAGCCAGAAGAGAGTGGGGGCCAATATTCAACGTTCTTAAAGAAAAGAATTTTAAACCCAGAATTTCATATCCAGCCAAACTAAGTTTCATAAGTGAAGGAGAAATAAAATCCTTTACAGATAAGCAAATGCTTAGAGATTTTGTCACCACTAGGCCTGCCTTACAAGAGACCCTGAAGGAAGCACTAAACATGGAAAGGAACAACTGGTACCAGCCATTGCAAAAACATGCCAAAATGTAAAGACCATCGAGGCTAGGAAGAAACTGCATCAACTAACAAGCAAAATAACCAGTTAATATCATAATGGCAGGATCAAGTTCACACATAACAATCTTAACCTTAAATGTAAATGGACTAAATGCTCCAATTAAAAGACACAGACTGGCAAACTGGATAAAGAGTCAAGACCCATCAGTCTGCTGTATTCAGGAGACCCATCTAGACGCAGAGACATACATAGGCTCAAAATAAAGGGATGGAGGAAGATTTACCAAGCAAATGGAGAACAAAAAAAAGCGGGGGTTGCAATACTAGTCTCTGATAAAACAGACTTTAAACCATCAAAGATCAAAAGAGACAAAGAAGGCCATTACATAATGGTAAAGGGATCAATTCAACAGGAAGAGCTAACTATCCTAAATATATATGCACCCAATACAGGAGCACCCAGATTCAACAAGCAAGTCCTTAGAGACTTACAAAGAGACTTAGACTCCCATACAATAATAATGGGAGACTTCAACACTCCACTGTCAACATTAGACAGATCAACAAGACAGAAAGTTAACAAGGATATCCAGGAATTGAACTCATCTCTGCAGCAAGCAGACCTAATAGACATCTATAGAACTCTCCACCCCAAATCAACAGAATATACATTCTTCTCAGCACCACATCGTACTTACTCCAAAATTGACCACGTAATTGGAAGTAAAGCACTCCTCAGCAAATGTACAAGAAAAGAAATTATAACAAACTGTCTCTCAGACCACAGTGCAATCAAACTAGAACTCAGGACTAAGAAACTCAATCAAAACCGCTCAACTACATGGAAACTGAACAACCTGCTCCTGAATGACTACTGGGTACATAACGAAATGAAGGCAGAAATAAAGATGTTATTTGAAACCAATGAGAACAAAGATAAAACATACCAGAATCTCTGGGACACATTTAAAGCAGTGTGTAGAGGGAAATTTATAGCACTAAATGCCCACAAGAGAAAGCAGGAAAGATCTAAAATTGACACTCTAACATCACAATTAAAAGAACTAGAGAAGCAAGAGCAAACACATTCGAAAGCTAGCAGAAGGCAAGAAATAACTAAGATCAGAGCAGAACTGAAGGAGATAGAGACACAAAAAACCCTCCAAAAAATCAATGAATCCAGGAGTTGGTTTTTGAAAAGATCAACAAAATTGACAGCCCACTAGCCAGACTAATAAAGAAGAAAAGAGAGAAGAATCAAATCGACGCAATTAAAAATGATAAAGGGGATATCACCACCGACCCCACAGAAATACAAACTACCATCAGAGAATACTATAAACACCTCTATGCAAATAAACTGGAAAATCTAGAAGAAATGGATAATTTCCTGGACACTTACACTTTTCCAAGACTAAACCAGGAAGAAGTTGAATCCCTGAATAGACCAATAGCAGGCTCTGAAATTGAGGCAACAATTAATAGCCTACCAACCAAAAAAAGTCCAGGACCAGATGGATTCACAGCTGAATTCTACCAGAGGTACAAGGAGGAGTTGGTACCATTCCTTCTGAAACTATTCCAATCAATAGAAAAAGAGGGAATCCTCCCTAACTCATTTTATGAGGCCAACATCATCCTGATACCAAAGCCTGGCAGAGACACAACAAAAAAAGAGAATTTTAGACCAATATCCCTGATGAACATCGATGCAAAAATCCTCAATAAAATACTGGCAAACCGGATTCAGCAACACATCAAAAAGCTTATCCACCATGATCAAGTGGGCTTCATCCCTGGGATGCAAGGCTGGTTCAACATTCGCAAATCAATAAACATAATCCAGCATATAAACAGAACCAAAGACAAGAACCACATGATTCTCTCAATAGATGCAGAAAAGGCTTTTGAGAAAATTCAACAGCCCTTCATGCTAAAAACGCTCAATAAATTCGGTATTGATGGAACGTACCTCAAAATAGTAAGAGCTATTTATGACAAACCCACAGCCAATATCATACTGAATGGGCAAAAACTGGAAAAATTCCCTTTGAAAACTGGCACAAGACAGGGATGCCCTCTCTCACCACTCCTATTCAACATAGTGTTGGAAGTTCTGGCTAGGGCAATCAGGCAAGAGAAAGAAATCAAGGGTATTCAGTTAGGAAAAGAAGAAGTCAAATTGTCCCTGTTTGCAGATGACATGATTGTATATTTAGAAAACCCCATTGTCTCAGCCCAAAATCTCCTTAAGCTGATAAGCAACTTCAGCAAAGTCTCAGGATACAAAATTAATGTGCAAAAATCACAAGCATTCTTATACACCAGTAACAGACAAACAGAGAGCCAAATCATGAATGAACTTCCATTCACAATTGCTTCAAAGAGAATAAAATACCTAGGAATCCAACTTACAAGGGATGTAAAGGACCTCTTCAAGGAGAACTACAAACCACTGCTCAGTGAAATCAAAGAGGACACAAACAAATGGAAGAACATACCATGCTCATGGATAGGAAGAATCAATATCGTGAAAATGGCCATACTGCCCAAGGTAATTTATAGATTCAATGCCATCCCCATCAAGCTACCAATGAGTTTCTTCACAGAATTGGAAAAAACTGCTTTAAAGTTCATATGGAACCAAAAAAGAGCCCGCATCTCCAAGACAATCCTAAGTCAAAAGAACAAAGCTGGAGGCATCACGCTACCTGACTTCAAACTATACTACAAGGCTACAGTAACCAAAACAGCATGGTACTGGTACCAAAACAGAGATATAGACCAATGGAACAGAACAGAGTCCTCAGAAATAATACCACACATCTACAGCCATTTGATCTTTGACAAACCTGAGAGAAACAAGAAATGGGGAAAGGATTCCCTATTTAATAAATGGTGCTGGGAAAATTGGCTAGCCATAAGTAGAAAGCTGGAACTGGATCCTTTCCTTACTCCTTATACGAAAATTAATTCAAGATGGATTAGAGACTTAAATGTTAGACCTAATACCATAAAAATCCTAGAGGAAAACCTAGGTAGTACCATTCAGGACATAGGCATGGGCAAAGACTTCATGTCTAAAACACCAAAAGCAACGGCAGCAAAAGCCAAAATTGACAAATGGGATCTCATTAAACTAAAGAGCTTCTGCACAGCAAAAGAAACTACCATCAGAGTGAACAGGCAACCTACAGAATGGGAGAAAATTTTTGCAATCTACTCATCTGACAAAGGGCTAATATCCAGAACCTACAAAGAACTCAAACAAATTTACAAGAAAAAAACAAACAACCCCATCAAAACGTGGGCAAAGGATATGAACAGACATTTCTCAAAAGAAGACATTCATACAGCCAACAGACACATGAAAGAATGCTCATCATCATTGGCCATCAGAGAAATGCAAATCAAAACCACAATGAGATACCATCTCACACCAGTTAGAATGGCGATCATTAAAAAGTCAGGAAACAACAGGTGCTGGAGAGGATGTGTAGAAATAGGAACACTTTTACACTGTTGGTGGGACTGTAAACTAGTTCAACCATTATGGAAAACAGTATGGTGATTCCTCAAGGATCTAGAACTAGATGTACCATATGACCCAGCCATCGCATTACTGGGTATATACCCAAAGGATTATAAATTATGCTGCTATAAAGACACATGCACACGTATGTTTATTGCAGCACTATTCACAATAGCAAAGACTTGGAATCAACCCAAATGTCCATCAGTGACAGATTGGATTAAGAAAATGTGGCACATATACACCATGGAATACTATGCAGCCATAAAAAAGGATGAGTTTGAGTCCTTTGTAGGGACTTGGATGCAGCTGGAATCCATCATTCTTAGCAAACTATCACAAGAACAGAAAACCAAACACCACATGTTCTCACTCATAGGTGGGAACTGAACAATGAGATCACTCGGACTCAGGAAGGGAACATCACACACCGGGGCCTATCATGGGGAGGGGGGAGGGGGGAGGGATTGCATTGGGAGTTATACCTGATGTAAATGACGAGTTGATGGGTGCAGCACGGCAACATGCCACAAGTATACATATGTAACAAACCTGCACGTTATGCACATGTACCCTACAACTTAAAGTATAATAATAATAAATAAATTTAAAAAAAAATAGCAACACTGATGTTCAAATAGTTTAACTCTCTGTCACAGAGCTTATAAGAGATAAAACAAGAATTAAGATGCTGGATTTTGTAACTCAAAAGGCTATGATACCATAAATGACTTACATATTAATAAAATAATGTTCAATTAACAAAATAATAAAAGTGTCAGAGGAATAACACATGTACACACAAGTCATCAGATAAATTCAGAAGTATGCCGTCTAAATCTGAGTATAGAATGGGTAAAGTATCTTGACTGAATACCATTGAAACAATGAAATAGACTACTATAAAATGACTCTAAAATGTGGCAAGAAGAAAATAAATGGACTAGAGACCTCATGAATTGAAGAATGAGAATGAATTGAGTTTCTGTAGCTTTATTTTTATTCCTCGTATATCTCATACTGGGTGCCAGAGAGTTCTGCACACTCAGACTGCCAGCAGAGATACGTAAAAAATAAGACAAACAGAAAGAAACGTGTACTCTGTCTGACCAAAGACTGCTAAAGGAGAATCCCAGTAGAGATTTAGTTTGGAGACCTATGCCCAGTGGGAATGGTGGCCCAATCTGCCTGATGAATCATTGCCAGCAGAGCCTGAATGGGCCAAGTTATCCCTTGTTTTACACCCACTGGTAGTAGCAGCTCCTTCTGACTCCAGTGGTGATGTCAATAGATACAGTGAGGGCTGTCAGAACCTACATTATAAACCTAAACATTTTGACAGCTAGTTAAATTAGAAGATTTAAATAGAATCAAGAATGTCTTAACATAATATCAAATATAACCAGAATATAATTGAATATCACTCATCACACCAAGAATCAGAAAAATTGCAACTTGAATGAGAAAAAGACAATAAACTTATGCCAAGGCTGAGATGAAATGGTTATTAGAGCTATCTGGCAAAGAGTTCATATCAGCCATTATTAAGTAGATTTCTCAAATACTTACAAATTTCCTTAACACAAGTAAAAATAAGAAGCCTCAAAAATAGAAATGTAAACTATAAAGAATCCAAATGGAAATGGTAAAATAACAAAATGCAATAACAAATATGCACTCCTTGGAATGCATCAGTAGTAAAGGTAACAAAAACCAGGACGTTAGGATAAATAATTGTAATTTACTTTATCTGAACAACAGAGATAAAATAGAATTGAAAATAAAAAAGCCTCATGAACATGTGGGATGATAAAAGGATCTCAATTTATATCACTGAAATATCAGAAGGAAAGAAGAATGAATGAGGTGATTAAAAAGAATTCTAAGAAATAGTGAACAAAAATGTCACAAATTTGGCCAAAGATAGAAACTGACAATTTCAAGAAACCATGTGAATAACAAATAGGTAACTTCAAAGAAATCTATGCCAAGACAGATCATAACTAAATTTCTCAAAACTAAAGACATGGGAAAAATATTAAAAGCAATCAGAATGACATTCAGAATCTAGGTTTAAGGAAGAATATGTTAGCCTTGACTACAAAAGCATGTTTTATGTAGGGAAAATTGAAAAATTATACTTTATTAAAAATAATAAGAAGTTGGTTCTGTGAAGAAGATGCAAAGGTAAACTATAGACTTGGAAAAAATATTTAAAAATACTTATATGCCAGAGGACTAATATCTAGAATCTATATAGAAGTTTTTAAACTTCAAAAGTTAAAATTAAATAATTAAAACAGAAAATGGCACGTGATATTAAACAGATAGTCTGGCATCCTGACCCTCTGTGGGGTAGATAGAGGTCATGGAGAGATAGTTGAACAGCTGCACAGTCTAGGCCACTGGAGAATCACAAATGTTGACAACAGCTGAAAACTGTATGAAGACAATACTACAGCTCCTACCCAGAATCAAAGCCAATGCACCCCACCTAACCAAAATCCTATAACACATCTGGAGGTGAAAATCTTTCCCTACAAAAACCACTTTATAAAATTGAAAGAGGCAGTTGTTCTGCTAGATGCGCAGATATCAATGCAAGGACAAACGAAACATGAAACAGTAAGAACAAATGACACAGTAACTGATCACTTGGAAATGGAAATGTACAAATTGTCTAAAAAAGAAATCAAAACAATGATCTTAAGGAAACTCAGTAAGATACGAAAGAATCCAGATAGAAAATACAATGCAACCAGGAAAAATTTCGTAATCTCAATTAGAAATTCAGCAAAAATACAGATATCATAAAAAGTCTCAGAAATTTTGAAGCTGAAAACTTCAATAAATGAGATAAATATACAACTGAGAACTTGAAAAGCAGACTAGAGCAAATGAGAAGAAACTATTTAAGATACAAAGTAAATTTATATTTAGAATCAGAAAAAAATCATAAAAAGGTGTAAATTTTGGAAAAAAATCAATAAATGCCAAGCATGTGAGATGATTCAAAAAGCATAGTTTTTTTCTTAGCTACTTTCATCACAAAACTCTATAGTACCTTTGTCTTCCTTTTTGTTTGGCTGCATACTCTTTGATCACCTATTCAAGTGACAATAATTGTATAATATTTCTAATAGCTAAGATAGAGTGATTTTTTATTTATATCACTTACTGTTTCTTCTAACTTTTATCTTAGCCTTAGAGGTTACATGAGCAGGTTTGTTACATGGGTAAGTTGTGTGTCACTGGGGTTTGGTAACAAATAACTTTCATTACCCAGGCAGTAAGCATAGTACCTGATAGGCGTTTCTTTATCCTCACCCTTCTTCGACACTGCACCCTCAAGTAAGTACCAGGGTTTATTGTTTCCCTCTTTGTGTCCATGTGTACCTTTTGTTCTCGTCTTTGTGTCCATATATTCTTAATGTTTAGCTCCCACTTATAAGTGAGAACACGTGGTATTTAGTTTTCTGGGACTGCATTACTTTGCTTAGAATAATGGCCTCCAGTTGCATTGGCATTCATGTAACAGCAAAGGACATAGTTTCATTCTTTTTTTATGGCTGCATGGTACTCCATGGTGTATATGTACCACATTTTCTTTATTCAGTTCACCCTCAGTGAGCATGTAGTCTGACTTCATGTCTTTGTTATTGTGAAAAGTGCTGTGATGAACATATGTGTGCATGTGTCTTAAGGGTAGAATGATTTATATTCCTTTGCGTATACATCTAGTAGTGGAATTTCTGGGTTGAATTATAATTCTGTTTGAAGTTCTTTGGTAAATCTCCAAACTGCTTTCTGCAGTGGCTACACAAATTTACATTTCCTCCAGTGTATAGGTTTCCTTTCCCCTGCATCCTCACCAGCATCAGTTTTTTTTTGGTTTCTTTTTGTTTGTTTTTTTTTACTTTTTAATAATAATCATTCTGACTGATGTGAAATGGCATTTCATTGTGGTTTTGATTTGCGTTACTCTACTAATTAGTCACGTTGAGCATTTTTCCTTATGTTTGTTGGCTGTTGGTGTGTCTTCTTTTAAAAAATATTTGTTCATGTCCTTTGCACATTTTTCAATGGGGTTGTTTGTTTTTTTACTTGATTTGTTTAAATTCCTCATAGATTCTAGATATTAGATTTTTGTCAGATGCATGTATATATATGTATATATATGTGTATATATGTATATATACGTGTATATATTTGCATATATATACAAATAAAAATATTTGCAAAGTATGTGTGTATATATATGCCTATATATATACTTATATATACACACACACTTTGCAAATATTTTCTTCCATTATGTAAGTTGTGTGTTAACTCTGTTGATAGTTTCTTTTCTGTAGAAAGAATTTTTAAACTTGAAGATAGGTCTTTTGAAATAACCAAGTTAGAGAAAAAAGAAAGATTAAAAAAAGAAAAGAAAAATAGCAAAGAAAGCCTATGAGACTTCTGGGACATCGTTAAACCAACAAATATTTGTTTATTTTAGAAGTTTGAGTGGGAGAAAAAGGTAAACAAATGTTCAAAAAGCTACTTAATAAAATAATAACTGAAAACTTCTCAAGTATTTGAAAATACATGGACATTTTTGTATGGGAACCTCAAAAAAATTCAATTAGATATTATCCAAAGAAGGTCACTCTAAGGTACATTAAAATTAAATTAAATTAAAAAGTCAAAGACAAAGAGAGAATTCCAGTAGCCTCAAGGCACATATAAGGAATTAGCCAATAGACAGTCAGCATATTTCTCAGGAGAAATCTTGCAGGCCAGGACAGAATGGGATGATACATTCAAAGTGATGAAGAAATGTAACAACCTGACAATTCAGAATACTATATATCCAGCAAAGCAATCCTTCAGAAAAAAGGAGAAATAATATATTTTTCAGACAAGTAAAAGCTGAAGGAATTCATCATCACTAGACTGGTCTTACAAGAAATGCTTCAGGGATTGCCTTAACCAGAGGTAAAAGGACATTAATTGCTACCACGAAATCACATGAAAGTGTAAAACTTGTGGTGGTGTGTGCCTGTAATTCCAGCTACTGGGAAGGCTGAGGCACAAGCATCACTTGATCCTGGGAGGCGGAAGTTGTAGTGAGGTGAGCTGAGATAGTGCCACTGAACTCCAGACTCGGTGATGGAGTTAGAATCTGTCTCAGAAAAAAAAAAAAAAAAAGAAAGAAAAAGAAAAAGAAATAAAAAGAAAAGAATGTGTAAAACTTACTTATAGAAATAAACTCATAATCAAGTTTGGAATACTCTATTACTGTAATGGTGTTATATAATCTTTCAAATCTCTAGTGTGAGGGTTAAAAGTCAAAATGATCAACTAGAATCATAGCTGCAAAGAGCTATTAAGGAATACACAATATAAAAATATATACATTAAGGCAACAAAATTATAAATTCTGGGGAAGGATTAAAAAAATCTAAAGTATTTTCATGCAACCAAATTTAAATTATTATCAGCTTGAAATAGATATCTACAAGATTTTATTTTATTTTTTTGAGACACAGTCATGCCCTGTCGCCCAGGCTGCAGTACAGTGGTGCAACCTCAGCTCACTGCAACTTCTGCCTCCTGGGTTCAAGCAATTCTCATGCCTTAGCCTCCCAAGTAGTAGCTATGATTACGCATGCGCACCATGCCTGGATAACTTTTGCATTTTTAATAAAGATGGGGTTTCACCTTGCGGTCCAGGCTGGTCTCAACTCCTGGCCTCAAGTGATCTGCACACCTTGATCTCCCAAAGTGCTGGGGATTACAGGCATGAACCACTACACTCATCCTTCTATGAGATTTTTAATATAAGCCCCAGACTAACCACAGTGGAAACATTACAGCAGATACACAAATGAGAAAGAGAATAAAACCAAAGCTTATCACTACAGAAAATTACCAAACCACAAAGGAAAACAAGAAGAAAGGAAAAAAAAATCTACAAAATAATGAGAAAACAATTAACAGATGGTTGCTGTAAGTTCTTACCTCTCAATAATAACTTGGAATGCACATGGCTTGAATTCTCCAATTAAAAGATGTAGAGTGGCTGAATAAATAAAAGAAAAAGCATAACCCAACTATATTCTGCCTACAAAAGACTACCTCACCTGTAAAGAGACACAGATTGAAGGTACAGGGATAGAAAATGATATGTGTTATCCCTCCCTCAGGGATAGCATTAGGAGAAATACCTAATGTAAATGATGAGTTGATGGGTGCAGCAAACCAACAGGGCACATGTATACCTATGTATCAAACCTGCACGTTGTGCACGTGTACTCTAAAACCGAAAGTACACATAAAAAAAGATATGTGTTGCAAATGGAAACCAAAAGAAAGTAGAGGTAGCGATACTTCTGTCAGATAACAAAGACTTTAAGTCAAAAACTGTAAAAGGAGACCAATACGACAATTATATAATGATAAAGGTATCAATTCAGCAAGAGGATATGAAAAATATATATACCTCCAACATGGGAAGGCCCAGATGTATAAAGCAAATAATATCAAATTTAAAATAAGAGATATATTTTAATACAATGACTGCACAAGTTTTCAACACCACAATTTCAGCAATAGACAGATTATTCAGACACAAAATCAACAACAACAGAAAACCAAATTTAAATTACACTGTAGGTCAGAGGAACCAAACAAACATTTACAGAATATTACACGCAACAGCTGAAGAATACACAGTATTTTCCTAACAAATGCAACTTTATCTGGAGTAGTTCATATGTTAATTCACAAAACAAGTCCCAACAAACTTAAATCATAGAAAGTGTCTTTTTTTTTTTTACCATAAATGAATAAAACAAATCAATAACAGAAAATAAAACTCTAGAAACGAAAAAGAATTGGAAATTAAACCACATATTCCTGAGAAACAAATAAGTCAATGAAGAAATAAAAAAGTAAGTATAAAAATTTTATTAAACAAATGAAAATACAACATAATATACCAAAAGTATGGAATACCACAAAACTAGTTTCAAGAAGTTTATATAAATGCACACTAACTCAAAAATTAGAAAGATCTCAATCTAATCTTGAACCTCAAAAAATTAGAAAATCAAGAAGAAACTAAACCTAAAATTAGTAGAAGAAAACAAATAATATCAGAGAAGAAATAAACAAAAGAGAGACGAATACGTCAGTATAAAGGATCACTGAAATGAAGTTACTTTGCTGGAAAGATAAATGATATGGTTTGGCTATGTCCCCACTCAAATCTCATCTTAAACTGTAGCTCCCATAATCCATACGTGTTATGGGGGGGACATGGTGGGTGGAAATTGAATCATGGGGGCAGGTTTCCTCATGCTGTTCTCATGATAGTGAAAAAGTCTCACCAGATCTGATGGTTTTATAAAGGGCAGGTCCCCTGCACATGCTCACTTACCTGTTGCCAAGAAAGACATTCCTTTGCTTCTCCTTTGCCTCGTGCCATGATTGTGAGGCCTCCCCAGCCATGTGGAACTGTGAGTCCATTAAATCTCTTTTTATGAATTACCTGGTCTCAGGTATTTCTTCATACTGGTATAAAAATGGACTAATACAGTAAATTGATACCAGGAGTGGGGTACTGCTATTAAAATACCTGAAAATGTGGAAGTGACTTTGGGACTGGGAAACAGGTAGAGGTTGGAAGAGTTTCGAGGGCTCAGAAGGAGACAGGGAGATGTGGAAAAGTTTGGAACTTCCTAGAGACTTGCTGAATGGCTTTGATGAAAACGCTAATAGTGATACAGACAATAAAGTTCAGGCTGAGGTGGTCTCAGATGAAGGAGAGAAACTTGTTGAGAACTGGAGTAAGAGTCACTCTTTCTATGCAAAGAGACGGGTGGCATTTTGCCCCTGTCCTAGAGATCTGTGGAACACTGAACTTGAGAGAGATAATTTAGGGTATCTGGCAGAGGAAATTTCTAAGCAGCAAAGTGTTCAAGAGGTGAGAGAGCATAAAACTTTGGAAAATTTGCAGCCTGAAGATGCGGTAGAAAAGAAAAATCCACTTTCTGGGTGAAACTCAAGCCAGCTGCAGAAATGTGTGTCAGTAACGAGGAGCCAAATGTTAATCTCCAAGACAATGGGGAAAGTGTCTCCAAGGCATGTCAGAGGCACTCACTGCCACCCCTCCTGTTATAAGCCTGGAGATCTAGAAGGAAAAAATGGTTTCACAGGCCAGGTCTAGGACTACCGTGCTGTGTGCAGCCTAGGCACTTGGGGACCTGCATCCCAGTAACCCCAGGAATGGATACAAGGGGCCAAGGTACAGCTTGGGCCATGGCTTCAGAGAGTGCAAGTCCCAGGCCGTGGCAGTTTCCACATGGTGTTTGTCCTGTTGGTGTGCAGAAAACAAGAATTAAGGTTTGGTATCCTCCGCCTTGATTTCAGAGGATGTATGAAACACCTGAATGTCAAGGCAGAGGTGTGCTTCAGGGGCAGAGCCCTTGTGGAGAACTTCTGCTAGGGCAGGGCAGAAGGGAAATGTGGGGTTGGAGCCCCCACACAGAGTCCCCACTGGGCACTGCCTAATAGAGCTGTGAGAAGAGGGCCAACATCCTCCAGACCCCAGAATGGCAGATCCATCAACAGCTTGCACTGTGTGCCTGGAAAAGTCACAGATACTCAAGACCAGCCAGTGAAAGCACCCAGGGGGAGAGTTGTACCCTCCAAAGCCACAGAGGCAGAGCTGTACAAGGTTGTGGGAGCCCACCACTTATATCAGTGTGGCCTGGATGTGAGACATGGAGTCAAAGGAGATCATTTTGGAGCTTTAAGATTTGACTGCCCTGCTGCATTTCAAACTTGCATGGGGCATTTGGCCCCTTTGGCCCCTTTTTTTGGGCCAGTTTCTCCCATTTGAAACAGATATATTTATCCAATGCCTGTACTCCAGTTGTATCTAGGAAGTAAGTTAACTTGCTTTTGATTTTACAGGGTCATAGGGAGAAGGATTTGCCTCGTCTCAAATGAGACTTTGGACTGTGGACTTCTGATGTAATGCTGAAATGAGTTAGGACTTTGGGGGACTGTTGGGAAGGCATGATTGGCTTTGAAATGTGAAGACGTAAGATTTGGGAAGGATCGGGGTGGAATGACGTGGTTTGGCTGAGTCCTCACCCAAATCTCATCTTGAATTTTAGCTCCCATAACTCACACACGTCATGGTAGGGAACACATGAGAGGTAATTGAATCATGGGGGTGAGTTTTTCCCATGCTTTTCTCTTGACAGTGAATAAGTCTCATGAGATCTGATGGTTATATAAAGGGCAGTTCCCCTGCACATATTCTCTTGCCTCCTGCCATGTAAGATATAGCTTTTCTCCTTCACCTTCCACCATGATTGTAAAGCTTCCCCAGCCATGTGGAACTGTAAGTCCATTAAACCTCTTTTTCCTTATAAATTACTGAGTCTTGGGTATTTCTTCAGAGCAGTGTTAAAATGAACTAATACAATAAATATCAACAAAACTTTAGACTAAAAAAGGAAAGGTAAAATAAATAAAACAAGAGATGAAAAATGAGAAATTGTAAATGACACCTAAAACTGACTGAAATTGCATCATAAAGAAATAAAAAAAAATCTGAGCAGACCAATCATGAGTAAAAAGATTGAACGGGTAATAAAAAGTCTCCCATCAAAGACACACTCGGGACCTGATGGTTTCACTGCTGTATTCTACCAAACATTGGAAGAAAAATGAATACCAATTCTTTTAAATTACTTTCAAGACATTTTAGAGAAGGGAATTCTTTCAAACTCATTCTGCCAGCCAAGCATCACCCTAACAAAACTGGAGAAGACACAAAAATGATTAAAAAAACAAAAACACCCACAAATTTTCAGAACAATATCCATGAAGAAAAAAGTTCCCAAAATCCTCGATTAAATACTAGCAAACAGAATTCAACAGCATATTAAAACGATCTTTTAACAGGATCAAGTAAAATTCATCCCAGTATATGAGAGTGGTAACTAAAGAGAGTCTCTTCAATAAATGATCCTGAGAAAATTGAATATCCACATGCAGAAGAATGAGACTAGACACCCACCTCTCACCCCATACAAAATTAATTAAAATGGGTTGAAGAGTTAAATGGAAGACTCGAAATGAGAAATCTACTAGAAGAAATCACAAGGGACACACCTCATGACAATTTTCTGGGCAAGGATTTTTTCGATATAAAAGCACAGGCAACAAAAGCAAAAACAGATACATGAGATAACATCAAACTAAAAAGCTTCTGCACAACAAAAGAAACAACAGAATGAAGAGATGACCTACAGAATGGGAAAAAGAGATATGCAAACCATGGATCTGACAAGGGATGAGACATACATACCATAAGGGGTTTATATCCAAAATATATATGAAACCCAATCAGCTCTATAGAAAAAAAAAATCTGATATTATTAAGCCCAATAGATGTTGTTGATGATGCAGAGGAAAGGGAACACTCACATATTTTTGGTAAGAATGTAAATTATTAAAACCTCTAGTGACTTACACTTGTATGTATACCTCAGAACTATTCATAATAGCAAAAATATGTACACAATCTAAGTGTCCATAAACAGACGATTGGAAAAAGAAAATGTGAGATATATATCTGTCACATATTTAGGTGATAGCTACATTAGAAGCCCAGACCTTACCATTACACAATATATCCATGTGAGAAAACCTGCATATAGACTTCCTGAATCTATAATTTGGAAAATAAAATTTAAAAAATGAAAGAGATAAGGAACCTGGAAAACTTTTCTTAAAAGAAGACATACAAATGGTCAACAGATATATGAAAAAAATGTTCAACATCATTAATCATTAGGGAAATGAACATTACAATTACAATATTACAATAAGATATCAGGTCACACCTGTCAGAATGGCTATTATCAAAAACATTAATAACAACTGTTGGCAAGGATGTGGAGAAAAAGGAACCTTTGCCTGCTGTTGGTGGGAATTAAATTAATATTGTCATTAAGGAAAACTGTATGGAGTTTTTTTCACAAACTATAAAATAGAATTACCATACGATTTCACAATCCCACTTACGGTTTTTACCCAAAATATTTGAAATAATTATGTTGAAGATGTGTCTGCACTTCCATATTCATTGTATTCACAATAACCAAATTATAAAATCAATTTAAATGTCCACCCACAGATGAATAGATGAAGAAAATGTGGTATGTGGTACATGATAAAATATTATTCTGTCTTAGAAAATGAAGAAATTTTGTTATTGTGACAACATGGATGGAACTGGAGAACATGATGCTACATGAAATAAGCCAGGCACAGATAGACCAATACCATATGTTCTCACTTTATGTGGAACCCAAAACACTCAACTCAAAGCAGCAGAGAGTAGAATGGTGGTTACTAGAGGCTGGAGAGTGGGGGAAATGTGGAAATTATGGTGAAGAGATACAAAGCCACAATTATATATATATGTGTACACATTTATATATATACACAATATATATCCATTATATGTACACATACATATTATTTATATATAACTAGCCAGGAGAAATGTATATATATGGAAGTATATATAATATAAAATATATTATGTATATGTACTATATATATATTATATAGCCTTTATCCTCATCACTTTCAGCTAATCCAGGTAGAAAGCTAGTTTAAAATCATGGGAGAGAGATCACTATGGCTGCTGCCAAGCTGGAAGAAGTATATATAATCATATGTATTAGATATACTGCACAGCAAGGTGAATTTAATAAATAATAATGCATTGTACAATTAAAAATCTCTGAGATTAAATTTCAAATTATCTCACCAGAAAAACGATAACTGTTTGAAGTGATGGACATATTAGTTAGCTTGATTAAATTATTCCACATTGTATTCATGAATCGTAACATCACTTTGTATCCCATAAATATACGAAGCTATAGTTTGTCAATTTACCATTAAAAACATATAACAGCTAATAATGTACAACAAATGTAAATACGTATTAAAATTGAATGGAACTAAAATATATAAATGCAAATGAGCCCATGAAATATAAATGTGGTTGATGTTATCAATGTTAATTTCTTGATTGTGATATTGTAATAGAGTTATTCAGTATGTTACTACTGGGAGAAACTTTGTAAAGTGTACAAAGGATCTCTGTACTAGTTCTTTAACTGCATGTGAATCTTGATTTTCTCTAAATGTGAAGTATTAAAAAATATCCACTTAAAGCTTTCTGTGTACATCTTCATAGTCCAGTTCTCATACCTCTCAATCGTAATGAATTTTCTGAATTGAGTGCTTATCATTTCATATATTCATGCTTCTTCTACATGAGAATGTACATATTAACAATGCATGGTATTGATTCATGTATTTTACAACTTTAATTAAGTGAAAATGCAGTATGATGTAGTCTTCATATTCAATTTTGCTAAGCATGTTTGATATATTTGTGCATTTATATTTGTTATTTAATTATAGATTAATTTATTTATATGTACATTTATTTACATATTTGTTCAGTCTGTTTCTGATTTTCTGTTCAATTACAGTGGAAGTGTCAATAATTTTATGTATGAGGTTATAGTTGACTTTCAATAATGCTTATACCTAT
Source organism: Macaca thibetana thibetana (assembly GCF_024542745.1). Classification (NCBI taxonomy): domain Eukaryota; kingdom Metazoa; phylum Chordata; class Mammalia; order Primates; family Cercopithecidae; genus Macaca; species Macaca thibetana. The sequence goes on along the minus strand of NC_065583.1, from coordinate 164,252,277 downwards.
TTTAGTCTTGGAATTTTCAGTATAAAATAATATCTGCCATTATATTTCTTGAGTATTTTTGTATCTACTGTCCTGTGGAACACTGATGTCTTACACGTTTATTCAACAGAAAAGTAGAGACTGGATCCTGTGTGTACATCTAAAATTGAATTTCATTTCAAGGCATGAAACTGTGATACTTTGATTTCAGATCAGCCAGGGTAGCACCAGGACTACTAAATTGCCAGAATTTAATATTGCAGTTGTTAAACCTTCTGTTATAGAAGAACAAATTTAATCATTTTGGGTAAGCCTCGTCTTTCTCAAGAGACTGGCATGCAGGAAATACCAGCTCACTCAAGTGAAGAGATAGCAATTGAGGTAAAGTACCTAGAGAACTACTCTTATAAAAGTGTACACTACGTTAAGTATAGCTCTGGCTATAAACAATCTTGAAATTAGAAAGCAGATTGAAGAAGGTGCAAGCTTGACTACATTCTCTTGTATTATTAGGTAAGCTGAAGTTGCGTTAATGCCATTTAATACTAATTCTTAATAACCGTACACATAATGTACTGAAAGGGCAGCCTTTATCCTCATCACTTTCAACTCACCCAGGTAGAAAACTTGTTTAAAATCATGGGAGAGAGATTAGCATTGCTGCTGCAAACCTGACACCGGCTCCGGGGGAAGTGCATGAGTACAGGTATCCTGCTCTCTTTTGTTTAACCGATGCTTACTTCCTCAAAGGAAGGTACACATTCCCCTGGAATATCAAACTTCTCACTGGATAGGATGGCGAGAGATTATAGTTAAATAAACGCTCAAATTCAGAATTAGATGTTCAAATTAAATTTAGCTAGAATTTATCTTTATCTTGAAAACCATTAGGATTTCCTTAATGTAGAAATTAATGTAGTTAATAAATTCCTTAATTTCACATTTAGTAGTACCCTCAGATGTTTGAAGGCTCAGGAAAATAACCTACCCAAATATTCATATCTTCATTTAGCATCCAGAAAATAAAGCTTTCACATCTAAATAGAACTAAATAAATTTCCTAAACCAGTTTTCATAGAACGTGTAAGAGAATTTAGCCATGTGACTTTGTTAATATACATTTTGGAAATAATGTTGAATTTGGCAGGTTAGGGTTTGATATGCTATCATAACAAACTCTGACACTCAACTGCTTAAATCTACAAGTTTGTTTACTACATATACAAATTTCTCACAGGGTGCAGAATTCCTTTCCGAATCATTAATCAGGCTCTCTTTGCCTTGGCTCCACCTTTTTAATATTTGGCATCCGGGGTCAGAGAGAACTGGAGGGATGTGCACAGGATCTTAACTACTGCACTACTTCAGCCTGGAAGTAATGCATGGCATTACAGTCAACAGCTATAGGTTGCAGTTAGTCATGCAGCTTTGCCTCAATGCAAGGGAGAGAAAAGATGTGGTCTTTCCATGTGTCTATGATGGAGAGAAGAGCTGAATATCATAAAGGCAATAGGTACCTCAACCATTTCCTGGACATCAATTATTTTGTTTGCTTTTTCCTCCTACCCAGAGTCAAAGCACACCCTCTTCAAAGAAGACATTACAGAACTTTATCCAATCCTTTGTGTCCAGCTCATAGTTTAAGATACCCAGGGCCCTTGCTGTAGCCTCCCATCATATCTCAATTAACAACTTCTACTGTATTCAATTATTAGCTGAAAAGATATGTCCCCTAAATACACACATACAGACATACACATACATACGAATGTTATAAGTGGAACAGATAACAAATGAAGGTCTTTCTTTTGAATTGAAGAAATAAAGAAAACACAAACAGTTGCATGCATGTAAAAGAAAACATAAACAGTTGCGTGCATGTATGAATTTTGCAATCTCATGGAGCAGAGACTTAGAAGGCTTTCTACCCTGAGGGTGGCTAGCCCTGGTTATGATTTACCTTTGAGATTCTTTTAGTCTTACTCTCTTTCCCTTCTGGGAGCATGTTTCCCTCAAGGAGGTTCTATTTCCTTCCCTTTGTTTTCCTTGGCCAAATTTGTTGTGGATGTTGGTGAATCTGATTCTTAGCCACCTTACTTTAGTAAAATGGGGTCTAATTTTGTTTTGATTCTTGAGCAAAGTGATATTGAAATTTCTTGGGTAATACATTTCTATCAAATGAATGGTAGTCTTCTTATCTATTTGACTCCATTAAATTCCATGTACAAGTGTATAAATAAAATTTATTTTTAGACTAAATTAGCTGTTTATTAGTTTTCTCATCTCATTTCCATTTTTTCATATTTTAGCATTGTCTATTATGCAACTATATGGAGCAAGAAATGGGAAGAAGATATGTCTTTAATATGAGCCTTGCCCTGAGTCATTTTACCCACCACAGAGGTTCTGATAAACACCATATTCTTCATTTAGCTTTTTGGTTCAATTTCAATCTAATGAAATGTCTTATTGGGTTTTTAATCACTCAAAGTCTTTAACAACATCCCATCTGTAGTCACTGGGGCCCAGGATGGTCAATGTCAGCATCCTTCATGACTCTGAAATTCTAGTATATGTTTTATACATTACGTACTTTGTACATATTTTTTTAAATGACAGCTAGATCTGACAGTGGCAATTCATTAGGACACAACAAATCACCAACTACTAGGGATATAATAGAAACCTTTTATCACCATGTGATTGACTGGAATAGGTAAAACTAATGGTCCTAACACAGGGAAATGATCAATGCTTGAGGTGACAGATACTCCAATTATCCTGATTTGATGATTCAACATCGCATGCTTATATCAAAATGCCACATGTATCTCATAAACATGTACAACTGTTATGTATCTGTAATAATTAAAAATTAAAAATTAAAAAATAAAGATCTTTGGAAAGCCAATGTTTGTTATTAGAACACATTTGAATATTTATTTAATAACAAGTTAAATTAAGATTTTAATTTCCCAATGAAATACACAATACAAAATTATAAATAATCTATTCAAAATTAAACTTGAAATTTATTTCAGGGGTTGACAACAGGTAAAATAAACTCTTCTCCTGAACAAAATTCAACTTCTATTTTTGTGATTATTTGTATTTAAATTGCCTGCAGTACAGGCTTGCATATCATGATAGTGTTGTTTTGTTTCCCTGCATTGACTGGATGCTGCTTGTTTAATGAATTCTGGTAATGGCATTCAAATAGTTCACAGATTGATAATTTTTCTTGTATATATGACAAGAAACAGACAGTGATTTCTGTGAACTGCTTATCAACTTATTATAGAAGAAAAGCTTAACTATGTATATATCCATGTGATTCCTCTGTGGATATTTGAATTTTAAAAATTCAGAATTATTCAAACTATTTTATCTTTGTTAGTATGTGTCATCAGCTACTTAGACCCTTGTGATATGGCCCTGAAGGAATGAATGCTTTCTCGTCGACTTACTCACTCACAGAAACTAACGTCATCTCTAACTCTGTTTACTTGCTATTACTGTAAAAGAAGGTCAATAAACAACATTTGGGATCTTTACTTTCTTTGTTAGTGAGTTGAAATATAATCAGCGCAACCAACACGATTTTCTGTTCCCCAAAATATATAAAAGCTCAAATTGCAAAGAAGTATATTTGTCACTAACAATTGGTTTAATAGCTCAAAATATACATACTTTAAACAGAAACCAAGTTGTCTTTTAACGATTGATTTAATAGCTCAAAATATACATACTTTAAACAGAAACCAAGTTGTCAACAGACATTTTTACCTTATATGTGTTTGATGTTCTTATTTTTTTGACCAATTTACCAATAATAGCATTGCAAACTACCATTATTTTTCAACATAAATAAGAATTTTTGCTGAAAAAATTTGTGGATAATATGAAAATTTAAGCAATTCTCAGTAAAATATATTTTTAAAAGGGCTTGAGGACAAATAATTAACTAAGTAATAATCAGTTTGATTTTCCCTAAAATTTTTAGCAAAAGGAATCACAGTCTTCCTAGGTTTTTCTCCAGCGTAACTTCTCTTAGCAGGTCACACATGTGTATGCAACAGAGAGCCAGCATATGCGGCTACTGCTTTGAGATCCTTGTCACTAAATAACCTCTCTGTGAAGGACCTCTTCAAGGAGAACTACAAACCACTGCTCAATGAAATGAAAAAGAACACAAACAAATGGAAAAACTTTCCATGCTCATGGATAGGAAGAATCAATATCGTGAAAATGGCCATACTTCCCAAAGTAATTTACAGATTCAATGCTATCCCCATCAAGCTACCATGGACTTTCTTCATACAATTGGAAAACACTACTTTAAATTTCATATGGAACCAAAAAAGAGCCTGCATAGCCAAGACAATCCTAAGCAAAAAGAACAAAGCTGGAGGCATCATGCTACCTGACTTCAAACTATACTACAAGACTATAGTAACCACAAAAACATGGTACTGGTACCAAAACAGAGATATAGACCAATGGAACAGAACAGAAGCCTCAGAAATAACACCACACATCTACAACCATCTGATCTTTGACAAACCTGACAAAAGCAAGCAATAGGGAAGGGATTCCCTATTTAATAAATGGTGTTAGGAAAACTGGCTAACCATATGCAGCAAGCTAAAACTGGATCCCTTCCTTACACCTTGTACAAAAATTAGCTCAAGATGGATTAAAGACTTAAATGTGAGACCTAAAACCATAAAAATTCTAGAAGAAAACCTAGGCAATACCATTCAGGACATAGGCATGGGCAAAGACTTCAAGGCTAAAACACCAAATGCAATGGCAACAAAAGCCAAAATTGACAAATGGGATCTAATTAAACTAAAGAGCTTCTGGACAGAAAAAGAAGCTATCATCAGAGTGAACAGGCAACCTAGAGAATGGGAGAAAATGTTTGCAATCTATCCATCTGACAAAAGGCTACTATCCAGAATCTACAATGAACTTAAAACAAACTTACAAGAAAAAAAAAAAAAACATCAAAAAGTGGGTGAAGGATATGAACAGACACTTCTCAAAAGACATTCATGCAGTCAACAAACGTGAAAAAATACTCATAATCACTGGTCATTAGAGAAATGCAAATCAAAATCACAATGAGATACCATCTCACGCCAGTTGGAATGGCGATGATTAAAGTCAGGAAACAACAGATGCTGGAGAGGATGTGGAGAAACAGGAACACTTTCACACTGTTGGTGGGAGTGTAAACTAGTTCAACCATTGTTGAAGACAGTGTGGCGATTCCTCAAGGATCTGGAACTAGAGATACTATTCGACCCAGCAATCCCATTACTGGGTATATACCCAAAGGATTATAAATCCTTCTACTATAAAGACACATGCACACGTATGTTTATTGCGGCACTGTTCACAATAGCGAAGACTTGGAACCAACCCAAATGCCCATCAATGATAGACTGGATAAATGTGGCACATATACACCATGGAATACTATGCAGCCATAAAAAAGGATGAGTTTGTGTCCTTTGTAGGGACGTGAATGCAGCTGGAAACCATCATTCTCAGCAAACTATCGCAAGAACAGAAAACCAAACACTGCATGTTCTCACTCATAGGTGGGACTTGAACAATGAGAACACATGGACACAGGGAGGGGAACATCGCACACTGGTACTTGTTGGGGAATAAGGGGTAGGGGAGGGATAGCATTAGGAGAAATACCTAATGTAGATGATGGGTTGATGGGTGCAGCAATCCACCATGGCATGTGTATACCTATGTAACAAACCTGCATGTTCTGCACATGTATCCCAGAATGTAAAGTATAATAGTAATAATGTTTTTTAAAAAAACCTCTCTGTGAAGAAGCTAGAATGAGATTGAAGAAACTATTTGGCGAAGACAAGTTCTAAAACAGAAGTCCTCCATATACGATTACAATCAATTAAGTTTAATATCTGCATTAAAAGAATTCGTAACATGTACTCAAATCTTCCCCAGTTGATTAGTATGCTGAATTGACATTGATGGGAACCAGATGACTCAACTGAGCAAAGCTTGAGCAGTACTAAAATGTGAAACCCTGGCAATATGACTCTGAGATTTTGTCCTATGCACGATTTAACGTTTCATCACAATAATAATTTGAGACGCTTTTATAGATTAGTGATTATAATATGATGGAATTTAGCTTACTTTTTCTAACACTGCTTAAAGAGAAAAATCAAAAAGTTTTGTGGATAATTTAATACATTGCCTAATTTTATGAGAAACTTCAGGTGTGTCATGGAAGGAATTCTGTATCTCCTCAAAGTTCATATGCTGAAGATTTAATTCCTAGTATTTCAGAGCCTCTGTGTCCTAGTACCTCAGAATGTGACTGTGTTTGGAGATAAGGCCTTTAAAGAGGTGGCAGGGTGAAGTGAGATGATAAGAGTTGGGTTCTAATCCAAGAGGACCGGTGTCCTCAGTAAAAGAGAAGAAACACTAGGAATGCCGGTGCACAGAGGAAAGGCCAAGTGAGGACAGAGAGAGAAGGCGGCCATCTGCAAGGCAGGGAGAGAGGCCTCAGGAGAAACCAATCTTGCTGGAACGTTGATCTTGGACTTCCAGTGTGCAGAACTATGACAAAATAAATTGCTCTTGTTTAAGTCACCAGTTTGTGATATTTTGTGATGGCAGCCCTAGCAAACCAGTGCAAGAGGACTTACGTTTTCCTTAAACTCCTAAAAATTCGCTTTGTTTTTCATTTCATTTACTACATGTAAACATGATTTCAGAATCTCAGACTTCCTCAGAATGTTTAATTCCTTTCCACAAAACATGAGACTCTTTTAATTATAGTATATTTTTCTATACTTACTGAAGCAACGATTTTTTTTTATTATTGCCAATTTAGTTTCCACATTTCAAAGCTGGTTATGTCCAGCAAGTCATACTTTTATGTATAAAAAAATACCTTGCCAGTAACCTTCTCCAAGGTTATCTTCAGGTTTCTTAATGAAAGGGAGGATTTCAATTCTTTTCTTTGTTGTGCTTCACAGATTTCAATTAATTGAAATAGTGGCTTTCACAGAAATACTAGCATCTCTTTTTCTCTCTCTCTCTTTTTTTTTTTTTTTTTTTTGGTAAAAATGAGTATAGTTTTAAAATACATATGTGTTAAATATTTTAATGTTTGATCTCTTTGAAATTATCATTATCAGGAAAACAATTAAAATGAAGACACCCAAATGTAGAAGTATTTTATATTTTGCATCCCTTACTGGAGAGGATTTAGAGAAAGACAGCACAGTCACAAGGCATTACTTAAGAGAATTGATTTTTTTTAAAAGGCTTATATATGATAGGCTACAAATTATCTCCTGGCCAGAAAGTGAAAAGCAGTCAAGGTTGGTTATTACAGTTTTAATCATAAACCCCTCCAATGTTCAATATTTTGAAATTAGTTAAAAGAATTATTATTATTGTCTTTGAAAACAGCTGTTATTGGAAATGTATGTGTATGTATATATATTATAGATATAATTCTGATGTTTCTGTATCCCTTAACCTAATCCTATGCATTTCACTACAAACTCCATATTCGAGCTCCTACTCAAAAGCGTGCTTTCTTTTCTTATGAAATTTCTCAGTGAGGCTATGAAGAACGCTGGGACTTTTTATGATGTTGCTGTTGCTATTAATACTTGTGTCATTTTATTCCTCTAGAAGACTGCAACTGTGTGCCTGTTGAGAGACTTGACTCTGTAATTTCAGCAATCCCTGAAGAATAAAGTAATCTAAACTTCGAAGTACAAGTTTTGAAATATTTCTGAGGCCAGTTCTTTCTGTATGGAAAGAATAAACACACCAAATATTCTCCCACTTGGTGAGATAAAAGAGAAATTCAGGCTAATCACAGGAATACCACCTTGATATAATAATAGTGATAATTATAATCTTTATCTTGTGTATAGGGAGAAGTATTTTCTTATTGTAAAAATCATTTCAAATAACTTTAATGATTATTCATAGTAACTTCATCAACACGTTAAATAATACTCTGCAATATTGTAGAAATGTAATATATTTTAGTTTTTTTGCATTCTTAAAATATTCTTTCATATATTCATATAATTCAGCCACAGATGTTTCACATCTGCATATATAAATGATAGAGCTACATTTTACTATAATTGTATCTTTTGAGTGGAGTTTCACTCTTGTCGCCCAGGCTAGAGTGCAGTGGCAAGATCTCCGCTCTCTGCAACCTCTGCCTCCCAGGTTCAAGTGATTCTCCTGCCTCAGCCTCCTGAGTAGCTGAGATTACAAGCATAAGCCACCACGCCTGGCTAATTTTTGTATTTTCAGTAGAGACAGGATTTCACCACGTTGGCCAGGCTGGTCTCGAACTCCTGACCTCAGGTGATCTGCCCGCCTCGGCCTCCCAAAGTGCTGGGATTACAGGTGTGAGCTACCATGCTGGGCTGAAAATCACCCCATTTCTAAGAACTACCTTCCTATTTACTTTGATTTAGCTTATTCTTAAAAATGTTTTTATTGTATACTCAATAAAATACACACTAGTAAAAATAAAAAATCAACTTTTTAGAAAATAAAAAAGTTAAGTATATTGGATATTCACACTTTTTTCTTTCTAAGTAATTTATCTCTTCTATGAATTTCAAAAATCCTGTGAGATTTATAGTGTTCCCAAATTACCATATAAACAGGATTTTTATCAGTGTTTTGAATATGCCTTAAACATGCTTTATTTCTTTAAGTTTCTAAGTGATAATGTATAAAATGCAAACTAAATCTAAGACAAGAATGATCATATTTCCTAACTGTATGGTTATAAAAATGCAAGAGTTTTATCAAAATCTGATTCATAGGAACCAATCCTAAGAAAAACCTAAGTAAAGCCAATAAGCATTTAGAAATTACCTAGTGGATATCCAGCATCGTGCTGAACTTGCTATTGAATTCAGAAAGAGTGTAGGTGTAGATTCTCCACTTAAACTATTAATAATCTAAGCTATGTATCTAATTAATTGTTTAGAAGATATGTAAAATGATGTATATCAGCATATAACATACTAAATATGTGCATTTTATATATTAATATATACTCATTTTATACATTCTTCAGTGTAAAGCAAATGATTTATTGCATTTCTTTACATGTGTCATCAGAGGTAAAATAATGACTTTTCTGTAAATGTATAAGGAATGAGGTAACTGGAACTGAATAGGTCCTCATGAAATAGTTATCACATCTGTAAAATGTTTTTAGTATAATTATGGGTACCCATATCACAACTGAACAACTAAATTGCAAGGCCTGAGATTGTGGGGCTATGTTTTAACATCGTCTTTTGAACCATGCTTTGGTTTTATCTGACATCGACTATGTTTCAGAGAAGGAATAAAAGACAGGAAAAAAAAAAAAAAAGAAAAGACAGAAATTGGAAATGAAGGATGGAAGCAGAGATCCAGGAAGAAAGGAAGATAATCAAATTGAAGTCTGCCACAGTCACCAAATTAAAACAAAGATGACTGGAATTGAATAGAAATACGGTTGATAAAAAAGTAAAGATAGAAAAGGGGCATGCCACTTGATTTGGTTATCCTCTGTCTCTCCATATCTGCACTCCACTTTATATTTCTTTCTCTGCCCTCTACTTTATTCTGGGAGACTGATTCCTACAGATGGTAAGACCTAGGCCTTTATGCTTTCTGGCTTTCAGTTGAGTGGTATCGACGGGGCGCAAACAAAAGTAGGAAGGCAAGAAGAGATGTATAACTCCCTGCCTTCCCATTATTTCACTGTGGATTGGAAGAAAGTTTGTTTTCTCACTTATGGCTTTAGCTTTTCTTAGGTGGCTTTGCCCCTGGAATTACAACAATTCCTGGTTTCCAGTAGCACTGTTCTCTCCCAAATCATCTACAGATCTAGGGTTATTAATGACTCCTTGCTTTTGCTAGTTTCTGGAAGCTGTACCATCCCCTCTTAATTTCCTTAATCTTTTCCATACCATTGTAAACAGGCTTTTATTATTTTTTAAATTACCCTTTTATATGTACCATGTCTTTTTCTACTCAAATTATGTGACAATTAGTACTAGGGTGGCCTTAAGAAAAAACCCATGAAACTAGATTATGGAATAAAAATGTTCACCTAATGACTCCTCAGAAAATCTCCATGTTGAAAGAAATGGGATTTAACAGAATATGGTGTAGAGTGGTGTGTCACAATCGCACACATTATCACTGACACTGCCATGGGCTTGAATGCAAATGGAGGTCAAGGCATTGGGAGACAAGAATAAATGACACTCAATGGTTATGGTAAAAAGATTGGTTATTGGTTGTGTTCTGCGCTGAATGACGTTGATCATATTACAATGACATAATCATTGAGCAATGATAGAAAACTTTGAGCAATGATAGAAAGAGCAGTGATAGAAAACTCTGAATTTATATCTCAAGGTACAGGTCAACCTGTAGCTGGCTACCTCTTTGGCAGATACAGATTCAGGGCATACATGGCTGAAGATTGATCGTAAGAATTGATTGTAAGAGTTGCAGCGTTGGAAGCAAATAAATACTTCATAAAGCACTGATTGAGAAGAAATGGGAAATCTTCTAGGAACAACACATATAAGGAAATGAGGAGGCACAACAGCAAAGGGAGAAACTGAAATGTGATACATGGCTACAGATGTTTCAGTTGACCTTATGGGGAACTGTGAAGCTAGGATGATCCTGCAAAGAGTCTTTAATTGACAAAAAGGAACCAGGCTTTCTACCCCTCTATCCACCACCCAGTGGATGTAGGCCTTCCCTGAGAGGGATCATTTCTCAGTTAATATATTACTGGATTAAAAACCATTCCCAAATTTTGAAGCCTAAATAAAAAATAATTATTTTTTCATCATTCTCTGTATTACCTTGTGATTCTTCTCTTGGTCTCTCTTGAAATCACTCACGTGGTTGCACTGAGTTGGTCATTTCACTGTGGCCAGAATTCAGCCACATTTCTGCCATTTTCCTCCTCATGTTTAGGTTGAGCCCTAAACAGATTTTTTTGTTTGTTTGTTTCTAAACTAAAAGGCCACTTAAAGCCTAGTCTTAGAAATCACTGACTCTCTTCTACCATATACTATTGGTCAAAGAAAATCATAGAGTCAGTTCAGTTCAAGAGGAGAGAAAATACATTTCACTCTTTTATAACAGGAGTAGCAAATTCTCATTGCAAAAGGCAGGCAGGATGGGGAATGCAGTTGCAGCCATCTTTAGAAACAAACCACTGCAGGCTGCAACCTGTGTGAGGCAACTCTCTTTGGTTCATGAGAATTCTTGAAGAGAGACTCATTAGTGAGCCATAGCAGACAGTTTCCTGCATTTGGGTCAGTGAGTACCTCGATCTTGAAAAGATCTAGGCAGTGTACCAGAACTTCCACTACCTTGACTGCACCTCATTTCTTCCAAGTTCTTAACTGGTTGGATCCCAGCAACTCCCAGATGGAAAAGTGCAAAGCATGATCTTCTTGGAAGAGAGTTGACACTCTTACATCTTGACACCATTTTTGGCATAAGTGTGGAGAACATATGGGAATACATTCTTAGGGTGTTAGACCAAAGAAGGCAGAATATAAGATTTAATATTTCTGGATTTATCACTATGAATACACACATAGTGTTAGAAGGTTGATAAGTTAACTTAAAGGATATTAACAGTCTGCTATGTGATTTAAGTGAAGTCTGTATGCAAGGCTTGTCAAAACATAGATTGCTAGGTCCCACTTTCAGAATTTCTAACTAATACAACATGGGCCAGAACTTTGGGCCTAGCTTAGGTGGATCCTCTGCTCAGTGTGTTCAAGGACTCATCTTTTGAGACGTGGTCCTCATTTTGAACTTGGGATGCTTTTTCAAGTCTGTCCTGGTGATTGAAAGAATTTAACTCTTTGAGGTTGTAACACTGAGACCCTCAGTTACTAGATGCTACCTCTTTATATATGTAGTTTTGAACATCACTGTTTGATTCTCTTCTTTGAGGCTAGAATGAGAATCTCTTTGATGTTTTAATGTCATTTAAGAGCTCACCTTATTAGGCCAGAATTACCCAGGATAATCTTATTTTATATTAACTTAATGTAAATATATTAATTATTAAACTGAAGCAGCCATATCCAATACAAGGACATCTACACCAGGGACTGGGAATCTTGACAATCATCTTAGAATTCTACATATCAGAGATGGAAACTGAATATTTCCATTTCTACAAGGTTCCCCTTTACACTGGTGCTGTCGGCCTAGATGGCACACCTAGGAAAACATCAAACAGAGTAGACGAGTTTTGGATATCGTAACTTCCTTGGCATAATGTATAAGAAGGGGTTTGAAGGTTCAAGGAGGTGAGGCTGTTGGAGAAGGTATGTTGTTTATAGCCTTCTCAATCAATACCTACTCATACTTTATTCCATAAAGACCTAGAAGGTTATCTCTTCACCGAAGAATTTAGCAATATTTTTGTAAGAGGGACGCTTTGTACTTGAACATTTCTGCTGCGGCTGACTTCTTCACTACAGAGTCCATAGTTGGAGATGCAAGAATTAGACGTGTGGTAATGCCTAATTGATCACAAAGACCCTAGGATTGAAGAATAAGGGGTCTAATAAGATGACACATGACATATATAAGTAAAACAGTTCTAGGTCAAGTCAGAGCGAGTAATCTTGGCCTGTTTCCCAGTTCACAGACACAAACTAAATCAAAAGACAGTACATTAACTGGTTGAGGGAAGAATATAAATCACTTAACAAATGTCCCAAATATGTTCTGCAACTTTTCCCCCAAACTTTCCCACAGAGACTCTTAATCATTTGTGTGGAAATAAAACAGTTCCTCTTCAAAGTTTCCCTTCTTGTTAAACAATAAATCATAAGTGTTAGAAATAACAGTTTCTTTTAAAGACCAACTTTCTTCATGCCTCCTTGCTTTATGCTAATAACTCATTTTTAAGCCCTATCCTATGTAGCTATTAGATATAAGAGAATGAGTACATTCTATGTCCTTGTACCTTAACCAAGATATTTGTTCTAGACATGGTCAGGCATGTCCCATCTCACAGCATATGCCCCTTCCTTATTGGGAAATGTTATTATTTCTCTAAGTCTTTTCATAAGCAGCTTCCTCTTTTCCTTTGTTCTCTTTTGCCTTTACTTATTTCGGAAAGTTTTAAGTTATTAGTCAGTCAGGTTTAGCTTAGCATGTGTGGTCCAGCTCCAACCAATGGAGACAGGACACAGTAGCAGGGACAAGCTGCGTAAGGAATAAAAATTGCTTCTCTCCTTTGTTCAGGTGTGCTCTCACCATTGTTCTATCTGTGAGGAGCCCCCTTTCTGCAGAAAGTAAAATTGACTTGCTGAGAAAACTTTTTGCCTGAATGCTGATTTTTACTGGTGCTACCAAGGAATAAGCATTTTACTTACAACAACCTCTCAGGGAAAATGTAAATTGGGGAAATGAAAATACCCAGAGCTTCCACAGACATATAAAATACTCAATTTAAACCAGTGCTAATAATATGTAAATAAAATCATATTAAAGACATTTTGTGCTGAAGAAGGTTGGGTCATAAATGTAGCTATAGCCCTGGTTGCTTTCCTAGTATGTTCAATGTGCATAGGAATCCTGACTTTGATTTTTATCCCAGGATATATGCAAATTGGGAGTGGACAAATGTTATCTGTGAAACTCTGCTTTTGAGTTCCTGACTCATGAAGACTATTATTCAAGAAGGTCCAAGAAGGCCCTAAAACTAATTACCCAACTCTTAACTTGGCAAAACTATACATTTAAAGGAATACCACAACCCAAAGAAATAGAAGAAATTAGCACTACCATCAAACACTTGAAAAATTCAGGATGGTGACTTTTTTCTATATACCAAGTTAGTGCACCTGGTTGGTTATGTCAAGATGTGAGGCCAGGTGCGGTGGCTCAAGCCTGTAATCCCAGCACTTTGGGAGGCAGAGGTGGGTGGATCATGAGGTCAGGAGATCGAGACCATCCTGGCTAACACAGTGAAACCCTGTCTCTACTAAAAATACAAAAAATTAGCCAGGCGAGGTGGCGGGCGCCTGTAGTCCCAGCTACGCGGGAGGCTGAGGCAGGAGAATGGCGTGAACCTGGGAGGCGGAGCTTGCAGTGAGCCAAGGTCCGGCCACTGCACTCCAGCCTGGGTGACAGAGCGAGACTCTGTCTCAAAAAAAAAAAAAAAAAAAAAAAAAAGATGTGGATCAATTTTGGATAAAGTATTAATATTAAGGTTTTGTCATCAATTGCTGATGCTTTTCCAGATGTTCTATTTTAATTGAAGTGAATCAGTGTCTGCTCTGGCACTTGGCATATAATTATTCACCTAGAATTTTTTTGTTTGTTTGTTTGTTTGTTTTTGGTATTTTCTTCAACTAAGAAAACTACAACCAATTTGCCTTCATTTCATAGAAACAGCAGAATGTTTAGGTTTTCTTATATCAAGAATACAATATTCCTCTTGTCTCTCTCAATCACAGTCTGGAGAGATCTTGATGAGCTTGACATCATACAAAGCCTAGTATGGCTCATACGCTTGCCAGATTAAACTAACTGGATTGTCGAACAGCATAAAGCAAATGCACAAGAAGTTATAATGGCATGTGTGCCAGAGGGTGGGAAATAACATTGAAAGTTCAGATATCTGTTTAATCAGTAAATATTCTAGGGTTTCCCTGGCCTTTGGTATACCCAGGTCTTTCGAGGAGGAGACAATTTACTGGACCTTATGCTGTCCACAAAAGGCACAATGATTGGTAGGCTTTTGGATTATTGAGGTAATATCAGTTACATTTGTGTGTGCTGTCACCACATATTTACTGGGTATCTCCTACATTTTCCAGTTTTGAATGTGCCTAGTGCTAAGGGATGCTTCATGCCAGGTCCCAGTTGCAGGGATCTAGATGCTGTTGTGTTAGATATTAGGAACTATCAGAACTATGATATTGGAAGAGTCTGTGTCAAATTGGATTCCTTGATGTAACCTCGCATGAGACCCAGAGCAGAGAAAATTAATAGAGATTTTGGGTAAAAACATTTTTTCATCGACCAATAACTATTTTCTATTTCAGAGAAGGCAGGCTTATTTTTGGAGTTCAGTAAAGAAGGAAGGCCTGACAGTGGCGACCAAGTGACAATTCTTCAGTTTCCATCATGAACTGGTTGTTATCTGGCACACTAAATCATAAATTAAGCTGTGCTCAGCAACATTCCATTTTAAAACACACCATCTTCACTTAAAACAATAAGCCCCGAAGCATAAGTGATAACATGTAAGCATGCAAAACAGATTCCCATGTAACTTGCTTTACAGCCTCTCTGCTTGTCCTCTAGCCAAATCTATGGCCCCAAATGTTTTTCTCCATATTTAGTTAACAGAGAATGAAGCTATACATATCTTCCTGGTATGCTTGTGTCCACCAGAAGTGGTCCCTATTAAGGGGTAGCCTAAAAACATGAATAAGAAAAATTTCCAACAGTGGATAGCACTGTTGGAAAACACATTTGATTTTTCAAATTTTGATGGAAAAAGAGATGGCCAGAGGTTATAATTATTGGATTGGCCAGCTCTTCATAGGCTCAGTAAAGGCCCCAAAGGAGCATCCACAAAATAGGTGTTCTCAATAAACATGGTACTAAGTGAAATCTTCCTGTGGATGAATATCAGCCACCTTCCTAAATTAATGTGGGCTTGTTCAATGGGCCCATGTACACAGATGTTAAGGATATCAGATATGAGATGTCAGTGGGCTCAACAAATTTTATTTTACATTATCATTTGGGTCAATTGGGTCACTGAACAAGACCAATTGGGTCACTGAACCTACCGAGGGGTCAAAATTTAAAGAGCAAAGGTCAATGCTAATATATGTTTAAATAAATAAATAAATATTTCAGAGACCAGAAGAAATATGGACATAATTATTGATATATTAAGAATGAGAGCCAAACTACTAACAATAACAAAGACATGGAATCAACCTAGGTACCCATCAGTGGTGGACTGGATAAAGAAAATGTGGTACATATACACCATGGAGTACTACACACCATAAAAAATGAAATAATAACATCCTTTGCAGCAGTAAGGATGTAGTTGAAGGCCACTATCCTAAGTGCATAAATGCAGGAACATAAAACCAATTACTGCATCTTTTCACTTATAAGTGGCATTAAACATTGAGTACATGTGGACACAAAGCAAGGAACAATAGACACTGAGGATGGAGGCCGGGAGGAGGGCTATGGTTGAAAAACTAACTATTGGGTACTATGCTCACTACCTGGGTGACAGGATCAATCATATTCCAAAAGTCAGTATCACGCAATATACTCATGTAACAAAGCTGTACATGTACCCTGAATCTAAAATAAAATTTGAAATTACAAAGGAAAAAAAAGGGAGAAAAGAATGAGGGCTAAATTGTCTCTTCCTATTTTTAGCTCATAATACCAATGAAATAATAAAGAAGAATATCATTATGTTAGCCAAGGTGATTGATTTCAATTACCAAAGGCAGTTTTGATTGCTGCTAATGAATGAATGCAATTCAAGAGACATACTGGAGTGCCTCTTAGATTTATCATTTTCCATAAAAATAGACAATGGGAAATTAGAAAAAGATGGGAATGCTATTAACTTAGATCAGTTAGTTTGGGTTTATCCAATTAGGCTTTAAAAAGAAAGAAAAAAAGAAAACAGCTGAGGTACTAGAAAATGTTTGAAAGAAAATAGATCGGGTGTTATTCAATTCGACCTTCTTAACATCTACAGATGGAGAGATGGTGGCAGCTCTTGTATAATAATTAAATATATGTCATCCTCTCATTTTTCAAATACTTTATGTAAAGAGTGCTAGGAGTACATTTAGTAATTACTAAAAGGATTTGTATGTCTTTGGTACTTAAAGTGTTTGTGAGATGTTCAAACTCACAAAATTATAGTTGGCGATTTAAATTAGAATTGGGTAATTTATTTTACTATTGTGATTTTACTCTGAGCTATGTGAGAAAAATGTCTTATTTGTAAAAACTGTAAATTGTTCAAATGAATTGCACTTATATTAATAATTTTAATATACTAGAATCACAAGGCTGTTAAGTCATTTGGAATATTTTGCTGCTTAAACTTTAAATCTTGCCCACTTTGGCTTTGAAGAGATTTAAATGACTGTCAAAAAGATTACATTCAAAAGTACTTTTTAAAATGATTAATGAAATTGCATTAACTAAGTCCTAAATGTTTTTGAGAACTTAGTCTGTTCAACTAAAGTTGATAGAACATTAATCAGATTTTCCTAGGAAATGCTCTAGAATTACACATAGAATATTTTAATTTGTATGTCAAATGAAAATAAGTTTAAAAATATTTATTGCAATAAATTGACATTAACTTTAAATCTAGGACACTACCGGTGGACTTTTTGTGTGGAAAAATCCCTGGATGTTAAGATATAAACATTAATTCTTCAGATACTCATTGTATTTTTTTAAATGCAGAAAGAAATTAGAAACTCATGACTATATCCTAAAAGACATCATGATACGAAGTTGACTACAGTTAAACATTTATGCCACCCAGTCTTCTTGTTCTCTTGACATGTTACCCAGTGTCTTTGACCTTTCTTCAGATGACTTAATCTATCCTTTTATTTAGGTCTCAACCTAAAAGTCATCTTCTAGAGTGGTTTTCCCTGAACCCTTGACTGAAATAGTCTCTGTATCATGATGGTTTCCCCCTGTATAAGAACACCAACCCCTGGGTAATCTTCTCTATTTTTTCATTTATTGTATGTCTCTCTCTATTGGAAGATAAATTTTGTGAGAGTTAGTTCCTTGTCTGCCTGTTTCAGAGCTATATTTCTAAAAGTTAGCCCTGTGATCTTGGATTATGGTATATGCATAGTTAACACTTGTTAAATGAGGTTAACTTTCCCGTTCCTTTTCCCCTTTACTAGTATCAATCTTCTGACTCCAAAGTCTGCAATGTTAGCCAGAAAGATATGCTGTGGCAGGTTCTAAAATATAAATATAAGTTGAGGTTATTAAGTAATACAATTTTATAAACCAGGTGGCTCAACTTTAGCTCAAAAAAGTTTTTTAAAGAACCTTTCAGTACATTAGAATATAATTATAAACAAGCTTAACAGTCTCCCAGGCATCACGATGTTTAAAATCTCTATATTGATCTCATTTCAAACTATCAAACATCTATTTGTTTATACTTTTGTGGTTCTACAAATGCACTTAATATAAGAATTGTATTATTTAATCTATAAAACATAGGTAATGAAATAAAACTTTGCTCTGGCACTCATTGTACAATGCACAATGAAATAAGGAGATACCATTTTTATTCTTCAAAAATGCCATTTGGTTTTTACATGTGCATTGTAACAAAGAAGTTCATTCTCTTCCAATGTTTTATTCATTTTTAAAATATTATTTAGTGACAGGCCATGCACAAGTTCCTGTCAATAAATGAGATGTAATTGCTTTAATTATGGTCATTTTTAAACTGTCATTTTTTATTTAAAGGATGAATAATTATCAACAACCGTTAAATAAAGGATTATACAATTATATAAAAAACCCTGATTCCTGAAAAAGTACAAAATCCAAGCCAAATATAATTGTCTTTGATGGTAAAATACAGGAAAGCATAGAGAATTAACTTTGATAAGTATCAAGTGCTTTGTCCCTTGTCCACTGAAATCCTTATATTGGGAGTTTCTACAAGTACTTTCTCATATAAACCTTGTGAAGTACTTTTACCTCATTCCATAGCATCAACCACTGACATCTCAAGTGTTAACATGATGGTTGTGTTTGATATTGTAAAGACTAAACTATGAATACGAAATAACACTTTCAAATAATACGTCATTACATAGGAGAATGTTGGAAGTAATGAAGTCAAAGCTACCTCTTCTTCCCTTATGAATTTTAGCTACTTTGTAAAAGAACATAGGCAGCAAAGTCGAATTTAGTCATCAGATAGAGTCATCCCTTCATTACTCCACAGGTTCCTGGTAAAGTCTGTTGGAGTACAAATTTTAATCTTGAAGAGAAATTGAGGTTATCAATGAACTCATTCTTCCTACTCTTCTTACCCAATTTATATGTTAGGGTCTGTCCAGGTGAACCCATAAACCCATAAAATTCCTATAGTTTGTGGTTAATATATTTGTAGTCTGTTCACATATTTTGGATTACGAGAGAGGTGTGTGTGTGTGTGTGTGTGTGTGTGTGTGTGTGTGTGTGTGTGTGTGTGTGTGACAGAGAGAGAGAGAGAGACAGAGAGAGAGAGAGAGAGAGAGAGAGAGAGAGAGAGTGTCTGATTATATGAGATATGAAGAAATAAAGAAGCAAAGACCAAGTCAGAAAGGTCCTTATCATTTTCCTCTTTCAGTCCCTAAAGAAGGTGGCCTAGAAGATTTCAGGTGTCCATCTTTTCTTTTTTTAAAAAAATTTACCTCTTTTATTCTTTTTTTTTCTTCTTTATTATACTTGAAGTTCTAGGGTACATATGCACAAAGTGCAGGTTTGTTACATACGTATGCATGTGCCATGTTGGTTTGCTGCAACCATCAACTCGTCATTTACATTAGGTGTATCTCCTAATGCTACCCCTCCCCGATCCCCCGAACCCACAACAGGCCCCAGTGTGTGATATTCCCCTTCCTGTGTCCAAGTATTCCCATTGTTCAATTCCCACCTATGAGTGAGAACATGTGGTGTTTGGTTTTCTGTTCTTGAGATAATTTGCTGAGAATGATGGTTTCCAGCTGCATCCATGTCCCTACAAAGGACAAGAACTCATCCGTTTTTATGGCTGCATAGTATTCCATGGTGTCAGATATAAAACATAGGTGTGGTCTTGCTCCAAAATAGCCAACTAGAGATAGCCAGAAAGAACACTTCCCACAGAGGGACAAGGACATCAAGAAGACTGGCATACTCCTAGCAGATCTTCAGAGGGAAGGCATTGAGAGCAGATAGAAGAAAAACACAGATGCTAGGCTGAAGCGGGAGGAAGCTGGGAATCTTGCACAGGGATATTATGCTACCACGTTCCTGACTCCCAGTGACTCCTGTGGAGGGAGCGAGTTGAACAGGCAAGGCACAACCTTCTCTCATCATGGGCCTCTAGAATCCCAGCAAGAGGAAACCCCCTGACTACCATGAACACTTGAGTTGGCAGGGAAAGTTACTTATAGAAGTGGTAGGGGAAGACCCTCTGCTGGTGCAGAGTCCAGGAGGTTTGGTGTAGGAGCATCTGTAGTGCAGCACAGCCAGGGATGCCCAACCCCCTAAGCTTGACTTGCTCCCATAGATGACTTTAGCCCTAGGAGAATTGTTGGACCTGAACCCTATAGGGTGGTCTTGCCCATGAGACTGGGTAAGTACAGCCTGAGCACCTCGTTGTCTAATGGGCTCTCCTGGGGCCCCAATAGGGCTGGACCTGCTTGAAGTGCAGCCCCCAATACTTCCTGGGGGCCCATATATAGCTCCTGCATTGGTGGACTGCACATGACTGGCAGAGTGCTCCAGCAGAGATGTGCCTGTGGACCCACACCAGCCTGCCTGTGCCCTGTCCCCCACTGCAGACTTCCCCATGGCAGTTTGCCTGCAAACACTTGCCCAAGGACACCCCCCACATTGCTTTGCTGGAGCATGTGTTCATGGGTGCTTGCCTTCCCCACCAGTGCCAATTGTGCTTGTGTACCATGCTGTGCCACTACAACTGATGTGAGTACATCCCACTGCCTCTTCCCCTACCACACTACCACTGTAGTCAGAGCATTGGCAGGAACAGAGCCCACCAGCCACACCCCCACCAGCACGCTGCTCCTGCACCAACACAGCCACCAGTATGAAATTAGGCACATAAAACAGTAGACCTGACCCCAGCCCTGAGTGGCCAGTACTGCCTTCATAAATGCACACAAAGGATAAACACTGTCTTGAGCCCACAAGTGCCCACCCCCACGCTAACATCCTCACTGGTGTGAACACATGTACAGTAGCTGGCAGGGGCCCCTCATCCTATTGAGGTGTACTTCCACCACCGCTGCTACGAATGCCCACATAGGGGCCAGCACTCTGGCACCTGCTAGCACCCTGCCTCAGCCATTGAGTGTGTACCCTGCCACACTGCCACTGCCACTGCTGCTGGCATATGTGAACAAGGTTGGATCCAATTGCCACTGCCCTACAAAGTGTTTTGGCTGGCACCACCCCTCATAGTGGTGTTACCAAGGGTCTGGTCCAGTACAGCAGGTTCCTAACCTTGAGGAGCCAGAGAATAAAGCTGGGGCCTGATGCCAGTCCCCCAGAGTCAGAGCACATAGTCTAGAGGTCCTGAGATGAACCTTGAATGCCTAAAATTTCCCAGTAATGAAGTCAGTCACTGGCCACAATCAAACCCCCAAGGTGATCAAACAGGATAAAAAAAAAAAGACCAATCCAAGGACAGAAACTTCAAAAGAATGAAGGAACATCAACCCACAAAGATCAGAAAGAACCAGCACAAGAACCCTAACAACTCAAAAAGCCAGAGTGTCTCCTTTCTTCCAACAGACTGCACCAATTCTCTAACAAGGGTTCTTAACCAGGGTGGGATGGCTGCCAAGACAGAAATAGAATTCAGAACACAAATAGGAAAGAACATCATCAATTTCAGAAGAACGTTAAAACCAAATCTAAGGAAGCTAAGAATCACAATAAAACAATAAATGAGCAGACAGACAAGATAACTATTATAGAATAAAACATAACCAACCTGATAGAGCTGAAAAACACTCTAGAAGAATTTCATAATACAATCACAAGTATTAACAGCATACTAGACCACGCAAAGCAAAGAATCTCAGAACTCGAAGACTAGCTTTATGAAATAAGACAGACAAAAATAAAGAGAAAAGGATGAAAAGGAACAAACAGAACATCTGAGAAATATGAAGTTATATAAAGAGACTGAAACTGTGAGTGATTGGTGTCCCTGAAAGAGATGGGAAGAATGAAAGGAACTTGGAAAACATATTTGAGGATAATATCCATAAGAACTTTTCCAATCTAGCCAGAGAAGACTAAATTCAAATTCAGGAAATGCAGAGAACCCCAGAAAAATACTTCACAAGAAGATCATCCACAAGACACATAATTATCAGGTTCTCCAAGGTTGAAATTAATGAAAAGATTTTAAAGGTAACTGGAGAGCAAGGACAGCTTACATACAAAAGGAAGCCCATCAGACTAACTGCAGCCCTCTCAGCAGAAACCCTATGAGCCAGAAGAGATTAGGGGTCTATATTCAGCATACTTAAAGAAAAGAAATTCAAACTAGGAATTTCATATGCAGCCTAATCAAGCTACATAAGTGAAAGAGAAATAAAATTCTATTCAGACAAGCAAATGCTAAGGGAATTTATTACCACAAGATTTGCTTTACAAGAGGTACTTAAGGGAATGGTAAACATGGAAATAAAAGACCATTATCTGTCACCACAAAAACACACTTAAGTACGTAGTACTCTGACATTATAAAGCAACTGGACAATCATGTCTACAAAACAACCAGCTAACAATACAATGACAGGATCAAATTATCACATATAAATACTAATCTTGAATGTAAACAGGCTATATGCCCCACTTAATAGGCACTGAGGCAAACTGGATAAAGAAACAAGACCCAATTGTATGCTGTCTTCAAGAGCCATCTCATATGCCATGACACCTATATGCTCAAAATAAAGGGATGGAGAAAAATGCACCAAGCAAACAGAAAACAGAAAAAAAGTAGAGGTACTAAGTTCAGGTAAAAAGACTTTAAACCACCAAGATAAAAAAAGATAAAGAAAAGCATTACATAATGGTAAAGGGTTCAATTTAACAAGAAGACCTAACTTTCTGTATTTAGGATAGTTATCCTAAATACATATGCAGCCAACACACAAGATCCAGATTCATAAAGGAAATTCTTAGAGACCTTCAACGAGACTGAGACTCCCACACAATAATAGTGGGAGACTTCAACACCACACTGACAGTATTAGACAAATCATGGAAGCAGAAAATTAACAAAGATATTTAGGACCAGAACTCAACACTGGGCCGAATGAATCTGATAGGCATCTACAGATCTCTTTACCCAGAACAACACAGTATTCGTTCTTCTAATCTGCACATAGCACGTACTCTAAAATTGGCCTCACAATCTGACATAAAACAATCTTCAGGAAATGAAAAATATTATAAATAATACCACCGCTCTCTCAGACCACAGTGCAATCAACATAGAATA
Source organism: Macaca thibetana thibetana (assembly GCF_024542745.1). NCBI lineage: Eukaryota > Metazoa > Chordata > Mammalia > Primates > Cercopithecidae > Macaca > Macaca thibetana. The sequence continues at coordinate 164,228,906 of NC_065583.1, read as the reverse complement.
CAAGAAGAAGAAATCACTCAAAACAATACAATTACATGGAAATTAAACAACCTGGTCCTGAATGACTGTTGGGTAAATAATGAAATAAAGGCAAAAATCAAGAAGTCTTTTGAAACTAATGAGAACAAAGATTCAACAAACCAGAATCTCTGAGACACAGTCAAGATGGTGTTAAGAGGGGACTTTACAGCATCAAAAGAAAAAGATCTCAAATAACAACCTAACATAATAAGTAAGAGAACTAGAGAAGAAAGAGCAAACCAATCCCAAATCTAGCAGAAGAAAAGAAAAACAAAATCAGAGCTAATTGAAGGAGACTGAGACATGAAAAACAACTCAAAAGATCAAGAAAACCAGGAGCTGTTTTCTTTTTAAAGTAACAAGATAGACCATTAGCTAAACTCTAACAAAAAAAGAGAGAAGGGCCAAATAAACACAATCCGATATGACAACAGGGTTATTATCACTGACCACACAAAAAATACAAATAACCATTAGAAGTTATTATAAACAGTTCCATGCACAAACTAGAACATCTAGAAGAAATGGATTAATTTCTGGACACATATACCCTCCCAAAAGTGAACCAGGGAATAAATGGAATCCCTCAAGAGATCAATAACGGTCTTCAAAATTGAATAAAAAGTAAATAGCCAAGTGATGGAAAAAAAAAAAAAAAAAAGCCCAGGACCAGATGAATGATTCCCAGCCAAATTCCACCATATGTAAAAGAAGAGCTGGCATCATTTCTACTGAAACCATTTCAAAAAATTGAGATGGGTGAACATCTTCCTAACCCATTTTATGAGGCCAGCATCATCCTGATACCAAAGCCTGCCAGACATACAACAAGAAAATAAAACTTCAGGCCAATATCTTTGAGGATCATCTATGAAAAAATCCTTGACAAAATAATAATAAACCAAAACCTGCAGCACATCAAAAAGCTAATCCACAACCATCAAGTAGGCTTTATCCCTAGATGCAAGATTGGTTCAACATATGCAAATCAATAATTGTGATCCATCACATAAACAGAACGAAAGACAAAAACCACATGATTATCTCAATAGATGCAGAAAGGCTTCTGATAAAATTCAACATCTCTCCTTGTTAAAAACTCTCAACAATTTAGGTATTAAAAGAACATGCAACAAAATAATAAGATTCATCTGTGACAAACCCATAGCCAACATCATACTGAATGGACAAAAGCTGGAAGCATTCCCCTTATAAACCAGCACAAGACAAGGATGCCCTCTCACACCACCCCTATTCAACATAGTATTAGAAGTCCTGGCCAGAGCAATCAGACAAGAGAAATAAGGGAAGGGCATCCAAATAAGAAGAGAGGAAGTCAAACTACCCCTGTTAGCAGACAACATGATTCTTTACCTAGAAAACCGCAGTCTTGGCTCACAAGTTCCTAAAGCTGATAAATTCAGCAAGGTTTCAGAATACAAAATCAATGTACAAAAATCACTAGCATTGCTATACCTCAACAATAGCCAAGCTGAAAGCCAAATCAGGAATGCAAACCCTTTCACAACTGTCATGGAAAGAATAAAATACATAGGAATACCAGGGAGGTGAAAGACCTCACAAGAAGAACTACAAAACACTGCTTAAAGAAATCAGAGATGACACAAACGAATGGAAAAAATATTCCATGCTGATGGGATAAGAAGAATCATATTGTTAAAATGGCCACACTGCCCAAAGCAATTTAGAGATTCAATGCTATTCCTATCAAACTGCCAGTGATGTTCTTCATAGAACTAGAAAAAAACTATTTTACAATTCATATGGTAACAAAAAAGAGCCCAAATAGCCAAGGCAATCCTAAGCAAAAAGAACAAAGCTGGAGGCGTCATGATACCCTAATTTAAACTATACTACAAGGCCACAACAGTATGGTATTGGTATAAAAACAGACACAAAGAAAAATAGAACAGAACAAAGAGCCCAGAAATGAATCTGCATGCCTACAACCATGAGATATTTGACAAAGCTGACAGAGAGACGCAATGAGGAAAGGACTCCCTATTCAATAAATAGTGCTGGGATAACTGGCTAGCCATATGCAGAAGATTTAAACAGGACCCCATCCTTACACCATATTCAGAAATCAACACAAGATAAATTAAAGACTTGAATGTAAAACCCAAAACTATGAAAACCTTAGAAAAATTTGCAAAAAAAAAAAAAAAAAAAAAGGTGATACTATTCTGGACATAGAAACTGCCAAGGATTTCATGATGAAGATGGCTTAAGCAACTGCAATGAAAGCAAAAATTAACAAATGGGATTGAATTAAACTAAAGATCATCTTCACAGCAAAGAAACTATCAATAGAGTAAGCAGACAGCCTACAGAATAAGAGAAAATATTTCCAAACTATGCATCTGACAAAGGTCTACTATTCAGCATGTATAGGAAACTTACACAAATTTACAAGAAAACAAACAACCTTATTAAAATGTGGGCAAATGATATGAACTGACACTTCTCAAAAGAAGGCATACAAATGGCCAACAACCATATGAAAAAAGGCTCAATATCATTGATTATTAGAAATCAAAACCACAAGGAGATATCATCTCACACCAGTCAGAATGACTATTCTTAAAAAGTCAAAAAGTAACAGATGCCAGTGAGGTTTAGGAGAAAAAGGAACACTTATACACTGTTGGTGGGAGTGTAAATTTGTTCAACCATTGTGGAAAGCAGGGTGGCAGTCCCTCAAAGAACTAAAAGCAGAACCACCATATTGCACATTACTGCGTATACACATAAAGGAATACAAATTGTTCTACCGTAAAGACAGACACGTGCATATGTTCATTGCAGCACTATTCACAATAGCAACTACATGGAATCATCCTAAATGCCCCTCAATAGTAGACTGGATAAAGAAAATGTGGTGCATATACACCATGGAATACTATGCAGTCATAAAAAACAAGATCATGTCCTTTGCAGGATCATGATGGAGGTGGAGGCCATTATACTTCAAACTAATGCAGGAACAAAAAACAAGTACTGCATGTTCTCACTTATCAGTGTGAGCTAAATTATGCGAACATGTGGACATAAAGAGTGGGGGAACAACAGACACTGAGTCCCACCAGAGGCTGAAGAGTGGGAAAATGAAGAGGAGCAGAAAAAACAACTGTTGAATACTGTACTTAATACCTGGGAAACAAATTAATCGGCACATAAAAAGCCCAGGACCAGAAGGCTTCTACTGATGAGTTTTACCAAGCATTTAAAGAAGAATTATTGTCCATCCTTCGTAAACTCTTCCAAAAATAGAAATGTTAGTACACTTCCCAACTCATTCTATGAGGCCAGTATTACCCTTATACCAAAATTAGACAGACTTCACAAGAAAACAAAACTACAAGCCAGTGTGACTTATGAAGACAGACTAAAAAATCTTCAGCAGAGTACTAGCAATCCATTTCCAGTAACTACCCCTCAATTTGGACCTCTACTTCACATGCACACAAAATTTAACTCAATAAAGACCTAAAATTTAAGTGCTAAATCTATAAAATTCTTAAATAAAAACTGCGTGCAAGAAAAGCACAGATGTGCACAAAGCAATCAGATGAATCACTCCAAGAGATATCCATAATATGATTAGAGACAATTCCATTTATTAAGAATAAAGGAAACACCTTCCATGGCTATGATTATGGATATCTGCCTTTGTTTTTCTCCAGGGCTAGTTGAAACTGCAAAATATTTTAAAGTAATATACCTCTTTTTTAACTTTCAGTACTAAACGTAATGGGACTAAAAATGTCAAAATGCCTTTTTTGTTAATGAATGAAGAACAAGAGTGAATGTGTAACTTCTGTATTTCTATGGTAAAATATAGTTGAGTTAATAATTTTCATGAAAAGAGGATTCATTATAAAATCATTAGATTAGTGTCAAAGTCTTTTCTTCAAGTATTTCATATAGCCGTTTTTATTTCTGTTGTTCTACATTTCCCTCCTTACAAGAACATAGATTTACAGCATTAGATTTTAAAAATTTTAAATACAATGGGATATTGAAGCATTATTTGTGTCAAATGCACATTAACTGCTACAAGTCAGTAACATCTCTGTCTATCAAGAAAGATTTTCTGGCTTTTAGAAATGTCAGATGTCATCAAAATATATTGCCAGGTAAAAGTTTGAGTGGAGTGGAGGAAACTTTTTGTTGTGTTTAGGGTTGAAACATTTTTGAGTCTTGCATATACATTAGGCTTTTGCTTTATTGGTAAGAAAAACTATCAATTGGTAATATTACATGACTTTCCATATAGACTTGAATGGGCCTCTGCTATACTTCTGAAAATATCTTAACCTAGGGAGAGAGAAAAATGTGACTAATTTCAAAACCATCCTGCTGTTAACTTTTCAAGATTTGGAGGCTAGGAAGGTACCCCAAATTCTTTAAGCACTTGACAGAACTTTAATCTTTATCTATAATATTTTTCACTTTATTTTTAAAGGAGACAAAGAAAAGAAGATACAATTATCACAATTTGAAAAAGAAGAGGTTTACTCATGGCTTTTCTTAATTTTTGAGTATGTTTAGTTACATAGATGAAGTAAATATTTCAATTTAAGACTCAGCCAGGCACCACTGGGTATTTTACTGAAATAACAACAATGTAAAACTAAATGCTAAATTGCAACACTCTCAAAGGTTAAAGTCAGAAAATGATGTAAACTTTCCAATACTCCTGGAGGAGCTGCTGCAAGCTGGAGTCAATAGTGATAAATCTCTGTAAATTTCTGGGCAGGTGGAAGATTTCAGATATTGGAAATTACTGCAGGATGAGTTCTTAAGGTCATTTTTTATTTAATGTTATGTGTTTTTAGTGCTTCATTTTATTTTGTTTGTACATGAACTATTTTTTTTCTTTGCTTACTTTGTGTGTGCAAGTTTTACTTCTGATAAAAAAAAAAGCCATAGTGTCGATTTTCAGTTATTATACTATTTACATTTACCACCTATGGAAATATACAAAGACCACCCAGATGAGAAAAACAAGGTCATTTATTCTTCACTTGCTATAGCAAGGGAGTTGAACATTGTCACTTGTGTTTGACAGAGACTCAGAGACAGGCAGAGGAGTGGGAATGTTTTATAGTGGAGAAAGGGAAGGCCTTGGGTGTGCCCTGTTGGTCTGGAGAAGCCGCACATGGGATTAACTAGAATCAGAACATCCCATGTGATTGGTTAAGGGTGCATGCTTGGCTTTCTCTGGCCCTATTTGAAAGCAGAGACAAAAATTAAGGAAGCTGTCAGTTACTAATCAATTCCTGGCCATTTCTGACCGATTGTTACAGAAATTACTATTCAGCTTCCTGGATTGTCACTGGAGATAGCATTCTGGCTCCCTGCAAGTCTGCCTTAAAGCTGCCTTCATGAGTTCTTTATTGCAGATAAGAGCTTGGTTTCCTGGGCAGCTTGCTCAAGGTTGTGGGTCAAAGCTGCATTTCTACACATGGCCTGCCCATTGTCTGTTTCTATATTCAATCTTTCAACCTTCATGTTTTGTTTACAACCCGAAAGACCCTCTGTTCTCTGATCATAGGTGATTCCTACAGACTCACCTCTACCACTGCCTTTCTTACTCATCTTACCTGAGGTGTGATAGCCTTCCTTACCTTAGGCCTTTACATTTTCTGTTTCTTCTTTATGAAATCCTCCTCAGCAAAACATTTACATGACTCTTTTGCACTCTGTTATCTGGTCTCTGCTCAAATATGACTACTTTAGTGAGATTTTCCTTTATTGGTCTACACAAACCACACCAAAACAAAATCATTCTGCTCAATTTACATGTTTCCTCCCTGTATAAATAATCATGACTGTGCTCCAGCTGTTCAATTTTGTTTGTTTGTTTATTATTTCTCCCTTACTAGAATGTAGATTACATGGCCTCATGTATACTGCCTGTTTTGTTCACTGCTATATCTCTTCTTCTTTGAATAGTAAATTAAGCAGAGTAGTTGGCCATGTGTTAGTTAAACACAGCTAAGTACCCGTGGTCCATGACTTAATAAATTTAATCAATAATTTTTCATCCACCACATGAATTATGAAACCTTACTTCATTTTTGTTTTTCTACTCCCCCTTTCCTATATCTTCTCAGTATTTTAATTTGTTTTATTATCTTTAGTTTATCAAGATATATTCATTTCAGAATTATCCTTAATTTAATTGTAAAATCAGAAAAGAATGCTGCCAATTAAAACCATTCATGGATTAAAAAAATGAAAAAAATTTTTTTGCCAGTCTCGTTTAGCTCATGTCCCCCAACATCAAACCACACATGGCTTCCAAATTGGTAACCATTGCTGTCTTCTATTGTATATGTTTTCAGATGATTCTATATTAATCATGGTAAATGAATGCTAGTTCCTATAACAAGCAAGCTTATTAATGGAAAATACCAGGAACTTGATATATTAAAGGTTTATTAAAATTAAAAGTATGATTAAAATTAGTTGTTTCTCTAGAAGTCACCTTTTAGAAATAAATTTCTCTAGAAGTCACCTTTCAGAAAATCAGGAATCCAGTTTCTTTTATATTAAGCAATGGAAAATTCAGTATCATGGTATCTGCACAAGGAGGAGATTGAAAATGAGCAAGAGCTAACTATACTACAAGGCTACAGTAACCAAAACAGCATGGTACTGGTACCAAAACAGAGATATAGACCAATGGAACAGAACAGAGTCCTCAGAAATAATACCATACATCTACAGCCATCTGATCTTTGACAAACCTGAGAGAAACAAGAAATGGGGAAAGGATTCCCTATTTAATAAATGGTGCTGGGAAAATTGGCTAGCCATAAGTAGAAAGCTGAAACTGGATCCTTTCTTACTCCTTATATGAAAATTAATTCAAGATGGAGTAGAGACTTAAATGTTAGACCTAATACCATAAAAACCCTAGAGGAAAACCTAGGTAGTACCATTCAGGACATAGGCATGGGCAAAGACTTCATGTCTAAAACACCAAAAGCAACGGCAGCGAAAGCCAGAACTGACAAATGGGATCTAATTAAACTAAAGAGCTTCTGCACAGCAAAAGAAACTACCATCAGAGTGAACAGGCAACCTACAGAATGGGAGAAAAGTTTTGCAATCTACTCATCTGACAAAGGGCTAATACCCAGAACCTACAAAGAACTCAAACAAATTTACAAGAAAAAAAAAAAAAACCCATCAAAAAGTGGGCAAAGGATATGAACAGACATTTCTCAAAAGAAGACATTCATACAGCCAACAGACACATGAAAAAATGCTCATCATCACTGGCCATCAGAGAAATGCAAATCACAACCACAATGAGATACCATCTCACACCAGTTAGAAGGGCGATCATTAAAAAGTCAGGAAACAACAGGTGCTGGAGAGGATGTGGAGAAATAGGAACACTTTTACACTGTTGGTGGGATTGTAAACTAGTTCAACCATTATGGAAAACAGTATGGCGATTCCTCAAGGATCTAGAACTAGATGTACCATATGACCCAGCCATCCCATTACTGGGTATATACCCAAAGGATTATAAATCATGCTGCTATAAAGACACATGCACACGTATGTTTATTGCGGCACTATTCACAATAGCAAAGACTTGGAATCAACCCAAATGTCCAGCAGTGACAGATTGGATTAAGAAAATGTGGCACATATACACCATGGAATACTATGCAGCCATAAAAAAGGATGAGTTTGTGTCCTTTGTAGGGACATGGATGCAGCTGGAAACCATCATTCTTAGCAGACTATCACAAGAACAGAAAACCAAACACCGCATGTTCTCATTCATAGGTGGGAACTGAACAATGAGATCCCTTGGACTCGGGAAGGGGGACATCACACACCGGGGCCTATCATGGGGAGGGGGTAGCGGGGAGGGATTGCATTGGGAGTTATACCTGATGTAAATGACGAGTTGATGGGTGCTGATGAGTTGATGGGTGCAGCACACCAACATGGCACAAGTATACATATGTAACAAACCTGCACATTATGCACATGTACCCTAGAACTTAAAGTATAATAATAATAATAATAAATAAATAAATAAATAAATAAATAGAAAATGAGCAAGAGCTATGCACTGGTCCATAAGTGGCACACATCAATATGCTCGATTTTTTTAAGATTTAATGAAGTACACCAAAACTAACATGAAGGGATGTTGCAAAATACAGTCGTTTATTCAGGTAAAATAAGTAGAAGAGAGGATCTTCTAAGGATAATAGTTGAAGTCAATTAAATAGAAAGCATATAAACAAAAATCCACTTCAAATTAGTTTTTGAAAAAATCAATAATATTAAAAATACTGACTTTAGTCAGATTAATCAGTAAAATGATAGAAGATACAAATTATTACTATCAGAAAAAGTAGATATTACAGCAGATCTTACATGTATTAGAAGTATAATAAGGGCTATTATAAACAAATGTATAGCAATAAATCAAAAAACTTAGGTGGCATTGGCAAATTCCTTGAAAAGCACAGTATCCAAAAACTAATACAAAATGATACAGAAAACCTGAATTGCAGTATATATGAAATACCAACTGGTTTATTTTATTTTATTTTATTTTATTTTATTAAACTCAAGTACTGCCAATTTTAAAGTATCTCTTTAAGAAAACTACACAGAAATATTTTTCTCCTCTATGAAGCCTGAATTATCCTGATGCCAAAATAAGATAAATATATTGAAAGAAAATAAACAGAAGGTGAATAAATGTCATAAATATCAATGGAAAAATTCTTAACAAACATTAGCCAATAAAATTTATCAATATATTTAGAAAGAATTGTAATAATTCATTAGAGATTATAGTAAGAGTGAAAATTTATATGTCAAAAATGAAATAAACTCTTTTGTTTTGAACACGTGGATATGCACATATAAAGTCTTAGAAAATTTACAAAAAGAATTTGCTAGAACAAGTGAAGACTTTAGGTTGTGGAATACAAAGTCAATAAACAAAAAATCTTGCATTTCTGTAAACTTAAAGATCATAAGAAAATATAACAAAATACTATTTTCAATAGTTTATAAATACAAAATACTTTCAGCAAGATTTGGACACTGAAAATTTTGAAACAATGGTAATAGAAATTGAAAAAATTAAAAATGAACAGAGATATGTCAGTTTATGGATTCAGAGACAGTATTCATTAAGTTGTTAATTACCTGGAAAGTAATCTGGAGATAGAATGAAATTCTATTTAAATTATCTGAAGGTCTTTCTTACATTAATAAGATGTTTCCAAAAGTTATATCAAAATGTAAAATATCTAGAATTATCTAAAAGAATCCTTAAAATTTAAGAATAAATTTGGATGACACACACTACATTATTGCAAGTTCAAATTTAATATAAATATAGCACATAAATCTAAATATAGCCATCAAGAAAGTGTAATACTAGCCTAAGGATACGTAAGGATCAGTGAAACAAAATAGAGCATATAGACATAGACCCACAAATATGTACATGTTGACTTTCAACAAAGATGCCAAGTTAACTCAGTAGGGGAAAGCCTCATCTGATCCACAAATGGTTCTAGTGAAATTGGATAACCACATTTAAAAAATGAGCCTCAGTCTGTATACCATACCATAAATAAATTAAAAGTGGAGCATGAATCATTTAGTAATATAAATCCTAAAGCTCTAAAATCTATAGAAGAAAACAGGATAAAATCTTCACAATAGTTCTGATAGAGCATAAAAATAAACATATCTTTAAAAAGGAGTAAAATGGACTGCATCAGAATGTGAAATATGAAATGTCAGGTGTTGAAATATCTGTTCTTCAAAAGATTACATTGTTAAAATTAAGATAAAAGTTGTATTTCTGTGTGTGTGTGTGTATTGGTATGGTTATATGGATGTGTACCTTTGGCAAAATTCATTTAACAGTACTTTTCAAATGGATGCTTTTATTATATGTAAATTACACACCAATAAGCTTCAGTTTAAAAATTAATATGTAATAATGATGTTTTCAGGCAAGCAAATATGAGAAAATTTGTTGCCAGTCATCCTGTACTGAGTAAATTTCTAAAGGTAATTTTATCCCAGAGCAACTAAAATATTGGAAGAAATGAAGGGAACTGGACAAATTAAAAATGTGGATGTGGAAAAGCAGATAAACACAAATGATACACAATCATAATAATAATGCTTTGGTTTTATAAAATAATCAAGAATGAAACATTCTGAAAACCAAAAAGCAAAACAGTGGATATGAGGAATTGCAGCTAAAGTGTTCTAAAGTCCTAGCAACATTCAAAAATTAGCAGAAGTTATAGTCCATAAAAGTGTTCACTTTTTATTTTATTTTATTTTTTGAATGGAGTCTCGCTCTGTCGCCCAGGCTGGAGTGCAATGGCGCGATCTCGGCTCACTGCAACCCCACTTCCCAGGGTTCTCCTTTCTCAGCTTCCCGAGTAGCTGGGATTACAGGTGCTCACCACCACACTTGGCTTTTTTTTTTTTTTTTTTTTTTTGTATTTTTAGTAGAGCAGGGGTTTCACCATGTTGGCCAGGCTAGTCTGGAATTATCCTTAATTTAATTGTAAAATCAGAAAAAAAGTAAAATACTGCCAATTAAAAACATTCATGGATTAAAAAAATGAAAAAAACACTTTTTACCAGTCTCATTTAGCTCACATCCCCCAACATCAAACCACACATTGCTTCCAAACTGGTAACCATTGCTATCTTATGACTACCGGTGATCTGCCTACCTCAGTCTCCCAAAGTGGTGGGATTACAAGAATAAGCCACCATGCCTGGCCAAAAGTGTTCACTTCTAGAACAGTCTACAATGTTGTAATCATTGAGGTTTTCACTAAAAAGACTATGAAAGCAATTATGAATGTATAATTAGCAAGTGAGTGGATGGGCAAAGGAGAATAATGAAAAATGGAAAAATTCAAGGGAAGGTAAGTAAGTCTTTAAAAAAACCATAAAAGCAGTGGGTCAAATAGAAAACAAATAGTTTTATGATATAAACCCAGATATAGCAGTGATTAAATTAGTGTAAATATACTAAAATGTTTTTTACTTGGTGGCGCACATGAGGGTACAGAATGGTTGAATGGAAAAGGGTAAAGAATGTATTTCCTAAAACACTAACCTAAAGGAAGTTTCTGTAGCTATACTACTTTCAGAAATTAGTGTAGTAATAGTGTACTAGTAGACTACAAGCAAAATAAAATAAATAAAATAAGGCATTATAGGAAATAAAATGTTATTTTTTTATTAAAAAAGAGCTAATCCTAAATATGTATGCTGTCAATAACATATACATTAAAAATAATGTAGAAAGTAGAAATAAGCAAATCCACAATAGTGGGAATATTTAATATATCTCTCTAATTAGCTGGTAGAACATAGCAAAAGTACCATAAACAAAATAAAAAGTCAATAGGGGGTATAAGACTTGTAAAACATAACAGGCAAAAAGCAAACCTTCCTAATATATACAGAGTTCTTACCAATCAATAATGAAAGAACCATTTGCCCAGTGGAAAAAAAAATGGTCAAAGATATGAACACATAGTTCAAAGTAAAGAAACTACAAATTGCACTTAGAAAAACTCCCCAAATAAATGTGTCTAGTGGCAAAGATTTCAGAATATGTATAACACACTATGACTGCAAAGGTGTAAAGAGGTGCAAGTTGCCATAAAATGCTGAGGGGGATGTAAATATGTAAAACTCTCAATGAAAACAAAGTGTTGAATTCTATCAAAATTCTAAATGTACATACTCTTAAATTCTACTCCTCAGAATTTTGCACACTGATATGTTAGTGTTCTTGAAAAATGATTATCTGCATACAAGCTTACTTATAACAGCATTGTCTGAAGTGCAAAACACTAAAGCTTATCTAATTGATTATCAATGTGAAACTACATACACAATATTTACATATATGTTGTATATAATATATATACATTTTATATTCATATGCTAACAGATTAGTTATATATACTTATTTATATATACTTATATATAAATATCTATAAATACCTTACCCAAAATACCTAATAATTATGCCAGAATAAAGGATCTTAGTAATAGGATTAGGAGAGATGTTTCATTTGCCTTTTAGGTAATAGGGCATGAGGGGAACATTTCACTGTACTCATTTTTACTTGTTGTGAAGGTCAAATAACATAGATACAAACATTCCAGAGGAAAAAAACTGAGGTGGAACTCATTTCCCTGAATTGATTATTCTGTTAATGTGCCAACTGTTTAAGTTAAAAAAAATTGGATTGGAATGAAAAACTGTTTAATTAATAATATTATTTTATTGAGGCAGTGATATTGTACCTCTTCAATTTCTGTTTCAGAGGAAAAACAGATATAGATGTAGCATCATTTAAGTCTATCAAAAAATATCTGAAGGTAGGAGCTATCTACTCCATCAAATTCTGGCCAATAAATATCTGCATTAAGTAGCTTTATTGAAACAAACAATTCTTTTTTCTAGCCACTCTAATGGCACTCTCATCATCATGTTTGTTTCAGTAGGTTCTTTCAATATGTGATAAGCCTAACCTATTTATGCAATCTGAACTTTCCACAGGATTCACACTCTCTGCTATCTCATATCCAACCTACCTTATTTATTCAAGCCATCTGCATGGATATTGCAGGCAGCTGAATTTTAAGAATACCTGTTCCGAAGCATTAAGGATAAGAGAGGGATCTCGAAGGAAGTCAATCAGTGTGATGGCTTAGTTAACTCAGTTAATCTTTACATTTCAAGTTTAAGCCTGAAAACAAGTGCTTTAAGCAACTTTATTAAATTAGACTAAAATTGGACTTCTCTATGTGTGAATCAATATGCAATTTCTTAGATAGTTTTGAAAATACTTTCTAAACCTAACATTAGAGATTAAAACAGCAATTAGAAATAATTATTTAACTATGAAAAACACAGGCACTAGATACTATACGTATAATACAAAGACAAAGAAGCTGTAAACATGTTTTCAGCAAATAACATAACCTTATGTTTGGTACCTTTAATATGGACAGATGTCATATAATTAGATAAGAGGAATATTAAATTCCAGTTCCAGAGGGGAAATATACATGCTTAAAAATCAGAAAATGTGTAATTAAAAGACTCACTAAAATAACAGATAAAATGTCAACCACTCCCATATGAATTAACCAAGATTATAACTTGGCAATACTTACTACTGGTTAAACTGGGAGGAGGTGAATGTGAAAATGGTACTCTTTGTCTCAGTCATCAAAAAGTGATGGGTAAGGTCCTAAGTGGTTTGTTCCCATTACCTATTCTTTTTCTATTTTCCATTGTCTCCTATCACTGTCCTCATTATTCCCTTTGCATCAACCTGCCTGACCTCTGTCTCCTTGAACAGGCCTTTCACAAATACTTGTAGATCTTTAACTATTCTCCTTTCTTCTGTCTAAATGTATTTGCCCTATGGATTGCTCACCTGACTCATATATGAAGCTCATATTAGAAATAGTTTCCTTAACCACCAAATGTTAAAGAGCTCCCTCATATAAATGTCTGTTCCCATATTTGGCATCTGTCTTTATTTATTTTTTGATTTACTTTTTGACTGTCTTCCCCACCTTAATATTCATGAATATAGATGTGTGTGTGTGTGTGTGTGTGTGTGTGTGTGTGTGTGTGTGTTTTTTCATTACTGCAGGTTCCAAGAACAATCTGTGGCACAAACTGTTTTGTAAATACATGTTGAATGAATCAATGAACAATTAATCTCTCCCTCAATTTGGCAATCTATCCTAAAAAGTGATTAAAATGTAGCCCAATATATACTGAAAAACAATATTCATTGCAATATTTTCAGTCATAGCAAATTATTGAAATGATCCAGTATCCTATAATGTACAAATTTTTAGTCAACTTTTAACATAGAAATATGAACAGATATTATACACAGTGAGGTGTTTTAATAATGTTGGAAAATATGCATTGTATAATGTTACCTATATTGTACAAAAGGTATGACTGCAATTGCAAAAGTAAACAAGAAAATAAATTGGGAAGAAATCCATACAAATATGCACAGAATCATGGAGAAATGGTTGCCAAGTTTTTCTTTAAACTCTTCTAATTAAAAAAAGTTTTAAAAATAATTATTACTACGAAAATACCATTAATGAAAGTAGTCTGAGGATAAAAAAATAGTTGTTTTTTTTTTTTTTTTTTTTTTTTTAGAAAATGAAAGTGATAAAGTCACTTAACAAAATCTCTGCAAGCTTCAATTTTCTACACCCTTTTGGAATTATTTTATGACCATAGACTTTATTTTTTATGCCTAATGCACAACACATAAATTTGTTCTTTTAGTTATGAGAGAAACAAAGCTCTGAACTGTGGATGGAAGAGCCTAATTCTAGCACCTCCAGTAGAAATAAGAACACTGTTATGCCAAACTTTATCAGAGGAATTAAATAAAAGTCTTAGGATCTTTAAATCACTGTACCTCCAAGTGTTTTCAGTAGACATCTAATTCATAAGATGACTTACTAGAAACATTCCAAAACATCATATACCAAATACTGTTTATGTCTCATGTATGTGTGTGCATGTACATCTCATGTATGTGTGTACACATACACACATAAATACATATCTGAAGTTTAAAAATTTCTTCCACTTCATTTAAAATGATGCAACTGCTATGGAAAACAGTATGGAGGCCTCTCAAAATATTACAAATAGAACTACCATATAATCTGACGATCTCATTTCAGGGTGTATATAAAAATATCGAAATCAGAATTTCAAAGAGACATCTTCGCTCTCATGTTTGCTGCATCATTATTCATAATATCCAATATATGAAAACAACCCCAACGTCCATTGACAGATTAATGGGTGAAGAAAATGCATATAAACCCATTTACATAAATGTACAGAAATACATGGACTATTATTCAGCCTTTAATAATAGTAAATCCTATCATGTACTAATATGAATAGACCTGTAAAACTAATTGTGTTACGTATACTAAGTTAGTAACAGATGAATACTGCATGATTCCACTTATATGAGGTATTAAAAATAATGAAACCTACAGAAGTAGGAAATAGAATGATGTATGCCAGGATCTGGGGAGAAGGGGAAATAGGGAATTGTTGTTCCATGGATATAAAGTTACCATTATACAGGATGGAGAAGTTCTAGAGATAGACTGTACAACACAGTTCCTACAGTTAATATGGTACTGTGCACGTAAACATTTTTGAAGAGGGTAGATCTCTAAATTAAGCCTCCTTGCATTGCTATAAAGAGATACCTGAGACTAGGTAATTTATAAGAAGAGAGGTTTAATTAGCTCACAGTTCTGCCGGCTGTACAGGAAGTAGAATGCTTGTATAAGCTTCTCAGGGAGGCTCTGGGAGTTTTACGCAAGGCAGAAGGTGAAGCAGGAACTTGTGCCCCAAATGGTGAAAGCAGGAGTGAGAGAGAGAGAGAAAGTGGTGGAGAGACGGATCACATACTTTTAAATGATCAGATCTTCTGAGAACTCAGATAACTCACTTATCATCACGAAGATGACCCAAGCCATCTGCCCCCGTGATTCAAAACCTTCCACCAGGCTCCACCTCCAACATTGGGGATTACAATTCAACATGAGATTTGGGCGGGGATAAATGCCTAAACTATACAATTCTGCTCCTGGCCCCTCCCAAATCTCCTGTCTTTCTCACATTGCAAAATACAATTATGCCTTCCCAATAGTTTTCCAAATTCCAACTCAATCCAACATTAACTCAGAAGTTCAAAGGCTCATCTGGGAAAAGGCAAGTCCCTTCCACCTAAGAACCTATAAAAAGAAAAACAAGCTATTTACTTCCAATATGCAATGGGGATACAACATTGGATAAATATTCTCATTCCAAAAAAAGAAATCAGCCAAACAAAAGGTACTACAGATCCCACGGAGGTTCAAAACCCAACAGGTAGTCATTAAATCTTAAAGCTCCAAAATAATTTCCTTTGGCTCCATGTCCCACATCCAGTGTACACTGTCACTAGGGGTAGACTCCCAAGGCTATGGCAGCTCCACCCCTGTGTCTTTGCAGGGTTCAGCACCAATGGCTGCTCTCACAGGTTGTTGAGTGCTTACAGCTTGTCTAGGTGCAAAGTGCAAGCTGCCAGTGAATCTATGATTCTGTGATCAGGAGGCCAGTGGCCTCCTTCTCACAGCTCCACTAGGCAAAGCCATGTTGGGGGTCTGCATGGGGACTCCAATCCCACATTTTTCCTCTTCACTGCCCTAGTAGAGGTTCCCTGTTAGGATTCTGCCCCCGCCTCAGGCTTGTGCCTGAGCACCCAGACTTTCACCTACATCCTCTGAAATGCAGGCAGAGGCTCCCAAGCCTCATTAACTTTTGCATTTTGTATGCCTGCAAGCTTAACACCACATGGAAGCCACCCCTTTTTTTAAAGGAGGAAACTCACATTTACTGAGGCAATCAGTGAGCAGTGTACTACAGTTTTTCCTTCCTGTATATCTTCCATAAAAACTATTTTAATTGCTATTTAATATGGTTTGGATTTGTGGCCATGCCCAAATCTCATGTTGAATTGTAATACCCAAAGATGGAGGAGGGGCCTGATGGGAGGTGTTTGGATCATGGGGAGTGAACATCCCCCTTGCTGTTCTTGTGATAGTGAGTGACTTGAGATCTCATTGCTTAAAAGTGTGTAGCATCTCCTGTTTCTCCCTCTTCCTCTTGCTCCAGCCATGTAAGAGGTACCACCTTTCCTCTTTACCTTCTGCCATGATTATAAGTTTCTTAAGATCTCCCCAGCCATGCTTCCTGTGGAGTCATAAGTAAATTAAACCTCCTTTCTTTATAAATGACCCACTCTCAGGTAGTTCTGTATAGCAATGTGAGAACAGACTAATACATTATTATTTTTGACAGATAAAATTTGCATATATTAATGGAGTACAATGCAATGTGTTGATATATGTAAACATTGTGGAATAATTAAATCAAATTAATGAACATATCTATCACCTCACTTTAAAATAGACAAGAGAATAATTACTATTACTTGGAATTTTATGATTTTTAAAACTGTTAATTGTTTGTGTAAAGATCTTGGTGCAGTGTCAGAAAGTAGCATTATATACATTTTGTTCTTATTGTTTGTGTTTAACCCAGACTTTTTACTAAATTGCTTTCTTTCAGGTTTTTCCTAACTTCTCTTCATCATGGCTAATCATGGCTAATAGATAAATTAGGATGGTACTTACTTGTTCTTGGCATGACGGGGCTCTGGTGTCTATGCTGGTCCTGGCATGTGCACCTTCTCTCATCCTCTGACTTATGGACAATTGGTCACCTGTGGACTCAATCCTGCAACTGGTGGCCTCTTGGTACCATATGTTTCTCTGAGCCACATCTGCTATGGGACAGTAGCCTAGGCTGACCTCAAAGCAACCTCTGTCACATTCTTGCCACCCAGTGCCCATCATCCATACTTCTAAAAGGCAGAGAATAAAATTTATTTTGAATTTGCTATTCCTTTTACCCACACGATTCAGCAAATACTTGACCACGTTGGCAGAGCTCTGGAGCAGGGAGGTTGGAACACACATTTCTACCAGCCTTCCTTTACATCCCATAATGTAGTGGTTCAGAAGAGAAGGTTTCTTTCCTTACCTTCTACTCTGTGGCCTCTCCACTTTATCTAAAGCTTAATGGTTGGGATGTGAGAGGGTGTGAAGAGAGAGAAGCAGTCTTAGTAATAAAAATTACATATATATAAAAGAAATAATGATGGACACAATATATCTATAGTTCTTATGCTCATATCATATAGATAAAGTCACTGCTCACTCCTCCTTTACCATGCCCAGCTGAAGTTGATATGTATCAGCCCTTTTCCACATGTTAGAATGAAATCATCAGTTCTTTCTCTATTCACACTGTGCCTCAGTTTATCCTTCTAACATTGAAAATGTTATGTATGAGTTACATTATGGAAAATAGAATGTCAATTCAAATATCAGTTATCAATGTTTAAATAAAATGTCTCCCATTTTCAATGAAGATTTTCCTATCTACCTTTGCAAAATAAGGATGTACTTAAAATTCTGGTCAAACAGCAAAATTCACATTTCTGGCTCTGTAATAAACTGCATGTCTCATTAGGCGGTAACTTCCTTGACAGTACTTTTCACCTTAAGTCTTGCATTTTCAGTTCCTTACATAGTCACAGATACATAGCACATATTTTAAAAATGCCAAATTATAAATGTTTGTTTAATGAATTGATGGTAGCTAATTCATATTCTTGAATTTAGTAAAAGCCATTTTTCCACACCAAATAATTGTTGGATGAATAAATTTTGTTAATACATTTAGAGGAATTGTCACTGTGTCCAAAAAATAACCATGGAGAGTGAAAATATAGCCACTAGAACTGTTTGGCATTTGTCCCCCGACAAAAGGGGACCAAATCAACAAATAAACAGTTATAATTTGACTGGAGTAACCGAAGATGTATGCTGGAGAGGACCAGGAAAACAGAAAAGTAAGTGGAGGTTGTAAGCCCAGGATAGCACTATACAGAGGGGAGCAAGGCATCCTGCCTCTGCCACACTGTTTCCCCCAACAGGATCAGCTCAGAGCCAGGGGAGACATCTTACAGGATAAAGGTGAGCTGGTGGCCCTATGCAATCCCTGTTACCACCATAGATGCCAGCAGTTATTGCTACCAGAGGATCTCCTAGTTCTCACAGGTCTTGAATTCAACGTGGACAGTTCTTGGGAGTTTGCCAGTTGTTTTGCCTGAGAACAGTAACTCCCTTGACACATCCACCTCACCCCTCCAACATAAGCTGCTATGGCCCAGTGCCAACTGAAGTACGTTTTGCTCTGGGAGCCGGTACCCACTGGCCCCCTCTATCTCTGACACCCCACTGTCAGCCCACTACTTTCATGCAGGTGCCTGCAGCCCCAACACCCTGGCTACCTAGAACCTAGACATGAAGCGAGGACCAAAATCCCGAATCTGAATCCGTGAAGAACATGGTTTACCAGGAAAATAGGTGGGTCTGCAGAATGGAGAAGCCCTGTGTGACCTCCCGCTCAGCATGTGCCAGCCACCTGAAGGACAGCAAGCCCAGAGGTGGCCACCATACCCTCTTTACCCACCTGGTATGCATACTCGCACTCAGTCCAACGTCCAGCCTGACAGCAGCACCACCTTTTTGGAGAGCCTGCCACACAAGCGGCTAGCTTGCTGCACCCACATGCACCTGCCCTGAAAAACAACCTGGTGCCCCTTCCCCTAGAAAATCTACACCATTGCATCATAAACTTCCACAGCTTATGCCACCAAAACAATGGCAGATATTGCAGATCCGGATTACAGCTAAAGCATCTGTATGGAAACCATGCTACCACATCTACCTGCAATCAAAGCCAATACAACATTGCAAACAGTTAACCAAATGGCAGGAGTAGGTTCTTATATATCAACAATAACTTTGTAAATACATTAAATTCTCCAATTAAAAGATACAAATTCACTGCAGAGATAAAAGGAAGACTCAACAAAATTCTGGCTACAAGAGACTTATCCCATTGTTAAAAAAAACAGTAGAGTGAAAGTGAACGAATAAAAAATATGTTCCACACAAGTGGAAACCACAAGAAAGCACTAGTAGCCATACTTTGATAAAATAGACTATAATTCAAACAGTATAAAAAGAGACAGCATTGTAAAAATATATGCATCCAGCACTGGAAGACTCAAATAGCTAAAGCAAATATTATTTGATATAAAGGAAGAGATAAATTGTAATACAATAATATCAACACTCTTCTTTCAGCAATGATCAGATCATTGATACAGAAAATCAACAACAGCAACAAAAAACTATTGAATTTGAACTTTAGACTAGAAGGACCTAGCAGACATTTGGAGAACAATCCACCTGACAGCAGCAGAATACACATTCTTCCTGACTACATATGGAACATTCTCCAGGATACATCATACCTTAGTCCACCACACAAGTCTTAACAAATTTAAGAAAACAGAGATCATATTAAGTGTGTTTTCAGATCACAATGGTATAAGACTAGAAATCAACAATAGGAGAGCTTTGGAAAGCTTACAAATATGAGGAAATGAAAAAACATGCTCTTAAATAAACAATAAATCAATGAAAATCAAATGGAAAATTAAAAAAATTTTTGAGACAAATGAAAATGGAAAAACACCATACCAAAACCTATGGGATACAGCAAAAGCATTTCTAAGAGGGAAGTTCGTAATAATACAGTATGCCTACATCAACAAAGAAGAATTATATCTCACAAATAACCTAATCATGCGCCTCAAGGGACTAGAAACATGAGAATGAACTGAACCCAAAAATTGGTAGAAGAAAGGAAATAATGAAGCTCAGAAGAAATGAACAATGTAAACACTAAAACAATTCAAAAGATCAACAAAACAAAGGGTTGATCTTTTGAAAAGATAAACAAAATAAACAAACCTTTAGCTAGGCTAAGTAAAAAGAAAAAGTCCCTAACAAATAAAACCAGAGAAGAAAAAGGAATCATTAAACGGATATCACAGAAATGCAAAGGATCATGAGACTATTATAAACAACTCTATACCAACAAATTTGAGAACATAGAAAAAAATAGATAAATTCCTAGACACATACAACCTATCAAGATTAAATTATAAAGAAACAAAATCTGACCAGAGCAATAACAAATGAGAAAATCGAATCAGTAATAAAAAGTATTCTTTTAAAACAAAACAAAACGAAAAAAGCCTATGATCTGATTATTTCACTCCTGAATTTTATCATACATTTAAGGAAAACCTAACACCATTCAAACTGTTTCAGAAAATTGAAGAGTAGGAGATATTTTCATACTAATTTTATAAAGCCCGCATTGCCTGTATTTCAAAATCAGACAAGTACACAACAAAAAAAGGAAACTGCTGGCCAATATTTCTGGTAAACCCAGATACAAAACACCTCAACAGAATACTAGCAAACCAAATAAAATAGGACATTACAAAGATCATTCATTATGATCAAGTGAAATTCATCCCTGAGATGGAAGCATAGTTCAACGTGTATAAATTAATAAACATTATATACTACATTAACAATAAAAGTTTTAAAAATTACTTCAATACATACAGGAAAAGCATTTGACAAAAATTCAACATTCCTCTGAAAAAAAATAGTTACAGAGGAATGTACCTCAATGTAATAAAGACCATGTATGACAGAACCATAGCTAAAATCACATGGAATGAGGAAAAGCTGAAAGCTTTTACTCTAACATCAGGACCAAGACAAGAATGCTCACTTCTGCCATTTTTATTCAACACGGTGCTGAAAGTCTTAGCTAGAAAAACTGGATAAGAGAAAGAAAGAAAAGGCATCCAAATTAGAGAGGAGGAACTCACAATGTTTCTATTTGCAGTGACATGATTCAACATACAGAAAACTCTAAAGAACACTTCCTCAAAAGAACTGCTATAACTAATACACAAATTCAGTAAAGAAGCAGAACACAAAATCAGCATACACAAATTAGTAGCATTAAAAACAATTTTTAATTATTGTGGGTACATAGTAGGTGTATATATTTGTGGTGTACATGAGATGTTTTGATACAAGCATGCAATGCATTTTAGTCACATCATGGAAAATGGGGTATCATCCCCTCAAGAATGTATCCTTTGTGTTACAAACAACCTAATTATATATTTTTTAGTTATTTTAAACTGTGCAATTAAATTGTTGACTATAGTAACATTTTTATAAGCTAATAGTGAACTATCTGAAAAAACGTAAAACAGTTCTATATCCAGTAGCCACAAAACAAAAAGGGATACTTGTGAATAAACTTGACCAAGTAGGTGAAAGAGCTCTACACTAAAAGCCATAAAATATTAGTGACAAAAACTGAAGGCACAAATAAATGGAAAGATAGCCCATTTGCATGGATTGCAAGAATTAATATTGTTAAAATTACCTTATTACTAATCTACAAATTTAATGCAAATTCTATCATAATACCAATGACATTCTTCTGAGAAATAGAAAAAAATCTTAAAATTCAGTTGTAGTAATAAAGAAGCATGATACTGGCATAAAAACAGACACATAGACCAATGGAATAGAATAGAGAGCTCGGAAGTAAATTCATACACCAATAGCCATCTGACGTTTGACAAAGGAATCAAGAACACTCAGTGAGGAAAAGACAGTCTTTTCAATAAATGTTGCAGAAATTGGCTATGTACATGCGGAAGAATAAGACTAGATTTGTACCTCTAACCATATACAAAAATAAATTTAAAATGGATTAAAGACTTAAACATAAAGCCTGAAACTATGAAACTACCATAAGTAAACATATGAAATGCTTTATGGCATTGGGCTGGGCTAGTGTTTTTAAAATAAGACCTCAAAAGCATAAGCAACAAAAGCAAAAATAGACAAACGGGATTGCATCAAACTAAAAAGGTTTTCCACAGCAGAAGAAACAACAGATTGAAGAAACAACCTTCGGAATGGGAGAAAACATTTGAAACTACACATCGGACAAGGGGTTAATATCCAGAATATGTAAGAAACTCAAGCAACTCAGCAGCATAAAACACAAATAACCTGACTTTAAAAATGAGCAAAATACCTTAAGAGACATTTCTCAGAAGAAGACATACAATGACCAATGGGTACATGAATAAATGCTCAACATCACTAATCACCAGGGAAATGCAAATCAAAACCACAATAAGATACCACTGAATTCTAACTCGAATGGCTATTATCAATAAGACAAAAGAAAACAAGTATTGGTGAGGATGGGGAAAATAGGCAACACTTAAACACTGTCAGTGACATTATAAATTAGTATGGCCACTATGGAAAACTGTATGAAGATCCCTTAAATCATTAAAAATAGAACTACAATATGCTCTAGCGATCTCACTAGTAGATATATATTTAAATAAATAAAATTAGTATATCGATGAATTATCTGCATTTCCATGTCTTTTGCAGTACTGTTTTCAATATTCCAAGTGTCTTACAACAGATAAATGAATAAAGAACATGTGGGGTGTGTATGTGTATATGTATATATGTACATATGTATATATCTCACATTTCTTTATATACATATATATGGTGTGTACACACACATAATGGTATACTATTTGGCCATAAAAAATGAAATCCTGTCATTTGTGACAACACGGATGTATTTGGAGAATGTTATGTTAAGTGAAATGCCAGACACAGAAACACAAATACTGCATGATCTCATACATGTTTGGAATCTAAAAATAAAAAGAATTGGTATTATAGAAGTAGATAGTGGAATAGTGGTGGTCATTGGGTGCAAAGTTACAATTAGATAGAATGGACAAGCTCTGGTGTTCTACAGCATAGTAATGTGATGATGTTTAACAGTAAGGTATGAGTATTATAGAACAGCCAGAAAAGAGGTTTTTAAATGTTCTCACCAGAAAGAAGTAATAAATGTATGCAGTGATGAATTTACTGACTACCTTGATTTGCTCATCACAGAGATGATCAACATAAATGTTTCCTCAAATTGTATCACATAAATATGTACAATTACAATGTGTCAATATAAATAAATAAATGACTAAATAAATAAACAGCATCACAGTTCATGAGGACATGGTTTATGTATGAACACATAGTAGAAATTTGGGATTAATAATACTCTCATGATTTATTGGAAATAAGCATGTAAAGATGCCCATATTAGTCAGGGTTCTCTAGAGAGAAAACTAATAGGATAGATAAATATAAAAGGGAGTTTATTAAGGAGTATTGACTCACATGATTAAATTTGAGGTACCACAATAGGCTGTCTGAAAGCTGAGGGGTAAGGAAGCCAGTCCAAGTCCCAAAGCTGAAGAATTTGGGAGTCAGATGCTCGAGGGCAGGAAGCAGTCAGCACAGGAGAAAGATGCAGGCCAAAAGACTAAACCTGTCTGGTCCTTTCATGTTCTTCTGCCTGCTTTTATTCTGGCTGCTTTGGCAGCTGATTGGATGGTGCCACCCAGATTGAGGCTGGGTCTGCCTTTCCCAGTCCACTGACTCAAATGTTAATCTCCTTTGGCAACAAACACCCTCACAGACACTGCCAGGAACAATACTTTGCATCCTTCAATTCAATCAAGCTGACACTCGGTATTCACCATCACAATGCCCGTTCTATTTTTAGAATTTGGGGAACATAAGATATCAAGCACTGCAGCCCCCTTTTCTTTGGGCTTTACTTATTGCAAAACAGTTCCCATTGCAAATGACACCGATACACAAGTTTTTGTATGAGATTCATCTCTTTGTACTTGGAAATTATGAATAATTTTTGGAGGAAAAAGAAAACACTTATAGCTTGACAAGTCATGTGTACCATTTCTGAAATTTCCCCTAAGTTGATAGAACAAGTAAATAACTTGTACACTATCAGATTTAAAGTTCTTTGCCAAAAAAAGAAATATATATATATATATGATGAAAGGAGTTTGCTTCTGTGTCCATATCAAGGATTGTTTTAAAAGTGTTTCTTAAGGAGAATAGAAAAATTTATGGCTTTAAATTTTTAGATTCTTGAGAATTTACTAAGCCTCAGCCATCAGTTTTATATCTTACAGAAGTAGTTGTTCATATTTTTCAAATTGATCAAATCACTTTGAAGAAACTCAAACCATTCTACTGGTGCGACTAAAGCTAATAGTGATGGTCGAGGTCACTGGAAATTGAAAAATGCAAGTCCAAAAGAGGAAACAGTGACAAAAAGCTATCACCTATTTGTGACATTAGAGTGAAACTGAAAAGGGCATTAAAGGAAAGCATATTCTGTTGCTATTTTAAAATATACTTAGGATTTTATAATTCCAAATGGATACATATAAAAATACATGTTTTTCAAGCTCAACCACAGCATCGAAAAGAAAAATTTAATAGATAAAGTCATCTATATGTCAGAAACACAAATAGTTTTAGAAAATTGAAGGAGTAGCAAAATAAAGACCCATAATAGAAGGGCATCCATCAAGTATATGATACGGAGAGAAATCCATTCCACTGACTTTCCAATTTTGTTCTTTATCAGGCTTATCCTCAGGCTTACCTTGGTATAATACAGTATATCTTTCTCAGTATAGCCTATAGTTAAGAATACAAAGAGGTAAATCAGAAGCTGTAAAAACATTCTGTGTTGGTACAAAAGGAGAGATGTCAGTAAGTAATTTCAGCTCCTAACATAGAAGATAAAAGGTGCTTACATCCTGATAAAAGACAAATATTTAGGGAACTAAAATTGTCCATTTCAAACCATTAGACCTGAAACCAGTTTTACTTATAAACTTTACTTGTAAATGTTGTGTCAATATGGCTAGAACAACACACAAAACCTAGCGTGTGGTCTGTCAACCAATATACTATGATTTAGGAAATGTAAAGAGAGAAAAATGCTCTAATGACAAAAATATATCACTTTATACACAGACAAATTTGTATAAGTACGATGAAAATTTTATGCTTTTATTTATTTGCCTAAGCAACAGATTTTCTCTCACTAAGTGTACTTTCCTTTAGATATCTTATATATTTTGTCATGAGAGGGTGACAATATAAAAATGCAATGCCACTAGTAATTTGTTAAAATGGTAAAGACCATTTATTTTAGGTTTGTCTGAACATTTTAACCTTTTCTTAATACAATATAATATTGAATATATTATTTAAGAATACACTATTGGCTGGGCGTGGTGTCTCACGCCTGTAATCAAAACAATTTGGGAGGTCGAGGTGGGTGAATCACAAGGTCAGGAGTTCGAGACCAGCCTGGCCAATATGGTGAAACCGCATCTTAACTAAAAGTACAAAAAATTGGCTGCGCGTGGTGGCAGGTGCCTATAATCCCAGGTACTCAGGAGGCTGAGGCAGGAGAATTGCTTGAACTCGGGAGGCAGAGCCCGCAGTGAGCCAAGATTGTGCCACTGTACTCCAGTCTGGAAAATAGTGCGAGACTCTATCCCTCCTGCCAAAAAAAAAAAAAAAAAAAAAAAAAAAGAATACACCATTAATAGTAATACGTATTGGCAAAATTAGTTTATGCACATCTCTATAACATTTTCCGTGTGTGTGTGTGTGTGTGTGTGTGTGTGTGTGAGTGAGAGAGAGAGAGGTAACGTTTTCATGTCTTAATGGTTTGTGGCATAATATGTTATATTCAAGAAATTGCAACAGACAAGTAAATGACTAAAGACACACCTGGCACTACAAAAATACCTTGGAAATAATAAGTTCTTCATTTCGGAAAGTAATTTTTAAGCTCATTTATGTTTATATATTTTGTATATATACATATATATAGTAATAACATAATACTAACTATGAGAAATTTCAAGGTGTAGCAGACCAGGCTTATTCACCATTTAGTTCTATGTGTGTGCATTTGCATCATACCAGTGCAATGATAGAGCATAGGTTATGTAATAGGACTCTAGAGTTCCAATGTGAACTTTGCCGTATGCTACCTGTGTAGAGTGAATTACCAAATCTCTCTGTGCCATAGTTTTCCTATCTATAAATTGGGTTAATAACACTGTCTGTCTCACAGGGTTGCTGTTAGGATTAAATGAGCTGATATATAAAATGTGCTTAGGTGATTGGTGAACATGCTCTATTAGCTATAGTAATAACAATAAAAATAATTACATACATTAATTTTAATGATGTTGGCTATTACTATTGATTTTAAATTTAAAAGACAAGCTGATTGATAATTTATTTTATCATTAAATAGATATAATTGATGTGGAAGAACCAACTAAAGTTTTCTAATAGTAAACACATATGGAATTCCATAGAAATACTTTTTTTCAATCAAACTGTCATATCCATATGCTTATTTGCCATCTTCTTTTCTCATTCGAAACTGTATGATGAAGTTATCTCCAGGTCACTAAAGTATATAGTAGAAAATATTTATTTACGCTGTTCTTTTTCTTGGTCTTTCTCCATAAATGAGGTTATCTACAATGGTAGCCTTCATTACCATCTATATTTTGATCATTTCCAGAACTACAAATGCAGCTAAGAATATGACTGAATAGATAGATACATAGATACATACATACATACATATATACATAGATGATAGATAGATAGATAGATTTATAGATAGATGGATAGATGATAGATTTTTAAAAGCATCTTTAAGCTAATATGTCCCAAATTGAACTGATCATCTTCCACTCACAATGTGCTCTTCCTATTTGGTTCAGGTGTAAATGGCGTCATGCTTCTGCCATGTCCTGAAACTCAGTCAACATTTTTGCCTACTCATCTCTCTTGTGGCCCGAGTCTCTCATCAGGTCCTCCTGGCTGTGCCTCCTAGAGAAGTTTCAATTATCCCCCTTCCTTCTACATTGATGTTGCTATAAGTTAGGGGATGATCACCTCTCACCTGCCTTGCTAAAGAATCTTATAACTATTTTTCTTACATTTATAAGACTAAAAACTACCGATAGATCTGTTTTCCTCAATATAATAATGACATTAAAAATATTGAGCAATTATAATATGATAGGCACCTTTAAATTACTTTACATATCTTTTTAATTATCAGGAAAAATCTTATGAGAAAGATAATGATTGTTGTATCAATTCATAGTGGAAAAAACTGAGACAAAAAATTTAAGTAATAACACTATTTCATATAGTTAGAAGGTGCTAGGCCAAATAAAAATTGCCTAATCATACTTGGAAGGCCATTATGTGTGCCCTTGATTCACCCCAATGTGTTGCTCCACTAATGTCCTTGCCTCTGGCAGGCCTCTCTTGTCCGCCCAACACTGGGCTAAATCTCATAGTATTCTCGACTTCAGAAAACACAGTATTCATCCAAATACTCATCGCTATTATTTCCATATCTACTTGTCTCCCTATTACTATAGGCTTTGTAAGAGAGAGGACTGGGTATCTGTGTTCATGTTTATCATTGCATGTGTCTGTCATATGTCAGGGAGGTCAATTAATAATTTTTGTTAAAATAGTGAATCACTTGAGGTTACCCATGTCTCTTTTCATGGTGGTTTACCAAATTTCTAGCATGCTTTTCTATAACCATAACACCTACGTCAGTTAAAAACTGAGCCATTAAAAAACAGTAATTGTATGCACACTTGGTAGGTGTGGGTGAATGGAATGATGAAACAATGATCTAACATAAAAGGGTTCTAAGTCTCTTTGTATAGATTTCATCGGGATGAGCCCTTATCACAGGCCTGAGATTAATTCATGGGCATAATCTGTTGTTATCTTCAGTTTCTCCTTTTGGCTTTTGTTATTATCAGGCCAGATTTCTGTATTTGAAAATAGATATCTTTGCTTTGAAATAACTTTCACACACTTATTTTATTGCCACATCTGAAAAGAGAAATGGCACTCTCTGTTATTCCTGGGTGTTAACCTTTTCAGAATAAAATTGTTAGTTGTGAAGATTTTATGTATCTTGATTTATTAATGATGGTTTCATGAGACATGCTCTATGGATTAAAATGTATATATGTGTGAAAGAAATACATGACATATTGGAAGAAGTCTATGCTATTTATATTGATAGGAAGGAAAAAAGCATATAAAGCTAATTTGTGTCAAGTGCTGGATATCAGTCTATGTGTTTTAATTTGCTCTTTAGAAAACCCTATACTGCAGGTAAGAAAATTGTGACTTAGACAGGAGGTGCTTTATGTAAGATCATGCGGGCAGTAAGAAAAATTTTAATGTTCAACACATAGTGATAATCTATGCTATGAAGAACTGCAATAAAATATAAGGTCTAATGTTCACACTCAAAGATATAAACATTAGTTGAGAAGAAAAATGATATTCATTAAAATCAAAGGCAGGAATCAGAAGAGGTAAATTACAAAGGTTATAGAAGGAGAGTGTCTTAGTCCCTTAGTACAGCTATAACAAAATCCTTGTAACTGGGTTCTTTATACAAAACAGAAATTTATTTCTCAGTTCTGTAGCCTTGGAAGTTCAAGATCAAGGTGCCAGCAGGTGATGTTTGGTAATGGCTTGGTTTCTCTTTCCCAGATGGGGCCTTGTTGCTGCATCTTCTGGACTGGAGGAACTCCATGTCCTTACATGACAGAAGGGCAAAAGGGGTGAATACTGTGTGAAATCTTTTTATTTTAATTTTTAGCTCTTATTTTAAATTCAGGGGTACATGTGCAGGTTTGTTACATAAGTAAACCTGTATCTTGGGGGTTGGTTGTACAGATTATTTCATCACCTAGGTATCAAGCCTAGTACCCATTAGTTATTTTTTTCTGATCCTCTCCCTCCTCCCATCTTCTCCCTTTTGAAAAGCCCCAGTATGATTCACCTCTATCTCTCCATGTGTTCTCATCATTTAGCACACACTTATAGGTGAGAACATGTGGTATTTTGTTTTCTGTTCTTGCTTTAGTTTGCTAAGGATGATGGCCTACAGTTCCAACCACGATCCTGCAAAGGACACGATCTCATTCTTTTTTATGGCTCCATAGTATTCCGTGGTGTACTTGTACCACATTTTATTTATCCACTCTACCATTGTTGGGCATTTAGTTTGATTCCATATCTTTGCTATTGTGAATAGTGAAGAACATATGCATACATATATCTTTATAATAGAATTATTTGTGTTCTTTTGGGTATATACCCAGTGATGGGATTGTTGGGTCAAATGGTAGCTCTGTCTTTAGGTTTTGAGGACTCACCACACTGTCTTTCACAATGGCTGAACTAATTTACTCTTCCACCAATGGTGCATAAGTGCTCTTTACTATCCACAGCCTAGACAGCATCTGTTAGTTTTTTACTTTTTATAATAACCATTCTGACTGGTATGAGATGGTATCGCATTGTAGTTTTGATTTGCATTTCTCTAATGATCAGTGATGTTAAGCTATTTTTCATATGATTGCCTGACACATGTATGTTTTCTTTTGAAAAATGTCTGTTCATGTCTTTGCCCACTTTTTAATGAGGTTGTGATATGGTTTGGCTGTGTCCCCACCCAAGTTTCATCTTGTAGTTCCCATAATCCCCATGTGTTGTGGGAGGGACCCAGTGGGAGGTAATTGAATCATGGAGGCAGTTACCTTCCTGCTGTTCTAGTAATAGTGTGAGTTCTCACAGGATTTAATGGTTTTATAAGGAGATTTCCCCTACTTCACTCTGCACTTCTCCTTCCTACTATCATGTGAAGAAGGATATGTTTGCTTCCCCTTCCACCATGATTGTAAATTTCCTGAGGTCTCCCCAGCCATGCTGAACTGTGAATCAATTAAACCTATTTCCTTTATAACTTGCCGAGTCTTGGGTATGTCTTTATTAACAGCGTGACAATGGACTAATAAAGGTTTTCTCTTGTAAATTTGTTTAAGTTCCTTATGGATGCTGGATATTAGACCTCTGTCAGATGCATAGTTTGCAAAATTTTTCTCCCATTCTGTAAAATGTCTTTTTACTCTGCTGATAGTTTCTTTTCTGTGTAGAAGCTTTCATTCAACTAGCTCCCATTTCAATTTCTCAATTTTTGCTTTCATTGCAGTTGCTTTTGGCATCTTTGTTATGACATTTTTGCCATGCCTATGTCCTGAATGGTATTGCCTGGTTGTCTTCCAGGGTTTTTGTAGTTTTGTATTTAAGTTTTCAATTCATTTTGAATTAATTTTTGTGTATGGTGTAAGGAAAAGGTCCTGTTGAAATCTTCTGCATATGACTAGCCAGTTATCTCACCAACATTTATTGAATACGGAATTCTTCCCTTATTGCTTGTTTTTGTCAGGTTTGTCAAAGATCAGGTAGTTATAGGTGTGTAGCCTTATTTCTGGGTTCTCTATTCAGTTCCATTGGTCTATGTGTCTGTTTTTGTACCAGCATTGTGCTGTTTTGGTTACTGTAGCCCCATGCTGTAGTTTGAAGTCAGGTAGTGTGATGCCTCCAGCTTTATTCTTTTTGTTTAGGATCGACTTGCCTATTTGGGCTCTTTTATGGTTCCATATGAATTTTAAAATAGTTTTCTCTCGTTCTGTGAAGAATTTTATTAATAGTTTCATAGGAATAGCATTGAATCTGTAAATTGTTTTGGGCAGTGTGGCCATTTTCATGACATTGATTCTTCCTATCGATTAGAATGGAATTTTTTTCTATTTGTTAGTGTCATCTCTGATTTCTTTGATCAGTGGTTTGTAGTTCTCCTTAAAGAAGTCATCCACCTTCCCTATTAGCTATATTCCTAGGTAATTTATACTATTTTTGGCAATTGTGACAGGTAGTTTGTTCTTGATTTTACTCTCAGTTTGACTGTTGTTCTATAGATATGCTAGTGATTTTTACACATTGATTTTGTATCCTGAGACTTGCTGAAGTTGTTTATCAGCTTAACAAGTTTTGGGCTGAGGCTATGGGGTTTTCTAGATATTGGATCATGTCATCTGCAAACAGGGGTAGTTTGACTTCCTCTCTTCCCATTTGGATGCGCTTTATTTCTTTCTCTTGCCTAATTGCCCTATCCAGAATTCCAATGTTATGTTGAATAGGAGTGGTGAGAGAGGGCATCTTTGTCTTGTGATGGTTTTCAAAGGGAATGCTTCCATCTTTTGCCCATTCAGTATGATGTTGGCTGTGGGTTTGTTACAGATGGTTGTTATAATTTTGATGGATGTTCTTTCAATACCTAGTTTACTGAGAGTTTTTAAGATGAATGCATGTTGAATTTTATCAAAAGCCTTTTTCTGTATCTATTGATATAATCTTATGGTTTTTGCCTTTAGTTCTGTTTGTGTGATGAACCATTTGGTATGTTGAATGAAACTTGCATCCCAGGGATGAAGCCTACTTGATTGTGGTGAATAAGCTTTTTGATGTGCTGTTAAGTTTAGTTTGTCAGTATTTTGTTGAGGATTTTCACATCGATATTCATCAAGGATATTGGCCTGAAGTGTTCTAATTTTTGTATCACTGCCAGGTTTGGGGATTAGGATGATCCTGGTCTCATAGAATGAGTTAGGGAGGAGTCCCTCTTTTTCAATTTTTTTGGAATAGTTTCAGTAGAAATGATATCAGCTCTCCTTTATACTTCTAGTACAATTCAGCTGTGAATCCATGTGATGCTGGGCTTTCTTTGGTCTGTAGGCTATTTATTACTGCCTCAATAACAAAACTTGTTGGTGATATGTTTAGGGACCCGATTTCTTTCTACTTCAGTCTTGGCAGGGTGTATTTGTACAGGAATTAATCTATTTTTCTATAGATTTTCTAGTTTATGTGCATAGAGGTGTTCATAATCTCTGCTGTTTGTCTGTTTTTCTGTGGGGTTGATGGTAATATCTGCCTTGTTGTTTCTGATTGTGTTTATTTGAACCTTCTCTCTTTTCTTCTTTATTTGTCTAACTAGTGGTCTATCTTATTAATATTTTTCACAAAAACAGCTCCTAGATTTGATGATCTTTTGAATTTTTTTTCTATCTTTATCTCCTTCAGTTCAGCTCGGATTTGGGTCATTTCCTATCTTCTGCTATCTTTGGGATTTGTTTTCTCTTGGTTCTCTAGTTGTTTTAGTTGTAATGTTGTGTGATTAATTTTAGATTTTTCTGATTTTTTTAAATGGGTCATTTAATGCTGTAAATTTGCTTCTTAACACTACCTTAGCTGTGTCCCAGAGATTCTGGTCCATTGTATCTTTGTTAGTTTCAAAGAACTTCTTGATTTCTGCCTCAATTTCATTATTTACCCAAAAGTCATTCAAAAACAGGTTATTCAATTTCCATGTAATTGTACGATTTTGAGTGAATTTTTTAGTCTTGATTTCAAACTTGTTTGTGTTGTGGTCCGAGAAAGTGTTTCTTATGATTTCAGTTCTTTTGCATTTGCTGAGGAGTGTTTTAGTTTCAATTATATGATGGATTTTAGAATAAGAGCCATGTAGCAATGAGAATAATATATGCTTTTTAGTGGCGAATTCTGTAGATATCCATAAAGTCAATTTGATTCAGTGCTGTGTTCAGGTCCTGAATATCTTTGTTAATTGGCTGTCTCAATAATATGTCTAATATTGTTAGTGGGATGTTAAAGTCTCTTATTATTACTGTGAGGGAATCTAAATTTCTTTGACGGTCTCTACAAACTTGCTATATAAATCTGTGTGCTCCTGTGTTGGGTGCATATAAATGTAAGATAGTTAGATCTTCTTGTAGAAATAAACCCTTTACCATTATGTAATGGCTTTTTTTGTTGAAGCCTTCTTTATACAATCCTGAATTCCACTCACTAAGGCTCTGCCTTCATAACTTAATCACCTTCTAAAGACACTGCCTCTTAATACTGTCATATTGACTTTAAATTTCAACACATGATATTTGGAAAGAATATTATTCAAACCATAGCAGAAAGAGAAGTTTAAATGTAGGTAGTGAGGAAACTCCTTTTCAAAAACAATAAAGCCTGAAGTATTCTTAGTTGAAAACAATCAATGAATAGATTGTGATTACTTACCTTTATTTTAAGAAAGGGTTGTAATGATAGTCTAGGAAGCATGCTTGTAAGTTTGAGGTTTTCTTAACTGGACAGTATTTTTTTTTCCTTCAGCTTTTATTTTAAGTTCCTGAGTACATGTGAACTATGTGCAGGTTCATTACATAGGTAAATGTGTGCCAAGATGGTTTGCTGCAAAGATCAGCCATCGCCTATGTATTAAGGCCGGCATCCATTAACTATTCTTCCTGATGCTCTCCCTCCTCCCTCTCATCTCTGTTCAACAGGTCTCAGTGTGTGTTGCTCCCCCAAATTTTTCTATTTGTTATCATTGTTCAGCTCACACTTATAAGTGAGAACATGCAGTTTTTGGTTTTCTGTTCCTGTACTAGTTAGCTGAGGATATCAGCTTCCAGCTTTATCCGTGTCCCTGTAAAGAACATGATCTTGCTCCTTTTTATGTCTGCATAGTATTCCATGATGTATATGTACCATGTTTTCTTTACCCAGTCTATTATTGATGGGCATTTAGGTTGATTCCATGTCTTTGCTATTATGAATAGTGCTGTGGTGAACAAACACATTCGTGGATCTTTATAATAGAATTATTTATATTCCTTTGGGTATATACCCAGTAATGAGTTTGCTGGGTAAAATGGTATTTCTGATTCTAGATCTTTGAGGAATTGTCACACTGTCTTCCACAATGGTTGAACTAAATTACACTCCTACCAGCAGATTAAAAGCTTTCCTTTTCCTCTGCAAATTCACCAGCATCTGTTGTTTCTTGACTTTTTCATAATTGTCATTCAGATTGGAGTGAGATGATATCTCATTGTGGTTTTGATTTGCATTTCTCTAATGATCAGTGATATTGATCTTCTTTTTTTTAAGTTTACGGGCCAGATGAATATCTTCTTTTGAGAAGTGTCTGTTCATGTCCTTTGCCCATTTTTTAATGGAGTTTTTTATTTCTTGTAAATTTGTTTAAGTTCCTCATAGACTCTGGATATTAGAGCTTTGTCAGATAGATTGCAAAAATGTTCTCTCAATCTG
This sequence comes from Macaca thibetana thibetana, assembly GCF_024542745.1. Taxonomy (NCBI): domain Eukaryota; kingdom Metazoa; phylum Chordata; class Mammalia; order Primates; family Cercopithecidae; genus Macaca; species Macaca thibetana. Next base: position 164,194,172 of record NC_065583.1, on the reverse strand, counting down.
TAGGTTGTCTGTTCAATCAGATGATAGTTTATTTTGCTGTGCAGAAGATCTTTAGTTTAATTAGATCCCATTTGCCAATTTTGGCTTTTAATGTTTTTGTCATGAAATCTTTGACCATGCCTATGTCCTGAAAGGTATTGCCTAGATTTTATTCTAGGGTTTTTATAGTTTGCATTTTTACATTTAAGTCTTCAATCTATCTCAGGTTAATTTTTGTATAAGGTGTAAAGAAGGGGTACAGCTTCAGTTTTCTACATTTGGTTAGCCAGTTCTCCCAGCACCATTTATTAAATATGGAATTCTTTCTCCATTGCTTGTTTGTGTCAGGTTTGTAAAAGATCACATGGTTGTAGGTTTGCAGTCTTATCTCTGAGTTCTCTATTCTGTTGCATTTGTCTATGTGTCTGTATTTGTACCACTACCATGCTGTTTGGGTTATGGTAGCTTTTTAGTATAGTTTGATGTCAGATAGCCTAATGTCTCCAGTTTTGTTCTTTTTGCTCAGGGTTGTCTTGGCTATACAAGCTTTTTGTCCCATATGAATTTAAAAGTAGTTTTTTCTAATTCTGTGAAAAATATAAGTGGTAGTTTAACAGAAATAGCATTGAATCTATAAATTGCTTTGGGGAGTATGGCCATTTTCATGATACTGAGTCCTCCTGTTCATAAGCATGGAATGTTTTTCCATTTGTTTGTATCCTCTCTGATTTCCTTGAGTAGTGGTTTATAGTTATCCTTGAAGATGTCTATTAATTCCCTTGTTAGCTGTATTCCTATTTTATTTTCTTTTTAGAAACTGCGAATGAGGGTTCATTCATGATTTGGTTTACTGCTTGCCAAATGTTGGTGTATAGAAATGTTAGCAATTTTTGCACATTTATTTTGTATCCTGAGACTTTGTTGAAGTTGCTTATCAGCTTAAGAAGCTTTGAACATGAGAAGTTTTGTGGTTTTCTAGATATAGGATTATGCCATCTGCAAAAATTGACTTCCCTTTTTCCTATTTGAATACCCTTTATTTCTTTCTCTTCAGTGATTGCCCTGGCCAGAACCTTACTGGTGTTTTCTGAATTTCTGAATTTGAATGTTGGCCTATCTTGCTAGGTTGTGAAATTCTTCTTGATAATATCCTGAGTTACATTTTCCAACTTGGTTTTATTCTTGTCCCTTTCAGGTATTCCAATTAGTAAGAGGTTCAGTCTTTATATATAATTTCATGTTTCTTGGAGGTTCTGTTCATTCATTTTTATTCTTTTTTTCCTCTATTCTTGTCTGCCTGTCTTATTTCAGAAAGATACTCTTCATGGTCTGAGATTATTTTCTCTGCTTGATCTGTTTGGCTATTGATACTTGTAATTGCATTATGAAATTCTCATGTTGTGTTTTCATCTCCATCAGGTCATTTATGTCCTGTATAAACTGGCTATTCTGGTTATAAGCTCCTGTGAGGTTTTAATCGTGATTCTTAGCTTTTTTGAATCACATTAGAATATGCTCCTTTAGCTCAGAGATACTTATCACCCACCTTTCATAGCCCACTTCTGTCAATTCAGCCATCTCAGCCTCTGCCCTGTTCTTTGCCCTTGTTGGAGAGGTGTTGGAATCATTTGGAGGAGAAGAGGCACTCTGACTTTTTGAGTGTTCAGTGTTTTAGCATTTATTCTTTCTCTTCTTTTTGGGCTTATCTACCTCTGATATTTGAGGTTGCTACCTTGGAATGAGGTTTTTGAGGGTTCTTTGTTGTTGATGTTGTTGTTGCTTTCTGTTTGCTTTTCTTTTAACAGTCAGATCTCTCTTCCATGGGGCTGTCTGGTTTGTTGGGGGTCCATTTCAGACCCTAATCACCTTCGTCCCTCCCAAATCCGGAGGTTTCACCACACAAGGCTGTAAAACAGCAAAGATAGATGTTTGTTTCTTCCTCTGGCAGCTCTGTCTCAGAGCGGCACTGACATGACGTGGGCCCCAAAGCTCCTGTAGGAAGTCTCTGGTGACACCTATTGGGAAGTCTCACTCAGTCAGGAGAAACAGGATCAGTGACCCACTTAAAGAGGCAGTCTGGCTGCTACTTGGCAGAGCAGGTGCACTGTGCTGGGTAGAATCCTACTAGAATGGAAAATATTCAACAGCATAAGGGTAGAGGTTAACTTGCAGATTTTGGTCTGGTAGCAATGTAAGTAATTTTTGTACAGTGGGAAAATAATTACCAGAAATTGATAAGATTATGTATTCAAGTAGAGTAAAGTAACCCCTTATGTTAGTCAATTTTCATAGTGCTCTAAGGAAATACCTGAGACTGAGTAATTCATAAATAAAAGAGGTTTAATTGACTCACAGTTTCACATTGCTAGGGAGGCCTCAGGAAACTTACAATCATGGTGGAAAGCAAAGGAGAAGCAAGCACCTTCTTCACAAGGTGGCAGGAAAGGGAAGTGCTGAGTGAAGGGGGGAAGAACCTTTTATAAAACCATCAGATATCATGAGAACTCACTCATTATCACAAGAACAGCATGGGGTAACTGCCCTTCTGATTTAATTACCTACACCTGGTCCTGCCCTTGACATGTGGGGATTTATGGGTATTACAGTTCAAGGTGATATTTGGGTGGGGACAAAAAGCAAAACATCATTCCACACCTGGTCCTTTCAAAACTCATGTCCTCATATTTCAAAACATAATCATGCCCTTCCAAAAGTCCCCCAAAATATTAACTCATTCCAGCATTAACCAGCAGTCCAAGGCCAAAGTATCATCTGAGACAAGGAAAGTCCCTTCAGCCTATGAGCCTGTAAAATCAAAATCATGTTAGTTGCTTCTCAGATACAATGGGGGTACAGTCATTGTATACACCCATTCCAAATATGAAGAATTGGCCCAGAGGAGCTAAAGGCTTCATGCAAGTCTGAAATTCAAATAGAGCAGCCATTAAACCTAAAAGTTGCAAAATGATCTCCTTTGACTCCATGTCTTACATCAAGGTCATGCTGATGCAATAGGTGGGCTCCCACAGTCTTGGGCAGCTATGTCCCTGTGATTCTGCAGGGTACAGCCCCCTCCTGGCTGCTTTTACAGGCTAGCATTGAGTGTCTGCAGCTTTTTCGGGTGCATGGTAAAGTCATCTCTGGATCTACTACTCTTAGGTCTGGAGGACAGTGGCACTCCTCTCATGGCTCCATTAGGCAGGACCCCAGTGGAGACTCCGTGTGGGGGCTCTAACCCCACGTTTCCCTCCCATGTGGCCTAGGAGAGGTTCTCCCTGAGGGCCCCATTCCTGCAGCAAAAGTCTGCCTGGACATCCAGGTGTTTCCATACATCCTCTGAAATCTAGTGGAGGATCCCAAACGTCAATTCTTGATTTCTGTATACCTGCAGGTTCAACACCATGTGGTAGTTGCCAAAGTTTGTGACTTGCACGCTCTGAATCCACAATCCCAGCGGTACCTTCGTGCCTTTTAACCATGGCTAGAGTGGCTAGGATGCAGGGCACCAAGTCCCTAGGCCACACACAGCATGGGGTGCCCAGACACAGGACACAAAACCATTTTTTCCCCCTAGGCCTCCAGGCCTGTGATGGGAGGGGCTACTGTAAAGGTCTCTGACATGCCCTAGATATATTTTCCCTATAGTCTTGGTGATTAACATTTGGCTTCTAATTACTTATGGAAAGTTCTGGAGCTGGTTTGAATTTCTCCTCAAAAAATATGGTTTTTTTTTTTTTCTATCACTTTGTCAGGCTGCAGATTTTCCAAATTTTATGCTCTAATTCTCTTTTAAATATAAGTTCCAGTTTCACAGTATATCTTTGTAAATGGATAAAATTCAATACTTTTAAGAGCACCAAAGTCACCTCATGCTTGGCTGCTTAGAAATTTCTTCTGTCAGATACCCTAAATCATCTCTCTCAAGTTCAGTGTTCCATAGATATCTACAACGGAGGCAAAATGCCACCAGTCTGTTTGCTAAAGCATAGCAAGGGTCACCTTTATTCCAGTTTCCAACAAGCTCCTCATCTCCATCTGAGACCACCTCAGCTTAGACTTCATTGTCTATATAACTAGCAGCATTTTGGTAAAGGCCATTCAACAAGTCTCTAGGAAGTTTCAAAATTTCCCACACCTTTCTATCTTCTGAGTCCTCCAAACTGTTCCAAACTCTGCCCATTACCCAGTTCCTAAGTTGCTTCCACATTCTCAGGTATCTTACAGCAATTCCTCACTACCTTGGTACCAATTTATTGTTTTAATCCATCTGACACAGCTATAAAGAAATACCTGAGTCTGAGTAACTTATAAAGAAGAGAGGTTTAATTGATTCACAGTTCTGCATGGTTGAGGAGGCCTCAGGAAACTTACAATCATGGTGGAAGACATGTCTTCACAGGGTGGCAGGAGAGAGAATGACAGCAAGTAGGGGAAATGCCAGACACTTATAAAACAATCAGATCGTGTGAGACTGACTCATAAAAGAACACCATGGGAGAAATCATTCCCATGATCCAATTATCTCTACCTGGTCCTACCCTTGACATGTGGAGATTATTATAATTCAAGGTGAGATTATGGTGAGGACACAGAGCCAAACCATATCAAGCAGGCACCTTCTTTACAGGAGGCAGGAAGAAGAAATGCAGACAGATCAGAAGAACCTCTCATAAAACCATCAGATCTTGTGAGAACTCACTCACTATTATGAGAACAGCATGGGGAAAGCTGGCTCCATGATTCAATTACCTACACCTGGTTCCCCTTTGACAAATGGGGATCATACGGATTACAATTCAAGACGATAGTTGGGTGGGGACAAAAATTCAAATCATATCACCCCTAAAAAAGTAACTTGCTAAAAAGACCCCCTAAATATTATGTCATATAACCCGGTGGGACACTATCTAGTTTTGTATACAACCTAGAAAATTTATCCTAAGACTTACTTTTTAACTTGTATGTGCATGTGCACATACACCAACATTTGCCTGAGAATCATGATTTTAAGCATTTCCAAATTATAATTTAACATGAAATATGGCTATTTATAATAATATTAAGTGACAAAAAGCAGAAGGAAAGAAATCTAAGAAGCCAGAAGAAAATTTAATGATTATTATTTTATAAGTGTGGGGACCAAGCTTATGAGAGATTAGATAAAGGAAAACCACATATTGAAATCAGTCTCCCGTATTCCAGAGAAGACCCTCATTTAACAGTTAGTTTCATAGCTTAACTATGAAGTTCCTGGGTCTAAAACATACATTTTTTTTTAACTTTCCTCTTTGTTCTCCACGTTGCCAGCAGGATTCTGACTATGGATACCAATGGTAGGAAGCTTTAGGATTGGGAGAGAAAACGGTAAATATGTCTCTTTCTTTTCTAATGAACTCTTTGACCTTTCTGATTGCAATTCTAGGTTTTCCCTGGGGATTGCAGCTCCAAATCCAACTGAACCACTGCCTCTGTCTCTCTGGCCTAAGTGTAAAAGAGGCTCTCTCTTTTTTTTCCTAGTGTCTGGGATGCTTCATTGTCTCCTTAGATCTCCAACTATTTTATTAGCTTTGCAAATAATCACCTGCATTAATTTACCATAATTGTAAACAATACTCAAGTGGGGTAATTTTCTTATTGGACATAGGATATATATACTTAATGGTCTATTTGATTTCCATTTTATTGAGTAAAGTCAGATTTTTTTCAGGGTTATTCCAACCAACAAACCTATTGTTGAATTTTGATTGGCCTTAAATATTAAATGAGAAGCCAGTGAACATATTTGATTTAATTGGGGCTTCAGAGTGTTAGAACAGATGACAATATGCGGAAACTTACAGAATAATGAGATCAAATATTGAAATTAACAGACCTGGGATAAAGGAGTTGGCAAAGAAAAGGGAAAGTAATTAAAATGACAACAGGTAGTAAAAAGGGCAATTTTGCAGGCAAACAGAATTTGATGCAAAATACTGGCTAATTAAATCCTTGCAAATATAAACATATTAATTAAACTTGCATATAAATAATTTATTTATTTGCTATGTAGAAATAGTACTACCTGAATTCTAGTTTTTTAAAAAATTAATATTATTTGTAATGCACATAGTATAACTATTGACACATGGTGTAGGCCAAAATTTTGGGTTAGTTTGGTGGTTAGTACTGCTGCTACTACAACAAATGCCACTGTTATGTGTAATGTGAAATATATTTTGTAGAAGAATCAGTAGTTTTGATAACTAAATATATAGGAGAAAGATGAGAGAAAAGAGTCAAATAGTTCTTGAAAAAGTTAAACCAATTTTATTGGGCTAGTCATGCAGCTAATTTTAGAAATAGGGAAACCCCAAGCAAACAAAGAAAATATACTTCTATCTGGTAAAACATGATGTGACTTAAAAAACTATGTCTTTGTTATTATAGTTTCTAGGATATCACAATTGAAATACAAAGGGGAGAATTGTACGTTTATTATATTTTCTGTCTTATTTCTCCTCCAAATCTTTGGTCCACTAGTTACTTCTGAATAACCAATGTGTCAGGAAGATTGTAGTGCAGTTTAAGTAGCATCACAAAACTAAAAGCTGGTAAGCGGTGAATAATTAATATATAATCAAAGATGTGAAATTACATCATATAAGCAAAAGTTGAAGAATACAGTAGACATCCAGAATATAAATCTAGACCGGAATTTCTCAAGTTCAGCATTTTTGACATTTTGAGCTACATAAACTTTATTTGAGAGTTGGAGGTAGTTTTCCTGTGCACTACAGGATGGGTAGCAGCATTCCTGACCTCTACCTACTAGATGCCCGTAGTAACACCCTCCTTCTTCTCCAATGTGACAAGAAAATGTTAGACATTTTGTTACCTATGCCATAGGGTCCAGAATTGCCTCCAGCTGAAAACCACTGGTTATGTTGACATTTTAAATAAATTTTTCTTAATATAAATATGTTGTCTTCTTGCTAAGAATCCCATGTTTTACAAGCAGCCATTATTTCTTCTGAAAACCGTTCCTTCTTCTCCCTCTACCATCTGCATTTGCTTCTCCAACTATGGAGTCCAGAGGGACTTGAAATTTTTAATATATTACATCTTATTCTTCTCACTTGATTGGTTCAGGTATGTACATCTGACCCAAGCTGGACCAATCCTAATTTTTTTTTTTCCTTCTGGATCCAGTTGACTTTTCTGAGGGTTAGCATTTTATTTAAAATAAACTAGTAAGATAGTCAGGAGTTTTAAACTTAGCATGAATAAATTTTTAAAAAGTCCAGGGTTTCTTAGGAGGTGAGAGTAGAGTGATGTCTGTACCTTACCACAAATTGTTATTTAAACTGAAGCTAGGTCTCTTTTTCCTTCTAGCTCATAATAATTAAACTATGCTATTATTTTGTCATAAGATGTCCTATATAAGCTGCCAGTGAAATGACACATATTAAATAATTTATGACTCATATTAAATAACTTATGACACTACAATCTTATTCTAAAACACGATATTTAATTCTGAGTCATGGCTGTAATAAGGCAAATTTGGTTCCATAACTGAAAAGGTACTTACATATGATTTCCAAAGATGGAGTTATCTGGACATATCATTCTAATAGCAGCCGGCAATGCTGGCTGGCCAACATTCTTAATGTAGATACCATGTTGTAAATCCAATGAGATTAACAAATTTGGTACTGTAAGCATGTGGTAGCCTAAAGACAAAGGTCATTCTGAAAATTTTTAAATTATTGTTGAAATGCATGTCACATTTATTTGAAAGGTGACTTCTGACATCTGATGGTTGTCAAAGTAAAAATTGGACTGGATGAACTTAAACAAGTGATATGGTTAGGCTTTGTGTCCCCACCCAAATCTCATCTTGAACTGCAGTTTCCATAATCCCCCACATGTGGGAGGGACCTGGTGGAGATAATTGAATCATGGGGGCAGTTTCTTCCCTCCTGTTCTCATGATAGTGAATAAGTCTCATGAGATCTGATGTTTTTATAAAGGGCAGTTCTGCACACACTCTCTTGCCTGTCACCATGCAAGATGTGCCTTTGCTTCTCCTTCACCTTCCACCATGATTGTGAGGTCTCCCCAGTCATGTAGAAGTGTGAGCTTATTAAACCTCTTTTTCTTTATAAATCACTCAGTCTCAGGTATGTCTTCATTAGCAGCAAAAGAACAGACTAATACAACAGGCAAGGAAGACTTTATACAAGACTACTGCAATAGGGGAGACAGCCTAAACTGAACTCTGCTGAAACAAAAGAAGAAAGATATTCTAATCTCTGTGTGAGCTTATAGAAGAGTACTGGAAGACATCAAGGGGTAGGCTGATCGATGATATGTCTGGCATGTTGAGTTATTTCCAAGTTTGTAAAGGTTTTTCCATGTGATTAGGCCATCTATATTTGCTAATTAGTGCCCATCAAAGTGGGAAAATGCCTACCTTCGTATAGAGACTGGAAGATAAACATGCTGTCTTTCTCAATGATTGCATTTCAAACAGATGGCTCTGAAATTCTTGAGAAAGATATTGCTGAGTTGTAAAACTGGCAAGGGGTTTTAGGGAGATTTATATGCATCTAAATTGGGCAGAGAAAGAATTTGCAATTACAAGTATTTGTAAATCCTCTAAGAAAAAGGAGATCAGGGACCTATAGTCATCAAGAAACCTGTCTGAATTAAGTCAAAATAAAGAAAATATTACAGTCATCTTGTTCATGACTTTGGGAAACAAAAAAGGAATCCCAAGTTTCAATTGGTTATTTGCTTTTGTAAGTGTTCTAATGGTTCATTTAAATTTTAAAATTATATGATGTCTTTTGATATGCAGAGTATACAAACAAAATCCATTATTATATCATACATTTATTTTTAAAATATAAAGTTTGGTTTATTTCTTAGAGTATGGTTCTATTGATATTCTTAATTACAATCCTTAGATATAACAGTAAATGACTGTCTAGACTAAAATTAATTCTAGTGGTTAGATGAGGTCTTAAATCTTCAAGGATAGTTAGCATTATAATTGACAAGTGTGTTGATTATTAAAACACATATATATAAATAGCTTTGAAAATATTCTATAATGAAGAGTGGGGTGGGTTAGTAAAGTAATTTAATTGCTACAGTAGTTACTTTTTGGTATCCACTGCAATATTTTCATAACCATATTAATTGGTCTTGTCACATACATGGGCCAATCCTCATTTGCTAGGTATTTATACTACTAAAACTTGGAAAAACAGAAAAATTTTGAATGAAAGAAAACATTAAATCAATCTTTTAAAGTTATCTTAAGATACGTTAAAAATAATTTAAAAAGTACTTGTTTAATTCCATGTTCTTTGATGTTTATTTATTCAACATTTTCCCCAATGAATTTATATTTTCTTTTATACTCTCTTTCTTATGGTAATTCCAGTAAAATGCTAATATATGTTATTATAACAAATTTTTCTACTTTTAGTTCAGTTGCTTGACATGAGACAATTTTTAAATTATATCTATTTGATATACCTGGAGAATATTTGATTAGATCATAGGTAGTACATTCACCAAAAACAATGATTCAAAAATTACCATATTATCATCACAAGTCAATAATGTGTTAGTCATTTTATAGTCTTTGTATTAAGGCAATGCATTCTACGTTTGCTTAATATATGATTGGAAGATAAATTATTTTAGAGAAGCACTAATGTTTTTGATTTCTTGGTGACCTTTAAATCTCCTACATTTATAGTGTTATAACTATTAAATGAACAAAGATGCATGTATTCTGAGAATAAGCCTCTTTAGGATCATCAGCAACATTTGATAAACAGGGAATATTACTTTTGCAAATTGGCTTTTCATATCAGGAAGAAAGTGTTTCTGTTTTGTGTTTACTTAGTCTCCAAAATGCAACAGTATGGCTAAAAGAATTTTTAAAAATCTAATAACATTATTTCTTCTTTCATATATTGTGTTAGTCCATTTTCACATTGCTGGCAAAGACATACCCAAGACTGGGAAGAAAAAGAGATTTATTTTGACATACAGTTCCACAACAGATTCATGGCAGGAGGTGAAAGGCACTTCTTACATGGTGGCAAAAGATGATAATAAATAAGTAAAAGTGGAAACCCCTGAAAACCCCCATCGGATCTTGTGAGACTTGTTCGCTATCATGAGAATAGCTGGGAAAGACCAGACCCCATGACTCAGTTACATCCCCCGGGGCCCCTCCCACAACACGTAGGAATTCTGGGAGATACAAATCAAGTGAGATTTGGGTGGGGACACAGCCAAATCATACCATTTCAACACTGGCCACTCCAAATCTCATGTCTTCATATGTCAAAACCAATCATGCTTGCCCAACCCTCCCCCAAAGTCTTAACTCATTTCAGCATTAACCCAAAAGTCCACAGTCTGAAGTCTCATCTGAGACAAGGCAAGTTTCTTCCACCTATGATCATGTAAAATCAAAAACAAGGTAGTTACTTCCTAGATATAGTGAGAGTATGGGTATTTGGTAAATACAGCCATGCCAAATGGGAGAAATTGGCCAAAACGAAGGGGTAACAGGGCCCATGTAAGTCTGAAATCCAGTGGAACAGTCAAATTTTAAAGGTCCTAAGTGGTTTCCTTTGACTCCAGGTCTTGTATCCAGGTCATGCGGATACAAAAGATGAGTTTCCATATTCTTGGGCAGCTCTGCCCTTGTGACTTTGCAGGGTACAGCCTCCCTCCCAGCTACTTTCAAGGGCTGGCATTGAGTGTCTGTGGTTTTTCCAGGCACACAGTGCAAACTGTTGGTGGATTTACCATTTTGCAGTCTGGAGGATAGTGGCTGTGTTCTCACAGCTCCACTAGGCAGTGTCCCAGTAGGGAATCTGTGTCGGAGCTCTAACCCCAGATTTTCCTTCTGCACTGCCCTAGCAGAGGTTCTCCAGGAGGGCACCACACCTGCAGCAAAGATTTGCCTGGCATCCAGACATTTCTATATATCTTCTGAGATCTAAGCAGAGGTTCCCAAACCTTATTTATTTATTTGTTTATTTTTTTTTTTTTTGAGACTGAGTTTTACTCTTGTCCCCCAGATTGGAGTGCAATGGCTTGATCTCAGTTCACTGCAGCCTCTGCCTCCCAGGTTCAAGTAATTCTCCTTCTTTGGCCTCCTGAGTAGCTGGGATTACAGGCACCCACCACCATGGCCAGCTAACTTTTTTTTTTTTTTTTGTATTTTTAGTAGAGACGAGATTTCACCATGTTGGTCAGGCCAGTCTTGAACTCCTGACCTCAGGTGATCTGCCTAACTCAGTTTCCCAGAGTGCTGAGATTACAGGCATGAGCCACCCTGCCCAGCCCCAAACCTTAATTCTTGACTCAACACCACATGGAAGCTAGCAAGGCTTGGGGCTTGCACTCTCTGAAGCTACAGCCTGAGCTCTACATTGGCCCCTTTTAGCTATGACTACAGTGGCTGGGACACAGGGGACCAAGTTCCTAGGCTGCACACAGCCTGGGCCCAGCCCACGAAACCACTTTTTCCTCCTGGGCCTCCAGGCCTGTGATGGGAGGGGCTGCCATGAATATCTCTGATATTGCCTAGAGGCATTTTCCCTATGGTCTTGGGGATAAATATTAGGCTCCTTGCTTCCTATGCAAATTTCTGCAGCCAGCTTGAATTTCTCCCTGGAAAAATGGGTTTTTCCTCTCTATCATATAGTCAGGCTGCAAATTTTCCAAACTTTTGTGCTCTGCTTCTTTTTTAAAACTCAATGTCTTAACAGTACCCAAGTCACCTCTTGAATGCTTTGCTGCTTAGAAATGTTTTCCATCAGACACCCCAAATCATCTCTCAGGTTTGAAGTTCCAGAAATCTCTTGGGGAGGGGCAAAATGCTGCCAATCTCTTTGTTAAAACATAACAAGAGTCATCTTTGCTCCAGTTCCCAACAAGTTCCTCATCTCCATCTGAGACCACCTCAACCTGGTTTTCATTGTCCATATCATTATCAATGTTTTTGTCAAAGCCATTCAACAAGTCTCTAGGAAGTTCCAAACTTTCCCACATTTTCCTGTTTTCTTCTGAGCCCTCCAAATTGTTGCAATCTCTGCCTGTTACCCAGTTCCAAATTCCCTTCCACATTATCGGGTGTCTTTTCAGCAATGCCCCACTCTATCTGTACCAATATATTGTATTAGTTTTTTTCCATGCTGCAGATAAAGACATATCCAAGACTGTGAAGAAAAAGAGGTTAAATTTGACTTACAGTTCCACATGGCTGTGGAAGCCTCAGAATCATGGTGGGAGGGGAAAGGCGCTTTCTATATGGTAGCGGAAAGAGAAAATGAGGAAGAACCAAAAGAGAAAGCCCTGATAAACCCATCAGATCTCCTGAGACTTACTCACGATCATGAGAATAGCAAGGGAAAGACCTGCCCCCATGATTCAATTACCTCCCAGAGTGTGATATGCTTTGGATGTTTGTGCCCTCCAAATCTCATGTTGACCTGTAATCTCAAATGCTGAAGGTGGCCCTGGTGTGAAGTGTTTGGGTCATGAGGGCAGATCCTTTATGAATGGCTTGGTACTTTCCTTGTGGTAACCAGTGAGTTCTTGCTCTGAGTTTACGGGAGATCTGGTTGTTTAAGAGTGTGACATCTTCCTCCTTTCTTCCTTGCTCCCGCTCTCACCACGTGACATGCATGCCCGCTCTCCCTTTACCTTCTGTTATGATTGGAAGCTTCCTGAAGCCCTCACTGGAAGTAGATACTGGTGCTATTCTTCCTGTATGGCCTGCAGAACCACAAGCCAAAATAAACTTTTCTTTGTAAGTCACCTAGCCTCAAGTGTTTTGTTTTTTGTTTTTTGTTTTTTGAGACGGAGTCTCGCTCTGTCACCCAGGCTGGAGTGCAGTGGCCGGATCTCAGCTCACTGCAAGCTCCGCCTCCCGGGTTCACGCCATTCTCCTGCCTCAGCCTCCCAAGTAGCTGGGACTACAGGCACCCACCACCTCGCCTGGCTAGTTTTTTTTTTTTTTTGTATTTTTTAGTAGAGACGGGGTTTCACCGTGTTAGCCAGGATGGTCTGATCTCCTGACCTCGTGATCCGCCCGTCTCGGCCTCCCAAAGTGCTGGGATTACAGGCTTGAGCCACCGCGCCCGGCCAAGTGTTTTTTTATGGCAGATTATCACAGCATGGATACATTACTATCTGGTAAGCAGGCATATTTTAGAATTGTTGTGTTCATTACAGTAGTCAGTAATCCTTATATGGTTTTAAATTTAAATGTAAGTGCTCTATACCCATCTGTGGTTAGTCTCCACTGTCATAAAAAACTCAGAAATAGTATATTTCCATAATTACAGAAGGTTTTCATTGAACCAATATATTGTAGAAAGAACTGAGAATCTCACTAGATAGAGCAAGAATAGTAAAGATACTCACCATTAGTCAAACGAGAGTAGATTGACTTCATGTTTAATTAATATGGCAGAGGGTACAGCCAATTCCTAAGACAAGGACTAAAATCTACAAAAAGTGTTTCAGAGAATACGAGCATCAAACACACATATGTGCGTGCATGTACATGTGTGTGCACATGGGCATACACACAAGTCCTGATTGAGATAAAAACAAACAAGGTTAAACTGTATTTTTTATGGTGTAATGGTATTTTTTAACATACATTAATGGTTTTAAAAACTGAGACAGAAAGCCAGAAAAAAGTTAATAGTTTCCTCTAAATTACTCTTCAGGAAAGAGCATATCACACCCTGGGAGGTAACTGATTCACAGGGGAAGGTCTTTTCCGTGCTATTCTCATGATAGTGAATAAGTCTCAGGGAAATATTCACTAGTTACCAAAAAAAAAAAAAAAACAATTAGTGCAGGGATGTGACCAAATATTGTATTACAGTAGCTGGTCTTGAACAAAGAATTATCATCTACACTATAATCCACTTGATAAAGAAATGCATGGAGTTCATCAATAGTTGTGAGTCATTGCTATGGTTTGAATATTTGACCCCTCCAAACCTGATGTTAAAATTTGATCCCCCAAAGTGGAGGCAAAAGGGAGGTGTTTGGGTTATGGGGGCAGATCCTTCAGGAATAGGCTTATGTCCTCCCTGGAATGCGGAGGTAGTGGGTGAGTTCTCAGCTGTTAGTTCCAGTGAGAGCTGGGTGTTCAGAAGACCCTGTTGTCTTTCCTCCCCATATCTCTTGCTTTCTCTCTCATCACGTGATCTCTCTCTATGTGCTGGCCCCCATTTCCCTTTAGCTTTGAACGGAAGCAGCTTGAGGCCCTCAGCAGATGCAGATGCTGGGCTGATGCCGGGTTTCTTGTACAGTCTGCAGAACCGTAAGCCAAATAATCCTCTTTTCTCCATAAATTACCGAGTCTCAGGTATTCCTTTATAGCAACACAAATAGGCTAAGGCAGTGATCCATGACCAAATGAGATGTATTCTCAATATAAGGAAGTAAAGTAGAAAAACGAAAGAAATACATTTAAAAAAAGAAGAATTTGGAGGACTATCATGAGAGTAAACATGGTAATTACATCACATCTATCATGATGTCCAGTGAGCGCGACTTTAAAACTGTTAAATTCCACCTACTGCTTTCTACCTGTTGATAAAGGAACTGTTTTGTCAGGGTGGGGGGTGGGGGGATGGGAGGTGGAGGGTAGGGGGGTGGGAGGTGGCGGGGGGGGGGGGGGGAGGAGGGGGGGGTGGGAGGTGGGGGGGGGGGGAGGGGGTGGTGGGGGGGGGGGGGGGGCGGGGTACTAAAGAAATGTGAATCATTTCTGTTTTGACATGTTAAGAGTGAGATGCCAAGTGGATATGTAAGTGAAAATGTCAAATACGAATTTTGATGACTCATAAGCCTGGACTTCAGAAGAGAGGTCAGTGATGGAGGTTCAATGTTAGAGTCCTTCATTAATACATGATGTTAATGCTCTGGAACTAGATGAGAACACAGGAATTAAATACGGATATAAAGAAGAAAGGTCAGGCCCAAGCCCGGGGAACCTCCAATATTTAGAGCCGTGAAATACAGGAGCTAATCAGAAAACTATGAACAAAAACTCATGAAGGGGGAGGTAGTCTGGGATTACACATTTCCTTAGAAGCTTAAGGAAAACAGAGAACAAAGAAGGGGGACTAGTCTACTACGCTGAATTAGCTGCTGAGTGTTCAGATAAAGGGAAGAAGAGAGGTGACCCCTGGATTTGGCAAAAGAGAAATTATTATTTACCTTGACAACGTAGGTGCAATGGATTACAGGGAACAACAATGTAACTAACTTGCACAGAAGGGATAATTCAAGGGGAATAAGTAAAGGCAATGACAAAATGTGCCTTGTGTGGCAAAAATAAAAACATAGAGATGATTTTAACTCTGTCACAGGATTTCTCAATATAATAGCTTTACTCAGATATATAAATCATTAGTTAATTCTGAATCAAGTTTGTAATAATAAACAGTACTTTGGGGTAATCTTTATTTGAATGTAATGCATATACTTGAAATAATTTCCTTATCCATGAAATGTTTTATCATATTTATTGATCTCTTAACACAGCTAATTGACACTCATTTATGAAACATGTCTGCATACCTCTGAAGTAAATGCTTTCAGAAACACCTAGATGAGAAGACAATAAGAATATCTTCAACCAGCAAATTCTAATAGATATAAAGCAGCTAAAACTGATACTTATATTACGATTAATTTACATAGTGATATAATTTATAATTATTAAATTACATAGTGACACAGTTTATGTCACTATTAATAATAAATTAAATATAAATAATTTGAGGAAGGCAAAATAAAGACGTTTTGGTAATTAAAGGTGATCAAAGGAGATATCTGGTGATAAATTCAGTAAAAAAGGAGATGTACTTACAGTTGAGTTTCAAAATATATTTAAGATTTGTAGGCAATTAGAGTCAAAAGGGAGCAGTATGTGCAGTAAGAATTGTTTAGTGTGCTTGGAGGATGACTTGCACGTATAGGCCCAGATTGCCTGAAGTAACTTAAGAATCACAAAAGAAGTGCAAATGCCCTGCCCCACCTTAACTGATGACATTCCACCACAAAAGAAGTGAAAATGACCGGTCCTTGCCTTAAGAGATGATATTATCTTGTGAAATTCCTTTTCCTGGCTCATCCTGGCTCAAAAAGCTCCCTCACTGAGCACCTTGTGACCCCCACTCCTGCCCACCAGCGAACAACCCCCCTTTGACTGTAATTTTCCTTTACCTACCCAAATCCTATAAAATGGCCCCACCCTTATCTCGCTTCAGCTGACTCTCTTTTCGGACTCAGCTCGCCTGCACCCAGGTGAAATAAACAGCCATGTTGCTCACACAAAGCCTGTTTGGTGATCTCTTCACACGGATGCACATGACACTTCTCATTTATTCTGACTAGACTATGAGATACATCAAGGGAAGTGGGAAAATTGCTTGTGTGATTAATTCGAGGACATGGTGGGATGTAAAGCTTTGCTAGTTTATACTCTCTTCTATGTTGTGACTATTTTATACTACCTTTTAATTAATTTTGTTTTGCAATAATTATTTAAATAGAATTACATATTATAACAACAGAAGTTATTCTTATTTTCTCATATTTTGATTATTTTGTTGCAATACATGATTTCAGAGTAATACTTAGTGTGTCTTCAGTGATGCTCTCTCAGACATAACATGCATTCCTATATATTAGTTAATTTGACTTCAAAAATTAAATTAGGTCAAAATCATTTTATCTTAGAAACTTAAAGGTATTTTTCTACAGCGTTTTTCTAAAAATAATCTTTTGTCTTTTGCAGGAGTTTTAATTATTACAGAGGGTTTCTATGTGCCTCTCAACTAGTTTTCCCTGTTATTGACATCTTATATAAGAACAGCACATTTGTTATAATTATAAGACAACATTTACACATTATTATTACCAACGTCCATATTTTTTTTATCATATATGCTGTTTTCCCCCATTATCTATTTTCTGTTTTCATTCTCCCAGCTAGTACACATCACATTTACTCAGCACATCTCTTTACACTTCTCTTGGTTTCAACAATTCCTTGAATATTTTCTGTTTTTGATGAATACTGGTTAGATATTTTATACAATGTCTTTCAATTGGCCCGAGGCTTATATGTTTTGAGTAGAAAGACCAAAGAGGTAATGTGCCATTTCATCACACCATGTTAAGGGTAAATCATTTCAACATGACTTATAATTGTTGATGCTGAGTTCGCTCACCTGGGTGAGAAAGAGTTTGTCAGGTTTCTCCACTGCCATGTTACTCTATTTTCCCTAGTTATTGTACTCTTTAGAAGAGGTCAGTTTTTTCAGACTACATTTACTATGCAAGGAGTTACGCCCCACCTTCTAGAAAGTATTTATATAAATTATTTGGAAATCCGACCTATGAAAGATTTATCTATGGTCCTTATTTGTTTATTTATTCAAGCATTTATTTATATCAGTATGAACTTATGAATATTGATTTCATATTTTGGGTTATAACGCAGTACCAGTTCATTTTTTTTTTTCTTTTTTTTTTTTTTTTTGCTCAAATGTTTTCAGTTTTGCCCACTGAAAATTCTTTCACTTGGCTTTTATGTCCATTTGTTACATCCCCACACCCATAATTTTATTTTGTTTTGTTTAAGTACTTTCTTACTCCCGGCTTTATGCTTGAGTCTTTTTATTGGAAAAGGGTATGAGAAAACAAGATCTGGGTGAAAGAGGTGCTTCTTGCTATTGGGGTGTTATGTTTTCTAGTCCCTCTAAGCTGACACTGTTTTCTTTGCATTTCCACATGGGAAATTTCTATTGACCTGTCTTCAGCAAATTCTTCAATTCTTGGTAAGCATTTTTGACAGTCCATTTTTTTTTTTTTTTTTTTTTTTTTTTTTTTTGCTGTTTATAGCAGAATACATGAAACTAGATAATTTATAAAGAAAAAAATTTTATTTCTTACACTTAGGAGGTGGAGAAGTCCAAAGTTGACAACCCACATCTCGTGAGAGCCTTCTTGCTGGTGGAGACCATCTGAAAGTCCAGAGGCAGCACAGGCATTGCCTACTGAGGAAGATGAATGTGCTAGTTTCCTCTTTTTGTAAAGCCACCAGTCTCACGTCCATAACTTCTTAATTCATTAAATCACTAATCTATCAATAAATGAATGAATTAGTCCTTTTATGAAGGGAGAGTCCTCATGACCCAGTCACCTCTTTAAGGTAATACCTCATAATGCTGCTACATTGGGGATTACATTTCAATATGAGTTCTAAAGGGAAAAATTATTGAAGCCGTAGAAGTTTCCATTTTTCCACTTATGTTACCTATATTCCGTGCATGTTACTTACTTTCTCAATTAGAGCCCATCACAAATTTCATTGGAAACTTCCAACATCTGTGTCATATCTTTGTCTGGTTCTGATGCTAGATGTGTTTCTTCAGACTGTGTTTTTTTTTTCCCCCCCTTACTATGCTTGCAATTTTTTTTTTCTATGTTGAAAACTGGGCAGGTTAAATCAGGTAATAGGAGAGATAAATAGGAATTTAATATGAAAATTTAGATTATAAGAGTTAGGCTGTATCTAACATTTGCTGTATCTGTTTATGTAAAAGGTTTAGATTTCTTAAGTATATTTGCTTCTGTCTTACTTCCTGAGCTTGGGCTTCCCTAAATACTCCTCCTCAAAGAGAGTCTGTGTCTTGCAGATGGCTTATCTGTACTTTCCTTTTACTACACTGAAGCCCTGTTGCTATGGAGGTATGTGGTGAAAGGTGTAGCATTCTATAATCTTATAACTAAGTCCCAGTACTTTAGTGGGTCTGAGTCTTTTTTCTGTGACCTCCACATGTGTTTCTTAGTGGTATAATTCTTCTCACCTTCTTACCCAACCTTATGACTCAGGGAGGTTAGAAATACTTAAAGGATGAGGAATGTCTTTCCTCAAAGGGATAGAGTTCTTGTATATTCTTTTCCCTTAGAGAGTAAGCCTTTGTAGTTCAAAATACTCAATGTACATTTTACAATGATAATCTTTCCCTCCTTCTGCCAGAGCCATAAGGGGATCTTTGTAGGATTTCCACCTTGACAATCTGGTGGTGATCCTACAAATAGAATTCAAAAAGTGTTAAGGTTTCTCTAAGACTGTGGTCCCCTGGAGTTTCTCAGAGTCAGGCTAGTTGGCATACACTTGACCTCTGGAAATTTGTCAAAATTATCGTATATATGTTCCTGCCTGTTTATGATATCAGTGGCTTCTGCTCCAGGTAAATATATCTCATCTGTGACTCTGTTATACATTCACCTCTCCAGATTTTGGAGTGATGTTTGTCCTGTAACCTTAGATCTCTAATGGGTAAAAGAAAGTGGTTGATTTACAGTTTGCCAAGCTTTTTCTTATTATGTGTACGTAAGTGATTACTTCCACTGTCTTTGTACGTTGGAGGCAAAACTGGCAGTTCCTCTTCATTATTTTTTTAATTCTTATTCTCTCATCATCATCATTTTTTCTCTCTCTGAGAATGTAACAAAACTTATTACAAATTTGTATCTAGAAATGTTACATAATGTTTATGGTTTTAGGTCTTTTTTATTCATCTTACTGGACATACAGAAATCATATTTAATCTGATTTTTGTTTACCATTTAGCTGTGTAAAATGTTCCAACACTATGTTTTTTAGTATATTTTTCTTCATTCTCCCTCTTCTAATGTTTTGGAGCCCTTATTGAAGGAGTAAAGATAATTTAAAATATTCCCCCCTCTTATTTTTTGTGACTTGTAGATGCTACTTATTTAGTGTAGCCTGATGACAGAACTTCTGGAAAACAGACACATTGTCTAGACAGGGCAAAGTAGGTCTCCAGCTTTTCTGGTTCCAGTGGAGCCTCTGCTTCTCTTGGTGTTCATAACTTAAATGAACCTAGCCCTGCTTCCATAGCCCAAATATGTGCAAGTCAAACACCTCTTCTTTGAACCTATCTGAAGGCTCTAGTATTTTCCATTTGTTTTCTCCTGAATTGGTTTCACATTATGGCTTTCTTTCTTGGCCATTAATTGTCTGCCTGTCTTCAGGTATTCATTATATTCTGATGTTCTGATGGGAATTCCTTTATCTTCCAGTGATATTCTTTTTTTTCTTTAAACATTTATTTTAGGCTCAAGGGATACATACACAGGTTTGTTACATGGGTAAATTATGTGTCTTAAGGGCTTGGTGTATAGATAATTTTGTCACCCATGTAATCAGCATAATATCCAATAGGTAGTTTTTCAATCCTTTCCCTCCTCCCACTCTCCACACTCAAATAGGCCCCGATGTCTATTGTTTCCTTCCTTGTGTCAATGGCGTTCTAAATCTTTACTTTTTAAAGATTAAATTAGTTTTACTCAATTTTTACCTACAAATTTAAATGGCAGATACTTGTAGAAGTCTTTTTTTTTAAGATAGCATAGTAAAACTATGCAGCGAAATAGCTTTAGAGGCTTGCATTAACTGTTTGTTTAATCCGTCTTGTTGTTTATTGATAAAATACTTTGCAATATACAAAAACAATGACCAAGAAGCGTGCCATTTATGAACCTAAACATTATTTCTTATTACTCCTGGGATCTTTGTGACAAATTATGCTAAACTTATTAGCCACCTCAGAGAAACTTGATACTTTGTGGTATCTATACTTACTAGGGCTGGAGAGCACTCTTCCTGAGGTGCCAATACTGAATTTATCACAGCTAAATCACAATGTGTCAGTTGTATCATGATAATGAATTTCTTTATCTATAATGTATTCTTGACCCAGACAATTAATTAGTCAATCAGCAATGTTTCTTGACCCCTAAGTATAAGGAAGATTAATTCTACTCTGCATAGTGGGGAATTAGTAGTAGATTTTCTTTCAAGTAGCAATGTACTCCAATTGTTAGGCAAATTATGCTCAGATGATAAGTTTAAGTTGAGGAAAGGATATTCCTCTTCTGAAATCCTATGTCTGTGTGAACAATTCATTGAATTTACAGAGGGAACGTAGCCAAAACATTTAAAACTGTTGCAGCATAAGAACCAGCCAATCAAAACAAGTGCCTCTGATGCACCATACACAGGCAGAAACGTGGCTAAATATCACTCATGTTTAGCAACAAAAGGAAAAAAAGTCAGACATGTATAGATAATGGGGACGGTAATAGTGTTTCAGTATCTACTCAGGTACACACAATTTGCAGGCATTGGAAAAAAACCTAAACCTACCTATGTAACTAACTGAAAAGACAAATATTGCTTTTTCTCAAACTTCCCAAACTCTTGAAAATAAAATTCATCCAAAAATATTTATTGACCACTGTCTACTTTTGTAATGTGTCAAACACCGTGAAATATGCTTATAAGAGAATTCTAAATAGACTGTGTAGTAGTTTTCTGAGAGCTAACATTCTCTTAGATGGAGATAGGTTAGGTAAATTTATAAAATAAAAAAATTATCAGATTGTATTAAATTCCATTAAAAAATTAAACAAAGTGATGTGATCTTGCAGAAATAATTTTAAGATAAGTGTCCAGTAAAGTCACTTGCAAGTGAGAATTGAGTAGTCACCATCTGAAGTTCTGTACATTTATTAAGCAATGTAATTCTCATATAAATCCAGTGAGCCAAGCAATATTTTTATTTCCACCTTTCAAATGATGGAACAGAGGCACAAAAATGTCAAGTAATGTGCCCCAAGTCAGGGCACTCAGATCTTAGGTCTATGACCTTTATCAGTATAACACAGTGCATCTCCTGATGAGAACTCATGAAAGTCTGAAATGATGAGACAGTTGGCCACCTGGCCACCTGAAAACATAATAGAATAAGTTTCTATTTAGAGATGACAATTCTTACAAAGCTAAAGGAAGACATGGACGACGAGTTGAAGTTAGAAAAGGGTCCTGGCCCAAACCATGGAGAGCTTGCAGGTGATATTTAAAATATATATATATACACACACATATATATAAAATTTACGTTTACATGTATATGTATTTATATATGTAAATATATGTGACCAGATACTATGTTTTAAGAATCGTTTGAAAAGTGATAAATAACTTCAAAATAAAGATCATTACTGCAATTTATCTAAACAAAGAGATCCTTAAATCATAAAAACTTATCATATTACCATACGAAAGTAGTGACTATTACACAGCAAATGAGATACTCTTCTTCTAAAGCAGTAAAAATATTGTTTATAATAATAGCTAACATTTTTGAGTGCTTACTCCATGCCAAGCACTGCTCTGCTAGATGTTCTATAAGAAATATCTCACTTAATTCCATAAAACACCAGGAAGCAATACAATAATTTACAGAACAATATCTAATTTTGTCTCGACTAAAAGCCTCTATTGTAGTACTTTTTGTCCCTTGACAGTAGTGATTTTTATGTAGAAAAAGTTCTGCTACTTTGATTCCTGTTCAGAAGTTTAAAATTATTTTTAAAATAAAAATATTACTTGTGTTACATATACCGAATAGAAAAACAGAATTCCTGATATGACTTGAGATAGTGAGTTTTATGGATTGCAATTTTGTTAAGAAAAAAATTAGATGCATCACCTTTAGCCCATATCATCACCATTTTATTTCAACATTGTTAATTATTTATATAAGAAGAGGACATCTGCTTTTGATTGGAAAACCTATCCTAAGCCTTTCTCATGTTTAGATTTTGACACTGGTTGTTCCTTATCTCTTTTTCTCATTTTTTCATCTATATAACTTACTGATCATTGCATCAGGTGATCTTGTAAGGAAGCAGGAGGCAGGACAGGGAATTTTATCACAGACCGTTGCTTCCCCATGCAAGATCCACTCTCTCAGGAAGACACGCTGAGAAAAATATAATTCATTTTCCTGGCAAACCTCTGGCCTCTGAGAAACCCATGAGATGACTGAAGCCTACTTCTGTGAGGCAGTCAGTGAGCAGTTGCCTCATAAAGCAGATGGTGGTCAGCTTGATTATGAAACAAGAAACTAAGGTGACAAATTCCAGTGATGTTTTACACTTACCTGTATCTGACTTTGCTCTTGGACGGTCAATACCAATCTTGCCTGTTCCATTTTAGAAATCAGTGGAACTACTCTAGTCAGTTGTACAGGTGGCCTCAGGTGAAAACTCAGGGCAGGACAAAAATTCAGGAGATGAGAACTGTGGAAAACAGATGACAATGGATAAGTTACAGTCATTCTTTCATCCATCATCCTTCTATAAATGCCTGGTGAGTGGACTATGACTTAGCCAGCGCTTCCTCCCAATGCATCTCCAGAGGTTTTGAAGTTGAAGCCCTAAGCTTTGGAAAGGCATAAGTTCTTAAATTTTATTAAGTACTATTACTGCTTTTTCTTTTATTATATTTTAATGTCATATCTAAGAAATCATTAACTAATGCTAAATCACACACATGATTAATGCTAAATCATGCTAAATCCTGCTATGTTACCTTCTAGAAATTTTATAGTGTAGGTTTTACACTTAGGTCTATAATGCACTTTGAGTTATTTATATGATGTGACTTATGAATTGATTTTTTTTTTGGCATATGGATGCTAACTTGTTCTGACAACATATTACAAAAAAACTATTCTTTCTTCATTGACTAGGCTTTGCATCATTGTGAATAATTAATTGACCACATATCAATGTATCTGTTCTGATTTTTTATTTTGATCTAATGTATTTGCTTATTATTAGACCAATACCATCCTGTCTTTATTAACTAGTGCTATCTATACTATGTTTTGAAGTAGGAGACTGAAACTTCAGTAACATTTTTTGTGAAAGTTGTTTTGCCTATTCTAAATTATTTGCACTTGTATATAGTCTGATTTACACAGGTTTTTTTTTTATTCAAATTTCCTTTTATACCCAAGTTTATTTAAAATATTGTTGGTTTTAAGTTTAGTGTCCTGTAATTTGTGATTTTACCATCTACACTTTGATCCTTTTTCTTATTTTTCAATACATTGACTAAGTTTCTTCCTAGTATATTTTTATTGTTGGCTTTATATGTCTTGTTTTTAATGGTTGCTTTCAAGTTTATACATCTTTCATTTATCTAATTACCTATTTACCTTCAGGCGCTATTATACGATTTCACATATAAGAATCTCTAAACATTATACTTTATTTCTCACTTACCAGAATTCATGCTATCCTTGACAGACACTTTAATTCATATGTATTATATATACCCTATATATAATATACCCTATATATTATATATATCATGTATACCCAATTAATTTATATATATTATATATACCCATATCTTTTAAAATATAATTTTCAATTTAAGACAAGTTAATACAAAATATATTTGGGTATATATAATATATATAAATTAAAATGTCTGTCAACTGTAGCAGAAACCAAGACCATCCTGCCTAACATGGTGAAACCCCGTCTCTACTAAAAATATCAAAAAAAAAGAAAATTATCTTTTAAAAATAATTAAATAAAAAGTAAAATATCTTTGTTTCTAAAATTTACTTATATTTTCCATTTTTGTCATTCTTCCTTTCTCTGTGTAGATGTAGGTTTCTCACATTTGAATAGGGCCTTTCTCAATATTTATTGTATTACACGTCTGCTAAGGTTAAAATCTTTTATTTATTTATTTATTTTTTTGAGATGGAGTTTTGCTCTGTGGCCAGGGCTGGAGTGCAGTGGCGCCATCTTGGCTCACTGCAAGCTCCGCCTCCCGGGTTCACGCCATTCTCCTGCCTCAGCCTCCCGAGTAGCTGGGACTACAGGCGCCCGCCACCTCGCCAGGCTAATTTTTTTTTTGTATTTTTAGTAGAGACCGGGTTTCACTGTGTTATCCAGGATGGTCTCGATCTCCTGACCTCTTAATCTGCCCCCCTCGGCCTTCCAAAGTGCTGGGATTACAGGCCTGAGCCACCGCACCAGACCAAAATCTTTTATTTTTAAATGTTTTGAGCCAAGATGGCCACCTAGACCTAGCCAGGAAGAGCTTCTTCCACCTAGAGGGACTAGATCATTAATTAGACTGGCACATTTCAAAGATATCTTCAGAAAGAAAGCACTGAAAAGGGACAGGGGAAGAACGCAGACTCTCGGTTGGAAGGGGATCAATCTAAGAACCCTGCATGACGTTGTCAAGCCCAAGGACTAGTTCCTCACCTCAGCGGCTCCTGGGGAATGGGTGAGTGGAATAGATACGGTTCACTCTGCCACAGACCTCTGGTAACCTGGGTACAGGAGACTCCATTGAGAGGTGACAATGTGCTAGCAGCCCTCACTCTCAGCGCCTCCTCAGCCTCCGGCCTCAGCGTCCACTCTGGCGGCGCTTGAGGAGCCCTTCAGCCCGCCACTGCACCGTGGGAGCTCCTTTCTGGGCTGGCTGAGGCCGGAGCCTCCTCCCTCTGCTTGCTGGGAGGTGTGGAGGGAGAGGCGCGGGCGGGAACCTGGGCTGCGCGCTCCGCTCGCGGGCCAGTGTGAGTTCCCTCGGCCGCGGGATCGGCGGGCCCGGCACACGGTGCGGCAGGCCGGCGCCGGCCCAGGGCGGTGAGGGGCTTAGCACCCGGGCCAGCCGCTGCGGAGGTTGCGCCGGGTCCCCCAGCAGTGCCGGCCCGCGGGCGCCGCACTCAAATTCTCCCGGGCCCTAGCTGCCTCCCGGCGGGACAGGACTCGGGACCTGCAGCGCGCCACGTCTGAGCTCCTCCCCCTGCGTGGGCTCCCCGGCGGCCTGAGCCTCTCCGACGGCACCGCCTTCTGCTCCTTGGCGCCTGTTCCCATCCACAGCCCAAGGGCTGAAGAGTGCAGGCGGGGCTCAGGGCTGGCAGGCAGCTCTGCCTGCAGCCCTGGTGCAGGATCCATTGGGAGAAGCCAGCTGGGCTGCTGAACTGGATGGGGACTTGGAGAACTTTTATATCTAGCGGGAGGATCGCATGTGCCCCAATCAGCACTCTGTCTAGCTCAGGGTTTGTAAATACACCAGTCAGCACTCTATGTCTAACTCAAGGTTTGTAAATACACCAATTGGTACTATGTATGTAGCTAACCTAGTGGAGACTTGGAGGACTAGCACTCTGTGACTCTGTGTCTAGCTCACGGATTGTAAATGCACCAATCAGCACTCTGTGTCTAGCTCAGGGTTTGTAAATACACCAATCAGCACTCTGTGTCTAGCTCAGGGTTTGTGAATACACCAATTGGTACTCTGTATCTAGCTAACCTAGTGGAGACTTGGAGGACTAGCATTCTGTGACTCTGTGTCTAGCTCAAGTTTTGTAAATACACCAATCAGTACTCTGTGTCTAGCTCAAGGTTTGTAAACGCACCAATTGGTACTCTCTATCTAGCTAACTCTGTATCTAGCTAACTAGCACTCTGTGACTCTGTGTCTAGCTCAAGGATTTTAAACGTACCAATCAGCACTCTGTCAAAAAGGACCAGTCAGTTCTCTGTAAAATCAGCAGGATGTGGGTGGGGCCAGACAAGGGAATAAAAGCAGGCTGCCAGAGCCAGCACTGGCAACCCGCATGGGTCTCCTTCCACAGTGTGGAAGCTTTGTTCTTTCGCTCTTTGTAATAAATCTTGTTGCTGCTCACTCTTTGGGTCCACGCTGCCTTTAAGAGCTGTAACACTGACCACGAAGGTCTGCAGCTTCACTCCTTACAGCAAGACCATGAACCCACCAGAAGGAAGAAGCTCCAGACACATCTGAACGTCTGAAGGAACAAACTCTGGACACACCATCTTTAAGAACTGTAACACTCACCGTGAGGGTCCCCGGCTTCATTCTTGAAGTCAGTGAGACCAAGAACCCACGAATTCCAGACACACCATGACCACCATGGAAATTTCAGCAGACAGGGGAAACTACCTAGAGAGTTGGCAGAGACAGAACCCCAGCCTTCATGGAGGCCATAGGACTTGGCCTGGGAATAGCTGCAGTGGAGCATGGCCAGAAGGCTTGCCATAATCCTCTAGGTGACTTTTGCCTTTACTAGCTGTCTGACCGAAACAGAGCAGGGCTGTCTTTCCTATTGGATGGACCCAGGCTGAATTGAGCACCCTTTTACCCCTTGACTGGCTGGCTTTTCCCAGGGTTCCTGCGTGTCCACACCTGCTCCCAGCACAGCCTCAACTGCCAGCTGAGGTGCTTGCTGGTGGCCCCCACTGGCAACCACATGTCCACAGCTCTTGCACTACCAGTATGCACTTGCCTGCAGCCTCCCATCTACTGCTTCACCATCACTCTCACATGCAGAAGGAGCCTGCTTCTCCCTGTTGCTGCTGGCATATATGAACACAGGGACTCCCTACTGCCCACTGCCTCTCCACCAAAGTGCTTTTTGCCAGAACCCTTCATCAGAATGTTGTTGCCAGTGGACTGGGAACAGTTCAGTCCCCCAAGTACAGCATGTACTTAACTTTAAGAGGACAGAGGGGGAAAAAGCTATGGGCGTGGACCTGCCCCCAGGATAAAGCACACAGCCTGGGAGTGCTGAGCTAAGCCTTGGCTCCCTGAAATTATTCAGAAATGAAACCAACTGACTAAATCCAAATTAGACCACAGTAAAATCCTCAAGAGAATCAAAGAATATAAAAGCAAAATGTTCCATTCAAAAGACAGCAACTTCAAAGATTAAAGTAACATTAACCCCTACATATGAGAAAGAACCATGGAAGATATCTGGCAATTCTAAAAACCAGAGTATCTTCTTACCTCCAAACAATTGCAGTAGCTCTTCAGCAATGACTCGTAACCAAAATGAAAAGGCTGATGTCTGGATGGCAATGAAGATCATCAAGATTATGAGAAAGTTGAAAACCAATGTAAATAATCTAAGGAATTCGATAGGACGATACAAGAGCTGAAAAATGAAATAGTCATTTTAAGATAGAACCAAAGTAATCCTCTAGAGCTGAAAAATTCACTATGAGAATTTTGTAATACTATCAGAATTATTAGCACCAGAAGGGACCAAGCTGAGAACAGAATCTAAGAGCTCAAAGACTGGTTATTCAAATGAACTCAGTTAGACAAAAAATACAGAAAAAATAGTTTTCATTATTAACAAAACTTCTGAAAAAAATGAGATTATGTAAAGAGATCAAATCTGTGACTGATTTGTGTCCCAGAAAGAGAAGGGGAAGAGCAAGACACTTGGCAAATATATTGAGAATATTGTCCATGAAAATTTTCCCAATATTGCTAGAGAAGTCAAGATGAAACTATAGGAAATTCAAAGAAATCCAGTGAGATGCTGTATAGGATGACCATCCCTAAGACACATAGTCATCAGATTCTCCAAAGTCAATGTGTAAGAAAATACATTAAAGACAGCTACTAGAGAAGAGGAACAGGCCACATTTAAAGGAAACCCCATCAGGCTAACAGCAGAACTTTCATTCAGCTGAAACCTTTTTTTTTTTTTTTTTTTTTGAGATGAAGCCTTGCTCTCTTGCCCAGGCTGGAGTGCAGTGGCGTGATCTCAGCTCACTGCAATGTCCACCTCCAGGGTTCAAGCAATTCTCCTGTGTCAGCCTCGTGAGTAGCTGGGACTGACTACAGGCATGTGCCACCGTGCCCAGCTAATTTTTGTATTTTTAGTAGAGATGGAGTTTCACCAAGTTGGCCAGGCTGGTCTCACCACCTCAAGTTGGCCAAAGTGCTGGTCTCAAGCCTGTAATCCCAAAGGCCGAGACGGGCGGATCACAAGGTCAGACCTCAAACATGGTGATCCCCGTCTCTACCAAAAAAACTTTGACCTCCCAAAGTGCAGGAATTAAAGACAGCTGAGCCACTGACATGAGCCACTGTGTCTGGCCCAGCTGAAACCTTTTAAGCCAGAAGAGATTCGGAGCTTATATTCAGTATCCTTAAAGAAAAGAAATTCCCACTAAGAATTTTATATCCAGCCAAACTAAGCTTCATAAATGAAGCAGAAATAAAATCTTTTTAGACAATAAAATGCTAAGGGA
The DNA here is from genome assembly GCF_024542745.1 of Macaca thibetana thibetana. Taxonomy (NCBI): domain Eukaryota; kingdom Metazoa; phylum Chordata; class Mammalia; order Primates; family Cercopithecidae; genus Macaca; species Macaca thibetana. The sequence goes on along the minus strand of NC_065583.1, from coordinate 164,165,153 downwards.
ATTTATTACCACCAGACTGCCTTACAAGAGGTAATTGAGGGAATGCTAAACATTAAAACAGAAGAATGTAACCAGCCACCATGAAAACATGCTTAATACATAGCACACTGACAGTATAAAGTAACAATCAAGTGTCCATAATAACCAGCTAACAACACAATGACATGATCAAATCCTCACATGTAAATATTAACCTTGAACATAAAGGAGCTAAACACCTCACTTAAAAGACACGGAGTAGCAATTTGGATAAAGAAGCAAGTTAAAACTGTATGATGTCTTCAAAAGACCCATCTCACATGCAATTTCACCTATAGGCTCAAAGTAAAGGAGTGAAGAAAGATCTATTTATCTAATGCAAAACAAAGAGAAAAGTGGTTGCTGATACATTTGGGATATATGTTTCCACTCAAACCTCATGTTGAACTGGAATCCCTGATGTTGGAGATGGGGCCTGCTGGGAGGTGATTGGATCATGGGGCAGATTTCTCATGAATGATTTGGCACCATCTCGTTGGTGGTGTCCTCAAGATAGTAAGTGAGATATTATGAGATCCGGCAATTTAAAAGTGTGTGGCACCTCCCCTTACCCTTGCTCCTGCTCTGGCCATATGAGATGCCTGATTTCCCTTCACCTCCTGCCATGATTGTAATTTTCCTGAGACCTCCCCAGAAGCTGAGCAGGTGCCAGCATCATCCTTTCTCTATAGCCTGCAGAAACATAAGCCAATTTAATTTTTTTTTTTTTTTATATAGAGTCTCACTGTGTTATGCAGGCTGCAGTGCAGTGGCATGATAACAGTTCACTGCAGCCTTGACTTCCCAGGAGCAAGTGATCCTCCCATCTCAGCCTCCTGAGTAGCTGGGACAACAGATGCATGTTACCACTTTTCATCTATTTTTGTATTTTTTGTAGAGAAGGGGTTTTGTCATGTTGCCTAGGCTGGTCTTGAACTCCTGGGCTCAAGTGATCCTGCCCTAGCCTCCCAAAGTGCTGGGATTACTGGCATAGGACCCCATACCTCACCTCTCTTTTCTTTATAAATTACCCAGTCACAGGATTTTTTTTATAACAATGTGATAACAGCCTAGTACAGATTGTAATTCTTATTTTGGACTAAACATACTTTAAACCAACCAGTACCAGAAAGTAAAAGATAGTCATTACATAATGCTAAGGAGTTCCATTTAATAATACTTACCTATCCAAAATATGTATGCGCCCAACACTTTAGCACCCAGATTCAACTTTTTAGAGATGTACAAAGAGGCTTAGATAACCACACAATAGTAGTGAGAGACTTCAACACCCCATTGACAATGTTAGATCATTGAGGCAGAAACCTAACAAAGATATTCAAAATGTGCAGCCAACACTTGACCAAATGGACCTAATAGGCATCTATGGAACACTGCACACACTAGCAACACAGTATACATTATTTTCATGTGCACATGGTGCATACTCTTAGATTGACCACACACTTGGACATAAAGCAATTCTCAAAAAAATGCATAAAAAGAAAAATCATACCAACCACACTCTTGGATCACAGTGCAATAAAGATAAATAACTATGCCAAGAAGATCTCTCAAAACTATAAAATTACAAAGAAATTAACCCTTTTCTGGCAGGCCCCAAGAATACTTGCCCGCAGTGCTTGTGGCTTGGTGTTTGCCCTGAGATAACTTTGCCATGAAACATTTCACTTCTTATTTTTGCATCACTGTAGTATATTGACCTTGGAAACAGAAGACATTGTTCTATTTATAGCATTTTGGTTTTAGTAGTGGTATTTCCATATACAAAATGTGGTAATTCTTGATAGCTGAAAATATCAAATTCTAGAAAACAGAGCATCCCCACACATGATGTTAACATTGTTCTCAAACAATTGGCCAAAGATTTGTGTGATGAATCCATTTTTTTTTTAAATAAATGACTCTGATGATTCAGGTGATTCTGATGTTACTTCTGTTTAGAAATTACTCCAAGAGCAGTTTTTATATTTTATTTTCATGTAGAAAATCTGTCAGATTTGCTTCAGCCTCAAAGAGCATGTTTATGTAAAATTAAATGATTGCGGACAGTGAACTGCACTTATTTTTTTAGATTGGAAAAGGTTTAAAGAACTGCCTCCTGAATGATTTAGGGTAAAGAATAAAATTAATACAGAAATCAAGAAATTCACTAAAACTAATGAAAACAAAGATACAACATTTCAGAATCTCTGAAACATAGCTAAAGCAGTGCTAAGATGAAAGTTTATAGTGTTAAATTTCTACATCCAAATGTTAGAAAGATCTCAAATAAACAACCTAACATCACATCCAGAGGAACTAGAAATACAAGAGCAAAACAACTCAGATGTGAACAGAAGAAAACAAATAACTAAAATCAGAGCTGAACTCAATGAAATTGAGGCATGTAAATTCATACAGAGAATCAACAAAACCAAGAGCTTGTTCTTTGCAAGAATAAATAGAATTTATAGACAACTAACTGAACTAATAAAGAACAAAAGAAAGAAGGTCCGAACAAACACAATCAGAAATGACAAATGTGACATTATCACTAACCCCACAGAAATATGAGAAAATCCTCTCAGAGCCTATTATGAACACCTGTATGTACACAAACTAGAAAACTTAGAAGAAATGGATAAATTTCTCAAACACAAAATATTGCAAGATTGAGCCAGGAAGAAATAAAATCCCTGAACTGACCAATAATGAGTTCCTAAACTGAATTAGTAATAAGAAATTTACTAACCAGAAAAAGATTTGTACCAGACAGATTCGCAGCCAAATTCTACCAGACATAGAAAGAAGACCTGGTACCAATCCTAGTGAAACTATTCCAAAATTTGAGAAGAGACTCCTTCTTAACTTCCTCTATAAGGCCAGTATGATTCTGATACCAAAACTTGGCAGAGACATAATGAAAATAAAGAAAATTTTGGGCCAGTACCCTAGATGAACATAGACACAAAAATTATCAACAAAATACTAGCAAATCAAATCCATCAGAGTATAAAAAAGCTAATCCATCACGGTCAAGTAGGCTTTGTTCTTGGTATGCAAGTTTGGGTCAACCTACGCACATCAATAAATGAGATTCATCACATAAACAGAACTTAAAACTAAAGCCACATGGTCATTTCAATGGTCATAAAAAAGACATCTCTTCATGTTTAAAACCTTCAACAAACTGGATATTAAACGAACATGTCTCAAAATTATAAGAGCCATTCATGACAAACCCACAGCAAACATCATACTGAACAGGCAAAAGCTGGAAGCCTTCTCGTTGATAACTGGAACAAGACAAGTGTGTCCACTCTCACTACTTCTATTCAACAGAGTATTGGAAGTTCTAGCTGTCAATCAGGTAAGAGAAAGAAATAAAATACACACAAGTAGAAAGACAGCAATCAAATTATCTCTCTTTGCAGATGATATGATTCTATACTTAGAAAATCCCATAGTCTCTGCACAAAGGCCCCTAGAACTGATAAACAACCTCAGTAGTTTCATGATACAAAATCAATGTTCAAAAATCAGTAGCATTTTTATATACCAGGAACATCCAAGCTGAGAGCCAAATCAAGAATTCGATCTTATTCACAATAGCCACAAAAAGAATAAAATACCTAGAAATGCAAATGACCAGGATGGTGAAAGATGTTTAGAATGAGAATTATAAAACATGGCTGAAAGAAATCAGAGATGGCACAAATAAATGGAAAAACCTTCCATGCTTATGGATAGGAGGAGTCAATGTTGTTAAATGGACATCTGCCCAAAGCAATATACAGATTTAATGCAATTCCTATCAAATTATCAACATTATTTTTCACATAATTAGAAAAAGCAATTCTAAAATTTATGTATAACCCCAAAAGAGTCCAAATATCCAGAGCAATCCTAAGCAAGAAGAAAAAGCTGGAGGCATCACCTTATACACCATGGAACAGTACTCCAAGATAATAAAATATAAAACCATGTCTTTGCAGCAACATGCATGTTGCTTGAGGCCATTATACTAAGAGGTTTTTTTTACTCAGAAATAGAAAAGCAAATGCCACATGTTCTCATTTATAAGTGGGCGCTAAACAGTAGATACCTATGACCATACAGAGGGGAATGATAGCAACTGGGGACTCCAAGAGCAGGGAGGGTGTTTGTGGGTGAGTTTTGAAAAATTATCTATTTTGTATAATACTATTTATCCAGGTAATGGATATACTAGAAAGCCAGACTTTGCCACTATGCAATATATCCATATCACAAAACTGTACATGTACCCCCGAATCTAAAAAAATTTAAAAAATACATTTTAACATAATAAAATATTGATAGAATTGTAAATTTAAATTAAATAAGTTTTATTCAAAAGTGACTTCTTAGAGACTGCCAATAGACTCTACACACTTGGCAAAGATTCTTGAAATACAGAAAAGAGGCAAAAGAAAGACCCAGGCATGTAATGCAGTTGTACAAATTAGAATAAAAGGACAAGTAATGAGTAGGAAAAAAGGCAAATGATATAAAAGACATGTCATGAAATAGGAAATACATGTCACAGGAACATTATTAAAGATGCTGAGAAATCACTTAACAGGTGCAACATACAGTGTTTGGGTGATGGTTACACTGAAAGTTCAGACTTCACCACTATGCAATATATCCATGCAACAGAACTATACTTGAACCTCTTACATTTTGTTTAAAATACACTCAAAATTATTTATAGGTAAATTCCAATGAAGTCCACACTCATTCAGTTGGTAAACATTAAGAATGTCGCAATATCGTATTCTGTAGAGCACCTGTATCAGTCAGATGACTTGTATATTATGCTCCTGAGTTTAACATATTGCAATCCATTTTGTTAAATGGCTTGGCATTATATTGTGAAGACCAGTTTCCATATACAATGAGTCAATAAATCCACACACTTGTCTACACTCATGAGAATTTTTAGTCTTGTATCCCAGCAGAGAGTTACAACAATACTTAAAATGGCACTGCACCAGATGTTAAAAGACAAAAAGAAGAAGAGGAAATATAATCTGCCTCGATAGAGAAAATGAATAAATTGTAACACATTGCCACAAAGTAATCCACACATTACAGAAATAAATGATAACTACACTTAGCAATATGAATATCCTGTCCTAACCTCTAATCTCTAGTGAAGAAAAAGAAAGTCAGTTACAGAAAAATATGTACCCTCTGATATTATTTTTGTGGAATTCAGCAGCAATTGTGTGTGTATGTGTTTTTGTGTACGTATGTATAAGCACATTTATATGAAGCACTCACATAAATGATATAATATTTTAATAAGTGATAAAATGATATTTAAAATTTTATAAAAGGGACAACAAAAAAATGCATTAAGGGAGGGCATAAGTAGATGAACATGACTGTTAAAGTTCTAGAGCACCGAACAATGGCTGTTAGTTATATTATGAGAAACATAGATGGATATGCATATGTAAATCTCTTACTACACCAATAAAATCTAAATTGTTTTTCTTCTCATATCAATTAATAAAATCATCTGAATATTGCTAGCTGTTGCCTCTTTTTATATCTCTTTTTCTTCTATTTCTTGCAACACCTAGAATCTGATTTTTCTAAATTTCAAAGTGAAACTGAAATAAACTTAGTTCCTTACATGGTAAGATAGAGCCCTTTAGGGAACAAGGAAATGGATTTCTTTGGCTACAACAACAAAAAGGAAATAAATATTTCACCACATCTTGTTTCACAGGGCTAACCTGGTCCTGGGCCAAACTGTCCTTGGGGAATCCAGTGCTATGTTGAGGAAATCCAGTTTCCCTCTCAGATTCTTTTTGAGTTCTTTTTTACTAAGTGAATAAATTATGCCGTTTTCTGGAAGAAAAATGAAGTCCTAATGAAATAATCCTCAGAAAAATCACCTACTAAAATGTATATGTTACACATGTTATACATATTATAAATGTATATTGATGAATTTCTAACAGGTAAATATAAATAAGAAAAATTACAGCATCTATAAATGTCTTCTAAATGACTTTAGACTTGACAAATCAGTGTCAATTGAGATTATTTTTCTGTTGCTTGACGGACAGTTTAGCAAAATAGATAAACAATCAGACCCTGGATTTAGTACTGAAGTCTCGTTTGAGATCTAAATCAGCCATGTATAAAACTTGTAACCCAAATCAAGTTATATATTCACTTGTGCCTCAGTATCCTCAACTATAAAATAGTAGTTCTTCCCTCACTGTATTGCTGTATTAATTAAATTAAAAAATAAGGGCCATTTTTAAAAATTCCAGTCAAAATAATACTATACATTGATTTGCTATTTTTTCCATAGCAAATCCTTCTTCACCCATCAAAAATTTGCATGCATTGTAATAGATTCCAGACATATTAATGACTATGCCAGACGTATTCATTTCTTCCTGGATGGCTGTTATAATCTAGCAAGGGTGACATTGTGAACAGTAAACATAAAAAGGCGTTTGTTTCTCATGAAGGAAGATGGTATGGGTGAATAAGCACACTTGGGAATTCAGGTACAGGTTTCTTGAGGAAATAATATTTTAGATTGTACCTAAATAATAAAATGGACACTTTGGGAGGCTGAGGTGGGCGGATCACGAGGTCAGGAGATCGAGACCATACTGGCCAACATGGAGAAACCCCATCTCTACTAAAAATACAAAAATTAGCCAGGCATACGCGCCTGTCATCCCAGCTACTCGGGAGGCTGAGGCAGGAGAATCGCTTGAACCAGGGAGTCGGAGGTTGCAGTGAGCCGAGATATCACCATGGTTCTCAAGCCTGGCGACAGAAGTGAGACTCCATCTCAAAAATAAAATAAAAATAAAATAAAATAGAGTAAGCAAGAGGGGCAAGATAATTCCCATGAGAATTAACCAAATGGGCCAAGATGTGAGGCAAAAAAGGGAATAGTGGGGAAGATTAAGTGAAGAGAAGAGCAAAGACTAACAAAAAATGAAAGAAGTTACACTAAATATTAGCGATTTTAGAGGGAATAAAATAGGAAGCCATGAATTAGTTTCTGGAAAATAAAAAGAAAATGATCCGATTTACATTTTTAAAAAAATCTGTTAACATTTGGAGAAAGGGTTTGGAGAAGAAATGGCAAGAGCAGAAGTAAGGAGACTAGTTCACATGCCTTTGCATGATACTGTGTTGGGCTGAGCTACAGTGGTGGAGGTAGGAAAAAGAATTTAAATGACTTCAGAAACCAGTTAGGTGCAGAATCTATAAAACATGGCATGAGCATAGACGGGAGGAGTAGTGAAGAAGAGGAAGGTGTTAAGAATACATTGAGAAAAAAGATAGATTATTATCCATTTTAAATATGGAGAACCCTTTGGATTTAGGAAAAAAATATAGACATCAGGTATGAATTGCTGAGTTTCTGAATAAAATGAGACAATAAAGTAAATATGTCAACCTGGGATTTAAAACAGTATGTAAGTGTGTGTATGCTTGCATGTTCTATGTTTGTAGGTACATGTATATTTACATATATAAGGCAGATGCAAAATATAACATTTCAAAGCATGAGAATGAATAAAGTTGCCCAGCGATAAAATTGAGAGAGATAATGTGTCCAAGACTTTATTTCTATAAAATTGGGGAAATCAAAATAAAAATTAAGGCCATGTGTTAAATAAAAAAGTCAATGTCTCTACAAGAAATGAGGAATCAACTATATTGAACATATCTGCAGTTCCAGGAAAGATGTGGACTCAAAAGTTCCAACTGCCTCGGAAATGAGTAATAAGTCTAACATTAACAATAGTCAATTTCCTGGATATTAAAAACTGCAAGACCAAAAAGACTTGGTTGCAGAGTGTGGGAAAAATGTGAGTGGGGACCGGTATCATGAGAACATGAATGTTTTGAGCCATGTGAAAGAGACATGACTGCAGTCATTTTCACATAGAAGTGCATGATCTAGGAGAAGGATGTGAGGAAGGTTCAGGAAAATAGTAAGATAAAGAAAGTTCCTGAGAAAATGAACAGGGATAGGTTATTAGTCTGTTCTCACGCTGCTAATAAAGACATACCAGAGACTGGGTAATTTGTAAAGGGAAGAGGTTTAATTGACTCACAGTTCCATATGGCTGGAGAGAGCTCACAATCATGGTGGAAGGTTAATGGGGAGCAAAGTCGTATCTTTCAAGGTGGTAGGCAAGAGAGTGTGTGCAGGGGAACTCTCCTTTATAAAACCATCAGATCTTGAGAGAGTATTCACCACCAGGAGAACGACATGGGAAAGACCTGCCCCCATGATTCAATTACCTCCCGCTGGGTCCCTCCCATGATGTGGGAATTATGGGAGATAAAATTCAAGATGAGATTTGGGTGGGGACACAACCAAACCATATCATTTGGGTTCCAAAGCTCATACGGAGAAATGGCCTTAAGTAATTGAAGAGCAAACACCTTAGGATGGAAAAATTCTACTCTCTGCTTTTTCGTTTATTGCTTATTCTGGAAATATCGCATATTGTACTACAGTTTTTTTCTAATAATGTCTGTGTTATTACATGAAGCTTTTCCCAAGCATGCTTGCATAAATGTAGGCTATTGTGTATTTTTTCTAATGTAGTCTGAATATTGGTAGAAAAGTTGATAGAAAACTTTTGTTTCCTTCATTCAACAATGTATAGTTTCAACATAAATGACTATATTTTAGGAAGGAAAATATATTAATGTATTGTCACATGACATATCAGTTATAAATGACTGTTAACATTCAACATTTTTAAATTAGTTTTTTAACATTATTGCATTGTGAAACTCCTCAATTATCTTGAGGGAGGAAGACTCTATATACAATTTGACCCTAAACTACATTATTATTATTATTATTATTATTATTATTATTATTATTATTTGAGATGGAGTCTCGCACTGTCATAGGTGTTTGTGTGCAGTGGCACAATCTTGGCTCACTGCAACCTTCCCCTCCTGGGTTCAAGCAATTTTCCTGCCTCCGCCTCCTGAGTAGCTAGGATTACAGGTCCCCACCACCCCGCCTGGCTAACTTTTTGTATTTTTAGTAGAGATGGGGTTTCACCATGTTGGCCAGTCTGGTCTTGAACTCCTGACCTCGTGATCCACCTGCCTTGGCCTCCCAAAATGCTGGGATTATAGGTGTGAGCCACCGTGCCCAGCCTATTAGTTTTGTTTTTTTAATAATTATTTATTATTACATATATATAATGTTTTATGAGTCTCACATCTTTAAAGGACTATAGTTGACCAAATACATCTTTAAAAAGTTCTGTAATTCCCAGACAATAATATGTAAGTTAATAAAAATTAGTTTTGACTAGGCTACACAGACTAGTTGAAGATGGACATGATTTCTTTGTATTGTGAAATTAAGAATTTCAATTTATAACATATGTTCAGAGCTAATTATAAGATACCAAGCATTTTGAACAAAATTGGAGATGTATATTTGCAGATATCTGTGACTTGTATTTACTTCCACGAGGGTACACTGTGTTTCTGGACATGAGTGAAAGTTACAGATTCATGGGTATTTCATTGACCAGCAGAAGGAGGACAAAAAGTACTGTTGAACTGTAGGGAAGCGAAAGACACACCCTTCTTGGAGACCAGTCTCATAAAACACCACTACATTCCCTCATTTCTTCATTCATTCATTTATTCTACAATTCTTTTTAGATTTTAATATATTCCAAGAACTATGTTAGCTGTTATGAGTTGCATAAATATTCTTATCCTGATCCTTCAAATACAAATTGAAGTATAAGAAAGACACACCATAATAAAACCCCCCAAACAATAACATTGGCTCATGGAACATCAAGCGCAGTGCCCTGAGAGGAGAATTGTGTAGAAAACATTTTGCCTGCCCCCTGCCCTTGTAGGGGGGTATTTTCTCCACAATCCTGGGAGATTTGGGAGAAATCTCATAGACCCACATATATCCCAAATCCTCGGATTCTATGTGGATAAAATTAATATAAATATGGACCTCCCTCTCTGTTCTTTCATTTCATCTATCCTACTTTAATTATTTATCTGATTGAAAACTAAAATGAGAGAAATTGAAAAAAGAGAGTGAGTGAGTGAAACCAGGTAAGCTTGACTCAATTTGGCATTTCTTCCTTTTAGGAGAATACTGCACACTTGGGTTGGCAAGCTGCTCTGCTGTACTGTCAACAGGCATCCTCCTGAGGACAAGAAGTCTAGCATTTCTAGGATTGTGCCTAGGAAAAGGTAACAACTTGCCCTTCATCTTCTATTCTCTGCATCGTTTTAAAACTTGTTTAGAACCTGGGAAGGGAAGAGAAGTATTAGTTTTTTGATTCCCCTCAGAGTATCCCCAAGCGACTTCAGCATCCTTCTGGTTGGTTATTATCAGTAAAGTGAAATCTGAACCTAAAATATGTGTCTTCAGATAATTTTAAGAATTGAGCCAAGAGTGTTTTAGTAGTGATTTGAGGAAAGAAGAAAGAGGAAGAGCTAAGTTGAATTAGCTCACTCAGATATATATAAAGAGTATATATATGATCTCTATATATCTGAGAATATGTATTATATATAACATACATATTACATATGATATAATCTTATATTTATGTGAACAATGGAGAAAATTTTACTTATTGTGGAAAAAGTTACTAACAAGATTTTTTGAAAAATTACTCTAGGAAGGCCGGGCGTGGTGGCTTGCGCCTGTAATCCCAGAACTTTGGGAGGCCGAGATGGGCGGATCATGAGGTCAGGAGATCGAGACCATCCTGGCTAACATGGTGAAACCCCCTCTCTACTAAAAAATACAAAAAATTAGCCGGGCATGGTGGCGGCCGCCTGTAGTTCCAGCTACTCCGGAGGCGGAGGCAGGAGAATGGCGTGAATCTGGGAGGCGGGGCTTGCAGTGAGCTGAGATCGCACCACTGCACTCCAGCCTGGGCGACAGAGCGAGATTCCGTCTCAAGAAAAAAAAGAAAAAAAAAATTACTCTGAGAAACAGGGTATTTTTATGGTACAAAATTTTGAGGAATTAAAGTTTTAAAACGAAACATGAACAACCTGAAATAAAATCAAATTTAGAATAAGTTGAAGACATACTTGGCAGAATATTAAAAAGGAATCAAAAAAAGGAAAATACCATTGAGTGATTTATTATTATTTACATGGAAAAATAAAACCCTACAAAATAAATTCTTTAGATAAAAAAACAACAGCATGAATAATGGGGACATATTGGAGAATATCATAGAGTAGTCAGTGAAGGCAAATAGATAAAAATGAGTTCCAAGAATATTATTCCTCTGGACATAGACATTGTGATATAAAATGCCCATAATTGATGTATTTGAAAGTAGACCAGGAAAAATGAAACAAAATATTCCGAATAAATATAGGAACATTTTCTATAATAGAAGAAACCTGAATAGGTAGATTCAAAACACTCGATGTATTTCAGTGACTCAAAAAGCATTAATAATGATCAAAAAGACTGAGACAGATTCTGGTAAACTTACTGATCTTCAGGTTTAAAGAAGGAAACCTGCAAGCATCCAGGGAAAAAGACAGGAGGTCATTTAAAAAGGCAAATAAAAAGATTATTTTATATTTCTCAGTAACTTTAGGTGACAGATGACAACAGAGAAACCTCTACAATGCATGAAAAAGAAATGAATAGACCCAGCAATCTTATGACCAGCTGGCATGTTATCCATTGTATAGCACAAAATGAAGATGAGTTTGACAAACCCAAGGTTCAGGAAATAAAGATTCACTAACTCACTGTTAAAGGATATACTGGTGGCTGGGGGCGGTGGCTCAAGCCTGTAATACCAGCACTTTGGGAGGCCCAGACGGGCGGATCACGAGGTCAGGAGATGGAGACCATCCTGGCTAACACAGTGAAACCCCGTCTCTACTAAAAAATACAAAAAACTAGCCGGGCGAGGTGGCGGGCCCCTGTAGTCCCAGCTACTCGGGAGGTTGAGGCAGGAGAATGGCATAAACCCTGGAGGCACAGCTTGCAGTGAGCTGAGATCCGGCCACTGCACTCCAGCCTGGGTGACAGAGCGTGACTCCGTCTCAAAAAAAAAAAAAAAAAAGAATATACTGGTGAATGTGTCCATTCATCAGAACTGTAGCTAAACAACCATAAAAAGTACAAATATGAAATGGAATGTAAAAACTACACCTAAAAAAAGATGCTTAGCATGAAAAATAGTATCTTTCTTATACACTGATTGAGAATGTATCCAGATATTTTCCACAGTCTCTTTTGAGAAAAAAATGACTAATTATGGAAGTATATTCATTTATTTATGCCTAAATAAAACAAATTATTTACAGGCAGACTTTCTGGCACAGTAACCAGCATCTCACAAAACCAGATGCTCCACGAATGACAGGCAGTCTCTGAAGAAACGGTTGGTCTTGTCCATTACACAGCAGTAGAGGGAGTTAAAATGTCTGCATTTGCTTCATTTTGGTTCATGTGACTCTATTTTCTCTAGAGAACACAACAGCAGCAGCGAAAACCAACAATAAGAAAACCCAATTTTCCATGAAGTATTTCTCCTAATATTTATTTATTTATTTATTTATTATTATTGTGTGTGTTTTTGTTTTGTTTTTACAGATAGAATCTCACTCTGTTGCCCATGCTGGAGTGCAGGGCATTATCATAACTCACTGTAACCTTGAACTTCTGGGCTCTAGTGATTGTCCCACCTTGGCCTCCCAAAACGTTTGGATTACAGCTGTGAGCCACCATGCCCAACCTTATGCTAGCATTTATTTTATCCATAGACTTTCTTTGCTAGATTGAGTAAACCTTCTATATTTGATAGAAGGGAAAAGAGAGTCATAAGGCAGTGTAGAGTTAAGAAAATTTGATGAGCTTTGGTGTATAGAAAAAAGTAATACATGTGCATTAAGTATGTAATTATTTAAGTGTATAAATATGTTACAAATGAGTGCATAACAATATCATTGTTATTTGGTAGGGAAGTGGTGACACAGAGGACATTAATACTTTATGCCTTGTCATCTTAGAACACCTCTGATTTCCATAAACAATTCTGTGCAACATCAGCCTCTCCCCGTGAATCCCTTCTTATGCCTGGACTGAGTCTTACCATTTCCTATCCAGTGCCATCTCTAGGTCTTTTCCAAGATATGCAAGTGTTACCCATAATGTAGAAAGATTAAGGGTCCCAGGGTCATTCCTTAACCATATGAATTAATAAAAGCTTTCCTGTGTTTCAGGAGGAAAATTCAGACAGGCATTTTATACGTTGGTTGTGAAGTTTCAGCAGAATTAATTCCGGTAGCCACAATCATGATCTTGACAAAACACTCTTCATATTGGCTTTTCCAACTTCTTTCCCTTCATCTCATCCTCCAAAACTGCCCCTCTCTTCCATCATCTCCCCGATAACATATGTCCACCTATTCTATTGACCTCAAGCTCTGCTTTGGGGAGGCAGTTGTTAACCATATAAAAGTTTTTATTTCATAAGGAGAACTCTGTTTGCCAGTTGCTACATTTATATGCAGGAAAAGGGAAAGTCCAGTGGGCAGTAAGAAGCACCTGAAAGAGAACAAAATGTTTTGCAAGGGAAGGGGGTACAAGTTAATCTATTAAAGAGAAGATTGATTTTTACATAGTTTTATGTAAGGATGACTCTACTTATAATCAAGGAATCTCACAGATATTCCAATTTTTTTCTAAGTAAACATTAGTTTTCATGACAGATGATTTAAAATCTCCTTCCTTATGCTAAATAAAAGTCACTTTTTGGGGACAAATTTATAAATAGATTTATAGGGAATATAATTTGGAGAATGAGATAAGTAGGGACCTCAAGGTATTCCACATAATCTGGAGGTAAAGAAAATAAAAGTTTAATAAGAAGTGCCTCAGGATATTAGAAATCAGAAGTAATACTTTTTTTTTTTTGCACAAAATTATTTTAAGATGTAATGACACCTAAAGGAACATATTAGCACAGACAGATTGAAGGAACTGCACACAAAGTAATTCATTGACAATTACTCAGGAAAGAAATATAGAAAGAATCCTGGAATCAAATCCCAGGAGAAACAAACCCAAGTCCCAATCATAATTTTAATCACATTGTGTGAATGGACATATTAGGTCATTTCTAATCTTTCTTATTTTGACTTTATGCTCAAAACAACTATAGGCTTGGGAACGGAGAACAGAACCACTTTTCTCCAAGAATTAGCAGGAAAAAACTACTGTGTTACTATATTAAAACATGATGGAAATTTTAAACATTCATAAAAGCAATGATATAAGTTTGTCACACACAGGCAATCGTCTCATATACTTAGAAACAACTTTCAAGTTTTTATCCATTAGATATCAATGTGAAATAGTTAATACCAAAGAGCAGCAACTGTTGCTTATAAAGAATTGCTTGAGTTTAAGTGAATCGCAGTTTATCAAGATTATAGATTTAAGAAACTTATTTTTCTTTATCTTTTAATTTCAAGTTTAAAAAGTAAGTTTTATGTAAAATAAAATCAATCCATTTATAAACGTGATTAATGTTTGCATGTATACCCTTCTTGTAAATAAAGTAGTTCCATTTTTAGACTCATTTCATGATTTTCCTTTAAATATTTCAAACTGTATTTATTAATTTTCTAGGTTTGATTTTATTTTAAGCAGTTAATTGCTTCCTGATTGAACAAGTTTATGAGTTTACCAAGAAAATATTCCTAAGTACTTAAACAACATATGCAAATCCAGTAAATTAAAGCTGTAAATACAGTAAAAATAGTTTGATAAAATATTCAAACATTTTTTATGTATTTATTAAAATATATATTATATATTTTAAATTAAAATAATAAATTTGAATCAATTTTATATTGTTAGATTGAGATTTTAAGGCTGATCTGTCAGGTTTTCTAATGAACCAAAGTTTTTCAAACATAACAACACTTCAAATGTTATTCAGATTTTTCCTAATAACAAAAATTGCTCTTGTGATATATCTGACCTACTGTTGTAAATCACCTCTATATATTTATCTTTTTTTAACACAAACTTGGAAAATCACTTATCTCTTGATAAAGCAGATTTTATGTTTCAAATAGTTGTAGCCTGCAGATCAATCATGTAGGACCAGGTAATGGTGAAGGTGTCAGGTAGATTGAGGAGGTGTATGTAGGACCAGGTAATGGTGAAGGTGTCAGGACTTCACAGTGAAGACCTGGAGGCTGCATTCATTGAACTGAATTATTTTCTCCTGTACATGAGCATACCGAGGACTTTTCTCATTTTGATGACATGAGGAATCTTCACTAAGAAGGCTTCTATGACTGCATTAAGATTGATTTCAGGGCTGGGTGTGGCGCCTCACATCTGTAATCCTAGCACTTTGGGAGGTTGAGGGAAGAGGATCTCTTGAGCCCAAAATTCGAAATCAGGCTGGGCAACTTGGCAAAACTCTGTTTCTACAAAAAAATAGAAAAATTAGCCACGCAAGGTGTTGCATGCCTGTAGTCCTGGATACTCAGGAGGCTGAGGTGGGAGGATGGCTTGAGCTTGGGAAGCAGAGGTTGCAGTGAGCTCAGATCAAGCCACTGAACTCCAGTCTGGGCGACAGGGTGAGACTCTGTCTCTAAATAAATAAATAAATGGATTTCAAAACATTAATTTTTTTTTACCTCAAATACTTCACATGTACTGCATTCATCTAATTAGAATAGATATATATTTTCACACACTCTTATAGATAACTAATTTTACAACTTATTTTACTCTGCATTACAATAAAACAATGTTTTCTAATATTTTAAAATATATTGCAATTCTTAATTCTCATACATAACTTTATCTGACTGGTAACAGTTTGAATGTCAGGAAAATGAAAAGACGGAGATAGAAATTGAATTAGAAAATCAAATTCTCTTCCTGAATTCAGTAAAGCCATTTCTCAATCATTTTAGATATGCTGTATCTATGTTCCCTAAAAAAATAATAATAATCGGTATTCTCATGTCTTTCGGCAGGAAAACAATAGAGGTCTACTAGTTGTCAAAAGAAAATGTAAACAGCCATTCCACTCTATATACGTTAAACTATTGGGTCTTGTGCGGAATCTCTGAAGATTAACTCTGCAATTACAAGTGTAAAACAGAAAGGTAATTCCTAAAGTGATGTAGAGATAGGTGGAACATCCTTGGAGAAGGGAGATTCCTTAGGAGACTCCTTCAGAGGAGTAGGCATAGCATCATGCTGTGAACTGGATTTGGAAGAAGGAGACATCTTGGCAGATGTGGAGGAAATCCAGTTGTTAGAAAATGTGTGTGAAAAACAGTTGGCCGTCTAGGACAGCTGTGAGATTTTTGGCTTGAGCTGATGGAGACAGTGTCAAAGAATGTCATCTTAATTTTGTGTTTCTCCTGACGTTTGGTGAAAGGAATTGGGAGGAAGCCAGGAAGGAAGGAAAGAAAGATGGAAAGCAGGAAGGCAGGCAGGCCAGGCTCTAGGGAGGCTGAATGGAACATTCTGTAACCATAGCCACCTAGGAAAAGGTATTGAAGCTGTTAACTCTTGTGATTTTGGAGCTCAGAAATAAGTTATCGACTAAGGAAAATGGTTAAGGAATTACCAGCCCTGCGTATCCATGCAATTTCTGAACAAATCTCCTACATTTTCATGGGACTACAGATAAGTGGAAACATTATTTAAGATAAAAACATGAATCTGTTTAAATAAACTGACATAAGAGGCTATACATAGGAGGAGAAAATCCGGGCGATGAGCAATTTTATGGAAACCAAGAGAGAATCACTTGCTATTGCCACTAAATCTATGTCACTATTGGGCTTTCTTTCTCATTTCACAAGAAAACTAGTGAATGACTTTGAAAATGCCCATTCTCTGTCTATCAGGAGTACCCGCTCCCGATGTTTAACGTGTGTTCTTTTCTATTTCCTAAGTGTCTCGGCTGGGTTGAGAAATAAAGGGAAAGAGCACAAGAGAAAGAAATGTAAAGCTGGGTGTCCGGGGGAGACATCACATGTCGGCAGGATCCGTGATGTTCCCCGAGCGGTAAAACCAGCAAATTTTCATTAGCGATTTTCAAAAGGGGAGGAAGTGCACGAATAGGGTGTGGGTCACAGAGATCACATACTTCACAAGGTAATAAAATATCACAAAGCAAATGCAGGCAGGGCGAGATCACAGGACCACAGGATGAGGTGAAATTAAAATTGCTAATGAAGTTTCGGGCACCCATTGTCATTGATAACATCTTATCAGGAAACAGGGTTTGAGAGCAGATAACCTGTCTGACCACAATTTATTAGGTGGAATTTTCTCATCCTAATAAGCCTGGGAGAACTATAGGAGACCAGGGCTTATTTCATCCCTTCGGCTTCGACCATAAAAGATGGGACGCCATAAAAGGGGCTGTCTATAGGCCTACCTTCAGGGCGCATTCTCTTTCTCAGGGATGTTCCTTGCTGAGAAAAAGAATTTAGTGATCTTTCTCCTATCTGCTTATGAAAGAGGAGAAATATAGCTCTGTTCCATCCGGCTCACCGGCGACCAATTCAAAGTTACCTCTCTTGTTCCCTGAACATGGCTGTTATCCTGTTCTGTTTTTTTTTAAGATGACCAGATTTCATATTCGAACACACATGCTCTACAAACAGTTTGTGCAGTTGACCCAATCACAGGGTCCTGAGGCAACATTCATCCTCCTCAGTTTACAAAGATGACGGGATTAAGAGATTAAAGAACAGGCATAGGAAAACAAAAGGATATTCATTGGGGAAGTGATAAGTGTCCACGAAATCTTCACAATTTATGTTCAGAGATTACAGTAAAGACGGGTGTACGAAATTATAGAAGTATTAATTTGGGGAACTAATACATGTCCATGAAATCTTCACAATTTATGTTCTTCTGCTGTGGCTTCAGTCGATCCCTCTGTTCGGTGTCCCTGACTTCGCGCAACATCTGTCCAGCCACGTTACACATTAGCAATGCTCCTGCATCATTTTTCACAAAGAAAATAAAGGCAACGTATGTTCATTCCACTCATTCACAAACCTACACATCACTCTGTGTTTGCTGCCTTTTCCTCTTTCTTGCCTTCTGTGTAATGAAGGAATCAATACTCCTATTTATCTTCTACTTTCATCAACCCCTTATTGTCTGGGAGTTTGATCTCTTGCAACTCTGTCTGTTGTGGATCATGATTCTCTCCCTTTCTTGGTTGGATATATATCCCATCTCAATTTTTAAAGTGACTAAATATATTATAATAGAATTTACTTTAGTTGTCCCACTAAAAAAATCTGGACTTAAAATGGTTTTAAAAATTGCATAGTGTTTTTCTATCACATTAGGAAGTCTGGAGATGAACTGTGACTACCACTATTTCATGGTTACACAAGTTCGGGACCATTAGCTCTGCAATTCTTTTGTACATTAATTAATCCTTGTACTCCTGTGATCATGAGATGCATCACTCAACCCCAGAAATCATTTTTAGGTATAAGACAAGAAGAAGGGTAAATATTTGACATAGAACACTAAACTGTCAGATGAAGTTGTTAGGACGATTTGATGTGTAAAATTTGTAAAGCACTTGAAACAGTGCTTGGTATAGAATAACCACCATAGAGCATAGTAAACAAATGAAAAACAACAAATACATAGAAGCAGCAATCTCTACTCTATTTATCTCTTAAAGTGATTTATGAGTCCATTCCTCTGCTCTTTTTCACAGAGTAACTTCAAAAATAATTGCATAATTATCTTCTCTCAATTACATCACCTTCCTTTTCTTTGTTCAATTATTTTTAATCTACCTCATGTTATAACCACTCAATCAAAACCGATTTATCAAGTTTTATGATAAACTTGATAAATTTCATCATTTAAAATTTAATGAGATTTAATGAGGAGTTGAGTAAAACCTCATTTTACTCAACTCCTCATTAGTAGACCTTGTGCTCTCCTCTGAAACACGTATGTCTTGGCTTTCTAGAGACTGCAGTTTTCTGCCTCACAAGGTACTCCTTTGCAATCTCCTGTGAGTGTATATTTGTCCTCTAATTATAGATAATTTTCAGACTTTTTGGTTCTATACTCATTCAGTTTTTTCCCTGCAAGGTCATATACAAGAAAAACTTGAGATCTGTGTAATTTTTAAGACAATAAATTCAGATGTGATTTGCCTAGAATCACCATGCTAGTGAGTGGCAGAGGAGGGCTAAGTGAAAGATTTCTATTGCTGCTGGCCACTCTCCTTATTCTTTCTTCTCTACTCACAGGTACTGAATATTTAGGGGAGTGGGCACTGCAAGGCATCAGTAGATTATTCTTACTCTTCTCAATATAATATCAGAACATTTAGATTTCCACAGGTGGACTTATTTGTAATTTCAACATATTAAGGAGGGGAGGCAATAATATATTGGAGAAACACATGAAAGCTCCTCACATTTATCCAGAATTTTTGGCCCTGGTTGTATTGCATTTCTCATAGGATTTTATTCCTATGTAACCCCTCAAAACAACCCCCCTCTTAACTCACAACCCTGATCATATTTTAAATTTGATTTTTATTCTTTCATAACAGCTTCTGAAATCTCAAGTCCCTACAGAGAGGAGCATTAATAAACAAGTGGTTATGGGAAAGGAAAACTTCACAGTTTGTGTTCATAACTATTATTTATGTTCTACAACTTTATTTTATGTCAGAAAAAGAAAAGCTATTGTAAATGTTAAAGAGTAGCAATACAAGAAAAATTTAAGTCACTATCTTATATTAATCTACTTACTTGTGTTATTTTGTATGCTGATTCAGAAAAACAAGACATTTTCATTTAAAAATGTATGTATATAAATTAAATGATATGGTGGTCATGGAGGAAGTTATCTAGTGAAATAACTTACTAAAGTTATTTATGCATCGTTTTTTCAAGAAAATATATTTTATTTTACTGTTTGACTGTTTTAGTTATATATTTCATTATGTGAATGTGAGGATTATAATGTTAGGTTTCATGAATTCCATAGAGACTGACATTTGAATTTAAAGATTATTTAATAGACATTTATGTTTATATTTACATATAAATACTTTTTAAGAGTAAAACGTCTAATAAAGGGAAATGATGGTATGTAAACCTATTTTTTAAATAGAAATTTAATCTGAATCAACAATAGTGCTTTTGCACAACTAAACTCGTTATATTGCTATGCAGCTTTGTTGACATGGAACACTATTATCAATTCCAGGCCTTAAGGGCCTCTGATAAAACGCAACACTGCCATTTGCCAGAAAAAGCACTTATTTATTATGGATTTTACATCTTGTATATAAAGAAAAATTGTAATAACAGTATCATCATCATCATTGTCAACATCATTTGAGCTTTGTACCTGGCCATTACCATAGATGTTTTATATATGTCATTTTCTTTGTTTCTTATTTAACTTAATTTGGGTTGGGTATCTGTAGCATGTAAGCAACAATACCACATCGAAACTCATCTAAGACATGCACACTATACCTCACAGAAGCCATTTTTGGAGTTGTATAAATGGGAAGATAAATGTATGTCTGGCAGCTAACATACAAAAAAACAACCAAGGAGAAAGATTCCCAAAGGTGTTCCACTATCTCAGTAGAGCACTTAAGTTCCTTTGAATATCCTTTCAAAGTTTCTTAAGTAAAACTTCTCTCATTCTATAAAATAATCTATTATTCTTTGTGGAAATTTTCCTTTTCCTGTGTTAGGTAATGCTAGGTTTATGTTCTTGACAACAAAAAGACCTGACTAATTCTAAAAGGTTGTTAAATATTTTGTCAAGATAATTGTCAAGATAATTTCCTTCACGGTATATGTCACAGTCGTATACACACATGCATATACACACGTGTATAAGTCCATGTGAATGAATTAGATATAATAAGTGCCTTTATAAATAAACAGATGAAAACAGGAATTGGGAAAGTTGTGATTGTAAAGTAACATAATAGAACAGGATGTGTAAAATACATTTACAAATAACATTTGTTAAACGTTAAATTTCAAAGTAGAAAAACAAAATATCTTTAAGGACACTTATGATGAATGAATGGAAACTGGTGTTAATTCAAGTTGAAACACAAAACAACGAGAAAAGATCAACTTTTTCAGACTCTGGAATGTAAAAATACATGATTATAATCTTAGAGAACAAGATAAAATTATGGAATAATAGTATTTTAGGGTTATATAAGCTAATACAACCTCACCTGCTTACATTACAAATAAGGATATTAAAATTCTGTAATGTAACATGACTATTACTATTATTATTTTAGACACATGTATATTTAACACCAAATATTTAATAATATAAAATATTTGAGAAAAACCCAATTAGTTCTTTTTCTGATATAGTGATCATCAGACCACACTGTAATGACAAATTCAGTATGCAGGGTCAACATGAATATGGCAAGGGAATGTCTAAGATGCTTCTATATATGTTAAACTATTTGAATAACTGAGGGTCATGGAAACCTTCAGTCTTTGTCAAGTCATTCCAGTTACCAGTACTAATTAAGAAGTTATTGAATAAGTAGTTGATGTGCAATAGTATCTATCTACAAAATCCACACTGTCACTTTTTAGAATGAAAATGAAAAATACACATAGATGTACATTTCAAATTTTATTGACTTTGTTTTATTGGAATCTAGAAGAAACACTTTTTAAAATTTAATGAAGTTTCTCCTCAAACCTATTTTGACATGATCTTTGAAAGACCATAATTCCATAATATTCTTTTAGACAGGAGATAATGTATAAATTATTCATATAACTATTATATTACAGATAAATGTAAAGGGCACAATAACACTGTTAATAATGCCAACTAGAAATACATTTCTTATAATTGAAGATTTATATAAAAATATTTAAAAAGTAGCTGATACTTTGCCTATGATACATAAGTACATAATTTTTATTTATACTTAGGCTAATTTGAATGACTATATTTGACTATATTTGAATGACTCTATTTAACTTGAATGACTCTGTTTAATTATTAATTACAATAGATTGTCAAAATGTATGTAAAAATTCACCCAAAAACTAGTGTCTTAGTTAATACATAAAACAAAACTTCAGTATGAAAGTTTTATCTCATTAATATTTATTATTATTACACTGTTTGCATATCTAAAAGACAATGGTGTGTTGAATAACAGAATAGAAAATTATCTCAATAAAGAATACTACTGGGCTGGGCACAGTGGCTCACACCTGTAATTCCAGCACTTTGGGAGGCCAAGGTGGGCAGATCATGAGGACAGGAATTCAAGATCAGCCTGGCCAAGATAGTGAAACCCCATCTCTACTAACAATAAAAAAATTAGCTGGGCGTGGTGGTGGGCACCTGTAATCCCACCTACTCGGGAGGCTGAGGCAGAGAATTGCTTGAACCTGGGAGACAGAGGTTGCAGTGAGCAGATATCGCACCACTGCACTCCAGCCTGGGTGACAGAGAGAGACTCCGCCCCCCCAAAACAAAACGAACAAAAAAAGACTACTACTTCTGAATACTACTAAAACAAAACGAACAAAAAAAGACTACTACTTCTTCACGAATACCTACTAACTAAGGCGCCCGCCCCTGCGCCCGGCTAATTTTCTATTTTTAAAGAGACGGGGTTTAATTCTAGACTATCAAGGTGTGGGATTACAGGCGTGAGCCACCACGCCCGGCCCAAGGTGTTTTGATCTTTTAAGAAAGATACAGGAAGCGGTTATGTCTTCCCTGATTTAAAGAGTCTTCTAATGTAAAGATTAAGTAGGCTATGCATGTTTTCATGTAATAAGTATCATTAAATTTGTTGTCACAAAAGGCATTGGTGGCAATATATATTCTTATTTTTTATTTTCCATATTAATTAATTTTCAGTTATGTGTGTATGTGTGTGACAAATAAGAATTTTTAAAATTTTAATATATCTTTTCTTTCCAAATATTAGACACCTTCTTTCATGAAAAGTACTTTATATAGCTTTAAGTGTTCTCAAATGTTGCATATTGACTTATAACATCTAAATTACACAGACACTTTTCCTGCACATTTACTTTAAGCTGTCTAATGTTGTTATTATGTTCCTTTTTTTTTTTTTTTTTTGAGAGGAAGTATCTCTCTGTTGCCCAGGCTGGAGTACAGTGCCATGATCTCTGCTCACTGCAACCTTTGCCTCCCGGGTTCAAACAATTCTCCTGCCTCAGCCCCCCAAATGCCTGGGATTGCAGGAATGCACCACTGCACCCGACTAATTTTTTGTATTTTTAGTAGAGACTGCGTTTCACCATGTTGGCCAGGCTGGGCTTGAACTCCTGACCTCAGGTAATCCGCCCACCTCAGTCTCCCAAAGTATTATGATTACAGGCGTGAGCCACAGTGCCCAGCCATGTTACTTTTTGCATAACAGAAATAGTTGTGCTGATAGTCTTCTGAGAAGGAAAGTAGGAAACTACAAATCTTAAAAGAAGTATAGACATTTTAAATGGCATAAAAATTATTAATGAGGAATATATTTTTAAAGTTATTTTTTACCTAAATTGAAAACATAGCATTAAGAATAGTCAAATGCCAACTTATATGGACATTGAGTAATTGATTTTGTGATTTCATATTTTGTTTAGTTTAGCATTCAAAGGCATAGATTAGTTGTTACTCAATTTCATTTTCGGTACATTAGGAAACTGAGAAACCTGATGTGCATGTGTTGATTTGTGTTGATAAACCATGGACTTTGTGTATGATCATTATATTAGCTGGTCTAATGGAAATTGTTACCCTCTCAATGCTCTTTCAACCTGCAGTTTCAAATCTGTCACAAATCATTGTGGGTACCCCTACTATAGCTAGATCACCTCGTCAGTGTTAAGACAATTGCAAGGCACAGCCAGTATCTGGAATTTTGTTTTCACCTGCTGCCCATAAATATTATTTTCATATTATATACTCTCTTCACAGTCAGAGCCAAAACTTAATCCTAAAATACTACATTACAGAAATTTTAAATATCTTAATTTCTGACTATATTGACAAATATATCCAGCCTGCTTATTCACCTTGTTTGTTCAATTGATATCTCTATTTGTCATGTCCTGGTTCTATTTATATTTCTATCCAACTTAGATCTCTTGGGCCATTATATCAATATTTTATTGCCACTTCCAGAAGGAATTTTGTTCACTTTCTTCTAACACAACTATAATTCTGGAAGACGGCATGTCATCCAATATCAACAAATGCTTATAATTGCACATGATTTATATCAAGCTTTTCTAACCAATAATTTTGGAAGGTAGACCTGGCTATGTAATTTGTTAAGACTAGTGCAAAATAAAAATGAAGGTCAAAAGCTTTATTTTGGTACAAAGAGCTGTACTTAAAGGCACTAACATATGTAGTTTTCCCCATTAAAAATATTTTGCAACTTATAAAATGTAATAATGATACATGAAAACAATATAAAATTGAAAATTGCAAAAAAGTATTATAAAATACAATAAATAATAGCACCTTATTAATGTAAAATCTTGATTGATAAAATATTTTCCTGAATATTTATTTATTAGGACATTAAAAGTTATGTATTTATCAACTTTATTTTAAATTGATACAAATAAACAGTGATGTTATTCACTCTAAAAATGCATGGTTGTAAATAATTTTTGATACTTTTTGATTCTGAGAAGGATCTTTCTGCTGATACAATTGCTATAGAAGCTGTTAAAGTATTTTGTAGACTTAATATATTTAGATAAATCTTTGATAAATTCTTTTGAAGTATAAATTTTAGTACTTCTAGAGCTAATAATTTTGTGGAATGAAATATTTTTCTCAAAAGATTTAACTGTATACAAATCTATTTCATATAAGTATGAATTTAGTTTTAAATATAAATGTATTCAATAACATTTTAACATTCTCTCTGACATTTGCTGTGTGGTGGTGACAAAGAAACCAAAGTCACTTTATGAGTTGTATCTAACTTAAAATTGTTACCTAACCACCAGAGGTTTGGTCTAGGTCCTGGTGCTCACTGCACTGAAAGCCTGTGACTGAGACAACAGGTATTACCAAGGAAGAAGGCTTTAATCGGGCGCTACAGCAAGGAGATGGGAGCTCAGTCTCAAATCCCCCCTCTGAGGAGCCAAAACTAGGAGTTTATATAGCAGGGAAGAAATATAACAATGTGTAAGAAAACAGGAACTAGGGAGGGGCAAGGAAGCAATCATGATAAATGAGGGATCTGGCATTTCATCGTTTGAATCGTTTGAATGTGGTGATCTGGTGAGTTTCAGTTCTTTGATAAGTTTTTTGGGGGACCTGAACATCTTTTTCTGAGGAAGCAACTCGGATAAAACAAATGTAAGTTTTAAGTTTAAAGGACAGAAGGGTCCATTTCAGTTTATCAACAACAACAACAACAACAAACCTATCTATGGGACTGCTGGGTCAGTTTCAAAATGGCTGTTCGTTTCTTAATGCTATATTTTCAATTTAAGTAAAAAATAACTTATAGCCTTGGTGTGTTTAGTAGAATGACACAGATGAAATGTGGATAAATAGTAGTATGATGTATTCTTCCTCCTTTCACCCCAGGGTGCATCCCCTAGTCTTCAGATTTCAAAGTTGACTGAGATAGATATTGATGTAGAGAGTGCTTTTGTGGATTATTGCCTGTTTGCTCAGTGAGCCCCGTATCCTACTTTTCTAAATGTCACTCAGATTCATTCCCTGGAAAGCTGACTTCTATAAACTATATAATCTAGGCAACTTTCCTCTTTGGGTTGAATCTAGATTTGAAAAATGGCAAGAGTTACTCAGAGAGAAATTTTTTGTGAAATTTAAGTCAGGCTAATTTCCTGGTAAGCTGTTTTCACGGTCACCCTGATTATCCTAAAGTGTACAGATCCTGACAGATTGCAGTTTTCCTTATATGTTTAGATACATGTTCCTTATCAGATATATGATTGCAAAGATTTTCTTTCATTGTGTGGTTTGCCTTTTTTTTTCTCTGGAGTTTTATTTTAGGTCCAGGAGTACATGTGCAGGTTTGTTAGATGAGTAAATTGCATGTCTCTGTGGTTTCATGCATGAATGACTCCATCACCCAAGTAGTGAGCGTACTACCCAACAGGTAGTTTTTCAACTTACTCCCCTTCCATTCTCCCCAATAGTCCCAAGCGTTTATTGTTTCTGTGTTTGTGTCCATGTGTACTCGGTGTTTAGCTCCTGATTCTAAGTGAGAACAGGCAGTATTTGATTTTCTGTGCCTGCGTTAGTTCTTAGGACAATGACCTCCAGCTCCATTCATGTGTATTTTGAAGCAGAAGCATTGAATTTTGATGAAGACCATGTTAGCTTGTTGTTTCCAAAATTGAGACTCTGTAAAGATTGTGGTGAATCTATAAATCAATTTAGTGAGTGTTGCCATCTTAACAATATTAAGTCTTTTGATCCATGAACATAGGATTTCTTTTCCATGTATTTAGATTTTTCCTTAATATTTTTCAACAGTTTTGTAATCTTCAGAGAGTAAGTTGTGCATTACTTTTGTTAAATATTTTCCTAAGTATTTTATTCTTTCTAATGCTCTTAAACATAAAATTGTAACTTCACTTTTGAATTGTTCATTTAAAGTGTCTAAAACTCAAATTGATTTTTGTTTATTAATCTTAAATCCTATAATCTTCCTGTACTTATTAGTATTAATTTTCTTCTAATGGTTTCTATGGAAATTTATATATACATACATATATAAGATAATATATAATTATGTGATCCTATGTATATACATATGTATGTATATATGATCTTGTGTGTGTATACAAGACCATATAACACATATATATTAATATATATTATGTGTGTGTATGTATATCTAAAATCTTGTGTGTGTGTGTGTGTGTGTGTGTGTGTGTGTGTGTGTGTGAGAGAGAGAGAATAGGGATAGTTTTCCTGCTTGCTTTCGAATCCGTTTGTCTTCCATTTCATTTTCTTGCCTAATTGCTCTAGCTAGAACTTCTGGTATAATGTCGAATAGAATTGAAAAGGGTGAGTATCATTACCTTGTACCTAATCTCAGGGGGGAAAGCTTCAGGCTTTCACCACTAACTATGATGTTAGCTGTGAATTTTCCATAGATGCTTTTTTTTCTCTTTTTTTTCCTTTAAGTGGGAATAATTTTATTTTCTAACCTTCATCTTAGATTTAGGAAGTACATATGCAAGTTTGTTACCTGGGTATATTGCATGCTGCTAAGGTTTGGGGTATGAATGATCCCATTACCCAGGCACTAAACATAGTACACAATAGCTTTTCAACTCTTGCCCCCTTTACCTTCCCCCACTTTAGTAGTCCCCAGTGTCTATTACTGCCATCTTTATGCTGTGAGTAATCAATGTTTAGGTTCTACTTAAAAGGGGGAATATGCACAATTTGGTTTCTGTTCTTGTGTAAATTTGCTTAGGATATGGCTTCCAGACAATGCTGTGAGGACTTGGTCACAAAGTCATTCCCAAGTCCAGAATAGTGTTTTCTAGGTTTTTATCTAGGATTCTTATAGTGTGAGATTTTACCTTTGAATCTTGGATCAGTCTTGAGTTAAATTTTCTATGTGGCAAAAGGTAGGGATTCAGTTTTATTCTTCTGCACATGGCTAGTCAGCTATCCCTGCAACAATAATTGGATAGGTAGTCCTTTCTTTACTGTTATTGTCAGCTTTGTTGAAGATCAGGTGGTGGTAGGTATCTGGCTTTATTTCTGGTTCTCTATTCTGTTTCATTGGCCTATGTGTCTGTTTCCGTATCAGTACTATGCTGTTTTGGTTACTGTTGCCCTGTATTGTAGTCTGACGTTGGATATTGTGATGCCTCTGGCTTTGTTCTTTTTGCTTAGAATTTCTTTGGCTATTCAGGATCTGTTATGGTTCCATATGAATTTTACAATAACTTCTTATAGTTTTATGAAAAATTATGTTGATAGTTTGAAAAGAATAGCACTAAATTTGTAGGTTGCTTTGAGTAGTATGGCCATTTTAGCAATATTGATTCTTCTAATCCATGAGCGTGTAATTGTTTTCCATTTATTTTTGGTATCGATGATTTCTTTTAGCAGTGTTTTGTAGTTCTCCCTGTAGAGATTTCTTACATCCTTGGTTAGAGATATTCTTAAGGATTCTTTGTGGCTAAATGGGATTGCATGATTTATTGGCTCTCATTTTGAATGTTATTGCTGTATGGAAATGCTGCTGATTTTTGTACGTTGATTTTGTATACTGAAACATTACTGAAGTTGCTTTTTAGTTCCAGGGGCCTTTTGGTGAAGCCTTAAGGATTTTCTAGGTATAGAATTATATCATCTGTGAAGAGAAATAATTTGACTTCTTCTTTTGCTGTTTGATACTTTTTATTTCATTCTCTTGCCTGATTTCTATGGTTAAGACTTTCCGTACTACAGTGAACAGGAGTGGTGAAAATGGGCATTCTTGTCTTGTTACAGCTCTCAAGGGGAAATGCTTCTTGTGTTTGTCTATTCAGTATAATGTTGGCTGTGGATTTGTCATAGAAGGCTCTTATTATTTTGAGGTATGTTCCTTTGATGCTTTGTTTCTTGACAGTTTTAATCATGAAGGGATGTTGGATTTTATTGAAAGTTTTCTCATCATCTATAGAAATGATCATAGGGTTTTCATTTTTAATGTTGTTTATGTGGTAAATCACATAAATTTACATATGTTGAACCAAACTTGCATTTCAGGAATAAAGCCTATTTGATCATGGTGAATTAACTTTTTGATGTGTAATTGGATTCAGTTTGATACTCTTTTGTTGATAATTTTTATGTCTGTCTATGTTTATCAGTGATATTGGCCTGTACTTTTCTTTTCTGAATTGTGTTTTTGCAGAGTTTTGTAATCAGGGTGATGTAAGCTTCATAGAATTAGTGAGAAACCAGTTCCTCTTCCTCTATTGTTTGGAATAGTTTCAGTAGAATTGGTGCCCACACTTCTTTGTATATGTGGTAGAATTTAGTTTTGAATCTATCTGGTCAAGTGTTTTGGTTTTTTTTTTTTTAATTGATTGATTTTTTTTATTACTGATTCAATTTCAGAACTCAATATTAGTCTGTTCAGGGTTTCAACTTATTCCTGATTCAATCTCGGGATAGTTTGTCTTTCTGGGAATGTATGCCTTTCCTCTAGATTTTCTAGTTTGTGTTCATAGAAGTGTTCATAAGAGTCTCTGAGGAACTTTTGTATTTCTGTGGGATTGGTAGTAATGTCACATTTGTCATTTCTGATTGTGCTTATTTGGATTTTCTTCTTTTTCTTTTTTCTTTTTGTTAAATCGAGGTAACAGTCTATCGATCTTATTCTTTCAAAAAACTGACTTTTAGTTATGTTGATTCTTCATGCAGACTTTTATGTGTCAATTTTGTTCAATGCCATCATGGTTTTAGTGATTCTCTTCTGTTAGTTTTGGGGTTAGTTTGTTCTTGTTAGATTATTAATTTGAGATATTTCTAACTTTTTGAGTTAAGCTTTTAATGCTATAAACTTTCCTCTTAACATTGCTTTGGCTGCATTCCAGAGATTTTGGTATGTTATTTCTATGTTTTCATTTATATTATAGACTTTTACAATTTTTATCTTAATTTTGTTGTTTACCCAGAAGTCATTCAGGGGCAAGATGTTTGATTTCCATGTAATTGTGTGGTTTTGATAGATCTTTTTGGTATTGATTTCTATTTTTATTCCCCTGTGATCTGAGGACATGGTTGGTATGATTTCAATTTTCAAAAAATTTATTGAGACTTGCTTCATAATTTTGCATGTGGTTGATCTTGGAACATGTTCCTTGTGCAGATGAGAAGAATGTATATTCTGTGGCTGGTAGGTGGAGTATTCTGTAGATATCTGTTAGGTTCAATTAATCAAATGTCAAGTTTAAGTCCAGAATTTCTTTTAGTTTTCTGCCTCAATGATCTTTTTAATGCTGACAGTGGGGTGCTAAAGTCCCCCTACTATTATTGTGTGACTAAGCCTTTTTATAGGTGTAGAAGTACTTATTTTTTTAATCTGAATGCTCCAATGTTGGGTGCATATATATTTATGATAGTAAAGTCTTCCTGTTGAATGGAACCCTTTATCATTTTACCACGGTCTCCTATTTCCCTTATTTACTGTTGTAGGTTTAAAGTTTGTTTTAGTTTGTTTTATCTGATACAAGTATAGCAATCCCTGCTCTTTTCTTGTTTTATGTTTGCTTAAACGCTTTACTTTGAGTCTGTGTGTTTCATTACATGTGAGATGGGTCTCTTAAAGACAGCAGAGTGATGGGTATTTTTTTTAATGCAACCTGATGCTCTGTGCTTTTCAAGTAGGGCATTTAGAATATTTAATTTCAAGATTAATATTAATATGTGAAGTTTTGATCTTATCGTAAAGTTTTTCACTGGCTGCTTTGTGATTTCTACTGTGTGATTGCCTTATAGGATCTGTGGGTTATGCACTTCAGTGTGTTTTCTTTCTTTCTTTCTTTCTTTTATTTTTTTTTTTTTTTGAGACAGAGTTTCACTTTGTTGTCCAGCTGGGGTGCAGTGGCTCAATCTTGGCTCACTGCAACCTTCACCTCCTGGGTTCAAGCAATTCTCATTCCTCAGCCTCCTGAGTAGCTGGAATTACAGGTGCCTACCACCTTGCCCAGCTGATTTTTTTGTATTTTAGTAGAAACAGGGTTTCACCATCTTTCCCAGGCTGGTCTCGAACTCCTGAGCTCAAGCAATCCGCCTATCTCAGTCTCCCGAAGTGCTCGGATTACACGCGTGAGCCACCATGACTGGCCATTTTCTTTTCAGTGTGTTTTCTTCTGTGGCAGGTACTGTTCTTTCATTTCTATGTTTAGAACTCCCTTAAGGATCTCTTTTATGGCTTGTCTACTGGTTACAAATTCCCTTAATGCTTGCTTGTCTGGAAACAATTTTATTTCTCCTTCATGTATCATGTATGAAGCTTAGTTTGACAGCATATGGAATTTTAGTTTAAATTTTTTTCCTTTAAATATGCTGAGAATAGATTCCCAGTTGCTCCTGGCTTATAAGGTTTCTGCTAAGAAGCCTGATGTTAGCTGAATGGGGCTCTCTTTGTGTGCAATCTATCCTTTTTCTCTAGCTTCCTGTAAGATTATTGTTTTCAGCACTGACCTTGGACGGTATGGGGAGCATATACCTTGGTGATATTCATATTATATAGTATTTCATTGGTGTTCTCTGCATTTCTTGTATCTGAATGTCTACCTCTACAGCAAGATCAGAGTATTTTTTTCAATTATTTCTTCAAATATGTTTTCCAGGTTGTGTGCTGTTTCTCCTTCTCTCTCAGGAATGCCAATAATTTATAGGTTTGATTACTTTACATAATACCATATTTCTCAAATACTTTATTTTTATTTTATTTTATTATTTTTTTTTGTGTGTGGAGTTTCACTTTTGCTGCCCAGGCTGGAGTGCAATGGCATGATCTTGGCTCACTGCAACCTCCGCCTCCAGGATTCAAGCAATTCTTTTGTCCAGCCTCCTGAGGAGCTGGGATAACAGGCACATGCCACCAGGCCCAACTAATTTTTGTATCTTTAGTAGAGACGGTGTTTCATCATATGGTCAGGCTGGTCTCGAACTCCTGATCTCAGGTGATCCACTTCCCTTGGCCTCTCAAAGTGCTGGGATTACAGCCGTGAACGACCGTGCCTGGCCTACTTTGTTGATTTTTAAGAAATTAGTTATTCTTTATTTTTGTCTGACTGGGTTATTTAGAAACACTAGTCTTGCAACTCTGAAATTCCTTGTTCTGCTTGGTTCAGTCTTTTGGTAAAGCTTCCAGTTGTATTTTGAAATTCCGTATGTGAGTTGTTCAATTCCAGAAGCTCTGATTGATTTCTTTTTAAGATGTTTATCTCTTCTGTAATTTCCTGTATTGCTTTAGATGTTTCTTTGTGTTGTTTTCCACCATGTCTTGGATCTCATTGAGCTTCCGTGCAGTGTATGTTTTGAATTCATTATCTGTTATTTCTGAGATTCCATTTTGGTTAGGAACCCTTGCTGGAGAGCCAGCGAAATTCTTTGTGGTGTTGCTACATTCAGAATCCTCATGGTGCCAGAATTTTTACACTGGGTTCTTCTCATGGGAACATGATGGCACTTCTACTTTTTGTAATTATTTTCATGTGGGTAAATTTTGAAGTTTTAAAAATTTTTCTTTCTTTCCCTATAATATTATTTTTATTCCCTCTTTATTTTCTCCCCCTACCAAGGGATGTGACTGTAGAGAATTCTGGGTAGGATCTTTTGGTTTTGCCTCTATAGCCCTATGGTTTTTTTGTTTTTGTTTTTGTTTTTTGGCAGCTGCATGGATGTTTTTTATGATGATGATTTTTTTTTTTTAACCTGCATTCTTCTGTAATCTTGCATATAGGGCATGTAATTGCTAGGTTCAAAGGTCAGTTTTTCTCTTTCACTTTCTCTGCATCTGCTAGTCAGCAAATAAGTTAGATCAAGATTTGCTCAGTGGAATTTGTCATTTTGTGTAGTGGAAGAGAAAGGCAAAAATCCACACAAATACTCTGTGACCTAGTATCTCTCCACTACAACACTTATCAGAATACTGCATGGGCTGGAGAGAGGGAATTCATGTATTATTTTTTCTAAACCGTAAACTAAATAGTAAATCCATCCCATTTGAATATTATTTCCTTTGGACATTGTTTCTTTTAGTCAACAACCTCAAATGGAGACAGTGGGAGTAGTAGGATGTATCATACTAGGATCAAAAAATGAACCAACAACTACAATACACTTTAAAATCTCATACCCCCACCAAACAGTAAATATTTTAAATACTTTTCTGTGTTTAAAATATTATAGCATTCGATAGAGTATGCTTCAGATTTTACATAGCTGTATTCCTCAAAAAGTCCAGATGATCCCTGAGCTCCAATTTTGACATTACATTGGTATAATTTGAATTGCAAATAATTTTGCCACACAAA
Source organism: Macaca thibetana thibetana (assembly GCF_024542745.1). NCBI lineage: Eukaryota > Metazoa > Chordata > Mammalia > Primates > Cercopithecidae > Macaca > Macaca thibetana. The sequence goes on along the minus strand of NC_065583.1, from coordinate 164,131,967 downwards.
AAATACATGATGTATCAAGTAGCAAAAATATTTCAATTTTAATAATGGACAATTTTCATTGTTTTCAAAATTGTATAAGGGTTTTACCATTTATGAAAATATTTCGCTTGTGTGGTTACATCAAAAAGAATTTTGTGATCACTTTTTCTTTTCAAAAAATATGACACACCTGTGAAAGATCAAATACATCAGACATATTCAATTTTACTATTGATAAGAAATATTTTTTACTCTGTCACTTTCTACAAAGTCAAAAAGAATCATAAACTTAAGAGGAGGTGAAAGTCCTCTTAGAAATGTTATCTCAAATAATTGAAAGAGGACATGACATTTGAATAAATATGTTACTGTACTTCTCATTATGGCACATTTGTATGTATTGGATTATTACAATTAGCTTTTTGTTTTCATTTAGGTAGACACAATGCTGTTATCATTAATGTGCATATTCTCCAGGGACAGAAAAAGAATAACATATAATGATTTTTTTATTGTCAGGTGAAATATTGCAATGCAGCAACCAGATTACTTGGGTGAAAGTAACATATCCTTAGGAGAAAAAAACTTTTCTACAGCAAAAAACTTTCTCAGCAAAAACTTTTCTTTTTCTTTCTTTCATTTTTTTTTCTTTTTCTTTGTTTCTTTCATACCCTTTGTATTATTTCCTACACAAATGCAATTTTAAATGTTATATTTTTAAACTGGTAAAAAAACAATTTCAAAAGACATTCTTATTTCTACCCATTACATGCTTAGGAAATAACATAATTCATTTTCTGTTATTCATACCTCCAACAACAATGAAGAATAATTTTGAGCATTAAAATATAATTTTTTTCATTCATTTGTCTTTTATTTAAGTTCAATTATTACAGTTTAGCTCTCACAATTGAGTTACTGCATCACCAGGCTTAACCAACTGGTCTTCACCATGTTACTTAGAGGCTATATACACATCATCATCCTAAGATGTATTAAATTATCAGTCTTATTCACCAGTATTAAAACTGGAAGGTAATATGAGATTGATTATTCTTATTAAGTGTGCTGTTTTGAAATAAGACAGGCATTCATAAAATTTCATTGAACAGTACTATACCAAAAGCTTATTTCATATTTTCTCATGAATCTTAATTTTATTTTCCCAAATGGACATTTGACATAGTAAAAGGAATAAAATATTTACATACATATATGATATAGATGATAAATATATAAATGATAAATATATATGACACACATATGATGTATGTATACATCATATATATGTACTATATATGTGTGCACATGCATTATATATGCATCATAGATGCGTTATTTTATATATATATGTGTGTGTGTATATATATGTGTGTATATATATAATTTTATCTACCTTCCCCAGTTTCTCCAAAAGTCAAACTGATGATATAAACTGGGCACTGATTTCTAAGAGGCTGTGCAATGCAGGCCCTTTATAAGACAAGTGTCAGGGAAGCAACTCAAAATAGTTTCAGCCAAACAAGAAACATAATGGGTCACAAAACTGAGGACATGGGTGATTTTGCTTTAATAAGATGGATTAAGAGACTGTATGGAATATTGCAGACACTCTTACTATCTTTAATCTGTGCTATTCCTGAATTCTCATTGCCCCATTTAAGAGACCAATAAGAGGGTGCAGCTTGGATGAGGGTAAAGTGACTGCAGGCCTCTCCAGACACCTTTTTGAAGGGAGATGCGGCTACCAGATGCCCTGCTTTCCTTACTGTGTGGCATCATAGACATGTTATGGTTGTTTTTAAATTGTATATGAATGCAATCGTAGACATTGTTTTGTCTTTTTCCTAAATAATATGTTTGTTAAATGGACCTATGCTCTTGCATAGAGTATCTATGTTAATTGTTACTCCTATAGGCTTGTATTAGTCTGTTCTCATGCTGCTGATAAAAACCTACCCGAGACTGGGCAATTTACAAAATAAAGACACTTAATGAACTTACAGTTCCACATGGCTCTGGAGGCCTCAAAAGTATGGCGGAAGGCAAAGAGGAGCATATCACGTCTTACATGGATGGAAGAGAGAGAGCTTGTGAAGGAAAACTTCCTCTTATAGAACCATCAAATCTTGTGAGACTTATTCACTATCATGAGAATAGCACAGAAAAGACCTGACCCCATAATTCAATTACCTCCCACCAGGTCCCTCCCACAACAGTGGGAATTCAAGATGAGATTTGGGTGGGTACACAGACAAACCATATCATTCCACCCCACCCCCTCCCAAATCTCATGCCATCACATTTCAAAACCAATTATGCCTTCCCAATAGTACCCCAAAGTCTTATCTCATTTCAGCATTAACTCAAAAGTCCATAGTCCAACGTCTCATCTGAGACAAGGCAAGTCCCTTCAGCCTATGAGCCTGTAAAATCAAAAGCAAGTTAGTTACTTCCTAGATACAATGTGGGTACAGGCATTGTGTAAATACATCCATTTCAAATGGGAGAAATTGACCAAAAAAGTGGGGCTGCAAGCCACATGCAAGTTTGAAATCCAGCAGGGCAGTGAAATATTAAGGCTCCAAAATGGTCTCCTTTGACTCCGTGTCTCACATCCAGGTCATGCTGATGCAAGAGATGAGTTCCCATGGTCTTGGGCAGCTCCACCCCTGTAGTTTTGTAAGGTACAGTCTCCTTCTCAGCTGCTTTCATGGGCTGGTGTTGAGTGTTGGTGCTTTTCCAGACGCACGTTGCAAGCTCTCGTTGGATCTACTATTCCAGAGTCTGGAGGATGGTGGCCCTCTTCTCACAGCTCCACCAGGCAATGCCGCAGTAGAGTTTCTGTGTGAAGGGCTCCCACCCCACATTTCCCTTCCACACTGGCTTAGCACGGGTTCTCCATGAAGGCCCCATCCTTGCTGCAAAATTTCTGCCTGGGCATCCAGGCATTTCCATATATCTTCTGAAATCTAGGTGGAGGTTCCCAAACCCCAATTCTTGACTTCTGTGCACTCGCAGGCTCAACACCATGTGGAAGCTGCCAAGGCTTGGGACTCGCACTCTCTGAAGCCATGGCCCATGCTCTACATTGGCCTCTTTCAGCCATGGCTGCAGCAGCTGGGATGCAGGGCACCAGGTCCCTAGGTTGTACACAGCATACAGACCCTGGGCCTGGCCCAAGAAACCATTTTTTCCTCCTAGGCCTTTGAGTCTGTGATGGGAGGGGCTGCCATGAAGACCTCTGACATGCCCTTGAGACATTTTCCCCATTGTCTTGGGGATTCACATTTGGCTCCTTGTTACTTACACAAATTTTTGCAGGCAGCTTGAACTTTCTCCTTAGAAAATGGGATTTTCTTTTCTAGTACATCTTCAGGCTGAAGAATTTCCAAAATTTTATGTTCTGCCTCCCTTACAAAACTGAATGCCTTTAACAGGACCCAAGTTACCTCTTGAATATTTTGCTGCTTAGAAATTTCTTCTAGAAGGTACCCTAAATCATCTCTCTCAAGTTTAAAGTTTCATAAATATCTAGTATGGGGCAACATGCCACCAGTCTCCTTGGTATAACATAACAAGATTCACCTTTGCTCCGGTTCCCAGCAAGTTCTTCATCTCCATCTGAGATCAGCTCAGCCTAGATTTCATTGCCAATATCATTATCAACATTTTGGTGAAAGCCATTTCGCAAGTTTCTAGAGAGTTCCAGTTTCTCACATTTTCCTGTCTTCTTCTGAGCCCTCCAAACTGTTCCAACTTCTACCTGTTATGCAGTTCCAAAGTCCCTTCCCATTTTTGGGTATCTTTTCAGCAGTGCCCCACTCTATTGGTACCAGTTTACTGTATTAGTCTGTTCTCACACTGCTGATAAAGACATACCCAAGACTGAGCAATTTACAAAAGAAAGAGGTTTATTAGACTTACAGTTCCACATGGATTGGGAGGCCTCACAATTACAGTGGAAGGCAAGGAGGAGCAAGTCTCATTCTACATGGATGGCAGCAGGCAAAGAGAAGGCTTGTTCAGGGAAACTTCCTCTTATATAACCATCAGATCTTGTAAGACTTATTGATTATTGTGAGAACAATATGGGAAAGACCTGCCTTCATGATTCAGTTACCTCCTACAAGTTCCATCCCACAATATGTGGGAATTCAAGATGAGATTTGGGTGGGGACACAGACAAACCATATCAAATATCAATGCTATAACATTATATTAATATTCTGTATTACATTTATGCATTTCAGTTTGATATATTATGTAGTTCCCAGATTTAGGATGTTATGAAAAACATTGTTATTAATATAGCATTACTTTTTTTGGTGCTGTGTGGTAAACATGAAGACATCCCACCTAGGTCACTCTTCAAGGAAGACATCTATGTAGAGCTTGGAAAGCACCTATTCACAGGGCAGTAGGTGATTGAATGAGTGCATAAAGGGGGATTGCCAGACGCTTATAAAACCATCAGATCTCATGAAACTCACTCATTATCATGAGAACAGCATAGGGGAAACTGACCTCTTGATTCCGTTACCTCACCTGGTCCTGCCCTTGACATGTGGGGATTACAATTCAAGGTGAGATTTGGGTGGAAACACGGAGCTGAACCATATCATATAGAATCTTTTGGATTATTTTTATTCATATTATTTTGAATGAGGAAGCACCTTCATGATGTTTATGAATATATTATATATTGAATTTTTTGGGTTTTTTTGTGTTGTGCTATCTTAGATCACTGGCACAAATTTGAACAGAAGTAGTGAATATGGGTAACAATGTATTTGTAATAATTCATGATAGTTTTCTGTATACATGCATTAAAAAGGACTTTTTTTTAAAATTTGCTTTGCTTTCAAAAGTTAGTATTTGTTAAATTTCATCAAATATTTGAATACATCTATAAAGACAGTCATACATATTTAATTTCCTATGTGATGATGCAGAAAGATTAATGTTAATTCTACATTGTCTTTGCATTCATGATTTATAAAACAGACATCTGTAATTTAATACTAATCTTATTTGTTTCTGGATTTTTATTTACAAATGTTTCATTTAATTTGTTTTTATGTATATACATAAACTCTATGTTCTTGTCAGATTTTTGTTATCATGGTTCTGCTGGCTTCACAAAAATACTTTTAAAATACTTTCCCTGTTTCTTCACTTTAGAATAATATGTGTAGAGTTGCTATTATTTTGGCCTTAGCTATTAGGAAAAAATCACCGATAAGGTAATCTGTTTGTGGGATTTTTTTGGGGAAAAATAATGGTTCAATTTCTTTAACTGGCATAATATAAGGTACAAGTAATTTTAAGTTGCCACACAATAAAAGGAACACAGAACATAGGCGAGATGCAAACTGTGACAGCATCATTTGCTTATCGGCTTCCTAAACTCTGGCTTCACTGAGCATGTCATTCCTCTAGACTTAGTGGCTCATGCCTGTAATCCCAGCATTTTGGGAAGCTTAGGCAGGCAGATTGCTTGAGCCTTGCAGTTTGAGACCAGCCTGGGAAACATGGTTAAATCTTGTCTCTACTGAAATAAAAGAATAAATAAATAAATATAGAAAAATTAGCCAGACATGCTGGCATGCACATGGAGTCTCAGCTACTTAGGAGGCTGAGGATTGCTTGAGTTCAGGAGGCGGAAGTTGTAGTGAGCCAAGATCGCACCACTTCACTCCACCCTTGGTGAAAGAGATAGACTCTGTCTCAAAAAAAAAAAAAAAAAAAAGTCTAATTTTTCTGTTCTTTTGCTTATCAGATACCAAGAATTAGAATTGAGAATATTTATAGGATTTTAAAACGAAAATGTGATATAGTTAGTGAGTTGAATGATATCTTCTCAACACATATGTTCACCTGAAACCTCTTATTTAGAATGAGTGTTTGCAGATGAAATGAAGGATCTGAAGAAGAGTTCATCCAAGATTTAACCAGACCCTAAATCTAATGATGAGTTTCCTCACAATAGACAGAAAAGAAGACACAAAGATACACAGAGAATGAGTGAATGTGAAGATGGAGGCAGAAATTGTAGCAATGTGTCTCAGTCAGGGAACGCTACAGATTTCAGGAAACTACCAGAAACTAGGAGAGAGGCATGCACAGACTCTCCCTCAAAGCCACCAGGAGAAAGTCATTCTTATTTTAGGAGGCATCTAACCTCCTGAACTTGGAGATAATGAATTTCTTTTGTCTTAAGTCACAAAGCTTTTGGTAATTTGTTATAGTGGCCCTAGGAAACTAAAACATGACCCTTCATGTATAGACGATAAAAGACAAAGTAACTTTAAGGTTCTACAATATTGAGAAATGTGATTAGTTTTTTTTCCACCTAGTTGTCTCTTGACAAATCCCTGAAGGCATTATATCTGTTCTTTCCTTCCACAGAGAAACTATTTGCTTTGGAGGAGAGTTTGTTTTCTTACGAAGGAAAATAATCCATTGAACATGTAAGCCTCTGATCCTTTTTTTTAATCCACAGGAGAATCAGAAGATGATTTTGCCATGACTAACACCCTGCCGATGAAAGAAACAAATACCTCTTAAATTCTTATATTCTGTCTTTAAACAATTGAAATGCCTTTGACAATTGACCTGTACCGCAAAGTCTGTTTTCCACTCTTGATTCTATCGATCAGTAAACAAAGCCAGAGCCAGACTCTGTGCCTTTTCTTGCTTATAAAGCCTCAATATAATCCTTGACCATTTGGAAAATAAAATAATTGTGAGGACTGAAATGATTTTTAATAGGTAATTCACCAGTTTTAAAATTTTCATTTTATAGAATAGTCTTGGCTTCAGGCACATAGAAAACTTGTTTGATTATTCAAGTTACATATTATAATTAGTTATTTTTGTTTAAATGAGCCTGGTAAATTCTGTTTAATTATTTTTTAAAACATGGCCTGGAATTAAATCTTCTCTGTTTCAGAATACCTTCTCTTTATTATCTCAGAGTAGCATTAGAGCGTTTGATCATTCTGACTGTTTGTAATGCATAAATGATGAGTCCAGTGATGGCTTGTACACTTTTATTAACTGAAATTACATGGACCTGATAGAAAAACCAATGAACCTAATGAAGTCTATGATATTTTGAATATATTTTGTACAATCAAGTGCATGTGTATATGTTCATTTTGCTGGTCCAAGGAGTATCCGAACCTCAAAAGGCAAAGAATCCCATTAATACTAGATGCAATTTGAGAACAGAAGCATAATCTTTGTTACTGAGATTTCAGTTGGAGCATCCCACAGCGTCAGACTTTGCTAAGCTCAAATAAGAGAAGATATCCCAAGATAATTGAGAGCATATATCCTAGAGCCAGAAAATTGTTATTCTACATTTATACACCCTATCATCATCTCTACCTCTACCATGATAGTAATACTCTGAATTCTGGAATTATGTTGATGGGAAGTACTTAAATCACACATTTTCCTGGTGTATCGTGGTACATGCACTTTGCATCAGTCTTTAAATCTTCTATTTTTCAAACGGTTGTAGTTCTGAAATGGGAATCCTGTAACCTGTTTGGTAAATGTTATAGTTACTAACTTGCACAACTAGTAAATATGGACAATGCAAATGTCAAAATAAAAATTGATAACACAAATTCTATAAAGTCAAAGAGAATCAGAGAAGATATAGGATACAACTATTTCCTATGTCCTTGAGAGCAAAATGCCCTCATTCATCACAAATACTTGAAGTACATTATTCACCACTAATATTGAAGTACCAATGTGAGGTAAAATTTGTGGTTTGAGAAAAAGCAAATAACAAAAACAATGAAACAATCTTTGGATGTATATGCACCTCTCTTGGTCTGTTTCATGCTATCATAATTGAACACTGAAGACTGAGTAATTTAGAATAAACAGACATTTATTGGTTTACAGTTCTGGAGGCTGGAGTCTATTATCCAGGTGCTGGCACCTGTGAGGGCCTTTTTGCTGCATCATCAAATGGCGGAAGGTGAGAAAGCTAGAAGCGCAAGAGGGGGATGAATTTCCCCATTTATACTGGCACAAATCCAACCATGACGATGGAGACTTCATGGCCTATCACCTCTTGAAGGTCTCACCTCTTAATACTGTTAAATGGCGATTAAATTTCGAAATGAATTTTGAAGGAGAAAAACTTTCAAATCATAGCAGTGTGCCCTTACAAATAATAATTGCACATGTTCTTATTTAGTATTCATAAGGCCCTCACTCTATATCCTACAGCTGCCTTTTCTATATATGGCAATGTGAAGGTAGGGGTGTGGGAGGAAATAATTTGTTGTCTATGAAGCTTGAAAGGTTTAGAAAAATACTTTTCAAGCGAAGAAATAATACAATGGCATAAAAATAATAATTAAAAATTTAAAGATTACACAAGGACAACCACCACCACAAACATGTAATACCTGTAGGCTACGCCCATTATTTTTTACTTTGCTAATGGGAAATTAGATATATTTTATGCAAAGAACTAAGTATTCAAACACAATATGAGAGAAAAACTAAAATGTTTTTAATTGTTGAATTTGTCCATATTGTACAAATTCAACATGGTTGGTTATGATTTCTGAAAAGTAGGGCTCTGAATAATAAGCATTGCCTAGTATTCACAGTAATATACATTCGCTAGACTCAAGAGTCTAGCATAGTTCCTGTAAATAGCATTTCTCCCCTTCAAAGAAAGAGTTACCATGCTGTATGAAAATCGTGTGATCCTTTAACTTCTCTCTGCATTGAAGTAATTAAGATTGATTTGAGAGTGAGTGTGGTGACATGCTGCACTTGCATGGTTATTCATTGGATAATGCTAGAGCAAAGCCCATAAGGCATCATTTATCTATTTTTTATTTTTTAATATTTTATTATTATACTTTAAGTTCTAGGGTACATGTGCATAATGTGCAGGTTTGTTACATATGTATAATTGTGCCATGTTGGTGTGCTGCACCCATCAACTCGTCAGCACCCATCAACTTGTCTTTTACATCAGGTATAACTGCCAATGCAATCCCTCCCCCCTCCTGCCTTCCCTTAATAGGGCCCAGTGTGTTATGTTCCCCTTCCCAAGTCCAAGTGGTCTCATTGTTCAGTTCCCACCTATGAGTGAGAACATGCGGTGTTTGGTTTTCTGTTCTTGAGATAGTTTGCTGAGAATGATGATTTCCACCTGCATCCATGTCCCTACAAAGAACATGAACTCATCCTTTTTTATGGCTGCAGAGTATTCCATGGTGTATATGTGCCACATTTTCTTAATCCAGTCTGTCACTGATGGACATTTGGGTTGATTCCAAGTCTTTGCTATTGTGAATAGTGCCGCAATGAACATACGTGTGCATGTGTCTTTATAGCAGCATGATTTATAGTCCTTTGGGTATATACCCAGTAATGGGATGGCTGGGTCATATGGTACTTCTAGTTCTAGATCCTTGAGGAATCGCCATACTGTTTTCCATAATGGTTGAACTAGTTTACAATCCCACCAACAGTGTAAAAGTGTTCCTATTTCTCCACATCCTCTCCAGCACCGGTTGTTTCCTGACTTTTTAATGATTGCCCTTCTAACTGGTGTGAGATGGTATCTCATTGTGGTTTTGATTTGCATTTCTCTGATGGCCAGTGATGACGAGCATTTTTTCATGTGTCTGTTGGCTGTATGCATGTCTTCTTTTGAGAAATGTCTGTTCATATCCTTTGCCCACTTTTTGATGGGGTTATTTGTTTTTTTCTTATAAATTTGTTTGAGTTCTTTGTAGGTTCTGGATATTAGCCCTTTGTCAGATGAGTAGATTGCAAAAATTTTCTCCAATTCTGTAGGTTGCTTGTTCACTCTGATGGTAGTTTCCTTTGCTGTGCAGAAGCTCTTTAGTTTAATTAGATCCCATTTGTCAATTTTGGCTTTTGTTGTATAAGGCATCTTTTAAGGACAAGGAGCTCCACATAGGCAGACGAGCTATTTCTATAGGACATTATTTTGCTTTCTAAATTCAAGAGAAATATTTTAAGAAAGTGACATTTTGTTTCTCTCTTGAGCACTTACCATGTTCAATGAAATAAACCACTGTTTGTTTCTATTGCTTACTATCTTCCTATGAGTTCTTGCATGAAAAAGAGCTGAGATTTGCCTAGTTTGAAATTTTAATTGTGAATATAATTGTTTTCCTACTCTGCTAATTCTAACTAAATTGTGATAAGTCAAAATCATTTTAAATTGAGAATATGGAGGTTGCATTATTTTTTGTAGAAAATGAATCCACAGAGGACATGTAAATCCTATGAATTCCAGCTTGTTATGAATTGCTTACAAAGTGGAAAGACTATAGAGTCAGTAATACTTAGCAATGATTACAAATTTCAGATGGTTTATGCTAATTTCCATTATTTGTATAAATGTCTCTATCTGGGCACATGTACAGTTGGAATCCTTGTAAGTCATAATTATTTGCTGCAATTCATAGGTGGGTGTTCACATCAAGTGTTTTTTTCCTGTTTCAGTGAACTTCCTCAGAACTTATTTATGTGATTAAAAATAATCTGGTTCTGAGTTCTCTTGAAATGGTTTATTGTTTTTCTCTCCAATATAAGTGTAATATGCAGCCATCAGCCATCCCTAAGAAACTAAAATTGTTTCATTTTTTATGTGCTAACAGAGGACAAAGGCAGCACAGGCCATGTCTGTCTTCAGTTGGATGTACAATTGGTAGAGTAACAATAGACTGCTCTTGAGGTAAGCAGTAAGAATAAGAAATTAAATCAAAAGTCATTTTGCTTAGTATACTACAACAATGGAGATTTTTTTTTTTAATATGAAGGTTACTTAATTTTCCAGAGTAACTCTATTGCATCCAGTGGTGTAATTCACAATTCATAAGGATGAAGCGAAGTTACCTATGACCTATTACATAATGTATAAACCTCTTCTTACAGAGAATGATGTGTCTACGAGGAATAAAAGTGAGGCATTACATTTTATTTTCTTCAAAATTAAATATTAACAACTTTCTTAACCTGATCATGGGAAAAGTAAGCTGCTACCACCCATTCCAATCTATATGTAGTACTTTTATTTAAGAATTATAACTAATGATTCAAGAACTAACTTAAGTCCTATTTTATTTACAATGGTTCCTGAATGTAAGAACACCTACTGCATTTGCTCTATATCCATGTAGGACCTAATTAGAAAGCTGGGCTCCATATAGAAAAACCAATGAATATTTTTTGATTGATAAGTGTCCAAAATGACAGAGTTTTCCATCTGTAACCATACAAACATGCATTTTATTTTGAACTATCATTTTGTTATAATTCTTTATGATTTTTTTGGCAAAACCAACAAAATAGTACATTGTTCTTAAAGATAAAGGAACATATGCTAAAACACAGGTATATTATACATGTTTACCTAAAGTACTGTAGGGTTGTTTTCACATTGAAAAACACATTTGTCTGTATACTTTGGAAAATCAAACTGATCCAATATAATTACCTTAAGTCTTTAAACAAAAAATTATTTAGAAATGTATGCAACTAACAAATGGAAGAACATTCCATTCTCATGGATAAGAAGAATCAATATCATGAAAATGGCCATACTGCCCAAGGTAATTTATAGATTCAATGCCATCCACATCAAGCTACCAATGACTTTCTTCACAGAATTGGAAAAAAACTACTTTAAAGTTCATATGGAACCAAAAGAGAGCCCACATTGCCAAGATAATCCTAAGCCAAAAGAACAAAGCTGGAGGCATCACACTACCTGACTTCAAACTATACTACAAGGCTACAGTAACCAAAACAGCATGGTACTGGTACCAAAACAGAGATATAGACCAATGGAACAGAACAGAAGTCTCAGAAATAACACCACACATCTACAACCATCTGATCTTTGACAAACCTGATAAAAACAAGAAATGGGGAAAGGATTCCCTATTTAATAAATTGTGCTGGGAAAACTGGCTAGTCATATGTAGAAAGCTGAAACTGGATCCCTTCCTTACACCTTATACAAAAATTAATTCAAGATGGATTAAAGACTTAAATGTTAGACCTGAAACCATAAAACTCTAGAAGAAAACCTAGGCAATACCATTCAGGACCTAGGCATGGGCAAAGACTTCATGACTTATGACAACAAAAGCCAAAATAGACAAATGGGATCTAATTAAACTAAAGAGCTTCTGCACAGCAAAGGAAACTACCATCAGAGTGAACAGGCAACCTACAGAATGGGAGAAAAATTTTGCAATCTATCCATCTGACAAAGGGCTAATATCTAGAATCTACAAAGAACTTAAACAAATTTACAAGAAAAAGTCAAACAACCCTATCAAAAAGTGGGTGAGGATATGAACAGACACTTCTCAAAAGAAGACATTTATGCAGGAAACAGACACATGAAAAAATGCTCATCATCGCTGGTCGTCAGAGAAATGCAAATCAAAGCCACAGTGAGATACTTTCTCATACCAGTTAGAATGGAGATCATTAAAAAGTCAGGAAACAACAGGTGCTGGAGAAGATGTGGAGAAATAGGAACACTTTTACACTGTTGGTGGGAGCGTAAAATAGCTCAACCATTGTGGAAGACAGTATGGCGATTCCTCAAGGATCTAGAACTAGAAATATCATTTGACCCAGTGATTCCATTACTGGGTATATACCCAAATGATTATAAATCATGCTGCTATAAAGACACATGCACACGTATGTTTATCACAGCACTATTCGCAATAGCAAAGACTTGGAAATGACCCAAATTTCCATCAACGATAGACTGGATTAAGAAAATGTGGCACATATGCACCATGGAATACTATGCAGTCATAAAAAAAAGGGATGAGTTCATGTCCTTTGTAGGGACATGGATGAAGCTGGAAACCATCATTCTGAGCAAACTATCACAAGGACAGAAAACCAAACACCGCATGTTCTCAATCGTATGTGGGAATTGAACAATGAGAACACTTGGACACAGGGTGAGGAACATGACATACTGGGGCCTGTTTTGGGGTGGGAGGAGGGGTAGAGATAGCTTTAGGAGAAATACCTAATGTAAATAACAAGTTAATGTGTGCAGCACACCAACATGGCACATGTATACATATGTAACAAAACTGCACATTGTACACATGTACCCTAGAACTTAAAGTATAATTAAAAAAAAAGAAATATATGCAACTTTGAATAAAGCAAGAACATTTAATTCTGAGTTAATGTAACTATGTTAATGCTCAATGTTTTTACATTTAAGTGAATAAAAATTTTCCTACAAAAGTGTAAAACAATTTAAATTTACATACACCTCTAACATTTGTGAGGCTCAGGGAATGAGTATAAGTGAAGATGTCTACATTACATGCCAAAAATTTAAGGTTATAAACCAAGCTAAGAAACAATTAAATAAAATATGCATGTCCTCCTACCTTAACAAATGAGACTTCAGTGTTGAAATGGAAAAATGTATATAAAGTTATCTGTGCATGTTACTGCTAGACAACTATCAAAAATAATTGGATGTAAATTTTAATGCCCATGGTTCTACTGATAGCCAACAATGTGGTGGAGGATGTAATTTATAAATCATTTTATATTTATAGTAAGCATAATTTTTCTTGCCTTCTTCTCCACATAAGCAATAATTAGGTTATTAAATTTAGGCTGTTTTCACATGTTTTCTTCTATCTATAGCACATATATGAGTGCTTAGACTACAATTGTATTCAGTTGTATTAGAGGTATACAATATTGTCCTAAAATACAAATGGAATGAAATATTTTTAAAAATATAAGAAACAATGTACACTTTTATAAAAGCCAATATTCTTATAAAATACCTAAATTAATATTAAAATGTAATAAAATAAAACTAATTTTAACCAAATATAATTGAATGCTTTTCTAAAACAAAACTACAATTTCACCCCCAAAGTCTCTCTGATTTTCAACATAAGTTATTGGCATCAAGCTTTACACATTTTACATGTAAAATTATATATACATAGATTTCAGAGAGTCATAAATTGTTGAAAATTATGTATGTTCCTTACTCTCTAATTCCTACAGGTGATGCATTAATTTTTGAATAATGATACAACTAAAATTATAGTAATAAAGAGATTCAAGATACCCGTGTTAGCATTATTAGATGGTACTACTTAACAAAATATATCTTTCATTGGTGCAATTTCAGTGGAAGGAAATGACAATTATTATTATTTTTTCTTCCTTCCTAGTTGCTTCTGCCACTAATATCCTCCTCACACTTTGAATCAATATCCTTCTCTAAAGTCTGTTGGGGCACAAACCACACAAATTCACAGAATCTAGATGAGATCATCTCTTTTTTTTTTTTTTTGGAAGACACAGGTCAATATAAGAGGGAAAAAAAAAATCCTGTGGGATGGGACAGTGTGAAACACGACTTTTTTTTTTTTTTTTTTTTTTTTTGAGACAGAGCCTTGCTCTGTTGCCCAGGCTATAGTGCAGTGGCACGATCTTTGCTCACTGCAACCTCCACCTCTCGGATTCAAGCAATACTCTTGCCTCAGCCTCCCAAGTAGCTGGGACTACAGGTGTGTGCCACCACACCCGGCTAATTTTTTTGGTTTTTATATTTTTAGTAGAGACGGGGCTTTTACCATGTTAGCTAGGATGTTCTCTATTTCCTGACCTCGTGATCCGCCCACCTCAGCCTCCCGTAGTGCTGGGATTACAGGCGTGAGCCACCGTGCCCGGCCATGATATATGTTTTTAGGGCTAAAGTCACTCTGTGTCAGTGTTGCATGTTAGACACCTAGTGAGAGACTGTGCTTGATAAATGTATTTTTTGAGTTTGTGATATATAGAACCTTTGAAACTTGAAATCCAAGGCTGAGGCACTTCTTGCTTAGGTTTAAATAATTATTAATTACGTGTATTTTAGTGAGCAAACGTTGAACAGAGGGACACTGGATTTTTACTCAGGTTTCTATAGGTGATTAAGATTCACTAACATGGTAAACAAAGAATAAACATATGTTAGAAATGTTCTTAGTATCTTCAAAACTAGCTTTAATGGGATAAGGACTCACTCCAGAAAACATAGCAGTGGCAAGTCAATTTTCAGAAATATGACGCCAAAAACATTCAAGCCGAGAGCCAAATACGAAATGCAATCTCATTTACAACAACCACAAATAGAATAAAATACATAAGAATACAACTAACCAAAGGGGTGAAATGTCTCTATGAGGAGAATTACCCAGCACTACTGAAGGAAATAACAGATGACACAAATAAATTAAAAAACATACCATGCTTATGGATTGGAAGAATCAGCATCATTACAATGGCCATACTGCCCAAAGCATTTTAAAGATTCACTGCTATTCCTATGAGACTACCAATGCCATTTTTTACAGAATTAGAAAAAAAATGCTAAAATTCACAAATAATTGAATACCCAAAAATGAAAACATGAGTACAAGGACATTTTCTGTGTGGAACAGTGGCATTACCAGCAGTAGGAATTTGAGACTCATCTCAATCCTGACCAGAACATGCCAATATCAAGGGAAATGTTCTGTTCTTAGAAATGTTTCCACTGACCTGTTTGCAAATATCTTCTCTTTTTGCACAAATATGTTTATTGCAGCATTATGTATATATGTGTATGTATTATGTATATATATTATATAAGTATAAAAAATGAAAAAGTACAAATATCTATGCTATATGGGTGACATAATATTTTCATCTACAGATTTCCATACAAAGGTTGCAAACCAAAAAATGTAACTTGTATAATGACATTTTTAATATTTGGAAGTACCTAGAAGTTCCCTTGGAAGATTCCATGCCTATCTGACAAATAATTAAACAGTTTAATTTTTATCGATTGTTTAAATTTTTATTTTATTTATACTTGCACTACTATTTAAGGATGGTGGCGATAGCAGTAGAAGTAACAACTTTGTTTTCAAATCTAAGTGGCTTTATTCTACATTGTTTTGTAAAACATTCTTCCTTTTACCTACTATATCATGAACATATTCTCATGTAAACACACACATACAAACACTGTTTCCTCATACATAATACCCCTTTTCACTCTCCATTCTATCATGTATTTATGTGTGTGTGTGTCTGTGTGTGTAGGTATGGGTGTAATTCTCAGTATCCAAATATTTTACATATGTATACCTTCCGATGTGTGTTTTTGGTGGATTGAGGGTGGTTAGTTGTGTTTTTATTCTCTTTTTGGAGTCTTTCTGCTTTTAGAAGTGCCGACTTTTTACTCCATATTTTTTTGTTTGTTTTATTAGTAAATTAGTATATTTGTGCTGGTACCTAGTGAGAAGAATCTCTTGAATGCATTTAATTTAATTTTATCTTTGGAATAACATGGATTTCCCTTTTGCAGCTTAATAAATAACCTGAATTGGCCGGGCGCGGTGGCTCAAGCCTGTAATCCCAGCACTTTGGGAGGCCGAGATGGGCGGATCACGAGGTCAGGAGATCGAGAGACGATCCCGGCTAACACGGTGAAACCCCGTCTCTACTAAAAAATACAAAAAACTAGCCGGGCGAGGTGGCGGGCGCCTGTAGTCCCAGCTACTCGGGAGGCTGAGGCAGGAGAATGGTGTAAACCCGGGAGGCGGAGCTTGCAGTGAGCTGAGATCCGGCCACTGCACTCCAGCCTGGGTGACAGAGCAAGACTCCGTCTCAAAAAAAAAAAATAAATAAATAAATAAATAAATAACCTGAATTATGAAGAATGTTCCTTTACATATACTAGATGCAACTACTGCTCCATGAGTGGTTTTACAGAAGCATTTCATTATGTCTGCAAACATCTTTACAATTATTGAGACACCATCTCCCAAAAAGCGCTCTTCTGCCTTTGAGTATAAGAAGATTGGTAGTTTTGCACACTTTGCACCATAGTTTTTATGTATATGCCTTTTGTTTGGGGGGTGATACCATTTTTATACGACTCTTAATTAGATACATTACACATAGAAAACTGTGTGTGTGTTGCTGGCCACTTTGTGTTTCTGACAAACCAAAGTAACTTGGAATTGAATCATAGAAGTTGTCAGAAGTCTCTAAGTTTTTAACCTGACAAATCTAGATGTAATTCTCTCAACTATAAGCTTCCAAAAAAATTTAGGTTGTGTTATTTTCTAAATTTATGAAAGTTTGTTCTTTAGTAACACTTTCGTCTATGTTATTATCCATTACTCTTTATTTTTCTTGTTTTAGTTTGTGAGTAGAAGAGCCGTGACATTTATTTTCAATCCTAGTGTGAAATTCCTTGGGCCTCTCAATTGGTACTAACTAAAAATGTGTTTTACTTATCCACTCAAAAGGTACAGTAATGGCTAAGTAGCTAAACCAACCCATGTTCTCCTTGGAGTTTGATGCTAAACCAGCAAAGCTGATATTTTCTTGAACCCTCCTTTTTTTGACACTATTGACTATTCAAGAGCATTCTGGTGAACAAGACTTCCTGTTTGTTTTTAGATCACATTTTTATAGGTATGTTTAAAATGAGAATGTAAAGTGGGTAGATGGGAGATTCACTCTTCCTCTCATTGATTAGCCTTCACTTTCTTGTAAATATTCTTTTTCTCAAAAGCCTGTGGGAAATCACAGGAGATATTTTTTATTGGACATGTCACATGTGCGTGGTTTAACTCACAACCGTCTGAGGCATGTTATGATAGCAAAATTATATGGCAGAGGGCAGGCAAGTATATACAAAGATTGAGAAAATAAGGATTTTTAACATGCCACATTGTGAAAATTTACATATAGGAGGCTAGCAATGACTAGTGATACACTCCAGTAGGTAGATTTCAAATTTATGAGACTATTTTGAACACATTGTACTAAGGTTGTTCATATGTGCTGCACACTTATCCTTCTGGAAAGTAAAGCTTTTGTTATTTAATCCATGGATTAGACAAATTGTTTGAAAATTCTATTACTTTTATAATTTAAAAATCAATCATAATTTTATATTCCAATCCTATCTGAAATTGAGTTAGATCATTTCTGTATTGATTGCTTTTTATGCATCTGTGTTTTAAAGTATTTTGGAGACAATGACCTTAACAACAGATTCTAGATTGTTTTGCCATTGTTTTCCAATTCTCAAATCCTAATCAGTCAATTGAGAGCAGGGGTCATACTACATCTGCATTTGTGACTTGAATATATAACAAAATGGCCTATAAATATAGAACAGGTAAAAAGCAAGTAAATAAAACAAGCAATACTTTGGCTTAATTAGATATGTTTTTTTAAAAAATTAAGATATCGTGGAATGGTTCAAATACTGATTCATTAATATATTGAAATCTAGAAAGATAAAAAGATAAAACTACTAGTGTGTTTGTTCTGTTTCAGTTACTAAGACACATGGTAAAGAAATTAGTTTTAGTAAATTATCTTTTACAGGTCATATTAAGATTGTGTGATTACAGAGTGTTTGTTTTTTGAAGAAGTACCAAATATAACTAAACTTTAAATATTTAATCATATTTTGTTCAATATCAATGTAAAATTTAATTAAATCTTATATTAAAGTTAAAAGCCATATTACATAAAATATTGTTTATGAAAAACAGTTATAACAATATACTATGAAACATTTGCTCTTAATTCAGCTATATGAATTATTTTTTCCATTTTAAAATAAATATAAAGCATTGTCCTCATAAAATATTTTTCAGCCAGGTGTGGTGGCTCACACCTGTTATCCCAGCACTTTGGAAGGCAGAGGTGAACAGATGTTTTGAGCCCAGGAGTTGGAGACCAGTCCAGTTAACATGACAAAACCCATCTCTACTAGAAATACAAATATTAGCCAGGTGCGGTAGCTCACCTCTGTAGTCCCGGTTACTCGGGAGGCTGGAGTGGGAGGATCACTTGGGCCTGGGAGGCAGAGGTTACAGTGAGCTAAGATTGCACCACTGTACTCCAGCCTGGTTTCATAGGAGACATTGTCTCAAAAACACAATATTTTTCTCCTAAAAGTTTTATATTATATATAATTAACATAACTATTTTATATATTTATGGGATACGGTGTGATGTTTCTTTTTACTTTTTTTCATTTTTACTTTTTGTGGGGACATAGTAGATGTATATATTTATGGAACGCATGTTTTTATACAGGCATGTGATGCACAATAATCACATTATGGAAAATGAGGCAACCATCCCATCAAGTATGTGTCTTTTGTCTTACAAATAACCCGATTATACTCCTCCAGTTATTTTTTAAATGTACAATTAAATCATTGTTGACTATAGTCACCCTGTTGTGCTATTAAATACTTGGTTTTATACATTCTTTCTAACAATCTTTTTTTGTAGCCATTAACCATCACCACCTTCCCACCACCTCACACACTACCTTTCCCAGATTTTGGTAACCATCGTTCTACTCTCTATATCCATGAGTTCAATTGTTTGGAATTTTAAATTTCACAAATAAGTGAGAATATACTACTTTTGTCCGTCTGTGCCTGGCTTATTTTAGTTAACATAATGACTTTTTGTTCTATCCACATCGTTGCAAATGACAGGATCTCATTCATTTTTATCTATTGAGTTGTTTGAGCTCCTTATATGTTCTAGTTATGAATCCTTTGTCAGATGAGTAGGTTGTAAATATTTTATCCCATTCTGTGTGTTGTCTTTTCACTTTATTAACTGCTTTGTTTGCTGTGCAGAAGGTTTTGTACTTGATATAATCTCACTTGTCCATTTTTGCTTTGGTTCCTGTACTTGTGAGGTATTACTCAGGACGTTTTTGTCCAGATTTATGTCCTAGAGATTTTTCCCAATGTTTTCTTGCTGCAGTTGTATAGTTCAAGGTCTTAGATTCATTTTGATTTGAGGGGTTTTTTTTAATATTGCCAAAGATTCTGTAGGTATGCTGCATTATGGTTTATGCTTTTTTCTTTCGTCTACTCTGTGTATTTTCAAAAACAGCCTGTCTTCAATCTCACTAATTCTTTCTTCTGCTTGGTCAATTCTGTTATTAAAAGACTCTGATTCATTCTTTAGTATGTCTATTGTACTTTGTAACTTGAGAATTTCTGCTTAATTCTTTTTAATTATTTCAATCTCTTTATTAAATTTATCTAATAGAATTCTGATTTTTTTTCTCTGTTTTACCTTGAATTCCCATGAGTTTCCTCAAAACAGCTATTTTTAATTATCTACCTGAAAGGTCACATAGCTCTGTTTCCAGGATTGGTCCATAGTGCCTTTTTTAGTTCATTTGGTGATATTATGTTTTCCTGGGTTGTCTTGAAACTTGTAGATGTTCCTATGTGTCCAGACATTGAAGAGTTACGCATTTATTGCAGACTTTGCAGTCTGATTTTTTACCTGTCCTTCTTGGGAAGAATTTCCAGATATCCATAAGAACTTGAGTGTTGTGGTCTAAGCGGTATCTTTTTTTATGGGGACCCCAAGTCCAGTAGTATTGTGGTTCTTGCAGACTCCTAGAGTCTACCATCATGATAGTCTTTGATAAGATCAAGAAGAATTCTCTGTATTACCAGGCAGAGACTCTTATTCTCTTCCTTTCCTTTCTCCCAAACAAACACAGTACCACTCTCTGTTCTGAGCTACCTGAAGTTAAGGGTCAAGTGACACACGCGCCCCTGTGGCCACCACTATTAGGGCTGTGCTGGGTCAGACTTGATGCCAACACAGCACTGGGTGTCACTGAAGTCCTGCTGTAACCACTCCTTGGCTACCTATACTCACTCAAGACCCTGGGCTTCTACAATCAGCAGGTGGCAAAGCCAGCTGGGCCTGTGTCCTTGCATTCAGGGTGGTGAGTTTCCCTAGAACCTGGGTAGGTCCAGAAGTGCTTTGTGGGAGCCAGGAGTTAGACTCAAAACCGTAGAAGTCTGCTTGTTCAAAGGTACATGGCTGAGCTGGCACTCAAACCAAAAAATGCAATCCTTCATATTCTTTCTTCCCCTTTCCAAAGGCAGAGGAGTCTCACCTCACGGCCACTGCCACCGCAGACCCACAAGGAGTACTGCCAGACTACTGGCAATGTTCCTGTTCCTCTTCAGTCATCCTGTGATTAATGCTGCCTGCGTGGTCTAGGACTCACTCTTTAGGGAAGTGGTCTCCTCTGTGGCCCAGGGCTGGATCAGAAACGCTGTCAAGGAGTGAAATCCTGGAATTGGGGACCCAATGAGCTTGCTTGGTGTTCTACACCTTTGTGGTTGAGCTGGAACCTAAGGTGCAAATCAAAGTCCCCTTTACTTTTCCTCCACTTTTCTCAAGCAGAGTCTCACCCCATAGTCACTACAGCGTGGAATGTGCTGAGTCTCACCTGAAGTCAGCAAGTCTCAGAGTTTCACTCAAGACCCTCAACATAGTATCTGGTTATCACTCTTCGCACAATTAGACAAAAACTATTTAAAAATTCACATGGAACCAAAAAAGGACCAAATAACCCAGGCAGTCTTAAGCAAAAAGAACAAACCTGGGGGCATTATGCTATCAAAGTTCAAACTATACCGCAGGACTACAGTAAACAAAACAGCATGGCAATGGTACAAAAACATGCACATAGACTAATGAAATGGATTAGAGAACCCAGAAATAAGACCACCAACCTACATCTGAACTACAACAAATCTGACAAAAGCAAGCCATGAGGAAAGAATTCCCTATTCAATAAATGATGCTGTGATAACTGGCTAGCCACATGCAGAATATTAATACCAGACCCATTATCTTCTAATACTGCCCCAAGAAATTATATGAATCAATTAAAAAAATCTCTAATCAAAGTCATCATTTTTCATAAACATTATTTAGTAGGATTATTTTCCCCTGTTGGAGGAATGTGATAGCATTAATACAATTCAATTGTTTGTGATGGATATCTTCATTTTATCTTAATGGCATAGCTTGTCATGATTTTAATGACATACCTTGTTTTTTAAAATTAACTTGTATCAATTTTTCTTCATTACTCATTATGAACATGATTATGTTTTTGATCTCTTTTTTCCTCAACTTAATTTCTAAACAGTCAATTTAGTAAACATAAAACAAATTTATGAAACATTTTAATATAAGCAAAAATGAAAATAACATATCACAATTGCTCATTGAAAAGGATATGTTTAATCTAGAAATAAATAAAAATGATGTGCTAACATTTTTTGGAATAGCTGTGTCATTATTATCAATATCTGTATCCTATAGCATTTTGCTTGTACATCTATGTATTAAATAGCCCGATAATGCCTATATATGCATTAAGTAATCATATTTACACATATGACAATTATATGTTATATGCAAACATGCACAAACATATACACACTCAAATAAAATACAACATAAACCGCCCTTCAAAATGACAACTTGGTTTTCAGTTTGTTTTCAATAATCTTTGAAGAGAAAATATATTGTGATATATCCATGCTTAGTAACTTTTATTTTGAAACCTTTTATTGATAGCTTTTTAGGACATTTTGGAGAACCCGGGGAAGATTTCTTTTCAGTACTTTGGAATCACTCAATAAAAATTAATCAACTGTGATTAACTAAATGATAATGCCATTCTAGGAGACATCCTGCTTAGTGACTGCAAAATAGATGTGTAATTAATGAGGACAAACTTTTAATAGACATCACAAAGGTAAGCAGCTTCTAAAGTCTAGACACCAGGATATCTTAGGTTTCCTTTACCCCCAGTCCTGACACTCAACTTTTTATCCCAATTTCTCTACTCCCCCCTTATTTTTTACTCTCTTCTTCCCTTCCCTGTTAGTTTTTTGTCAGTCTCATCCAGCTCAACGCCCTTGCTAAATTTTTGAAAAGTCTATTTCAGTTCTTTATTGCCTATATCCCCAACCTAGGATTTCTTCTAATCATGATTTAGACCCCTATTAATCCCCATGTATCTTTATTTCCAATGGGCAGAGAATTTTACCTTTAAATTATTGAGTGTAAATAGATAAGTTATATTACTGAGAGATGTTTGGTTGGAGATATATCTATTTTTTTTTCTGAATGTA
Organism: Macaca thibetana thibetana; assembly: GCF_024542745.1. NCBI lineage: Eukaryota > Metazoa > Chordata > Mammalia > Primates > Cercopithecidae > Macaca > Macaca thibetana. The sequence continues at coordinate 164,108,892 of NC_065583.1, read as the reverse complement.
TAAAAGAGGAGAATAGTTTCGATTTATAAACAGAGGTAAGAGTAATTTATTCAATTGAAACACAATACTGATACATCAACTTTTATTTACTATCTACTGTTATGTTTCCAGCTATACATGTTACAAATATAACATACAATTCCTCCCCTGAGTGCTAATAGGAAAATAATATGTACATATACAAAGGCAGCTAATAATATTATTGGATTATCCAAATATGTATCATATTGACTTGTGACTTTAAATGCTATAAAAGTTTAGAATAGGGTAAGAGACTACTATACATTTTTTTCCTTTTCAATCACAGTTAAATTGGAACATATTTTAGATTATCATAATACCACCTAGAGAGGCTTAATAAAAAATTATTTCAAGTTCTCAAGTTTGATAATTTATATTTCATCTTCCACAGTTTCTCAGAAACTCTGTCAAATAGCATTTAAAAATCTTGAAATGTCCTATAATCCTAGTACTTTGGGAGGCCAAGGCAGGAGGATCGCTGGGCTCAGGAGTTCAAGACTAGCCTGGGCAATATAGCAAGATCCTGTGTCTACTAAAAATTTAAAAATTTAGTCAGGCATGATGATGTGCACCTATAGCCTCATTTATTTGGGAGGCTGAAGTTGGAAGATCGCTTGAGCCCATGAGGTCAAGGCTGCACTGTTGAGCTTATTCTTAGCCTGCATATACATTACCATGGTAGCATTTTTCATGAAATTCTTGTGCAAGCTCCATGGTAGCTCAAAACAGAGTGCTTCACTATCTTAGGTATAAGTCATCCTGTCCAGTGTGAGTCAATGCTGCTTCTGCAGTGGATGCTCTTTGGTGAAAATTAACATGTGATATAAAGATCCTTATACCTTGTGCCAACTCTCATGTGCCCATTCATTCACCATAGCCAAAACTTCCTTTGGATTAAGATCCCTTGGTACTTTTTTTCTGGCCTCTCTTCCCATTGTTCCATATCCTGGGATTAAATTACTCCATTTGCCAGCTGCTATTCTGGATTTCTACTATCTCCATTGTCACTAGGATCTATAATAGCATCCCCTACATGAGCTGCACATAGCTGTCACCTGAAGAGGATAGTTAGGCACTAGTGAGCACATCTATGCTACCATCGCCTTTTTGGTAACATATTTCTTACTATATTAATTCTATGAACATCTTCTGAATCCTTTCAAGAAACAGAAGCATCTGTTGCCTTCTCCATTATTGTACACTCGATTTGTTTGAGCACGCTGGATTTTTTATTCTTTCTTCGGAATCCTGCAAAGACATTTTTGGTACTTCCAACTTGTTTCATATGGGGCATAATTTTTCCCAAGGTTCCAACAGCCAGGCCAGTGGCATGTTAGTATTGGTCCCACTGGTAGCACATTTTATCATGGCTAAAGGAGACTTCCCAACATCAAAGAGCTCTCCATTACTTAACGTTAAATTTTACCTCCTGGTTTATAGCCCTCAAGGTCTCCTCTCAGGTATGCTCTCTCAGTTCCCATAGGTATGTATCTATGAGGTCCCGAAGCGCCATTGGAGAATAATTCCCTTCTTAGTGTGGTCAGAACATTCCTGATTACTACTTGTTCTAATTAACTAACCCTAGATATTGCTATTAGCCAAAAGCTAAGGTCGAGAAAGTCTCGAGGAGGGCAAATACAGTCTTGTAAGTCGTCTGCCCCTATTGATGCCTCTAAGAAAAGCTTCTTGGTAGTCCAGCTCTAATTCTTTAACAAAGGAAAGAGTTCACTCCTGTTTGCCCAAATTTTTCAGGAAAACGTGACATGTTCATTGCTGTAGATTTGACAAAATCCAGAGAGCCACATCCCAACTTCAGTGTCATACTCTTGTAAAGAACACCGGCTGAAGACAAAAGTCCACATTTACCTGGAGCTCTTCTACTCATAGAATGAGTTATGATAGATATGAGGTCTGGTTTTCAACATGCTTGCAAACCTGGCTAGTGGAGGTGATTGTCTCTCTAAATGTTAATGTGGAAGCCTACTGACTTTTCCAACATGCCTTATAATGGATTATGCTGGCAGTATCTTTTTTATGTTTTAATGGAGCTCAGTAATAATTAACCCATTTCATAGACCTTATAGTGACAGTTTACCTTTTTTCTCCAGGCCATATCCACTGCAGGAGCCAGTGCATCTCCTTCCCCTGTACTGCACCCTGATTCCCTCAGGCAATCTGTTGGCAATCAGTATGCTACAGTATGCCAGGGACTTCCAACTATCTATTTATCAACAGCCCTGGTTTATTTGTTGCCATATTACTGGCAAGCAATATACCTCAGAATCTCAATCTTAATTCTTATAAGATATGAGTTGTCTAATGTGACACCTGCAAGAGTTATAGATTAAAAATTCATGTCCAGGAGATTAACTCCTCCCAGGAGATACTGGTAAAGTCCTGAGGAAGGCAGGCCAGGGGAGGAGTGGAAGCCAAGCAAGGATGAAAGTTCAGGCAAACACCCACAGAAGCTTCAGCTCTACTACATGAAGGAAGGCTGGCATCAACATTACATTCAGAATTGTAATGACATGAAGCATCCAATAATGTGCAATGTTCATGAAATTATATGCCCTCTTAAATGTCAATATTACTACTTATTTTATATTACATGCAATTTGATATTTTATTTTAAATTGCATGACAATACTAGTCTTTTAATATATGGCACAATCTAATAGTATTCAATAATTATATTTTAGAATATATTAAGGATTTTTCACATTGTGTCTCTTTTTTCTTTTAAAATAAAACAAAATCTTTTTTTACATCTTTGCTTTGAGAATTTCCTTATTGTTCTTTTTAAGATGCAACAATTTAACATTAGAAGAGTGATATATTTATAGAAAAAAAAATGGGTCTATTTAATCCAAGGACCACTAGTTCTCCTTTAAATATCACATTATATGCACATGGACAGAGCTAAGAAAGCTGGAATAAACAGAATGTTAGAGTTAACTTGTAGTTAAATTTCATTCAGAATACATTATTTCTGAATGTATGAATTTCCCTTCTTTTCATTTCTCTATCATTTCCTTACTTTTAGAAGATGTTTTCAAAACAGCCTCAGAAAAATAAAAAGCAGTTGTGCAATGATTTAAAAAAAAAACCTCAATTTATGCTATTGTGCATTGAGACTAAATGAAGTGATATTTCAGGGACAAATTACTTGCCTTAATGACAACCAAGTTTTATTTACTATTAAATCAAAACAAAACACAAAAACACTTAGCTTATATACACCATGGCTACTATGATAAAAGACAATAAGGTATATGGTTCCAACTCAATCTGGAAGTTGTACACTTTACATAGAAACTTATATAAAATAATGCAATAAATTAATAAGGAAAGTAACCTATTAGTAATTTGGAAAATAAATAAAATTTGGGATTTATTACAATTTTTTGAGATAGAGTCTTGCTCTGTTGCCCAGACTGGAATGCAGTGGCACAATCTCAGCTCACTGCAACCTGAACCTCCCAGTTTCAAGCGATTCTCCTGCCTCAGTCTCCTGAGTAGCTGGGATTACAGGTGCCCACCACCACACCTGGCTAATTTTTATATTTTTAGTAGAGACAGGGTTTCAGTACATTGGCCAGTCTGGTCTCTAACTCCTGACCTCAAGTGATTTGCCCTCCTCAGCTTCCCTCCAAAATTTGGGAATTTGTCTGGGCAAGTAGTACTCTAGAATTGTTTTTTCTCATCTAATGGGTTCCTAGTTTATGAAATTCAATTCAACCTTAAATGTCAAATATTTAACTTCTTGTTATATTCATAATGTATGCATTTTGATATTGTTTGTACACTAGAGACTATGCAGGCAATTAATTTGTAGATGAGGAAATTTAAACACAAGTAATTTAAGTGACAATCCTTTGTGATAATTATAAATAGTGCCTAAGACAAAAGCCAATTGAATGTTAGTCCCATGATGTCTTCTTGCTACTTCACAGTCACACTGAAGCAGCAGGAAGCTCTGTAGTTTGTACCCCTGATTTGTTAAAGTTATAAAATGTTAGAAAATGTGTTGTTGTACAATAAGTAAGACAGATCTCCTAAGAAATTTTGCTCTGGCTACTAAAATATGAACTATGGATCTTGCTTCACGGGAATGCTTCTGACAGAATTCTTGAAAGTACTGCTCTTCCTGAAGATCAGTGCTGTAGAAACACACAATTGCGCCCTTCATGAAAGTCAAAACCTTCCCTTCTATGAACCAATATACTTCTCTCTCTCTATCTCTTTTTTCAAGAGAGTGAGTCACTGTGTGAAAACTTAATGTATACAAGAACCTTATGAACTGGAGTATTTTTAACCTAAGTAAAATTCAGTTTTACTTTCATGGTCAGCCTTCCCAGAGAGCAACATGTATATAAAAACTGAACTCACAATTAGAATGGGCAACAATTTTATGGTTAATAGTCTAAAAAGGAAAAGTATTAGAAAAGTTTTCTTTCTTTTTGTTATTTAGAGGAGACAGCAAAATATTTCTTACAAGAATCCTTCAGAGGCAATGAAAAGTAAAGCAAGAACTCTTAAATACTAAAGAGATGCAAAAAAAAGAAAAAAAAGTAATCCCTCTGGGCAATGTATCACATATAGTAGATTGTAACACAAAAATCAATGAGACATAAATGAATGTAAATTCCCTATGAGATTTAGAATATTATGTCAAAATGCATGTATAGATCATCATCCACATGTTACAGAAGCACCAGCACCCTAATTTGTCTTTCAAAATATTATAACAAAATTATGAGTCAACATGTATTACATTTTAGATGCTTAAATATTTCAAGACACAATTAACATTTAATACATGTAACAAATGTTAGCAATTTTTAACAAGGTAGGTAATGATAAGGTCATATATCAAATTTAATGTAATAGAAAGCGCATTTTATAAAGAATGAAATTTGCAAGTGTACAGAAAAGTTATTCTCTTTTTGACAATTTTAGTTGATAAAAAGGCACTAGAATATAATTTTCTAGGAATAAAGTAGAAAGTAAGATGAGGTTTCATTATCTATAAAACCATAGAGGCTATGACAAGCAGTTTAACAAAATCAATAATTGAGATTTTTGTTGAAATACATTAGAGACTTAGAAAAAGGAAAAACATAAGATATATATGTATAATCATAATGTATTCATTTTCTTCACTTAGAAATTCAGTACTTTGCAAAGAATAATATATGCTCTCAACTTCAGTTACATTTATTTTGTAATGTCTCAGTACAATATTATACATCTTAAATATACTATGGCTTTCAAAATACAGCAAAAGGGATACAAGTTTAATGAGTTAGGAAAATGAGCTATAAAAAAGTGATGATTAAATAGAAGAATTTACAAGGATTGTAACTATGAGTGAGAAGGCATACACAATAAGATCCATCAATTACTTCTTCCAGGAAAACCAAGCTTTAATTACAGAGTGGGAGAGTACATCTTCATTTAAACTTATTTCTCACATCAATGGTCAGTTGGGAGAATGTTCCTGCATGGATTTTTGCGACTTCTTTCTCTATTCCTAAACTAGAATGTAGTGTAAGAGTGTGTGTGTATGTGTGTTTGTGTGTGTGTGTGTTTTAATCAAGATTATTTGAAGAAAAGAATAGTACTACATCTAGGGAGAAAACTATGTCAAGGAGAGGAGAATTAACAAAAACATTGGACATAGAAGAAAAAACAAAAGAGGAAAGCCATATGTAAAAATTTCACAAGAGCTTTATTACAAAACATAAAGAGACTCAGAGTTTCAAGATTATACGATAATTTTCAAAACTCCATTAAAGATATAGGAACATCTATTTTCTACAGAAAGAGTCAACTTACTCTTTAAACGAAGTGAACATGGAATAGCAATTTCTGAAGGCAGGTCATAGCAACTTGAGCATGAACTTATATGACCTATTACAAATAATTAATTACATACATTTTATTTCTTTTTGTTAAATTCTATGAGATTTACAGGTTATATGAAACGCAACTAACTCTATCAAACTGATATAAACAAAGTTATTCTTGTAAAAACAGTTCAATGATTTTAGCTTTTAATGTTGAATAATTTTTAACTTTGTAAAGGAAACATTTACATTAGAATTTTAAGCAGGATTCAAATTATGTGACCACTACTAGTTGCTTTATTTCTCAGATTATCTAAAATTAATTGGGGGGGGAGCCCATAAAATGTATATGGATATGAGATAAAACATTTTGTATTAGTTACCAATCTAAGAAACATTGGCAAATGCTAACAAGCTTTTACAGTTTAGAATCCACAAATATAAAATCTGAATAATAATTCTAAGCACTTCGGTAACATTGAGAACTCCTCTTTATTATTCAAATAAAAGAAAAAAAACTCTGTAGAGTGAATATTGAATTAGTTCATTTTTGTAAAATTGGAGTATTCCCAATGTGTTAGTTTTCACACTGCTATAAAGAACTACCTGAGACTGGGTAATTTATGAAGAAAAGAGGCTTAATTGACTCACAGTTCTGCAGGCTTAGCTGAAGCATGACTGGAAGGCTTCGGGAAACTGACAATTAAGGCAGAAGGTGAAGGGGAAGCAAGGCCCTTCTTCACATGGTGGCAGGAGAGAGACAGAGAGCAAATGGGGAAGTGCCACAAACTTTTAAACAATCAGATCTCCTGAGAACTCTATCACAAGAACAGCAAGGGGGAAGTTTGCCCCCGTGATTCAATCACCTCCCATCAGGACCCTCCTCCAATTTGACATGAGATTTGGATGGGGACTGAAATCCAAACCATATCACCCAACATGCAGTATGTGTTTTTATAATTCTTTTGCTATTATAATACTGAGATATGAGGAAAGACGTATACATCATGTATTCCTTGACTTGTCTACAGTGTCCCTAGTTTAATAATTCTGGGAACTGGTAAGTAAAGCAAATTCAACTGGTCTCTTTGCTCAAACTTCCTTCAAATATCCATATTAATTGTTAATATCCACTGTAAATCTTTGAATGGTATATGTTATCCATGTGCAATGCTTATTTTAATCTAGCTATACTTTTTTTAAACATCCAAAAGCCTTTTGATATAAGCACAACTTACCTTCCACATTACACACAGAGTAAATTCTTAACTATCCAAATACTGGTTGTTAGCCTCAGCAATGACTTTAAAAGCTTTGAAACAAATGATTAGTTAAGAACTGTATGTTCATTTTGTTTTAGCAAAGGTAAAAATAATCTAAGTCATATCCCTGTTATTCTTAACCAGTGTGAAGTAATAGTAATTTGTTGTTTTAATTTGAAAGGCAATGATTTATGAGAGCCTGTTCAGTTCGTAGAATCTCAGTTTACTTCAAATCTAAACCAAAATTGAATCAAATAGCAAATGGATTTTCATAAATAATGAGAGATTTAAAAGGTGTGATCTAGCTATGATTAGAGAAAATAGAGTATCTAGATGTTGTTCCTGTTCTTTTTTTTTTTCATTTTTTATTTTGTTAAAGACAGGGTCTTGCTCTGTTCCCCAGGCTGCAGTGCAATGTTGTTATCATAGCTCACTGCAACTTGGAACCCCTGGTCTCAAGAGACCCTCTAGCCTCAACCTCCCTGGTAACTAGAACTACAAGCAAGTTCCACCATACCTAGCTAATTTTTCTATTTTTTTTTTTTTGTAAAGATGGAGTCTTGCTATGTTGTCCAGGCTAGCCTGTAAATCCTGGCCTTGAGGGATCCTCCTGCCTAGGCCTCCCAAAGTGCTGAAATTACAGGCATGCCACCATGCCGGGCCTGTTCTTGTCCTTAAGTAGGTCCACTGTAAGTGATTCTGGGCAGACAGTTATCTCACTATGACTGTCAGCTTTAGAAAAAGTCACTTAGGTAACTTTGGGCTGTGAAAAATTGTGTAATCAGTTCAGGAATCCACTTTGGTTTTCTATCTTGATTTATTTGTCCGTAGCACTTCGATTAGAATTGGGTACCTAAATCAATTCAAGAAAAATATTAAGAAAGCCATTATCTCATTATATAACAAATTAAGCCAGGAATGTTGGCATGTGCCTATAGTCCCAGCAACTCAGGAGGCTGAAGTGGGAAGATTGTTTGAGCCCAGGAGTTCAAGGCTGTAGTGCTCACGATCATGCCTGCGAATAGTCATTGCACTCTAGCCTGGGCAACGTAGTGAAACTCTGCCTCTAAAAAACAATAATAATAACATAAATTACTTCTATAAAAATATATTGTATGATAAAATGTGAACATTGAATTATGTTTTATAACAGGGGTGTGTAGTGTTCATTTGCTAAATCTTCTTCACTTTCAAAACCAATCTCCTATCTTTATAGTACAATAATATATCTTTATGTTAAATACAAGTGGATGTTTTTCTCATAAAGGATTAAGCAAGTTAACAGTAGGAAATCTTTTTAAACATATTTAATTCTATGTGTGACTCATTTTCATCAATACCTGTCTGTAATTCAAAATTATTTTAAAAACAACATAATATTTTGTTGCGATGTTCCATATTACTTGTTCTTAAATTGTGAAAATCTAATCAGGAAAATGCAAATGATTTGCTTTGTGTTCTGTTTGTAGATGTTTGCTGTTTATTGGAAATATTTAGAAAGTGGGATAATTCTTATTCTACCTTCCTTGATATTTCTTACTCACTCATTTCCTTTGATTCTATTTTCAGTGATAATGTTTCTGAAGTATATAAATCTATAACAGTAAGTTTTAGAGAATTGTAGTAACTATACTGCATCATATGAAGAGAGTTTGTATTCTTTTTTATTATTTATTTAGGAACGTTTAGCCCAGAGTGTAGTAGATATTAATTTTTTTGTGAGTGTATAAGGGAAAAAATTAATCAATGAAACGTGTAACTTTTTAATCTATTGGAATCACCTAGTGCTTTACTGTTATTCATTTACATTTCTAGTTAGAGCCAGTTTATGTGCACATCTTTAATATATACTAAACACCATCAATTTTTTTTCTGTCATTACACGATCAGCATATACATTGTATAAGGTTTAAAATTAAGTATTTGATTGACTAAAAATGCAAGCATATTTACTTATGACTTTCTTCAAAAGGAGTATGGGTACCTCACAAAACTATGCATCAACCCGTAATATTCTCTTAGTAAAACCACTTACTTTTAAAAAGAAGTGCTTTGTCCTCAGAAACACTGAAGGCTTTCAATGACAATGGAAAAACATAGATTGTTTACACTTTTTATCTTAAAGAACCAAGTGTGAGAAGCCTTTTACATTTTGTTTCTTTTAATATTTGTTGTGAATGAGCAGATAAAGTAATTAAAATTATAGAGCAGCTCTACGCTGCTAGGCTGCTAAGCTGCTATGCTAACTCTACGCTAGCCCCTGTTACTTACAAGCAACAGCTTGACAGACAACGTAATAAATTCTTTTGTCTTACTGTCCTTATATAGACCTGACCTGAGAAAATATCACTCTAGTTTCACACACATGTTTCATGTTTTTCCATGTTTGATAATTGCTCTCACTTTGATAAGATTCATGGCCATGAATTGGGACAGTTGGAGTCCCCACAGTGTCAAGTGATCCTGTTATTTCTCCCTTGCAAGAGTTCTATACACCCAAAGTTTTCACTTTAAAACTTCACTAACTTTTCTCCAAAGAACAAAATCTCGCTTTTCACTTGATACAAATGGCTCTTCCACTCAGATCACATATAAAAGGAATAAAAAGTTTTGTGCTGTTTGTCTCTATTGTGATATCAGATTGGTTTGCATAGTGGTCATGAAAGTCTATGTGACCAAGAGAATTCTACGGTTGAGTGTGGAAGTGTGGGCAGAGATAGGTTTTGCCCTCTGAATCCGCAACTTTGGCATCTAGTCCATCTGTGCTCTTCAAGTTAACTTGACCACTGAGATCTGTACTTTGCAAGGCACAGGACTTCTCTTAATGTAACTCAATCCTTGATTCCCATTACACATGCTGCATCTGTTATCTGTGGTTGGAACTTTTAGGGAGAGAGAGGTATGATTATTAGACACCCTATCTATAAGAGACCATGTTGCTTTTATTAAATACAATAAGGGCCGAAAGTTAACATCATCTTGTTAAATTAACAAGAACATTCCAATAAAGAAAGATTGTGAATCCCTTTTATTGCTGTCAAATGTATAAATACTTATTACTTTAAATGGAATATAAATGACACTAGACATTGACTATCATTCAGAAGGGTTTCCTTGTGTTTTTGTTTGTTATTTTTACTTTTCCTTTAAGGTTTTCTAGCTCACAGTTGGGAGTGGGAAACAGAGTACTTGTGAGACTGCCTGAGGCACATTAAAGCATTAAGCAGCCATTGGGCAGTCCAGTCTTAGACAGCTCCCTTGTGAACAAATGTGTATAAAAAGGGGACAAAGAATTCTGAAAGATTTCATGCTGAAAAATATATAGAGTATAAGAAAATAACTTACAAATCTGGGTTTTTCTACCACTTGTGAGTTTTTCTCAGAAAAGAGATAACTCACCTGGAATTATTTCGGATTAAGTTACTTGGACAAAAACAAGGTACGTTTTGTTTCCCAACTGGGCTCATTAGAGTCCTACCTTGCAAACCCTACTGCATGTTAGATCAGACAGACAGCACCCTCTTCTGTCACTTAATTTTAGAGCCAGTATACTTTTCTCTCAGATACCAACTTCATAGGATTTTGAAAAGTTCTTATGAGGTATCATGACTAAAAGTACTTAATTGACAAAATAGTGCTGAATCAAATCTGTGGAGTCTTCAGGAGAATGTGGTTGTTTTGGGAAGGTGTTTTTTTTTTTTATCATCTTAGAGATTCCGTTTGATGTTCAAAATGGCTTATAAATACCACCATGGGGTAAGTGATTGTGAGTTTCTGCATATAAAAAAGCCCATTCATAACAACTACTGCTTCTACATGAAATACATTATTGGCTGTTGTAAGGACTCTGTCCTCACTGCAGCAAATACAGTAGATTCTGCTTCTAGCGTCAGGAAATAGGAAGTGTGAGCACTGATGGTCGTACATTTTTATTTTGGATCTATCCACAATACACCAGAAACTTATATTCCCATAACATTTAATCTACTTATGTAGTATCTATCATGACTTTTTTTTCTCATTTGAGAATTTGCACTTTAGAAATAATACCTGGTTATAAGTACTATGACGTGAATTTATCCAGGGAAATTCTAAAACTAGATTTAGAGTATTTGCACATTGGATCCCCTGCTTTCTTTCTGATTTAACAAGAATTCTACTTTAGAATACATGAAAACATATGTGTGTATATATGTATAGATGTAAATATGTATATAAGTATATCTCTGTGTGTATATACACACGTATATACTTATATACATATTTACACACACATATTTACATGTTTGTATACGTGTAAATATGTATATAAGTATACATACATATACTTATATATACATACACACATACTTTTATGCATATTTACATATGTGTATATTTACACATGTGTATATATTTAAATATGTATATAATTATCCACATACTATATATAAATAAACATATACACACACGTATTTATTTATACACATATGTATGCACACATATTCTCCCAATAAACTACTAAGCATATTTTGTATTTATCTGTGTATTTATATCTCTGGCATTTCCCTAAAATGGGTTTACTAGATGATAATAAAATAACACAAAATTTCAAGTATACATTTTAAAATATATGCACAATGCAACATAATAGAGTTAATTCTTCTTGAATTGAAAGTTTCAATGATCACTTCTCAGACTACAAGTATTTCTTATATTTCTTACTTTTCATAATTCTGCATTCTCTTGGTTCTTTTCTCATTCAATTACTTTTTTTATTTGAATCATTCCTTTTTTTACGATGTTCTTTTCTGGACCCAAAATATATTATAGAAAATATGTAGGACTGAACTCAGCTCTACTATTTGTACCCTGTTATTAAAAACCTCATTTACTCCCAAGGCTTTGTCCTATCACTTTATGTTTTTATATCTACATGTGGCCTTTCTCCTGAGTTCCATTAGTTCAGACTGCTTGTATGTAGGATGTCTTCATGTTGGATACCCTTCAATCAACTTGAATCCATCTTTGCTCCAAAAGCTACAATTTATCTAGACTTTTCAATTTTAATTTTTTTTTTGAGACAGAATCTCACTCTATCACCCAGGCTGGAGTGCAATGGCATGATCACGGCTTACTGCAGCCTTGACCTCCCCCACTCTAGTGATCCTCCCACCTTAGCCTCCCACGTAGCTGGGACTACAGGCATGCACTACCACTCAATTTTCATTTTTGAAAGGATAATTTTTCCATATCCCAAGATTAAATTTTTGTGGCTACCTTTGTCTCCCTCCTAGCTCTCATTTTTCTACCTACTCACATTTCTACTTACTAAGTTCTTTTCATTCCCTCTGAAACCAGTTCAATGCAGAGCCCTTAAGACTTGGTAGCAGGAATTTCTATTATTCTTCTAAAGCCCTCTCTGCCCCTTTTTTTATTTCTGCAAAGAAATTTCAAGACCACATTATTGAAACTTTACTCTACACGTTTTTTTCCTAAGTTCTCACTACCAAAGCTTTCAGGAACAATTTCCTTCTAGAAGATCCCATATCCTGCTGTGCTTATAACCAATTAGTTCAATACTTACACTGTTATACTTCTGCCAGGCTTCCAAGTCCCTCAGGCATCTCTGTGACTAATCCCTGGCTCATCTGAAAGTTGACCAGGTACTTTATAATAGGTTAAATGCCCATGTTAACATGCTCTTTCCTCCTATGTAGTCACGCTTAATTTTGGAAATTTGTTGATCACTAAAAAAAAATAGTAATATTTATTGTATTTTAGTCTATCATTAAATGTTATTTCATTTTTTTATTAGGACTTTTCTGACACCTAACACATATTCCCATAGAACATTTCCTAATACTTCTCATTCTCATTCAAATTATCTGTTTAGCCCTGGTTTGGACTTTCTATAGAGGTCAGTGGGATCCATGTGATCTTTGCAATATATGTGATTAGGCAATTGATTTTTTTAAAAACAAATACTCATGCTTAGTACAATACTCTTCATTAGGAATAGAAAAAATCATAAATACAGAATTAGTGCTTTCTCCATATTTCCAAACTGTCTTTTTTGGCATTACATATTTCTTATCCTACCATTAGATATTCTTATTCTCTTCTCTGTTCTATAATGAAATTTCTTCTCATTCTATTCTTTAATTACTGATTTAGAAATTACATTTTCTCTAATTTAATGTATTTGTTTACTCATACATCAGTGGCCACTGAGTACAGTATCATAGTATCATATTCTAACATTAAGCTTGATTGATATCATCATTTCAGATTGTTTTTGCAAGCATTACTCATTTTACCTTGAATACTATCTTGGAGGTAAATGACATAATACTATTATAACCATTTTACATATGGATAAAATGAGTAGCACAGTTTCAAAGCAAGCTGATGATTTGACACATATGGCTGGTATTCTTACCACTCACATTCTGTTTTCCTCCATGTGTATATGTGTGTAATGACTTGCTCATTGGTATAAAATGTTAGCTCTTATTATGATGATTTTTCCTATAGTTTGATCAAACAAACTCTTTTTATCCCCCAGAGAATAAAAGCAAGTCAATAACCACACAAAGATTTTCATTCTCAAGGATAATTCATTTGCATGATTCAGAAAATGTTTAATCTTGGCAGGGTTTTCTCTACATCTTGAACATGAGATATGTGAATACAATTTTCTGATATTGTTTTAAAAGTACACATTTTAAAATTGGTGCTGAGATGAGATGAAAATTGAATGCATTGTGAATTACCCAAAAATAATAATAATTTTGGTTAAAGATATAATGTCTAACATTTTGCCTAATTGAAATTTAACTCATCTTTAAATCAATCACTAATTAGCCTTTATGTTGCCTAGAAAATAAAAAATGTTTTAAAAAATGTTTTCTTCTTCCTAAGGTGTAACATTTCTTAAAGAATGTGTGGTATTTCTCAAAACACTCAACTCACTGAATTTTATTTGTACTCTACTTAGAAAAACAAAATTGAACACTCTTCTGTATAGAAAGGTGTTGCAGACACCTATTCCTGATGTAGAGATACAACATCAACTGTTTTTCTTCCGCCTCTGAGGGATCATTTTTATCCAGTTTTAGACAATAAAATAGATATGGATATCTGTTGTCTTTTCTCTAATTTTTCATCTTTTTCTGCCTCGTACATAGACATGTTTAAAGCCATTGGAGCTATGAATTAACAAGTATGTGGGGGAAAAAAACAAATCAATTTCTTAGCACCCATCCTGCTACCTGCCACCTCTCACCATATAGTTACATAAAATAAGTTCTTATTTAACTTGCTATTAATTGCTTTTTAAAAAATGTATGCAACAATAAGCATTTATAGCAGATACAGAAGGCTATCACTATATACAGAAAAAATGTTGTTGTACATCAAAAATAAATTGTGGATTCAACAAGGAATATTATTATAGTGAATAATCTAAAAATAAGATTGATGTCTAATTTGAGATATATACTTATATTTTATATCAAATAAAATTGCAGTGTAAAGTAAGAGGTATATTTTCAGTGGCATGAGTTTGAAGTTTTTTTGTTTAACTTTTGAATATTTTTTCTTTAGGAAAGCTCAGAAAATAACTCGGTGTCTCTATATATTTTCACTTAAAATATTTTAGAACTGGTAAACTATCTCTAGGTAATGTAGTGACATATGGCTAGCTATTTAGTTGGGTCTAAACTTTATATAAAATTACAGTCTTTGCAGAAAGTTTTGGTATAAATTACATAAAGGCATCACCTCTGATTTGCTCCAGTTGGTTTTATATGGTGTCTTGACAGCAAAGAGAAATTATCCATGATTGATGGAGACTTGGAGATACGGCACCTACTTGAAACATTAGAAAGAAGGAATATAATCAGTGTGGCAGAGGAGAAACTGAAAGGGAGAAATGTTTCTCAGTGATTTTATTTACAATATTAAAAAATGCATGCCAAACTTTAATAAGTAATAATAGCAGTTACATAGTGCTAAGAGACAGGTCTGAATTTAAATGCATGCCAATGATGTGAGACTCTGTTACATGCGTTCTCTTTAACAGTGTGTTTCTGATGAGAACACAGAAGGTTTAAACTCTTGGAGCAAGAGCATACCTAAAATAGACGAGTCTTAAAGATGTTTGTATAATTTTTCATACAATTTTTCATACATAATGTCTGGTATACAAGTAAAATTTTTATAAAAAGCAGGAAAAGAAACAGTATCAGAAGACACTGAATCACAAAGAGATGTGATGAAATAGTGAACAAATTCTGGAGATGGTTGGTGGTGATGGTTGCTTAACAATGAGAATGTGTACTTAATAGTTCTGAATTGTACGCTTAAGGGACATTGGATTTCTAACATTGAGTCTGAAAGAAGAGAGAAAGGAGATAGAAGCAATATTTTTAAAATTACTATCTGATAATTTTCTAAAACTGATAAAGGATATTAAGTTTTGAGCAAAAATCAAGGTTAAAAACATCCCCACCACAAAACAGTCACAAAAACAACATAAACCTTAGAAAATCAGAGTTCAGCTTTTGAAAAAAAGAAATAAGATGTTCCCCTTCCCGAGTCCAAGTGATCTCATTGTTCAGTTCCCACCTATGAGTGAGAACATGCGGTGTTTGGTTTTCTGTTCTTGTGATAGTTTGCTAAGAATGATGGTTTCCAGCTGCATCCATGTCCCTACAAAGGACACAAACTCATCCTTTTTTATGGCTGCATAGTATTCCATGGTGTATATGTGCCACATTTTCTTAATCCAGTCTGTCATTGATGGACATTTGGGTTGATTCCAAGTCTTTGCTATTGTGAATAGTGCCGCAATAAACATACATGTGCATGTGTCTTTATAGCAGCATGATTTATAATCCTTTGGGTATATACCCAGTAATGGGATGGCTGGGTCATATGGTACATCTAGTTTTAGATCTTTGAGGAATTGCCATACTGTTTTCCATAATGGTTGAACTAGTTTACAATCCCACCAACAGTGTAAAAGTGTTCCTATTACTCCACATCCTCTCCAGCACCTGTTGTTTCCTGACTTTTTAATGATTGCCATTCTAACTGGTGTGAGATGGTATCTCATTGTGGTTTTGATTTGCATTTCTCTGATGGCCAGTGGTGATGAGCATTTTTTCATGTGTCTGTTGGCTGTATGCATGTCTTCTTTTGAGAAATGTCTGTTCATATCCTTTGCCCACTTTTTGATGGGGTTGTTTGTTTTTTTCTTGTAAATTTGTTTGAGTTCTTTGTAGCTTCTGGATATTAGCCCTTTGTCAGATGAGTAGATTGCAAAATGTTTCTCCCATTCTGTAGGTTGCCTGTTCACTCTGATGGTAGTTTCTTTTGCCGTGCAGAAGCTCTTTAGTTTAATTAGATCCCGTTTGTCAATTTTGGCTTTTGCTGCCGTTGCTTTTGGTGTTTTAGACATGAAGTCTTTGCCCATGCCTATGTCCTGAATGGTACTACTTAGGTTTTCCTCTAGGGTTTTTATGGTATTAGGTCTAACATTTAAGTCTCTAATCCATCTTGAATTAATTTTTGTATAAGAAGTAAGGAAAGGATCCAGTTTCAGCTTTCTACTTATGGCTAGCCAATTTTCCCAGCACCATTTATTAAATAGGGAATCCTTTCCCCATTTCTTGTTTCTCTCAGGTTTGTCAAAGATCAGATGGCTGTAGATGTGTGGTATTATTTCTGAGGACTCTGTTCTGTTCCATTGGTCTATATCTCTGTTTTGGTACCAGTACCATGCTGTTTTGGTTACTGTAGCCTTGTAGTATAGTTTGAAGTCAGGTAGTGTGATGCCTCCAGCTTTGTTCTTTTGGCTTAGGATTGTCTTGGAGATGCGGGCTCTTTTTTGGTTCCATATGAACTTTAAAGCAGTTTTTTCCAATTCTGTGAAGAAACTCATCAGTAGCTTGATGGGGATGGCATTGAATCTATAAATAACCTTGGGCAGTATGGCCATTTTCACGATATTGATTCTTCCTATCTTTGAGCATGGTATGTTCTTCCATTTGTTTGTGTCCTCTTTTATTTCACTGAGCAGTGGTTTGTAGTTCTCCTTGAAGAGGCCCTTTACATCCCTTGTAAGTTGGATTCCTAGGTATTTTATTCTCTTTGAAGCAATTGTGAATGGAAGTTCATTCCTGATTTGGCTCTCTGTTTGTCTGTTACTGGTGTATAAGAATGCTTGTGATTTTTGCACATTAATTTTGTATCCTGAGACTTTGCTGAAGTTGCTTATCAGCTTAAGGAGATTTTGGGCTGAGACAATGGGGTTTTCTAAATATACAATCATGTCATCTGCAAAGAGGGACAATTTGACTTCTTCTTTTCCTAACTGAATACCCTTGATTTTTTTCTCTTGCCTGATTGCCCTAGCCAGAACTTGCAACACTATGTTGAATAGGAGTGGTGAGAGAGGGCATCCCTGTCTTGTGCCAGTTTTCAAAGGGAATTTTTCCAGTTTTTGCCCATTCAGTATGATATTGGCTGTGGGTTTGTCATAAATAGCTCTTATTATTTTGAGGTACGTTCCATCAATACCGAATTTATTGAGCGTTTTTAGCATGAAGGGCTGTTGAATTTTGTCAAAAGCAGGGCCTATCATGGGGAGGGGGGAGGGGGGAGGGATTGCATTGGGAGTATACCTGATGTAAATGACGAGTTGATGGATGCTGACGAGTTGATGGGTGCAGCACACCAACATGGCACAAGTATACATATGTAACACACCTGCACGTTATGCACATGTACCCTAGAACTTAAAGTATAATAATAATAAATAAAAAATAGAAATAATAGGAAAAAAAAAGAAAAAAGAAATAAGAAACAGAAATACAGTTACAAAGACAGAGACACAATTCAGCTTACCTTTTAGAGATCAATGTTAAGGCAGACTGAAATTCTCAAGAAAGTTCCAAGAAGCCTGTTGATAGAATATAGTGGAATGACATCCTTAAAGTGCTAAAAAATAGCAAATATCAGCTTATAATTTAACATCCAGCTAATGTATTTCAAAAATGGGATCAAAATTCATAGATATTCCTAAAAAATGTTGTGATATTTAATTGTTAATAGTCCTATACTAAGGGGAAATACTAAAGAGAGTTCTTTAAAGTGAAAATATATCATCACAGATGGAATTGCAGAAGAAAAAAAATCAAACCTTCTGAGGGCACATAAATATAAAGAAATATTAACTAGTGATGTACTTGGGAGACTAAATGTATGTAGAATTAATGTACATTATAATTATATATAATCAAATCAAAATCACAAGATGAAACTTCATATCTATTAGGCTGACGGTTAAGAAAAAAATAAAAATAACAAGTATTGGTGAGGATATAAGAAAATTGGAATCCTTGTGCATTGTTAGTGGGAATGCAAAATCGTACAACTACTATAAAAAATAGTACAGCAATTCCTCCAAAATTAAACATGAAATTAACACATGATCCACCACCAACTCCACTTCTGGGCACATACCCAGAATAAACAAAAGTAGGGAATAGAACAGACATTTGTACACCAATATTCAAAGGAACATTATTTATAATAGGCAAAAGATGGAAACAACTCCCAAGTGTCCATTCACAGCTAAATAGGTGAACAAAATGTGGTATGTGCATGCAATGGACTATTAATTAACTTTTGATAGGAATTACATTTTGACACATGCTACCACATGAATGAACCTTGAAGACATGGTGCTAAGTGAAATAAGCCAGTCAGTCAGAAAAGGAGAAATGTTGTATGATTCCACTTATATGAAGTATGTAGACTAGTCAAATTATTAGGGACAAAAAGTAGAAGGGAGCTTACCAGGGATAAGGGGAACTGGGAATGGGGGATTATTTTTTAATGGGTAAAGAGTTTCCGCTTTGTATGATGAACGGATTCTGGAGATGATGGTGATGATGGTTACACCAGTTAGACTACTTAATTTTTCTGAACTGTTTACTTAAAATAGTTAAAATGATAAATTTTATGTTATATGTATAGTTTACCTTAATTAAAAATAGTATATAAGAATGGATTTGGGCAATTAAAATGTTATAAGTTTTTTTTCCAGCCAATAAGTGGTAAAAATATTACTTTAAAGAGGATATCAACAAGTCAGGGCTGTGTGTTTGAGTTCAGGGTAAACACTAAAATAATAATAATAATCTGTACCAATCAAGAAAATACAAGGTACATTTGGCTACTGAAAATAAGTTTGAACTTTGGGAGGCCAAGGCAGGTGGATCACTTGAGCTCAGGCATTTGGGATCAGCCTAGACAATATGGCAAGACCTGTCTCTACTAAAAATACAAAAAATAGCCAGATGTGGTGCTTTCTTGTTGTCCCAGCTACTCAGGAGCCTGAGGGGGAAGGATTGCTTGAGTCCCAGGGGCAGAGGTTGCAGTAAGCTGAGATTGTGCCACTGCACTACAGCCTGGGTGACAAAGTGAGGACCTGTCTAAAAAAAAGGTTAGAAATCCAAAATAGGTTACGAATATTAAAGAAAGAAAGAAGAAACAACTAGAAAACAGAAAAAGTGGTATTACACATATACATATACAAATATGATATTATTTACATTATATATAAATGGAATAATTTTTTATTAAAAGATAAAATTACCAGACTGAATATATAAGCAAAAGAAAACAATATTATATAAAAAGGTTGATATCAGACAAAAAAACATTTAGGCATCATGTAAACACTAACCAAAAGGATAAAGGTATACGTTCTACCATCAGAAAAAATAGATGTTAAGATAACAAATATTAACAAATCTAAAGAGGGATTTTTCTTAGTAATAGCAAGTCTTAGTTTGAGAGGATGTGACGATTTAAGAGGAGTTTGTCCTTGCTGCCCACTGTGGATACCCAGAGACCTTGTTCCTCAGCCTCAGGACTGGAACCATGGAACCATGCACATCCAGACCATGCTGGACCCTGTTCTTCAACTCAGACTTTGATATTGGAAAGAAATGTTAAAACCATGTACCACATTTAGCCCATTACCTGTTGAGATAATATTCTGGTCATTCATGGAAGGTGTGTACACATAATATTAAAAAGTTACTCTCAAATTCCCTCTGCACCCAAACATTTTACAAGAAAACATATTGTAATATCCAGGTGTTCTGCATGTAAAGGGGTTGCTGACATGTAATACAGTTACAAAGTTACAAGTCTTATAAAAGCAAAACAGCATGTAAAAGAAACGTCTTCTGAAAATAAGTTTTAGAACCTTGAGAAGCTAGCCTGAAGCTACACATCCACATTTGTTCACGGGTTAGAGGAGTTGGAGTAAAATGTCCATAAAGACAGAAAGAGGAAAGTTCTTTGGCAGACTAGTAGTATTTAGAAGACATTTCGCAATATAATCATTTTTTTTGCATGTGCATTTTATTCCTCGCTGCTGTGTGTATTGACAATACTAAGTCTTAAGTGCTCAAAGTATTTTAAAAGTAGAAGTATTAATCTCTATACAAATAAACCTCTTTATAAACCTCATTTAGTTTCTATAAAGGACTGCCTTCAGGGGGCAACTTTCTTAATCCAGCTCTTGGGAGCTGGCCTTGTTTCTGTACGTGATTGAAATGGTGTAGTGAGGAGAAAAGAAAGAGTGAAAGAGGGGCGAGGATCTACTTCGGTTTCTTTCTTTTCTTCTTTTATTATTATTTTTTTTCTGTAAAGTACTTGCATTTATTGTGGACCAGGTTCTTCATTTTGCAACATCTAGGCTTTTTAGATTTATTGAGTTGACAATGTGAAATAAAAAGTACAGCTAGTAAATAAATTTGTAAATACCTTCTGGTAATAACTATTAGAAAATAAACATCTCAAATGCAGAATTTGTAAACCACCTCTGAGCAATATGAATCAAGATTTGATCATGGGGTTAGCAGTAGAAGGGTGGAAAGAAGTTCAGGGTAAAAAAAGGTATGCAAATCTGTTCATATTTGTATTTGGATTATAAGCATTTTGTTTGTGTATATATTTTTGGCCCTATATAAATACATTGTTAAATAATTCAATGGAAACGTATCTTCCTCCTAACATTCTAATAATATAGCTTTGATAATGAATTCTCCTGAAAGCATTATACTTATCACATTCTTGTTATGTCTCACTTTAACTTGAACATTCTGGGAACTAACTCTGACAATATTTTTGGCCAGTGGCCTGTTGTCATTTTAGTTTGTATAAAATTTTCATCCTCATGAAAGGGAGGATTACGTTATTTTCTTGATTGAGGTGGTGTAGTATCTGCTAAGTTATCAAAACATTAATGGCTTTCAGAATCTAAATAGGTAAACATTTATAATGTATAAAAAACATGATACATACTGTATTATCTCAATCACATACAAATGTATGCTGTGTTGTGTATTTATACACACAAGGACTTTGCAGGACCGTTTGAACCATAAACTGCTTATAATTAGAGATGATTGCTCTTTTTTTCTAAAATGTACATATTAGCTTTTTAAGATTAAAAACTATAAAAACAAAAGAAATATTATGAGGATTATTCAACACATTTTTAAAATACAAAGTACATTTTCTGATAATAATGGAATTAAGCCAGAAATCAATAAACAAAGGACCACTTGAAATTTCCAAAATATTCAGAAATGAGGTAATGCACATATATATAATTCACATATTATAAAGGAAATCACACTGGAATATTATAATTCGCACCTGAATAAAATAAAATACAAGGTAGTCAAATGAATTGGATATAGTTAATTTGTGTTTAAGAAAAATTATTACTTTAAGTATATGTATATATATACACTTAAGTATATTTGTATCTTATAAATATATTTTATTTATTTAGATGTATATTCAATAATTATTCAAACATAAATTTGAATGAAATCTAATTATACAAACATATATGCTATTATTAAAAATAGAATATAAAAAGCCTAAAGAAAGTAGGAGTATTAAATATGACTATAAAGATCAATGACCAGCAAAAGAGAAAAAAATAGAGAAAACTCATGAGAGTTAAAATATTAATGGAATTTATTTTTTAAAAATAAGATACTGGAACTTAAAGTAAAAAAAAGAAAAGAAAAATGTGGTAAAATGACAGATAAAGGGGAAAATGTTACTTTCAGGTGTTAAATATATACATTTTCTAATACTACAGATTAAATACAATGAAAAAATAGTTGAAGATACTGCTCTATATTATGTACGTTTGTCTATGTTTATTTTTTGATGTATACTGCTTTCATTTATTTAAATTTTATTTATTCATTTTGATAACATATTTTAAATAGTTTCCTATTTCTATATTGTCTATTGCAGAGCTTCCTACTTATTTAATATACAACTTCCTTTTTAGACTGAAGACTTGATTTACCTTTGATTTCTCATTTCTAGGCAACTAGTATAGAGCAATGCAATCTATAATGTTTTCTTGAATGAATGAATAAGCACTTCCACCCATTTAGTGAAAAAAGGGATTTATATTTTTCAAATGTACTTTTCTTGGAAAACAAACTGGAATCAGGGCTTTTTTCTCTTCTTCTTACAACTAAGAGTTTTTTAAACTTTATTTATTTATTTATTTATTTTTAAAGTTCTGGGGTACATGAGCAGGACGTGCAGGTTAGTTACATAGGTACACGTGTGCCATGGTGGTTTGCTGCACAGATCATCCTGTCACGCAGGTTTTAAGCCTAGAACCCATTAACTGTTCTTTCTGGTGCTCTCCCTCTCCCTACACCCCAGACAGGCCCCGGTGTGCACTGTTTTCTGCCATGTGTCCATGTGTTCTCCTTGTTCAGTTCCCACTTATAAGTGAGAACATGCGGTGTTTGGTTTTCTGTTCCTGCATTAGTTTGCTGCAGATAACCTCTTCCAGCTCCACCCACGTCCCTGCAAAGGACATGATCTCCTTCCTTTTTATGACTGCACAGTATTCCATAGTGTATATGTAACACATTTTTTTATCTAGTCTACTCTTGATGGACATTTGGGTGTATTGCATGTCTTTGCTATTGTTCATAGCGTTGCAATGAATATATGTGTGCATGTATCTTTATAATAGAATGATTTACATTACTTTGGGTGTAGACCAAGTAACGGGATTGCTGGGTCAAATGATAGTTCTGCCTCTATGTCTTTGTGGAATCATCACACCGTCTTCCACAATGATTAAATTAATTTACATTCCCACCAACGGTGTAAAAGTGTTCCTATTTGTACACAATCTTTCCAGCATCTGTTGTTTCTTGACTTTTTAATAATTGCCATTCTGACTGGCATGAGATGGTATCTCATTGTGGTTTTGATTTGCATTTCTCTAATTATCAGTGATGTTGAGCTTTTCTAAAATATGTTCGTTCTCTGCATGTATGTCTTATTTTGGGAAATGTCTGTTTATGATCTTTGCCCACACTTTATTGATACTGTTTTTTTCTACAAGTTCCTTGTAGGCTCTGGATATTAGACCTTTGTCTGATAGATAGCTTGCAAAAATATTCTCCAATTCTGTAGGATGCCTATTCACTCTGATGCTAGTTTCTTTTGCTGTGCAGAAGTTCTTTAGTTTAATTAGATCCCATTTCCCTAGTTTTGCTTTTGTTGCAATTACTTTTGGCATTTTTGTCATAAAATCTTTGCCCCTACCTATGTCCTGAATGCCATTGCATAGATTTTCTTCTAGGGTTTTTATAGCTTTGGGTTATACATGTAGGCTTTTAATCCATCTTGAGTTAATTTTTGTATAAGGTGTAAGGAAGGGGTCTAAGTTCAGTTTTCTACTTGTGGCCAGCCAGTTCTCCCAGCACCATTTATTAAATAGGAAATCCTTTCCCCATTGCTTGTTTTTGTCATATTTGTCAGAGATCAGGTGGTTGTACTCGTGTGGTTTTATTTTGGAGTTCTCTATTCTGTTCTACTGGTCTATGTGTCTGTTTTTGTACCAGTACCATGCTGTTTTAGTTACTGTAGCCCCGCAGTATCCGCAGTATACTTTGAAGTTGGTTACCATGGATGCCTTCAGCTGTGTTCTTTTTGCTTAGGATTGTCTTGGCTATTTGGGCTCTTTTTTGGTTTTACATACATTTTAAAATAGTTTTTTTTTCTAATTTTATGAAGAATGTCAATGGCAGTTTAATAGGAATAGCCTTTAATCTATAAATTACTTAGGGCAGTATGGCCATTTTCACAACATTGATTCTCTCTATCCATGAGAATGGAATGTTTTTCCATTTGTTTGTGTCCTCTCTGATTTCCTTGAGCAGTGATTTGTAGTTCTCCTTGAGGAGTTCCTTCTCTTCCCTTGTTAGCTGTATTCCTAGGTATTTTATTCTCTTTTTAACAATTGTGAATGGGAGTTCATTCATGATTTAGCTCTCTACATACCTGTTGCTGGTGTGTAGAAATCTTAGCAATTTTTGCACATTGATTTTGCATCTTGAGACTTTGCTGGAGTTGTTTATCAACTTAAGAAGCTTTTGGGCTGAGATGTTTGGGCTGTCTAGATATGGGATCCTGTCTTCTGCAAACAAAAATAATTTGACTTCTCCTCTCCCTATTTGAATCCTCCCTCCCTCCCTCCTTCCTTCCTTCCTTCCTTCCTTCCTTCCCTCCTTCCTTCCTTCCTTCCTTCCCTCCTTCCTTCCTTCTTTCCTTCCTTCCTCCCTTCCTTCCTTCTTTCCTTCCTTCCTCCTGATTGCTCTGGCCAGAACTTTCAATATTATGTTAAATGAGAGTGGTGAGAGAGGGCATCCTTGTCTTGTGGGGGTTTTCAAGGGGGAATGTTTCCAGCTTTTGCCCATTCAGTATGATGTCGGCTGTGGGTTTGTCATGTATGGCTCTTATTATTTTGAGGCATGTTCCTTCAATACCTAATTTGTTGAGAGATTTTAACATAAAGGGATGTTGAATTCTATTGAAGGCCTTCTTTGCATTTATTGAGATACTCATGTAGATTTTGTCTTTATTTCTGTTTACCTGATGAATTACATTTATTGATTTGCATATGTTGAACCAGCCTTGCATCCTGGGGATGAAGCCAACTTGATCATGGTGAATAAGCTGTATGATGTGACTCTGGATTTGGTTTGCCAGTATTTTATTGATGATTTTTGCATAAATGTTTATCAGGGTTATTGGCCTAAAGTATTCTTTTTTTGTTTTATCTCTGCCAGATTTTAGTATCAGGATGATGCTGGCTTCATAAAGAGAGTTAGGGAGGAGTCCCTTCTTTTCAAATTTTTGAAATAGTTTCAGAAGAAATGGTACTAGCTCCTCTTTGTACCTCTCATAGAATTAACCATAAATGTGTCTGGTCCTGGGCTTTTTTGGTTGGTAGGCGATTTATTACCACCTCAATTTCAGAAGTCATTATTGGTCTATTTAGGGATTCATTTTCTAATCCAGCCTTGGGTGGGCGTACGTGTCCAGAAATTTATTTATTTATTTTTAGATTTTCTAGCTTATGTGCATACAGGTATTTATAGTATTCTCTGATGGTTGTTTTTATTTCTGTGAGGTTTGTGGTGATATTCCCCTTATCATATCTGATTGTGTCTATTTCATTCTTTCCTCTTTTTTTCTTTAAAGTCTAGCCAGTAGTATATTTAATTTATTAGCTTTTTAAAAAAGACCAGCTCCTGGATTTGTTGTTTTTTAAAGGGTTTTTCATGTCTCTATCTTCTTTAGTTCCACCATCATCTTAGTTATTTCTTGTCTTCTGCTAGCTTTGAGATTTGTTTGCTCATGGTTCTCCAGTTTATTTAGATGTGACGTTAGGTTGTCAATTTGAGATCATTCTAGCTTTTTGATGTGGGCACTTAGTGCTATAAATTTCTCTCCTAACACTGCTTAGGTTCATCCCAGAAATTCTGGTATGATGTACCTTTATTCTTCTTACTTTTAAAATAATTTTGCATTTCTGTCTTAATTTCATTATTTACCCAGGAGTCATTCAGAAGCAGGTTGTTCAATCTCCATATAGTTGTGTGGTTTCGAGTGTGTTTCTCAATCTTGAGTTCTAATTTGATTGTGCTGTGATCTGAAAGACTGTTTGTTAAGATCCTATTAAACTGCCATTGATATTATTCACAAAATTAGAAAAAAACTATTTTAAAATTTATATAAAACCAAAAAAGAGCCCAAATAGCCAAAACAATCCTAAGCAAAAAGAACACAGCTTAAGGCATCATGGTAACCAAAATAACTGTATGTTATTTTGCATTTGCTGAGGAGTGTTTTACTTCCAATGATGTAATCAATTTTACTTAAGTGCCATATGACAATGAGAAGAATATATATTCTGTTGTTTAGGAGTGGAGAGTTCTATAGATATCTATCAGGTCCACTTGATCCAGAACTGAGTTTAGGTCCTGAATATCTTTGTTAATTTTCTGTTTCAATGATTTGTCTAATATTTTCAGTTATGTGTTAAAGTCTCCCACTATTATTTTGTGGGAGTCTAAGTCTCTTCATAGGTCCCTACAAACTTGCTTTGTGAATGTGGGTTCTCCTATATTTAGGAGAGCTAGATTTACTTTGTAAATTGAACCCTTTACCATCATGTAATGCCCTTCTTTGTCTTTTTTGATCTTTGTTGGTTTAAAGTCCATTTAGTCATAAACTAGGATTGTAACACTTCTTTTATTTTTTTCCATTTGCTTGGTAAATTTTCTAATTGTCTAATTTTCTTTGTTTTGAGCCCATGCGTGTCTTTGCATATGAGATGTGTCTCTTAAAGGCAGCATACTGATGGGGTTTGACTTTTTATCTAGCTTGCTATTCTGTGTCATTTAATTGGGGCATTTAGTCCACTTACACTTAAGATTAATATTGTTATGTATGGATTTGATCCTGTCATCATGATGTTAGTTGGTCATTTTGCAGACTTGTTTATGTAGTCGCTTCATAGTGTTGCTGGTTTGTATACTTCAGTGTGTTTTTGTAGTGGCTGGTAACAGTTTTTCCTTTCCATATTTAGTACTTCCTTAAAGAGCTCTTGCAAAGCAGGCCTGGTGATGATAAATTTTCTCAGCATTTGCTTGTCTGAATAGAATGTTATTTTTCCTTTGCTCATGAAGTTCAGTTTGGCCAGATATGAAATTCTGGGTTGGAAAATTTCTTCTTTAAGAATACTGAATATTGGCCCTCAATCTCTTCTAGCTTTTAGGGTTTCCACTGAGAATTCCACTGTCAGTCTGATGGGCTTCCCTTTGTAAGTGACATGTCCTTTCTCTCTGGCTGCTCTTAACATTTTTTCTTTCATTTCAACCTTGGAGAATCTGACGGTTATGTGCCTTGGGGTTGATTTTCTTGTGGAGTATCTTACTGGAGTTCTTGCATTTCCTGAATTTGATTATTGGACAGTGTTGCTAGGTTGAAGAAGTTCTCCTGGATGATATCCTGCAGTATGTTTTTCAAGTTGGTTCCATTCTCCCCATTTCTTTCAGGTACCCTAATAAGTCATAGGTTTTGTCTTTTTTACATAATTTTATATTTTCTGGAGGTTTTGTTCATTGCTTTTTATTCTTTTTTCTCTATTCTTGTCTGCCTGTCTTATTTCCAAAATACAGTCTTCAAGCTCTGAGATTCATTTCTCTATTTGGTCTGTTTATCTATTGATACTTGTGATTGCATCATGAAGTTCTTGTGTTGTGTTTTTCGGCTCCATCAGATTGTTTATGTTTCTCTATAAACTGACTATTTTGGTTATCAGTACCTGTAATGTTTTATCGTGATCTTAGTTTCTTTGCATTGGGTTAGAACACGCTCCTTTAGCTCAGCAGTTTGTTATTACTCATCTTCTGAAGCCTACTTCTGTCAATTCATTCATCTCAGCCTCAGCCATTCTGTGCCCTTGCTAGATAGGTGTTGCAATCATTTGGAGGAGAAGAGGCAGTCTGGCTTTTCGGGTTTTCAACATTTTTGCATTGATTCTTTCTCATCTTTGTGGGTTTATCGACCTTTGATCTTTGAGGTTGCTGACCTTTGAGTGGAGTTTTTGTGGGGTCTTTTGTTTATGTTGTAGTTATTTTTTTCTTTGCTTTTCTTTTAAATGTCAGGCTCCTCTTCCTTAGGGCTGCTGCATTTTGCTAGGGGTCCACTCCAGACCCTGTCACCTTGGACCCTCCTGCACCAGAAGTTATCATCAGTGAAGGCTCCAAAACAGCAAATATAGCAGCCTGCTCCTTCCTCTGGGAGCTCCATCTAATAGGGGGCACTGACCTCATTCCAGCTGAGATGCTCTTGTAGGAGGTTTTTGGAGATCCCTATTGGGAGGTCTCACCCAGTGAAGAGGAACAGGATCAGAGTCCCACTTAATGAAGCAGTCAGGTGGCCCCTTGGCAGAGCAGGTGCACTGCACTGCAGGGAAGTCCCCTTGTCCAGATTGCCCAAACTTTCCAGAGCCAGCAGGAAGGAAAGTCTGTCAGCTGAGCTGTAGATACGGTGGCTGCCCCTCCCCCTGGTGGCTCCATCCCAGGGGGAGATCAGAGTTCTGTTTATAAAACCCTGGCTGGAGTTGCTGAAATCCCTGCAGTTACTTGCTGGGTAAGGAGGGATGGATCAGGGTCCTACTTAAAGAAGACATCTGGCTACAATCTGCCATAGCAGCTGTGTTGCACTGTGGGGAATTCCTCCCAGTCTGGACCACCCAGTTTCCCTGGATCTGGCAGGTCAAAACCAAGGTTTTTAATATTGCTTTTGATGTAGACTTTTCATTTTCCACTGACCAGTCTTGATTATTATAAAAAGAGTTATTTGCTGTAATATATCGTGCCATTGTTAACATGAAACTGCTAATGATTCCCCTTTAACCCCCTTTAGACCCTTGGTGTTCATTAGACAACATTAGAAATAGTTAATTAGACAACATTAGAAATAGTGACAAATAAGCAACTTTTACAAAATATCCTGTTTTGTTACAGTGATGAGTGTGAGTTAGTTTGACCCAGTAGAGAAGCTTTGAAGCACGTATAGGCTGCAGCTTAATGTCTTACCAGTATTTCAAACTCCGAATTTTTATTTTACTCCTTGGGTGTTTCTGGAAATATGAAATTACATATTTGAATACCTTTGAAACTTTCACTTATGACGTGTTTAGATACATGATTTACTCAGAATCTTGGTAATCATCTTTCTACTCATTGTAAGGATTATCATTTGATTTTAACTGCACTCAGTATTTAAATATGTAGCGTGGTAACACTGACAAAACAATAGGCAAAAAGAAAAATGCAGCGTGGAGATTCTTCTATTTTACTTTAATGTTATGATTATCTGTTGTATGTTATGACAATGTACTATACGTGTAACAGTGGAGAATTATTGTGAAACATCAAACTGTAAATTGTGCTCACAGTATTGCTTCTATGAGAATGAAACTCACATAAATGAATTGCAGTCTTTGCACTTACAACCAGTCTAGGAGAAGTGTTTGAGAAGAGTCTTTTAGAAAGAAAAAGCATCAGCTTATCTTTATCAGGAGCCTGAATATCAGCTAGTAAGTGATTCGATTGCAGTATTGATAAGTCTTAAATCAATTAAAATTATCATCTCTAGTGTTTTGGCTTAAAGGATTACATTTTGGAAACAGGAAGAGAGCAGATTAAAAATAAATAAACAAGGTTTTCTGACAAATATACTTCCATGAAAGAAATTTAAGAATTTGTGAACCACAAACTACCAACCACTGTATCTCTAAATCTCCATGAAGAGATGTTGGTCAAAATCTAGACTTTGAGTGTACTTCTGGTGAACATTCAAAAGGAAGAGAAGAACATGCTATTGGACACTAGACAAAGGAGTATCTTTGCTATGTGCTGGAAGAAATCTTAGCAAAATTGTTTCCCTCAGAGTCAGTTAGTATGGAAAGAAGAAATTTGTTGTCTACCTAAGGAGATTACCAAAATAAGTGTTGAAGCTATGGGCCTATTTATTTTTGTTGCTTATAACAAAATTTGAGAGGAAAAAGAGAAATTGAGAGAAGAACTTGTAAACTGAAAAAAAGGAAGTGCTTGACCATTTTGGATATTCTCAGCTTCTCCAGATAGTAAAGAATGCTAACATTTTGAAAAGGTTTCCAAATAATTTCAGGAAAATAAGATCAAGAACAAAAGCCAGGAGTGTGACTGAATAAACTTCTGTTAAAATTTCAGAAAGACAGAAATATGGACATGGTACTCAGTTACACAAAGGACTGTTATAAGAGATTAAGAATGTGCCTTGCAGACTTCTCAACCAAACCACAGAATTTCTAGGAAGCCTGTAGAATATGTCACCAGCATTGTCAGCAGAAGCCCAAGAAAGAAGAGCTTATCTTAAAAGCAATCTGTGGGTATGGCTTTTTTATAACTCAGTGAGCCACAGGGATATTTTTCATGAGACCCACAAAAAATATTTGATTTATTTCAGCAGACATTACCAGCTTGGATCAAAAAAGATAGAGAGAGTACAAAATGAAAGAATATTGTTTTGTACCCCCAATTCTGCCGACAAACAGAAGACAAGCAAAACCACTCAGCTACAAATAGTTGTTGACTTTCATGAAAAAGAAAGAGGGCAGAACCAACAGCACAGAGAGTTGAGTCCAGAGTAACTCAGAGTTCTCAGTTCTCAGTTACTTTATGAAGCCCTTAAATCCCAACCATGGAACTCTGGACATTTACCCAGCTGGATTTCTGCGTGGCTATTGAATAGTGACTATTTTGTGCCTCCGCTTTCACCATTTTTGAATAAGAATGTCTATAACTGTTATGCTATGACTGTGCCACCATTGTATTCCAAGTTTGGAGGCAAATAACTTGTTGGGTTTGCTTTCCAGATTGCCAGATACAGGTTACTATATGCAAGGAGTCTCATCCACATGTGGAACTAATTTAGATGATAACTTTTGGGGTTTTGAGCACATGTCATGATAGGATTACAGACTTGGGGACTTGAAAGGTAATGAACGTATTTTGCATGTAGGAAGAATGTGAATTGAGACTCTGGAGTGCACTCCATGATGCTCAACTTTTGCTCTTTCTTGATTCCCTCCTCTTAAGTGGAAATGGAACCTGTGACCTGCTTGTAACAAACAGGTCACAGGAAAGGTGGTCTGTGCAATTACCTCAACCTGACTATTATGTAACATTATAGTGGATCTTGCAAGGAGATTTTTGTCTTTCCCTTTTTTAAGGGAAAGGTTTTAAGAAGCAGGCTCTTATACTGTAAGCTACCACACAGGAGGAGGCAAGGACAGCCTGTGACGGACAGAAACGAACCCAAAACTTCAGTTCAGGAGCTGGCACTGTCTGTTATTTGCATCCTCCCAACATTTATATGTAAAATCCTAAACTCCAGGGTGGTAGTGTTAGGAGGTGGGGCCTTTGAGGGGTCATTATGTCATAGGGGTAGAGTAGAATTAGTGCCCTTACAAGACAGACTTCAGACAGATCCCTTTCTCCTTCCATCACGTGAGAACCCAGTGAGAAGGTGTCATCTGTGAACTAGAAAGTGTGTCCACACCAGACACCAAATCTATTGGCAAGTTGATCTTGGCCTTCCCAGCCTCCAGAATTATAAGAAATAAACTTCTATTGTTTATAAGCTACTCAGTTTGTGGTACTATGTTATAGTAGCTGAAAGAGACTATGAAAGCAGCCCATGGAAACAGTTCTGTCAAAAACCACGTGAGTTTGGAAATGTCCCCTTCTCTAGTCAAACCTCAGATGAAATCACAACCCTGGGCAGTATCTTTATTGCAGCCTTGAGAGACCTGAAGCAGAAGACACAGAAAAACTGTTCCAGGACTCCTGATCCACTGAAACTTTGAGATAATAAAGGTATTATTTTATTATTTAGAAATATTTTTTATAGTTTTAGTGGTATAAGTTTTTTTTTATTGTTCTTGTTGTTGTTACATGGATGAATTGTATAGTGGTGAAGTCTGGGATATTAGTACACTCATTATTATTCAAGTAGTGTACATTGTGCCCAATATATAGTTTTTCATCCCTCATCCAAGTCCCACCCTCCTTTGTTTTGAGTCTTTGATGTCCATTATATCACTCTGTATGTCTGTGTGTACCCATAGCTTAGCTCTCACTTACAAGTGAGAACATGCAGCATTTGTTTTTTGATTCCTGAGTTACTTTATATAGAATAATGCCTTCAAGTTCCATCCAAGTTGCTGGAAAAGACATTATTTCATTCTTTGCTATGGCTGAATAGTATTTCGTGGTGTGTATATGTGTGTGTGTGTGTGTGTACATACATACCATGGAATACTACTCAGCCATAACAAAGAATGTATATCACATTTTCTTTATCCACTCATTGCTTTTTCTTTATCCACTCATTGGTGGTTGGGCATTTAGGTTGATTACATTTCTTTGCAATTGTGAATCATGCTGTAATAAACATATGGATGCACACGTCTTTTTGATATAGTGACTTTTTCTTTTTTTTTTTTGAGACGAAGTCTCGCTCTGTCGCCCAGGCTGGAGTGCAGTGGCTGGATCTCAGCTCACTGCAAGCTCTGCCTCCCAGGTTAATGCCATTCTCCTGCCTCAGCCTCCCGAGTAGCTGGGACTATATAGTGACTTTTTCTTTGGGTGGATACTCAGTAAGGGATTACTCGACTGAATGGTAGATCTACTTTTAGTTCTTTGAGAAATTGCCATACTGATTTTCACAGAGGTTGTACTAACCATATGTGCACCGTTAGTGTATAAGCATTCCCAGCATTCCCTTTTCATCACTTCCATGTGAACATCTATTGTTTTTTGGCTTTTTAATAATAGCCATTCTCTCTGGGGTAAGATGACATCTCGCTGTGGGTTTAATTTGCATTTATCTGGTGTTAATGATGTTGAGCATTTTTTCATAGTTTTTTTTTTTTTTTGCCTATTTGTATTTTTTTTTGTGAAATTTCTATTCATGTTATTTGCCCACATTTTAATGGGATTATTTTTTTTTTTTGCTTGCTGATTTGTATGAGTTCCTTGTAGATTCTAGATATTCATCCTTTGTTGGAGGCATAATTTTAAAATATTTTCTCCCATTCTGTATGTTGTTAATTCTGATGATTGCTTATTTTGCTGTGCAGAAACTTTTTAGTTTAATTAGTTTCCATTTATTTATTTTTATTTTTGTTGCATTTGCTTTTGGAGTCTTAGTCATAAATTCTTTGCTTGGGTCAATCCCCAGAAGAGTTTTTCCTAAGTTTTCTTCTTGGCTTGTTATGGTTTCAGGGATTAGATGTAAGTCTTTAATCTATTTTGAGTTAACTTCTGTATATGATGAGAGGAAGAGATCCAGTTTCAATTCTTCTACAGGTGGTGATCCAATTTTCCAGCACCATTTATTGAATAGAGTGTCCTTTACCCAATTTATGTTTTGCATGCTCTGTTGAAGATGAGTTGGTTGTATTTGGATTTATTTCTGGGTTCTCTATTTTGTTTCGTTGGTCTATGTTTCCACTTTTTTATTAGTACCATGCTGTTTTGTTTATTACAACCTTTTAGTGTAATTTGAAATCAGTTCATGTAATGCCTCCAACTTTGTTCTTTTTGCGTAGAATTGCTTTGGCTATTTGGTCTTTGTTTTCCATATGAATTTTAGGATTCTAATTCTGTGAAAAAATGATGTTGATAAATTGATAGAAATTGCATTAAATTTATAGATTACTTTGGGCAACACTCTCATTTTTACAATATTGATTCTTACAATCCATGAGTTTGTGATATATTTCTATTCATTTCCATTCTATAATTTCTTTCAGCAGTGTTTTGTAGTTCTCTTTGTAGAGGTGTTTTACCTCCTTGGTTAAGTATTTTCCTGGGTAATTTTTACTTTTTGTAGCTATTATAAAAGAAATTGAGTTCTTTATTTGATTCTCAGCTTGGTTGCTGTCAGTGTACAGCAATGCTACTGATTTGTGTATATAAAGATTTTGTAAACTGAAACTTTATTTATTTATCTGATCCAGGAGTGTTTGGGAGGATTCTTTAGGATTTTCTAGGCTTAAGATTTTATCATTGGCAAACAGCAATAGTATAAATTCCTCTTTTCTAATTTGGATGCCTTTTATTTCTTTCTCTTGCCAGATTGCTCTGGCTAAGATTTTAGCACTATGTTGAACAGAAGTGGTAAGAGTGGACATCTTTGTCTTGTTCCAGTTAATAGTGGAAATGGTTTTCACTTTTCTCCATTCAATTTGTTGGCTGTGGGTTTGTCATATATGACTTTTAATATTTTGAAGTGTTTTTCATACTTAGTTTGTTGAAGGTAAAAATCTTTATAAAAATCCTAAAAGATGCTGGATTTTATGAACTAATTTTCTTTTTTTTTTTTTTTTTTTTTTTTTTGAGACGGAGTCTCGCTCTGTCACCCAGGCTGGAGCGCAGTGGCCGGATCTCAGCTCACTGCAAGCTCCGCCTCCCGAGTTGACGCCATTCTCCTGCCTCAGCCTCCCGAGTAGCTGGGACTACAGGCGCCCGCCTCCTCGCCTGGCTAGTTTTTTTTTTGTATTTTTTAGTAGAGACGGGGTTTCACCGTGTAGGCCAGGATGGTCTCGATCTCCCAAATGCTGGGATTACAGGCTTGAGCCACCGCGCCCGGCCTAATTTTTCTATGTCTATTGAGATGATCATATGGTTTTAATTTTTAATTTTGTTTATGTGATGAATCAGTTTTATCGACATGAGTATGTTGTACCATCCCTGCATCCATGGGATGAAACCCAGTTGATCATGGTAAATTCGTTTTTGATGTGCTGTTGGATTTGTTTTGCGAATATGTTAATGAGAACTTTTACACCTATATTAAGCAGAGATATTGGTCTGTAATTTTCTTTTTTCTGTTATATCCCCTTCTGGCTTTGGTATCCAGATAATACCAGCTTCATAGAATGAGTTACATAGAATCCTCTTCTTCTCAGTTTTTTAGAATAATTTCAGTGGAATCGATCCTAATTTTACTTTGAGTATAAAACTCAAATTTCCCATTTTAAAATTCAAATTTTAGAATTTGGCTGTGGATACATCTGACGCTGAGATTGTTTTGTTGGCAAGTATTTTTTTTTAATTACTGGTTTAATCTCACTACTTGTTACTGGTCTGTAAAGGATTTCTATTTCTTCCTGATTCAAGCTAGAGGGAGTAGTATGTTTTCAGGAATTTATTCATTCAGTTTAGATATTCTACTTTGTGTGCATAAAAATGTTCATGGTAGTCTCAGATGATCTTTTGTGTTTCTACAGTGTCGGTTGTAATGACTCCATTTTCTTTTCAAATTGAACTTGAGTCTTCTCTTTCTTTTCTTAGTTAATTTAGCGAGTGACCTATCAATTTTGTTTATGTTAAAAGAAAAGAAAAATCACTAACTTTTGTTTCAGTGATCTTTTGTACTTTTGTTTCAATTTTATTTGGTTCTGCTCTGATCCTTGTTGTTTCCTTTCTTTGGTTAGCTTTGATTTTGGTTCATTCCTGTTTCTCTAGTTCTTTGAGGTGTGATGTTACATTGCAATTTGTGATCTTTCAGTCTTTTTGATACAGTTATGTAGTGCTGCAGACTTGCCTTTTAGTCTTATAAGCTTTCCTTTTAGCACTGCTTTTGCTGTATCTCAGAGATTTTGATAACTTGTGTCACTGTTATTATTTATTTTTTAAAATTTAATTTCTATCTTGATTTCATTGTTCACTCAAAAGTCATTTAGAAACAGATTGTTTAATTTTCATGTATTTGTGTAGTTTTGAGGGTATTTCATGGAATTGATTTCTAGTTTTATTCCACTGTGATCTGAGAAGATGCTTGATGTAATTTAAATTTTAAAAAATTTATTGAGACTTGTTTTGTGGTCTATCATGTGGTCTGTTTTGGAGTATGTTCCATGTGCTGCTGAGTAAAATGTATATTCTGAAGTTTTGGGGTAGGTCCGTTTGTTCTACAGTGAAGTTTAAGTCCAGTGTTTATTTGTAGGCTTTCTGCCTCAATAATCTGTCTAGTTCTATCAGTGGAGTATTAAAGTTATCACTATTATTCCGGGACTATCTTTCTTTTTTTTTTTTTTTTTTTTTTTTTTACCTCTAGTAGTCATTGTTTTATGAATTTGGGAGCGCTGATGCATATATATTTAATGTTATATATGTTATATATTCTTGCTCAATGGATCCATCATTATATAAGGACCTTCTTTGTCTTTTTTGTAAATGTTGTGGCTTTAATGGATGTTTCACTTGATACAAAAATAGCTACTCCTGCTCACTTTTGGTTTCCATTTGCATGAACTTTGTTTTCCACCCCTTTACCTTGAGTCTATAAGAATCCTATGTGCTAGGTGGTTCATCTCCTGAAGATAGCAAATATTTGGTCTGTAATTTTTATCCTTTCTGCCAACCTGTATTTTTAGTGGAGCATTTAGAGCATTTATATTCCTCATTAATATTGAGAAGTGAGGTATTGTTTCTGTCATCATAATGATGGTTATCTGGTGACTTTGTTTTCCTCATTGTGTTGTTATTTTATAAGCCTTGTGGATTTTATGCTTTCAGGAGGTTCTATTCTGGTGCATACTGGCAATTTGTTTCAAGGTTTAGAACTCCTCTTAGCATTTCCTGTAGGGCTGGTCTTGCAGTGACAAATTCAATCAGCATTTATTTGAGATAGACTTTATTTCTCTCTCATTTATAAAATTTGTTTTTCTGAATACAAAATTCTTGGCTGGCAGTTTTGTGTTTAAGGAGAATATAGAAAAGACCCCAATCCTTTCTGGCTTGTAGTTTTAGCTCCCTCAGTTCTTGGCTGAGAAGTCTGTGTTAATATGATTCCTTTATAGGTTGCCTCATTCTTTTGTCTCACTCTTCTTAGGATTCTTTCCTTCACATTGACTTTAGATAGCCTGATGATTATAAGCCTTAGTAATATTTTTTTTCAATGACTCTCCCAGGAGTTCTTTGAGCCTCTTATACTTTAATGTCTAAATTACTAGCAGGCCAGGCTTATAACATAACAACACAATGAGGAAACCAAAGTCACTAGGTAACAATCATTATTCTAGCAAGTTCAGGAAATATTTTTCAGCTATTCCCTCAAATAGGTTATTCAATTTTTTTAATTTTTTTTTTTTTTTTTTTTTTTTTTTGCCCTCAAGAGCACCTGTGATTCTTAGGTTTGGCCATTTTACATAATCCCATATTTCTTGAAGGATTTGTTCATTACTTTAATTCTTTTTCTCTATTTTTGTGTTACTGGGTTAATTTAAAAGCCTTGTCATCAAGCTCTGAAAATCCTTCTTTTACTTGGTCTCGTCTATTGTTAAAACTTTCCACTGCATTTTGTAGCTTTCTAAATGTATCTTTTATTTCCAGAAATTCTGATTATTTTGTTGAAATATCTATCTCTTTAGCAAATTTCTCTTTCATATTTTGAACTGATCTTTTTACTTCTATATGTTGATTGTCACCTTTCTATTTTATTTCATTGAGTAAGTGAATAATCAACCTTTTGAATTCTTTATCTGTTATTTCAAAGATTTCATTGTGGTTTGGATTCAACTGTTAGTGAGAATTAGTGTGATCTTTTGGGGATGTTTTAGTACCCTGTTTTTTTTAAATATTGCCAAAAATATTTTTCTAATTTCTCCTCCATTTATATAGAATATTTCTTCTAATTATTTTTACATTTATTTTTAATTCAATGGTGTTTTTTTTAACTTCTTTATTTTTTTCACCTTAAGGATGTGATTTTACTTTTATCATTTATTGTCACTTAGCTTGCCTTAGGGTGCTTTAAGTGGTGAAGATTATATAATTTCCATGATTATAGAGAAACTCAGTGTGATGACTTTTCAGATGCTGATTGTAGTAGCAATGTGCTAGGTGTGTGAGCATTGTCTCCTTTGAGACTGGAATGGCAGAATCTCATGAATTTTATCTTGTCCCCCAGTGGTGTGCACTTTAAAAACATTTTCCCCAATATTTTTTTCTCTGTGTTGAACAGTTTAGGCTTTAACCAGTAGAAAGTACCTATGGGTAAAAAACAGCTGTGGCTATAGCAGGTTGGTAAATGCAATACCCAATGGTGGACAACAGTCACAGGATGGGCAGAAGCAGCTGGGGAAGCTCTCACTGAAATGCACTGAGGTATTTTCAGGGGTAAGAAGGGGGCCATCCCAGCTCTCCTTCCATGCCAGCAGGAAAGAAATGTGCCTCCAAGTCACACTGGCCCAGTCTTCCAGCTATTCAGATGAGACAAAAACCTCTTTTCATTTGCCAGGATGCTGATGTACCCTGTAAAATGGGATTGTGACTCTCTCCCTTGTGGAAACCTGAACCTAAAAGGCACTCCTCTTGTGGGAATGTAGTCACCCTGAGTATTCCAGAAAGGCTGTCTACAGATACACCCCTGCAGAGCTCACATGGGAGAAGCCCCAGCAGTGTCTTCACTGGTGGATGAGGGGGAGAATAAGTCCCATCTCCAAGGTTCTTCATAAGCATTAGGACTGCTTGACTGTTGTGTGAGAGCCACAGGCTTTCCTACTGAGCCCAGAACTGCACCTGTGCCTCTGTTGAAGGAAAATTTCCAGAAGAGGAAAGAAAGTTCAGAGACACAGGGCCTGCAGTCTAGTTTCTTTTGTCCTATGGGGTGGTCCCTTAATGTCATGCACTTCCCCTTCTCCTAAGAGTAGCTGTCCCTGAGGGCTAGGCAATTGTGAATTCTCCTGCTCCTCAATGTCTAGCCACCAGTGGGGCTGCCATGTTCCAGTATGGTTCTATAGAATACTTGCATGGGATTCAGCTATGTGATTTGTTCTCTAGTCTCCCAGCATCAGATACCAGCATCAGTTCTGATGGGGGCTGGAGAATGACAGATTCTTCAAGACTTTTTGGTTATAAATAGCCTTATTGTGTTGGTTATCTCAAATGCAAGCTGTAGTAGTAATGTGCAGATTCAAGACCTCCTGGTTATCCAGGATGATGCAGGCAATGCTAACAGCTACAGTCATGCAAAAGTTTTCTCCTAAGGAAGCACTGTTATTATGTCTGCAGATGTTGTAATAGGTTGTGCCAATTGGCTTCCAGCTGGGAGGTGATGCTTTCCAAAGAGTACCAGCTGTGATGGTAACAGTGAAATTTCTGCTTGTCTTATTTTACACAGTGGAAGTATTCTCATGCCTCTGGCAATGGGCAGATCCACAGAGCTCTCAAAAGTCCCTGTGTGTTATATTATGCTACCAGGGCAAGTAGAGGGGCAAAGCTGGGTGGGGGATTAGTCATGCAATTCTGGTTCCCCACCTGTGGGTTGGTATAATTTGAATGTGTGTTTCCAGTCAAATCTTATATTGAAATGTAATCCCCAGTGTTGAAGGTGGGGCCTGGTGGGAGATGACTGGATCGTGAGGGCAGGTTTCTCATGAATGGCTTAGCGCTACCTCTGTTGGTACTGTCCTTGCAATAGTGTGTGAGTTCTTGTGAAATCTAGTCTTTTAAAAGTGTGTAGCACCTCTCCCCTCACTCTCTTGCTTCCGCTTTTGTCATGTAGCATGGCTGTTTCCCCTTTACCTTCCACCATGATTAGAAGTTTCCTGCGTCCTTCCCAGAAACAGATGCTGCTATGCTTCCTGTATGGCCTGAAGAACCATCAATACACTAAACCCCTTTTCTTTATAAATTATTCAGTCCCAGTATTTTTTTACTGCAATGCAAGAATGGCCCAACACAGAAAACTGGTATCAGGAATGTGGCATTTCTGTAAAGATACCTGAAATTGTGGAAGCAATTTTGAAATGGGTCATGGGAAGAGGCTGGAAGAGTTTGGAAGGCTCAGAAGAAAAGAGAAAAATGAGAGAAACTTTGGAACTTCTTAGAGACTGGTTAAATGGTTGAAACCAAAATTCTGATGGTGATATAGACAGTAAAGGCCAGGCTGATGAAATCTCAGATGGAAATGAGAAATTTACTGTGAGGTAGAGCAAAGGTCATACATGTTATACCTTAGCAAATAACTTGTGGGTTGTGCTCATGTCCTAGGGATACGTAAAAGTTTTAACTTCAGAATAATTACCCAGAATATCTAACAAAGAACATTGCTAAACAGTAAAGTGTTCAAAAAGTAGTGTGGCTATTTCTAACAGCCTATGCTCAGATGCAGGAGCAAAGAAATGTGTTGGAACTTATATTTAAAAGGGAAGCAGAGTATCTAAGTTTGAAAAATTGGCAGAATGGCCACAAGGTAGAAAAGAAAAGCCCATTTTCAGTGGAGGAATTCAAACAGGCTGCAGAAATTTGCAAAAAGGAGGCAAGTGCTAATAATCAAGGCAATGGGAAAAAGGCCTCAAAGCCTTTTCTGAGAACTTCCCAGCAGCCCCTTCCATCACAAGCCCAGAGTCTAGGAGGACTGAATGGTTTTGTGGGCCAGGCCCAGGACTCTGCTGCCCTGCACAGCCTGGGGACACTGCTCCCTGTATCCCAGCCACTGTAGCTGCAGCTGTGGTTCAAAAGGGCTCAGGTACAGCTTGGTGACTGCTTCAGAGGATGCAAGCCATAAACATGGTGAGTTCCACATGGTGTTAAGCCAGTGGTTGCATAGAGTACAAGAGTTAAGGATTGGGTGCCTGTGCCTAGATTCCAGAGGATGTATGGAAAAGCCTGAGTGTTTCAGGTAGAAGCCTGCTGTAGGGGCAGATCCCTCACAGAGACTCTACTAGGGCAGTGCAGAGGGAAAAGTGTGGGGCTGGAGCCTCCACAGAATCATCACTGGGGCACTGCCTAGTGGAGCTGTGAGA
The DNA here is from genome assembly GCF_024542745.1 of Macaca thibetana thibetana. NCBI lineage: Eukaryota > Metazoa > Chordata > Mammalia > Primates > Cercopithecidae > Macaca > Macaca thibetana. Next base: position 164,067,973 of record NC_065583.1, on the reverse strand, counting down.
AGAGCACCACCATCCTCCAGACTGTAGAATGGGAGACCGTCAGCAGTTTGCAGGCAGTATGTGGAAAAGCCAAATGAGTTCAGCTACAACCTGTGAAAGCAGCTGCAGGGGCTGAACCCTGCAAAGCCACAGAAGCAGAGTCGTTCAAGGCCTTGGGAGCCCACCCCTTGCATCAGTGTGGCCTGGATGCGAGGCATGGAATCAAAGGAGATTATTTTGGAGTTTTAAGATTTAATGACTACCCTGCTGGGTTTCAGACTTGCAGAGGGCCTGTAGCTACTCTCGTGTGATCCATGTCTCCCTTTGGGAACAGGAGTATTTTCCCAATGCCTATATTTCCGTTGTATCTTGTAAGTAACTAACTTGTTTTTGATATCACGGGCTCATAGGCAGAAGAGACTAGGCTTGTCTCAGATGAGACTTTGGACTTTGGTCTTTTGAGTTAATGCTAGAATGAGTTAACACTTTGGAGATAATTGGGAAGGCATGATTGTATTTTGAAATGTGAGATGAGCATGACACTTGGGAGGGGACAAGAGTGGGATGATATAGTTTGGATGTGTGTTCCTGGTCAAATTTCATATTGAAATGTAATTCCCAATGTTAGAAGTGGGAACTGGTGGGAAGTGATTGGATCATGGGGGCAGGTTTTTCATGGATGGCTTAGCACCATCCCCTTTGGTACTGTCCTCACAACAGTGAGCAAGCTCTTGTGAGATCTGCTCATTTAAAACTGCATAGCTCCTCCCCACTTTGCTCTCCTGCTCCTGCTCTCACCTTGCAATGGACCTGCTCCCTCTTCACCTGCCACCATGATGTTTCCTGAGGCCTCCCCAGAAGCAGATGCTGCTGTTATGTCTGTATATGCTGCAGAACCATAAGCCAATTAAACCTGTTCTCCTTATCAATTATCCTCTCTCAGGTATTTCTTTATAACAATGCTAGGACAGACTAACACAGAGGAGCAAGCAGTGGGACCAGTGGGAATCAGAGGGCAGATCTCTGGCTGCTCAGGGAATGTTCAGGGAGGGGTGCAGCTGCCTGTGCTACATAAAAGAACACACATGGGGGCTAGGCGTGGTGGCTCACGCCTGTAGTCTCAGCACTTTGGGAGGCTGAGGCAGGCAGATCAGTTGAAGTCAGGAGTTCGAGACCAGCCTGACCAACATGGTGAAACCCAGTCTCTACTAAAAATACAGAAAATTAACCGGGCGTGGTGGCTCATGCTTGTATCCCAGCTACTCAGGAGTCTGAGGCAGGAGAATCGCTTCAAGATGGGAGGCAGAGATTACAGTGAGCTGAGATGATGCCACTGGACTCCAGCCTGGGTGACAGAGAGAAACTCTGTCTCAAAATAAATCAATAAGACCAGAAAAGAATACGCACGGGAGCAGGCGGCAGTCAGCCCCACTCGGCTCTCGTGCTCTTGCCAAGGTGGGTCTCACACCCACAGTGTTTTGCTAGCCGCAGCTAGCTAGTTTCCAGGTAGCCTGCACTCAGTACTCCAAACTGCTGCAGACCATAAGCCTTCCTGAGAAAAAGACAGTGGCTTTCAGGCTGTGATCCTCCTGGTCCACCCTCAGAGGAAGGGTGCCCAGCTGCGGTTATATAAGTGGCTATAGCACACTTCCCGCTTCTCTCTTGGTTCTGGCCCAGGGGGTTCACCCCCACTTGAGATGATTTTGCAAACCTCAGTTAGGAACTTCTGTCAACCTGTAACAACCACCTGAGTGAGCCGGCACACTTCCGTGAGGTCTCCCGTGAAGTAGGATTAGGAATGATTTTCCTGCGTCCCTGCTGGAGTCTGAGAGGACACACAAATGCTGCTCCTTCTCTCATTCTCCCTACTGCTCACTCAATCGGCTCCAGCACCGAACAGGGTGAAGGCACTTCCCTGTGGCCTGGCTCGTCCTGCTGCTCAGCGGGAGTGTGTGTCATGAAGGCAGCCTCTCCCCTCTCACATTCTGAAGACCCACAGTTTTCTGCCTCACTCATGGTGTAGGTTGCTGCCTGCTGCTTCTTTCATAAAGTCTGTAGTTATTTTCAGTTTTTCTGTTAAGTGCCTCTGTTATTTCCTGGGGGGAAGAAAAAAACCCTCACAGGATGAGTATCTGCACATTGTTTTGTCCTTCCAAGTGACAGAGACATGCTAACAATGCCCGCAACCTGCCAGCTCGGAAACAGAATTAAACATAGAAGAAACAAATACATTGTTGTAATCTGAAATGTTGGTGGGAATATGCGTCAAATATAAAATTACAACAAATGTAAAGATCTTAATTGGTTTATATTTTTAATTCTAGAATTGTTCTAATAGGCTGAGTAAACGATGTTATTTCACAGACAATAAAGGACTGAGAAAAGTAGATATAAAGAACAAAAAGTGGATTGGTTAATTCAAAGTTACTTTTCTTATAAAAATTAAAGCAGAGGAAACTTTCTTATCACACCAACTAAAACTGGCCTGTTTGGGGATTTGGCTAGTATTTATCTTCCTTCTAATTTCCTGGAAAGTCAGAAGAATATCTTTTGGTTTGGAGGTGTACTTCAGCATGAGTAATTTTGTACTTTTTGGGCTGTTGGACCTAACACAGGAGCTCAATCCAAACCAATGGCCTCCTATAAATGTTATCCAACATAAGATGGCTGGGCGTGGTGGCTCACGCCTGTAATTCCAGCACTTTGGGAGGCTGAGGTTGGCAAATCACTCGAGGTCAGGAGTTCAAGACCAGTCTGGCCAACATGATGAAACCCTATTTCTACTAAAACAAACAAATAAAATCCCCCCCCCAAAAAAATAGCTGGGCATGGGTGGCACATACCTGTAATCCCAGCTGCTCAGGAGGTTGAGGCAGGAGAATCGCTTGAACCCGGGAAGCAGAGGTTGCAGTGAGCCAAGATCGATCTACTGCACTCCAGCCTTGGTGATAGAGTGAAACTCTGTCTCAAAAAAAAAATGTTATTTAACATAAATTATGCAGTGATACATAGGTCACACACAGATGCTGGTATAGTTAGATAATGACATTATACTTATAAGTTATATGGATGGGACCACTAATTGTTGCTGTTTATTAACAGCCTTAAGCAACTTAAATCTCTGAGAAAATCATGCTGATGATAATGATAATGTTTATATAACACTGAATGTGTTCCAGTTATTGTTATAATTTTTATATTATCATGTATTAATTTTTGTTTTAATTATTGTAAAGTCCCCATTCTATAAACAGACATATTGAGATGCAAAGAAGTTGAGAAATTTCCCCAAAGTCACATGGCTTGTGAATTTTGTGTCACTTTTTTCTACATAATATTTATCCAATACTTTATCTAGTTTAGCGGACTGCTCATATTTTTTACAGTTTTTACTTCATCCTGTCACATATTTTAAGGGATAGATTGAGACATCATGAGCAAATGCCTTTAACCTTAAATCTGGGAGTATGTGAATATTTCAGCATGAAGTTATAGGAGGAAAAGCTTAATGATCCTCAGCAAGAATTATTATACCAAAGTATTGCAGAAACTCAGACAAGGTGGAGAGGAAATTCCAGATATGTAGTAATTGGTTACAGAAATCCCACATATTTATCTGTTGGTATTGGCAGAATTGTTAAAGCCTTGAGTTTGTTCAAGACAAAAGGTACAGAAGGATATTAGACTTGATTGTTAGAGTGGAGTGGAAGCAATAATACAATTAATGTTAAAAATTAGCCTTTTTTGCATTATAAATTCTGCAAGAATGTAAAATATCTCATAATTGGGCAAAAAAAAAAAAAAGGTTGCAGAAAGCACACAAAATGCACTCCTTTGAAGAGCATAATGTGGGCTACATGTTGTGCTTTGCCCGTGAAGAAACAGCACATAATAAACACATTATCCTGGACCAACCAGGCTTTCGGGGCTCACACCCATGTTTGTCTCCATCACAATTAAATTTTCAGTGAATAAAATACCTGCTGGAAAGTGTATTTTTCTTGCCTAGGCTTATGCTAACCGTTTATGATTAATAAGCTTCAGGAACCAATGATTGTGGAATGAAAATGACATTTAACATAACATAAGCCTGAATGGGAGTCAGTGACCCAGATAACATCAACATGCTGACACTGCATGCCAATATTTTGCTATAACACTCTTTCTTTGACACATCTAGGCTGGTATGAGATATCATCTGTGCTCTACAGGTGGCCTCTAGGCAAACTGAGAAGAAAAATGTGTGCATATATACAGGACTTAGTTTCACCTTATCATTAATCATCTAGGAACTGGGCGAAACATTTTTGCAATAGCAGTGTGATAAATGGACTGATTTAGATTTTAGTTAAAAATTAAGTGCAACACATTTCAGATGTATAGAATATTTTTAAAGGATACCTCTAGAACTACAAACCAACTGTCACAGATATTAATGTGTTTGACATAAACTTAATGTTTTTAATGAAAATTTTATAGATTCAATGGACCATTGATGTCTTCCATTCTCTCTCTCTCTCAAGAGGTAATTATGACTTTAAATCTCTATGTATTCTCCTTACCATATTTTTATATATTTGATGTATTTATTGGTATCGATAAATATATTTGCATTTTTTGTGACATTATAAAAATGATATAATACACAAATTGTTTCATATTTCCTTTACTGACTCTATGCTCTTGTTAATTATCTAAAATACATGTAAATATGTCCATGTATTTGTACTTTGTACTTACGTCTACTTTATCATTTGTATGGTATTTCTGTCCTTATTGTGATATGTATTTCAATATTCCCCTTTCGAAGATCATTTATGCAGTTTATTTTTCTGCCTATTAAAACATATCTCTGAAAAAAAATCCATCAACAGTTGTGTATTCTAGTGATAGGTGTTCAGAACTGAAATTAGTATACAAGGGAGATGCATATCTTCTATTGCACCAGATAATATAACAATTATATTCTAAATGGTTATAACAGATGACATGGTTAGCAGAAAACTAATGTCATTTCATTTTCTACATTTAGACAAAAACTAAAAAAAAAAAAAATTTGAATTGAGCCAACAGAAGTTGTGAAATATATGTTATATTTGTTCCATAATTTCTTTTGATTTATTACAAGTGACATTAAACATTTTTTCCTATGTTTATTGTCTTGTTTAGGTTAACTTTGAGTTAACCATCCACCTAATTTTCCTTTTCTATTGTGCTGCCTAAATTTATTTATGTATTTAAAATATTTATATATCTTGGATACATATCAGTAATGATTATATGTCTGCAAATATAGCTTTATACTCTCTCACTTATCTTTTAACCTCATGCAGTTGTATTTTACCACGCAAAATTTGAAAGCATTCATTTTATCAAAATTCGTTATTATTTATCAGGTTGTGTTGTCTGTAACTTGAGTTATTATTCTACTGCAAATAAAATAACTACATTACTCTTATTTACTCTAAATTTTTTTCTGTTTATTTTTATGTCTTTTATTTTTATGTCTAATATCTATCTGGAATATATATTTTTTGTGCATGGGATATCATTGAAATCTAACTATATCTCTCTATATACGTATACATGTATGTACACATATACATATATATTTGTACATTCACATACATATATACACATATATGTCTTTTTCTAAAATATGGAGATGTCTTGCTCTAGAATCACATATTTTCTAGCTTATTATTTATTCCTTTGATTTTACAATGTCACTTCTATTGCATGGCAATATTTATATGATCATTAGCCTATAGCTTGTATCTCTATGTTATTCCTGTTTTCTTTTGTCACCTTTAGATAATAAGCCATTAACATGACTTACTGTAGTACAGGTGAATTTCTTTTTGTATTTTCTTTCTTCAACTTTTTAAACTTAGTTTTTACAAAACTCTGTTTTATATGAATTTTAGAAAGAATATAACAAGTTTATTTACAAAATATGTATATTTACTAGGAATCCACTTAGAAATAGATGAATTGATAGTTTTACATATTCCTTATATATTTCAAAAATTAATTTTAGTTTAATGTAATACCTTAATAGAGGAAAATATATCAAAATATATTTATAAATTCAAGGTAAAGATGCACCCCTACAGCAAGTCCCAATTAAGCAAAATCTATAAAATTAAACTTCCAATAAATTTGATGGTAACAAAAATTAAATAAAAAGCAACAAGCAACTTCAGTACACTAAAATATTCTTATAAGAAAGTACAATTTTATATGTGAATCTGAAAGAATCCATTTTCAAATAGATATAATAGAAAAAGGATAAGTGGTCAAAACATATTGAAAAATGCTTCTAATTTATTAGACAGGTCAAAAAAGTCAATTAAAATATTGGAATAATATAGACATGAAACTGAAAAAAAAAAGAATATTTGAAAAGATACTCTAACTCACTAATCAGAGTATTGAAGATTTATCCAACCAAAACACCATTCGTTTTGGAAACCTAGAAAAATACACTCATTTTGGACTGGGCGTAGTGGCTCACATCTGTTATCCCAGCACTTTGGGAGGGCGAGGCAGGCGGATCACGAGGTCAAGAGATTGAGACCATCCTGGCAATATGGTGAAAGGCCGTCTTTACTAAAAATATAAAAATTAGCCAGGCATGGTGGCGGGCGCCTGTAGTCCTAGCTACTTAGGAGGCTGAGGCAGGAGAATCGCTTGAACCCAGGAGGCAAAGGTTGCAGTGAGCCGAGATCGCACCACTGCACTCCAGCCTGGGCAACAGAGCAAGACTCCGTCTCAAAAAAAAAAAAAAAAAAAAACAAGAAACCACCTGTGTATGCATTCACACACAAACGTTCATACACACACATATACACACTCATAGCTTAGCTTATTAAGAAGATTTAGGTAGGACACGTCAGCATCTCAGCAAACTTTGTCACTAATGCTCCCTTTTTATCCAGGAAATCACGGTTTCTGCTGAGTTTAAAAACTGACGCTTTAACTCATTTATACTCATCCAAATATATCTCCATATTCACATTTCTGAAACTTAAAAGCCAAGAATTTATCTCTTAGTTTAGGCTTGCCTTCTCCGTCAGCTTTTTATTGAGAAAGTAAGTTCTGATTATGGAATTGGAAATGCAGGTTAGGACATTAAAGGCAACAAGTCAATGACGGGAGATTTAAGGGCAGTGGGGTTTTATTCCTTTCTAATCTGCAGTTAACACATTGAGCACTAACTCTGTGAATGGGCCTAAAATATGTCTTTTCTAAAACTCCCTCACCATTTACCCCAGGAGGCAGGTATTATCAACCCATCTCACAGATGAGGGGCTTGAGACTTGCAGCTTAAGAAGTCTCAGGATCAGAGAGGTGGTGGCCAATCCAGGTCTCAAAAACAAGACGTGCTCACTGCAGGGCCCACCCTCTGTCCCTTATGCTATACTGCACATATTGTTCTCTTTTTGTTGACACTCTTTATGGGCTTTTCTGGTAGGTCTAAGTAATGAGACCTAATCAAGACCAACATAGACAACAACAAAAAACTTAGATCATCATCTCCCAAGAGAACAAAGTGTCAATTTTTGAGTCCTTCCAATGAAGTGTGAACAGAAAAAAAATAAAAACACAGAAAAGAATCATTACACCTGCTGCATAATTGAAGATTTTAAGTACTGAGGGTTTTTATTCCCTGCTATGAAATGATTAGTTTATTTAAACACAAAGATACAGAACATTTATCTGGAAATAAAAAAATAAAATACTTTGATAATAACCTGGAGCAAATCCTTTCTCGAGTGATTCCCCTGAAATCTAGTAATTACAGTTTGAGTTTTCTGTTAACTTTCTCAATGGGACAAGACAAGAGTTCAATAGAAATAAAATTTCTAATCTTAGGCTGTTCTTTGTGACTTATGAGATATCATGATCCCCAAAGTCCTTAAAGGAAAACAAATACCTATGATTGAGCAAAAACTATTTTTAAAGCCTTCAAGGCAAAACCAATACGTGTTCGTGGTTACACTGTTGAGAGCCTGTCAGAGAGTATTTAATGAAGAGCTAAAGAGTTCTGCATCTTGGTTAGAGGGCATGCAATCTTTTCTTATATGATTATGATATCATGTGCTGTGACTTCATTTTGTTTTGTGGATATCCTTATCATAAAATATATAGTCATTTATGATTTTTCTGGAGTCATGTAGTGCATTACAAACCACAGGATCTCAACAGGGAGAAGTAAAGAAAAAAATAGCCTGAAATATTTACAATATGAAAGCACATTTTAGAAATTGAGGTATAAAGTCTTGTCCATATAATAATGAAAGTATATGGATAAAAGGAGTCATGCAATACTTTCAAGTGCTAAACACCTTCTAGACTAAATAGTAGAAACTAAATAGATTCTACAAAGTAAGTTCTCAACAGGATGCATTTTCTGAACTTTGTAGCACATGGAGTAAGTATAAGGGAATTTAGCAAAGTAAACAAGAATTTCAAAATGCAGGGCCTTAGAAGGTACAGCAAAAGGTTAAAATTTTACTCTGACATTTTTGGGAAATCATCACTATGTTGGCAACATCTAATTGCCTCTGCTTGTATGTGGTAACAAGAGAAGAAGGAGGGAAACAAATTAAGTTCAATAAATTATTGTTAAATTTTAAAAGAAAAACTTTAAACAAATTAAATTTACTAGAGTTTATTTGAGCAAGGGAAAAAGAAAATGATTCAGGAATCAGGTAGCTCTTAGAATCACAGTGGATTTAGATAGACTCTAGAGCAACTGTGCTGCTGGAGAAAATGCATACACTGAAAAAGATACGTGATTACAGAAAGTGGAAGCGAAGTACAGAAACTGCGGGACTGGTTATATTTTTGCATTTGCCTTATTTGAACATGGTTTAAAGAGTTGACTGCGGGTGAGTGGTTGACATCTGACTACTGGAATAGACTTAAACACTGCTATTGTTAGAAAAGCATACCATTAAGTTCTCTTTTCAGTTTGCCTACCTATTAAGTTAGAATACGGGTCATCCATAATGACTCACGTATTTAAGTACAGAGGCTTTCTCAGGTCAGGTTTAATTCGATTTACCATAAGGTACAATGAGTGAGACAGTGTGATGACAGATTGCGTTAGTGGTAATGGGAGTTAAATAAAGTGAACAGATAAATTTAGGATATAGTTTTGACTTTAAAATGGCGTGATTTGCTGGTTGCATGAATGTGAAATATTGAGAAATACAGAGGAATCAAATTGTCTCCTATATTTTAGTGTAAACCATTGGAGCAATGTAGTTTTATGCAGAATAACAAGGAAAGCAGAGGGGGAGAATACTTACTGGGGGCAGAGAGTAGGAAGTCAAGTATTTGGTTTTGGAAATGATACTTGTGAGATGACTATGAGATATTTAAGTGCTAATGTTCATGAGTTTGTTTAATGTTTAAATCAGGGATGCAGAACAGGAACAAGATACCAGCGTTATTGGCAAAAGGGCTAGGGAGGAGGGAATAGACATTGAATCAGAAGAGCAGACGGATCAGGACTAAAAACGCCAACACCGAGAGGTCATTTATAAAGAGAAAAGTCAATAATTAAAAGATTCCAAGGAGGAAAAGCAGAACACTTTTTCTTTATTAGGAAATTAGAGAAGGAGAATGCTTCAAGAAAGCAATAGGGAACTGGCACAAATTATGTTATTTATATTTATAAAAACAATCATTTTCTCTCTGTACTTTCTTAAAATTTTACTGTATGTATTAGTCCATTTTCATGCTGCTGATAAAGACATACCCAAAACTGGGTAATTTATAAAGAAAAAAAGGTTAAAGGACTCACAGTTCCACATGGCTGGGGAGGCCTCACAATCATGGCGGAAGAGCAAGGGATGTCCTCTTACATGGTGGCAGCCAAGGGAGCATGAGAGCCAAGTGAAAGAATAAACCCCCAATAAAACTATCACATCTCGTGAGACTAATTCACTACCAAGAGAACAGTATGGAGGAAATTGCCCCTGTGATTCTATTATATCCTACCGGGTCCCTTCCACAACACATGGAAATTATAGGAGTTAAATTCAAGATAAGATTTGGGTGGGGATGCAGTCAAACCATATCAGTGTATTAATATAAGGTATACTAATATAGGTACGTTAATGTACTGTTTTACTATTTTCTAAATAAAAATTTAGAATATGGCTTCAAAACTTTTCAACATTTTATACAGCACAGTATTAGTGGAATCATATATCTTGGCCATATATGCTTCCTTCTGAAGGAAAGTGTTTCTTAGCCCAAAGAAATTCATAAAGGTATATTTATTTTAGGTTGAAGAATAAAGTGATGAAATCATGTTGATAAGTGCACTTAAGAAAAGTTGGAATACATTTCTGATTTTAAGAGAAAAAAACTACTAACCAATAAGAAATAGACACTTTGAAATCATAATATAGTGTAACTATGTTCATACAATATATACAACAATATAGGTATGTATATTTATGATATAGTGAACTGTGATATAGTTTCTCAAAAAAAGTTGAGAAACTAATGGGGGAAAGACATATCTACTGGTTAACACTTAGAAAAATTCTCTTTCAATCAAGAAGGAATGCCTAAATCATATATTACTTCAGTATTTGTTATATATTCAACAAACACTTTAAATCCAAAAGAAAACTTCAATCAATTTCCTTGCATCTGTCTAAACTGTATTTATTACTCAGTCTGCATCCTAACATGTCACTCAGAGAATACAGCAATAGTATACTAACTGGCAATTTTCTTCAGCCTTATTCCTCCCCAATTTATTAGCTGCACTTCAGGTAGAATTATGTAAAAACACAAATTGTATCATGCCATTTCTAAATGTTTCAGCTTTCATTTAAGGCAGAATTCATACTTAGTATTCGAATTTACAAAGCCCTAAGTGATATCTACCTTGTCCGCTCATAAAACCTCATCTTGCATCATCTTGCTTTCTTCTTGGTATGCAGTCTCTTCTCCACATCTTTTAAGTCATTTCAACTTCTCAAATTTTTAAATACAATTTTCGCTTTCATGCATACCGCTTACTCTGCAAGCAGGTCCTCCCTTCTTTGCACACACAGACATTTTGCCTGAGGGTACACTACCTACCTTTCACGCCTATGTTTAACTGTTTCTATTGTTTCTGGAAAGGTGCCTCAGAACTGTTAATTATGGGTTATATTTGCCTTTTTATGTTCTGTTTCACATATAACTTTGTGCTTCCTCTATCATTACATAATCATGACTTGTCTAACTAGTATTATCTGCTAATTTTCCCATACCTCAATGAAACTACAAAGTCTATTGGAAGAGATACCATGATAGCATTCTTCCTTGAATGCTGGAGTTTAGTGGAGGACTTTTCTCATATGATGATTAGATAAAGAAATAAATAAGCAAAACATATTGTCTATGGAATTATAAAAAATAATACTAAGACTGCATTTTGTGAATAAAATATTGAAGAATATACTTTAATATCCTTATTTGAAATAAGTGTGATTGTCAACACAAGACTCAGATCTCTCAAATCTATTATTAGATGATAATAAAAAATGAAAATATGATTTTTCAGTGAAAGAACACATGCTATAAAGAACAGTAATTAAATAAAGAATATAAATAAATCAAGACTGTTAGGGTCATGGATACAGTAAATTTAGAAAAAAATAAAGTTGAATGGATTTTCTGGAGCAGAGACAAGAGCAGTTCAAGAAGAAAAGCCATAAATCTAAGAAAAGACCTGGCAGATTTCATTCAAGGAGCACAAACAAGTGGGTCTCTAAAAAATTCCAGGAAAACATGAAGAAGAAAAATAAAACAAGATGTGGGAGTGGATCAAGTGGTCCCTTGTTATTGTGGTCAAGGTTGACATTTCATCTGAGTTTAACTGAAAGTTACTACCTACTTGTGAGCAGGTCAGAATCATGATGTAATTTTTATTTTTAAAAAGATCACTTGGAATGATATGAGAAGATAACACAGAGCAAAGAGTTGGACCAATTAGGACCAACCTGTCATTACTAAAATGTTGATAGTTTGCTGAGCATGTTTTCATGATAAAGGATGTTTAATTAAAAACAAAAACAAAAAAACATACTGCACTAAAAGATTAAATTTGGCATGCTTTAAAATTTACACCTGAGGGAAGTACTTCGCCCTAAATCTGGCCCTGATAAAACACAGCAGTTTTAATGATAGACCACATAATCTAAGCTGATTAAAAAGGAACTTGAGGATTTTAGTGTATAAGTGACAGTGAGAATGTGGTAGGATCAATGCAGTAAACTCGTGGTAGCATCATGATTACTGGAAATAGGGGACTGGAGACAGTGACCTTGAAAACAGAATGTATGTTCAGAGAGTTAGTCTGTAAATAATCCTACTATTTAGTTTAAACTTTATTCAAATATAAAGGTATACAAAATAAATATTTAAAAAATACACTGTTTCTTCTAGATTTTCTAGTTTATTTGCATAGAGATGTTTATAGCCTTCTCTCAAGGTAGTTTGTATTTCTGTGGGATCAGTAGTAATTTCCCTCTTATCATTTTTTTATTGTGTCTATTTGATTCTCCTCTCTCTTCTTCTTTATTAGTCTGGTTAGTGGTCCATCTATTTTGTTGATCTTTTCAAAAGACCAGCTCCTGGATTTGTTGAGTTTTTGAAGGGTTTTTCATGTGTTTATCTTTTTCAGTTCTGCTCTGATCTTAGTTGTTTCTTGTCTTCTGCTAGCTTTTGAATTTGTTTGCTCTTGCTTCTCTAGTTCTTTTAATTGTATGTCAGGGTGTTGATTTTAGATCTTTCTCCTGTGGGCATTTAGTGCTATACATTTCCCTCTAAGCACTGCTTTAGCTGTGTTCCAGAGATTCTGGTACATTGTGTCTTTGTTCTCATTGGTTTTGAAAAATAAGTTAGTTATTTTTGCCTTAATTTTGTTATTTACCCAGTAGTCATTCAGGAGCAGTTTGTTCAGTTTCCATGCAGTTGTGTGGCTTTGAGTGAGTTTCTTAATCCTGAGTTCTAGTTTGATTTCACTGTAGTCTAAGAGACTGTTTGTTATGATTTCTGTTCTTTTGCATTTTCTGATGAGTGTTTTACTTCCAGTTATGTGGTCAGTTTTAGAATAAGTGTGATGTGGTGCTAAGAAGAATGTATATTCTGTTGATTTGGGGTAGAGAGTTCTGTAGAAGTGTATTACATCTGCTTGATCCAGAGTTGAGTGCAAGTCCTGATTATCCTTGTTAATTTTCTGTCTCATTGATCTGTCTAATATTGACAGTGGGGTGTTAAAGTCTCCCACTATTATTGTGTGGGAGTCTAAGTCTCTTTGTAAGTCTCTAAGAACTTGCTTTGTGAATCCACGTGCTCCTGTATTGGGTGCATATACATTTAGGATAGTTAGCTCTTCTTGTTGCATTGTTACCTTTACCATTATGTAATGCCTGTCTTTGTCTTTTTTGATCTTTGTTGGTTTAGAGTGTGTTTGTCTGTTTTATCACAGAGTAGGATTGCAACCCCTAATTATTTTTGCTTTCCATTTGCTTGGTAAATATTCCTCCATCCCTTTATTTTGAGCCTGTGTGTGTCTTTGCACATGATATGGGTCTCCTGAATACAGCACACAAATGGGTCTTGACTCCTTATCCAATTGTCTTTTAACTGGGGCATTTAGCCCACTTACATTTAAGATTAACAATATTAATTAATATTGTGAATTTGATCCTGTCATGATGCTAGCTGGTATTTTGCCTGTTAGTTGGTGCAGTTTCTTCATAGTGTCAATCGTCTTTACATTTTGCTTTGTTTTTGCAGTGGCTGGTACCTGTTTTTCTTTTCCATGTTTAGTGCTTCCTTATAGAGCTCTTGTAAGGCAAGCTTAGTGGTGACAAAATCTCTCAGCATTTGCTTGTCGGTAAAGGATTTTATTTCTCCTTCACTTATGAAGCTTAGTTTGCCTGGATATGAAATCCTGGGTTGAAAATTCTTTTCTTTAAGGATGTTGAATATTGGCCCCCACTCTATTCTGGCTTGTAGGGTTTCTGCAGAGAGATTCACTGTTAGTCTGATGGGCTTCCCTCTGTGGGTAACCCGACCTTTCTCTCTGGCTGCCCTTAACATTTTTCCCTTCATTTTAACCTTTGAGAATCTGATGACTATGTGTCTCTTCTAAAGGAGTATCTTTGTGGTGTTCCCTGTATTTCCTGAATTTGAATGTTTGCCTGTCTTGATAAGTTGGGGAGGTTCTCCAGGATAATATCCTGAAGAGTGTTTTCCAACTTGGTTCCATTCTCTCCATCACTTTCAGGTACAACAATCAAATGTAGGTTTGGTCTTTTCACAGTCCCATATTTCTTGGAGGCTTTGTTCATTCCTTTCTTTTTTCCCTAATCTTGTCTTCATGCTTTATTTCATTAAGTTGATCTTCAGTCTCTGATCTCCTTTCTTCCACTTGATTGATTTGGCTATTGATACTTATGTATGCTTCATGAAGTTCTCGTGCTATTTTTCAGTTCAATCGGGTCATTTATGTTCTTCTCTAAACTGGTTATTCTAGCTGTGCAGCCATAGAAAAGGATGAGTTCATGTCCTTTGCAACAAACTAACACAGGAACAGAAACCAAACACTGCATGTTCTCACTCATAAGTGGGAGTTAAACAATGACAACACATGGACACAGGGAGGGGAATGTCAAACACTGGGGCCTGTCGGGGGTGGGGGCTGGTGGAAGGACAGCATTAGGAGAAATACCTAATGTAGATGACATGTTGATGGGTGCAGCAAACCACCATGGCACGTGTATACCTATGTAACAAACCTGCACGTTCTGCATGTGAATCCCAGAACTTAAAGTATAATTTAAAAAAAAATTAAAAATAAACAAACAAATAAATAAACAAAATTTAAAGAGCGAAAAAATAGATTGAATCTAAATGATGTGGTTGTGATTATTTAACATCTTTCTTCCTCTTAAATTTTTGCAATGACATGTATTATTTATATAAACAAATTTTTCAGTGGGCCAGTAAATTAATTTACTTGATTCATTAAAAATGTTTTTTTTTCCTAAAAATAATATAATCATTTAATGATACCAGGGTAATGACAAATTGAATAAATCTTTCAGCATATTTTTTCATAAGTTGTTCATGAGGTGAATTAATTCAGAGATCGATATCTTAGTTCTAGATCTGTTTCCATTTATTTAGCCCTCTAGGTGTCATACAAAACAATGAAAGTAAAATTGACAAAGATCCCACCTGGATGAGTGCTTTCCTAAACTTAATGCATTTACAAGTCACCTGAGGAGCTTATCAAAATGAAAAACTGATTTATTAGATCTGGGAATGGGCCTGAAATTCTACACTTCTTACAGCCAACCTTGACCCAGTGCTGTTGGCTTATGAACCACACTTTTATTACCATGTCACAAGGTAAAAATTCTTCTGAGATTCTACTCTGGATTTGGAGACAATGTATTTAGTTCTAAAGGAACAGGTGAAGGTTAACTGATAAATTTGACCAACAAATTATATCAAACATTCCTCTGGTAAGCTGAAAGTAGTCTAAATTTCACTATAATTCTATGCGCAGGAGATGGTGCTGTGTCCTGGATCACTGGACAGAGATGTCCAGTGATACCTCTTATGTATCACTTCTAAATAAGTGGCCTCAATTTTCTCTTTTATTCCATGCAGCTCAGTGACTAGTTTCACACAACTTCTTTTCATCTCCAGTGTGAATTATGGCAGCACTTTGCCACAGGAGGATTTTGTGCTCTTTGCTTCCATATTAAAGGATTGTCTGTTGTTACTGCAGTGTGAGCTTCTGAGGGTGACTGTTCTATACCATACTTATGAATCAACAGAGTTAATGCTCTAGAGGGTAAACTTTTTAGACAATGAGGAACGAAAGTCAGTAGACAAATAGTTTTCCCCTTCTGTCTTGTGGTCATGGATCCAGCCAAAAGTAACCCTAGTAGTGGGTCAAATTGAAGATGCATCCTGTATTGTATTCTCTTTCTTTCTTATGTCTCTCTTCCAACTCTTATTCCCACCTCTGGGCCCACAGTTGTCAATAAAAAGACTTGTAAACAAGGCTTTGCCTCTGTACTGCTTTCCGTTGAGCCCAGGCTAAGAGATTAAATGATTTAGTTTGTCCAGGATAAAAAGATTACTTATCTAGATTACTTCCCTACATGAACAGGGAAGATCAATATTTCTAAGGAAATCATGTCCAGATTAAAAAGTATTGCTTTATATAGTAAATCCCTTTAAACACATGCCACCTTTAGTTACTTACAAAATAAAAAAAATTGATTAGAATTACACTACTTCCTTAGACTTTTGGTTTTGGTGGCATTTTAAATTTAAAGCTCCTTACTACTTGTGACTCTTAACTGCCCTGACTTTGAGGTAAAATTTCTCTACCTAACGTCTTTAAACATTTTAGTTTGCATTTGCTTTGAGGTTTATTTTATATTTTCTGGCATCAAAGTATCCTGTTTTCTTATTATACCGAGTCCCATTAGCATTTCATTTTAATTTATTTGTTTGATAGTATTAACTTTCTTTTTTTTTTTGCATTGACTTGTTTTGATTGTAAATTTAGTCATACTATAGGTGTAATAAAAGAAACATACAAAAACAAAGAAGAAAAAATAACATTACTGAATAATGTTTATATCTAGTTAGGATACACTGATAGGCATCTCCTTTATATTGATACCTGCGCAAAATGAAACCTTTTATGTTTTCTTGTTAAGATAGCTAGAATCTTCTTTAGAGGTATTTCCTGCTCTTGTTTTATTCTTATATACTTCCATTACCCATGTATACAAATTATTTCCTAGATTGCCAGTTCCTTGTTAACAATTTTCCAGATGAGTAAGAAGTTTAGGCAGGTTTGAAGTTGCATCACCCTTTTCATGCAATTGGCTACCACCTTGTGATTTCCATGTCCTGCTGACACAAGATATTTCTTGCCATTAGTCTGTTTTTCCCCTTAGCTGTACATCAGACTTTGCATAAGTCATCTGTTTAAGTCTATAAAATAAAAATGTGAAATGTAGCATCTCAATAACTTTTCCCAGCTTTCATGAAGTAGCATCATTCATCATCCATAATGGCATCATTTTAAGTACTAAAGTGCAGCATATTCAAACAATGAACACATGAATAAAAACAGGACATGATTTATTTGAAAATAAACTCTATTAAAAGTATACAGTTAAAATGTTTAGCATAAACATTATGACCTTTGCATAATCATAATCTTTTACTGAAATAAGTAACTATGGGTACTAAACTAAATTTAATTTAGTTTACACATATATACTCACTCTTACTCTGAAATCTTATTCTGGACTTGGTTATATATTCTATCCTTAATGTTGACAATGGCACAAACCTAGGCATCAATAATTATCTTTAGCTACCCTATGTTTGTACAGGATATTTTAAAACTTTATCCATATTTACCTTCTAAGTGATTTAATTTGGGATCTGAACTTAGTTGCCTGATGACCGAGAAACTAATTTCTCATACCCTTAATATAATTATAGGATTGGTGATCTGAATTCCTCGTAACAGCTAGAAAGTCTCACCTAGAATTAGCATATTAACAAAATTCTCAATACAGGGAAATAACAAGAAAATTACGAAAAATCACAGAATTAGGGCATGTATTTTAGATATGTCAAAAGAAAATGAAGAGATGGGATGACATGAAAGAATAAGAAAGTATAGAACCATATATGTGGAAGTTTAAAAATAATATGTAGATAGAAAAAAAGGATAAAATTGATTATATAAGTGAAACAATATTTATTACAATTAAAATAATTGTAGTTGGAATAAGTTCTAGTTTGGAAAAATATAAGAGAAAGTTTAAATTATTTAGAGAATTCTCAAAGAACACAATTCAAATATCGAAGTGTTTAAAATATGTGAAAAATGTTAAAGGAAACAGAAAGCACATTTAACAGCTTGAGAAAACATCTAACAGGATTCCTAGAATGAGACACTAGAGGAAATTATGAAGAAACTGGCATTTGAAGGGATAATAAAAGGAGGTACTTTCTTACTGATAATTATTCAGGTGTGAAGAAAATAATGAATCCTCAGAAACAATGAGTTCTGAATACAAAGAGAAAACATAAAAGTAAATCCATATGTAGAGGGCAGGAAAATGTAGAATATTAAAAATGAAGATTTTTTAAATTTTTTGTTAAATTTTTTTATAAATTTAATTTTATATTTTAATAAGCTTGTTAAAAATACTGAAAAAAAAAATTGTGCTGTCCTCCAAAATGGATAATAGACTAACAGATGACTTGGTATTCGGGAAAATACAATACAAAATTGAAATATATCTTCAAAGTGCTGAAGGGAAACTGTGCTATACTATGTATCCCTACTCAGCTAAGCCATCGGAAAAACCTTATAGACATCGGCTAGACAAAGAGTCCATGGCAAAGAACCCAAAAGCAAATGCAACCAAAACAAAGATAAATAGATGGGATTTAATTGAACTAAAATGCTTCTGCATAGCAAAAGAAATAATCAGCAGAGAAAACAGACAACCCCCGGAGTGGCAGAAAATATTACCAACTATGCGATATCCAGATTCTGCAAGGAACTCAAACAAATCAGCAAGAAAAAAAAAATGCATCAAAAAGTGGGCTAAGCTCACACATGGGGGTAGCTTACTGCCTGGGGTACTCCCCTTGCCCATGCCTCTAGCTACAAAACAATTCAATTGTTGTTTTTGTTGTTGTTTCCCCAAATAAAATCTCAGCTAGCCCTGCCAATTGCCAAAAGAAAAAGTGGGCTAAGGACCTGAATAGACCATTTTCAAAAATATGTAAATGGCCAATAAACATGCTCAACATCACCTGTTATTAGAGAAATGCAAATCAAAACCACAGTTTGATACTGTGCAAGTATCCTGCAAGAATGGCCATGATAAAAAAAAATAACAGATGTTGGCATGAATGTGGTGAAAAGCGAACACTTGACACTGCTGGTGGGAATGTAAACCAGTACAACCACTATGGAAAGTAGTATGGATACTCCTCAAGGAACTAAAAGTATAACTACCATTTGACTCAGTAATCCCACTACTGGGTATCTACCCAGAGGAAGATAAGTCATTATATGAAAAGGGCACTTGCACACACATTTATAGCAGTACAATTTGCATTGCAAAAATATGGAACCAGCCTAAATGCCCATCAATAAATAAGTGGTTACATACATAAACATACATATACATATTATATTTACTAATTTTAAAAGGATGCATGGATTTAGTTCTTATTTTCTGAAGACGAAATTTGCTTTTAGGTGACACTATAATGTAAAAAAGACAGATATTCATAAATTTCTAAATTTGCTTTATTGTTTTAAATAGTTAAATATATATTTCAAAATTTTAAATATAAAAATACAAAAAATAGTAAAATTATGACCTTATAACCAATAAAATAATATTTAAGAGGCTTATAGAACAAAATAATTACACTCAACATTTATTCAGGAATAATAAACAAATAAATGCTTTCCTAGAAAACTAGAAAGAGATATGAATATGTTTAACCTGATAAAATATATCCAGAAACTGGTAATTAGTTCTTCCTATGGACATTTTTCTGTTAATGTGAGGAACAGAACAAGTATGCCCTCATAACTGCTTCCATTCAGCACAATACATTCAGATTGATCCAATGGTACAATACAAATAAATAAAATCCTAAGAATTGGAAATAAATAAATAACATTGCTTTTATTCAGAGATGGTATTTGTGATGATTTATACTGAGTGTCAACTTCATTGGATTGAAAGATACAAAGTATTGATCCTGGGTGTGTCTGTGAGGGGAAATTAGCATTGTAGTTAGTGGGCTGGGAAAGGCAGACCCATCCTTAATCTGGTTGGGCACAATCTAATCAGCTGCCAGCATGGCTAGATTTTAAGCAGGCAGAAAAATGTGAAAAGAGAGACTGGCCTAGTCTCCGGGCCTACATCTTTCTCCCATGCTGAATGCTTCCTGCCCTCGAACATTGGATTCCAAGTTCTTCAGTTTTGGAACTCGGACTGGCTCTCCTTGTTTCTCAGGCTGCGGATGGTGTATTGTGGGACCTTGTGATTGTGTGAGTTTAATACTTAATAAATTCCCCTTTACATATATATATATATATTCCATTCACTCTGTCCCTCTAGAAAACCCTGACTAACACAATATTACTACTGTATGTTGAAAAAATATCAGAGACTGTATAAATTGACTAACAATTTGTACTCAGTATGATTATTGCATTCTAGATCAAGATATTTAAAAAGCTCATATACAAATTTGAAAAATAACAGATTATGCCATCTACTCATATACTAGAAAACATACAAGCCATGAATGAATCCATTTAATTAAATATGATGTATGTTTATTTTAAAATATAATATTTTTAAGAACATAGAAGACCTGAGTAAATGCAGAATATATATATTTTTTCCATGAAAACAAAGTAGGATAAGATAATCAATCTTACACAAATTAATCTTTGAAGTTTTGCTATGCCAGCAGAATTTCACACAAAATTTGACATACTACTCTTAAAATTCACATAGAAAATTAAGGAATGGATGAAAGATAATACTGCTTTAAAGAAAATGTTGTGAATCATTTGTTAAAAAGAGATACTAAAAGGTCCTATAATACTATACTAAATTGAAGGCTGTAGTAACAGTGAAAGTATATAAAGAGTAGCCCAAAGAAAAGAATGGAGAGCAAAGAAACAGGCTCAACATGATAGAGGATTATGATATATTATTATGATTACAAATTGAAATAGAATGTTTAAATGAAATATACAATCAATGTTGCTTAGGAAATTCTTTATCACATGAAAAAAAATAAAAAAAACAAAACCTACCTTAATCCATTCACCCAAAAAAGTAACTGAGACAAGAAAATTTAAAAATATCATTATATTTTATTTTTGTTCTTGTTGCTGTTGTTATTGTTTTAGTTTGAACAGATCAGTGCCAAGTTGTATGAGTCCATTTTCACACTGCTGATGACGACATACCCGAGACTGGGCAATTTAACAAAGAAAGAGGGTTAATTAGACTTACAGTTCCAAATGGCTGAGGAAGCCTCACAATCATGGTGGAAGTCAAGGAGGAGCAAGTCGCATCTTACATGAATGACAGCAGACAAACTCTGGCTTATAAAGCCCTCAGATCTTGTGAGACTTATTCACTATCATGAGAAGAGCACAGGAAATACCTGTCCCCATGATTCAATTACTTCTCAATGAGTCATCCCACAACAAATGGGAATTCAATATAATATTTTGGTGGGCACAAAGCCAAACCATATCATTCCAACCATGGCCCCTCCCAAATCTCAAGCCCTCACATTTCAAAACCAATCATGAATTCCCAACAATCCTCCAAAGACTTAACTCATTTCAGCATTAACTCAATAGTTCACAGTCCAATGTCTCATCTGAGATCATGCAAATCCCTTCAGCCTATGAGCCTGTAAAATCAAAAGCAAGTTAATTACTTCCTAGATACAATGAAAGTACAGGCATTGGGTAAATACAGGCATTCTAAATGTGAGAAATTGGTCAAAACAAAGAGACTACAGGCCCCATGCAAGCCTGAAATCCGATGGGGCAATGAAATTTTAAAGCTCCAAAATGATTTCCTTTGACTCCATGTCTCACATCCAGGTCATACTGATGCAAGAGGTGGGTCCCATGGTCTGGGTAGCTCTGCCCCTGTGGCTTTGCAGGGTACAGACTCCCTCATGGCTGCTTTCCAGGGCTGGCATTGAGTGTCTGTGGCTTTTCTAGGCACACAGTGAACGCTGTCAGTGGATCCACCATTCTGAGATCTGGAGGATGGCGGCCCTCTTCTCACAGCTCCACTAGGCAATGCCCCAGTAGGGGCTCTGTGTGGGGGCTCCAATCCCACATTTCCCTTACACACTACCCTAGCAGATGTTCTCCATGAGTGTCCCAGCCCTGCAGCAAACTTCTGCCTGGACATCCAGGCATTTCCATACATCATCTGAAATCTAGGTGAAGGTTCCCAAACCCCAACTATTAATTTCTGTGCACTTGTAGGCTCAACACCACATGGAAGATGCCAAGGTTTGGGGCTTTCCTCCTCTTAAGCCATGGCCAGAGACATATGTTGGCCCCTTTTAGCCATGGTTGGAGTGACCAGGACACTGGGCACTGAGTCCCTAGGCTGCACACAGCATGGGGCCCCTGGGTCCAGGGCACAAAACCACTTTTTCCTCCTAGGCCTCCAGACCTGTGATGGGAGGGGTTGCTGTGAAGACCTCTGACATACCCTGGAGACATTTTTCTCATTGTCTTAGGGATTAATATTCAGTTCCTCATTACTTATGTTAATTTCAGCAGCTGGCTTGAATTTCATCTCAGAAAATGAGATTTTCTTTTCTATCACATTGTCAGGCTGGAAATTTTTCAAAACTTTTATTCTGTTTCCCTTTTGAAACTGAATGCCTTTGACAGCACCCATGCCACTTCTTGAATGCTTTGCTGCTTAGAAATTTCTTCCACCAGGTACCCTAAGTCATCTCTCTCAAGTTCGAAGTTCCACAAATCTCTAGGTCGGGGCAAAATGCCACCAGTATCTTTGCTAAAATGTAACAAGAGTCACCTTTGCCCCAGTTCTCAAAAACTTCCTCATCTCCATCAAAGATCACCTCAGCCAGGATTTCATTGTCCATATTATTATCAGGATGTTGGTCAAAGTCATACAACAAATCTCTAGGGAGATCCAAACTTTCCTACATTTTCCTGTCTTCTTATGAACCCTCCAAACTGTTCCAACCTCTGCATGTTATCCAGTTCCAAAGTCGCTTCCACATTTTTGGGTATCTACAGCAGTAACCCACTCATGGTACCAATTTACTGTACTAATTTGTTTTCACACTATTGAAAAAGACATACCTGAGACTGGGAATTTTACAAAGGAAAGAGGTTTAATGGGACTTACAATTCCACTTGGCTGGGGAGGCCTCACAATAATGGCAAAAGTCAAGGAGGAGCAAGTCACATCTTACATGGATGGCAGCAGGCTAAAAGAGAGCTTGTGCAGGCAAACTCCAGCTTATAAAGCCATTAGATCTCATGAGACTTATTCACTGTCATGAGAACAGCACGAGAAACACTTGCCCCCTTAATTCAATTACCTCCCACTCAGTCCCTCCCACAACTCGTGGGAATTCAATATGAGATTGGGGTGGGGACAAAGCCAAAACATATCACCAGTGAAGAAAACAAAATCTACACCAGGTAGTTTGATATATGGGATTTACTATGTCAACTGATTACAAAACAGATAGAAAAGGTAAAGGGAGATATTGGGGAGAAAGAGACAAGCCAGCTATTTATAACAGCAAAAGAAAAATCAGTGGAAGGAAATGTGAAGGAGTTGATGAAACCAGACACGAGAATTTTGAGTTGCCAACTGGAGAAGGAATTCCACTGGGCTGTCAGTGGGAAGTAGGACTGTGAAAGAAGCTGCATTAGGGATGCACCACAGGAGAAGGGGATGTGGCTATTGGATGGGCCATCCAAAGTAGAGAGAAAAGGGGGCATATAACATGTCACATCCATCTTATTCATTGTCCAATCTTCTCTTTATTTATATAAAAATGTATAGTAAAAACACTTGCCTGACATCACCAGAAGCTAGAAAATTCTGGGAAAAATATCAGCTGCTGCAAAGCAAAACTGCAGGAAAAAGATCACAGTGAATGTGACATCAAGAAGACACAAAAGGAAAATGTCAATATCAATTATATATTGGTTAGGAAGGATCCATAGACATATAAAAAAAAGACTAATGGAATATTTTCACACTTAACTATATATATAAATTTTATTGAGGTATAATATTCATAAACTAAAACTTTCTTAAAGATACAACCCATTACAAGCTATACAGTATTTATAGAACCATAAAAATTCCCCCCATTTTCCTTCCAGTGAAAATTTCCCAAAAATATAACCACTCTGACTTCTACTAACACAGAGTAGTCTTGCCTGTGTTTAAAATTAATATCATAATACAGTAGATTATGCTATTCTTATCTGAATTCTCTTGTAGATCATTGTAACTGTCAGATTCATTCATGTGTTGCAGTACTGTGGCAGCACATTCATATTCATTCTTTTGTAGTAATGCACAATATAAAAAGCACAAATTATTTCCTATAATGTTGAGAAATATTTGGGTAATTCACGTGTTCATTGTGAATAAACTATTGTTCTTTTACCATTTTAGTCATCATTTGTGATTTTCAAAAATTTTAATGTTTAAATAATCAAATATTTTAGTACGTCAATGTTTTTGTTAACTGCTTAATAAATATTTGTCTTCTTGAAAATTGAAGAGATATTCTTCTCCATTTTCTTCTCAAAACTTTATCATTGTACTCTGAACATTTTGGTCTACTATTCATTTTAAATTGATAACTCTGTGTAGTATAAGGTAGTAATTTAGATAATTTTTTCCCAAAGTAGGAATCTAATTTAAGCATTTTTTAAAGCATTTACTCACCACTAATTTCAGGAGCAAATCTGTCATAATCAGGTGATACTATTTGTGTGGTATGATTGTGTTTCTAGATTCTCCACTAAAGTTTATTGATATTTATACTTGTTTCTATCAATAGCATTTAAAAATTTTACTGTTATTTTTCATGAATTGATATCTGGTACTATATTCTGCAACATTGTTATCCTTCAAAACTGCTTTCAATTTTTAACTCCCTTGCATTTTTGTTGTATCATCTTATCAATAACCACCAAAAGGAAAAAAAAATCAGTTAAGATTTTAATGGAGTTTTGTTGAATCTTTATGTCAATATAAAAAAAAGAAATATTTAGACATTAGCATTTATATATAAGATGATGCATATGGAGATATCAAAATCTATATCTCATATGTGCCTATGAATAGATGAATGCATGGGGAGTTAATATGTATTAAAAAATAGACACAAAATTGATTCATTAAACATTATAAACATAGATTAACATCTATCATGAGGCTGAGCAAGACAAAAGAAAATTTAAAATATAAACATAATATGAAGGAGTCTTTGAATTTTAAAAATTAGGCGAAATGAACGCATTCCCAAAAAATACAACTTACCAAAGCTTACTAAAGGAAAAATGGAAAATTCCTGTCTGTCATCTATCACAGAATGACTGTGTAATTAAAAATAAGTCTACAAAAAAAACCCAGAGGTTTGGAAACCTCCACCAATATATATTTTCAAATGTTCATGAAAAAAATAGTAACAATTTTATGCAATCTCTTCGAAGAATAGAACAGTAAAAATTTCACAACTCACCTCATGATGCCAGCATACTTTGCCACCAAAACTTGACAAGATGTGACCACAAAAAAATCATAGTTCTATTTTTTCATCAACATAGTGGATAAATTATTGCCGTAATTTTATGAAATTTATCCAGATATATGTACGTATGTATAACAAATTAAATTTAATATATGCAAGTTTATTTAATATTTACAATTAATGGATATAGTCTACTATATTAATAGAGTGTATTCATTCATTCTCATACTGCTAATAAAGACATATCTGAGACTGGGTAATTTATGAAGGAAAGAGGTTGAATTGACTCATGGTTCAGCATGGCTGGTGAAGTCTCAGGAAACTTGCAATTACAGTGGAAGGCACCTCTTAAACTGGCAGGAGGAGAGAGAAGAGTAAGAGCCTAGCAAATAGGGAAGCCCCTTAGGAAACCATCAGACCTCGTGAGAGGTTAGTCACCATCAGGAGAATAGCACGGGGGAAACCGCCCCATGATTGAATTACCTCCACCAGATCCCTCTCAAAACATGTGGAGATTATGGGAACGACAATTCAAGAGGAGATTTGGGTGGGAACACAGCCAAACTGATTTCGAACGGGAGCCACGGAAAAACTGGGTAGAAGAGGGTGATTTCCCAGCAAAGGTCCCTCAAGTCGGGATACCCATGGTCCTAAATGAAGACAGGCATTCCTGTTTTCATGCCCGAAATGTTGCCTTTTGGCCTACCACGCCCCCTCTCCTGTACCCATGTGAACCCTAACCCCAGGCTCCAGACAAAGGCGAGGAGGCTAGGAGATGCAGAGACAAACAGATGGACAGCAGAACGACGCCACAGGGAAAGAGAAAAGAGGAGGAACACGTCTGAACAGAGAAAGGAGTTTGGCTGGGGTGGTCAGAGAGGAGTTCTGCCACTGGATGGCCAGGATCCAGCGGGGACGATCATCTTCCCACTCCATCCCCTCCCTTCTGGCTCCCCATCCATCCTGCTGAGAGCCACCTCCACCACTCAGTAAAACTCCTGCATTCATCCTTCTAGTCCATGTGTGAGCCGATTTTTCTGGGACACTGAACAAGGGCTTGGGATACAGAAAGCGGACACACTGACCCTCTGCCCTTGCAGAAAGACAGAAGGTCCACAGGTTTAACACAAGCTGGTTAACACTCAAGCCGTCCACGGAGGGCAAGGCTAAAAGGGCACCCTGTAACAAATGCCAGCTTGGGCTCCTTACCTGTCTGAGGCGTCCCCTAAGGAGTTTGAGCAGCAGCGGTGACAGAACAGGCAAGACACACCCACATCGCATTTCCTGTGAGGGGAATCAGGGAAATCTCTAGTTTCAAAACTATATCACAGAGTCAATAAAAAGACATGTGACATATCAATATATTTAAAAACTGTAATGTTTATTCACAATAAATGCACAAAAAACAGGAAAGAAAATGACTTTCTTGGTCAGATGAAGTGTTTCCTCAATACGCCAGCAGTCAACATTATAGTTAATAATAATATTGTAAGCTTTGACCCTGTTAGTTCAAGGACATAGTGAAGACTTAACATTTCTGAGTTATAATAAACATCGTATTAAATGTTCCAACCAGTTCAATAAGAAGTGAATAGAAATAAAAGGCAAACATTTTTGGAAAGAACACAAAATTTTCATTGTTTGCAGACTCTTAGTTTTCTACCAAGAAAATGTAAAAGAAAGCACTAATTATCATAGATTTAATAAGTGAATTTGTTAAAAGTCTTTGGATACAAGACAATTATATAAAGTCAATTTTGTACCTAGTAACAAGCAATAAAATTTAGAAAGTTTAATTTAAATTGTACCAATTTAAATAGCATTAAATAAGTTTAAGAAAACAGTAAAAAACAGAAAAAGTTGTACAAGTCTTCTCAGAAAACTGGAATTATTACTTTTGTACATATTCATTATACTGATTTTTAAATACTGTCTATGATAACTCTAAAATATGGATCACCTTATGGTCTCTTCTTTACTTGAATTGAAAGGAAGAAGTCCTTCTCAGATATAAAGCACAAGTCTCAAAAATTAAAAGATTTTTCTAAGAAATTCCAACATAAAATGGGTAGGGAGAAAATGTTAAAACCTTTTGATATAAAGCAAAACAAACAAAGTAGATCATTATCAATAAGATAAAAGTTTACATTGGCAGCATACTTCTTATCAAAAACCCTGGCTGCCCGTAGAAACACAAGCTAAACTTTCAACATCTTTATTACACATACAATTCTATTTGTAGCAAAAATGCACATGCAATACATGTCTGCATGCATGTTTGTGTATGTGTGTGAGATAGAGAGAGAAAGAGAGGGAGACAGAGAAAGAAAAACAGATTAGCATATTATCCAAAGTTTTGTGGATCCAGTCAAATTTGGACTTGTCAAAATTAAACACATACTTTCTAAGACACAGAAACACACACATTAAATAACAGTGCATAAAGATGGAAATTTTAGTTGTTAATATATTTGTTTAACAAAATTTAAACACATCATAATATTCTATGTTGATAAGGGTGAGTTGAAATCAGGAAATCCCAACTTGAGAAGCATTTGAGAAACACAAATTGTTAAATATATATTTATAAATATAAATAAATATATATAATTTTATATATGTAAAATAAATATATACATATTTGATCATACCTTTCTTTTACCCAAATTCCATTTGCTTAGAAATTTATTTTATTGAAATAGTCATACATTCCAATAATTTGATCAACTCTCTTTATTCATAGCTATCCATCAAAAACATGCCTTCCATATTTGATTCAATGGTGAAAATACAGACATGGTTTTGGATGGTGTATTGTATATATTTTACTAACAAGTACAGGGAGAATAAAAGCAAATCTTTAATATTAAGTAGTAGTAAATAAGAAGAAACTAATCTAACTAGGAAGTAGTAGAGATTTAACTAAAGCAACAATCTGAAGTGGAGACCTAAATTAAAGAGTCATTTTGGCCATGTAACAATAGCATGTTAACATGTGGTGACAGGGGGTGGGAGAAAGAAGGCATGGGTGACTTATTTCAGGCCCAGAAGAAGCAGGGTGGCTGGGTGTGAAGGGCTGAGGGAGAGAATGAAATGGTTTGGCTGTGTCCCCACAGAAATCTCATCTTGAATTGTAGCTCCTATAATTCCCATGTGTTGTGGGGGAAACCTGGTGGGAGATTATTGAATCATGGGGAAGGTTTGCCCCACATTATTCTCATGGGATTGAATAAGTCTCACCCAATCTGATAGTTTTATAAGGGGTTTCCCCTTTCACTTGGCTCTCATTCTCTCTTGCCTGCTGCCAAGTAAGACGTGCCTTTGGCCTTCTGCCATGATTGTGAGGCCTCCCCAGCCACGTGGAACATGAACATGAGTCCATTAAACCTCTGCCTTTCTTTCTCTTCCTTCCTTCCTTCCCTCCTTCCCTCCCTGCCTCCTTCCTTCCTTCCTTCCTTCCTTCCTTCCTTCCCTCCTTTCCTTTCTTCTTTTTTTTTTTTCTTTTTTGAGATGGAGTCTTGCTCTGTCACCTAAGCTGGAGTGCAGTGGCCCGATCTTGGCTCACTGCAAGCTCTGCCTCCTGGGTTCAAGTGATTTTCCTCCCTCAGCCTCCCGAGTAGCTGGGACCACAGGCACCTGCCATCACGCCAGGCTAATTATTTGTATTTTTAGTAGAGATGGGTTTCACCGTGTTAGCCAGGAAAGTCTCCATCTCCTGACCTCGTGATCCGCCCGTCTCGTCCTCCTAAAGTGCTGGGATGACAGGCGTGAGCCACCGCGCCCGGCTTAAACCTCTTTTTCTTTAAAAATTACCCTGTCTCGGGTATATCTTTAGAAGCAGGGTGAAAACAGGCTAATACAGAGAATAATGGAAGCTGATGCTGGACAGCAGTCATGGCAAGGAGAGCAATGCATGGTCACCGTAACAAGAAAGGGCTCTATTAGTTTTTAGGGCTGCTACAGCAAAATCCCACAAACTAGCTAGCTTGCATAAGCAGAAATTAATTCTTTCACGGTTCTATGTGCTAGATTTCTGAAATCAGGCTGCTTGCAGGGTTTGTTTCTACTGGAAATTTTGAGGAAAATCTATTCTTCGCCCTGCCCTTAGCTTCTGGAGATTGCAGTCACTCCTTGGCACCTAGATGCAAGGCTCAAAATTCTGTCTCTTTCTTCACATGACCTCTGTGTGTGTCCCTCTGTGCCTCTCTTTCCAAATTTATCTCTTAGAAGGACATCAGTCATTGGATTAAGACACATATTGCACATAACCAATACATGATTACAACTATACAAACTCAAATTCCAATATACCCTTTTGGGAGATGACATTCAATGGGAGATCCTGTGTGAGTTTTAAGTCAGAAAGTAATTTTCAAATATTTATATTATTTATTTAGAGCTGAATTGTATTGAGTTGGAATAGAAAAGCAAGACTGAAAGAAAAAAGGCCAACTGGATTACTTCTGAGGTAAATGATAGAACTGGAGAAAACAAAATAAGGTAAATAAGTAGAAGTATAGAAAAGAAGAAGAAATATATATTTTGAGATGAAATTCAAATGAATTTCTTTAAGGAGATTAAGAGAGTATGGAAATTAAGGAATAATAACATGTATCTATGTATATATAACTATATTGTTGACTGTACAGTCTTTAGCATAATGTGATTACTACTAATATAGATGTCTATCCACAGAAGAAAAAATTTATTAGTATACAGTCCAATGGTGTACTAATACTGTGCACTCTCTAAAAAGAACAAAATGTCCTACAGGTAATGGCATAAACATAGCATATCTTCCATATTAGTTACTAGTTGATGAAAGAAAAATAAAATGGACATGAAATATAATATTCATATACATTTATATAATCTTATATACATGTGTTTTTTAAATAATGGAAATCATTAGAAAATCTTAACAATGCTTTCTTTTGAGTATGGACCAGGAACTGGATTAAGGAGAAAAAAGAGAAGCCTTTGAAATTTCTATTTACATATTTCTTTATTTTATTGGCATGTCAAATGATGTATAAGTATATTATGCTTGGAATAACAAACAGATGCTGCTTTTGTTATTTTTATAACATGATCATTTACCCAACTTTATGGTTTAACTCCAAAGGGTTCAATTCAGTATATTTCTTAATTCAATAAAATTATAATATGTGATTCATTTTACTTGATTTAACAAATAAAAATGTAAATACATTGTAATTCATTTTTGATAAACCATTTCACAAAAGTGTGGGGAAATTAATTTGGGAACTACTCTCCTCATTGAAAAATATCTCATTTGCTAAAATAAGACAGTAAAACAGTACAGTTTAAATATTTATAAAAATTGGAAAGTTTGGCAAAAGAGAGGAGTACACACCTGTGACTACTGAGTTACTGTGAAAGTTCTATTTCCTGATACAAAATTGTCTAAAGCACTTGGCTTTTGTTCAGGCACATCCAAAGAACAAAACCAGCCAAGTTTTATATAATGAACATCTAGTTCCCTAGAGCCTTGTATCAGAAAACCTACACAACTTTTTGAATTTTCTAGTTAAATTTGCAGTAAAGTTTTTCAATGTTTTTGGGTATATAACCCTCAAATTCTGAGTGCTACAACATTCAATTCTGAACACTATGACCATTGCTATTAACTCTTGATTCCCAGAAATATTTACGTAAATCTATAAACATTACAAAGACTCTAACGTGGTTTCCTCCCTTCAGTTGTCTTTGAAGTTCAGATAAGAACTGTCTTGTAATAGCTTTTATTATTTTGAAGTATACTCATGTAACCAGCAATATGAGGTATGACATTTAGTATGAGTGAGAGTTAATATATATGGTGGTTTAATTTACTTAATATATTGCATTGGGGTTAAACTTTATTGTGTCAAAATCAGCTCCTTTCTTACATGCGGTGTCAAATTCTGTCTGATGTTTGTCTATCTAGCTCTCTATCCTATCTAATACGTACCTTACTTGACTAGATCCTTTATAGGTACCAATAATTATATTTTTTAAGAAAATTTTAAATTCACTGAAAAGAGTTGAAAGAAGGACAAAAGCAGAAAGGGAGAAATATATTATTTTACACTGAGGGCATATTTTGAAATGCTTCAGTTACTATGCAGCAGGAAGGTATAATAACAGCTGTAACTTCCTTGACTGGTGAAATGTCACTCCATAATACAAGTTTATTTACTTTTCAATTATTAATTGAAAAATCTTATCATTATTTCATCCTATTACTGATGAAACCAATTACTAAACCTATTACTAAAACCAATACTAATCTAACATCAAACTGATGGTGAATTCTATAACCTTATTTGTGGATCCAAATCTTAACCTTTTAAAATTCTGTTTTGCATTATGACCACTTCCTTTCCCCTTATACCCGTGACAATCATGGAAATTTTTTCATTTCTAGGCCTATGACAGGAAACATAAATTTTATCAAATACGAATGTCCAAAAATAATTAGAAAGTTTCATGTTACTGATCTCAGTGATGATTACATGGCTGTTATCACGTTGTGAAAAATTTCTGCTGAAATATATTTATGATTTAAGCTTTGTTTTTCATAAATGGTGTATACCAATAAAATCTTTACAGAAAATTATCATCCAATTAAATACCTTATGAAATTAGAAAATCACACAAGACTAATGGACTAAGATTTAAGGGTGAAAACCACAGGAAGTCTTGATGATTTGAAGCTTTCTTTTCCCTATTGTATTTGTCATCTGGGATACTGAGAATTGAGACTTAGCCAAGGCAGTTGGTCAATGCTGGAACAGAAGAATGAGCAGAGTATACGGCTTTCTGTCTTCCAAAAATTCACTAATATTTTTCTCTAGATAGGAAACCTTTTTATCTTTACAACTTTCTTGTGAATTTATTGTCTTGATATATCATTCTTGATACTTCAATGATGTTTCTAGATCATTGTAATTGCTGCGTATCTACTAAGTTTTATATTTCTTTAGGTTCATTTGTATTTTATTCTTGAAAATTTTCTATTAGAATTGTGTATTTTACTCCTTAGTGTGCTTTCTTTCATGGAAGGCGTTCTCTAGTTCTTTAGCTTTTTATCTTTCGTTGCCTTTTCATTTTACCCACTTACCAATTTCTATGCTTATTTTTCTTGCTGGTTATTATGTTAACGCAATTTAATTACACAAATTATACTCTAATACTTTATCATTTGTAACAAACTGAATACTTTTCCACCATAAAATCACACTTTTTCTTATGATTCATAGTGTGTCTAACAAATGGCATAATGTGAAGACAAACATTCCCCTAAGTCCTTTTGGGTCTTTAAAATAATTTATATAAATAGTCATATCATTATAGAAAATATGACATCTGATTTTTTCAAAGTCTTCAAATATCTTCTTATATTTTACTTTTCTCATTTTTATACTTGATTCTACATGAGTTATTGGAAATTACCAAATATTTTGTGTACTGCAAGTTCATCATCTGGGATTGAAACAAATTTTGGGGCTTATAAACATACTGTTTACAAGACTGTGTGTGTTTGCATGTGTGCACATGTGTGTGTGCATGCTTGTATGTGAGTGTGTGTTTAAGCCTCATTTTCATCTGCAAGTACAGAAACATTTTTCAGTGAGAGCTTTAAAGTGTTTTTCTGCATATAATACACAAAAATGTTTTTCTTCTTACTTGGTAATTTATAGTATTGCTAGTATTTCTGTCTAAGGGGAGGATGGAGAATAAACATAGAATCATCAGTGTGTTCTACATGATTGTATTGCTGGTATATCTACCCTATAAAAATGAGAGATAAATGTAGCTTCTGACTCTGAGTGTGCAGAGTTCAGAATGACATTTCTATTAAAATGTCTTCAAAATTGAACAAAATATTGGAAACATTTTTCTTATATCAGACAATAGGCAGTGTAA
Source organism: Macaca thibetana thibetana (assembly GCF_024542745.1). Classification (NCBI taxonomy): domain Eukaryota; kingdom Metazoa; phylum Chordata; class Mammalia; order Primates; family Cercopithecidae; genus Macaca; species Macaca thibetana. Next base: position 164,034,637 of record NC_065583.1, on the reverse strand, counting down.
GGCTATGATTCTTAAGAGACAGGAAGCTAACAAAGTAAGCTCAACATTTTCCCCAGACGTTTTGGCCAAGGACAGTTCTACACAGTGGCTAAAGGAGGAGAGACTGGAATCAAAACTGGCAATCTTGCTGAGTGGAGCAGACAGCGCACAAAGTTAAGGGAAAAGAAGAAAATGCGGAGAAGAAGTGTTCCAAAAATCCTCATAAGTTTGGCCTTGAGCCTTTGGCATGCATAGAGTGAAATTCTACAAGGGAGAACTAAGAAAGTGTTCCTGGAAAATAATTATGAAGGAGCTATAATTCAGACAATTCCCAGGGCTCATGGATGGCAACAGACCTTTGCACCCTCACTAGCTAGAGAATAGAAGATGGGTTAAATACAAGCAGTATTGAGTAGAGACCACTATGCTTGCAAAAATAAACTAATATAAAATAAAATATTATTATCTCTTAAAAAATAAGACATTTAAAATTTGTTGTCTTTCCTATGACCTTTGGCAGATTTTGAAATTACTGTGCCATTTTTCATAAAGTTGGATAAATATTTATTATTGAGAACATTTTCCAAAAAGAATTTTTATTTCTGGAATTCCAAAACTATTAATACACAAATTTTTGTGCAACTGTACATTTTAAAGCCATATTTTTTTCTTCAACTTTAATTTAAAACAAGTTTACTTTTAAAATTCTTGGCTGGCCATGGTGAATCACGAATGTAATCTCAGCACTTTGAAATGCCGAGGTGAGAGTATTGCTTGAGCTCAGGAGTTCATGACCAGCCTGGGCAACAGGGTGAGACCTCATCTCTTACAAAAATTAAAAAATAAAATAAAATTATAGTATGTGGCTTCAATATGTTCACTTTAATTACATTGAGTAAGAGGTGAGAATATGCCCACATTTACGCTTCTTTCTTTAAAAGTTTCCCTTTCTAAATAACCACACAAGAGACCATTTTCTCCACATGTTAACATGCTGTAAGATATAAGTCTAGACTGTTATAGTCTAAATTGCATTTGTATATTCTCTCTCTGAAAGTATTGACTGATTTCTGTTTTAAAATTATGATCATTATAATTATCACATGTCATGTATTATCACCAAATTCATTTGATGATAATCATTCTTTTTAAATAGTTAAACCATTCGTTTAGTCATAATTTGAAAAAGATACTTGAACACACATGTTTACAGCAGCACAATTCACAATAGCAAAATCATAGAACCAACTCCGATGCCCACTGACCAATGAGTGGATAAAGAAACTGTGATTATATATATATATATATATAAAATGGATATATATATATAATGGATATATATATATATAATGGATATATATATATGATGGAATACTACTCAGTCATAAAAAGGTATGAATTAACAGCATTTGCAATGGATTAGAGACTATTATTCTAAGTGAAATAACTCAGTAATGGAAAATCAAACATTGTATGTTCTCACTAATATATGGGACCTAAGGTATGAGGACCCAAAGGCATAAGAATGACACAATATATTTTGGGAAGAGTAGGGGGGGATGAGGGATAAAAGACAACAAGTATGGTTCAGTGTATACTGATCAAGTGATGGGTGCACCAGGATCTCACAAATCTCCACTAAAGAAGTTACTCATGTAGCCAAATATCACCTTAAGGAAAAATAAAATTTAAAAAAGAATTTAATACACCAAGTAAACCCAGGAAAAAAAGGTAATAGTATTTTTTTTTCTGGGAGAAAAAAACAAAAAAACACTCTTTTAAAATAGCTAAGCCAGTCTTCTTAAATAGTTGTTACATTGTGAGACAGAAGTGATGAAGAATGATAGCATATCTCGTTCTGTGCACATTTGCAAAGTTATTGCTTTTGATCCTAAGGATGATACAATGCTTTTATCTTTAGTTTTTTTTCTGATTATGCTGAGATGTGTGCATTTGTTATTTTTCATGTTAATTTGAAAAAAGCTTTAATTTTCCCATAGTGAGGGTGAAATTATAACAAACACTCATGTATACTCTACCTAAAATTAAAAATAATATTAAAATTTAACATATTTAACTAAATCTGTTTTCTTTAATAAAAATTGCAAATTTTACAGACACAGTCAAAATACTTTAAAAAATTCTTCCGACATTCTGTTCCACTCCCTTTCACACTCTCCCAAGCATCATTCTTCTTTACTTAGGATGTTTATTTCTAAATGTTGTTAATTTTAAATGCTATTCCTTATATATTCATTAATAATAGATGTGTATATCTTATATACAAGTGTTTTTATTAACTTTATATTGAAACTGTGGTATTTAAAGTATAATCTGGTGACTTGTTTCTTGATCAACACTTGACTTTGAAATGTATCTATATAAAATTGCCAGTTCATTAATTTCAACTGTTCTATGACATTAATGATAATGCGATTTATTCATTCATTCTCCTAGAGATAGCTATTTTTGTTATTTCTGAATTCTACTACAAAAGAGTGCTGCAATAAAAATCTTTGAACAAGTCCTAATGCCATTAAACTGGAGTTGAATTGTTCAATCGTTGGATGTCAAAATTTAATTAGATTGTATATTGCTCAATTACTTTCAAATTATGTACACCAAGTCATGCTTACTCTGGCAAAATAAGAATATTTTCATTAATATATCATTCAACTTGAAATTGCCCAGCTTTTCCTTCTCATTTCCCCCCAAATGAGTTGAATTAATACTGTCTAAAAATACATATTCATTTGCTTACCTGTTAGTATTTGTTCCATATATTAAATAGTTTTGCTAATATATGAACATATATGTATTACCATGTCTTGTGAATTAGTACTTTTATCTTTTTGAAATGTTTGTTTTCATTTCTGCCAGCCGTTCTAATCTGGGTATTTATTTTGACTGGATTTTGATGTAACCACTAACATCTTTTTATGTTCAATACTTTTTCACCATTTTACTTTCAATGTCCTTATTTTTAAAATATATCTTCTGTAGTTAGTTTACAGGTGGTCTTGTTTTGTAAATCAAGTGACAATCTCTGTTTCATAATTGACATATTTAATCCATATTTAGTTAATTTAATTGTTGTTATTTTGAGACTTAATATCCAGTTTTACTATTTTGTCCCATTTATTTTTGGTTTGTTTTAGATGTCTTGCCTTCTCTTAGATTGATTGACAGTTTTAGTATTTAATTACATTTCTTTTATTGGCTAAATTTCTTTAATGTTTGTTTTTATTTTAGCAATTTCTCTGGGAATATAAAAATCATCTTTAAAATTAATTTAGAGTTAATAGTGCTACTTTATGCAGTAGGTAAAAACATTTCACTAGCACAATTTCATTTGCAGGCACCTAACCTTCTGTGATAGTATTGTCTTATATTGTTACATTTATGAGACACAATCTCCACCGTAAAGGACTATTTTCTATTCATTGTGTCATCTTGTAAATAAACAGCTGAATAAACAGATATTTTTGAACTACTTTCGCTAGCCAAGATAAAGTAATAGGGGCCAGAATTTCCCTTCCAATAGAAATAAACAAACAAAAGTTTGAATAACAGAAATGTCAACTGTTTTCAACATCCACAAGACATCAGGCATTGAGGGGCAGTGATTCCTGATAGATGGAGAACAAACAAGACTAATCTGAAAGGGCTTCTTCAACTTATTGCCTTTGAGCAAGTTTCCAGACTGCAGCATTGGGAAGAGAACTTGGAGAGAGCCCTGAAGACTCCTGGGTTGAGGCGACGGAGCTAAGATTCCAGGAAGACCATGGCAATTAGATCTAGAATAGAGTATCACATAACTTTTGGGATATACTGTCTCCCCTCCCATGGGCATTTGAAAGATTGCTGATTGATATATTCATGTGATAAAAGCATGTGGAAGAATAAAAGGTAACAACACCTTGGGCTATACAGGATATGGAATACTTCTTGTTTCCAATATCAAGGCTAGAAAACCTCTTAAATTATGTACCATTGGTAGAATATTTAGAAGATTCTGACTGCAGTTGTGAGCAACAAGTAAGCCTTAGATGAAGCACAGATCAAATCATACCTAAAAATGTTAAAAGCAAAATGAACAGTGATCAAGTAACTTAACTTCATGCCAGAAATAAGCAAAACTATCTATCATTTATCTATCATCTATCTATCTATCTATGTATCTATCTATCATATCTGTCTACACACACATATATATGCACACAAACATATTTATTACTCAACAAGATAAAATGCACCACCTGTGACAACCAATCAAACTTTACAAGGCAGGCAAAGAAAAAGGAAAATATGATCCATGCCAATGAATCAATAACAATCTGTCGAAACAGTCCTCCAAATGACACAGATGTGAGAAGTGGAAAACAAGGAATTTAAAAGTTATTATAATTCATTATTTATGTCCTCAAATTAAATAGAGGCATTTTCATTAGAAATAAATAAGAATAAAACTAAGAAAAAAATGACAATATTTGAAATAAATAAACTGGATAGGGCAAATGCACATTCAACATTGCAGAAAAGAAAAAGGATTAATGAATATGAACACATAGCAGAAGCCAAGGGGAAACAATACAAAACAAAAAACTAGAGAATCAGGGGAAAATATTATTAAATATAATGAAAAATAATTGGCTTACCCAAAGGGAGAATAAGAAAAAACAATTAGAGAAGTGACAACTGCAAATTCCCCCGATTTGAAGAGTATTGTAAATGGTTAGATTCAAGCAGTTCAATGAACCCTAAGCACAGAAGGAGGAGGAAGGGGAGGAGGAGGAAAGTGAAAAGGACAGGGTGACAATTACACCAAGGGGGATGATATGATTTTGCAAATCCAGTGTTAAAAAAAATCTTAAAGAAAATCAATGATAGAAGACACATTTGTAACATACTGTGAAATAAAAACAGGAACGTTAGCAGATGATGCATCAAAAGCAATGGAAGGGAGAGCAGCACTTTCCACTCATAGAAAACAAGAAAAAAAAAGTCTATTTTAGATATCTGTATCCAGGAAATATTATCTTTTGAAATAAGGACCAAATAAAAGACTTGTTCAGATTTACAAAACTTTGTTCTGATGAAAACAAAAAGGAGTCATCACCTGCAGACCCACAGTACAGGAAATGTTGAAGGAAACTCTTCAAATGGAAGGCAAATGATATAAGATGAATTCAGATTTCCATAAATAAATGAAGAGCACAGGAAAAGAGAACAATGTAGATACCTGCATAAGAATGTTTTCCAAACAATTAACTATTTTTATGACTCACTTTTTAAGCAAAAGTAATATTATTTATTAACTATATTCATTATAGCCTTAGAAAAACAAGACCTATAAATGCAAACATAGATATACACAACTTAGTACAGTAGCTATTTGTAAAGAGATACCTCACTTTGCAATATATACTAAAAATTCCTTTAAATAAATTATTTCATTTTATTATTACCTTTAATACTTTTCTACAAATAAGAATGCCTAAAGGTTAGAATCTCAGAATAGTAATCTCTCTTGCTATCAGTAATATGTGGTCTGCTAAATTATCCTTAAAGTCAAAGTTAAAAATATAGGTTTTGTAAATTTTTGCTAAACACTATTCAGTAATTTAACTCATTTGCCAAAAAATTACGTTTATAGTTATCTTTGATTTTACTGTAGAGTGTTTATTTTTTAAAACTTTTTTTTAGGTTCAGGGGTATATGTGCAGGTGTGTTATATAGGTAAACTCGTGCATGGGGGTTTGTTCTACAGATTATTTTGTCACCCTGGTACTAAGCCTAGTACCCAATAGTTAATTTTTCGGATCCCCTCTCTCCTCCCACACTCTACTCTCAAGCACGTCCCATTGTCTGTTATTCCCCTCTTTGTGGCCATCTGTTATTATTTAGCTCTCACTTGTAAGTGAGAATGTGCAGTATTTGGTTTTCTGTTCCTCAGTTAGTTTGCTAAGAATAATGTTCTCCAGCTCGATCCATGTTGCTTTAAAGGACATGGTCTTTTTCCTTTTTGTGACTGCATAGTATTCCATGGTATATATGTACCACATTTTCTTTATCCAGTGTACCATTGATGGGATTTAGGTTGACTCCATATCTTTGCTATTGTTAATAGTGCTGCTGATCATTAGAGAAATGCAAATGAAAACCACAATGAGATACCATCTCACACCAGTTAGAATGGCTATTATTAAAAAGTCAAAAAACAACAGTTGCTGGTGAGGCTGCAGAGAAACATTTATGTAGGAACATTGATGCTGGTGAGGCTGCAGGAACATTTATGCACTGTTGGTTGGAATGTAAATTAAATAAACTATTGTGGAAAGTAGTGTGACTATTCCTCAGATAAGCATTCTTACTTGTAGAAAAGATCTAGAAGCAGAAATAGCTTGACTCAATAATCCCATTATTGAGTATATAATCAAAGGAATATAAATCATTCTGTCACAAAGATACATGCATGTGTATGTTCACTGCAACAATGTAAGGCATTTTAATTTTCATTCTGGCTTCTTTCTTGATCTCCTCTATATTAAGTCATTTTTTCCTTCACTAATTAAAAGTTTCATAAGTCAAATGTATTAACAATGATTTGCAATTTTTTTATTTGAAGCACACATTGCCCATATTTCTCATACTTATTCTTTTCTCAAGACTATCACTAACATTATTTTTCCTAAAATGAATCTTTTACATCACTTTTCCCCATCAAAAGTTTTTGGAGTCTTTTTCTAAGAAAGTATTACAATCTGGTCCCAACTCAATGAGTTGTCATACAAAGTGCATTGAGTGAATCTAACCACAATAGGTGCTTAATACATTCACTTAAATGACTTTATTCCCTGTCACTCCACCTCATACGTCATTTATTCCAAACATGGTGAGCTCTTCATAATTATTTGAATATAACTCAAGATCATCCCTTTTAACAGTTTCATGCTTTTTCACCTATTATTTTCTGTCTTCATTCCTACTTTGATCTTTTTAATAGCATCAGAGGAAGTGTTCATGGCTTTCCTAATTAGGAGTAGTTACCACCATCTCTGGACTCCCTAGTCCTTTGCTTGAACAACACCAAAACTGTGGTTTAATGGACCTTGCTAGTTGCATATTTTCAACCCTAAAATCATTGTATGTGCTTAGGAATAAGTCATTTCTGAAATTATGGCATGAGAATAACAAATAATATTATTTACAGAACTCAGTAGATCCTGGTTAGCCTTTAGAAGTGATCCCAGTGGGCTTATTTATAAAATATATTTTTATCCATTAAATATTGACATCCCTACATCTGGCATTGCAAACTATTCAACTGCAAAAGAAATATGGTCCTGTCGGTGAAAACAGAAAATGATTTTAAGATGTAATTTTTATAGATTTTGGTAGACTAAGGTGTCATGTGGCAGGCATTCAGAAAGTCTTTGCATTGATATTTTACTAAAATTTTGAATAGCTTATAAATGACATTAGATAGTGTTTTTCCTAAGACATTTTCTAGAGCATGTTTTAGAAAGAAGGGATGGATAATCCTCCAATCCAGATGACACACAAGGGCCCAGGAGATCTCAAGAGTTACAGGAAAACAGGATGTGAAGAGATGCCTCAGGTGTGTTTGAATTGTAAACACTTCAGCATTATTTAGGAGCACTCTAATCCACCCTTCTCAGAGAACTGCTAACACACTTCAGGTTAACCCTAAGTCCTATTTTTAGCTTATTGAGAAATGTAACTTCCAGATGTGCTTTTGGTTATGCCAAAATTTTGCAGTGAACATATTTTCAGGCGGTACAATTGCAGAAACGTGACTAACAATTTAAATGTCAAACAAAGTTCTGTCATGAGTGCATTGATTTTTTAAAAATCATATAGTACTAAAAGTCTTATATCAAAACCAAGTCCCTTTTGAAACCCATATTCTCGGGCCACAGTCTGTTGCCCAGAGTTAGTGACTTTCACTGCTTTGTTTTTACCCTTATATTTTAAACAATATGTTTATAATTTAATTCCTTACAGTACCCACTTTAGACAATATGCATTTATTTATTGGCCTTTAGTGGTTGAAGGATCCATCTTGTTTATACAGCCATTTCTCACCTTTACTTTCTCATCCATCTAAAATTCAGCCCTATCACAATATGTGGTTTCACGTTATTATTGCATGCATTATCATGCTCTGTTTGACCATGTGGTCTACTATGATTGTTTCCTTTATTTTACAACTTATATTTTTTACTTAAATTAATAAATTTGATTTTTGATTTTTCTTTTGTTAGTTTAACATTTATCTGTTGATAAAATACTTTGCAAGAATTGACAATCACTTAGAAACTGTTGTCTGGGGTATGTTTGCTGGTTCTTGGTTTGGGTAGAGAAAGAATTCAGGAAATGGGCACATACGAGGATTTAGGAGCAGATGAGGAGTGGATTTAGGAGTGGAAAGTTTAATGGAAAATAATAAGAGAGAGAGAAAAAGCTTCCCCATGCTGAGGAAGAGAGTTGCCCAAAAGAGAGTCTCCAGTTTGCTGAGGAAGGCAGTCTGTTTTGTATAGAGGCTAGAGGAGGAGGTAATTGGTTTACAGAGGGTCCAGGGGATTGGTTTCACCCGGTGTGTCATCTACATAGCGGTGAAAAGATTGGCCCTCCCACCCTAATCTTTTATTATGCAAATGTACATTCCATTCCAAATGGCCCCTTCCTGGGGCCATGATGCCTTTACACGTGGTTTTACCTGGAGGCTGCCATGATACCGATAAATGTTGTGGCAAGAAAAGGAGAGGAAGAGATGCCATATTGAATGTGCCTGGCTTCCAAGTATAGCTGCCAGCCTTTACATATAAAGGCTCCTAGTTTGCATATCTATGCCTGACTTCTCAGGCTGCTTTCTGTTAGGGAAGAAATGGTTAGGGGGCTGATTTTTATTAAAGGATAATTCCACAAGAACTTTCACCATTTCTAGCTGCCTAAAAATTATTTCTTAATAACTCCTGTATTACAAATATTTAAACATTTTAAATGACCTGTCAGTGCTGGCTGCTTTTGTTTCATGATTTGTGGCAACTCTTTCACCACAGTCACACCCTTTTCAAAATAACATGCTCACTAGAGCTGGCATTTGCTGTTAGGATCCTTGGCTGGATGTTCTGTTTCATGGATTGCATATCTTTTTTTATTTACACCCTTATTTCACTGGTGCATATTCTCTGGTAGCTTCCTGCTGGCTGTGGTTGTGCATAAAAGGAAGCACTGAACACTAGCTATGATGGGCCAAGTTACATGGTAGTACATATGATTCAGTAGTCAAGACAGTGTGTTATTTGGAAAAGGCCAAAAAAAAAAAAAAAAAAAAAAAAAAAAACTTACATCGATCAATGAAAGGGAATAGAGAGTCCAGAAACAGATCTCCCTAAATATTGTCAACTGATCGTTGACAGAAGAGCTAACACAAAACAGTGGACCAAAGATAGTCTTATCAACAAATGGTGCTGTACTCACTGGACATCCACATGCAAAAATATGAGTGTAGATGTTGATTTTATACTTTTCATAAAAATTAACTCAAAGTGGATCACAGGTCTAAATTTAAACTCAATAATAAAACTCCTAGGAAATAACGGGGGATAACCCAGATGACTTTGAGTTGACTCATGACTTTTTAGATTCCATACCATAGGTATGATTCACCAAAAAAATTAATAAGCTGGACTTTATTAAAACTGAAATTTTCTGCTCTGTAAAAGAAACTGTCAAGAGAATAAAAAGGCACATCACAGAGCAGGAGAAAATATTTGCAGAAGAAATGTCTGACAAATGACTGTTATTAAAAATATACAAAGAACTCATAAAACCCAAGAGTAAGAAAAGGAGTCATCCAAGTATAAAATGGGATAGAAATCTTTACAAGCATCTCATCAAAAAGATATACAGGTGGAAAATGAGCAGATGACAAAATAGTTAACATCATATGTTATTGGAAAAGCAAATGTAAGTAGGGTGTGGTAGGGTCAGATGATAGTCTTTGAATCTCACGGGCTTAACAACGAAGAGACCCTTTTTAACTTAGGCTGCCTTTACAACAGAGAGCAGGGGCTTCTGCTAATTGCAGCCGACCAGAGGCCCAGGCTGCTTTTTCAACAGGCTTCCACTTCTCTAGAGCAGTAGAAATGGGAAGAGAGTGTGGCCAACCTCACATTGGCTTTTCAAGCCCTGATAAAAAAAAGTAGCACACCTTATTTTCATGCACATTTCTTTTATCAGAGTGAAGCCAGGGAAGTATTTGGGGAAACTGTAATACAGATAAGAGCTATACTCCACCTCAGTGAAATTTATTTGACACCACCAGCATCATGACACTAATTAGACACCAAAGACAGAACTAACTTTTATTTTGATGATTTCATTTCCCTAATTCCTTTCATGCATAGCCCTCATTCTTCAATGCCATATGCAGAGAATGACATTAGCTTGTCTCCCTGATCATGCTGCTGAGGACACCAGTCTCTCATGGGCAACACACAACACATACCACACTCAGTTTATTTCTTCATGTCTCTTTTCTAATACGAGAGTTTAACAACCAAGGACATTTCCCGTTGCACAAACCGCATCAGTGATAGTCTGTTTGTTACTACTTCCCAATTTTTATGAGCTTTAATAACAAATACAATCATGATCACATTAAAAGATCATTGATATGCCGTTTGAGTAAGATAACATGTGTTGGTAAGATCAGACCTTGCCTTTCATGATGAATATGTCTCTAAATTGACAGAACTGTTCCTGTAATCACTTGTTCCACCAAAGCGTCTTGCCTGGGATCTGAATGGTAATGTGGGTGGGCATTAGCTCTCCTAGTGAGTAGCTCCACACCGCTAATGGGCCTAATTTGCAGACTTTATTCAGGCTACTGAGTGTGTCTCCAGGAATTTCCCCAGAATCCTGGAATGTCATGTGATCCTCTAAAAACTAGTGGAATTTATGTCGTTATTGAAGAAGGAATTCAATTCTATTTTCAAGCTATGTATAAAAATGCCAAGTCTTTTATGTGACATTCATAACTCCTCATTAGCATAATCTTTCTAATATTTGGAAATCCTCAAAGCTGCATCAGAGCTTACCTAATTTTAAACTTGATAGGTGAGTAGATTATTTTAGACAGAGTCAAAAACCTTTTTTACTGTCGATTTCACTATCATTTATTGATTATTCTCAGTAATATGGAACTTGCTAAAAATGTTCAGAATTTAGTGGATACTTTTCACAATTAACAATACAAATCCATTCTAAGAATCATGATCAAGTTATCCAATATTAGACATTTTGAAACATTCCTTCATAAATATAGTCTGGAAAAACATCTAGTACATATAAGAAAATGAGGATATCATTTTCTTTAATATTTAGTACGTTTGAAATATGCTTGAAATTCAAAAGCAAAAATGAACCAATATCTCACTCCAGTGAGAGCCTAAATTTAAAATAACACATACAGATTTTTAATAATACAATTATTGTGTGATCTTAAAATGTCTAGCAACGTGATACTTGCAGGACTTCCTGTTTTCCAAAAGCACAGGGCTGAGTTTTTCTATTGATACTTAAGGCTGCATAATAGCCTTTCAAAGTGTAGAGTGGTATAGAAGATTGCTGAAACCTGTAGCTTATTCCATTTTAACATATGCCTCTTTAGTTACAGGTAACATTTCCTTTTATTTCCATTACATATGATTGAGATATTAATTTTGATTTATTTATTTTAAAACTAGTTTCTTTAGTAAATTCTCAGCCCCTACTGTATGGTCATGGTGAGAAAGACCTTGAGTGCCCATAGGCAATATTTAGTCATTACATTATATGACAATATTTCCCAGAACACATCATATTCTGTGTAATAATGAAATAGAAGTGGATTTTACTTATTTTTATTGTGATCTCATTTTCTGCAGGAACCATTTGTCTTTCTTTAGGTAGGAGTCTTCTGCCTTCCAATTTGTGAAAGTTTTTCATAGATGGTTCAAAATTTGTGGAGTTTTACCAATCTAGAGCTGTTAGTGTATTTATGCCACATATATGAATTTAGGCACCACATTGAAATGTACCAGAGCTTTATCAACCCCATTTATAATATTTAATTTTCATCCACTTGTTCGTTTACTTGAAGATCATTTTTTCCAACCCAGTACTTTGGATGGCAGAGAAGTAAACTTTCTTGGACCTTCCCTAGGTCAGAGAATAGTGTTTCCTAGTCATCTTTAAGAAAAAGGACCACTTCTTTCTAAAGTTCTATCTTATACAAGCTAAGGTTAATTCTCCTTATCATCTTTACTTTCTGCCCCATGCCTCTGAGAAGACTCTTCCCACTTCTCTGCCCTGCTCTCTGAACTCCAAAAATTAACCTGTTTGGATGACATGCAGGCTTTTCCTTACCTTCTGTCTTCTTTTTGTGTCTCGGCAGTAGGAAGCCCTATCAAGATGCTGAAAGGAGAGAAAAGCGAGGTCAGTGTGGTTGATTGAAGCCTGGGGTCCCCTCTGCTTAGTCACCTACCTCCTGCCGGCTGCATCTCCTGCAGAGTAACTCAGTTCCCGAACGGTGGGACTCCCCACGGCCCTCTCTATTTCTAGTTCAGATAGCACAGCCTTTCTTCTGCCCGTCGGGCGTAGGTTACTATCAGCCCATCTCATAGCACAGGAATCACCCCCATCTCGTGTGATTTCCCAGTCGCCTTCCTGTATCTATAAAATCCGCCTTTTTAGTAAAATCTTCTCATGGTGTCTTAATCTGACTATGCTGTTTTCTGCTCAGACTGTGACTGATTATCAGTCACAGAATAAAGTTTAGATTCCTGTTAATTCCTAATGCCTGTAATTTATCAATATGTAAGTGCATTTGTTCCTGATTTGGTTTTATCTGACCAAGCGTTTCTCTCTCTTTCTCCCCCTCCTCTCCCCTGGCGTGTGTATGGGGGTTGGTAGGGGGATGTATGTCTACGTGTGTGTGTGTCTGTGTGTGGTGTTGTGAGAGAATGAGGCCAATTCCTACCATCATACTGACAGAAATTTACTACCATTATATACAATCTAAACTTGGATTCTATTTCTGGAAAGATAACTCTGGGGCAATGCCTGAAATGTGACTTCTACAATTTTCTTCAGAGACTTAAATAATGCAGGAAAGCAGAAATATTGGAAAGAAGTAAAGAGATATCTCTGGATGAGTTCCATTAAACCAATAGTGATTCGGTAGTAGGAAGTTTTACTTTGTGGTTTATTAATCAAATTTACAATGCAAAATGATCCCTCACATTGACAGTCATTAACATATAAGCTAGGCATTTTTTTTTTGTCTGAAGCTTTGTTTTTTTAATTAAATACACATTGAACTGTGCTTGCAGCAAAAAAAAAAAAAAAAAAAAAAAAAAAAAAATCAGAGAAAGACAACCACATCAGCGGGATTCCGAGGTGCCAGTGGCAACATGAGAGGCTGGAGCTTAGAAAAAGAGGTTGTCTTATATTTTTCCTGACCAAGAACACATAGAGCACAATCAGAGTCCAAGTGTCAAGGGCTACTTTAGATAAGTAATAAGAACATGTTGAGTGTCCAAGGCAGGCAGACGCTTGAGCCCAGGAGTTGGAGACCATCCTGGACAACATGATTAAACCCCATCTCTACAAAAATGTAGTCAGCCTTGGTGATTCACACCTGTAGCTCCAGCTACTCAGGAGGCTGAGGTGGGAGGGTCACTTGAGCCTGGGAGTTTGAGGCAGCAGTGAGCTGTGATCACATCACTGTATTCCAGCCTGGTAGAAAGAGTGAGATCCTGTCTTAAAATTATAAAAACAAAAATAAAAATAAAAGAGCATGGCCAAATCTATCTTACATTTTGAGAATTGACCAATTCCTAGGTAGGAAGTTGAGATTACTCAGAAAACTTACTAAAATTGTTGAAGTGCTATAAGTTGGTTGAAATTATAATGAAGCATTTTAATTATCAATGGCCAGGCACATAAAATATTTGACTCTCAATTTCTCGCACAGGTTGAAATTCTTAGAAATAAAATGCATAAGGAGAGTGATTGTTGAGAGGAGCTTAGTCGGACTAGCAATTGAAAGAAAAGGCAGGAACGTGAAAACAGACATGAACAAATGGGGTAATGGTTGGTCAAATCATCTTCTCACAAGTCACAACACCTTTATGAGAGTTCTCTGCAATTTCTGGATATCAGTGTACAGTTAGGCTGTAGGAGGTCCAAATTTATATAAATAACTCTACTAATCATCCTGAAGTCTAAATTTTCCTGAGGCAGATCAGAATGACCTTCTACAGACAGAAATAGCTTCTTCATGAGGTGCAGATAAACCAAGCTATTTTTTCCAATCCCTGCCTTAACCTCAGTATACTACTTCTTAATATCAAATATTTTGACATGTATCTGTTTTCTTTCAGAAAAAAATTCACTACAGTAGCAATTCTATTTATGTAGGTAAAACTTTTCTATTTTTCTTTTTCACAATTGTAAAGGGAATTTCAGAAATTATTTTATAGAGGTAAATATACAAAAGAATTACATCGATGTTTTTAAGTTTCAAGATATAAGTTAAAGAAATATGGCCACACAGTGGAAACATTAACAGTATATTTTTATTCTCAGGAGTAACACTTAGTGGCAGGTCAAGCTGAATCGTAAAGTATCTATCTGCTCAAACCTGTGTATTAAAATTAACAGCAAGTAATCATGGCCAAAATGAATTAAATGCTTGTATGGGTAGAGATTGTTCAAAGACCTTTCTATGTACCAATGTATATTTTGTTCTTTTACATATTTCATTCTTTATGACATAACAAACAATATTATATCACCATTTTAAACAATCAAAATAGGAGAAAATAAAATTTCCTTCAATGCTATGCAAATCCTACTTTTTTCCATGGAGGTAATAATTGTCATCCATTGGATATGCGCCAATACTGCTAGTTTAGACATTTTTTATATCATATACACACATATCTCTGTAAATTCAGATGTCAAGACATCTCTTTGGGCATGTCACCATAGTTTCATTTTGTTTACAAAATCATGTTTGCTTTTTTTGATATTTCTACTCACAAATTCCGTAAAAAAATCTACCTGAGATTCAGTCCTTTTGTTTAGAGATAAAGAGAGAGATAATTATTTTCAAGTAGAGAACTTCAAAATTTTTAGTTGGTTTATAAAAGCATGTAAACAAATTTTTAGAAAACTCTCTTTTATTCTGAGACAGAATCACATATTGGTTTAGAATTTGTGATGAAGAGAAAATACTCCCAAAATTTAGGTCTTAATTTTGCCTCCAATTCACTGTTAATTAATGTCTCTAAGCCCCAGTAACTGCAATATAAAAATAAGGATGTATATAATATCTAAGTCAACGTCATCCTGTGAATGTAATAGGTCATAATGTAGTTTAATATTTCTATTTTATAATAAGAACTTATGAATATCATGATTATTTTACTACCATTTCTGAAAAAAAGTAAGTTTAGGAAACTTCTCATTCTGAATAATATTAAGTGGATAGACATCTATAAGAAATAATCATTTAAACTTTTTAAATAAACACAAGAGAACTTTCTATTTTACTTCCTATTGTACTTATAAAATATTGTAGGAATATAAAACCTTATCAATAAGAAAGTAACATCTTGAAT
Source organism: Macaca thibetana thibetana (assembly GCF_024542745.1). Classification (NCBI taxonomy): domain Eukaryota; kingdom Metazoa; phylum Chordata; class Mammalia; order Primates; family Cercopithecidae; genus Macaca; species Macaca thibetana. The sequence goes on along the minus strand of NC_065583.1, from coordinate 164,018,960 downwards.
GAAAATGATATTTAAAAATTCTATCCCAGAGAGTTTCACTTACTGATAAAAGTAACTAAGAGATGCAAAGATGAAACTTTGCCACTGTTGAAAGGATATTTTATAAATAGACAATGCAGGATGTGTAAAAGAAACCATATCAAGCTGTTTTCATTGCTATAAAGGAATACCTGAGATGGGGTAATTTATAAAGAAAAGAGGTTTAATTGACTCACAGTTCTACAGACTTTACAGGAAGCATCGTTCCAACATATGCTTGGTTTCTGGGGAGACTTCAGGAAATTTACAATCATGGCAGAGAGTGAAAGGGGAGCAGAGAGATCACATAGTGAGAGCAGGAGCAAAAGAGAGAGAATGAGGTGTCATATATATTTAAATAAGCAGATCTCATGAGAATTTAATCACCATCAGGAGGATAGTAGGAAGGTGATGGTGCTCTCTCTCTATATATATGTATATATATACACACACACACACATACACACACTATCAGGAGGATAGTATGAAGGTGATGGTGCTAAAAATATATATAAATATGTACATTCATTGAAATGCTGTAGCAATTTATTTTATTATTTTATTACACATGAAGTTCTGGGATACATGTGCAGAAAGTGCATTTTTTTTTAACACAGTTTTACATGTGCCATGGTGGTTTGCTGCACCCATCAACCTGTCATATACATTAGGTATTTTTCCTAATGCTATCCCTCCCCTAGCCCCCCAGAACCCCAAAAGACCCCAGTGTGTGATGTTCCCCTCCCTGTGCCCATATGTTCTCATTGTTCAACTCCCACTTATGAGTGAGACCATGTGGTGTTTGGTTTTCTGTTCCTGTGTTAGTTTGCTGAGGATGATGATTTCCAGCTTCATCCATGTCCCTGCAAAGGACATGAACTCATTCTATTTTATGACTGCATAGTATTCCATGGTGTATATGTGCCACATTTTCCTTATCCACTCTATCATTGCTGGGCATTTGGGTTGGTTCCAAGTCTTTGCTATTGTGAACAGTGCTGCAATAAACATACGTGTTCATGTGTCTTTATAGTAGAATGGTTTAAAATCCTTCGGGTTTATAGCCAGTAATGGGATTGCTGGGTCAAATATTATTTCTGGGTCTAGATCCTTCAGTAATCACCACACTGTCTTCCACAATGGTTGAACTAATTTACATTCCCACCAACAGTGTGAAAGTGTTCCTATTTCTCCACATCCTCTCCAGCACCTGTTGTTTCCTGACTTTTTAATGATCGCCATTCTAACTGGTGTGAGATGGTATCTCATTGTGGTTTTGATTTGCATTTCTTTAATGATCAGTGAGGATGAGCTTTATTTCAGATGTTTGTTGGCTGCATAAATGCCTTCTTTTGAGAAGTGTCTGTTTATATCCTTCACCCACTTGTTAATAGAGTTGTTTTTTTCTTATAAATTTAAGTTACTTGTAGACTCTAGATATTAGCCCTTTATCAGATGGATAGATGGCCAAAAATTTTCTCCTATTCTGTAGGTTGCCTATTCACTCTGCTGATAGTTTCTTTTACTGTGCAGAAGTTATTTCGTTTAACTAGATCCCATTTGTCAATTTTGGCTTTTGTTGCCATTGCTTTTGGTGTTTTAGTCATGAAGACTTTGCCCATGCCTATGCCTAAATGGTATTGCCTAGGTTTTCTTCTAGGATTTTTATGGTTTTAGGGCTTACATTTAAATCTTTCATCCATCTTGAGTTAATTTTTGTGTAAGGTGTAAGGAAGGGGTCCAATTTCAGTTTTCTGCATATGGCTAGCCAGTTTTCCCAGCACCATTTATTAAATAGGTAATCCTTTCCCCATAGCTTGTTTTTGTTAGTTTTGTCAAAGATCAGATGGTTGTAGGTGTGTGGCATTATTTCTGAGGCCTCTTTTCTGTTCCATTGGCCTACTTATCTGTTTTGGTATGAGTACCATGCTGTTTTGGTTACTGTAGCCTTGTTGTATAGCTTGAAGTCAGGTTGCATGATGACTCTAGCTTTGTTCTTTTTGCTTAGGATCGTCTTGGCTATATGGGCTCTTTTTTGGTTCCACATGAAATTTAAGGTAGTTTTTTCTAATTCTGTGAAGAAAGTCAATAGTAGCTTGATGGGGATAGCATTGAATCTATATATTACTTTGGGCAATATGGTCATTTTCATGATATTGATTCTTCCTACCCATAAACATGGAATGTTTTTCCATTTGTTTGTGTCTTCTCTTATTTCCTTGAACAATGGTTTGTAGTTCTACTTGAAGAGGTCCTTCACATCCCTTGTAAGTTGTATTCCTAGGTGTTTTATTCTCTTTGTAGCAATTGTGAATGGGAGCTCACTCATGATTTGGCTCTCTGTCTGTTACTGGTGTAAAGGAATGCTTGTGATTTTTACACATTGATTTCGTATCCTGAGACTTTGCTGAAGTTGCTTATAAGCTTAAGGAAAATTTTTGCTGAGACGATGAGATTTTCTAAATATACAGTCATATCATTTGCAAACAGAGACAATTTGACTTCCTCTCTTCTAATTTGAATAACCATTATTTCTTTGTCTTGCCTAATTGCCCTGGCCAGAACTTCCAACACTATGCTGAATAGGAATGGTGAGAGAGGGGATCCTTGTCTTGTGTCCGTTTTCAAAGAGAATGCTTCCAGTTTCTGCCCATTCAATATGATATTGGCTGTGGGTTTGTCATAAATAGCTCTTATTATTTTGAGATACGTTCCATCAATACCTAGTTTATTGAGAGTTTTTAGCATGAAGGGGTGTTGAATTTTATCGAAGGCTTTTTCTGCATCTATTGAGATAATCATATGGTTTTTGTCATTTGCTCTGTTTGTGTGATGAATTGCGTTGACAGATTCGCATATGTTGAACCAGCCTTGCATCTCAGGGATGAAGTCTACTTGATCATGGTGGATAAGTTTTTGGTGTGCTGCTGTATTTCATTTGCCAGTATTTGTTGAGGATTTTCACATTGATGTTCATCAGGTTATTGGCTTGAAATTTTCTTTTTTGTGTGTGTCTCTGTCAGGTTTTGGTATCAGGATGATGCTGGCCTCATAAAATGAGTTAGGGAGAAGTTCCTCTTTTCCTATTGCTTGGAATATTTTCAGAAGGAATGGTACAAGTTCCTCTTTGTACCTCTGGGAGAATTTGGCTGTGACTCCGTCTGGTCCTGGGCTCTTTTTTTGGTTTGTAGGCTATTAATTAATGCCTCAATTTCAGAACTTGTTATTGGTCTATTCAGTGATTCAATTTCATCCTGGTTTAGTCTTGGGAGGGTGTATTTGTCCAGGAATTTATCCATTTCTTCTAGATTTTCTAGTTTATTTGCATAGAAGTGTTTATAGTATTCTCTGATGATAGTTTATATTTTGGTGGGATTTGTGGTGATATCCCCTTTATCATTTTTTATTGCATCTATTTTATTCTTCTCTCTTTTCTTCTTTATTAGTCTGAACTAATTTATTAGTTCATCTATTTTGTTAATCTTAAAAAAAAAAAAAAAAAAACCTGTGGAATTCATTGATGTTTTGAAAGGTTTTTGGTGTCCCTACCTTCTTCCATTTTGCTCTGATTTTAGTGATTTTTTGTCTTCTGCTAGCTTTTGAATTTTTGCTCTTGTTTCTCTATTTCTTTTAAATGTGGTGTTAGGGTGTCGATTTTTTATCTTTCCCACTTTCTCCTGTGGGCATTTAGTGCTAGGAATTTCCCTCTAAACACTGCTTTAACTGTGCCCCAGAGATTTTGGTATGTTGTATCTCTCTTTTCATTGGTTTCAAAGAACTTATTTATGTCTGCCTTAATTTCGTTATTTACCCAGTAGTAATTCAGGAGCAGATTGTTCAGTTTCCATGTAGTTATGTGGTTTTGAGTGAGTTTCTTAATCCTGAATTCTAATTTGATTGCACTGTGGTCTGAGAGACTGTTATAATTTCCATTCTTTTGCATTTGCTGCAGCGTGCTTTACTTCTAATTATGTGGTCAATTTTAGAATAAGTGTGATGTGCTCCTAAGAATAATGTATATTCTTTTCTTCGCAGCAGAGAGTTCTCTAGATGTCTATTTGGTCCGTTTGGCCCAGAGCTGAGTTCAAGTCCTGAATATCCCTGTTAATTTTCTGCCTTGTTGATCTGTCTAATATTGACAGTGGGGTGTTAAAGTGTCCCACTATTATTGTTTGGGAATCTAAGTCTCTTTATAAGTCTCTAAGAACTTGCTTAATGAAACTGGGTGATCTTGTTTTGGGTGCATATACACTTAGGATATTTACCTCTTCTTGTTGCACTGATCCCTTAATCATTATGTAATGCCCTTTTTTGTCTTTTTTTTTTTTTATCTTTGTTGGTTGAAAGTCTTTTTTATCAGAGACTAGGATTGGAACCCCTGCTTTTTTTTTTTCTTGCTTTTTTTTTTTTTTTTTTTTTTTTTTTGCATTACATTTGCTTGGTAAATATTCCTCCATCCCTTTATTTTGAGCCTATGTGTGTTGTTGCACATGAGGTGGGTCTCCTGAATACAGCATACTGATGGGTGTTGACTCTTTTTCCAATTTGACAGTCTGTGTTTTTGAATTGAGGTATTTAGCCCATTTATATTTAAGGTTAATATTGTTATGTGTGAATTTGATCCTGTCATTATGATGCTAGCTGGATATTTTGCCTGTTAGTTGATGCAGTTTCTTCATAGTGTCGATGGTCTTTACAATTTGGCATATTATTGCAGTGGCTGGTACCACTTTTTCCTTTTCATGTATAGTACTTCCTTCTAGAGCTCTTGTAAGGCAGGCCTGGTGTTGACAAAATCTTTCAGCATTTGCTTGTTTGTAAAGGATTTTATTTCTCCTTTGCTTATGAAGGTTAGTTTGGCTGCATATGAAATTCTGGGTTGAAAATTCTTTTCTTTAAGAATGTTGAATATTGGCCCCCACTCTCTTCTGGCTTGTAGGGTTTCTGCAGAGAGGTCCACTGTCAGTCTAATGGGCTTCCCTTTGTGGGTGACCCGACCTTTCTCTCTGGCTGCCCTTAACATTTTTTCCTTAATTTCAACCTTGGTGAATCTGATGATTATGTGTCTTGGGGTTGCTTTTCTTGAGGAGTATCTTTGTGGTGTTCTCTGTATTTCCTGAATTTGAATGCTGGCCTGTCTTGCTAGGCTGGGGAAGTTCTTCTGGATAATATTCTGAAGAGTTTTTTCCAACTTGGTTCTGTTCTTCCTGTCACTTCCAGATACAGCAATCATACATAGGTTTGGTCTTTTCCTATGTGCCCATATTTCTTGGAGTCTTTGTTCATTCCTTTTTATTCTTTTTCTCTGATCTTGTCTTCATGCTTTATTTCATTAAGTTGATCTTCATTCTGTGATATCCTTTCTTCTGCTCGATCTATTTAGCTATTCATACTTGTGTATTCTTCACAAAGTTCTCATGCTGTGTTTTTCAGCGCCATCACATCATTTATGCTCTTCTCTAAACTGGTTATTCTAGTTAGCAGTTCCTCTAACCTTTCTTCAGTGTTCTTAGCTTCCTTGCATTGGGCTAAAACATGATCCTTTAGCTCAGAAGAGTTTGTCATTACCCACTTCTGAAGCCTACTTTTGTCAATTCCTCAAATTCATTCTCCATCCAGCTTTGTTCTCTTACTGGAGAGGAGTTGTGATCCTTTGGAGGAAGAGAGGCATTCTGGTTATTGCAATTTTCAGCCTGCTTGCACTGGTTTTCCTCATCTTGTGGATTTATCTACCTTTGATCTTTGATGTTGGTGTCCTTTGGATGGGGTTTCTGTGTGGACATCCTTTTTGTTAATGTTGATGCTATTTCTTTCTGTTTATTAGTTTTCCTTCTAACATTCAGGCCCCTCTACTGCAAGTGTGCTGGTAATTGCTGGAGGTTCACTCCAGACCCTGTTTTCCTGGGTATCACCAGCAGAGGCTGCAGAACAGCAAAGATTGCTGCCCGTTCCTTCCTCTGGAAGCTTCGTCACAGAGAGATAACCTGCCCAGAGAGGAGAAACCTAGAGAGGCAGTCTGGCTACAGCAGCTTTGCAGAACTGCAGTGGGTTTCTCCAAGTTTGAACTTCCCAGGTGCTTTGTTTACACTTGAGGTGAAAACCACCTACTCAAGTCTCAGTAATGGTGGACGCCCCTCCCCCCATCAAGTTCGAGCATCCCAGTTCAACTTCAGACTGCTGTGCTGGCTGCAAAAATTTCAAGCCAGTGGATCTTAGCTTGCTGGGCTCCACGGGTGTGGGATCCACTGAGTTAGACCACTTGGCTCTCTGGCTTTGGCCCCTTTTCCAGGGGAGTGAATGGTTCTGTCTCACTGGCATTTCAGGCACCACTAGAGTAAGAAAAAAAACTCCTGCAGCTAGCTTGGTGTCTTCCCAAATGACCATCCAGTTTTGTGCTTGAAACCCTGGGCCCTGGTCGTGTAGGCACCCTATGGAATCTTCTGGTCTGCAGGTTGCGAAGAATGTGGGAAAAGCATAGTATCTCGGCTGGAGTGCACCATTCCTCACTGTACAGTATCTCACAGCTTCCCTTGGCTGGGGGAGGGAGTTCCCCAACCCCTTGGGCTTCCTGGGTAAGGCAACACCCCACCCTGCTTCGGCTCTCCCTCCATGGGCTGCACCCACTGTCTAATCAGCCCCAATGAGATGAGTCGGGTATCTCAGTTGGAAATGCAGAAATCACCCGTCTTCTGCTTTGATCTCGCTGGGAGCTACAGAACACAGCTTTTCTTATTTGGCCATCTTTGGCCTCCTCCAATATTAATGATTATGATTCTATATGGGATTTTAGTGGGGACACATATCCAAACTCTTTCAGAAAGCAAATCAAATTATAAAAAGAAATATATGTAAGATCAACTTGTTGAATAATATAAACTGAAATGTATAACTTATATTTGTAAAAATAATTTTAAAATAGCAGACTCAGGATTCACATGGCATTTATAATAATTAAAACATTGTAGGACTAGACATATTTATAGCCTATGTTTAAAAAGTAAGTCATCCAACAAAGAACAAAATAAAAAAAAGAAAACTTGTGAAGTCCTTTAGTATTTGTGCTAGATGGTGCAAAATTATTATATATAATCTATAGTCATCATCATTATTCTGAAGATGGCATGCAAAAATGGATATGAACATTTCCATTTGTTAAACAAGTATATTCTAAAATAATCAAGAGAATAGATACAACTTTTTGTAGTGAGAATAAGGTTCTGAATTTTTTACAGCTGGAGAGGTTGTAATATACAAAAAGTCTGTGCTTCGTATCCCTCAGGTATATTATGACAAGTTAAAAATTATGTGAGAATGGAAGATACACTTTATAAACTAGCAAGCTCACAATCGTTAGAGTACTCATGAAGAGCTTAAATTCTTATGGACCTGTGCTATTGGGGAAATGAGTCCTAAAAATGTCTAAACTCTCATTTGAAGATATAATTTTGTAATTTTATGCCTATGCGAATGACTTCTCATTAGGTAGTATATATATATATATATATAATTTTTATTTAAAATATAATGAAGTGTGATTTTATATCAGCTAAATAGTTAATATATAAGCAGTAACTAGTTTGGAATTGTATAACAGAAAAGTCAACTGAAATTTTTGCAAGGATAATTGAGTGGTTCATTAAATGAATTTTTTATATAAAATAGATATTAGAAAGATTGAAAAGTGGCCAAAGGGCCTTTCTGATTCTACTTTGTAATATAAAGAGATGGTTTCTTACTATGGTTGGTGTCCTTGCAGGAGTGGGAATATCAGTAATATTCAACCCAACATGCTTCCTCATAAAGTCCAGTTAGATTTTAATGATGCTTTCTGAAGTTCTTCCAAAAACAAAAAATAATAATAAGGAACCTTCTTTCCCAAAAGGTACAAACATGCCTATCCTCATATATCACTGGGCTGAATGGACCACAGTCTTTTCTAGTAAAAGACTGCAGCAAGAGTTATGAAACTGCTATAAGACCAACAGGTTTGTAGGACTGCTGCACAGCAACAGATCATTACACTGAGACAGCAGAACTTGCAGCAGAGAAAGAGTTTAATGATCACAGGGCACTGAGCGAGGGATGGAAGGAGACCTTCAAATCCATCCCGTCTTCTGGTTTTGGGATTTTGAGGGGATCATGGAGGGAAAGGGAACTGGAAATTTGGGGTCATTGATTGGTATGGCTATTAGAATGTGGAAACTGCATTTTTTTGGCGAGTCAGCTATTTGTAGGATCTTTCAAACCAGCTAGTATGAGTAGTTTCACTGGTATGCAGAACCTAAAAGAATATCTCAAAATGAAAAGTTAATATATCTTAATATTCAAGTTGTTATTTATAGAGCAGTTAAATCAATTATACTCTTGTAACAGGGTCTATGTGATTCTGAGGCAATAAGCAAGCAACTATGAGGGAGTAAGTCAGAGAGTGTATTACTCTGTTCTCGCACTGCCATAAGAAAACTACCTGAGACTGGGTAATTTATGGTGAAAAGAGGTTTAATTGACTCACAATTCCATAGGCTGTACAGAAAGCATGGTGAAGAGGCCTCAGGAAACTTACAATCAGGGAGGAAGGCAGAGTGGAAGCAAGCATGTCTTACCATAGTGAAGCAGGAGAGGGAGAGCAGGGAGGGAATTGCCACACACCTTTAAACCATCAGATCTCATAAGAACTTACTTACTGTTATGACTGATAACAGCAAGGGGGAAGGGCTCCCTCGTGATCCAATCACTTCCCACCAGGTCCCTCTCCCAACACATGGGGATTATAATTCAAGATGCGATTTGGGTGAGGACACACACACACAACCAAACCATATCAGAGAGCAAGATGACCCAATGAATGATGCTTAATGTGCTCCAAGCTTGGCTTATTTTCATTTCTCCCCTCTCTTTTTTCCTGATTAATTTTATAAAGTTTATAGGGATGGTTTTGAAATTTTCCAATTAGTTTCATCACCCTTTAGTCATGAAATGAATGTGGAATCATGTGATCCTCATGTAGGGCATGAGGAAATAGTGGACGTTTGAATAAACCAGAGTTCTGTTTCAAGGGATGAAAGAGAAGGGAAGAGTTGATTTTGGAGAAGCTACAAAAAATTACACAGTATAAAACAACAAAAAATATTAGCTTGTTTAAATAATGCATCTGACATAAAACATTTGCTGCACTTAGTTATTATTAGAAATTTTAATGTGAAATATTATAATAGAGTATCATTCATACTCATTAATATAAAATACTTCAAAAATTATAAAAATGATGACATTTTTGGATAGCCAAATTAGTGGTAGTCACCTCATTGTGAAGTTCTCCATAAATCTTGTCAAATCTTCTGACACATTTTGTAGATCATATTAAACTACACCAAAAGTCATGGCTTCAGAAAAACTTCAAGGAAAGGAGCCTTACATACTTCAATGTACTGGTGAATTAAAAATAAAAATCTATTTCTAGCAGAGAAAACAGTTGAGATCATGCTGCAAGTCTTTGTGGGGAGCAAGAAGATGAAAACAAAGCACCAAAACAAAAGAAGCAAACAAGTAAATCAACACAGAAACCAAAACCAAAACAAAACGCGTGGAAGAGAGAAGGTGACATTGAGGGCATAGAGTGCACAGACACAAGTGAGGTAGTCTTGGGAAGAAGACGCTTCTGAAGGAGAAGCAGGTGAAAGGGAAGCTGCAGGTGAACTTTGAAAGCAGGTGGCAAAGGAAAAAGCAACAGAAAAGGAGAGCACAGGATCCTGAGAAAGAAGACTTGGGCCAAGGGAATAGAGTGAGCCTTAAATGTACTTCATTCTAGATCTAAGATTCCAATAAAACAGGAACAAAGGTGAAAACTAAGATATAAATATTTAACATACTGTCACACTAGAAATAATGCAACTAAAACCATGGGAGGGGAACAAAGTGGGGAAGAGAAACAGCACATTAATGGTAGAAGCAGTAGATGGAAATAAAAAACATCATTGCCACTAACACAAGGATAATAAAAGGGTAAATATGGAAACAGGGGGTTAAGTGTCCCAAAAAACATATGAGCACAAAGGTAACCACTAGAACAAAAATATAAACATTTTTAAATTCCAAAAGAATTTATAAAGAACAAAAAAGAAGACAGCACCCAGTACAAAAAATAAAGCAGGGCAAACAAAATGTATTACACAAAGTAATGATTGTAACAGAATAATAAGACAGAGAAGACATCAAACTGACCTATCCCATCAATAAAAAAATTATAAAATTACCTTAGCCACTTATTTACAAAAAAAAAATTCAATTTAACTTACAAAGATTTGTTTACTGTGTATAAGACACAATGCATTAACACAAGATATTTCAGGTGGCTAAAAATAAAGAGATTGACAAAAGAATACCAGATAAATGAAAATAAAGAGAAAGCAGAATTTGTGTTCTTAATAATAAACAGCTTAAAATGCATGCCAAAATAACTGGAGGAGCCAAGGGAAGACACGTTTTGATGTTAAATAATGAATCAGAGTAAAGATATAGACCAGTATACACAAGCACCAGATAAGACAGAAACTTTGTAAAGCAGAAGAAACAATAGTAGATTCAAGGAACCATAGATAGAAATAAACTAATAAAAGTAATTTAAATAAATAAAAAGCCACTACTGTCAGCATAATACTGATCAAACTGACAAGATGCAAGACCTCACTGCATCATGAATAAAGTAATTGGTAAATACACATATCAAACTATATACCCTAATAATAGAGAATATAAATTATTTTTATGCACTTAGAACATTTATTTTTTAAATGTTATGAAGAGAACAGCAATAAATGCCATAGAGTAGAAATAGTTTTTAAAATTTCTAATAATAATACATTAAAACCAGATATCTGATAGTAATTGCAAAGCCAAAGGCCATTTTAACTGAAAATTAAATGAAAATATTATATTCAATACCTCTTGCTTGAAATTGGTATATAAAAATGTAATAAAAGAATCAAAATACATACCATATTGCTACACGTTGTATATTTAAAACAGTGAAACACATATTTTATGCCTGAAGCACGTATAATCAAAAATTAAAAAAAAATCCAATCTCAACACAGCAAAAAAGTACAAGGATAGAAATCATAAATATAAAATCAGAAATTATAAGACTGAAAACAGAAAGATAAAATTCTAAGTCCTCTTTTTGATTAAATAAATAACAAAACAAACAACCTACTATCTAACCTAATAAATAAAGATATAGAGTACAAATCTAGAAAAATTAAGATGTGAGAGAAAGAAATAACTATTACAACAAATTATATTAGCAAACGAGATTTTGCAATCTTTATGTAAATAAATTGAGAACAGAAAACAAATAGAAGTATGTAATTTATCAAATTTGAGCCCATAATCAAATATATCAATTTCTGTAGATGAAGAGAAATAGTTATTAACAGATTATACTGTATAAAAGTAATAATTCTGGCTAGTTTAATCTTCAAAAACCACATAGGCTTAATACTCAATGAATTATTCCAGACCATATAGAATGAAGAAAAATATCCAAATTATTTTTATGACTAAAGGGTAACATTTATACCTAATTTTGAAATTTTAGCTTCCTAGATATGCTTTCATAAAATTCCATAACCTGAGGGACATAAAGAACAGACATTAACTTAATGTCTTACAGTTCTGGAGACTGGAAGTCCCAATTTAAGGACTCAGCAGGGCCATGTTCCCTCTGAAATGTTAGGGGAATTTTTTCTAGCATCATAAGAAAAGCAGTCATGGTACACTAAAGTGCAAGATACAAATAAAGACAATTTGTAATTAAAGTTAATTCAAAAGAACATTCTGAATCATTTTATATAATACATATTTATAATTAAATAATTAAAAAATACTTACCTAAAGATTATTGATACAAAGTAAAACATATTTGAAAGTTCTGTCAGGATTCTAATAGTCTCTCTTAGTTAAAAAGCAATCAAGCATTTTGGAAATATTCAATATGTAATTCAAGTATCAAGAAGATATAAGAAAAAATATTTCTACGGTCATAGACTTATGATCACATTTGTGGCAAAATATACATCTACTAAATGAGAAAATAACTTAGAGGACATAAATTTGAAAACTGATAAATATTTCAGTATGTCAAATAAAACTATCTTTCTGATTTACCTAAAATGTAAAATTCAAAGCTTAGGATATAGTGTATTGGGTTTTGTTTATCTTGAAGTATTGGAAAAAGCAGCATCTGAAATAATATATCAAAATTTATTATCAGAGTGCAATGGATTAAATATTGTATTCATGTGTAAAGAGTGACCATAAAATGTGAGATACAATGTCTGGAGTTATGGTCAAATATTTAGAAAAATAATGGAAAGTTGTATTTACCTCTATGTTAGTCGATTTATCTGTGCATGATTAAATAACAGATACAAATTAATTATCACATTATCTTTTTGTTATATTGGATGTTTTGTAATCTTCATCAAAGAAAATAAGAAAGATTTTAATAATACATTTGAAAAGTTGGCACTTAAAATTATAAAACATAGACAATATCTGTAGCTTGAATGGAAGTGTGTCTGGTATTTGGATACATAAATCAAGTTGGAATTTTAACAAGTCTCAGATAGTCATTGTTACAGAAATAGAGATTTGAGAGTATTTGGGTATTGACAAAAAAAAAACCATAAATTTTATCTTAATATGTTACATTATGACAGAGATGAAAATAGTCATTTAATGGTAGAATAAATAAATATTTGATTAATCCAAACTGGCAAATTTATTGGAGCAAAAGAATGATTCCATAATTTAGATTATGAGATACTGAATATAAATATATATATATAATGAATAAGTATAATAGGCTAGTATGCATAGAGTTAAATTTCTTCTGATTTGAAGTATGTATAAAGCACCTAGCTAGCTATTTTTAGAGTAGCTCTAAGGTATTCAGGCATTACTAACTTTGCAGAGATGACATTGGAAGACAGAAAAAAAAAGAGCTGGTGTGATTTTCACTTAATAAGAAGCTTAATTATTCCTTGTAGCTCAAGCTTGAACAAATGGTTGTATTAGTTCTGCATAGCATATGATGAATTTTGATTGTGACCTTACTTACAAGTGAATACTTTTCTCTAATAGAGAATATAACTTATTTTATCTAAACATTGTATATCTATTATTCACTGTAAACTTTTGTGGTAATGGAAATGCAAAGAAAACACCCCCTGTAGAAGTTATTGATGTTGTACTTAGAAAAGTATAGTGTGGTATGCATTATGTGATTTGCTGGGTGATTTTATAATATATATATTATATGCATACATATCTTGAATTCTTAATATTTTTGTTCTATCACCATACACAGACTGTACAATGCTTTATTTTAAGAAACAACATTTAAGTGTGTTTAAGTATTACATTTACAATAACTATTCATTATCTACTATAAATATGACTGTATTTATAAGATACATATTGCACCATATAATTATAAAATTAATAAAACATTAAAATGTATATACTAATGCATATATAAAAACATATACATAAGCTAAAGTATAAACATATCCTAATGACTAGATAAATTCTATCAGAAGATTTTAAAATGGAAATTAAGTTTTTAAAAATTATTTTGAACTGAATCTTTCAGGGGCAGAGGTGTATATACCCTCAAGCACAATTTATCCCTTGTGTTACAAACAATTCAATTACACTCATAATTATTTTAAAAGGCACAACTAAATTAGTATTGACTATAGTCACCCTGTTGTGCTATCAAATAGTAGGTCATTCTTTCTTTCTGTATTTTTTACCCACCTACCACCACCGCAGACCCCCACTACCCTTCCCAACCTCTGGTAACCATCTTTCTATTCTCTATCTCCATGAGTTCAACTGCTTTGATTTTTAGATTCCACAAAAATGTGAGAACATGTGATGCTTATCTTTCTGTGTCTGCTTATTTCACTTAACATAATGATCTCCAGTTCTAACCATATTATTGCAAATGACAGGATTTCATATCTTTTTTTTTTTTTTTTTTTGAGATGGAGTCTCTTCCTGTTGCCCAGGCTGGAATGCAATGGCATGATCTTGGCTCACTGCAACCTCCACCTCCCAGGTTCAACCAATTCTCTTGCCTCAGCCTCCCAAGTAGCTGGGATTACAGGTGCCTGCCATCATGCCCAACTATTTTTCGTATTTTTAGTAGAGACAGGGTTTCACCATGTTGGCCAGGCTGGTCTTGAATGCCTGACTTCGTGATCTGCCTGCCACAGCCTCCCAAAGTGCTGGGATTACAGGCATGAGCCATGGCCCCTGGTTTTCATTCTTTTTAATAGCTAAATAGTACTCCATTGTGTATATGTGCCACATTTTCTTTCTTTTTTAAGATTATACTTTTGGGATACATGTGCAGAATTGTAGGTTTGTTACATAGGTATACACATGACATAATGATATGCTGCACCCATCAACTCGTCATCTACACCAGGTATTTCTCTTAAAGCTACCCCTCCTCTAGCCCTCCAGCCCCCAACAGGCCCTGGTGTGTGATGTTCCCCTCCCTGTGTCCATGTGTTCTCATTGTTCAACTCCCACTTATGAGAGAGAACATACACTGTTTGGTTTTCTGTTCCCATGTTGGTTTGCTGAGAATGTTTTCCAGTTTCATCCATGTCCCTGCAAAGGACATGAACTCATCCTTTTTTATGAATGCATAGTATTCCATGGTGTATATGTGCCACATTTTCTTTATCCACTCTATCATTGTTGGGCATTTGGGTTGGTTCCAAGTCTTTGTTCTTGTGAATAGTGCTGCAACAAACATATGTGTGCATGTGTCTTTATAGCAGACTGATTTATAATCATCTGAGTATATGTCCAGTAATGGGATTGCTGGGTCAGATTGTATTTGCGGTTGTAGATCCTTGAGGGATCGCCATACTCTCTTCCACAGTGGTTGAACTAAGTTACACTCCCACCAACAGTGTAATACCATTTCTATTTCTCCACATCCTGTCCAGCATCTGTTGTTTCCTGACTTTCTAATGATTGCTATTCTAACTGGCATGAGATGGTATCTAATTGTGGTTTTGATTTGCATTTCTCTAACAATCAGTGATGTTGAGCTCTTTTTTCACACGTTTGTTGGCCACGTAAATGTCTTCTTTTGAGAAGTGTCTGTTCATATCCTTTGCCCACTTTTTAATAGGATTTTTTTTTTCTTGTACATTTGTTTAAGTTCCTGGTAGATTCTGGATATTAACTCTTTGTCAGATGGATAGATTGCAAAAATGTTCTCCCATTCTGTAGGTTGCTTATTCACTCTGCTGATAGTTTATTTTGCTGTGCCAAAACTCTTTAGTTTAACTAGATCCCGTTTGTCAATTTTGGCTTTTGTTGCCATTGCTTTTGGTGTTTTAATCATGAAGTTTTGTCCATGCCTATGCCTGAGTGGTATTGCATAGGTTTTCTTCTAGGATTTTTATGGTCTTAGGCCTTACATTTAAGTCTTTCATCCAACTTGAGTTAATTTTTGTATTAAGTGTAAGGAATGGGTCCAATTTCAGTTTTCTGCATATGGCTAGCCAGTTTTCCCAACACCATTTATTAAATAGGGAATCCTTTCCCCATTGCTTGTTTTTGTCAGTTTTGTTGAAGATCAGATGGTTGCAAATGTGTGGTATTATTTCTAAGGCCTCTATTCTGTTCCATTGGTCTGTATACCTGTATTGGTACCAGTACCATGATGTTTTGGTTACTGTAGCCTTGAAGTATAGCTTGAAGTCGGGTAGCATAATGCCTCCAGGTTTGTTCTTTTTGCTTAAGATTGTCTTGGCTAAATGGGCTTTTTTTGGTTCCATGTAAAATTTAAAGTACTTTTTACTAATTCTGTGAAGAAAGTCAATGGTAGCTTGATGGGAATAGCATTGAAACTATAAATTAGATTCAATGGTCTCTGATGATAGTTTGTATTTCTGTGGAATCAGTGGTGATATCTACTTTATCATTTTTATGGTGTCTAGTTGATTCTTCTCCATTTTATTCTTTACTAATCTGGCTAGCAGGCTATCTATTTAGTTGATCTTTTAAAAAAAAACAGCTCCTGGATTCATTGATTTTTTAAGAGGTTTTTCATGTCTCTATCTCCTTCAGTTCTGCTCTGATCTTAGTTACTTCTTGTCTTCTGCTAGCTCTTGAATTTGTTTGCTCTTGCTTCTCAGTTCTTTTAATTGTGATGTTAGGGTTTCGATTTTAGATCTTTCCTGCTTTCTCCTGTGGGCATTTATTGTTATAAATTTCCCTCTAAACTCTGCTTTAGCTGTGTCCCAGAGATTCTGGTATATTGTGTCTTTGTTCTCATTGGTTTCAAATAACTTATTTATTTCTGCCTTAATTTCGTTATTTACCTAGTAGTCATTCAGGAGCAGGTTGTTCAGTTTCCATGTAGATGTGTAGTTTTCAGTGAGTTTCTTATTCCTGAGTTCTAATTTGATTGCACTATGGTCTGAGAGACTGATTGTTACGATTTCCGTTCTTTTGCATTTGCTGAGGAATGTTTTATTTCTGATTATATGGTTAATTTTAGAATAAATGTGATGAGATGGTGAGATGAATGTATATTCTGTTGATTCAGGGTGGAGAGTTATGTAGATGTCTATTAGTTCCAGAGCTGAGTTCAACTCCTGAATATCCTTGTTAATTTTGTGTCTTGTTGATCTGTCTAATATTGACAGTGGGGTGTTGAAGTCTCCCACTATTATTGTGTGGGGGTGTAAGTTTCTTTGTAGGTCTTTAAGAAGTTGCTTTATGAATCTGGGTGATCTTGTATTGGGTGCATATATATTTAAAATAGTTAGCTCTTCTTGTTGATTGATCCCTTTACCATTGTGTAATGTCCTTCTTTGTCTTTTCTGATCTTTGTTGGTTTAGAATCTGTCTGATCAGAGACTAGGATTGCAAACCCTGTTTTTTGTTTGTTTGTTTTTTCTTTTTTCTTTTTGCTTTCCATTTGCTTGGTAAATCTTCCTCCATCCCTTTATTTTGAACCAATGTGTGTCTTTGTTTATGAGATTGGTCTCCTGAGTACAGCACACTGGTGGGTCTTGACTCTTTATTTAATTTGCCAGCCCATGTCTTTTAATTGGGGCATTTAACTTGTTTACATTTAAGGTTAATAGTGTTATGTGTGAATTTGATCCTGTCATTATGATGCTAGCTGGTTATTTTGCCTGTTAATTGATGCAGTTTCTTCATAGTGTCCATGATCCTTAAAATTGGGTATGTTTTTGCAGTGGCTGATACCAGTTTATCCTTTCCATATTTAGTGCTTCCTTCAGGAGATCTCATAAGGCAGGCCTGATGGTGACAAAATCTCTCAGCATTTGCTTGTCTGTAAAGGATTTTATTTCTCCTTTGCTTATGAAGCTTAGGTTGGTGGGATATGAAATTCTGTGTTGCAAGTCCTTCTCTTTAAGAATGTTGAATATTAGCCCCCACTGTCTTCTGGCCTGTAGGGTTTCTGCAGAGAGATCTGCTGTTAGTCTGATGGGCTTCCCTTTGTGGGTAACCCAACCTTTCTCTCTAGCTGCTCTTAACAATTATTCTTTCTTTTCAACCTTGGTGAATCAGGTGTTTATGTGTCTTGGGGTTGCTCTTCTCGAGGAGTATCTTTGTGATGTTCTCTGTATTTCTGGAGTTTGAACGTTGGCCTGTCTTGCTAGGTTGAGGAAGTTCTTCTGGATAATATCCTGAAGAGTGTTTTCCAACTTGGTTCCATTCTGCCCGTCACTTTCAGATACATCAATCAAACATAGGTTTGGTCTTTTCACATAGTAACATATTTCTTGGATGCTTTGTTCATTTCTTTTTATTCTTTTTTCTCTAATCATGTCTTCATGCTTTATTTCATCAAGTTGATCTTCAATCTCTGATATTCTTTCTTCTGCTTGATCTATTCGGCTGTTGATACTTGTGTATGCTTCAAGAAGTTCTCGTGCTGTGTTTTTCAGCTCCATCAGGTCATTTATGATCTTTTCTAAACTGGTTATTCTAGTTAGCAATTCCTCTAACCTTTTTTCAAGGTTCTTAGTCTCCTTGCATTGGGTTAGAAAATGCTCCTTTAGCTCGGAGAAGTTTGTTATTACCCACCTTCTGAAGCCTACCTCTGTCAATTTGTCAAATTCATTCTCCATCCAGTTTTGCTTCCTTGCTGGTGAGGAGTTGTGACCCGTTGGAGGAGAAGAAGCATTCTGGTTTTTGGAATTTTCAGCCTTTTTGAGCTGTTTTTTTCCTTCTCTTCATGGATTTATCTACTTTTGGTTTTTGGTGTTGGTGACCTTCAGATGTGACTTTTGTGTGAATGTCCTTTTAGTTGATGTTGATGCTCCTCCTTTCTGTTTGTTGGTTTTTCTTCTAACTGTCAGACCCCTCTGCTGCAGGTGTGCTAGAGTTTGCTGGAGGTCCACTCCAGACCTTGTTTGCCTGGGTATCACCAGAGAAGGTTGCAGAACAGCAAATATTGCTGCTTGTTCCATCCTCTGGAAGCTTTGTTCCAGAGGGGCACCCGCCAGATGCCAGCTGGAACTCTCCTATATGAGGCTTCTGTTCACCCCTGATGTGAGCTGTTTCCCAGTCAGGAGACATGCGGGTCAGGGACCCACTTGAGGAGGCAGTCTCTCTCTTAGCAGAGCTTGAGCGCTGTGCTGGGAGATCCATTGCTCTCTTCAGAGATGGAAGGCAGTAACATTTACATCTGCTGAAGTTGTGCCCACAGCTGCTCCTTCCCTCAGGTACTCTGTCCCGGGGAGATGGGAGTTTTATCTACAAGCCCCTGACAGGGGCTGCTGCCTTTCTTTCAGAGACGCCCTGCCCAGAGAGGAGGAATCTAGAGAGGCAGTCTGGCTACAGTGGCTTTGTCAAATGCAGTGGGCTCCGCCCAGTTTGAACTTCCCAGCAACTACTTTTACACTGTGAGGGGAAAACTGCCTACTCAAGCCGCAGTAATGGTGCATAATCCCTCCCTTCACCAAGCTCGAGCATCCCAGTTCAACTTCAGACTGCTGTGCTGACAGCAAGAATTTCAAGTCAGTGGATCTTAGCTTGCTGTTCTCCATGGGGTTGGGATCCACTGAGCTGGACCACTTGTCTCCCTGGCTTCAGCCCCCTTTCCAGGAGAGTGAATGGTTCTGTCTCACTGGTGTTCCCAGTGCCACTAGGGTATGAAAAACACTCCTGCAGCTACCTCGGTGTCTGCCCAAAAGGCCGCCCAGTTTTGTGCTTGAAACTCAGGGCCCTAGTGGTGTGGGCACCCAAAGGAATCTGCTGGTCTGCAGGTTGCAAAGACTGTAGGAAAAGCGTTGTATTTGGGCTGGAATGCACCATTTCTCAAGGCACAGTCCCTCATGGCTTCCCTTGGCTAAAGGAAGGAGTCCCATGATCCCTTTTGCTTCCCAGGTGAGGCAACACCTCACCCTGCTTTGGCTTGCCCTCTGTCGGCTGCACCCGCTGTCTAACCAGTCCCAATGATTTGAGCTGAGTACCTCAGTTGGAAATGCAGAAATCGCCCACCTTCTGTGTTGATCTCACTGGGAGTTGCAGACCGCAGCTGTTTCTATTTGGCCTTCTTGCCAGCTACCCTGTACCACATTTTCTTTGTCTATTCATCTGTTGATGGACACTTAGGTTACATCCAAATCTTGATTATAACAAACAGTGTTACAGCAAACATGGTAGTGCAGGTATCTTTTTGATACACTGAGTTCCTTTCTGATGTGTATGTAGTCAGCAATGGGATTGCTAGATCATATACAATAGCTGTATTTTAAGTTTTTTGAGGAAACTCTGTACTGTTTTCCATAGTAGTTGTGCTAATTTCCATTCATTTCAATTGTGTACAGGCTTCTATTTTCTCCACATATTCACCAGCATTCACTATTGCCTGTTTTTTTTTTTTTTGGATATAAGCCATTTTAACTTAGGTGAGAAGATATCTTATTGTAGTTTTGATTTGCATTTCTCTGATGATCAGTGATGTTAAACAATGTTTCATATGCCTATTTGCCATTTGTATATATTTTTTTTTTGGTGGGGGTTATTTTTAGTTTTTATTTCTTTTAGGTCCTGGAGTGCATGTGCAGGATATGCAGGTTTGTTACATAGGAAAATATGTGCCATGGTGATTTGCTGTACCTATCAACCCATCACCTATGTATTAAGCCCAGTATGTATTAGCTATTTTCCTAATGCTCTCCTTCCCCACCAACACCCTTCAACATCTGACAGGCCCCCGTGTGTGTTGTTCCTCTCTCTGTGTCCATGTGTTCTCATGTTCAACTCCCATTTATAAATGAGAACATGTGGTGTTACACATGGTGTTTAGTTTTGTGTTCCTGCATGTGTTTGCTGAGGATAAAGGCTTCCAGCTCCATCCATGTCCCTACAAAGTACATGATCCTTTCACAGGCTGGGCGTGGTGGCTCATGCCTGTAATCCCAGCACTTTGGCAGGCCCAGGTGGGTGGATCACCTGAGGTCAGGAGTTCGTGACCAGCCTGACCAGTGGAACCCTGTCTCTACTAAAAATATAAAAATTAGTTGGGCGTGGTGGCAGGCACCTGTAATCCCAGCTAGTCAGTACGCTGAGGCAGGAGAATTCCTTGAACCTGGGAGGCGGAGGTTGCAGTGAGCCGAGACCATGCCATTGCACTTCAGCCTGGGTGACACAATGAGACTCCTTCTCAAAAATAAAAAACAAATGTTTGTTGAGCATGTAAATGTCTTCTTTTGAGAAGTGTCTGTTCATGCCTTTTTCACACTTTTTAATGGTTTTTTTTTTTTTTTTTTTTTTTCCTGTGCGTTTGTTTAAGTTCCTTGTAGAGTCTGGGTATTAGACCTTTGTAGATGGATAGATTGCAAAAAATTTCTCCCATTGTGTAGATTTGCCTGTTCACTCTGATAGTTTTTTTTTTTTTTTTGCTGTGCAGAAACTATTTAGTTTAATTAGATCCAATTTTTCAAGTTTTGTTTTTGTTGCAATTGACTTTTAGCATTTTGTATCATGAAATCTTTCATCTTGCCTATGTCCTGAACGGTATTGCTTAGATTTTCTTCTAGGGTTTTTACAATTTTGGGTTTTACATTTAAGTCTTTAGTCCATCTTGAGTTAATTTTTGTATAAGGAAGGGATCAAGTTTCAACTTTCTGCATACGGCTAGCCAGTTCTTCCAGCACCATTTATTAAATAGGGAATCCTTTCCTCATTTGCTTGTTTTTGTCAGGTTTACTGAAGATCGGATGGTCGTAGATGTGTGGTCTTATTTCTGAGTTCCCTATTCTGTTCTATTGGTCTATGTATCTGTTTTTGTACCAGTATTATGCTGCTTTGATTACTGTAGCCTTGTAGTATAGTTTGAAGTCGGGTAGCATGATTCCTCCTGTTTTGTTCTTTTTGCTTAGGATTGTCTTGGTTATATGAGTTCTTTTTTGGTTCCATATGAATTTTAAAATCCATTCAAATATTTTGCTCATTTTTTATTGGATTATTAGATTTTTTTTCTTTGCAGTTGTTCGAGCTTCTTATATATTCTTGTTATTAACCCCTTGTCAGATGGGTAGTTTGCAAATGTTTTATCCCATTCTGTGGGTTTTCTCTTCACTTTGTTGATTGTATCCTTTGCTGTGAAGAAGCATTTTAACTTGATGTGATCCCATTTGTCCCATTTTTGCTTTGGTTGCCTGTTCTTGTGGGGTATTGTTCAAGAAATGTTTGCCCAGACCAATGTCCTGGTAATTTCCTCATATGTTTTCTTGTAGTAGTTTCACACTTTAAGGTCTTAGACTTAAGTCTTTAATCTATTTTGATCTGATTTTTGAATATAGCAAAAGATGGGAGTCTAGTTTCATTTTTCTGTATATGGCTATTGTTTTCCCTGCACCATTTATTGAAGAGATTCTTTTCTCTAGTGAATGTTCTTTGGCTTCTTGGTCAGGAGGAAGTCTGGGTTCTATATTCTGTTCCATTGAGCTATGTGTCTATTTTACTTTTGTTTGTTTGTTTGTTTTGCTAGTACCATGCTTTGGTTAATATAGCTCTGTAGCCTAATTTGAAGTCAGGTAATGTGATTCCTCCAATTTTGTTCCTTTTGTTTAGGATAGTTTTGGCTATTCTGGGTCTTTTGTGGTTCCATATAAATTTTAGAATTGTTTTTTCTACTTCTGTCAAGAATGTCATTGTCATTTTGATAGAGATTGCATTGAATTTTTAGGTTGCTTTGGGTAATGTGGACATTTTGACGATATTAATTCTTCCAATTCAATATTTTTTCCTTCTTTGGTGTCCTTCTCAATGTATTTCATCAGTGCTTTATAGTTTTTATTATAGAGATCTTTCACTTTCATTAATTCCTGGGTATTTAATTTTATTTGCAGCTATCATAAATTGGATTACTTTTTTGATTTGTTTTCAAATTATTCACAGTTGGCATGTGGAAGTGCTACTGATTTTTGCTTGTTGATATTTTGTCTTGTAACTTTACTGAATTTATCAGTTCTTATAGTTTTTAAAGAAAACTTAAGTTTACTTCAAATATAAGATCATATCATCTGCAAACAAGAGTAATTTGAGTTCTTCACTTCAGTTTCAATGCCATTTATTTATTTCTCTTGTCTGATTGCTCTAGCTAGGAATACAGGTACTGTGTTGAATATCAGTGGTAAAAGTGGGCATCCTTGTCAAGTTCCACATCTCAGAGGAAAGGCTTTCAGTTTTTCACCATCTGGTATGATGCTAGCTATGGGCCTGCCATATATGGCTTTTATTGTTTAGATATGTTCCTTCTATACCAAGTTTTTAAGGGTTTATAATATGAAGGGATATGGAACTTTGTCAAATGCTTTATCAGCATAAATTGAAATGATCGTGTTTTTTATCCTTTATTCTGTTGATGTGATATATCTCATTAATTGATTTGCTTATGTTGAACAATCCTTGCATAACAGGGATAAATTCCACTTGCCCATGATTAATGATCTTTCTACTGTATTGTTGAATTCTGTTTGCTAATCTTTTGGTGAGATTTTTTTTCATCAATATTCATCAGAGAATATTGATCAGAAAATATCTTTGTCTGGTTTTGGTATCAACATGTTTTAGAATAAAGTTGTAAGTATCCCCTTCTCCTCTACTTTTTGGAATAGTTTGAGTAGGTTTGATATTAGTTTTTCTTTAAATGTTTGGTAGAATTCAGTAGTGAAGCCATCAATCAGGTCCTGGGCTTTTCTTTACAGGGAGATTTTTTATTACAGTTTCAATCTCAGCACTTGCTATTGTCCTGTTCAGGTTCCAGATTTCATCCTTGTTCAATCTTGGTAGGCTGTATGTATCTAGAAATTTGTTCATTTCTTCTAGGTTTCCCAATGTGTTGGCATATATTTGCTCATAGTAGGCACTAAAGGCACTAATGATCCTTTGAATTTCTTCAATATAATTTGTAACGTGTCGTTTTTCATTTCTGATTTGCTTTATTTGTATCTTCTCTCTTGTTTTTCTTAGTCTGGCCAACAATTGGTCAATTTTGTTTAACTTTTCAAAAAAACAACTTTTTGCTTGATTAATTTTTGTATTGTTTTCTTCATATCTTTTATTTATTTCTATTCTGATTTTGATTATTTTGTTTCATTTTTTGATATGATTTGCTATTTCTTTTCTAGTTCTTTAAGATGCATTGCTAGATTGTTTATTTGAAGTTTTTTCTCTTTTTTGAAGTAGGCACTTATAGCTATAAACTTCCTTGTGAGTACTGATTTTGTTGTATCTCATAAGTTTGGAATATTGTGTTTTCTTTATCGCTTGTTTAAGGAAATTTTCAATTTCTTTCTTAATTTTTCTATTGACCCAATGGTCATTCAGGAGGATATTGTTTAATTTCTGTGTATTTGTATAATTTCCAAAATTCTTCTTGTTATTGATTTCTAGTTTTATTCCATGTGGTCTGAGAAGATATTTGATATTATTTCAACTTTTTGAATGTTTTATTATCACTTGCTTTGTGACCTAACAGATGGTGTATCCTTGAGAATGATCCAGCTGCTGAGTAAAATATGTGTATACTGCAGCTCTTGGATAAAATTTTCTGTAAATATCTATTAGAGCCACTTGGTCTATAGTACAGATTAAATTCAATGTTCTTTTGTTGATTTCCTGTCTGGGAGATCTGTCCAATCTGATAGTGGGGTATTGAAATCTCCAACTATTATCATATTGAGTCCTTTTTCTCTCTTTAACTCTAATAATATTTGTCTGAAATATTTTGGTGCTCAACCATTGGGTGTGTGTATATATATATATATATATATTTTTTTTTAAATTGTTAAATTCTCTTGCTGTATTAACCCTTTTATCATTATATAGTGTCCTTACTTGTCCCTTCTTATAGTTTTGTCTTGAAATCTGTTTTATCTGTTATAAACGTAGTCACCTCTGTTCTTTTATGGTTAACAGTGGCATGGAATATTTTTTACTTTCCTTTATTTTCAGTCTATATGTGTTTTTATAGGTGAAGTGTGTTTCTTATAGGCAACACATCAATGGGTTTGTTTATTCATTCATTTCATTCAGCCAGTCTATGTCTTTTGATTGGACAGTTTAATCAATTTAAATTCAATGTTATTATTCACAAGTGAGGACTTACCCCTGCCATTTTGTTACTTGTTTTCTGGTTGTTTTGTGGTCTTCTCTTCCTTCTTTCTTTCCTTTGTCTCTTTAGTGAAGCTGATTTTTCTCTGGTGATACAATTTAGTTTCTTGCTTTTAGTTTTTTGTGTATTCATTGCATGTATTTTGGCTTGAAGTTACCATTAGGCTTGCAAATACTATCTTTTAAGGCATTATTTGACGTGATAATACCTTAACACTATTTATATAAACAAGCAAACAAACATGCAAAAAGAAAACTAATAAAAACTCTATGTCTTAACCATCCCCCCATTTTTTAGCTTTTTGTTGTCTCTATTTATTTCTTATTGTACGGTCTATGTCTTGAAAAGTAGTCGTCGTTGTTATTTTTGATTCATCATCGATTCTATCTACCTAAGATCAGGGTCATTTACACACCACAGTTATATTGTTATAATATTCTGTGTTTTTCTGTGTACTTACTATTACCAATTAGTTCTCTACCTTCAGGTGATTGCTTATTGCTTACTAATGTCCTTTTCTTTCTGATTGAAGTACTCACTTTAGAGTGCCTTGTAGGACAGGTATGTTGTTGATGAAATCCCTCAGCTTTTTCTTTTTTTTTTTTTGCCTTGCAAAGTATTTCTCCTGTATGTTTGAAGAATATTTTTACTGGGTATACTATTCTAGGGTAAAATATTTTTTTCCTTCAGCACTTTAAATATGTCATGCCAGTCTCTGATGACCTGTTAGGTTTCCACTAAGAAATCTGCCATCAGAAGTATTGGAGCTCCATTGTATGTTATTTGTTTCTTTTCTCCTGCTTCTTTTAGCATCCTTTCTTTATCCTTGACTTTTGGGACTTTGATTATTAAAGGTAGGCTCCTTTGAGTTAAATCTGCATGGTGTTCTATGACCTTCTTTTGTACTTAGATGTTGGTATCTTTCTCAAGGTTTGGGAAGTTCTCTGCTATTATCCATTTGAATAAACTTTCTACCCCTATCTCCTTATCTACCTCCTCTTTAAGGCCAGTAAGTCTTGGATTTGCACTTTAGAGGCTATTTTCTATGCCCTATAGGCATGCTTCATTGTTTATATTATTTTTTTTTCGTCTCCTCTATCCATGTATTTTCAAATACTCTGTCTTCAAGCTCACTAACTCTTTCTTCTGCTTAGACAATTCTGCTATTAAAAGACAGATGCATTCTTCAGTATGCCAATTGCATTTTTCAGCTCTAGAATTTCTGCTTTTTTTCAAGTATTTCAATTTCTTTGTCAAATTTATCTAATAGAATTCCAAATTTCTTCTCTATGTTATCTTGAATTTTTTTTTTTTAGTTTTCTCAGCACAGCTATTTTGAATTATCTGTATAAAAGGTCACATATCATTGTTTCTCTAGGACTGGTCCCTGGTGTCTTATTTAGCTCATTTGATGAACTCATGTTTTCTTGGATAGAGTTGATGTTAGGTGATACTCTTTAATGTCTGGTCTTGAAGAGTTAGATATTTATTGTAGTCTTTACTGTCTGGGCTTATTTACATCTGTCTTCCTCGAGAAGGCTTTCCAGGTATCTGAAAGGACTTGGGTGTCATGATCTAGGCTGTATCTGCTTTAGGTGTCACCCTAAGCTGAGTTATGCTGTGGTTCTTGCAGACTTATAGATATATCACCTTGATGAACATGGACAAGATGTAGGATAATTCTCTGGATTACCAAGCAGTCCCTTGTTCTCTTCTTTTACTCTCTCCCAAACAAACAGAATCTCTATCTCTGTTCTGAGCCATCTAAAGATAGAGATGGTGTGACCCAAGTCCCTTTGTGTCCGTCACCACTATGACTGTGCTTGGTCAGGCCTGAAGCCAGCACAGCACAGGGTGTCACTAAAGTCTTGCTATAACTACTCCCTGGCTACTGTCTATATTCGCTCAAGGTCCTAGGTCTCTGCAATCAGTAAGCTGGCAAAGGCAGACAGGCCTGTGTCTTTCTCTTTAGGGTGGCAAGTTCCCCTAGGCCCAGCGTGTGTCCAGAATTCCCAGCCAAACTTCAAGGACCAAGATCAAAAACCTTAGTAGTTTACCTGGTGTTCTACTGTACTGCAGCTGAGCTGACATTCACACCTGAAGATGCAAGTCTTTCCTCTTTTTCTCCACTTTCCAAAGGCAAAGGAGCCTCACCCAGTAGTCACTGCTACTATGAGCCATGAAGAGTACTGCCAAACTACCATCAAATGTTCCCATAGGGCCCAAGAGTTCTTAAATCAGCTTGTGGTGAATGCTGCCTGGCCTGAGACTCACCCTTCAGGGCAGTGGGCTCACTTCTGACCCAGAACAGGACCAGATATGCCAATAAGAGTCACTTTATGGAACTGGGGACTCCAAGAGCCTGCTTCGTGTTCTACCCCACCGTGACTGTGCTGGTACCTAAGGTGCAGGACAAAGCCTCCTTTACTTTTTCCTTTGTTTTTTTTCAAGTAGAAGGAGTTTTGCCCCATAGCCACTACAGCTAATAATGTGCTGAGTCTCAACTGAAGCCAACAATTTTCAGAGGCTCACCCAAGGCCCTCTATGTAGTTCCTGGGTATCACTGCTGGTTATACAGGACCCAAGGGCTCTTCAATAAGCAGGTGATGAATACTGATAGGACTGAGTCCTTCCCTTCAAAGCAGTGGGTTCCCTTCTGGCCCGTGGTGTGTCTAGAAATGTCATCCAGGAGCTAGGCCCTGAACTGGGGGGCCTCGTGATTCTGGCAAGTGCCCTATCCTGCTGTGAGTGAGCTGGTATCTAAAATGTGAGATATAGTTCTCTCTACTCTTCCTTCTCCTCTCCTTAAGTTGGAGGAAGGGGTCTCTTTTGGAGCCATGAGCTGTTTAGCCTAGGGTTGTGAAGGGTGATGTCAATACACCCTGAGCCTACCCAGCTTGTGTATCAGTAGGTCGTGTGACCCCTCCCTGCCTGGGTCTCGTTCTGCACCAATTCAGCACTAAGCCTTACCTATGAGTTGTAGTCTTTATGGCCTAGATTGCCTTTCAATGAACTCTATATTTTTGTCCATTTTTTAGTTATAATATTTATTCATCATTTTAATTATAATGAATACATCAGGTTTTCTCAAGTATGGCACTACTGACATCTTTAGCTGAATAATTCTTTGTTACTCTTTGTTGTAAGTTGATGTCTTGTGCATTGTAAGATAGTTAGCAATGTCCCAATCCTCTATCCACTAGATATCTGCAGTTCCCTGCAGTTGTGACAATCAAGAATATCACCAGATATTTTCAAATGTCTCCTGTTGAGCAAAATCATCCCCAGTTGAGAAACTTGTTAAGAATATGTATTCCTTCCAATACTATTTATACTGTTCTTAGGGGATATAGTACCTATACATTTACTTTTATTTGTAATGTAGCTTTTGAATATGAATGCTCAAAAAGATGTATCACTGACAAATACTCTTTTAAAATTAGAACATAATGGGAGCATGCATAGGAATACATTGTTAATATTTATCTAATTAATACTTATTAAACATTTTTATTTAGTTATAGCCAAAATAATACTGTGTAACAAACAATTCTATAATACTCAGAAAAAGTATCTTGCTCTTTCACCATTCTGAAGGTTTCATTGGGTTTTTGCTCATGTTGGCTGGCCTCAGCTAGGTTTGACTGGTTTAGATAGGAGGATCCTCAGGCCCCAGGTCAAGGTCCAGTATCTCATGCCCATACCGAGCCTAGGAGCTCCCCAGGGTAATGTTTTATTATGGAAGTGGCAGAAGCTCAAGGGGGTAAGTGAAATCTAAGTAGGCATATATACAGCCTTTGCTAAGGTAACCACCATTATCATTCCAATTTCCAGAGAAAGTCACATGTTCAAACACAGAGTTAATGAGGAAGTGATACATAGTTTGTCTTAGGTGAAATAAGACAAAAGTTATTTGGCAGAGGACATACGTGTGAAAGCATATAGTGGTCCAATTTGGAAAACATTTTGGTCGTTCCTCAAAAAGTTTCAGATAGAGTTACAATAGTCTGTAAAAAAATGCATATGAATGTTCAGGGTAGTTTTATTCACAATAGCCCAAAGTGAAAACAACTCAAAAGTCAATGAGCTGTTGAATGGATAAATAAAATGTGACATATCCATATAACTGAATATCATTTAGCAATAAAAAGAAACTGAGTACTGGACAAATGAAGTACTGGTACATTCTACACCACGAGTGACCCTTGAAAACAATTTGCTAAGTAAAAGAAGTCATTTATAAAATATCATACATTGTGTATTTTCTTTAATATAAAATGTTTAGAGTAGGCAAACTTATAGGGACAGAGAGAAGATGAGTTGTTTCTTAGAGATAAGAAAGGAATTAAGGGGAAATGGGGATTGACTACTAATGAGTGTGGGGTTCCTTTATGGAAGACAAAAATGTTCTAATATTAGATTGTGATGGTGGTTGTATAACCCTGGGAATAAACTGAAATCATTGAATTGTACACTTTAAATAGGTGAATTGCATAATATGTGAACTATATCTTAATGTAACTGTATTTTTAAAATAAAATTCTATTGAAGGAATAAATAATACTAAAAAATTATCATAGATGACACAAACACATGGTTAAAACATTCCATGAACATAGATTGAAAGACTGAATATTGTTAAAACATCTACACTGACTGATATACTTGGCTCTGTGTCCCCACCCAAGTATCATGTCCAATTATAATCCCCAGTGTTGTAGGTAGGGCCTGGTAGGAGGTGATTGGATCATGGGGGTCGTTTCCAGTAATTTAGCACCATCCCTCTAGTGCTGTCTTGTGATAGGGTTCCCATGAGATCTGGTTGAAAGTGTATAACACCTCCCCATTCATTTTCTCTCTCCTGTCAGCCATCTGAAGATGAGCCTGCTTCCCCTTCACCTTCTGCCGTAATTGTAAGTTTCCTGAGGCCTTTCCAGCCATGCTTCTTGTACAGCCTACTGAACTATGAGTCAATTAAACCTCTTTTTTTCATAAATTACCCAGTCTCAGGTGGTTCTTTATATCAGTGCAAGAATGGATTAATTCAGGAAATTAGTACCAGAGGAATGGGCTGTTGCTACAAAGATTCCTGAAAATGTGAAAGTGACTTTGTAACTGAGTAACAGGCAAAGGTTGGAATGGTTTGGAGGTCTCAGAAGAAGACAGAAAGATAAGAGAGTTTGGAACTTCCTAGAGATTTGTTGAATGGTTTTGGCCAAAATGCTGATAGTGATATGGACAGAGAGGGCCAAGCTGATGAGATCTCAGATATGGAGATGAGAAATTTGGGGAAACTGGAGTGAAGGTTACTCTTGCTATGCTTTAGCACAGAGACTGGTGACATTCCACCCCGTCTCTAGGAATCTGTTGAACTATGAAATTGGGAGAGATGACTTAGAGTAGCTGGTAGAAAAATTTTCTAAGCAGCAAAGAGTTCAAGATGTGGCCTGGCTGCTTCTAAATACCTACACTCTCATCTGCATAAACAAAGAAATGACCTGAAACTGTAATTTATATTTAAAAAGCAAGCCAAGCATTAAAGTTTGGAAAATACGCAGGCTGACCATGTGTTAGAAAAGAAAACTCCATTTTCTGAGCAGGAATTCAAGCCAGCTGCAGAAATTTGCATAAGTAAAGAGGAACTGAATGTTAATAGCCAAGACAATGGGGAAAATACCTCCAAGGCATTTCAGAGACCTTTGCAGCAGCCCATCCCATCACAGGTCTGAGGCCTCGGAGGGAAGAATGGTTTCATGGGCCGGTCCCAGGGTTCTGCTGCTCTCTGCAGCCTCAGGACATGTTGCCCTGTGTCAAGACACTCCAGTTTTAGCTGTGACTAAAAGAAGCCAAGATACAGCTCATGCCACTGCTAGAGGGTGCAAACCAGAAGCCACCAAAGTTTCCATGTGGTATTAAGCCTGCAGGTGCATGGAGGGCAAGAGTTGAGGCTTGGGTGCCTCTGCCTAGATTTCAGAAGATATATGGAAACACCTGGATTTCCAGGGAGAAGTCTGCTTTAGGGGAAGAACCCTCATGGAGATCCTCTACTAGGGCAATATAGAGGGGAAATGTGGGGTTGGAGCACCCACACATAATGAAATCATGTTATCTGCACAACATGGATGCAGGCAGAGGCCATTATCCTAATTGAATTAATTTAGAAACAGAAAACTAAATACCACATGTTCTCTCTTATAAGTTGAAGATAAACATTGGGTACATATAGACATAAAGATAGGAACAATAGATGCTGGAGACTCCAAAAGGAGGGAGGGAATGAGGGGGACAAGGATAGAAAATCCACCTACTGTGTACTACGTTCACTATATGGGTGATGGGATCCATAGAAGCTAAACCCTCAGCATCATGCAATATACTCATGTAACAAACCTGCACAGGTACCTCCTAAATGTAAAAGTTTAAAACAATAATAAAATAAAAATCTTGCCTCCCCAAAGTCAGCCACTTTGTTACATTCATTCCCTCTCTTACCCAATGCAACATATGCTTACTTACTTCCCCGTATACTCTAAAATTTCTTTCAGTTGCAGCAGCAAAATCAAATTTTAGAAATCTTTTTTTTTTTTCAGTTTTGAATATGCCTTCCCTTGATCTGGAGACTTTTAGAAAATGAAAAGATACTATCCACTCCCCCCACCCAAAAAAAAAATTAAAAACAACACACAGGCACCTTTAGACTACACTGTTGTAATAATGAGAGTATGACTTCATTAAATGTTTCAATTTGACCAAGGGGAAAATCAGACACATAAACAGTCAATGCTCCTTAGCAATTCTGAAATTCCTCTGGCTAAGCATTCCTTGCTACTTCTCCCTAATGGAGGTGCAGGGAAAAACCTACCAAGTGGTGGAGAATGTCTCCTGACTACTCTACAGTAAATTTCTCTGGAGTAGCTCCCCTGTCCAATGCTCTCCATGGCTCCTTGCTACACCCTCCTGGATGTTCTCATTTTTCTTCAGAACTCCTTGGCTACATAATTATAGGAGATTTGAAAGTATACCACTTTTGACAGCTAAGTAATTTTGTCAACCAGATTCCTGTCTAAAATATCTTGGGAAGACTCGTGGTCTTTTAACCCATGCTAGAGGCATATTTGGCCACACATCTCTTTTAAAACCTGTCAGATTCATTTTGGAAATACACAGCTCCCTGTTGGCTTCTATCAGACCACACCCATAGTCTCCATTCTATGGAATTTCTTGTCTAGCTAAAAGGATTCCATAGGCCTTATGTTCATTTTCTCTGTTTTGACAGCTAGTGTGAAAATGACATTCTTGATTTGTTCTTTATTCTGAGGCTTTATTCGATAACCCTGCCTTTGACTTTATTTCCCCTCTAAAGTTGAGTTTTAGCAGATCTTTCAAAACCTTTAAATTCTTAAGCCTTACAAGTTCTGGAATTTATGGCTTTACTATATTTTCCCTTAGTTTTTCTTGTAAACCAAAAAGTTCTTTTCTAAGCCCATTTCTTTAATGCATTATTTTATCAAACACAACTCCTTACAACGAATTTGCGTTTTAACATTGTGCTGTGAACCCTTCCCACCCAAAGGCATAAGTGTATTACATATATATTCTGTAATTTTTAAATTACCAGACATAGATTTCTTCCATAGACATAGCCATTATTCTGACTTTCCTGGTAATCATTTCTTTGCTTTATTCAGAATTTCATAACCTGTCATATATTTATACTTTGGGGAAAATGATCACAAATTTAGTGGCTTAAAATAACACCCATTTTATTATTATTATTTTATTTAATTTTTTTTTTTTTGTGAGACGGAGTCTCGCTCTGTCACCCAGGCTGGAGTGCAGTGGCCAGATCTCGGCTCGCTACAAGCTCCGCCTCCCGGGTTCAAGCCATTCTCCTGCCTCAGCCTTCGGAGTAGCTGGGACCACAGGCGCCCGCCACCTTGCCCGGCTAATTTTTTGTATTTTTAGTAGAGACGGGGTTTCACCGAGTTAACCAGGATGGTCTGGATCTCCTGACCTCGTGATCTGCCCGCCTCAGCCTCCCAAAGTGCTGGGATTACAGGTGTGAGCCACCGTGCCCGGCCATAATCTTCTTATTTTAAGGTCAACTCTGCCCTTAATTAAGCATAACCTAATCACAAAAGTGTTATACATCATATTCAGAGTTCCAGGGACTATGCAGAATGTATACACCAAGTGGGCAGGACAATCTTATGGGTAGTCATAAAATTTTGCCTATCACATTGCTTATGTATTATTCTTCCCTAAATATTGCATAAAGTTCTCTGGTTTTGAGTTTTATATAAATTGTATCAAACAATTTATGTTGGTATTCATAAATTTTTCCTACAGTCTTAGGTTGGTGAGAACTCTTTTGGATACTGAAATTGCACTAGTTTATTAGCTGTTGTTGCAATATAATATTCAATGGTATAAAAATATCAAAAACTAATTTGTCCTTTCTCCTAATGATAAAAATCTGGTTTGATTCCACTTTGGAGCAATTAAGAATAAAGCTAACATAATTAATCATGTATGCATATCTTGACATATATGTACCAGAATTCTTTAAGAATATACATTTAGGAACAGTTTTTGGATCCCATTTTATCACTCTTTCAAATTTCTTCATAATAACAAACCATTTTCAAAAGTGTTTCTGCCAATTTACACATCAAAAATCAGTTTATGAATTTTTGTTTTTTTACAACTCTGCCAACATTTGGTTGTTGTGGCCCTTCACACACAAAAAAATGTGTGTGTTAGTTAGGTGAATATGTAAATGTTTCCGTAATGGTCAATATCAAGTGTCAACTTGATTGGATTGAAAGATGAAAAGTGTCATTCCTTGGTGTGTCTGTAAGGCTGTTGCTAGAAGAGATTAACATTTGAGTCACTGGACTGGGAGAGGCAGACCCACCCTCAGTGTGGGTGGGCACCATCCAATTGGTTACAGGTGCAGCTAGAAGAAGCAGGCGGAAGAAGGTGGTGTAAGCTGGCTTGCTGAGTCTTCTGGCTTTCATCTTTCTCTGGTGATGGATGCTTCCTGCCCTTGAGCATTAGACTCCAGGTTCTTTAGCTTTTGAACTATTGGACTTACACCAGTGGCTTGCCACGGGCCCCAAACTGAAGGCTGCACTATCAGCTTCCCTACTTTTGAGGTTTTGGGACTTGGACTGAGCCACTCCTGGTTTCCTTGCTCCTCAGCTTGCAGACGGTCTATCATGGGACTTCACCTTGTGATCATGTGAGTCAATTCTCCTTAATAAACTCCCTTTCATATATATATACATATATAAGTGTGTGTGAGTGTGTGTATATATATGTGTGTATATATACCCTTTCATACATATATACACATATATATGTGTGTGTGAGTATATATACATATTTATATGTGTGTGTATATATACCCTTTCACATATATACATATATGTGTGTGTGTGAGTGTATATATATATTTATATGTGTGTGTATATACACATACACACATACATATGTATACATTTTCTATTAGTTTTGTCCCTCTTGAGAACCCTGACTAATACAGTATCTCATTGTTTGATTTCACTATTCTATTATTAATAATGAGATTTTAAGTATCTTTCTTTCTTTTTTTTTTTTTGGTTATCTGTCTTTACTAATTTTGAAGTTCTTTTATTTTACTTACTGATTTCTAAAATCTTTCAGCATCCCTACTGCACCTTCATCCCACTTATTCAAAATACACATTGCAAATATTTACTCAGGCTTGTCTTTAACATTTCTCATTTTTAAGTCCTAAATTTGCACGGAATATATGGATAGAGATAGTAATAGGAATTCAATTTTGTGATGTTTTCCACATAGGATACCAGTTTTACTCAAATAGCAATGTGAAAGAAAAGAGAAAAATATAAAGGCATCTTAAATAATTTCTATGACAAAAATAATAATCAAAAACTACATAAACCTTAGAAAGTAATGAAGTGTCATCCATATTATTGCAATTGAGGTAAAAATGATAGAGACATGTAAATACTGGGGTCAGAAAATTCATGTTACATATATTTTAAGTGCATAAAGCAGGGATTAGTAAACTGTGGCCTCTGTGTCAAATATTTCTGTACATAAAGGTTTACTGGAACATAGTCACATCCATCTACTCTCCTGTTGTCTATAATTACTTTTATGTTGCAATGAGAAGTTGGGTGGTTGTAACAGAAAATGCTTGGTTCCCAAAATCTAAAACATTTTCTATCTGCCACTTTACAAAAGAAGTTTGCCAATCCCTGGTCTAAAGAACAATGCAGAGTGCTGTGAATAAGCACTACTTTTTTTGTATGAAATGTAAAATAAAATATATTTTATATAAAGGATATATAAAAGCTATTTTGAAACATTTTATAGCCATAGGATAACTACTGAGCCTTTACAGAATATGTATTACAAAGCCTGATTTATATACTCCTGCCATTTTTTTATTGTTATGTAATAAAGTTATTCTTTAGTACCCACTAATCTAAGTTTTAGCATCAAAATCTATTCCTATTAGATCTGTATGGTGTTCCACAAGCTCACAGGGTGAGTCCCTCCTTTACTAGCCTATGTGTTTGCCTGTTACACCTATCTGTATTGTTTCTAAAGGATAGATCATCTCCTCAAAAGACAAGAAACCATGATACTTGATATATAAAATCTTTTCTTTTTAACTGTCTTTTAATTATGTCATTTCCCAAGTCGTATACTTTTTATATTCATTCCACTAAGTTTTTCTTGTAAAAATTTCATCTTGAATTGTTCACATTTTCATTACTTCTGTGCCTGTGGATTAAACATAATCTCAATGGATTATGTTAGGTGAATAATAAGCAGTTATTCAATAAACATCTTTCTTAAAAGCATTATGTGAATAACTGGTCACCTTTGTTAAAAGCATTATGTGAATAACTGGTTAAGCAAAATATAGACTGTTACCTTTGTTAAGATCATTTTGTTAAGGGCATTATGCAAATAACTGGTTAAGCAAAAAAAAAAAAAAAAAAAGACTACTCAGATTCTGGTTTCAAAACAGCTTGAATTTGCTCATGAGTGTTGACAGTTTCTTCTTAGTTTTCCCTGGGTGAAGATAGGGACAATTGAATGCAATTTGGATTCCCTAAACCCAACTTGGCTTAACAACTTTTTATTTTATGCTT
Organism: Macaca thibetana thibetana; assembly: GCF_024542745.1. NCBI lineage: Eukaryota > Metazoa > Chordata > Mammalia > Primates > Cercopithecidae > Macaca > Macaca thibetana. Next base: position 163,983,068 of record NC_065583.1, on the reverse strand, counting down.
TTAATTGACATAAAATAATTGTATATATTTATGGGGTACATAGTGATGTCTTAAAAAATATAATGTATGATGATCAGATCAGGGTAATTAGCATATCCATTTTCTCAAATGTTTACCATGTTTTTGTATGAGGAACATTCAATATCTTCCTTGTAACTTTTTAAAAGAGGATTAAATCTATTATTATATATATTGTAGTGATGGTTAATTTTATGTGTTAACTTGCCTGGGCTAAAGGATGTCCAGATAGTTGGTAAAACATTATTTCTGGGTCTGTCTGTGGAGTGTTTCCAGAAGACATTAGAATTTAAAGCAGTAGATTGAGTAAAGAAGATAACCCCAAACCAGTGTAGACAGGACAGGAATCATCCAATTTCTTGAGAGCCTGGTAGAAAATAAAAGGGAGAAGAGTGAATTCTCTTTCCTTGAGCTGGGACATCCATCTTCTCCTGCCTTTGGATACCAGAGCTTCTAGTTCTCAGACCTATGGACACCAGAGCTTACACCTGTGACCCCCAGGTTCTTAGACTTCCAACCTCAAACTGGGACTTAGATCATTGACTCTCCCGGTTCTCAGGCCTGAGTTCTGAGGCCTGATTCTCAGGCCTGGTTCTCTGTACCGAAGTACAACACTGGCTTAGCTGCTTCTCCAGCTTCCAGAAAGCAAATCATGGGATTTCTCAGTCTTCATAACTGTTGAGCCGATTTCCATAATAAACCTCTCTCTATATATCCTATTAGCTCTATTTCTTTAAAGAACCTTAATATGTATTGCGAAGCAGTTGACAAAGATAAATAACCTATATTTGTTTTTGGTGATGGTTTTGATGTGCCATTAATTTGGAAGACTTTTCTATTGAATCTTACCCCTCTTCCAAGATGTTTCATATGACAAATTGCCATATGACATCTACGTTAGTTGTTTATGACAGGAAATGTCAGTTCCTCAGATGCTGGTGAACCAACTAACTAGATTTGTTCTCATATACCTTTTTAACTGTCTGAATTAAATATATTTTTTCAACATTTATTTTCCTTTTATCTTTAGAGACAGGGTCTACCTCTGTCACCCAGGCTAGAGTGCAATGGTGTGACCATAGCTCACTGCTCACATTTGAGCCTCAAACACCTGGGCTTAAATGATCCCCCTGCCTCAGCCTCCCAAGTAGCTAGAATTACAGGTGCATTCCACCATGCCTGGCTAAGTTCCTTTTTTTTTTTTTAGATGGAGTTTTGCTCTTGTTGCCCAGGCTGGAGTGCAATGGCATGATCTCAGTTCACTGCAACTTCCGCCTCCCAGGTTCAAGCAATTCTCCTGCCTCAGCCTCCCAAGTAGCTGATTACAGGCTTATGCTACCACACCCGGCTAATTTTGTATTTTTAGTAGAGACAGGGTTTCTCCATGTTGGTCAGCCTGGTCTCGAACTCCCAACCTCAGGTGATCTGCCCACCTCTGGGATTACAGGCGTAAGCCACCGTGCCTGGCCGGTTAATTTTAAAATACAATTATTTGTAGAGATGTGGTTTTGCTATGTTGCTCAGGCTGATGTCCGACTTCTGGCCTCAAGCAATCCTCCTGCCTCAGCCTTCCAAAACACTGGGATTACAGACCTAAGCTTCCATGCCTGGCCTAAATATGTTTAATGAAATAATTATTTTCCAAGCCCTTTCTTATTTTACTATTTTCCCTTTATCTAAAGGTATATTACCAGGTGTCATAAAATTATCATCTGGTATAAAATTATACTTGATGAATAGATTATCTTAATAGCTTTGTAAGTGTAGATTAGTAGATGACCGTTTTTACAGCTTGTAAATACCAGAACCTTCCATGAAGCTAATCTCTGTGGTAAATTCTGCCTTTGCATGGTGTCTTTTAATCTTCATACCACCCGATGCCATCTGCATTACTCTTACCCATTTACCGCTAAGTAAACTCATAGAGGTTAAGTAATTACGTAACACCTACAGCTCACAGGTGGCAAAGCCCTCACCTGCGTCACAGATCACAGCCAGTCAGGCTGCAAAGCTGAGCACATATGGAGGAAACCCTGCCGTGGCCACACAGCATCCCTCACCATCCCGCAAAATGGTAATGATTGAACAGTAATCACTGCTTGGGAGCATGTTGCTAAATATACTCTTTTGCTACAGAAATAAAACTGAAGCTTTTGAAATGAAAAAGGTAATTTTGTTACTAGTTAAAACATAGAACTTTCAGCCTCTCCTATTTCTTTTTGGGAAGTGATTAACAACTGAATATTCAAGATTTTCTAAGTCATTGAAAGAGTCAATAGGTATAATTAATATAAAAATATTGTTTAAAATATAATATGCGTATGTAACCATAGAAAAATGTCATTTTATCACTATCATTAGAGATTAATTTTTCGGAAACCTGTTTTTGAAAAATGGCTCCCTCAGAAAATGAAATAGAAATTTTTGCACATTAAAAAAATTTGATTAACGTAAGAATAATTTTCTGTACTCATTAGAAGAAAGAATAAATGTAGGCAGAGAGAAAAATATCTCATGTTGATGAAGTGAAAAAGTGTGATCACATGAAAAGCTATTTGTTATTGCTTTTGATAAATTATGAATTCAATTCTGTTTACATATTTATATATTTTACGTAAATTAAGTTTAAATGTTCGTTAATTTTGCTAACAATATGATAGGTAAGGCAATGAAGGAAGGAAGTTAACTTCCATCATAAAGAGAAGTATGCAAGGATAATGTGATATAATGTGATATACAATCTATAAAAGTGAAAAATCACTCTGTAGGTATTTGAATGATGCATATATGTTAAAAAAAATGGGCAAGCTGAAAAGTTAGTGCCTGTAGTGACTGATAGAGAGGATCATTGAAAAATGAGTCAGTAAATGTTGAAAGCAGCTGTGATCATTTCAGCATTTATGTTATTTTGATAAATAAGATCCTTTCTGAGTTGCTAATTTTTTTCTTGTAAATTATTAAAATATCAAGTTATAAAGTCTACAGTTACCACCAAAGTTCATTCAAACATATTTTTATAGACCATAATTTGTCAAAGTACAACCCAAGGAACTTTGTTCTGCTTTATTATTTTTTTAAAATAAAAGCAAAACAAAAAACAAATATCTAGGATCATCTATATTTGAAAATGAAAAGTATGTCTTTTATGGAACGTTATAAATTTCTTTAACATAGTACCATTTTAAAAAGTTCTCCAGGAGTAAACTTCTGCCAAGCTTGTTAGAAAACTCATAAAGGAACACAGAACATTTCTTTCGTCAGACTAGTCAAAAAAGAATACAGTATTCTGGAAATGATCTTTCATATCTGCTTCCATTTCCCACTTGTAGATTCTCCATTTTTAATACACAGTTAAAATTCAGTTGCTTGAGTTTTGATTTTCTCTATATCTTTAAAATGTGGGATTATGTATTTATTTATTTATTCTTTCTTTCTCTTTCTTTCTCTTTGCTTCTTTCTTTTTCTTTCTTCTTTCTTTTCTTTCTCTTTCTCTTTCTTTCCTTTCTCTCTCTCTCCTTCCTTCCCTCCTTCCTCCTTTCTTTCCTTCCTTCCCTCCTTCCTTCTTTCCTTCCTTCCTCCTTTCCTTCCTTCTTCCTTTCCTTCCTTCCTCCATCCCTCTTTCCCTTTCTCCCTTCCTCCCTCCTTTCCTTCCTTCCTTCCTTCCTTCCTTCCTTCCTTCCTTCCTTCCATCTTTCCAGACAAGCTCTTGCAATGTCACCCATACTGATGTGCAGTGGTGAGGTTATAGCTCACTGCAGCCTTGAAATTCCAGCCTCAAGCAATCCTCCCATCTCAGCCTCCTGAGTAGCTGGGACCACAGAAGCATGCCACCATGCCTGACTAATTTTAACAAAATTTTGTAGAGATAGTATCTCTTCACGTTGCCAAGTCTGGTTTCAAGTTCCTGGGCTCAAATGATTCTCCCACTTGGGCCTCCCAAAGTGCTAGGATTACAGCTGTGAGTCCCTGCACCTGGCCAAATGAGGAATTTTTCTAAAAATAAGCCTATATTTGTATTGTAAACATTGGCTTGACCATATGACAAATATATTTTATACATCAAATTTTCATTGTTGTTAATTTCTGCAAACTCCAATCACTACAAGACCTTACAGCACCTATCTTCTATTACAACGAAAAAGTATTTATTCTTAGTGTTTGGAGCATATGCCTTTGGATATATATGTATACTTGAATAACATGAAAAGTTATAAATTCCATGTCTAGAATTTAATGTACTAATAACATATTGTCACAGAGATCTCATTCTAGGTCATATAATCTTCACTGAGCCATATGTTTTTAAAATTTTTTCATGATTATATAGCTATCGACTTTGGTTTCTGGTGAACACCATACCGTAAGAATGATCCATGGTGCTTTACATGTTTGTTCTCCTGGTTTTTGTCATTATTTTTAAAACTTATTATTTTTGAAATAGGGTTTTGCTGTGTTGTCAGGCTAGACTTAGGCTCTTGGGCTCCAGCAATCATTCTGTCTCAGTCTCCCTAGCAGCTGGGACTACAGGTGTGCTTGGTCTCAAATTGAATCCAATTGATGGCTAGACAGACACTAAGGGGATTGTTTCTGTGCACAGGATGATGGCTCTGTGTGACCATTCTGGAAAATGATACAGGTTCAGAAATAAAATTACTGTGTCATCACACACACACACACACACAATATATATATATTTATATCCATCAACATAAAATTAGATCCCTAAATCTTAACATGTCCATCAACACTTTGTTTCTATCTACTTTTGATTTTTATTTTTCCAATCTGTTAGTAGCAAACAATCTCATTATTTTGTTTTGTTATGCTCCCATTTAACTAGAAATAAGTCTAAAGCTTCTCCTACACATGTTTTTTGAGTTGTTTCTCTGGTTAGTCCATTCTGTGTTTTACACCTTTATTTCCCTTAAATTCCATCATTTTTCTTGTTGATTTGTTTAAATTTCTCATCTACATTATTCATTAAGCCCTTCTCCATTTTTTATTTTACAGATCTCTGCTTTACATACACAATATTTTTACTAATTTGAAAGAATTTTACTTTGTGTCATTTTTTTGCTTATAATATTGGTCCTGGGGTGGCATTACTTAAATAAGCCATTATCATCAATAGGCCACAATATATTTTTTGTACTTTTTTCCCCCATTGGCTATTTATTTATTCATTTAGAGACAAAGTCTCGCTGTCTGTCACCCAGGCTGGAGCGCAGTGGCACGATCTTGGCTCACTGCAACCTCTACCTCCTGGGTTCAAGGGATTCTCCTGCCTTAGCCTCCTGAGCAGCTGGGACTACAGGCATGTGCCACCATGCCCGGCTAATTTTTGTCATTAAGTTGGCCAGGCTGGTCTTGAACTCCCGACCTTGTGATCAGCCTGCCTCAGACTCCCAAAGTGCTGGGATTACAGGTGTGAGCCACTTTGCCAGGCCAACTTTGTTGTTTTATCTTAAAGAGGCTTTGAATTCATCTGGCAGCCTCCCTGACATCCTCCTGGCCACCTAATAATGGAAATGAATCTACATTGTGTTTTCTCCATATTCAGGGCCGCTTTTTAAAAAACTAATTTATTTAGCAAAGAGCCCTCTGGTCATTGATTTGTAAAGTCATTTCTATCATATACACATGAGTCTATTGCTAAGCTTTCTATTTTCTCTATTGTGTCATTTTTGACTTTCTACTGAAGGATTGCATTTTAATACGGAGAAGAGTACATTTTCTTGATTCATTCATCTTTTCATATACAACTTAGCTATTTGAGGCTCTTTACCCTTTCATATATTCTTGCTTTAGTAGAAGATTTCAACTACATTTAAATTTGGATTGTATCTAATTTATAGATGAATTTGGGGTCAGAATATGAAATAGTTCCAGAATTGGCTGTAGTATAGCTCTGCATATTTCAGATCTTATCATTTTGATTATTTTATAGTTCCTATGTAGAAAATCATGTTATTTAAAAGCATTTGTGTATCTTTCCTTCAAGTTCCAATATATCTTATTGGGTTTTTTTTAACATATTTTATATGTTTCCAACTATTTGATCATTTTCTTTAGTTTTCTGAGCTCATTAAATTGATTTATTATTATATTTTTAATCTTAATAATTTATTGCTTTTGTTTTATACTTTGTTTAGTTTCTCTCTCTCTCTCTCTCTCTCTCTTCCTTCTCAATGTTAACATAACTTCATGGAACTTCATCTTTTAAAAGAATGAGGTTTTCAACAAAAATGTGGTACAATAGTCAACCAAAACACTGACCTTTAATGCAGTGGACATAGGATCTATTAAGTCCAATTGTCTGGAAATTCTGCTGACAGTCCCATCTCCTGTGTTGTAATGTGTTTAACAAAATACAACCCTGACTCTGTCTATAGCAAGTGGCCAACCTGGAAAATAAATGGCCATTTGTGGCTCAAGTGACTAGCTATAGAATAAGAGTTTGTAATTAATTTACATAATACCAAAGAGTCTTGCTCTTATCCTCAGTTGACTGCCTTTTTTTTTTTTTTTTTTTTTTTTTTTTTGAGGCAGGGTCTCACTGTCACCCAGGCTGGAGTAGAGTGGCACGATCTTGGCTCACTTCAACCTCTGCCTCCCAGGCTCAAGCGATCCTCCCGCCTCAGCCTCCCAGGGTAGCTAGGACTACAGATGTGTACCACCACACTCAGCTAATTTTCTTGTATTTTTGTTGGAGAGGAGGTCTTGCCATGGTGCCCAGGTTGGTCTCGAACTCCTGAGCTCAAGCTATTTGCCTGCCTTGGCCTCCTAAAGTGCTGGGATTAGAGGCATGAGCTACCACGTACAGCTGACTTAACTCTTAGATACATCTAGTATATAGTGATATAGCATATTGTTTGCCATGGACCCATGTGGTGATAAAGAAATGCTCTTATAGGAAACTTACGATGCTTAATTTGTAACATTATGTACCAAAGTGTTGCTGATACTTCGATGAATGTTATTCTTTAAACTTAAAAATTGTAGACAACATGGACTTTAAATCAATGTGGAGATTCATATGTGTAATAGTTTAGCTACAGTTGATAAATTTAAACATAGATTTTCCAGGCATATTTTTAAAAAATATACTCAGCTTGTCCAGTAATATTTATTACATGCCCTAAGAACTTCTAAATGTGTCTATATTGGCTTTCATCCTTGTCTGCTAAAGGTTGTGAAAGATATAGAAAGGCAATATTAGGTTTCAACTGTCTTCTATAGATTTTCTACTGTGGCTGGTCCTTTTCTCTGAGGCAGTTTTTTTTTTGCATTCAAATTTAGTGTGTTATATTTTTATGTTCTCTTTGTTTTAGTGTTCGCTGCTCCTGCTGCTTTTGTGTTTCGGTGTTTCTATGTGTACATATTCACCACTCTGGATAATTTTTTCCTTCTCGAGCGTGTTTGTTATTTAAATTCCACTTTCTCCTGGTAGCCACGATCTCACTTTGGTTTCTGACAGCTGGGCTATGCCTGGAGGTTGTGTGCTCTGGACCTCGGTGCCCGTCTCTCCAGGGCGGCTCTGCCTCTGATTTCCCCTCTGGTTTACATCTGGCTTGGCTGCTACAGAATTCTGCCTTCTGCTTGTTTGTTTTTAGGCTCACTGCGTTTTACTCATAAATGTGATTTGTTTTTCTTTTCAAAGGGGATTTATCCTTTTTTGCGTGTTGTTACTGTCTCTGTACCTGTAGACAATCATTTTATAACTCCTGATGCTGTTTTATAAAGAATTTCAGTACTTCTGTACAGCTGACTCTGAGCCTCTGTAAAAATTTCAGTTATACATCATTTTATATTTTATTTGGCTCCTTTTACAAACTTTATTATGTAGATAATACTTCAATAGACTGAAAATCACTCTAATAAATAGAGGATAAAAACAAATATGTGGCAAAATTATCATTGCCAAATTGATATTTATAAAGAGGTGAGTATTATTTCATGTAAAACCTTTAGTTTTAATTATTCATACAATTTTCTTTTACAAAAATTTTAATAAATTGTTTTTATTCAACATTATTTTTATCATGATCATTTTATTCATAGTTAAAAATCAAGTAATTCTACAAATTTACCATTAAAGCTCTCTACCCCCACCACTCAAATTATCAGAGGCTATGGTGCTAAATATATATGTTTATGTGTATAAATAAAATGTATTAAATTATAGAAATATATAAACAAACATGTATAATATAAAATATTAACTATACTTTAATATGAATATAAGAATATTTCTACACAAAACTTTGAATTTATACTATATATTGGCTAAAAACCATTAGAATTTAGATCTTATACACAAATCTCTATTTCATGTAATTTGTTTTATCAAGCTGATTATATGCTATACAATTCTCTTTTTTAATAGGTAGATAGCTGGATAGAGATACAGATTACAGTTAGCTATAAATTATTAAATATTCAAAAGTTTAGAATTTATAAACTATATTGTCATTTATACCATGCAGTGTTTATATTTCTTTTTCAATACAACTTTTTGGTCTTTTTCTGCATTTAATTATTGTCTCAATTATTTGATTTATTTTGTTTAATATATGGCTTTCACTATTTCACAACCAAAATCTCTAACTGAAGTCTAAAATCCCTTGCAATATTGCCTCACACCTCTATTAATCTAATGCAATTGTCTGTAAGTTTTTCCAAATTTATAGCATCATTGACCTTTTTTGGCATAGTAATAGATGTCATGGGATATACATTTTTCATTGAATGTGGTATTGGCCTACTTTTTGAAGATAGTTAGCTATATTTAAATAATAAATTATTATTTAAACATGAAGATTGTTTTAAAAAGTGGAAATCATTTTGGTTGAATCATCTAGTCACCTTTAACTAGAAATGATGACTTATTTGCGGGTTCACCTGCTTTATTATTTCTAGATCCAAGAACAAAGATCCAAACTTGACACCATCTATTCTTTAGAACAGATACATTGGCCAAATGTCACATCTGAACATTGTTTCATAAGCAATAAGAAAGCCAAGACTTTTCTAATTTTAGAACATCCAAAATGTTTTTGTCATCCTAATTTGTGCTGAAATATCCTAGGCTTCCAATCAATAGAGAGGAGAGTAATTTTTTGATAAACTTTATGTAACAGAATTTTATGTAATTTAAATACAGTAGAATTTTTTTAGATGATCATATTTTAGCAAATGAAAAACTCCAAGAAATGTTAGTATAAACATGCTTTTTCAAGTTCTGATTTTAAATATTTTTAATGAATTATCTCCATGTTTTTAAATACATTTATGTCAAATTATATTATTCAGAAACACAATTTTCAGGTTCTAAAGCCTTCTATTTGTCTCAATTATAAATGTAGAAATAAAGATATCTGAAACAATGGACAAATGAAAGTACATTGGTTATAAAGATTTTTTGATTTAAGTTTTCAAGCAAATTTGGAGGGATGAAGATGAAATATAGAAATATGGTAGGCATACATCAGCAAGATAACTTTAACCTCTCCTTACTGACTTCACTAGCAACTACGTTAGGTGTAGGTATTTTCAAAAAATGGTGAAATTTCCAGATTTTACAGAGCACAACAAACTTTTAAATTCTGAAAAGATGAATATCTTCTACACTGTGCTTGTTTTCTAAAAATATGTTCTTTACTCTCCTCATCATTCATTGATTTCCTGTTAATTCATTATAATTTGTTAACTGGCTAACACTCAATATATAACTCCAGGTTTTAAGTTTTGGACATGAGGACTCTAGGAATCAATTAATGGGTACTAAACAATTTTTGGTCTCCTAAAACAATGAAATATTTCATACCTTTATGAGTAGAATCAGGGCTTTCATTAGATTTTTATAGGTGTCTCTACATGAAATGGTAAAAAGTTGTGTAAAGGGGAGAGGAAGAAGGAGACGGTAAGACAAAAAGAGAAGGGTCACTATATACTGTTTGTATTGCTAAATAAATTCTTTGCTGCATAATTTTTTTTTTTTTTTTTGAGACAGTCTCACTCTGTCGCCCAGACTGGAGTACAGTAGTGCGATCTCGGCTCACTGCAACCTCTGTCTCCTTAGTTCAAGCAATTCTCCTGCTTCAGCCTCCCGGGTAGCTGGGATTACAGGCACGCACCACCATGCCTGGCTAATTTTTTGTATTTTTAGTAGAGATGGGGTTTCACCATGCTGGCCAGGCTGGTCTCAAACTCCTGACCTCGTGATCCACCCGCCTTGGCATCCCGAAGTACTGGGATTACAGGCGTGAGCCACTGCACTGGGCCAAAAATAAGTGTATATATATCTATATCTATATACATTATATATAATTATATATTATATATAACCATATATTATATGTTATATATAGTATGTATATATTTTAAGTACTTTCTTCACACTAATGCCTCATTAATTTGTAAGAAAAAGCTGCTTCTAGCAACCTCCATAGTTACACTTTGACAGTAATCTGGGGAAATTTTTTTGTTTTCAACTGCTAATGCATTTGTTTTCTGGACAAAACCACTCAAAAAAGAAAGTGTCAGGAGTAGAAAAGTCACTATGGAGTCGAGCTCACTGTGGTCTGCACTGGTCTGGACTGGAATATGTAATTCAGCATTGTATTTAGAAGTATTGTAGAAATATTTTGTTTGGCCAACTTTTTGTCTTTAAGGACTTGGTACTTGTGTAAATGACATAGAACATAGACATAATTAGTGAAACATGACAAAACTACATGAACAGTTTTTCCCAAAGTTTTAAATCTGTGTTATACATAAAGGACATTGGGAAAATAGAGAGTTTGAGAAATGAAACCTTTCAAAATTTGAAAAGTTTACCTGTCTTAATGAAGAAAATGGTTTACTTCCACTAATTTATGAGCCTGTCTTCAGCTTCCCCTTTTTGAAGTCTTTGAAACGGGCAATAATTATACATTAATGGATAAATCTTTTTTTTTTTTTTTTTGAGACGGAGTCTCTCTGTGTCACCCAGGCTGGAGTGCAGTGGCACGATCTCGGCTCACTGCAAGCTCCGCCTCCTGGGTTCATGCCATTCTCTTGCCTCAGTCTTCCTTGTAGCTGGGACTACAGGCACGTCCCACCACTCCCGGCTAATTTTTTTTATTTGTAGTAGAGACGGGGTTTCACGGTGTTAGCCAGGATGGTCTCGATCTCCTGACCTCGTGATCTGCCCGCCTCGGCCTCCCAAAGTGCTGAGATTACAGGTGTGAGCCATTGCGCCCGGCCAGATGAATCTTTATTGGTAGTAAATTTTGATATTATAAAATCTTTCCTGGATATTTGACATTTTGATAACATTAAAACCTTAATGAAATATGCTGTCAATAGGCGTAACATACAGGGAAAAATGAGTAAAAATGCTAATTTAAACAGCTGTTTTGTACTGATCTCAAGATTAGCAATCCCATTTAGGACTAATGTAAAACAATTTATGCACAATTTGTCTTTACTTACAAAGGTCTTTGTAGTTTTCAAAAATGATTTACTATTTTTTTTTATTTGATGGTCCTGAAATACCTAGAAATGCTGGAATTAAGCATTCTTATATCTACAAATATCTGTGTTAATCAAAGATGTTTTATATTCTTTGATAACACAGTATTTTCTCTATTTATATGGTCCCTTATCTATTGCTGAGCAAATAATTGATTTATAATGTTTTTAATTTTTATGATTTCCAATTTATTTAAAATAACTTCATGTGGAAAAAAGGAAAGTACATGAGAAAATAACAAAAAGTTGGGGAAAAAGAAGCATTTTGCTCTATCCAAATAAGAAAAGTACTTATTTTTGTCGTGGGATGGGAATAAATGAAAAAAATTAACATTTATATTAAAATATCTGAAGCATTGCTATTTAAGAATTGCCCACCCCCCATTTTGTTCCCTAGGAAGTAACATCATTTGGGCGTTAAAAAAAAAAGAAAAAAAAAACAAACTAGAATGACTATCATCAGTTGTGTTGTTGTGTGGTTGTTGGTTAGTTCTATATAAAGAAAAATAAATGTGCAACAAAGGATTGGGAACAATTTTAAACAGGATGGTTAGCGAAGGCCATACTAAGATGATTTTTAAAGAAAACAAGGAAACATCTGTAGGAAGATCATCATTATAGCCATGCTGTCTTTTGACGATGGATAATATGTGATGCTCTTAAGGAATAATAAGGAATCAGAAGTAATTAAAATGAAATGAATAGAAGCAATTATAGGATACTAGATCCAAGTAGATATAATTGTTTTTGTTCTATAGGTTATTGTAATGCTATTAGCTTTTGCTCTGATAAAGAGGAAAAGCCATTTGTGGTTTTGGGCTAACAGCTGTGATTATGATCTGCTTTTTGTTTTAGCAAGGTAGCATTCGTTTCACTGGCAAGGACAGACACAGGGAAACCAGTTGGGAGGCTGTTGTGATAAATTGGTTAGAGAGATGTTGGTGTTATTTTCTAGAAAGGTAGTACTAGAGGTGGGGAAATAATCAGATTATAGACTAAAGATATGTTTTGATGCTACAACCAAGACAATTTGCTGATTATTTGGATACAGGGTAGTTCCGAAAATTTTGTCCTAAGCAACCAACATGATGAAGTTGATACTAACTGAGATGATGAAGACTATGGAAAGCAAAGGTCTGGGTAATGGGCACATGGAAGGAACAGTACGATTTTGATTTTAGCCATGGTAAGTATGAAATACATGTATATTCAAGTGGGAATGTCACTTAAGCAGTTGGGTAAACTCATCTGGACTTGATAAAAGACACCAGATATTTTCATGTAAGAGTTCTCAACAATGACTTGAATGAAATTGCCAAGGGAATAACCAAAGATAGAGTTTAAAAAGAGGGATGAGAATAAGACATAACATTGTCCATTGTTAACATCCCAGAAAGAGGAAGAAAACCTTGGAAATAATCAGAGGAGAAATGAGTTGTGAGGTATAGGGTAAGCCAGGTGAGGATAGCATCCTAGAAAGCAAATAAAGAAAGTTTTTTCAAGGATCAGGGAATAATCAGCTTTCTTAAATGCTGCTTGGTGGTCAAACAATGTAAGTATTGATAATTGATCATTGGATTAGCAAAGTGGATGTCATTAGTGACTTTGAAAAAGGTAGTTTCAGAGTAGTGATTTGGAAAGAAGCTAGCCTGAAATGAGTTTAAGAGAAGAGAAAAGGAAACAGGAAGACAACAAGTATAAACAACATTGATAGGACTATTGCTCTAAAAAAGGGGGCTAATAAACATAGTGGGGATGTCATGTGGAGAAGAAAGAGGGAAAGTTTTGTAGTGTTTGTTTTTGATCAAACAAACAAAACCATGTTGTGTGCTGATAGAAATGATTCAATAGACAAGGGGGTGGGAGATGATCAAGGGAGAAAGTACAATTCCCAGAGCAATATACTCTCAGCACAAGAAGAGAGGAGTTATAGAGTAAATGTGGAGAAATTGGCTATTTATGGAACTCTGGACAGTCTAGCTACAATAAAAGTAGAGCAATATATAGGCACAGGTGCAGGTAGGCGAGTATATTAAATGATATAACTTCGTAGAAGTTTTCTTCTAATTTCTCTTGTTTTCTCAATGAAATAGGAGGCAAGATTTCTAGTTGATAATGAAGATGGGAGAAGAGGTTTTGAAAATGTAGATGTGTTTAGATCAGGGAACTGTATGATCTCTGTGAAGCATCCAGGGCTCACTTAAGGGTAGTGGTAATGAATCCAAACTTTACCTTGAACTGAATGTTTTTCAGAGACTGAGTCTATGACAGGCCATGGAAGTTAATTTGTTAATAGACAGGGAGATATGCATATTTTGGACTGTGAAAAATTGGTAGATTAATGAGATTCTTGATTCTGGAGTAAAGTTGCTAGATAAAATATGAGGTGCCTAGTTAAAATTGATTTTCAGATAAACAATGACATTGCAAATAAATATGCCCCAAATATTGCATGGGGTATACTTATACTAAAAAATATCTGACGTCTATTTGAAATTCAAATTTACCTGGTTGTTTTGTTTTTGGTTTAATTGTTCTTTTGTTTACTTTTTCTGCATCTGACAATTCCATTCCAGAGAAGTTAAATCATTTTGGAATATTGGATGCATGACATGAAACATAAGAAGTGATAGTTTGTGTAATAATTAATATTGAGGCAATAGAGCAGTTATAGTATCTGTAGTGAGACTAATTGATTGTGACTGGTCAGTGGAATATGGAAAACAGATTTATCACAGGGGAAACAATCAAGGACTTGAGATTACTTACTATTTGAAGGATTATTAGCAAGGATGTTCAAATCACCAAAAATTAAGATGGAGGTGAAGACACATATTAAGAATACTAAAGAAATTTTAGCAAAACCTTAATGAGTCTTAGATAAGGCAAGTGGACCATGAGACAAAAATAAAAGTCTGTGATGATAAAGCTGGAAAGAAAAGAAGCGTTGAAATTAGAAAATGCATAAAATATACTAGGACTAATCAAACAGAGGTAATTACTACCAGTAGTTCACCACCTATGATAGAAATAGAAAGTCAAAACTGTGAGTGCTGTCATGAGTTGGATATTTTTCTCACATTCTTCCTGTATTAAATGTTAATATTTCATTTATAATAAAAATGCACAATTATAAACAAAGCAAAGAGATAGGATTTTAATTGAATATTTTTTACCATTTTACCATATGATTAGTAATTGACAAGCACATTTTCCTTCTATAAAAGTCAGATATGTGACGTCAAGCAATATAGTTAAGAATTGAAGCAAGTTTTATTTTTACAGTGAAATATAGAAATATATGCAATGCTTATGTTTACATTAAAATTATAAATATTTCTAAAATAGTATATTTTATGACTAAAATCTTGTTTGTAAGAAATCATACCTGTGTGTTTTGTTTGTGTGTGTGTGTGTGCATGTGTTTGTGTGTGTGTATGGATATACCATAAAATTGAGTGCATGGTATTTTTGAACCAGGGAAATGGATGTTGCTATAGTACACTAAAGTGTGAGACCACATAATGCTAGGTTAGTATACAGTATCAGTACTCCATTAATATTTTTCCTCAGTACCAAGGCTCACAAACGATATTCTCAATCCTGAGTTCTATATAGCTGTAGATTTCTCTGGTTAGATTTTTCTGAGTAAAGATAATATAAAACATATAAAAAGGAAAATAAGTATAAAGTTTATACTGAGTGCATTGACATAAAGTTATTCTAGAACAAATAATTGTGTTTTATAAACAGCTGAAAAGGAGTCTTGGAAACATACACTAAATTACTGCAATTAGAGAGAGTGGTTGTTACTTGTGGTGAGACTGAAGTACACACAACTTCCATGTGAGATTGTTAATTGCAGGTAATTTGTTGTAAACAATAACAAGAGAGCAGTAAACTTTGAATCTGGAGGCTGGATTTTAATTGTGCTTTGTTACTAATTAGCTGTTTATTTTGGGGAAAGTTGTGTATCTTTTCTGGGTGCATGTGACCTGATATTAAAAATGAGTTGAAGGGCTAAGAGTCATTTTTAATTTTAAAACGCTTACCTTATATAGAAGTATTTATGTAAAAATAATTGTTTATACTTCCATTGTCAGCTCCAACATGTAAATAGCTTGGAAGTCATAACTTCCATTCTTACAAAAAAACCTGTACAAATAAAAAATCAGTGACTGGTTTTGGATCCATTAGGTAAAAAAACAGGGTAAAGTAAAACACCACATTTGTATGTAGAAATGGTATTTAGTGGGACAGTTGTATTTTAAAAGTCTTGATGGTGGATGATATGGTTTGGCTGTGTGCCCACCCAAATCTCAACTTGAATTGTATCTCCCAGCATTCCCCTGTTTTGTGAGAGGAGCCTAGGGGGAGGTAATTGAATCATGGGGGCCAATCTTTTCTGTACTATTCTCGTGACAGTGAAAAAGTCTCACGAGATCTGATGGGTTTATCAGGGGTTTCTGCTTTTGCTACTTCCTCATTTTCTCTTGCCACCGCCATTTAAAAAGTGACTTTCACCTTCCACCATGATTCTGAGTCCTCCTGAGACATGTGGAACGGTAAGTCTAATTAAACCTCTTTTTCTTCCCAGTCTCAGGTAAGTCTTTATCAGCAGCATGAAAACAGACTAACACAGTAAATTGGTACCAGTAGAATGGGGCGTTGCTGAAAAGATACCTGAACGTGGAAGGGAGTTTGGAACTGGGTAACAGGCAGAGGTTGGAACAGTTTGGAGGGCTTAGAAGATGACAGGAAAATGTGGGAAACCTTGGAACCTCCTAGAGACTTGTGGAATGGCTTTGACAAAAATGCTGATAGTGATATGAACAATAAGGTCCAGGCTGAGGTGGTCTCAGATGGAGACGAGAAATTTGTTGGGAACTGGAGCAAAGGTGACTTTTGTTATGTTTTAACAAAGAGACTGGTGGCATTTTGCCCCTGCCCTAGAGATTTGTAGAACTTTGAACTTGAGAGAGATGATTTGAGGTACCTGGCAGAATAAATTTCTAAGCAGTAAAGCATTCAAAAGGTGAGTTGGGTGCTGTTAAAAGCATTATGTTTTAAAAGGGAAACAGAGCATAAAAGTTCGGAAAATTTGCAGCCTGACAAAGCAGTAGAAAAGAAAAACCCATTTTCTGAGGAGAAATTCAAGCTGACTGCAGAAATGTGAGTAAGTAGCAAGGAACCTAATGATAATCCCCAAGATCATGGGGAAAATATCTCCAGGCCATGTCAGAAACCTTCATGGCAGGCCCTCCCATCACAGACCCAAGGCCCAGGAGGAAAAAGTAGTTTCGTGGGTTGGGCCCAGCATCCTTGTGCTATAGGATGCTATAGCACATCAGCCTAAGGACTTGATGCCCTCTGTCCCAGCAGCCCCAGCCATGGCTGAGGAAGGCCAACATAGAGCTCAGGCTGTGGTTTCAGAGGGTAGAAGCCCCAAGCCTTGGCAGCTTCCACATGGTATTGAGCCTGCAGGTGCACAGAAGTCAAGAATTGAGGTTTGGGGACTTCTACCTAGATTTCAGAAGATGTAGGAAAACTCCTGGATGCCCAGGCAAAAGTTTGCTACAGGGGTTGGGGCCCTCATGGAGAACCACTGTTGGGCAGTGCAGAAGGGAAATGTGGGGTCAGAGCCCCCACACAGAGTCCCTATGGGGGCAAGGCCGAGTGGAACTGCGAGAACAGGGCCACCGTCCTTCAAATCCCAGAATGGTAGATCCACCTACAGCTTGCACTGTGTGCCTGGAAAAGCTTCAGACACTCAACACCAGCCTGTGGAAGCAGCTGTGAGGGAGGTTGTACCCTGCAAAGCCACAGGGGCAGAGCTGCCCAAGACCATGTGGGAAAGACTGGCCCCCATGATTCAATTACCACATCAGTGTGACCTGGATGTGAGACCTGGAGTCAAAAGAGATTATTTTGGTGCTTTAAAACTTGACTGCCCCCACCTGGATTTTGTACTTTCATGGGGCCTGTAACCCATCTGTTTTGGCCAATTTCTCCCATTTGGAAAGGCAGTGTTTATCCAATACCTGTACCCTCATTGTATGCAGGAAGTAACTAGCTTACTTTTGATTTTACAGGCTCATAGATGGAGGGAACTTGCCTTATCTCAGATGAGTCTTTTGGACTGTGGACTTTTGGGTTAATGCTGAAGTGAGTTAAGACTTTGGGGAAAGGCATGATTGGTTTTGAAATTTGAGGACATGAGATTTGGAGGGGCTCAGGGTGGAATGATATGGTTTGGCTGTGTCCCTATCCAAATCTGAACTTGAATTGTGTCTCCCAGAATTCCCATGTGTTGTAGGGAGGACCCAGGGGAGGTAATTGAATATGCGGCCCAGTCTTTCCTGTGAATAAGTCTCCAGAGATCTAATGGGTTTATCAGGGGTTTCTGCTTTGCTCCTTTCTCATTTGGTCTTGCCACAATCATGTAAGAAGTACCTTTCACCTCCCACCATGATTCTGAGGCCTCCCCAGCCATGTTGATTTGTAAGTCGAATTAAACCTCTTTTTCTTCCCAGTCTCAGATATCTCTTTATCAGAAAATGGACTAATACAGTGTAACTAATCTCTGAAATATTTTAGAAATGCAGCATTGCTTTTGGTTTACTATTTTTCTAGGTAGAAGCCATTCTACTGGCTTCCATTTGACCTGTCCCATCATAATGACTGATATGATTTGCTTGTGTCCCCACTCAAATCTTATCTTAAATTGTAGCTCCCATAACCCCATGTGCCATGGGAGGGACCCAGTGGGAAGTAATTGAATCATGGAGATGGGTTTTTCCCATGTTGTTCTCCTGACAGTGAAAAAGTCTCACAAATTCTGATGGTTTCATAAAGGGCAGTTCCCCTGCACATGCTCTCCTGCCTGTCGCCATGTAAGATGTGCTTTTGCTTCTCCTTTGCCTTCTGCTATGATTGTGAGGTCTCCCCAGCCATGTGAAACTGTGAGTTAATTAAATCTATTTCCTTTATCAATTACCCAGTCTCTGGTATGTCTTTATGAGCAGCGTGAGAATGGACTAATACAATAGCCCTTACTGCACAGGTCAGGAAACCAAAGTGGGGATTCTGCCAGTTCCTAAGGATGTCTATTCTAATTATGCATCTGAAACTGGGGAATTAGCCACAGATTGGTTCTGTGAACCACTGGATCCACTACAATTTAGACCTTACTTAGTTAAAGCTGTATGGAATGCATGTTCTCCATAAGCCCTAAGCTGATAGAAGGCCACAGTGGTGCTTTGGGTCTCCTGGAGTCAGCGTCAGTTCAGAGCCAGTGTATGCTTTTAGGACAATATCCAAAAAATTTCTACATTTTTAAATGTATATTTTTATCAGCCTTACTGACTTCACTCAGTAGTAGGTCTATGGAGCTTCGTGTGCCACCATCTTAGAGTGGAAGAACTCCTCAGTTTTTGTTTTTTGGAAGTCTTTATTTTTTATCTTTCACTGTAGAAAGGATTACAAAAAAACTTGGAAAATATAGGAAACAAAATAAAATGGCCAATGCAGTCTAACTATATCAATAATAACAATAAAAGTATATAGATTAATAAAAAGCAGAAATTATCAGAATGTATACTAAGAAAACAAGATGCAATTACATGATCTGAAGGAGACAATCATATTCAAAAATACAAATAGTTTTAAAGTAAAATAAAATAATAAAATATGATGCAAACTATAACCATGAAAAAGTTGAAATTGACATAAAATTATCATATATAAGAGACGTTTAAAAATGTTACTGGACAAAAAGATAGATATTTCACAATGATAAGAAGGTCAATCTATATGTTGGTCACTTGATTCCTCCATTTTCAATATAGAACACAAAACAACAACAAGACAAAAACATCAACTACACAAACATCACAAGGACATAGGTGAACAATATTGGACACAAACTCTACCTAATAGACATCTGCAGGACCGTTTACCCAACAAAAACAGAAAACATATTTTCCTCAATAGTACATAAAACATACTCTAGAAATAGACTATACACTAGGCTATATAGAAAGTCTTTAAAAATTTGAAAAGTTCAAAATTGTATAAAATATCTTCTTTGAAAAATTGGAGTAAAATTAGAAATTAATAGCAAAGGGATTAGGCTGTTAACAAATATGGTCCCCAACTTATGATGGTTCCACTTACAATTTTAATTTTGGGGGATAGCACAAAAGCCATTCCATACACACTCATTCAGTAGAAAGTGTACTTTGAGTACTTATGCAACTATTCTTTCTCTTTCAGTACAGTATTCAATAAATTAAGTGAGATCTTGTACACTTTATTATAAAACAGTTTTGTATAAGATGATTTTTGTCTAAATGCAGACCAATGTTAAGTGTTCTGAGTGCTTTTAAGGTAGGCTAGGTGAAAATGTGCTATTCAACAGGTTAGTTATATTAAATGCATTTTTGATTTATGGTATTTTCAGTTTACAATGAGTTCATCAGGACGTTACTCTATTTTAGTTGAAAAGCGTTTATAATAGTGTTTGGATGTTTGTCCCCTCCAAATCTCATGTTGAAATGTAATCCTCAATGTTGGAGCTGAGGTCTAGTGGGAGGTGTTGGATACATCATGAATGGCTTAGTGCCATTTTCAAAGTAATGGGTGAATTCTTGCTCTGAGTTCACATGAGATCTGTTTCTTTCAAAAGAGTCTGAGACCTCCCCTGTCACTCTCTTGCTCCCTTTCTTGCAATGTGACATCGCCTGCTCTCCCTTTGCCTTCCACCATGACTGGAAGTTTCCTGAGGTCTTGCCAGAAGCAAATATGGGCACTACGCTCCCTGTACAGCCTGCAGAACCATGAGCCAATTAAACCTCTTTTCTTTATAAATTACCCAGCCTCAGGCATTTCTTGATAGTGACACAAAAACAAGCTAACATAATCTATATATTAAAACTCAATCCAAAGTAAGTAGATTGTGAGTAAGAAAGAATTATGAGAATTACAGTGGAAATCAATAACATAGAGATCAGGAACAAACTACAAAAATCAACAAAGCCAAAGGCTGGTCAATTTGAAAAACTCAATAAAATTCAGAAAAAATATTAGCTGAACTACTCAATAAATAAGAAATAATCAAATTATCAAAGTCAGGAAATAAAGTAAATATATTACTGTGGAGCTTATATAAATATAAAAAAGAATTGTAATGTAATACTACAAATAACTGCATGCCAACAAGTTATATAAGTTTGATGCAATGGACAAATTCCTAAAAGGCACAAACTACTCAAACTGGCTCAATAAGAATTTGAAAATCAGAGTAGAGCTTTAACAAGTAATGAGGTTGAATTAGTAATCAAAAACATTACACAAAGAAAATCCCAAGACCAGATGGTTTCCCTGATGAATTCTACTAAACTACTAAAGAATAATTAACACAAATTCTTTACAAAACCCTCCAAAATACAGAAAATGAAGACATCACAGGAAAACTACAGACTGATAACATTAGCAAATCACATATAACAATGTATTAAATGATTACACAGTACAACCAAGTGGGCACTTTTCCAGGCATGCAAGGCCGATTCAACATTTGAAAATCAACAAATGCAATCTACCTTGTCAATGGAGTAAAAAGAAAAAAATCATATAATCATATTACTTGAATCATTGCTGGGCATGGTAGCATGTGCTTATAGTCCCAGCTACTTGGAAGACTGAGGCAGGAGTCCAGGTACTGGAGACCAGCCTGGGCAACATAGTGAGTGAGACTCACCTCTTGAAATAGTAATAATAATTAACAAATATATTATTAATGCAGAAGAAAAACATTTGAAAAAAAAATCCCAGAGTTATTTATGGTAAATAAAAAAAACCTATCAATACTTTGTTGGGGAAATTTTATCACCTTGATAAAGAAAACCTTAACCTACATGATACTTAATCATGAGAAATGGGAATCTTTCCCTCTAAAATCAAGACCAAAGCCTGCATGTCCGCTCTCATTACTATTTAACATTGTACAGAGAGTTCTAGCCTTAACCTCACTTAAAAGAAGGGGATAAGGAAGCTCTCTTAGGGCCTCTTTTATGAGGGCATTAATTCCGTTAGGTGGGTTCCAGTCTCATGACCTCATCATTTTCCAAGGCCCCACCTTCTAATACCTTCACACATGGGAGATTAGGGCTTCAGTGTGTGAATTTTGAGAAGACAAAAAGGTTCTGTTTGTGGCACATTGCAACCAAAACTATAAGCTAAATGTCAATGAGCTTATAATGATAAGATGAACGAATGAATGGACAAATTCATGAATGAATAAGTAGATAGGTAAGATAGATGATACATAGACAGATAGCTAACAAATCTCCCACGTGGAAGAATTTTAGCTCATATATGCACACATTCCACCCTCAGAAAGATGGAGCTTAACCACCATCTCCTTAAAAGTGAGTTGTACATAGTAACTTTCTTCCAAAAATATAACATACAAAAGAGAAAAACAGAATAGCCTGACAGTGGAGAAACTTACAAACACTATCTCAGTTATTAATCAAGGTCAACTTCAACAACCATAACTCATGTTGATAATAAATACTCCTATGATATGATAAAAATGAAACTTTACTACTTTTGCCTCTCAAAAACCCATAACCTCAACCTAATTATGAGGAAAACATCAGATGAATCCACAAGAGAGATAATCTGTAAAATATATGACCATCACTTCACATAAATGTCAATAGCATCAAAAATATGAATGTCTAAGAAACTGTCACACTGTAGAGGAGCCTCACGAGACATGACAATTAAATGTAATGTGGTATCTTGGATGGAATCCCGGAACAGAAGGAGAACATTAGGAAAAAACTAAACAAATCTTCGTAAAGTACGGACTTTATTTTAAAGCAATGTGACAATAAAACTTCATGACTTATAACAAATGTACCATCGTAATACAAGATGTTAATAATAAGAGAAAATGGGCATAAGGGGCATGAAAACTCAATGTACCATCTTTGTGATTTTTACTGCAAATTTCTAAAGTTATTTTTTAAATTAAAAGAATAATTGCTTCAAAGCGCTGACAAATATTTATACTTGCCTGTGAAAGGGAATTAAAATATTTATATGATTTATTTCTCATCATTCAGACTTTTCTAACAAATAGAGAAACAATCACAGTTTCTTAGAAGCAGACCAAGTTCCAAAAGCAATGCTTCATATGTAGCAAGCAGAAACATTGTTCAGGAATATAGGCAGGATGGAGAGCCAGAAAGGGAAGATGCAAGGGAGGGAGGCGAAAGAGAAGGTAGGAAGAAGAGAAGAAAGGAAGGAAGAAGGGGAGGAAGGGAGGAAGAGAGATCATTGTATTAATGCCATTTTCTTACTATATATATGGTAATAAAGTATATACATATGTACTTCATTTTATATATACTTTAACATATTAAAGTATATATATACTGCTATTTAATTGGCAATCTGCCATTTAATTGGAAGATGAGACTCCTACATTGAGACAATTGGAAATAAAAATAGTGTGGCTTGTTACAAACTTCTTGCTAGTAATATGTAGTCATTAGCCTGCCCCCAATTTTCCTATGAGGCTGTTCATTCTACCTGCAACCACTAACTCCCACCCGCAGGCTATTTGTGAAATGTGAGGGTTCTGGATTTACCAAATTTTTTCATATAATATTCATACTCCAAAAGCTTCCTTCAAGTAAAATATGTATATAGAATGTCTAAGGAATATCCATAAATCTTTACTTTCTAAAAATTGTTCTTGAGTTATACTAGACTACCAAGCAGATTTTTGTATTTTGGCTGAGAAATTGCTTTTACTGAAAACATCCAGGCATTATGCTTTCCGCCTAAACACTATGATCTTAAGAACAACTATATGTATTTTTAATGACTCAAGAGATAAAATAGATGATCAAGTTATCTCTGTTACTCAATATTCATTTTATTATGACAAATAAGAGCAAATTCTCTCAGGCCTGAGTACCAGGAAGCATTATACAAAGCATCACATTATTTTTAAAAGACATCCCAAACCATCATCATCATCACAATTATTCATGATGACCATTCATCATCATCGAATTTATTCTCCGTGAGCTGTCTGTAATGAATTATCGAAACATTCGTGGCTGTCTCATTTTGTAAACAAACTTCAGATCATTCATTTATTTTAACTTCAACTTGGGGTATTTTATGTTAATATGTCACCATTTTTTAATATCCACTTACCTCAATGTTCAAAACACACTCTCAAAAACCACTTAAAACATTTTATTTTAGGTAGTTGATAAATGTATTGGATATTCATTAAGAAAAGTTTGGATACTATCTAATTGTCTGATTCCTCCCTGTGTTCTGATTCCTCTCACACCGAGTTGTCTGTATTCAATGCATAAATGGAAAATACTTTTGCTTGGGCAGGATTTGCCTAATATTTGAGCCTAAGTTTTCCTCTTCAGGTTTTCTTCAAAGGTATTTTTGTTTTGTTTTGTTTTTAAACGGAAAGCTGAGCTATGAATAGGCACCTAGAAAAAGATGCTAACAGTCAGGTGGACTTTATGGTTAATAATAAGTATTTAATGAATAATTATGTAATGAATGAATGCAATAATATATTACTTCCAGCTAAAATCTAGAAAAAATATCCCTGAGGCTCAATGAGGTTCTCTGATACTCATATGCTTTCCAATATGCAGTCAAGTTTTCTTATTATACATGAATGTACTTCTCATTACCTTACCTTCATGGTGGCAGTGACTTGAGGCCTTAATAGATGAAAGCAAACAGTTCGATATACTTCAATAATCTCTAACTCTGAAGCCATTATTATTAATATTAAAATATTATTTTCACATCTATGAAGTTTATGTATGAAGAGTATTTAAATTTATAATGTTTGCTTTATAAAAAAGCAAAGATTCGTAATAAAATTTAAGGTTCTCATTAGCTATCTGATACACAGAAAATATAATCGGGAGTATCCATTAGCACTTTTGACGACTAATTTTTTCTTAATAATTTGTTAACCTGTGATTAAATAAAAAATAGCTCTTCAAAACATACAGCTATAGACATTTACAAACTAAAATTTCAGTCCCTAAATTTTATAAGTTCTTAATTTTGTATAAAATCAGAGAAAAATACACAAAGTATAATTGTACAGCCCAATTAATTACCATAAGAAAACACACACTTGGCGGGGCCAGTG
Source organism: Macaca thibetana thibetana (assembly GCF_024542745.1). Lineage (NCBI taxonomy): Eukaryota > Metazoa > Chordata > Mammalia > Primates > Cercopithecidae > Macaca > Macaca thibetana. The sequence continues at coordinate 163,958,317 of NC_065583.1, read as the reverse complement.
GCTCACGCCTGTCATCCCAGCACTTTGGGAGGCCGAGGCAGGCGGATCACGTGGTCAGGAGATCGAGACCATCCTGGCTAACATGGTGAAACCCCGTCTCTACTAAAAATACAAAAATTTAGCCAGGCATGGTGGCGCCTGTAGTCCCAGCTACTCATGAGGCTGAGACAGGAGAATGACTGAACCCGAGAGGTGGAACTTGCAGCGAGCAGAGATCGCACCACTGCACTCCAGCCTGGGAGACAGAGTGAGACTCCGTCTCAAAAAAAACAAAAACAACAACAACAACAACAACAAAAAGAAAACACACACTTGGGGTGGGCACTCCTGTTAAGATGTAGGATAGAGAAAGGTCATAATGCCTGGTGCCTCCAAACCGTAACAGGCTCCCCTTCCCCGAAGTAACAACAATCCTGAATTCCAACCTCACAGATTTCTTTCCTAAGTTTTTAACATAATACAAATAGAACCATACTAAATGTCTTATTTTCATTCTGGCTTTTTTTGTAGAACATAATTATGAGATTGGTGCATGAGACATATATATGTGTAATATATATTTAGAAAGATATATATGTGTAACATATATTTAGAAAGATATATATGTGTAATATATATTTAGAAAGAGATTGGTGCATGATTATATATATATAAAAGATACGATATGCACCAATCTTTAAATATATATGTATATTCTAAACATATATACACACAATGGCATATATAATATATATATCTTATTTCAATATTTTAAAATATTGTAATTGGTATGCCTATTGGGGTTCTGCAGAGATTTTATATATGTGTATATATAGAGAGATATATACACACATACACAAATATATATATTCCTGTGTGCATACTCTGTGTGTGTATTTACGTGTGTGTGTATATATACATGTATTTTAAAAGGGAATTGTTATAAGGAATTAGCTTACACAATAATTATGGAGGCTAGAAAATCCTGAGCTATACAGGTTGAGTGGGTAAACTGAAGGGCCAATGATGTAATTTCAGTGAAAGGCCACATTACTCAAGACCCAAGAGGAACCAATGTTTAAATTTGGGTCTGAAGGCAAAGAAAGTTAATGTCCTGCTTCAAAAGGGCATCAGGCAGAAAACAGTCTCTCTATTTGGGGGAGAGTCAGGCTTTTTGTTCTATTCTAATGTACAAATGATTGGATGTGACCTACTCATATTAGGAAGGGCACATGTGCTTTACTTAATCCATTTTATAATTTAAATGTTAATCTCAAACAAAGTCCCATCACAGAAACACCCAGAATAATCTTTGACCAAATATCTGAGCATCCTGAGGTTCAGTAAAGTTAACATATAATATTAACCGTCACAATATGTGTTATTACTGTGATGTATTATAGTTATCATGCTACACAATGTATTACATTGTTTATAGTTCAAGTGTTTTATCCCTTCCAATGTTGAGGTGCATATAGCTTCTTTCCTTCTGGAATTTGTTCCAAAAAAATTAAGGAATAGTATACACATCTTTGGGTACACTATGTTTTGCAACAACTGTCTTTTGCCCTGCTGCCTTTCAAAGCTATCTTCATAATAAATCAAATGTCTGCACACATGTGGACTTACAATTTTTTTTTTTTTTTTTTTGCTGGCTCTCTCCTGACATGTTCTATACTTTTGCTGATACCCCACTGTTTCAAATATTGTAGTTTATTATAAACTTGATATTTGATAAACACCTGCATTTTTTTCTTCCTCAATATTATCTTGGTTAATCTTAGTTCTTTGTATTTCATTATATTTAAAATCAGCCTGATGATTTACACAAAAATGAAAACCATTTTATTGATATTTTATTGTTTCAACAGTTTGAGGAGAATTTACATCTTTAAAATATATTCTATAAGTTCTATCAATATACTTTTGTAGTTGTTTGTGCATTGCTTAATATCCAAATATTTAATACCTTAATATCCAAATATTTGACTATACACGAATTGTCTGTTGTTTATTCTTAGCTTGATTTTGCTGTGTTCTGGTAATATGATCTAAATATCTAATAACTATAAAATAATGACTAATTTATTTGCCTTTAAACTACTTTTCTGCCTATTCGACCCACTCATGCTTTGTATGTTGTGCTATCTTCATTTCTTGATCGTTTATTAGATTATTAGAGTACCTTTATCATTTTATTTTCCCTATTACAATTTGTTTAATTATTGAGGGAAGCTGCTATCCTAGAGATTTTAGAATGTAAGCTTGACTTAATAAAGTCTAAAATTAATCTGTGCTTTAACCACTTATCAGGCAGTTCTTTTTCCATCTTTTATACTCAACATGCCATTTTACAATCATGGTCATATATTTTTATTTCATATGCATTTTAAACTTAACAATGTATTTTAATTATGTTTACTATGTCAATGTATATTTATATATATACAAACATATTTGTCTTTTATATTGCTCTTTCTACCTGAGTTTTCATTTTTCTACCTGGGATAAATTTTATCAGTCTGAATATTCCCATTTTTTTAGCTCTACTTTGACAAATTACGTTATTATTTATCCTAATTTATCTTTATGTTGTCTTCAACATAAAAATATTTTTCCTATGAACAGACTTCTCAGCTGGCAGTCAATTTAGCACAACAGTTTAAATATATTGCCTCCTTGTCTTCTCATTTTTATACAAAATTGTTGTATACTCTGTAATAAATAAGCTGAGATGTTGTTGCTTTTTAGAAGTATGATATCACTTTTTTATGAATTACTTAAATATTTTTATCTCTTCTTTCCAGCATTTTAACATTTGATGTGCCTAGATTTCTTTTTACTTTACTTTTTGAAAAAAGCTTTGCTCGAGGTTTATACTGCTTTCTGCATTTGTGATTTAGATGTTTTTATCACATGAAAACAATAGTCAGAATTCTTGCTTGGTTAGTTCTCAACAACTCCTCTTATTTCATAATCAGCAAAACCTGTGGCAAAGTGGATCTTAATAATTTTAATCTTAAAGACTCTGGCATTTCTTTCACAGATAAAAGCTCTACTATCCTTCTCTAACTTGATTTTCTTCCACATTTATATTTAGATTTTTAAATTTATTCTGAGATTGAGAGATAATCCAAAACAATGAAAGCTGTTATTTCTAGAACAACAATAGAAATAAAGTTTTAGAGATAATCAATAGTAATTTTTTTTCTAAAATATCCTAGAATCTCAAAAAGTTAATTAAATACATAAGTTACTAAAGCATAATTATTCTGAATAATTGTTTTAAACTAACATCTGCATTTAAAAGAAAATATGCTTACAAATATGTCTATTATTTTCTTAAATATAGAATTATGGCAAGAATTATGGTTACCAATTTGACTATGAGAAACTCCATAATATAGTATCTTCATTAAAACACACACACAAAAATATTTGGAAAGTCAGGAATTCCCTTTATAGTTATTAGCCTAATATATATAGTTTCCATCTATAGTATATTAGTGTATACTAGATATGGTAGCATAGTATATATAAATATACAGTTAATAGCATATATCATTTGAATGATGAATTTATGATAAAAAAATATATAGCTATTTACTCTTTCATATATATTTCAAGTAACTTCATCGGGATCCTAAAACAAATTACAGCTGTTACATTTGAGAAGGATGATATTGCTCTTACTGATCAATTTTGTGAGACTAATATTATTTAATAAAATTTGTTCCATTGAGGAATGTTAATGTGCGTGCCCTCAATGTAGAAGCATTAAGAACTTTCTGGTGGTGCTTTTTTTTTTTCGAGATGGAGTCTCGCCCTGTCGCCCAGGCTGGAGTGCAATGACGCGATCTCGGCTCACTGCAACCTCCGCCTCCCGGGTTCAAGCGATTCTCCTGCCTCAGCCTCCCCAGTAGCTAGGATTACACGCGCGTACCACCACGCCAGGCTATCTGCTGATGCTTTTAATCAATGAGGTTCAATAATTGATGAACATATTTTTTTAGTTCCTTTACACCTTGGGTGGGATAACCTAAGGTGTAAGGGAACTAAAGACATGAGGTGCCTGTCTTAAACTGTCTTCCAACGTACCTTTCTTCAGAATATCTCTCTAGGAGCTTCTTTTGCTTCACTTTCTCATCTCCTCACTTCCCTATTAAAGTTTTCACAGATCCCATTCCAAACGAAACACACTTGAAATCCAATCCTATTTTCAGAGTTTACCCAAATTGACAGAACGGCCTTTCTTGTTCCCTTTGTTTATTCAGCATTATCTTCCTAATCCTCAGGCACTGGCTTCCCGAATGTGTCATTCCTCTCAATATGCCTTTAACTTGGGTCGTTCTTTATGTCATCTCATCCTGTGCAGTGACTTTAAGTATCCCTATTCTGTTAAGACTCAAATTTACATCTCCCGTCTCTTCCTCTCTCTCAGAACCCTAGACACACGCAGCTCCTGCACACTCACCATTTCCATTTGCAAACCTGAAAAAATTATTCAACTTACTGTGTCCAAATTTAAGCCTTACTTCCTCTATCACCCATTTATCCTTCTGGGTCCTAATTTTTTCTTTTCTGGGTAATGTCAACTACACTTTTCGTGGTTTATTCATTACAAATTATTTAGAGCCATTGTTTACTCCTGTCTTTCAAAAAAATGTTTGGCTGAGCTGATAGGGTCATCTCTACTTTTGAAATGCAGATGAAATCTGACCATTTATTTATACTTCTGCCCTTGTCAAAACTACCATATTTAGATTCCAATATTTCTTCTTATTTCCTGCCTTGCCACTCTAGGACAGATACAGCATCTTGTAAAACTTATGTCAGACCATGGTACTTTTCTGTTCAAACCTCCATGAACTCTTTGTCACTCATATTTAGATATAAATATCCTACTTCGGTTTATATTTCTTGACATGATCTGGCCTGTCCACTCACTTTGAACATCTTCTGTCACTGGCCTCATCATTCACTCTATGCACTCATGGTGTCTGCAACACATCAATACTACTCTTTAAGCAACTGCTTTTGCTTTTCTCTACACCTGGAAGACTATTCCAGAAAATGGCTCCATGATTTCTTCTCTACTTTATTTTATTGTTCTCTGTAAATGTCTATCAGAGAGTTGCCTGAAAACTCTATGGTAAAATCATATTCCTGCATCATACTTTATTTCCATACCCTGCTTACATTGCTTCATAAAATTGATTCCGATCTGATATTGTTTTATGTGTGTTGTGTGTCTGCACTTCCGTATTTGTTTATTTTTTTCTCCTCCATTAAAGTGTAAGTACTATGGTGGCAGCAATATTGTCCATCATGTCAGGTATTGCATCACCAGTGCCTGGTTCATAGCACTTGTTTAACAAATGAGAATGTGGATGGATGAATGATTTTGTTGCAGTGTAAGTTAAAGGACAGTGGAACCATTTTTATAGGCTACCAGAAGCAATACAATATTTGGTACTAAGTCAAACGAGTAGAAGGACTCTGAAATGGTTTTGTTCTTATACAACTGAAGAATCAAAAAGTTATTTTATATTATTTTCTTTAATAATATTTCTAATTTCTAATTAATTCATACATCCCCTATAGCACATTGTAAAATAACTAATTAAAATGCAAGAACAAAAGGGAAATACATATGTTGTCCAAAAGACCACCAGATGGTTAAGTATTGATAGTAAAATGGAGAGCTTTATTGCTGATATTGGTTTGCAAAATGGGAAGAGAGAACAATCTCTGGTGTGTGCTAAAAGTGCTCTCTCTCAGAAAAGGGCAAAGGCAGGGAGTTTTGTGCCTCACAGGGTCTGTTTCACACAAGAGAGTCATACATATTCACCAGGTTTGGGGGGAAATCTATAGATATTTATGAGGGAGTTGAGCGCATGAGCAATGGGTAAATGTATATATACTGTACGTCCCATGTTCACTTTGGGGTAAGATTTTAACATTAAAATTAGGTAGAATTTGGCTGTTTAAGTCAAAAGGTGAACTATAGGACACAAAGACAGTTTGTGTGCGGTCTATATAAGCTGACTGAAACTGACTTAAAGTCTGCATTTCCTTATCCGGAAAGAATATTTGTAAAGCCCTTCCCCTGTCCAGTCAGAGTTGAAGTGGTCTGGGTTGTAAATCAGTGTTAAGAGGTGTCTTTACATCTGCCTGATAGCTCTTTTTCTTACAGAGTTTAGCAAGAATTACAGCCAGAGGAATTTAGAGCTTTGCCATGCCAGCCAATTCCTGAACCCTCAACTCATAGCAAACTTTTTTCCTTAACCTTGGGTTCCATCTTAGTTGATAAAGGTATGTCTATTTTGTTCTCTTAGACCACACATATATATCCAAATTTATAACATGAGTTATTATTCACTTTCTATCTTTATTAGCTTGTGTATATCCATTACTTATGACCCGGGACTGAGAGCCAAGTATTCATCCATGATTACTACATTGGTAGTAGCTAGATGAGTTATAATTTTTTGGTTATTTTTTTCTGTGATTATTTTCTGTTACGTAAATTTGCATATGTTAACACAAAAATGTGTATGTGTGTGTGAATGTGCAGGTGTGTGTGTACATGCCTATGTGAATTTCTTTTGGGAAAAAATGTTTCTAGATTTTAGAACAAATTTAAAAGTCGATGTATAGAAACCCTTAAGAAATCCTATGGATATCTGATTTGAAGCACATACTTGTTCTGTAGACCTACAACATGTAAAACATAATTAAAAGCAAGATGAACATATGTATATAATTTGTGGGACTGGAAAAAGGCCCGATGTGCAATGGTTGAGAAAGGACTGAGACAGCGAATCTTTTGGTTCAGGGTCCGGAAGTACGCCAGGAAGGTGAGTTGTTTCCTATTCAAGAGTCTGAGACTAAGTTTGCTCCATGGAAAATGTGAAACTTCAGCTAAGGAAGTTTAGCTGAAGAAACGTCAGCTAACACAGGAAGAGACGGTTGTCTGGTTCATGTAGAATCTGACAGCACTGGTTTCCTCTGCTACCTGAGGACATAGCTCCATGAAGTGCATTGCCTAAGGAAGATAAAAGGCGGAGACAAAGCCTTCAAAACAGAAATTGAGTAAGCACACACAGGCAGAGTGATTGGATTTGTGATGTCACGTGCTGACTCAAAGATGTAGCCCTTGAGGCTCCCAGTAAATAGAATCCTCAGGATATCAGACAAGAGTTGGGAAAAGATGACAAGATAGAAGAGACTAGAAACAAATATATAGAAATGCGCACAAAATGAAACTTTAAACCAGAATTACATGAAGAAATATAAGAATCAGAAGTTGGATTCACTGTAGGCAAAATAAAAACATTCTCATCCAGAGACACAGAGAGCAGAGCTATCCACAGTCATACACTCACCAAAAGTATTATTAATGAATTTATTTCGTTAGGCAGAATATGCAGGCAAGTGTAAAGAACAGTAATGGGCAGATCAATTCATTAATACCTAAAAGAGTAATAAGTCACGGACTTTGAAAACATATTAACAAATATATTAACAAATTTTCCTTGTAATTTTAAAAGCAAATGAACACTGTGGACCCCATAAAAAGAAAGAAATACGTACAGAGCTCAGGATTTTCTGGTGCTAAAGTATACAGAGATATATAAAGAAGAACAGGTAGAGATTCTGAGACATTTTAAATTTCTAGAAAATATAGCAAAATATAAATTTTAAAGAGACTTATATAGGCACTATAGGAAGAAACTATGTTTTACAGCTTCTAAGCCATCAGAGCTAATGCTTCAGAGGGAAGTGTGTTTAAAAAGTTGCTTTGGGCTGGGTGAGGTGGCTCACGCCTGTAATCCTAGCACTTTGAAAGGCCAAAGCAGGTGGATCACAGGTCAGGAGTTCGAGACCAGCCTGGCTAACATGGTGAAACCCCGTCTCTACTAAAAATACAAAAATTAGCTGGGCATAGTGGCACACGCCTGTAATCTTAGGTACTCAGGAGGCTGAAGCAGGAGAATTGCTTGAACCTGGGAGGCAGAGGTTGCAGTGAGCCGAGATCGCGCCCCCTGCACTCCAGCTTGGGCGACAGAGAGAGACACCGCCTCAGAAAAAATAAATAAATAAATAGAAAGTTGCCTTTGGAAAAGTACATAATAGAAGAAATAAGACAAAACATGGGAATTTACATTCCTGCAAGACAACAGAAGATAAGAAAGAACACACAACTATTCCTCCTTGCTACCCTCCACACAAACAACAAACAAACCATAGAAAAAAATCACATACTTCATCACACTGACAGGTCAGTAAAAAGAGGAATCTTATAAACCAGCGCAGAATAGCTCCTTACAGACATCTTCCCAACTACAAAAGAAAAGACAGTAATTTACAGTGGAGAAAGTTGACAGACACTTCTCCAGCAAGAGATCCTGGTTAAAATCACAGCTAATGAGACATGTCAATACCATGTGCCAGCTGATCTAAGGCACGTAGAAGAACACAGCATCAGCTCTGTGATGTTCCTGCAAATATTATGTGACCTAAGTTAAATCATGAGGGATGATCAGAAAGACCTAATTGAATGGACATTCCAGAAGTGATGCTATCTGCGACTCACTGCCAAATGATTCTGGAGAAAAAAGAGAGAGAGAGAGAGAAAGGAAGACATGTAGAGGAGATAAAAATGACAGAGGGGGAGAGAGAGAGAGAGAGAGAGAGACGCAGAGAGAGAAAGGAATAGAAAGAGAGAAAATAAGACAGTTTGAGAGATTTTAAAAAATGGTAAAATACTTTGCATGTGCAAGAAGTGGGGGAAAGGTATATGGAAAATTTACATATTCTTGTAATTTTCCTGTAAGTGTAAAATTAAATAAAAATTAAAAAATTAATCATAAAGAAAACTGTAACATTAGAGAGCAATAATTAATGTTTTACTTACATTTCTATTTTAATTCATAAATAATCATATATATTTATGGGGTACACTACAAAAATTATAAGTATTTGAGGTGATGGATTTGTTAGTATTTACACATTTTAAAAACTCATTTAGTAACATACTTAGACTAGGAGTTTAGTGTTTGTTTTAATGAGCTGGTTTTGGGGAAATATAGCATAAAATGAGAAGAAATTAGATAATTTATAAATGAGAAGAAATTAGATAATTTATAAAATGGAAAATACAAATAACAAAACCACCAATATTTCAACAAGAATGCAAAACAATGATGGACTTGTAGGCATGAACATATGCTCAAAATGTAAAATTATAATTCATAATAGAACAAGAATAATTTTATAAATATATTATTGATAGAATTCAACCTGTTAAATGTTTTTCAACTAAATATAAAATGAACCTGTTTTCTCAAACAGGAAGATAACATTTAAAAATTGTTTATGTAGTGACTCACACAAAAGTATCAGTAAATTAAAAAATGTAAATACACCACTGATTACATTATCTGATCAAAATGAAATTAGTTCAAAAATTCAAAGTCATACTTAAGCAAGTCATATTATGTTTAGAGATGTAAACATGTAATCCTAAAGAGAATATTTTGTAAGTTGACTTTACTGTTAGCATGAAAGTTACTCAAATATTTTACAAAATAAGAATATTATAGACTTTTCTCATTTGTAAACCTAAGTGCAAATATGTCGACTTAAGTAGGAATGCATCAGGGGAGTAAATTACACATTATTGTTATGTAAACATTTACTTCTAACTTCTCGTTTCCAGTCCTATATATGAAAACGAAAACAAACCAAAAATGCTTTTCTTCTATCCTGAGAACAAGGAAAAAAAGAACAAAAAAAATCAACTCTTGTTAGATCCATTAGAGAACTGAGGTCACAGGGCACATTCTCACCTTGAACACTGGAGAAACAAGCTGATACAAATAACCATCGCTTAATGGAGCTATTATTGGAAGGGATACTAAAGGCTAATTGATTAATTGCTTTAGAGTGAACATAGACAAGCGTAAGAGGATCATACTCCTGGAGAAACAGCCTTATTGAGGTCCTACACTTTCATGAGCTTTAACTTCAGGAGTCCCACCAGATGTTCACTGTAAGAATTGCAGAAACATTCCCTCATGTTTCCAGAGGTGAAGAAGAAAAAGTAACAATTTAGAAATATGCTGCTTCTGCATATTATTTTTGTTTTTAAGAAATGCGTATGAAATTTACAGTAAAGAATATGATGTATTTTTATTTTTGTAAATATGTTACATATCTTTGACATCTGCAAATTTTCTAACAAACGTATGTGTGTGTGCATGTATATACGTGTATTATATACATGTATGTAAACATCTCTTCCTGGAGATGTGGTTAAACATTTACAAGATCATTACTGCATACAGTTCTTGAAGTGAAGTTGGAAGTATTTTAACATATGCCTGACCTCAAGGAAAACTATTTTACCAGATCCTAATTAACATGCATTTTACCAGAGCCTAATCAACATGCATTTTACCAGAGCCTAATTAATGTGAGGAAAGAAAAACTCTTACCTCCATCTCCCTCTAGCCTCTCTGTTTCACCTAACTGTACACCACCAAACACACACAAAACCTGAGAAAAAGCTGCAAGTGTCACAGCACAGGAGGACAGACTGACCAAAAACCTGGGAACTAATCATAGGATTATGGAGAACATCGCCTCCTCCCACATGTCACTATATCATTAATAGGGATTTTGTAAATTTACAGGTATTACCGCTGGAAAGTTCTGCAAGGTTCTGGCCCTATTTAGGAAGAAGTCTCCAGGGTAACCCAAATTCATCAAGATGTTACCGGTGAAGGGTGTGCAGGTTTTTGGCGTCTTGAACAAATAATTGGACAAAGCACACAAAGCAAGGAAAGAATGAAGTAACAAAAGCAGAGATTTAATGAAAATGAAAGCATATTCCACAGTGTGGGAGCAGGCCCAAACAAGGGGTCCAAGGGCCCCGTTACAGAATTTTGGGGAATTTACCCTCTAGAGGATTCCATTGGTTACTCAGTGTACGCCCTAAAGTTACAAAGTAATTTACTTGGTGTAAGTCCTATGGAGAGGATATGTCCTGTCATAGCTGTGAACTGTTTTATGTTCCCTGTCTCCAGACTCTATTTTCCTGTCTCAATGAGAGCTAATAAAGACCCACAAAATTGAAGTCACTGACATCTGCAGCTACAGAAAACAGTGAACATACCCCAACTCCCAGTCAGATAAACATAAAATCCTGCACTAAGATTTTATTTATCTTAGTTCCTTTTATTCAGAACATAATGTTTAACATTCAACAAAAATTACAAGGTGTGTTAAAAAGCTGAAATTTTAAAAAAATTAAAAAGTCTGAAGAGACAGAAAAGCAACATAATCAGACTGAGATATGGTAACATTTTGGAATTTTTAGATCAGAAATTTAAATTATCTATTATAAATGTACAAAGGCCTCTAATGAAAAAGGTGGACCACAGGCAAGAACAAGTGGACAATGTAAGTAGAGAGATGGAGGTTCTAAGACAAACTCAAAATGAAATGCTAGACATATTGTTTTACTTTCTTTTTCAAAATGAAGTTTTGAAAGTCATTTTGACTTCTTTCTATGCGAGACTAAACATAAATTAAAGAAAAATGTAGCAAAAAACATCTAGATTCCAAGTCCCAGAAGCAATATTACAGTCTTCGTCATCTTCGGGAGGGTTTATAAGCAAAATGTTTGCCTGCTTGAGAATCAAGCTGAGGCCTTAAGAGAGGAAGATAATTGCTGGCATTCTTTTCTTTTCTTTTTTCACACTGCATCATAATAAAGACTCGTTACGTTAACCTTGTGCATTAAGAGTGATGAAAAGCTGTCTGAGAAAGACGATAAAGGCAGCGGATTTCCTATTGGAAACAATTCAAACCAGAAAACAGTGGAGAAACATATTTAAATTACTCAAATCATAAAGTGAACAATTTAGAATTCTATATCCCCCATAATATTCAAAAATAGTGAATTTATAATATTTTTAGATGTATGAAAGCTGAATGTATTCAGAAACAGCAGCTCTTCACTTGCAAAAATGTTAAAGACCTTCAAAAAAACAAACAAAAATTATATCAGATGGAAATCTGGATCCATACAAAAGAAGAAATAGTACTGGAAATAGTACAAATAAGGGTAAATATGTTTTTCTCATTTTACAACATTTTAAAAATTAATAAAATCTACAGAAAAACTAATAGCAATGCATTGTAGCATTTACAATGTAGGGGTTTTCAGTTATATTTCCATATAATTGGAAAAGTTATATCAAAAAGGCTAGACATATGGAAATGAGCATAAATTATTATTAGGTTTTTTTATGGTATATGAGAAATATGTTACTTTGAGAAGATAAGACATCTATACTATAAACTCCATAACAAACATAAACATACACACACACACGCACACACACACATACACGCACACATACACAACAATATTCACAAATGCAAGCATTATAGATAATAAAGGAACTAAAATGGAATCTTTAAAAGTACTCAACTGAATTGAAAGAAGGCAGAAAATGGAGAAAATTATGCAACGTAATGGTACAAATAGAGAATATATAGAATAATGACAAATACAAAGCCAATCATATAAAAATTCATGTAAAATAGACATGCTTCAAAGACCTCAATTAAAAAAACAAGATTGTTAAATGAAGGAAATGGTTTGATCCAAGTATATTCTGCTGAAAAGATATCTGCTTTAAATATAAAGGCATAAATAAGTAAACAATACAAGTACAAAAGAAATCACAAAACACTATTAAAAATATTATGAAGAAACATGTTAAAATATTTTACTGAAATTAATAGGAGATTTTTAAAATAAGTTTAATACAGGATATTTAAGATATCATAATCAGGCTGGGCACAGTGGCTCAAGCCTGTAAATCCCAGCACTTTGGGAGGCCAAGGTGGATCACATGAGATCGGAGGTTTAAGATAAGCCTGGGCAACATGGTGAAACCCCATCTCTACTAAAACTACAAAAAATTAGCTGGGCATGGTGGTGCACGCCTGTAGTCCCAGCTACTCAGGAGGCTGAGGCAGGAGAATCACTTGAACCCAGGAGGTGGAGGTTGCAGTGATCTGAGGTAGTGCCACTGCACTCCAGCCTGGAGGCAGAGTGAGACTCCATCTCCAAAAAAAAAAAAAAAAAGGAAAAGAATACCAAACCAAAAATAAATAAATTAGCTGGGTGTGGTGGCAGCTGCCTGTAATCCCAGCTACTGAGGAAGATGAGGCAGGAGAATCACTTGAACCTGGGAAGCGGAGGTTGCAGTGAGCCGAGATTGTGCCACTGCACTCCAGCCTGGGTGACAGAGTGAGACTCTATCTCGGAAAAAAATAAAAGTCATAATCTTGAAGAAAACAATGCCACAGTATTCTTAGTCACATTAAAATAAACTCCTAGGACACCAAAGTTAGTGTCTTACACATTTTTAAAGAATAATATGGAGGCTTCATGTAAATGGCAATGAGTATTTCATTGTCCTTATTTTTACTTCTATTTTACTTCTGGTCCAGGGAATAAAAGGAGTAATATCTTCCATAAATTAAAAAAAAAGAGTAGTGTTAAAATTTAATCTAAGGATAAATCCTTTGTCTTTTGGGCCATGAATGATATAATTAACTCTTTATCTAATATGATTCCATCTGGGACAACTTCCCTGACTCTATTTCACCAAAAAATGTATGAGGTTGATCTTTGTGTAAAGATTAAATAAAATAAAGTTTTTGCATGGGGTGCATGATTTTCATCATTGCTAACTAGATATGGTGTACTCAAACATATGACCATAAGTAAAACAAAAAAGAATTTATTTCAAATGTATTTTTGCTCTCAGCTCTGAGAATTTGAGCAAGGTCGTTTTCCTGTACTTCAAATTTTTCAATAGTGAAATGAGATTGATTTGTCTATAGCAGTAAAATTTTATAAATACAACCTTAATTTGATTATAAAGATACATGTTTAATGGGAACTTTATAAATGACTTTCATCAGAAGAAATATTTTTAATACCTCCTCTTTCAAAAACAGATCTATGAAAATATCCTAGTATATTTCTCTCTGAATGGGGCACTAGACTTTCTTAATTACTAACATTAAACTAATTATAAAGAAATTTTAATGTATTACAGTTTTTAAATATAAGCTAAACTTGCTGTAATATGTTCATCTCTTTTTCTGTTATGATTAACCACTACTGTCAGGTGTATTATGAATAAGCAGAATTCAATGTGATTTTTCCAAACTACAGGTGACAACCAGACATTTAAACCTCCTGCATCTTCTGAGTAGATATATCTTGGATTGTGCATTAACACAAAAAAGGATTGTAAGAAAAAGAATACAAAACAAGAGAAAAATACATGTTGTTTGACTCAACTGTCAAAATTATGTGAAAAGGAATATTGTAGCTTTACCTCTACAATCAAAGGTAGTGTTTCCATACTCAGGCTCTGTTTTTCTGCTATTGGTGGGTAATCTCAGGTTCAAAGTTTTGGGAATGTTGTTCTTAAGATGATATTCTTTTAGATTTAGTACTTAACATGATCAAAGTAAAACAGTGTCCTTTGTTATAGTATCCTTTGTTATAGTATCCTTTAAGCTGTCATAGAGTAACATGGATCTTCTTTTAGCCAATTTGATAAATGTACCACTGCTATAGAAAAGACAATATGTTTATTAACCAATATTTACACAGATCTTACTAAAAAGTAGGCATGATGTACTAGAAATGATAGAATGAGAAAGGCAGGTCTCACAGGGACTTGCACTTTAATCAACATAAATACAAATACAACAACAAAGTAAAATAATTTAGATTGGTGTTGCTAAGAACCATAAGGAAAAAAACAAGGCTGGATGGTAATGGAGATAATTTGTAATACAGTCTGGAGAAGGAAAGCTTCTCTAATGAGTGAAATGTTGGCTTCTCCGATGAACCTGAGAAGAAGGAAGAGCAAATTGTGGAGAGTTGAGAAGAGCATGCCTGGAGGAGGGATCAAAATTTTAAAAAAGCATGAGTAAGAGATGAGATGTTTCGCAAAATGGGAAGGAAGCCAATACATAACATAAAAAGGCAAAGTTAAAAACATAAAAGAGGAATTTTGAAAGATTCCCGAAATAGGGAAGAATCCAGAATCCAATGTGGAGCAGCTTGTCACTATGAAAATTAAAGAGGAATCCTGAGACTGATAATCCAGATGATATGGATGTCTGTGTGTGATCTTCAGTATGCCTATTTTGAGATAATGGCATTTGGACTTGCCAATAAAAGATGTGGAGTCGAGAGTCCTCTCCATGAAGATGGTAATTGAAACCAATGGAAAAAAAAATAAACAACACAGAGAATGTGCATCAAATTTGGCCAAGAGTGAGTCCAGGACACACTACATGAGAGTACCATTATTTAAAAGAAAGCCAGAGAATAACCACTCTGAAAGGGGGACAGAGTGGGAATTGGCAGATACTTGTTTGAGGGATTCTAGAAAGAACAGAAAGCAATGGACTGTTTTAACACTGGGCACAGTGACTCATGCCTTAATCCCAGCAATTTGGGAGGCTGAAGCAGGTGGATCACTTGAGGTCAGGAGTTCAAGACCCTTGGCCAACATGGCAAAACTCTGTCTCTACTAAAAATACAAAAACTAGCTGGGTGTGTGATGGGTGCTTGTAATCCCAGCTACTCGGGGGGATGAGGCAAGGAGAATTGCTTGAACCCAGGAGGTAGAGCTTGCAGTGGGCGTAGGTCATGCCACTGAACTTCAGCCTGGGCAACACAGAAAGACTCTGTCACTCCCCACCACAGACACACACAAATAAAATAAATAAAAAAGAAAAAAGAAAGAAAGCAATGGACTCTTTTAAGAAGGTACTGATTTAGATTTAAAATGCATTTGACAATGTTCTAATGGTACCTGTTAAGTCTGGCTACCATTACAAGGCCAAAGTTCATTGACTTGGGAAGGCAAAAGCCAGATTGGCTACTATTCTAGTAAATGCGTGGAAGGAGATAAGTTTTCATGCTTCCCTGCATGTGGGCATGTATACGTGTGTGTACATGTGTGTACATTTGTGGTACCTAAACAGAAACTATACTGTAGTGTTGGAATGTAAATAGAATATGTAATGCTAAAAACAATTAGATTGGTTTATTTTCAGTTTAAATTGTTTTTTCTCTATATAGAACCTGTTATAATATAGAACCTGGCACATACAAGAATAAGTAACTTAAATTAGTTGCTTTGTGAAACTGTGTCATTATTCAGTGACTTTTTCATTATTAAATAACTGATGTTGCTAAGACATATGTGTGTGTATATATGTGTGTATATATATATTTAACTTTGTGGCCTTCTGGCTTTAATTTTTACATTAGGGTAAATTCATATAATTATGTTACACCTCTCTCCGTAAGTTTTCTTCGTGCACTCATAGAGAACTAATGGGCTTTATCTAGCATTACAGTTATTTTAGCATTTTTTCAAGAGAGCAGGCTTATTATCTATCTTTACTTTTAATAGGCATATGTTTTCAATGTCTACAGTTACACCAATATTTTAGGCTTATAGAGAAAATGTAAACAAACCAAAGCTTAATTTTTCCTCAACTTGAAATTACACTGCCACCAAACCTTGTTACTCTACCCTCAAGAAAGTTACTAGATCGTATCCCTTCAATTTATATTTTCTAGGAAAAATAAACATATGTCTACTTTAGCCTATCTTTCCTGAATATGTCTACATCTCTTTGCCAAGATTTTATACAAAATAAAGTTTTCTCTATCTTTTGTTTTATTACTTCTTGCCTCCAAAAGAAACAGCCATCACAAACACTATGCCTAAAGAGTATTAAAAAGTGTCAAATCATCAGCTTTCCATTGTCTTATTTTTACAAAGCAGAACTCCAAGTGGAAAGAGAGCATGTTAAGCACACTACATTACCATGTGATTTAACATGACAAATTGAAAAGATCTGATATGGGTAATGGAATACAGTGCTCAGGTTATGTTTCTATTCATAAAACTCATGCTTTCACGATGCACTCTGAAACACTCTAGCAGCTTAAGATGCTAGAGTTAAGAGAGAGTAAATGCCATTTTAAGGAGAGAGAAATAGAATATTCAAATGGGTGAAAGGTGTGTTTCATCAGTTACAGTTCAGTGTCCATCTTCACTGTTGAGTCAATATGTACTTCACCACCAGTCCCCGAAGGAAAGAGAAACAAATCAAAACACTACTCTGACATCAGAACATATTTATGAAGAACTCTTTCTATAAACATTTGTCAATTTAAGATTTTTCTGTATTAGCCATAATGCTGCCAGATGATTATATCTTTCATTGAAATATAACAAGAACTTTACATCTGGGATACAGGGTGGTATGATTTGTTTTTGGAGGGCCTGTGTAGAGTCAGGCTATCAAGTGCCAGTTGACCTTTTGTATTAGTCTGGATAGCATGACATTAACTCAGAAGGCAATTTCGATTTTTAAGGTTATGTCTCAGAAAACTGTAAAAGGGATTTTAGCATGATGAAAAATTTGACTATTTTCTCATGAGAGTCTATCAAACTGTAATTTCAGGTTGAATTTTAAGATAATATCAGATCTGTGGATTGTGCTTTAACAATCAGCAAAGTGCCACAGGATCTCAGGTGTATTTTACGAAGAACTTTTAACCTGACAAGCCACAAGTTACCCTAGTCAGAAATAGTTCCTCTAAAGAATCCCCAGGGATATTATACTCTAGGAGTACAAAAATAAAAAGCTGGGCTTGGCATATATTTAGCTAGAGAAGAGGTTTGAAGTGTTTCTGAATCTACTCGAACTCTTGTCACATGGCCACATCATTCACTTTTTGCAATTCTCTCACATCTCTGACTTCTGTCTTTGATGCTGTTTATTTTGATCTTGTCTTTTGTATTGTGGTGAGCGTCCCCATACTGTGTCATGATGGCTTCCTTATGTAAGTTGCTGTCAAGAAGATGGGAAATGATATTTCAGTGCAATGCACTGAGAAAATGTGTAATGTATTTGGAAAGTTTTGATATCAAAACAGTACTTTTAGAATCACATTAAATCATTTAATTAAAAAAGAAAACTTAAGCCAATAAGATAAAACCGGTGACTATGACAATCAGCAATGTGGCAAATGTGGCACTCATTATAATTAGCAATAATATTCACTAAATTTTAAATACCATTTCTCAACTTTCAATTTCGATAATAAAATAATTATAGTAAAAACAGCATGGAATTTCTGGGATACTCTTGCTAATCAGTCAATGCTCAATGTCAAGAAATGCTAACTACACTTAAAAAGAAAAAAAATTTTAATTCATCTCCTTCATGGTAATCTTCCTAATTTGTCTATGTTTTCCTTCTGTTCATCTTCACTTTTCAACAATTAATATTTAATCTCTCCATTATTGTCTCCAGGAGCCTTTCTTACTGCTGAGCTCTCTCATGGTATTCCCTTTTTAGTTCCTTGGACCCTCATTAAATTTTGTCTTATTTATTTTATTCATTCTTTCTTATCAATTCCTTTGCTAAATATGCTAAGGTAATTCAATGAGGAAATGGCATTAATTTCAAGAAGTTTATAGAAAGTACTGAATATCAATACGGAGAATAAATGAACCTAAAAACTCAATTTATGCCATAAACAAAGATTAAATTAAAATGGATCATAGACTTAACCATTCAAACTTATACATAAAAGTCCTAGAAAACAATATAGAAGAAAGTTTCTATAATATGGGGGGAAAGTAAAGATTTCATAAATAGAAGAGATAAAGCAGGAACAAATAAAGATATGATAAATGAATCAATGTATTGTCTTCACCTTATAGGCATCATTAAGAGAATAAAAAGATAATACACAAATTGGGAAGTTATTTTATATAACATATTTCTGTTAAAAAACAGTATATAGACTATATAAACAACCATTTAAATCAAAAACAAATTATTACAAATAAGACATAAAAGCAAAATGGACAAACTATTTGAGCTGACATTTCACTAAAGAATGTTTATGAATGGCTAATAGATACATAATCTCATTAGTCATCAGATAAATGCAAATTTAAACTGCTATTGGATACTAATACATACTCCTTATAATACCTACAATTAAATAATAAAAATATCAAGATTTGCCAAGGATGTGGAGCAACCAATTACATATGACTGGTGGGAAAGAAAAATATTTTAACTATGTTGACAAGCAATTTGGCAATTTTTAAAAATGAAGTTAATGTTGGTTTCACTTCCGGGTATTTGCCCAAGAGAAAATAAAATTTAGTTCATACAAATTGTTTCACATGAATATTCATAATAATTGTATTCCTAAATACAAAAATTTGGAAACAACCCACATGTCAATTAACAGGTAAATAGAAAAACAAATTTGGATGTATTTTATAGAATGTAATACTATTCATGCATATAAATTAATAAAATGTTGATACACACATGATATGTCTACCTCAAAACATTTTGTTGAGAAAAACAAGCCAGCCAAAAGTGTGCATGCTGTGTGACTCTATTTGACTCCTCCTCCCCAGATGATCGGACATGTCCCACAGAAAAACTTCACCTTCACCTCTGATCTCAAAATGAGAAGGCACGTGGATGAGATCCAAGCAAAGCTAAGCCAACTCAACCACCGTGGGAAGAACACAGCTGCCACTGCAGACAGGGCATAAGAAGCAAATCTCTTGAGGAAGTTACTGAGATTCTGAGATTTTTGTTATTGCAGCAAACCTGACAAGCACAAGAAAATACAAAAGACCCAGAAGAAAATGGATACAATTTCAAGAGTGATTTCTTTAAGCTCGTGAGAAAAAGTATGATCTCATACACAATGCCTATGTCTGTGTAGAATATAATCTAATGAAAAGTTGAATACATGCAAAAATAATAAATTATATAAAATAATTATATTTATAAATATGTATGGACAGGCAGTAAGAAACCCCGACATGTACATTTACACCTTTCAAAAAATGGGCTGGAAAGTTTATTTAAATTACTTGAAACATCCATCCTTCAATAATGGAGAAATCACAATGACAAATTTCTTCTATGTGTCTCTTTTTAAAATTTAATTACCTTTTTGTTTATATTATTTTATTATCTAGAAAACTTGATTAAATTTCTTAATATAAAGTTACACTCTTACTTCTCTATAATAGATGTTATTTTAATTTGTATTTTGTGTAGTAAACAGATTCCTAAGAAACGCATTTAAGACCAATCTCTTAAAATCATACTATAGGTAGATATTTGAGGATGGTTTGAAGATCACTATAATTAGCCTTAACATATATCTACAATTAAACCCCATCCTCTTATACTATGAAAATCCAATAAATCTCCAAGTTATGCCCATCTCTTAAATAAGTCCCAGAATTTCTATTTTTCATCTTGACTAAGTCATAAATTTATCTGGTTCTTCTAATTTATAGCACACAGCTTTATGTATTTTTTCTTTATTTCATTTCCTTATGATCTATTTTCTCACCACTATAAAAATAGTGCTTGTAAAATAAGAATCAGAATATATCTTTAACATAATCAGTAATGTCCTATTAATTCCAAAATATCTACTTTAGTGTTTAAGTAATTCACGATCTGGCTCCTATCTAAATTTGCAGAAGAACCTTTAATTTTACTTCAGTACGTGTTCCATAATCTGACCATATATACTAATATGTAATGAATTGTTCTTTGAGCCAAACTGTCTTCTAAAAACTTTGCAGATATTAATACATTTAAGAATCTCAACAATTCTATGGAATAGAAAATCTGGGAGCAGTCTGTCTCTGAAACCACCATGATCTAACAAGACTTGAGGGTCACTGCAAACACTGTCTTATGACTTTTCAGTCGCTTTATAAATTTGGTATTTCCCCTATCTTGAATGCCCCCCTCCCTGTATATAAAT
The DNA here is from genome assembly GCF_024542745.1 of Macaca thibetana thibetana. Classification (NCBI taxonomy): domain Eukaryota; kingdom Metazoa; phylum Chordata; class Mammalia; order Primates; family Cercopithecidae; genus Macaca; species Macaca thibetana. Next base: position 163,937,370 of record NC_065583.1, on the reverse strand, counting down.
AGAAATTCAGTTTTTTCAAGATCTATTAAAATGGTTGCATTTTGTTAAATTGGTAACGTATTACTTTAATTCTTAAAGAAATGTAAAACCAAAATTCAGTTGTTTAATTCACCGCTTCCTTCCTTCAGTAGAGAATGCGTTCTTTGAGTATTGGCATGTTTTACCAAACTTTAATCTTCACTGAGCATCACATAGATGTGGTTTATACATGCTGAGTGAATAAATCAACCAAATTTATGCATTAGTACTGAAAATCATAAGCCAAAACTTTTAATATAGCCTTGGCAAGAGGACAATTGGGACAGAAAGGTCTGGAGTTCATAGGAAATCAACATCATGTGGCTGTCTTCATTCAGCACTCCATCCCACAGAGGATCATTCTGAAGGTCATGTCTTACATCATAAATATTTTTCATCCAATACATAGAGATCAGTATGTAGCTTTGCGGACATAGGGAGGTTTCATCCTCTCTCTCTCTCTCTTTCTCTTCAAATTAAAATATGTATCTCTCCAGGCCATTCTCCACTTCTGCAGCATCATGTTTTTAGTATTTATCTGGATGGGTTTGACTTTATTCAGTATTCAGTAATTCTTGATTGTCTTCTAGTTGGATCATGGAGAAATTGCTGATGCTGAATTCTGTGGAATTTCTTAAAATAGCTTGATGGTCAGTCATAGGTTTTAATTTAAAAGTCTATGTGAATCTTCCCTGCTCTGCAATGTTTAAAAACATTTAGCAACCACAGAGGAATATATATATACTATCTGAACAACTTCATGATAATATTGAAAGACCATTTACATTGCGTTTTTACATTTTTCCTTTTTCTCAAAATCTTAAAAACTAAAACCTGGTTAGACTGCAGATGTCCATTTCTCTGTGATTATACTGGTACAGTATTATAATTAGATACCAAAAAGGTTTGTAGTTATACTTTTGTCAAAATCCTGGTCGTTTTATTTTTTTGGAAAAGGAATTTAAAATATAATTACCTACTCCCAATACAGATAATACATGCACATTCACACACACAAGTGCGCATACACACATACTTATGCAGAGGCATACATATGCAAATTAAAAAGTAATTTAAATTTTAAGTTGGTATAGCTCTGCAAAAGGTTGTCTAAGTGTTTCTCTTTGTGCGTTCTGTTATTTCAAGTGAACACATCCATTTAAGTCGACCACTTACGATGGCATATTTCTTCTATTACATATCCTATGCATACTGTCTAGTAAAAATGCAAATGCGTCTTCTGTAATTATGAATTTCAATCAAATCTCCTTTTCAGGTATTAATTTTTCTACAGTTAATTATGAAGTCCTAATTACTCATATTGCCCTTACTAAATACATTAGTCCCACATTATACAAACATAAATAATATTATAATAAATAAACTACTAAGCAAATTTCATTATAGTAAAATCCATGATTAAATCAAATGCCACTAACTACACAGTATAAAAATAGGGCGTTTATGTATCTTGTAGCCCTTCTTGACTATGAGCTGATCAAGAGTGGAAATTTATTTTATTTATTTTTTTTTCAAACCCAGTACCAATTCTTTGCCTTCCATAAAAGATGATAATTACTTAATGATGACTTTTGATACATTGTAGTTTAGTAAATCATACATTTATTAGAATTTTGTGAAAAGAGCTTAAGGATTCAGGAATCAAAAAAGATTTATTATCACCTTAGAAAAGCTATTTAATGATTTAAGCTTCATGTTCCTCCTCTGTAAAGAACAAAAATAATATTAACTGTGATTAAATTACCTAATGAATATTGATAGGTTTTAATTAGAGATGTGACATAAAATTTTTGCATATTATTAATATCAATAAAACTATGATGCTAAAAACATTCCTAACTCACAACTATAGACAAGAAGGGTTCTAAATTTCTCTGTAGGAAACTTGCAAATACAATTTTTGTTATTTTAATTCATTGAAACAGAAGACTAGAAACCTGTTTGTTTCTGGTTTCTTTCAACTCTGTGGATTTTGAATTTTAATTCTGTAAAGTAAAGCCAAAGATTACTTACTCTGATTTGATTTTCAGTTCATTTGTGAAAATGCATTTTTCAATAAAAACAATTATTTTGAAATATTAAAATTAATATATCAAATAACATGAAAAGAATAGACTCTAAAAATATTTTTAAAATATGTATTATCTACCTACATTGCTATGAGTACTCTAAGTTCTATAAAACTTTGCTTAGAAAGTTGTACTTGAATTTTCTTTATCATCTTGTTTTTTTTTGACACGGGGTCTTGCTCTGTTGCTCAGGCTGGAGTGCAGTGCCACAATCATAGCTCACTTCAGCCTCAGACTCCTGGGCTCAAGTAATCCTCCCACCTCAGCCTCCCAAGTAGATGGGATGGGACTATAGGAATGTGCCACCACACCAGTCTTGTACTTAAATTTTAAGTTGAGTTAAATTTTACTTAATAACTAGATAATTTAAATTATACAGTCATCACTACATTTGCAAATACATCTTTTCTATAATATTTAAAATTATATGTTTTAAATAATACAGACTTTTTTTTCTTTTTAATCCTCCAGAGTAATATATTGCATAATACATTTAAATATAATGGGTCTGAAATTTTTTAATTTCTTCTGATGGAAAAGATATGTAACGAAGTTAAATATTTCCAGCAGAAATATGACAAAGACTATTGCAATAATCTTATCCAGATTTTGCATAGTTATGTTTTAAAAATCTGAGGTAAATTTAGTAATATTTTGATTTATTTTTTCCTTTACTTTCAAATATATCAGCTTTATTTTATTTTGATATGTAATCAGAGTGCTTTGAGAGTTCATATCTTCAGGTGATGATAATACTTAATTCTGAGGCTTGCTAAAATACAATATACTTTGCTCACCAGGGGAAACTATTCTTGGTAGCATCATATTTTTTCTTATGGATACTTTCCTCCCTTTCAGTATCCTGGAATATTTAGATGGCTGTTATATCTACCAGTAGTAGTAGTGGAAATCAGAAGTGATCAAAATTCTTGTTATATTTTGAGGGCTGGGTCAAAGAATTTGCTAATGGGTTGAACATGGGATATGTAAAAAAGAGAGGTGTTTTGAATGAATCTAAGGCCCTATTAAGTAAAGAGATGAGATGTCAAGTCTTTAAACACAAAAATAATGCAAGAAGAACAATTTAGGAATTGGGAAGAACAGGATATGTATAATAACGATGTCATCTTTCATAAAGAAAAATACTTTTTCATGTCTACTAGAGATAGAATGAAAATACTTCATAGAGGGTTGTTTAATAATTTTATAAAATGTTCAAGGGATGTCAAGTAAGTGATTTTTATGGAACTGGAATTCAGGAGAAACATCTGGTTGGTCTACACATTTTGAAATCATTAGCAATTAGGTGATACTGAAAATTCTGAGACTAGATTAGACAACTGAGAAAGTAAGTATAGATAAAGAAGAGAAGAATCATTAGAGAAGGTCCTATGAGGGTAAAAGTTGGGGAGAAAATGGAAAAGAAGACTAACAAGGGTGGTTATAATTTGGAGAAAAGCAAAGGAGAGTGAGTTCTGCTGCTATGCAAATGAAACATTAATTTAGAAGAGAAAAATCAACTGTATTAAATGACATTGAAGAGTCAAATACGACATTCTCCTACTTCTGATTTCAGCTGCTCACTTCCATGGTCATACCGTAGCCTTTTCATTAACAATACAGAAATCCTTCAATTATCTACATTTTTATTATCTCCCTTTTTCATGCCAACTTCTCAGTTTCCACCTTATTGCTTCTATTATCCCAATTTAACTTTCCTTCAATGATACTAGGACTCATAAGCCATTAGTTTTATCACCTATTTAATGTTTCACAGTCTCATATTCCTTTATATAACATTAATTATGTGGTTAATCTTATAATTATTCCCCTACCGATACCAACTTCCCTGCCCTACCTTGTGTGTTGCTACACTGTATCTCTGGTTGAATTCAACTATATGCCTGTTCCATGCTTGTGCCCTCAGTCCTGAACATGGCTGGAGAGCCGCATAGGACAGCACAGACACTTGGCTGTCACTCCTCACTGGTCAGTTACTTCAAAACATATGCAGACCCCTTAATGTGGCCCAGACCTTGTGCATTGCCTTAGGACATTCACTGTCCTTTCTCCTGAAGATACATGACAGGATCTGTCATATATCTTAATCCTTCATTGCCTTCTCCTTCCTACTTAATTGGAAAATAATGATAAGCTTTCTTCTGTGCTCCGTGAGAAACTAGTAAACAAGAAAGCCATAATATTCTCCAGCTTCACCAAAGTTAAACAGGTTTCTTCCAGACTATAAGCCACTGAACTCCTCTTTTTTTATTATTATTATTATTTTTTTTTTAGAGCGTTAACTTTAGAAAACTTGTAGTAGTAAATCCTTTCTCTGCCCATTTGAGATGTAAATCTTTTTGAAATGCCTCTAACCAGTTTGTAACCCAGGAATGCCTTTCTCAAGGACCTGGGATCCATCGCTTTGAAATGTAATCATCCAGGAAGATAGAGCCCCTACCTCCCAGACTCTGTGGGAGAATAGAAGCCTAATTTCAGCAGTGGTGGCTTGCTCCAAGCTATTAAATTACTCCCTGCCATGAGGACAGAAGAAAATTTACTTTTCTTTTTTGGTAAAGCTAATGGAGAAATGTGAGGGGCCTGGAGACGGTTATTGCTACATTTCTGAAGCTAGGAACTATTGGAACCCAGATGCCCAAGTCAGAAGCTCAAACTCTCTCTCCAGGACTATCACCACACGTTTCTGAAGGGCCACTACGAGTCAGAAAAAAATGTAAAATAAAAAAAGAGTAAGAAAAGTCATTTTCTCTCAGATTGGGAGTCAGATCTCCCAATCTGAAGGTAAGTCAGTTGTAGGGGGAACCTGAGAAATGTGGTCTTCCGGTTTACCATTGTGGGGTGCATAGCATACTAGAAAAAAGTAAGTATGAGGTTTAGAAGTAGAGAAGTAAACACTTTCCAAAATAATTAGCCTCTGGATATTTAGCAACTAAACCACATCTAAATGTACCCTTCTACGTGTAAATAAACTTCTGTACCTGAAGAGTAAAAACATTATGCATCTACCTAACAGAAAGCAACTGTCTTTGTGAAAAAAACAAGGACACATTTATCCTCCAAAGTTGAGACAACATACCTCAAGAGATCCTGTGTTCATTTCTGGTTATGTTAAACACCCTTCCTCTTCTAGTTCATTCCTCATATAGCCTGCGTATTCTGTAACATAAAGGGAAATTACAGAAATGATCACAATCGTTGATATATATGGCATGATTGTATAATTTGTCTTTGAACACTATTGATAGTGAAAGGATATAATAACTACTCCTGGATAACAAGCAGCAACTAGCAATTTTCTGGGCAAACAGGTATCTGTATTGCACTCTTTATATAAAATCATTTTAAAATGGGAAAGAAATGTTTGATTATATGCTTAAGTTTATTACAAATATGAAAGGAAATTTACATAGAATTGACTATGTTTTTATATAAATGGCCATATTTGATCTTTATGACTTTTTTTTCTATTATGTTGTATTATTCTCAGCAAGTAATCAGTAAATTGTTACTTACATAATGGGGCAATTCAAATTTTAGTTTTGCAGGATATGAGACATTGTTGCTATTAGGTTTATAAGGTTACTGTAATCCTAAGAGTACTAAAGATCCCTCAAGAGGATGCCCTGGATTCCAGACAAATTCTTTATGTGCATTTCCCCTGATAAACACATTTAATTATATGAGGGATTACAGGAATCCCTTAATTTCTTGTTGGCTAAGTATCAAAATGGTCAAATATTACAGTATAACTGTAAGGAATCATTGTGAGCTTTGAAATAAATATTCCTTTCTTTGAAATTAAAATATCAAAACCATTAAAATTCAAAACATTAGGGAAAGATTTAAATGAAGGTACTCTTAGGGATAATAAGATAAACCATTCCCACTTAGACTTTTAATTTCATGTATTCAGGCTTTGAGGAAAGCCATGCCAAATGTTACTCTCTAACTTAAATAATTTATTATGTTCTTGGTGTAACAACTGAAATTTCTGCATTTCACTTAGCTGCAAAATGATTTTCTTGTTAGAAAGCAATGTTGTATAGGACAGGATAAGAGTGAATTGCAGGAATACTGAGAAGATGGTGGCAATATAAATGGAAATGTTTGATCTTCCCGGACAAAGCAACTGGAAAAATAATAAAAAAACTACATGGACAACTTTTGCAACAAACAAACAAACAAACAAACAGACTAGGTCTGTTTCAGTTATATATTGCTGCAAAACAAACCACATTAAATATAAATGCCCTAACACACACTTTTTATTATCCCCCACAATTTCACAGGTCAAAAATTTGGGGAGGGCTCAAGTTAGCAATTCAACTGCATGTTGCATTGACTGGGGTCTCCTAGTGATATTTGACTGGCAGCTGGTCTGATCTGAAGGGCCAAACACAGCATCCCTTACATATCTGTGACCTTAAAAGGGAGGGCTGAAATACTGAGGTCAGCTTGAACTATCAATTAGTTGACCTACTCAAGGACTGTCCTTCATGTAATCAAAAGGTAGAAAGATTTCCTGTGTGATAGCTCCAGGCTTACAGATGAGTATTGCAAGAGAAAGATAATAAAAGCTAGTGGTGTCCTGAGGAATGGTATGGTGTCATTTGCACCATCTGCTATTTATTTGTCAGATACTCATGAGGACCTCTCAAGTTCAAGGTACAGAACATAGACCTCATCTTTTGACAGAAAAAAAAAAACGTTAAGAAGTGACAGCCTGGCCGGGCGTGGTGGCTCAAGCCTGTAATCCCAGCACTTTGGGAGGCCGAGACGGGCGGATCACGAGGTCGGGAGATCGAGACCATCCTGGCTAACACGGTGAAACCCCGTCTCTACTAAAAAATACAAAAAACTAGCCGGGCGAGGTGGCGGGCGCCTGTAGCCCCAGCTACTCGGGAGGCTGAGGCAGGAGAATGGCGTAAACCCGGGACGGGGAGCTTGCAGTGAGCTGAGATCCGGCCACTGCACTCCAGCCTGGGTGACAGAGCGAGACTCCGTCTCAAAAAAAAAAAAAAAAAAAAGCGACAGCCATATTTAATCTGCCACACTAGGTGACAACATATGCTAATAAATGCCAAAATAAGAGCAGGTAAGAATAAAACAAAACCAAGACAATTCTTGCATTGTTATATTGAAAGAACCAGGAAAGGCAGAAGTGCTTGTGATGTCCCAGATAAAGAAAACCCCAAAATTGCTGTTGGAGTGTCACTGAAAATTTTGGAAGCAGAAATTGGGAAGGCAAATTGCAGGCTGGAAAAAAAACTCCTACTTTTCTCCCCTAATTTAGCTGTTCTTAAGTAGGAAAGGGGAGACTCTTCTCTCTAAAAGCCAACACCACCATTCTTGTTTCTCTTTCTGCCTCCCATCCTTCAATTCACACACATCCCATTTGTTTTACCTTCAAAGTACATCCAAAGTCTGAGTGCCTCCCTTCACCTTCCATTATTGCATACCTCTTTGATTTCAATACATTTCATACTTGCCTTCCCAGCTTCTTCCCTTTACTTTTTATTACAGAGCAGACTCAACTCCTAAAGTGTTTGTCAATGATCCTTTCAAAACGCAATTCAGATCTGGATTTTGTAGTAAGCAGGATTAACATTCCTTTGAAGGGCAAATCAGGTGAAAACTCTGCTGAACACTCTTCCAGTACTTCCCATCATCCTTAGTAAATGCATCTCTTGAATATGAGTGGCCTCTAAGGCACTGTCAAATATGGTTCTTTTCAGTCCTCTAAGGCTCTTCCTCCACTGCTGTCTCCTGAGCCCACTGGGATGCAGCCTGAAGAGCTCCCGCTGCTTCTAGATCCTGCCTCACCTGAGCCCATCCAAGACCACTATGCTTTGCTGTTCCAGCTGGCTGGAATCTTTTCTCTCCTGTGTGCACCTGGATCTTTCCTCAACATTTTCAAGTATTATCTCAAATGTTACCTTGTCAGTATATGAATCTTTGGCTACCCAAATGATATTTGTAATCCCCTCTGGCCCAGCAATTCCTAATTTTACTTTTACATCTTATGTAATTTAGCATGTTATGTATTCAACTTATTTTGTTTATTTTCCAACACTTCACACTAAAATGTGAACACCACGAAGTCAGGGCTACAGGAATTTTTATGTTTTGCTCATCACTCCACGTACAGTGACTGGCACAGCATCTGGTACATCAGAGATAACGTTGAGTAAACTCGTGGGGGGGATGAATCAATTAATGAATGACAAGGCCCCACTGTAATCATAATAATATTAGGGGATATCTACTTCTCATTTCATGTATTTCCAAGAATCTGTTTAGAATTTTTAGCAATACTTGTTTTCAGTTTTGAACTTTCATGATAATGTAGAATTATTTTCTAAGAAGAATGTTTTAATCATTGTAATTCATATCTATAGTCTGCAAAATTTTCAACTAACCCTTGTGAACTCAAAATATCTGAGACAGGTCTCAGTCAATTTAGAAAGTTTATTTTGCCAAGGTTAAAGATGCACCCGTAACAGTCCTGATGGCATGTGCCCGAGGCAGTCAGGGTACAGCCTGCTTTTATACATTTTGGACACATAATACATCAATCAATACATGTAACATTTACATTGGTTTGATCTGGAAGAGAGATTGAAGGAGGGTGGCTTCCAGGTCATAGGTACATTTAAACATTTTCTGATTAGCACCTGGTTGGAAGAGTTATCAACCATCCTGTTGGCCAGGATGGTCTCGATTTCCTGAACCTAGATATTTCTTTGCTGCCATTTTAAAAGCCTAGGAAAGTGAGCATAATTCAGAGAGCTTCCAGTTTATGCTATCTCCAAATTTTGCTGACATATTGTTGGTTATACATAGGCAAAGTTAAAACATTCGTTCAAAAACAACCATTGTCATTATTTATTGAGTGTTTATTTACTGAATGATGTGGCATCTTCCTTTGTAGAAAAGTAGTGATTTGCCATTTTGCTCAAGCATAACTTTGCATTGTGATTTTGTTTAGCTTAAAAGCTACTGAGTTTTAATTAGTCTAATAGCTTACAATTATTGTTTTGATTACTACATAAATGTATTCAAAACTATTAGAGTATCCTGATTAAAAACAAGAGATCCTGATTGAAAAGATTAGAAAAGAAATCAAATATCAAAACTTTTTCTAATTTTTTTTATACTTTGTAGGTACTGATTAAATACCAAAACTTTTAGCACCAATACTCATATTTAAATTTACATTTATACATGCAATACAATCTAATGTCTTGCCTAGCCCAGGTTACTAAGTCGATTCTTGGTAATGAACTCAACTTTTTCTAGGTGAACTCTCTAATGGAAATCATTAAATATCCTTAAGAGGAGTGTATGTGTATGTATATATGTGTGTGTCTGTGCCCATGCATATGTGTATACATATATTTCATGTGAATGATTTTTCAAAATGTACAACCAGATTTTATTAATAAGCACTTTATATTAAAACAATGTATTTTAATAAAGCAATGTATTTAATAATGAAGATTAAAGGTGTTCTTTCTACACCTTTAATACATGACTGCATATACCAACATTTACTTTCTAATTTTTATAATATTTGAAACCAGAAAGGGTTACCATTTTTAAAAAGTGAAAACTGTAACCCTCAATTGTCTCTTAATATTTATGTATAGCTTCAAATTAAGAAGCTGAGGATTTTCGTCATGTTTTCATGGATTTTGGAAGCTGGGCATTCTTTCTCAGTTTGCCCTTTGAGAGTTAGTAGAACTGCAAATTTAAGTAAGTCATTTGCATTTATATATTGAGATTTTCCATTATATAGAGGGCATTATTGTAAAAATTAATTGAAAAAATGTATGTCGAGAACTTGGCAAAGTATGTGGTAAAAATGAACAGTAAATAGTGACAACAGTTATTTTTGAATGAATGTTTTAACTTCTAGTTAGAGGGTGTTTATCAATTGTATATTCATCTTCTTTTTTGCATTTTACACCAGTATGATTTTTATTTTATTTTATTTTTAGTTCCAGGATACATGTGCAGGATGTGCAAGCTTGCCACATGGGTAAACATGTGCCATGGTGGTTTGCTGCATCTATTAACCCATTACTAGGTATTAAGCACAGTAAGCATTTTTTTTTCCTGATGCTCTCCCTCCCCATCCCCACCACTGACAGACCCCAGTGTATGCTGTTCCCCTCCCTATGTCCATGTATTCTCATTGTTCAGCTCCCACTTATAAGTGAGAACATGTGGTGTTTGGTTTTCTGTTCCTGTGTTAGTTGGCTGAGGACAACTTTTGTCCCTGCAAAAGTTGAAGTGTGCAATAAGAGCATACATTGTGCTGTGAAATATATTTTATATTTTGAAATACTTTAAAATATGCATTGTTTTATATAGTTTTAAATTATCTAAATGCATTCCTTGTTTGATTTGCCAATAATTGAGAACAAGCAAATGAGGCAAATGAATATCTTTTGAAGTTGAGTGAAGTAATAGAACTCCATAGAGGCTTAATTCTAATATGACTATAAATATATATTTTAATAAGAATTATTTCATTTTCTTACAATGATGTAAAGAAGAAAAACAATTAAGTTTGATCTAAAAACTGTTAGGCAGGAATCTAGACCCAACATGGAGGCGCCACCTGGCGTAGCAGGCCCTTTGTTCGAGACTTCCCTTCCTCTTTGAACATACCCACAGACTTGCATACATCAGAGATTCCGGCTGGGCAACCACACTCCCCCATGACCTGCAGCTCACCTGCATTCCACAAGTTCGTAAACAGCAGTTTCAGTTGACAGTTTCCAAAGACCCCTTCCTCATGACCCTTACTCAACTCCTGCCCTAGTAGTTTCAAGACCCCCCAGGCCCTGTTTGCACAACCAGCTTCCCTACCTCTCGGGCTATAAAAAGCCCCTACCCTCCTCCCTCAGCGCGACTTCCTCGGCCCACACCTTTGGACCGAGGAACCTCGCCTGCAAGCCCTAATAAAAGCTATTCTCACTGCCATTTGCCTTGTGTCTTTGTTCCCAGTTCAGCTCCAGCCTCAGTTTACCGTTACAAAAACAACCATTAGTGCTTCAAACCCAAAACAGTAGTAAAAATAACACAGTTATTATTGAATTGTTATTATAAAATAAATATCAAATTAAGGGGGCACTTAAATTCGATAAAGTAGAGCCCCCTATTTATATGTTCTAGAGAAGAGCAAAATGTTATAAACTCAACAGAGCATTTCTGAAAGGTGTAGACTAACAGCTATCAACCAGATAAAATTTTGCTTGCCACAGGGCATCTGAAAATATCTAAAGACTTTTTTGATTGTCAACTAAGAGTGGGAGTTCTACTGTGATCTAGCAGATAGAGTCCAGGGCTATTGCTCAACATCCTACAATTACAGGATGACCTCCCACAACAAAGAATTACTCTATGAAATATCAATACTGTCAAGGTTCCTGATGTATAGAAACTTGAAAAGAACATGAAATTTTAAAAAAAGACACCTGTTGAACTGCTATAAGAAGGACATAGCCAGAGCTACTCAAGACCTGAAATATCCAAAAGCTAAAGCAAGCCAATGTTGTAGGGAGTGCATGGGAGAAGTTGCTGTTGTTGTCGTTCCCCTTGTCCTTTATACACATGATCTTTGAAAGCATCCATAGCAGCCTTAGGTCTGACATCTTCTAAATGGTGAGACTGCTGAAGGAGAGGACACTTTCCCAATAGAGCAGGTTTCATAGGTTAAGTCAATTCTGAACCTGCTGTGGCCTAAAGTGAAAATGCCTGATTAGAAAAGTGTGTCACAGCTATGCTTAATCTCACTAGATCATCCCAGTGTGAGCGTTCCATGGTTGATAGAAAAGACGACAATTAAGATGATTAAATATGTAAAATAGGAATGAAAAGGGATTATTTTGAGATATCTCAGACACTAACTCAAAGTTTAGACTACAAATAGTTTATGTGGAAGGCAATCCTAGGATTCACTAGAAGGAAAATCGATAAAGAGTGACTACGAAGCAAGTAACCGCAGAACACCTGAAGCTAAATGCTTCTGCAGAACACTATCAGACAAGTAAGAGCATATGCCATAGAGCTATCTCTAAATAGAGAGTCAAGGCACTGACGTTTTGGTAAATGAATATTCATCAGTCAATGGTTGAGAGCTGCTCTCTTGGGAATATTTTGCTGTGTAGGTGGAAATATTCCTATAGTTACTTTGCCTTATTGATCCTTGTTTCCTTTGGAATCATGCTGGATGGTAACCACTAGTATGTTGCAGCTGGCCTGTATGGCTGTGAGGGAGGGCTAACTGTGCATCTCTTCCCAGCTCAGTGGTCAGGGATATCATATAGCTGGCTTCAAATAAATCCTGAAGAATTTGCACCAAGGAAAACAAGGTAAGAACATCAGACATTGGAAAAGTTTTTGCGATGCCTTTTTCTCAGTGAGTTGGTTGTTAGACCTTTATCAGCACAGCACAGCTCCCACTTCCATGGGCTTTCCTATAGGCAGCCAAATTCACTGCCTGGGGAAAAGGTGCAGCCTGGTCAGCATACATTTGCTAGATCCATTCTCGGTTGCCTCTGACTATTTTTTCTTTAAACACTATATATACTGTATAATACTCTTATAATACATGAACCAATATTGTACAATATTTTATATTGAACCAAAATGAACCAATAATACAATAAACAAACCAATTAATGAAACAATATTGCTGTCAAACAGCACCTTTTACCATGCATATCAAATCTAATAAATTTTCCTTATGGAATATCAGAAAAAAATTGATTGTCGTGGATCTTTCTTTGTATCAGCTGTTTAATAATTTATCACAATAATAAAATTACAAGTTAATGCTTCAGTATAATACAAAGGAGAAACTACTAATAAGGAAATACCATTATCTTTTCAAAAATATTATAAGAACAGTTTTAACATTTTTTAACCATCATGTTTAGGTGAAATAAAGCTTAAGTAGAAGAAATACTCTATTGGTGTATAATATAACTGAGTTTGAAAATCGTTCACCTTTAATAAGCAGTAAGAGCCCTGCAGTGTCTTCCTTAATTCCTTTAAATAATTTATCATTTGAATTTCCCCTGCCTGGAAGTTATATAGGTTAAGTTACTACATTTTTTTTTTCCTCATCATGCCCTTTAGCTTATAACTACATCAAAGATAGTTCTGAGCTGCTCTGAAAAAATGCCTCCTCTTCAAAATGCATGCCGTTATTTTAAAAGATGTTATGCAACAACATGGCTTATTTGAAAAGACCGCACGATTTATTTTAAGATGTCAAAATAGCACATTCAACATTGGCTTTGATCTTTATTTCTTTATTTAACATGGCTTTGATATAGTAAGAATATTAATTTGGTCTACTTAAAAAATTTATAAGTGTTTTTCTATGCAAAGCAATGAAATAATTAGAAAACTGAATATCAAAGTATGGTTGAAAATGCCTGTGACAGCCAAACCTCAGTCTCACAAGTATTCATGAGTATTATTAATACTCTTCAATTTGTGATATATAAAAATGAGGTCTCTAGTAAATGAGAAAATTTTCATTTTGGTTTGAGTGTTTCACTTAACCCTGATTCAAAAATAAATAAAATATTTAATAGGCCAAGCACAAATCTTAAATGAGAGTATAAATCAACTATCATTCTAGATGTTATATTACTATTTCATTGTCCTTACCCAATTCATTATGCCTTTTCATCAAAGCTTAAATAAAGTTAAACTGAAACTTTCAGTTGAATAATGTGGCATGGAAGTTGAATGTTAGAATGATTTCTTTTAACATTTTCCCTCTTGTCATTTATTTTAACTACTGGCATTTCCCCAATCCAACTCTCTTGAAAATTTCCAATGAATGCCCATATTTGTGATTAAGTTAATTTACTTAGTAGGCAGAAATTCTTCCTAGAAGATAAGCAGAGAATATAATAAAATCAAGACAAATAATTTACATATGAATAATCTGATATCTTACAAATGTTGTGATAAATATGCACATTTTTATAATCCTTAATTGTAGTTTACGTTCTAACACTCTGAAATATCAACCACTATAACACTCCAAAGCATTGGGCACTGAAATGAGATAAGGAATTTTTCACTAAAATTGTATATAATATAAATACATGTAACTTAACAAACTTTATATTTAAAAGTAACACTTTTATCTTGTAAAATTTGTCTTCAAATATTATTTTCTTTAAATATATGATCAGTAATTTAGAAAGCATTTTCATATAATGATATATCTTTATTTACAGGTATTGAAATAGTTGATGACCAATAAAATTACAATATTATCTTTTGCTATCCAAATTTTCATTATCACCATATTTGCTTTTTCTCTGAGGATATGCAAAAAATATGCAAAATTCATTGTCTAAAAATTCATCATAACTAATGCCCAAATGAATATGAATGAAAATGTTTATTTTTGTTCAAGTTCGAGAAGCTATAGGAGGTAGTGTGTCATATCCCAGTTGTGTGTATGACAGGACCACCTCTTGTGCTCAGTAAATGTTGCTTAAATATGTTTGTTGTCCCTCTCATCTTCCCTTTTCTTACCATGAGGGCTTATTGTTTCTGGGTCCTAAAGTTTACTCTACTAGGCATTTGTAACACAACTACTCTGGTCTCAAATATAAGTGAGGAAAGGTGATGGACCTCCCTCCAAGACTAATCCTCCTTGCGAGAGTAAGTTTGGATGCACTTTTCATCTGCTCTTCCCAGAGACAGCACTCTATATTTAATTCAATTTAACATGAATGGTTATTTTACCACAAATTTGTTTAAAAATTAGTTTAGTAAAATAAGCAATAAGCAAAAATTATCACTTGCTGACACATGCATCATCTCTGTGAATAGAATAGAAGGAGAATAATTTAATAAGCAACACAGTAATTGGATAAACTGCTAACAGGGATCATGAGAATATAATCTTTAATCCACATGAATATCTAACTAGGCTCTCTATTCCTCCAGAAATACCAACTTGTTAATATGAATTCTTGATCAAATACCTATATGACTACACTAAAATGAAAAATCCCACTTAACTTTCAAAGTTATCTATTTGATTTATCTATAAGAAGTCTGGTTGAGGGACAAAAAAAAACCTAACATTGTATTATTCTTGCAATACTTCTTTTACTTTTACTTCTGTGCTATGTTTCACAAGATCTCAACCAATCTAGTGGTTTGTACTGTATCAACTTAGTCAAGCTTGAAGATTATACCCCTTAGTTAAACAGCAGGTCGTCAATATGCCAAAACTTTAGGTATGTATAAGAACAAATTAAGGTGTACCATGAACTATCTATTAAAAGAGAGAGAGAGCAATTGTTCAGTAAATGGTTTTCCTGTATATTTTCTGGCTATGATATATTTCTAATTCATTAGAGGTAAACCAACTCTTCTGGAGTTGCGTACTGTTACCAAAACACCAGGGGTTTGATCTGGGTCCTGCTGTTCACTACACAGAAGCCCATGACTGAGATGATGAATATTGCCAAGGAACAAGATTTTAACTGAGTGCTGCAGCCAAGGTGGGAGCTCAGTCTCAAATCCATCTCCCCGACTGACTAAAGTTAGGGGTTTATATAGTAGGGAAGAAATATAACAATGTGTAAGAAAACAGGAACTAGAGAGGGGCAAACAAATCATGATGACTCAGTAGTCTCACATCTCATTTTCTGGATATGGTGATCTGTTGAGTTTCAGTCTTTGGTAGTATTTTTGAGAGGCCTGAAGGAAGGAACTATGTTAAAACAATATAAGTTTCAAGCTTGAAGACCGGAAGGGTTAATTTATATGTTTACTAAAAAAAAAAAGAAAAAATAATCTATGGGACTAGTGGGCTGGTTTTAGTACTAAGCTTCAAGACACCCATTTGCATATAGATATATTCATTTATAAGTCTATATGTCTATATGTCAACTTTTTAAATGAATTATCCAATAAAATAATTTAATAAAGCGCATTATTGATGGCAATGGCAGCCCATCTGGAGCAGCTGCTGCCATGATGCTGCCTGCAGTGGGAGAGGCGTGGCCAGGACTGCACGCTCCATGGAGCCAGTGGGAGCTGGAAACAGTTGGAAGCCCTGCCCCCTTCTGAGTCGGTAGGGTGGGAGCTTCATGCTAATGGCCACAGCTGTGGTTGCCCAGCCATGGCTTTGGACCCAGGCATCCCTACTCTCTTGTGGATTGAGAGCAGGCAGGAGCCCTGTGCTCCTGGGCACTGTTGCAGCTGCCCAGCTGCAGCTCTTGGCCTGGGAGTCTCTGTGCTCTCAGGTGCCAGGGATACCCCCACAGGCTTAGAACTGCCTGCTCCTGCTGCCTGGCCTCTCTCTACTCTCAGTGCTCAGTCTGATCTTGAAGCAAAGTTGAGGCCGAGCCTAGGCACTGCTGCAACTCACCCAAGTATGTGCACTCAGGGCACTACTGACATGAAACCTCCTTCTGACTTGGTCCCCTCCAGAATTTGGGTCCTAATGAACATGGGAAGGAGGCCAATGAGGGAGCTGAAAGCAGTTGGGCGCTGACCTGCAGGCACCCCTCAGCACAAACAGCCTAGGTGCCATGGATGAAGGTCGGAGGCAGACAGGCTCCTGGCTGGAAAGGGGCAGGTCCCTGGTGAAGTCCCACTCAGGCCAGATACCACCTAAAGCCTGGAGGATGGGCTGATTAACCAGAATAGGAAGTTATAGTGCTTTATCTGGGCCCACCCATGCCACCCGTGAACCAATCAGCATGCACATCCTTCCCTCTGAAGCCCATAAAAGCCTTAGACTCAGCCAGACTTGAGGAGATGATGGGACAGCAAGCTGCAGAGTGGAGCTACCCACTACAGGGCCTCCTCTCTGCTAAGAACTGAACACTCACTGGGACACCCTGGCTGCTGAGAGGAGCTACCCACTGCGAGTCTCCTCTGAGCTGTTCTATTGCTTGATAAAGCTCCTCTTCATCTTGCTCACCTTCTATTTATCCACCCACCTCACTCTTCCTGGAAGCGGGACAAGAACTTGGGACCCACCACATGGTGGAGCTTAAAGAGCCATAACACAAAGTTGAAACAAGCTTCTTGCTCACCACATCGCCAGAGACAAGGAGAGAAGAGAGAAGGAGAGAAATGCTATGACCCTTTGGAGATCCCAGACCTAGGAGCTCCCCGGCCAGGACTGTGATACCCTCTTTGGGGCTCGGCAGTTCCTGGCATCTCCAAGCTCCTGGGTACAACCTCATTCCCTGGTGCTAGCTGTGGAAGCTGTTTGAGGTATGCCTGGTCCAGCCACAGTCTTTAAGGGAGCTAGCACCTATGCCAGCTTCTGGAGCTGACCAACCCACTACAGCCAACATGCCTGGCTTTGCATAGTGGCTGGACCTCATGCTCACTCACTCACACACCCCTCTCTGCTTGCCTTGACTTTGGAGGCATGGGATCCAGGGTGGCAGTATGAGCTGAACACAGCCTACCAGGCTGAGTGGGTCCAGCAGGCCCAAGCAAAACTTGGGCAAAGGTGTCATACTGCCCACAGAGGCTTCCTGCTGGTGAAGTGACATCTCAAGAATCCTTTAACATTATATTTACAAGACTGTTCTCAAAGTATTAACAGGTATTTCAAATAATATTATTTGAATATATGCCTAACCATTTAAAAATACCATTTAATCTAACCTCTTAAGAATTCTGAATGCAGAGGTTATAATTACCCATTTTATAGATATTTATAAATATTTACAGATATTTAGCAAATTGAAAGATTTATTAAAAGTACAGTTCAGTGGTGTGCCAAGATCTATCTCTAATATGATTTTCATTGAATTGATTTTCACTTGAATTATAGCTTAAATAAATATCTTTCTTTACAATACCTAGAATTAAATAAAATCAATCTAGAGATTACATATATGTATATATAATTGTAAAACAATATTATACATAATTCCATATAAATATATGTAAATATATTTACACAATGTACGTATAGATAGCATTCAGCCACAGTATAATTTAAAAGCCTTCCATATTCTGCTCTGTAAATTAATTTATTCATTTAAAACTTACATTATTTAAATGAATCCTAAGAACCAACCTAGACTTCAGATTTTAAGGATACATCTTTATCTTCACCAGCGCTAATAATTCCTCAGCTGTAGTCAGAATGATGATCCCTCCTATGGTGTGAAGTTAGGCAATAAAAGTATGAAGTCTGCAATTCTGTGGCTCCAGTGATAGCCAAAATTATATAATCTATTTCATAGGGCAAGTTGGGAGGTATTTAAAAAGTACTCAGGAATCTGACATGTTCTGTTTACAGGTATCTAATTTTGTTGTATATTTATTTATATATTTATTATTTTTTGAGACAGAGTCTCACTCTGTCACCCAGGCTGGAGTGCAGTGGTGTAATTATAGTTCACTGCACCCTTGATCACCCAGGCTCATGCAATCCTCCCACCTTAGCCTCCTGAGTAGCTGAAACTACAGACACATGCCACCACACTCAGCTAATTTTGTACTTTTTGTAGAGATGGGGTCTCACTATGTTGCCCAGGCTGGTCTTGAGCTCCTGGGCTCAAGCAATCAATCCACCTCCATCTGCCAAAGTGTTGGGATTATAGGCATGGGCCACCCCATTTGGCCTGTTTGTTTTATTTTGTTTCTATAGCAAATAGGCCATACATATGCATGGAGAATGGAATTTACTAAGTCTTGCTTTTATAAAAATTGTACTATGCTAAAAAAGTTATTGAAAATATTATATAATCTGGATTTCATCAATCAATTTAATTTTGAATTGGAAAACCTAAAGAAGTTGTATTCATTTTATAAGTTTTAAAATATGTAGGGCCAGGCATAATGGCTCACACCTGTAAGCCCAGTACTTTGAGAGGCAGAGATGGGTGGATCATGAGGTCAGGAGATCGAGACCATCCTGGCCAACATAGGTGAAACCCCGTCTCTATTATAAATACAAAAATTAGCTGGGTGTGGTGGTGGGTGCCTGTAATCCTAGCTACATGGGAGGCTGAGGCAGGGGAATCACTTGAATCAGGGAGTTGAAGCCTTCAGTGAGCCAAGATCATGCCACTGTACTCCAGCCTGGTGACAGAGCGAGACTCTGCCTCCAAATATATATATTATAATATATATAATATATATATAATTTTATATATAAAATATATATTGTTTTATATGTAAACATATATTATTTAATACATAATATATATTATTTTATATATAAAAATACATAGAAAATATATATTAAATAATTATATTTTTTATAAATAAAATATATATTTTATATATATTAAATAAAGAAGTAGTGGAAAATGTTTAGTGCTTCTCCCAAAAATCTTTGTATATAAATATTTGCCTGCCTTGTTTCTTTGCATAAAACCACCAATTATTCTGTGAAGGCATCACTGTGCGGCGAATAGGAGTAGAGCTGTAATTTTTAACATGTGCAAAATTTTCATCAGCATTCTAACAAGCAGGCAGGTTTATGTTCTATTCTGTAAATGTTACCACTGCTTCTGCTTCACAAGCCACTACTTACTATACAAAGCTTTTGGTAGCTGGGAAATCTTTGGGAAATGAAATGAAAACTGGTGAAAAGTATGGCTGAATTTGACATAGATTAACACAGTCAATGCACCACTAAGACACAAGATTT
The DNA here is from genome assembly GCF_024542745.1 of Macaca thibetana thibetana. Classification (NCBI taxonomy): domain Eukaryota; kingdom Metazoa; phylum Chordata; class Mammalia; order Primates; family Cercopithecidae; genus Macaca; species Macaca thibetana. The sequence continues at coordinate 163,917,552 of NC_065583.1, read as the reverse complement.
AATTTTGATAATATCATTGTCTCAAGATGGACATGTGACTTTTCACATATCAACAGAGTTCTGCCTGCACAAGAGAAATCTGAGCCAAATTGTTCCATATAAGAATAACTGCAAGATACGATAGTACCCAGCAATGCAGAAATCACTTAGGATTCTGTTACAGGTATCATGCGATTCAGGCGAAATTTGTAAGCACCTGTGTTATCTATTTCTATGTATCTCTGAGTGAGAGAGGTATGTTGTGTTGTTAAGTGTGCCCATCCTAACACCACATAGAAGAATTGCCTCAACTGCACTGTAGCTGACTTCTCATGTCTCTGTCAAGACATGTATTATTTGATATGATGTCTTAAAATGTACATTCTTTCTCTACTTCTAATAAGCTACGTAGCAGTGAAAAAAATCAATGAACATTTCTGATCTCCAGTTTCCTCATCATTAAAATGTTGATAATATTGCCTGCTTTTATTAACTTCCTGGTAAGTGTAACATTAAAGGAAATATTACTTATATGCCTACATTTTAAATACTGGAATTCTAGGAAAATATAAACTCTCAATGTTAATTCAAATTATTATGTATAAAATACATATCTATAGAAATAGTCTGAAACAGTGCACAAAAATATTTAACTTTATGTCAGAATTATTTCTCTTAAAATAGAATAAAATATAGGAAAATATCAAGAATGACTATTTTTGTTCATTCAGTTGTTAAAACTCTCTAGAATAATTTTAAATACTTTCTTGCTAGACTCAAACTCACTTACTCTGCTCTAATTATTCCATATTCAAGGGAGAAAGGATAATTTCACTGTATTTTATGTAGAGCCCTGCAGCTACTGAACTGGAAAGCTTGGCAGGTTCGCCTCAGACAGGAGAGACGTTTAATAAAATGCATTCAACTTTTTGGGAACACAATCGCTATAAAAAGAATATCTATATAGATATATAGATATGTGGATACATGTGCATATATAGAGATATGTATAAAATACATATCTATAGAAATAGTCTGAAGCAGTGCACAGATATACACACATATATACATGTGTTTATAGATGTTAAAAGGTAAATACCTTTCTTGATAAAATGCAAGCTTCTTTTTTTTGCAGTGAATCATTTTCTTCTTGCAACAATGCTTATGTTGTTGTCAGTCAACAGGAATGTGTACTTAAGCTCATCAATTTAAATATGAGGAAGACTTAGCTACCATTTCTACTTAATAGCAATAATCTTTCAATTTTTTTTTTTTTTTTTTTTTTTGCACAAGAAGCTTGAGTAATTCTAACATATCTGTAGATCAAACATGCATCCTTATAAGGAGGTTAATAGGTAGTTTCACAAGAGTCAACCAAGTTTCTTTGGATATTTATCCAAGTATTTGAGTAAATGGATTGAAATGCATCAAAGCAAGCCTTACAAACACATAGTCATAATTACAAATTTAATAACATATGAAAATACAAGCACAAGCCTTGCATATAGAAGATTCTAAATAGATATTAAATTATTCACTCCCTACTCTCAACATTATTGGTGTCTAAATTAAGTCAATGTTACTTGTGTACTTCATGCAGGACAGTATTATTTGGTTACTTATCAGTCAATCATACTCTTATTGTTTGGAGAAAACAAAAAACAATAAACAAAACCACAATTTTGAGGGTGATAAGAATATTCCATGCTTCTTTCCCATATACTTGGTCTGTAACCGTGGTTTGTGAACAGACATGGCCATGAAACCTGGTTATCACCTTTAAAGTGAAATCTGGTGGGATTAGAGTAAAGGTAAGATTAACCCAAAGAACAGCCCTTTTTGCTCACCCTTCACACTCTTTGAATTTAGGAGTGAGATATGAAGTTGAATGAAGAGGCTGTATAATGAAACTCAAAGGCAGCACACTAAAAATGACTAAAAAGAGCTATTGACTGATGAATTTGATGGTATGCTATTTGATCCTCTGGCAGTAGGATAAATAACCTGTTTCTTTAGGTACCATTAGTTGAACATTCTGGGGTTTACCATTGATATAATTCTAAATTGCATAAACAAATATTATTACACCTGTACAAGCTAATTTTGGGCTGTAATCATGGTTACAAATATAATATACTTTAATTCTGTTGAGTTAATATGAAATAACTCCAGTTTATGAATGCAATATTGTCTGGAAAATCTGGGAAATGAATAAATGCCTCAGGCCGAGTCTTATCTTCAGAGATCTTTCAGTCTATTGTAAAGATGAGAGCAATTTTTAATGTTTTTTTTTCTGTGCAAAGACTTTCTTACTTCTTCCCAAACTCTATCCTATCCCCATCCTGAAGAATCATGTCAATAGCTCTAAAATGGCAATTTGTAGATATTTTAGTGTACTTGCAACACATTTTCTTATTTCAATAAGTAAAATTACCCAGCATCAATAACATTCAATGCCTTGAACAGACATTGTCCACTCAGCCTCGTAATTCATGTATTCATGCATTACCTAATTTGTTTATTAACAGACATTTCTTGAGCCGTCGTGATGAACAGATTCTTGATGGAGGTAGGCACACTCTCCGCCCTCTAGGAGCTCATGATTTACTTTCACAAATTAAAGAAAATGCATGGTCATACTCTTAGAGTGCATTGCTACAAATTATTAATAAACTAAAAATGAAACAAAAACACCAACACCACTAATAATAATGTAATTAACTCCATCAGAACAACTTGCAAAGTAATTCACAGAAAAAGAGACGTATCAGCTTATCTGTGAAGAATGTGTAGTAGTTTCTAGAGGAGGAGAAGTAAAAGGAGAAGCAGCAGAAGGGAAGAAGCAAATAGGAGAATAAAAGGAAAAATACTATTATAAGAATCTGGAGAACATGGGAGCATAACCTAGTGAGGGATTTTGAGAATTAAAACACATTTTCCGCTAGGCGCTCGCGCCTGTAATCCCAGCACTTTGGGAGGCCGAGGCAAGCGGATCACGAGGTCCAGAGATTGAGACCATCCTGGCTAACATGGTGAAAACCCATCTCCACTAAAAATACAAAAAATTAGCCGGGCATGGTGGAGGCGCCTGCAGTCCCAGCTACTCCGGAGGCTGAGGCCGGAGAATGGCGGGAACCCGGGAGGCGGAGCTTGCACTGAGCCGAGATCACGCCACTGCACTCCAGCCTGGGCGACAGAGCAAGAGTCCGTCTCAAAAAAAAAAAAAAATTAAAGAAAAAAAGAATTAAAACACATTTTCATGATCTGTCTCTAATAGAAGGGTTCAGAGACTTAGAAGATGTCTGAATCTTGTGGCTTCTTTGGACACTAGAGCTGGTAATTGGCATTTCTGGTTTTCTTTCAGGACCAATAGGAAGATTGCACTTTCCCTTCCAGATTGCCTCCTTAAAGTTCAACGTTGCTTTTTGATGACCCAGAACTTATTGTGGTCTTTACTACATCCCAAAATATCTCCAAGTAATTTTGACATAGTTTTAGTGTTCTACCTCCCCAAATTTATAATTTCCATCTTGTTTGATGAAAATATGTTCTCCCTTCCCTAATGTATTTAGCTCTCTTTTACTCATTCTTATTCAGACACTTGACAATGCCAACTCTTTTTCAGCCTTGAAAACAAACAGTATTAGCAAAACCAACAATAGCACCCTTCCTTTGAACCAGTATGCCTAACAACCCCTGTCTTGACTCTTGGTATCTCTCCATGTTCCTACCCAGCCAATGTGCCCACAGCCATGCTTTCCTGTTTTCTACCAAACATTCCGTGAAGTCACTGTCATCTAGGGAACAGGTGCTGGCTTGACCGAGCTCTTATCATGTTTATGTTAATTTCCTCTTCTCATAGCCAAGTGGCAATTATGTCTTTAGTCTATTTATCAGCAACGGCACTATTGACCACGTAGTCCTCCATTAAACACAAGACAAATAAACAAAACACAGTCCCTTTGCCTCTGTGACATTATGTCCCCATGTTCTTCCATCTCTCTGTCTACTTTCACCACTTACAATCGGTCTCCCTTTTAGGGTTTTCTTCTTGTACATAGGCAATACAAAGGGGATTTTTTTTTCCCAAGATTTTGACCTGAAATTCTTCCTCTTCTCATTTTATTGATGATTTACATTACTTTCTATATCTGAAGATTCATAATTCTCTATTCTTACCAACATCTGTCTTACGAGTTATAGAAATATGCATCTTGCCTTTTTGAAACACTACCTATAGGCCAGGCACAGTGGCTCATGCCTGTAATCCCGGCAGTTTGGGAGGCCGAGGAGGGCGGATCACGAGGTCAGGAGATTGAGATCATCCTGGCTAACACGGTGAAACCCTGCCTCTACTAAAAATACAAAAAAATTACCCGGGCGTGGTGGCGGGAGCCTGCACTCGGGAGGCTGAGGCAGGAGAATTGCGTGAACCTGGGAGATGGAGCTTGCAGTGAACCGAGATCATGCCACTGCACTCCAGCCTGGGCGACAGCGAGACACTGTCTCAAAAAGAAAAAAAGAAAGAAATACTACATCTAGCCAATAGAAATATATATCTTGCCTTTTTAAAATACTACATATATAGTCAATATTAGAATACAGGTTTTATTATGGTCTATTTTTTACCTATAACACTCGCCTTACACTATTCAATTTACCCATCAAGTCTTGTTATCTTAATTCTTAATATTTTCTTTCTGATCTGCCTCTCCACTCTCTGTCTCCACTGGAAACAAGATGTTTTCTCTGGATATTTGCTTCCAATGTTTCTTCACTCCATAACTGCCATGACTACCACATTTACTAGATCACTACCTATTGAGTGATCATTTTTTTAGATAAAAATCTTACATGCCGTTACTTTACATAAAACTCTTCAGTGTCATTTAATTGTTCTTTTTTATAAGATCTAAACTGGTTAACTCTCTTTTAGTAGTCCTACATGATCTGAGTTCTCATGGTCTTTCTATTGTTCTATTTCACAACAGTTTCTTTCATTTTCAAAATAAGTGTACAATTATTTTCAGTTTTCTAAATACTTCTAATGTTCTGTCATTGCTGACATTTGTATATGTTGTTTTTTCTGTTTCTCCTATTCATTCTTCATGTCCAGGCCTAAGGATTAATTCCTACTGTACTTTTTCTCTGGTCTTTCATGTCTGAATTAGAAGCTTCTTAATCAGTCAAATAATAATTATATATGTACTATATAATATATGACCTATTGCCGTATGACCCTACCATAACAGTAACGATGCTATGCTTTACTTGTGTGTTTTAAATTGCATATCAATAAAATTGTGAATTCCATATTCACTTCCTTTATTAGAATATCCTTAACACATAGCATTTACAGCTGGCATATTACTATTTAAATAATTGTTGAATGATGAACAATATCTCACATTTATTCAGTAAGCAGTTCCTCTATCTAATATTGTTTTACCGTCTCTGTAATATTTTAATTTTAATTTTATGTTGTTACTATTTTGATTAAGCCCCTTATAAACACCTCTTTATAATACCACAAAGTCTCTACAAACCTTTTTCCCTGGCTATTCTTTATGAAACAGTTTTTCTTCATAACACAACAAAAATTTTGCTTACTCATTGATTAGATTCTACTCTCTTACTATGATATCATTACAGGCTCTACAACTACTCATAAATTCTAGAAAATAAACGCAATTTAAGTTCATCATAAAATATTGTTCTGGAATATATCCCTAGCAATCACATAAATAGCCTATACATTACAGATAAGTAATAATGTGGTTAGAAAAGCTAACATGTACCAGCAATTCCTAGAACTACATTTAAAATTAAACCTCTTGATTTCAAAAAGAACTAAAAATAGATCTACCATTCGATCCAGCAGTCTCACTACTGGGTATCTATCCAGAAAAAAAGAAGTCATTACATTAGAAAAGACACATACATGTGTATGGTTATCATAGCATCGTTTATAATTCCAAAGATATGGAATCAACCATCAACCTAGATGTCCATCAGCTGATTAGTGGATAAAGAAATGTATTATACACACACACACACACACACACACACACACACACACACACACACAGACACCATGGAATACTTCTCAGCCATAAAAAGAATGAGATAATGTATTTTGCAGTAACTGGGTTAAAACTGGAGGCCATTATCATAAGTGAAGTAACTCAGAGATGAAAAACCAAATACCTCATGTTCTCACTTTATTATTATTATTATTTTGAGGCAGAGTCTCACTCTGTCACTCAGGCTGTAGTGAACTGGCGCTATCTCAGCTCACTGCAGCCCCCACACCCTGGGTTCAAACAATTCTCATGCCTCAGCTTCCTGAGTAGCTGGGATTACAGGCTTGCACCACTGGGATTACAGGCTTGCGTCACCACATCCAGCTAATTTTTGTATTTTTAGTAGAGACAGGGTTTTGCCATGTTCTCCAGGCTGGTCTTGAACTCCTGGCTTCATATGGTCTGCCTGCCTTGGCCTCCCAAACTGCTGGAATTACAGGTGTGAGCCACTGTGCCTGGCCTGTTTCCACTTGTAAGTGGGAGCTAAGCTGTGGTTATGTGAAGGCATACAGAGTGGTATGAAGGATACTGGAGATTCAGAAGGGGAGAGGTTTGGAAGAGGGTAAAAAATTAAAAATTACCTATTGGGTACAGAGTACACTATTCAGCTGGCAGGTGCACTAAAAGCCCAGACTTCACCACTATAACATTTATCCATGTAACCCCAAACTACTGGTTTCCATACAGTGATTAGAAAAAAAGAAAGGAGAGGAGAGGAGAGGAGAGGAGAGGAGAAGAGAGGGGAGGGGAGGGGAGGGGAGGGGAGGGGAGGGGAGAGGAGAGGAGAGGAGGAAGAAATCTCTTGGCTTCCAGGATTCATTAGATCATCCATGATTAAATTTTCTCTAACACACATTTTTTTTTTTTTTTTGCTATTGTTTTTTTTTTTTTTAAATTTATTTATTATTATTATACTTTAAGTTGTAGGGTACATGTGCATAACGTGCAGGTTTGTTACATATGTATACTTGTGCCATGTTGGTGTGCTGCACCCATCAACTTGTCATTTACATGAGGTATAACTCCCAATGCAATCCCTCCCCCCCCCCCCCTCCCCCCTCCCCCCTCCCCCCTCCCCATGACAGGCCCCTGTGTGTGATGTTCCCCTTCCTGAGTCCAAGTGATCTCATTGTTCAGTTCCCACCTATGAGTGAGAACATGCGGTAACACACATTTTTGAATCACGTATATTTTACTCTATCTGCTCTCTTAGTCAGTACTTTCTACCAGAAACAAATGCATTCTCAGCCATCATCTTTGATTAATAAATTAGTGTCAGTTCTATTGTTCATTTGAGTGGAAATCTATAACAATCTGTTTGTGATAATAGTTGTAAAGTGACTCTCCACAACAGTTTATTTTGTCATATGTAGTTTATTCCATCATATGTATTGAATTAATTTATTTTACTCCATTTCTAGGTACTCATAGTAAATTGTCAGCTAAACAGTGAAAAGGCCATGTTTGCACAATTCTGTGTCTTCTAAATCAGTGAACTGCATTTTAAAAATCACACAATATTGTAGCAAACAATAAACATAAATATGTATATATGTACAATCATAATGAAAATGGATAAACTGTTACAAATTTATATGGAAATGGAGTCAAGATAATAGTGCAGTCCTATAAGGAGCACAAAAAAGACGGAAGACCTTTACTACCACATAGCAACAATACAGTGGGTCTAAAGCTATAGGATTCAATACAGTGGACCACTGGTTCAAAGATACATAAATAGATCATAGGAAAATCATAGAAAAGAAGCATACCCATACGTAAAAGATCACCTAATTTATGAAAGAGATAATATTACATCACTGTGAGGAATTGTTGGTATTTCAAAGAATTGATGCTTGAAAATTGGATGCCATAATACACTATACATTCACCAGAATGTTCAGGCAAAAAGACAAAAAGTACCAAGTTCTGCAGAAGACTTTTGACTTCTAGAATTTTAATACAGTGATGGTACATTCATAACTTGGACAAGGAACTTGAATAACTGTTACTGTCTACCAAACTCAACCATATACATAATCTGGAATCTACACATTCTCAAAAAAGGTGATCCCCCAAAAGAGAAACGCTAAAGTACATGTAGAACAATGTTCACAGCAGCATTATTTGGAGTGGTTAAAACTGAGGGGAAAATGCTAAATTTTAGACAGGAATAAATATGTAATTTGTAACATATTCACATGAAATACAACTCAGCAATGATTACAATTAATTACAGCTACATACAACATGAATTAACTTTACAAAGATAATATGAAAAAATCTTAACAAGTGCTTTTGTTTATATAACACTTAACAACAGGCAAAGCATTTTTTTGTGTGCATTTTATTTTTATTTTAGTCTTATTTATTTATTTATTTATAGTTTTGGCTTCTGTTTTAGATTCAGAGAATGCAAGTTCAAGTTTGTTACATGAACATTGCATGATGCTCAGGTTTGGGATGCAACTGATTCCATCACACAGGTACTGAGCATGGTAGCCAATAGTTAGTTTTTCAACCCTTTCCCTCCTCCCTTTCTCCCTGCTCTAGTGGTCCCCAGTGTCTATGGTTGCCACCTTTTGTCCATGCATACCCAATGCAAAACATATCTTGAAGGGATTCAGTATATTTATTGTGCTTGGCAATACATTGAATGTAGCAAAGTGGCATATTATATTATTCTGGTAAACTATTAGGTTGGTGCAAAAGTAATTACGTTTTTTCCATAAAAATAATGGCAAAAACTGCAATTACTTTTGCACCAACCTAATATATATATATTTCCAGGTACGTGTTTTTTATTATATCTATGAGTAAGCTTTTAGAATTTTAGCCACAAACTCAATTTTGTGCAATATTTTGCACTTTCCAATGCATGTAAGATTTTACCAATTTAAAATTCATGGGAAACGGATACTAATGGGACTGAAATGACAAAAAATGATAGTAATGGGCTACTAAAAACTGGTATGTGGAAAATAAACCAGGCTTTCATTTGAAATATCCAAAGAGCTTTCTGTGCTATATAACTCATGGTATATGTATATGTAAAGTATATCACAGTGTCCTCTCAAAGAAAAATCTCTATCTGAAGTATTTTCAATACCTGATTAGGCTAATCTTATCCAGAAACACCTTAACTTCTTTTCAAACTGAAATATATTTATACTTTAAAAGAAAATTAACATCCTTAAGAATCCAAATATTCCTACAATTTCAACTATTTAAAAATTTTTTAAATGGCTGGAATTCAAGAAGACAATGAGTCGTACAAAAAAAGAATAATCAACCAAAATCAAGTGAAAAATGACTACAAATCTGCTTACAGGAAATGCAAGTATTGGAGCTATAAGTAAAAACTTAAGAATATATGTGACTGATATATTGCAGAAACTGTAGACAAAATACAAGGAAATTAGACAAGTAAATTAACTTATTTAAACATTATAGTTATTCATCGTAATTTATATTAACTGAAAACATATTATGTACAGCTTAAGCCAATATTAGTGGACCATAAAATAGGTCAGTAGAAAATAGGTCAGCACGCAAAGAGAAAAAGAAATGACATTCAAAGTAAGAATGTAAGAGACATACAGGTGACCCTTGAACAACATGGTTCTGAATTTTGCGGGTCCACTTAGAGGCAGACTTTTTTCTGTTTCTGTCACCCCAAAACAGAGAGACCAATCCTCCTCTTCCTCCTCCTCTCCAGCCTATTCAACATGAAGACGAACAGGATGAAGACCTTCATGATGATTCACCTCCACTTGAGGAATAATAAATACATTTAATCTTACTGATGGTTTTCCTAATAACATTTTCTTTTCTCTAGCTTACTTTATTGTAAACATATAGTATATAACATACAAAATATGTGTTAATCAACTGTTGATTTTATTGGTGAGGCTTCTGGTCAACAGTAGGCTATCAGTAGTTAAGATTCTGAGGATTCAAGAGTTATATACAAATTTTTGACTAGATGTGAGTCAGCACCCTTAACCACCACTTTGTTCAAACATCAGATATACATTGTTACTTGAGTTGGCAAAGTGAGATAGAGAACATGTGGGCAAACACTATTTTAAAAATAATAGTGGTTAAAAACTTGGCATAATTGAAGAAAAAATAAACTCTTCAAGTAGAAGACAAGGTAAGTGCAAAGACAACCTTGCTTAGGTATATGATAGAAAATTGCTAGGAAAAAAAAACTATTTTAAAAAGCCGGAAAATCACCTGTTGCTTGGAAATACTACCATAAGCTGACCAATAACATTTCTAAAGAAACTACGTTATACAGAAGATAGTAAAATGTCTTCAAATTTTTGAAAGAAAATCACTGCCAATGTACAACTCTATGCCCAGCAATAGTATCCCTCAAAATTAAGACAAAATAAAGACTTTTGAGCAAATAAATATTGAGAGAATTTGTCCCCAAAACAACTAAATTAAACAAAAATTTTAAAGAGTTCTTCAGGCATATACAAAATGTTCATACATGAAAGTGTAAACACTAAACTTTTTTTATTTTTAAGATTCTACCTTTCTTTCTCTCCTGATTATCCTAATCTTAAAAGGTGTATCTTAAAATAGAAGATTTTAATCATTTGAATTAATGATTAGTGAAAAAGGCATATTTGCCAATGCTTCCCTGATTTTATTGTGTACTTTATGTTAATTATTCTTCACTAACTTTTTTAATCATTTTTTTTTTACTTCATTTATTGGAAAGTTTTAAATTATATTTCTACTTTTAAATATTTACACTAAAATGTATCTCAACGGTTGACTTAACATTAAATAATAAATTTTGATGATTTAAAGAACTTAGGATATAAGTGATTGATGAAATGAAAGCAGCGCTAATTAATATAGCATTGTAATTATCACACTGTCCTTTATGTTTTAAATATATAAACTCATTTAAGCACATCATATACATATGACATGTATATATTATATATAATATACACTTTTTTACTAGCAAATTAACTGAGTCAAGGAGAGTTAATTTTTTTTCTAAGCAGCATATATAGCAAGTTATAGAGCTAAGATTTGAACCACAGTCTGTAACAATATCTTTTTATTCTTTTCACAGCGCTTACACTCCTGACTATCTTATGTGATGTTGTCTGATGCTAATTTAACTTCGTATTTGATTTAGATTTCTACCTTTTAGGTTTTGGAAAAATCTCCATGAGTAAAAAGCACTCTCATGCCTCTCACTATGTGCTGAGTTTCATTTTCTTCTTGGATTACATTCCATAGGACATTCTCTTATGTGAACCATATGATGATAAACTAAATGTAAAAATGTTTTCATTCAGACACCCTACAGAATGGGAGAAAATTTTTGCAATCTATTCATCTGACAAAGGTCTAATATTCACAGTCTGCAAGGAACTCTGAAAAATTTACAAGAAAAAAACAACCCAATTAAAAAGTGGGCAAAAGATACGAATATACACTTCTGAAAAGAAGACATTCATGTGGCCAACTAACATGAGAAGAAGTTAAACATCACTGATCATTAGAGAAATGCAAATCAAAACCATGATGAGATACCATTTCATGCTAATTAGAATGGCGATTATTAAAAAGTGCAGAAACTACAGTTGCTGATGAGGTTGTGGAGAAATAGAAACACTTTTACACTGTTGTTGAGATTGTAAATTAATTCAACCATTGTGGAAGACAGTGTGGTGATTCCTCAAAGACCTAGAAGCAGCAATACCATTTGACCCAGCAATCCCACTACTGGGTATATACCCAAAGGAATATAAATTATTCTGCTATAAAGACACAAGCACACATATGTTCATCGCAGCACTATTCACAATAGCAAAGACATGCAATCAAATGCCCATCAACGATAGACTGGATAAAGAAAATGTGGTACGCGTACAACATGGAATACCATGCAGCCAGAAAAAGGAACGAGATCATGTCCTTTGCAGGAACCTGGAAGCCATTCTCCTCAGCAAACTAATGCAGGAGCAGAAAAACAAAAACCAAATGTTCTCACTTAGAAGTGAGAGCTGAATGATGAGAACACATGGAAAAATAGGGGGGAACAACACACATTGGGGCCTGTCAGAGGGTAGGGGGATGGGAGAGGGAGAGCATCAGGAAGAATAGCTAATGGATGCTGGGCTTAATACCTAGGTGATGGATTTATCTGTGCAGCAAACCACGATGGCACACGTTTACCTGTGTAACAAAGCTGCGCATCCTGCACATGTACCTCAGAACTTAAAATAAAAGTTGAAGAAATAAAAATGAATAAAAAATCCAGCTTTGTAAAGAAATCTAAGTTCACCATTACTTTGACTTAGCATTTTGAAGATATCATTCCATTTTTTTTCTATCTCCCTTTCTTTGTTGTTAATCCTAGTACAAAGCAGAGCATGTGGCTTATGTTCAATAATCAGTTACTTACTAAAAGAATCCTGAAGCAACACAGACCAATGCTCCACCAATGTTGCTGTGATCCTGAAGGCAATGACCTAAAATGTTGAGGTGATATAGAAAGTACTTTTGCTCTTAAGTAGCAATCTTAATATAGTACTCTTTCCCTCATAGTTTGAATAGAGATATTCGGATATCTGAGGATAGAAAAAGACGCGAAATAAAAAAAGATGTTAAATACACTTATTAAAATTTACCAAATCCTTACATATCTAATTCTCTCTATATTTTAGAGATGTTAATACTTTAAAGTAGCAGAATGTTTCAATCATGGTATAAAGTGGTAATTCTGAGGACGCTTTCTTCCAAGAAATATGCAGCACGTGATAGAAAGGCATTGAAGGCATTGATCTCCACTTAAGAGGAAAAAGTGGGCCGGGCGCGGTGGCTCATGCCTGTAATCCCAGCACTTTGGGAGGCCGAGACGGGCGGATCACGAGGTCAGGAGATCGAGACCATCTTGGCTAACACGGTGAAACCCCGTCTCTACTAAAAAATACAAAAAACTAGCCGGGCGTGGTGGCGGCGCCTGTAGTCCCAGCTACTCGGGAGGCTGAGGCAGGAGAATGGCGGGAACCCGGGAGGCGGAGCTTGCAGTGAGCCGAGATGGCGCCACTGCCCTCCAGCCTGGGCGACAGAGCGAGACTTCATCTCAAAAAAAAAAAAAAAAAAAAAAAAGGAAAAAGTTAGTCAGACTGCTTGTAAGACATATATTATACTCTTGAATATGAGAGAAGAGCTTGTAAATAAAAAGATGGAAGAGATAAAGTATATGCCATTTTCAATCATAATTTTAAAGAAAACAAGTGTAGTAACAGTGATATTTGAAGAAATAGACTTTAAGAAAAAATATAACTAGAAATGAAGAGGGGTATTTTATATTAAAAGTTTAAATTCAAGAAAAAATATCACAGCATAAATGTGTATGCACTGATTAACATTGGCTAAAATACATAAAACGACTTACAGTTATAAGATGAGTAAGTTCTAGCAACCTAATCTATAGCATAATGACTATAGTTAATATACTATACATTGAAATTTGCTAAAAAAGTAATCTTGATTATTCTTAGCACATGCACACACAAAAGTAACTATGTGAGGTGATGGTTTATGTTAATTTAGCTTGATTGTGGTAATCATTTCATCCTGTTTATATTTCAAAACATCACATTGTACACCTTAAATACATAAAATTTTAGTTTGCCAATTATACATCAATTAAGCTAAAAATATGTAACAAAAATTAAAGATAAAAGGAGTAATATGTAAATTTATCATCATGTTTGGAAATTTTGACTCACCACTCTCAGTGACTGAGACAGCACAATGGAAAGGCAATTAGAATATAGAAGATTTAAACAATAAGATTATTCAGTGTAACTTAATTGATATTATAGAACATCACACACATTTGAAACCAGTTCCAGTAAAATATGACATTGCATCTTGGCCATTTAGGACTGTGCTTGACAATGGATAATTAGGCACATGTAAAATGATTTTGTGTTGTTTGGGGGTAGCTAATACTGATTATTAAAGAGTAATCATGTTGCAATTACAAAATAAATTTCTTCACTCGTATCTGTTGTTTTCCTATGAAAATGTCTAGATCTTTGAGGAATTTCCTCCTATGGATAGACTTGTAGAAGCATTTATTTTTTGCATCCTACTACACAAGTTAGAGCATGCACACACACTCTTCTCTAGGACAGTGGAGATACCTGCTTAACTGCTACATGACATGGACTTAACCTATCTGTAAATTGTCATTTTTTTTCACACTCACAAAAGTTTCTCATTAAAATTCAATGAACTAAGTGCAATGTGGTTTGGAGTCTGCATCAGAGAAAGGACACTAATTGAAAAACAGATAATATCTGAAAAAATGTATTTCTTTAATAAAATCAGTTGAGATGTTTATCTTTGGCTATAGGTTGTTTTAGCATATGCTATGGTATGAAAGACTGTCCCCTCCAAAATTCATGTTGAAACTTAATCTTAATGTGACAGTATTGAGAGGTGGAGCCTTTAAGAAATGATTGGGTCATGAGGGCTCTGCCATGATTGGATGAATGGGTTAATTCATTAATAGATTAATGGGTTATCATGGGAGTGGGACTGGTGACTTTATAAGAAGAGGAAGGGAAATCTGAGCTAGCAGGCTCAGTGCCAACTTAGGACTCTGCAGAGAGTCTTTACCAAACAAGGGACCAGATCCAGTCCCTTCACTGTGGACTTCTCCACCTCCAGAACTGTAAACAATTCCTTTGCTTTTGTAAATTATCCAGTTTTAGGTATTCTAAGAAACAAAAATGGACTAAGACAGAATATAATCATATATGAACCTGTTTTCTTTATTCTAATAGATTGTAAGTCCTTGAAGGACAAATATCATAATATACATTCATATAATTAACTCACTGATTCTAAAACTTTTGAGTGCCTATTATATCCTTGCTACAAAGATTATGTATTGATAAACAAAACACATGCTGCATGTATTCCGTAGTCTTTTGGGTGAGGATACATATTAAGAAAACATAAATACATTGTTAAAATATACACAGAAGGATGATTACAAGTTTTATAAGAAAGAAAGTTATAATACAATTGGGGTTCAAAGAGGTACTGTCTGAGTAAATAAAATTTAATCAGAGATTTGAATATTAGTAACACTTTTCCAGGCAAACTTCAATTGAGAAGGTTTTGAGAATGATGGAGATTTTTCTGAGAAAAAGAATAATATGCATAAAGTTTCAGATTTGAGAAAGATGTCATAATAAATAACTAAAGTAAAACCAAAGTGGTTAGAGAGCAGAGCTGAAAGAAAAGATTGATGGCAACTGAAACAAGATAATTTAGTAAGAGATACCTCAAATAGTAGGCTTTAGATTCCATCCTCAGAAACAAGGTGAAAGAGGTTGATAATACCAATTGCTTTATAACATTACTTACAATACTTTTTTTGTAAATACATATGATGAAGTAAGAAAAACAGAAGTGGCCGGGCGCGGTGACTCACGCCTGTAATCCCAGCACGTTGGGAGGCCGAGGCAGGCGGATCATGAGGTCAGGAGATCGAGACCATTCTGGCTAACACGGTGAAAGCCCATCTCTACTAAAAATACAAAAAATTAGCCGGGTGTGGTGACGGGCGCCTGTAGTCCCAGCTACTCGGGAGGCTGAGGCAGGAGAATGGCGTGAACCCGGGGGGTAGAGCTTGCAGTGAGCCAAGATCGCACCACTGCATGTGCAACAGAGCGAGACTCTGTCTCAAAAAAAATAATAATAAAAATAAATAAATAATAATAGTAATAATAAATAGAATAAAATAAAATAATAATAAAAACAGACATGAGGAGACAAGTAGTAGGATTTTGGACCAAAATAATAATAATAATAATAACAATAATAATAATAATGCCAATTTGAACTAGACTGAAGGAGAAGGAATTTAGAAGTATGAGAAGAATTTATATGTATTTGGGGAAAAATCAACAGGATTTAGGATTTAATGATTAATTGAATGGAGATGTTGAAGAAGTGTCAACAATTTAGGTTTCTAGAATAGATGCATTTTCCTTAAATGGGGCAGTCTATATTTGAGGTGGGGATCAAAAAGTAAATTTTACTAATGTTTGCTTTATGATATTTATTACATATAAATGTAACCATGAACATACAAGTATGGACCACAAACGAAAGTCTAGAATTAAAGAAAAACAACTGAAAGCCACCATAATATAAAAGTTACTTAGTGTCATAACTCGCTTGCTTTACTCTCTATATAACCTCAACAAATAGTTAATGGTTGAGTCTCTTTCTAACACACACTCCTAAATTCCATTCTAGCATAAATCAATCTGAATGTCTATGGTTATTTTGAAAAAGCAGTACATGGAATCCCTGATAGGAGACAAGACATGCATGAGATATTTTTGTATAAACTGCATTGTCATAAAAGTCCTTAGACTTTCATTTGTGTAAAAAGCATTTGAAGAAGGTTGCTTTAAGTTGAATGGTATTTGGGAATAAATCTGAATTACATTTTAATACAAACCGTAAAACCAACAATTAAGAAAGAAGTACTTTGGGCTTCACAGAACTTAGCTATAAAGGTAAACGGACAATGAAAGGTTTTCTAAAAATCTGAATGAAGTACTTTTTTCATATTGTGATATGACTAAGAGTGATTGCAATGTTTAAACAACCACCAAATGAGGTTATATATGTATGATTCTAAAGAGAACGGGAAAAACGTAGGACCTTATTGCATATATAAATATTACTTGTGAGTGTTCTATTTGAGATTGCTTGAATTTTTGAGATGAAATCCAACTCACATCTCTATATATGAAGTGCTATACAAAATAGAAATGAAGATAATATATAAACTGACAATAACTTTATTATATTAGAATATACATTCCCAGCTGAAGTTTGTTGACTACTCTCAATCTTCTTCTTCTTTTTTTTTTTTTTTTTTGAGAAGGAGTCTTACATTGTCGCCCAGGCTGGAGTGCAGTGGTTTGATCTAACTCACTCCAGCCTCCTCCTCCCAGGTTCAAGTGATTCTCCTGCTTCAGCCTCCCAAGTAGCTGAGATTACAGGTGCCTGCCACCATGCTCAGCTAATTTTCTTTTTTTTGTGTGTATTTTTAGTAGAGACAAGGCTTCATTATGTTGATCAGGCTGGTCTTGAACTCCTGACCTCGTGATCCGGCTGCCTTGGCCTCCCAGAGTGGTGGGATTATAGGTGGCTACCCTCAATCTTAAGCTATCACATTTGCTTAGTAAAAGTCCATGTGTTACCAAATACTTTTTTTTGAGACAGGATCTGTTCTGTCGCACAGGCTAGAGTACAACGGCACGATCATGACGGCATCTACCTCCTGGGATCAAGTGATTCTCCCATCTTAGCCTTCTGAATAGCTAGGATTATGGTCGCATGCCACCATGCTCAGCTAATTTTTAAATTTTTGTAGAGACTTTGACTGGTCTCTACAATCGTTTCACTTTGGCCTCCCAAAGTGCTGAGATTCAGGTGTGAGTCACCATGCCTGACATACCTCATACTTTTATTTGGAAAGTCATAAAACATGCAGTTAAAATCTTTTTCAGTGATTTAAAATAATCTAATATTTTAAGAGGCACAACAGTTAAAATACATACTTTAGAGAATTAACATTAAAGTCTTAAATATTAATAATCAAGTTTTAGTTATTATGTAAAACAGATACTTCTTTGTATTTTCATGGTTAATATTAATTTGAGTGAAGTACACTTTGAGAAATAGTAGGTCTTTTGAGTTGAAAAGAGGCAAAGAGTTAATTTTCTATTGAACATTTTAAAATTTATTTCTTCATTTTTTTTCTTTATAATGTTTTCTTCCTCTGTATAATCTTACTGAAACTCCAAAATAAAATTTTCCCAATCTGAGCTGATCTGGTTAGTGAGATGAAAGAGAAGCATATTAAGGTCCCACTAAAATGATAGAGATTTGCCAAACAGGGCTGAAAATCTCTGTATTAGTCTAATCAGTCCATTTTTGGATGAGAAAAGTAAATCTAGCTAAGTTACCCAAGTTTGCAGGATTATATTTCTGTCCAGGACTCCATATAAAACTATTTCTGTCCAGGACTCTATAAAACTTCCTACAATGGCAGGTAATAACTTTTATTCATAATGTTGACAAGATCATTTCTGTGGCAAGGTTTGTCCTTTTTATTTGCATAGTATGTAACTTATTTAACCTGTTATGAATTGCCAAGTTTAACTGATGTACTTTTTGACATGACAAAAATAATGAGAAATGATAATAGTGGACTTTTTCCCATTCTCTCTAACAGAGACTATTGGGAAGAAGGGATCAACTTGCTCAAATGCCCTATAGGAATATTCCCACCCAGGTCAGCATGATTTTGGTTCTCCCTAGCAGAAAGACTATGGGGAGTCCTTATGCAGGACGCACTTTATTTGTCTACATTTCTTATTGAAAAACAAACTGTAATTTATAAATTATGGAGCATGAATGATTAGAGAGTGGATACAATTCTAGTATATGATATAAATAACACAACACTGAACAGAAAAGTTATGAAACAAAAAGATCTCTTTTTATAGGTGACCAAGGTGTCCCACATATATTTTTCAAAAGTCTCCTCATGTATTAAACCCGAAACTAAAAATTACCTTAATGTGGGAACAAATTGATAATTTTGGAGATCTGCATTTGATGACCTTAAGAGAATATTTCAATAACAGAATATTATTTTCCCTGAGCCTGGTACCTGCATATAATTCTTTGTATTTTTTACTACAGTTTGGATTTTAGATGTCTGATTCATCTGAGACTGACTGTACAATTCAACACTTTGTATTTTCATGAGCATTATAATTTATGTTACAGTTTCCATTTTATTGCTTTTTAAAATTTACTGTATTAATTATGTTTTTTTATAGAAATCAATTTTGATAAATGAATTTTTGACTTCAATTTTAGTTCTTTTGGAGTTCACTTTTGTAACTATCATGTTTATGCTATGCTAACTTAAGATAGCATATGTTGGCACACCACTATATGCAATGATAAAATTAGTATATTATTTTGGAGTTATCTCTAGAGAGGATCAATCTCCCTTAACAGTTCATAGGGAGCCCTTCCAAACATCTCTGCAGTAAGTTGTCTCCAACTGAACTGCAAACACTAAATAAGATAAAAATAAAAATTCATAGTGATCACAGCAAGACTCTACCAATCACTATATCTTTCCTAAGTAAGTTTAAAAAAAGTAACTGTTTTTAGATTTTGCTCAGTGTTTTCTTAATCAACTTCATGTGCAATATGTCACAGGCTAATTTTATACTCTAATAAATAATATTCTTAAAGCAATTAACTTTGATTTTTCTCCATATTTTTATGTTTTTAAATGCTATGATATAGTAAAGTTATTTGAAGGATCTAATACACATCATTAAGAACTATGTCTGTCAGACAATAACAAAGAATGTTACCCCAACAAATAATAGTAGTTTAAAAACTTGGATTGTTATTTTTCTCATGAAAGTCTTGAGTTTGACAATCGAAGGGCTCATTATGTTGTCTCTGTTCCAAGACATCCTCAGGATTGAAACTCTTGCTACCTTTGTGCTCAAAGATATGCCTCAAAGATGATCTATTCTCAAGGTCAACTCGTGTTCCAGTAGGTGCTTCAGGTGTGGTCATCATAAATACATTTGGACCAGCATGGATAATGAAATAACAAATTAAAAAGGGAAAACTATACTTTACTGCATTTTTTTCTATGTAAAATGAAAATGTCTCTGACACTTTACATATTTGCTTACATCTCATTGATTAACCAACAACGCATGAGCCCATGGACATAACCTAATACAAGAGAGAATTGGAAAAATGAGGGCGTACACAGCAGTATACCCTAGAAAGGATTCTGGAAACAGGCTCTATTTAAAACTTGGCTTTGCCATTACTAACTCTGAATTTTGGCAAATTAAGCCGTCCTTAGCTTCCTCAACTATTAAATGGAAATATAATAATAGTTTCATCTCCTATTTTTGTGAATATTAAATTTAGTAATATAGGTAGCTGACTTAGAACAGTGGTTATCACATAAGATATACTCTATCAAATCTTTAGCAATACTATTATTATTACTTATTCTGGAAAACTAAGTGATAGCTACAAGTTGGGGATCTCATTAAAATGAAGAAGGGGAAATGGAATTAGGAAACCAATTGGTATTCCCCTCACCCAGAGTATGATAAAATTACAAAAGAAAAGTCTGTAGCATTCATAGCAGTGTTTGCATTTATATCAAAATGGAGTTTGACAAAACTATACAATTTCACAGATATTAAACAAGGTGTTTCTGAATGACTTTTAGAAAACGAAAGAAATTAAGGCAGAAATCAATATATTCTTCAAAACTAGTAAAACACATACAGCATACCAGAATTTCTGGGACCCAGCTAAGGCAGGGTTAAGGAGAACGTTTATAGGGCTAAACACCTATATTGAGAAGTTAGAAAGAGTTCAAGTTAACAACCTAATATCACACTTAGAGGAACTAGAAAAATAATAGCAAGAACAAATCAAGCCCAAATGAGCAGAAGGAAAGAAATAATCAAAATCAATGCTCAACATAAAGAAATTGACATGTAAAAATTCATACAAAAAAATCAACGAAAGCAAAACTTGGTTTATTTGAAAGAATAAATAACACTGGTAAACTGCTACCTAGACTAATAAAAAAGAGAGAGAAGGTCAAATAAATACAATCAAATAGTACAAAGGTGACATTACCACCGACCCCACAGAAATATAAACCACCCCCCTAGAGACTATTATAAATACGTCTATGCACACAAACTAGAAAACATAGAAGAAATGGATACATTCTTGGAAACATACAACCTTCCAAGATTGAATCAGGAAGAAAGTGAATACCTGAACAGACCAATAAGGAGTTCTGCAGTTGAATCAGTAATAAAAAAAACCTGCCAACCAGGAAAAACTCTGTACCAGGTGGCTTCACAGCCTAGTTTTACCAGATGCATAAAGTAGAGCTGGTACCAATTCTACTGAAACTATTCCACAAAATTGAGGAGGAGTGACTTCCTCTCTAACTCATTCTGTGGGGTCAGCATCATTCTGATACCAAAACCCGGCAGAGATACAATGAAAAAAGAAAACTTTAGGCCAGTATTCCCAATGAAAACAGAAGCAAAAGTCCTCAGCAAAGTATTAGCAAACTGAATCCAGCAGCACAAAAAAACCTAATACATTATGATTATGTAGGCTTTACTCTTGGGACACAAATTTAGTTAACTATATACAAATAAATGAATGTGATTAATCACAGAAATAGAACTAAAACCAAAACCACATGATCATCTCAATAGATGCAGAAAAGGCTTTTTTTTAAAATCCAACAATGATTCATGTTAAAAAAACCCTCAACAAACTAGATTTTAAAGGAACATACCTCAAAATAGTAAAAACCATCTATGAAAAACCCACAGCCAACATTACACTAAATGAAAAAGCTGGAAGCATTCCTCTTAAGAACCAGAACAAGACAAGGATGCCCACTCTACCACTCCTATTCAAGAGTACTGGAAGTCCTAGCCAGAGTAATCAAGCAAGAGAAAAAATTAAAGGCATCCTAATAGGAAGAGTGGAAGTCAAGTTATCTCTCTTTGCAGACAATATGATTCTGTACCTAGAAAACACTGTAGTCCCTGCCCAAAGTCTCCAACATTGATAAATAACTTCAGCGAAGTCCCGGGAAACAAAATCAGTGTACAAAAATCAGTAGTATTTTTATACACTAATAACATCCAAACTGAGAGCCAAATCAGGAACACAATCTTATTTCTAATACCGCAAAAAGAATATAATACTGAGGAATACAGATAACCAGGGAATGAAAGATGTCTATAACAAGAATTACAAAACATTGCTGAAAGAAATCAGAGATGACACAAACAAATGGAAAAACATTCCATGCTCATTTATAGGAAGAATCAATATTATTAAAATAGTCATACTACCCAAAATAATTTCCAGATTTAATGCTATCCTTCTTAAACTACCAATGACATTTTTCACAAGTTTAGAAAAAGAAACTTCTAAAATTTATACAGAATAAAAAATAAAGAGCAATAAGGAACAAGACAATTCTAAGCAAAAGGAGCTAAGCTGGGGGCATCATATTACCTAACTTCAAACTATAATACAAGGCTACAATAATCGAAACAGCATGGCATTGGTATAAGAACAGACATATATACCAATGGAACAGGTAAGAGAAACCAGAAATAAAGTTGCACACCTACAACTATCTGATATTCAACAAAGTCAGCAACAACAAGAAATGGGGAAATTACTCCCTAGTCAATAAATGTTGCTAGGATAACTGGCTATCTATGTGCAGAAGAATAAAACTGAACCCCTTCCTTTCACCATATACAAAAATTAACTTAACATGGATAAAGACTTAAATGCAAAACTTAAAACTACAAAAGTCCCCAAAGAAAAGCTATTAAGTACCATTCCAAACATAGGAACAGGCAAAGATTTCATGATGTAAAGTCCAAAAGCAATCGCCAAAACAAATAAACAAAAAAGCCACCCATTTGAGAAGTGGGACTTAATTAAAATAAAGAGCTTCTGCACAGTAAAAGAAACCAGGAACTGAGTAAACAGACTACCTAAGAATGGGAGAAACTATTTGCAAACTATGCATCTGACAAAGTCCAATATCCAGGATCTGTAAGTAGCTTAATCAAGAAGAAGACACAACACAATTAAAAAATGGGCAAAGGACATTAACATACACTTCAAAAAGAACATATACATGCAGTCAAGAATCATATAAAAAAACTCAACATCACTAATCATCAGAGAAATGCCATCAAAATCACAATGAGATGCTTTAAAAAGTGGTAAATGAAAGTGCTACCGGTCAGAATGGCTATTATTACAAACTCAAAAAAATAACAAATGCTGGTGAGGTTGCAGGGGAAAAGGAAAGCATACACACTGCTAATGGGAAATAAATTAGTTCAGCCATTGTGGAAAGCAGTTTGAAAATTTCTCAAAGAACTGAAAAAAGTACCATTCGACCCAGCAATACCATTACTGGGTATATACCCTAAGGAATATAAATTGTCCTTCCATAAAGACACATGCAATTGTATCTTCATTGTAGCACTTTTCACATTAGAAAATGCATGAAATCAACCTAGGTGCCCATCAGTGGTGGACTGAATCAAGAAAATGTGGTACATATACACTGTGGAATACTGGGAAGCCACAAAAAGACTTAAACCATGTCATCTGTAGCAACATGGAGGTAGCTGGATGGCATTTATCTTAGTCAAAGCAACACAACAACAGAAAACCAAATACTGGAATGTTCTTTCTTTTAAGTGGGAGCTAAACATTGAGTATACATGGACACAAAGATGGGAACAATAGACATGGGGTCCTACTTGAGGGTGGAGGCTGGGAGGAGAGTGAGGATTGAAAAACTACCTTTCAGGTACTATGCTCACTACCTAGGTGATGAAATCATTTGCACACCAAACTTTAGTGACATATGATTTACCCATATAACAAACCTGCACGTGTATCCCCTGAACCTAAATTGAAAGCTGGAAGAAGAAAAGAAAATGGAGTTTGAGCTCATGTGTCCCTTTCCTTTGAATGTGCCACTCCAGTTAGAAATGAGGGTAGATTATTAAAATATCATTATATTAAAAATAGCTTTGGTTATAAATGTGAGAGAATTTCAGTAACATGCTATCCATAAAATTCAAAAGAAGTATCAGTTTTTCATATTTAAATGTTAGGTGTTTTAATTTCAAAAACTGGAAACAAGCAGGTATATCAAGATATTTTACTTTTGAGAGGTAGGAACAGTGGGAATTAGAAGCAGGGCCTATGAATAACCACATTCTTGTATGAAAGAAGTAGACAGGCAGACAGAGACAGACTCTTAAAGCTAGTCCATTAAAGTGTAGAGTCAGCATTCTTGAGAAGCCATGTTCTGAGTCAGTGATGCTGAGAAACATAAGGACACAAACCTACTTGGTTGATGCCATGAGCCAGTTCAGTGACTGCGTCTACAATATCTTGATGGCATTACAGGAGTAGCAACCTGTCCTTGCAAGAAGAGAATCTGGTGACCCAAAGAGGCACAATGGTTGTGTGCTCAGACAAAGGACCAGCAGAGTACACAGGAAGAAGGTGACCATCTGCAAGCCAAGAAAAGACTTCTCAGAGGAAACCAATTCTGTTGACACTTTGATCTTGAACTTCCAGGCTCCAGAAATGTCAAAAAATAAATTTCTGTTAAGCAGTCTGGGTTATTTCATTTAGGCAATTGTTGCAAACTAATGCAAACACCATGATCTGAAGTGAAGGAGCCAATAGATCATAAGGAAATAAACTATGGAGAGATGGAAAAATAAAGACTTCCTTAGGAAACCCACAGGTTAGGCACAGACTAGCCAGTAGCTAGTGAATGGGAAAAGCAGTGAGTGAGACAGGTACAGTCTAGTTCTCACCAAACTTGTCTTTAAAGATTACAATCTATTACTTTTAATGTAAATGTATACACATTATGTTGTACCAAAAAATCCCTGCGTTTTTACTTAACCTATCATAGATCCATTCTTATTTGATAAACACGTAGGTGCATCACTGTTTTTAATAGGTGCACAATCCTTCATTTTACAGATACACAATAGTTTGATTACAAACACAGTTTTTGGCAGTTAGGTTGTTGTCAAAAAACATAATTACAAAAATCCAATGTTTAAGGTATTAGATTTGCCTGGATTAAAATTTTGCTGTTGAAAACTTTATTGCCACTGTGGTCAATGTGTTATTGGTGTCTGTGTTAGTCTGATCTTACATTGCTATAAAGAAATACCTGAGACTGGGAAATTTATTGAGACTGGGTAATTTATAAAGAAATACCTGAGACTGCATAATTTATAAAGAAAAGATGCTTAATTGTCTCATGCTTCTATGGGCTATACAGGAAGCATAGCAGCTTCTGCTTCTGCGGAGGCCTCAAGAAATTTACAATTATAACAGAAGGTGAAGAGAAAATAGGAACATCTTACATGGCCAGGGCAGGAACAAGTGAGAAAAGTGGGGGAGGTGGCACATACTTTTAAACAACCCGATCTCACTAGTACTTAGTCACTATCATAAAATCAAAGGGAAATTCACCTTCATGATTCAATCACATCCCTCCTGGCCCCATCTCCAACAACTGGAATTATAATTCAACATGAGATTTGAACAGGAACACAAATTCAAATCATATCATTCTGCCCCTGGCCCCTCCCAAATCTCATGTCCTTCTCACATTGCAAAATCCAATTGTGCCTTCCCAATAGTCCCCCAAACTCTTAACTCATTCCAGCATTAACTCAAAAGTCTGAAGTCTCATCAGAGACAAGGCTAGTCCTTTCCACCTATGAGTATGTAAAATCAAAACCAAGTTGGTTACTTCAGAGATACAATGGGGATACAGGCATTTGATAAATACTCTCATTACAAAAGGGAGAATTTGGGCAAAATAAAAGGGCTATACGCCCCATGTAAGTCCAAAACTTAGCAGGGCAGTTGTTAGGTCTTAAAGTTCCAAAAAGTACCTTTTGACTTCATGTGCCACATCCACTGCACATTGGTGTGAGGTGTGGGTCCCCAAGGTCTTGGGCAGATCTGCCACTGTGACTTTGCAGAGTTCAGACCCTGAAATGGCTCTCAAGGACTGGCATTGAGTGCCTGTAGCTTTTCCAGGCTCAGGGTCCAAGCTATCAGTGGATCTACCATTCTGGGGTCTGGAGGACAGTGGCCCTCTTCTCACAGTTCCACTAGGCAGTGCCCCAGTGGAGATTTTGTGTGGCAGCTTCAACCCCACATTTCCCCTCCACGCTGTCTTAATAGAGGTTCTCCGTAAAGGCTCTGCCCCTACAGCAGGCTTTTTCCTGGACATCCAGTTTTGTCAATACATCCTCTTAAATCTAGGCAGCGGCTCCCAAGCCTTAACTCTTGCACTCTGAGCACCCACAGGCATAACTCAATCTGGAAGTTGCCAAGGCTTGTGGCTTACACCCTCAGCAGCAGTGGCCCAAGAGATATCTCTGTCGATTTTATCCATGGCTGGAGTTGGACTGGCTGGATGCAGGGAGTAGGGCAGTATGTCCCTGGGCCTGGCCCATGAAACTGTTCTGTCCTCCTAGGCCTTCAGATCTGTGATGGGAAGGCTGCCAGGGAAGTTTCTGAAATGCCTTCAAGGCCTTCCATTGTCTTGGCTATTAGCACCTGCCTTCCATTTAGTTATGAAAATTTCTGCAGCCTGCATGAATTCCTCCTCCAAAATGGGCTTTTCTTTTCTACCACACGGCCAGGTTGCAAACTTTCTAAACTTTTACACTCTGCTTCTTTTTGAAATATAAGTTCCAATATCAAGTCATTTCTTTGTTCATACATGTGAGATAGACATTTAGAAGCAGAGAGGTCATCTCTTGAAGACTTTGCTGCTTAAAAATTTCTTCCACCAGATACACTAAATTGTCACTCTCAAGTTAAAAGTTGCACAGATCCCTAGGGCAGAGGCACAGTCCAACCAAGTTCTTCACTAAGGCATTACAGAAGTGACCTTTGCTCCAGTTCCCAATAGGTTCCTCATCTCCATCTGAGACCTCCTCAGCCTGGCATGTATGTCCATATCACTATCAGCATTTTGGTCACAACCATTCAACAGATCTCTAAGAAACTCCAAAGTTTCTCTCAGCTTTCTGTCTTTTTCTCAGCCCTTCACACTCTTCCAAGCTTTGCCCGTTACCCAGTCCCTAAGCCACTTCCACATTATCAGATATTTTTATAGCAATGTTCCACTCCTCGGTACCAATCTTCTTTATTAGTCTGTTTTTGCACTGTTATAAAGAAATATCTGAGACTGGGTAATTTATAAAGAAAAGATGTTTAATTGGCTCATGATTCTGCAAGCTGTAAAGGAAGCATAGTAGCTTCTCCTTCTGGGGAGACCTCAGGAAACTTACAATTATGACAGAAGGCAAACAGAAAACAGGCATATGTTACATGGCCAGAGCAGAAACAAGAGAGAGATGGTTGGGGGGGGGGGGTGCCATACACTTTTAAATGTTATTTATTTATTTATTTTTTGAGGCAGAGTCACACTATGTTGCCCAGGCTGGAGTGCAGTGGTGCAATCTCGGCTCATTGCAGCCTCTGCCTCCTGGGTTCAAGTGATTCTCCTGCCTCAGCCTCCCAAGTAGTTGAGATTAAAGGCACACACCACCATACCCAGCTAATTTTTGTATTTTTAGTAGAGATGAGGTTTCACCATGTTGACCAGGCTGGTGTTGAACTGTTGACTTCAGGCGATCTACCCGCCTTGGCCTCCCATAGTGTTGGGATTATAGACATGAGCCACCATGACCGTCAAGGTGCCACACACTTTTAAATAACCGGATCTCACAAATACTCACTGACTATCGCGAGACCAGCATGAAGGAGGAAATCTGCCCCGATGATCCAATCATCTCCCCTCAGGACCCATCTCTAACACTGGGGATTACAAGTCAACAGTAGATTTGGTGGTGGATGGGGCACAGATCCAAACCATATCAGTGTTCTAAAGTGGACTGGAAAAAGTTTCAGAAAACCCAGTGATGGCAGTCAGTGATCTATCTCTATAGTGGGTGAGTAGCCTTGATGTGTGACAGGCTTTTTACAAAAATCCTTACACAACAGGATGACGCTACCATGAGAATAAATTTAGTAAAACATTGTATTATTGATATATCATAAATATACCATTTAATATTAAAATTGTGATTTCTTATATTTTGTACATTATCAACGTTTTAATCCTCATTAATTAGTATATTTAAATTTAGTACCAGTGCAATGTTTCTGCATGTTTTAGTGGTTTATCTTAATAATAGTTTTATACATGATGAAATGTCAATTGTTACATACTACATATGTTAGAAGTCTTTGACAGATAGGAGGTAATTATCTGAAAGTGGTTTTTAAAATGTTAATAAACTTACTAGAAAATCAAGAAACTTTTTTTTTTTTTGTAATTTCCTTTAACCAGTGAAAAGGTGAGTTTTGGCCTTGTTTACAAAATGCATAAAACAGATTTCATACATTATAACTTATATCTGGATTGATTCAATTTCCTCAATTTTCTTTCAATTTATTTTTAATCAGGTTATGTTTATTTTCAGATAGAAGAACAATCTCACTGAGCATTAGTTTAATAACCTATTAATTACTTTATTAAAATACTTCTATCTGTAGTCCCAGCTACTCAAAAGGCTGAGGCAGGGGGTTTAGTTGAGCCCAGGAATTTGAGGACAATGTGGAAAATGTAGCAACATTCTATCACTAAAAACAAATGAATAAACAAATAAATTTCATTGTAACAATGCTTCTGCCATTTATATAGCTTCCCTTTAGAGTCTTTTAATGTTCTTCTTTGAAATGTATTTCTACGTACTTGACTAAATCTTCCTGTAATAATGTCAACTTCTGATAAAGCACAGATTAGATAGGCTTTGCGAAAAAGGCTGGAATAGTAAAAGTTTATTGACTTTTTTGGTGTAGATTTGTGTTATCCATCTCTTTTAAAATTTTATTTAACTTTTATTTTAGGTTGAAGGGTACATGTGCAGGCATCTCGTGGTGCATTTACAGCTGTGCCATTTTAAAGATGCCATTCCTTAGTGCCGTTGCATAATTCATATGGACAAAAAGATGTGATTTTTAGAGGAAGAGTGCTTGCTCTCCTTATTTTTTCCTGTCTTTTCAAAAAAAGACCAGATGTCCCAGAGCAAAACACACTAGGGGATTAATATTTACCCTCTGCTAGCATGGAAATATTTAGTGCTAGAGTCAAGAGAACTGACAGTTAGTTAATAATTTGCAAGAGGAGCAAAGAGCATACTGCAAGTAGAAAATACATATGACACACATAAATAATGCATTCCCTTTACGCTTTTTTCTTTTATTAGGTTCTTAGCTTCGACCAAGTAGCAGATGAGTAAATCATGATGGGTAGGCCCAAAATCTCATATTCCCCAGAGTAGTTTAAGGACGGGAAATTTTCAAACATAGAAAAGATTTTTCATAAGAATAGTGTAAATCCCTTTTCTCAGGTGGCTTGTTATACGTACAGTGTCCTGTCAGTCCTGTAAGTGGGCTTCAGGATTGTTGCTGGGAACCTTAGTTTTTGTCCAACTCTAGAACATTATAGGCCATCAGGGGAGAGTTCAAGGTACTCTTACTTCTCATTCACAAGTAGTGGTGTAGAGTGGAATTCTCAGTGTGGTGCACTGGATTTTTACATTTCAGGCTTCTACCTGAGGTCTACTGACTTCCTCTGTCGGTATCTTTCAATCTTAACTAGAAAAGAGGTTCTTCTCCACAAATTAAGGAGACCCCCTCAGGCCTTTCCTCTGCACACAGTACAAGATTCCACCCAGGACTTCTCCCTAGAAGATGTACCTCCTTGTCTTTTCATCTTAGGTCTTCAAACATGGAACAGATGCAATAAGATTTGAGAAGAGAAACCTGGACCTGTAGCTCTGTGCCTTAGCAAAATGGTCCTGTGTTCAAGAGCAAAAGCTTCCATAAGCAAGACCTATGGAATGAAGACTTCTGCCCTGTCTGTGGTTAGTGCAGGTTTCACACCAGGAAAATGAGTTACCCTTACAATGACAAGATATATTCCAGGACAGGTTGACCAGAGCAGGGAGTTTTCCACGGGAGAGGTTGGAGCTAGAGTTCAGCATGTTTCTGTGTGAATGTGTGGTTTCTATATGTGTGCAGGGACAGATGTACTTGAAGGTGCATCTGAATCTGTGTTACAATAATAGACAAATTATTGAGAATGTGAAATCTTAGGCCATTGTTAAAAATTGCTTCAAAAATAGCATCTTAAGAAAGCAAGATTGGTATACACAAGAAAGCAGGGAATGAGATGAAAGACAGTAATTAGCTTAAGAGGGCATATCTTTACATCTGGAGAATTCTCTAATTTCAAAACTGAAAATACAAATGAAACCAAATACTTACTGAGTAGCATTCTATAGGAAAATTAACAGAATCTTGACTATGGTGATAAGAATTCTTCAGGCCAAGGAAGCAGTCACCTTAAAATTGGCAGGGTAAATCTGAGAGGTCTTTGACTTTCTGAGTTGAGCTTCTGGTGGCTCCACAGCATCTAAGCATGAGGTGCTTTTGCTCATACCATGTTGAGATAGTGTCAAGTCACCATGGAATGGTGCATTGGAGGAGCTTGATTCCTGGAAGGCTCTAGAAGACGGATGTCCAGTAATGTTAGTCTGTCTCATCTTTTGTGTGTGAGAGGATGAAATTCCAATCTTATTTAACCACTTTTTAACTTTTTAACAAAAACTCACAAAATAATTAGGGGAGAAAAAAACATATATGGCAAAGGATACAAGGAGAAGATTCACAACAAATTCACAATAGGAAGAAGACAGAAGTAGTATAAACTAGTTTTATTTTCAAATTTTCTAACAAGCAAATAAATATATATAGAAGTGATGAGATAAATCAAATGTTGACTACGTAAATAGATACTATAAGCATGTAAATTAGAGCTTGTAATAAATATTAAATTGTAAGGCATTTATGACACACATGTGATAGATTTTAGCAATTGGATTGTCAAACCTTATAAAATTTGTTCAAAATCTGTGTTTACTAATTTGTTAGGTCCTCAGCAATTCTATAATTTACTTGCTTTTGGAAAGAAAAATGTGAATAGACCATCTGAAGTCCAATTTGATGATAAAATCAAATCATTGCAAAATTATTGATTCAGCAATTAAGAAATAATCCAATACATTTCAAAATTATAGTTATATGGTTCTACATAACTGGCTGTACAAAAATATACAGTCATATTTAAAAATAATATTTATCCATTATAAAACATAAATTAGGGATCTATGATCAAGTAACAAGCATATAATTTCTGAAGTTAAAATTGAAAGTGTATTATTGAGGATAGATAGACTTGGTTTTTCTGGAATGGGGGTAGATAATTTTAATGTCCAAATCCCTACTGTATTTCTATGTTGCAACTAGTGCCACAAAAAGGAAATCTTGTCAGTATATCATACCAATGGAGCCAACACAGTTGATATTATGAGTGCACTGATTAATAGATTTTAATACTTATTGCTATAGGTGAATTTAAATTTTATTCTTAATAAGAGCATGAAGATTTAGCCTAACCTACCATCACCTAGGAAGGCATTATTGCTAAAAAGAAATAATGTGAACTTCTATATTATGGATTTTCAAACATGCTAAAACATTACCTGAAATTAATATGGACATCTTGCTGTTTTTCAGGATCCAAAAGAAACTGATTATCAATAAAATACTTTGTTTTTGTAGTAAAAAATAACATTTTATTCTTTTAGTAAGCAATTCTCAAGATAAGCATTATATATTTGATTTTGTTTTTCATTTAAATATTTGCAAGCTCACGGAAAATAAACCTAATTTCTGGGTAAATGTAAATTTCTCTTCCTCACAAATGACATTATGTAGAGATAGACTCAGTAATCAGATAGCAGCAAGGCCCTGGACATGAATAATCATAGCACCTCACTTTTACCTCTCTTGAAAATTAAAAAAAAAATAACTCCACCTATGCATTATTACCTTATCTGGGGGGCTTCTACCTCTGTTAGTGGCAATATAATGAATCATTTGGATAGTGCTGCCTTACATTTCATTTTGTAAATGAAATACTGATACAATATTTTATACTGATACAACATTTTTATGTATTATACTATATATACATTCTATATAGTTTTCTGACAGAGATAAATTGCAATTAAAAATGAAGCTTTTATTACAGTGACAATTTTTCACACTGATGGAATTAAGTGTATGCCAACATTACAATTAAATTTCTTATTCTCAGGAATTTCAAATCAATACATTAAATATGACTTATTCTAGCACTTGGCAAATAATATTTGAGGCAATAAAGAAATTAATCAGAACAGTTTTACAAAGAAATTGAAGAAGTAGGATTAGAGACTCAAATAATGGAATGTAAAATGTGTACAGCAGTTCTAAAGTAATTTTATATGTGCATATAATTTAAAACAAAGTAACATGTGCTTAATAAAATCATCATGTACCCTGAGACCTATGCCCTCAAGCTATTCAAAAGTGTAATAAAGCAAAAAAAACTAGCATTTCATGTATAATAGCCTAGAAAATTAAAAATGTATTCCTTTATTAAATAAGCAAGTAATGTAGGTATTTTTATCCAAAATAATAATGATTTCAGTTTAATTACCTTTAGATTTCTGAACCTAATTCTTGTCCCTAAAATTCCAGTGACCACAGATATACGTAGATAGAGCTAAAAGTAAAATATTATGTTTTAAAACTATTAAGGAAAAATACTTTAAATAAAGATAACTATACAGTTTGGAGAAAAACAAAAACAAAAACCTTGAATGTAGTGTAGGATGAAGAAATGCAGACAGATTCTAAAAGGAAGTGAACATTTGCAAGAACAGAATGGCAGAAGCTAAATTTCTTGTCTTTAGCAACTTACAGCTGGAAGGCATGCTGCAGTTCACCATACACAGCAGCTAAAACTCTGATAGAATGCCCACAAAAGAAGCCAAAGGGAGAGATAGGGACAACCACATGTGCTGCCAAATGTGTTTGTAGGAGGGTTGTACCCCAGGAAAGACAGTCGGAGACAAACCAACATGTGTTGTACCCATAAACCCTGCAACAGTCTCTGACTCATCCCTGAACCACTATGCACAGGACAAAGTCAAAGGAGCTCAGTATAGGACAAAATGCCTCAACTCTAATTTCAGATTCTGTCCAAGAGATAGCATTTCCAGATTAAACCTGGCTGACTTATTTGTTGCTAAAACAAGCAAACAAATGAGAATCTCAACACTATCTAACAGACTACAACAGAATTCAAATAGCACATAGCATAGCATTCACAAAGCATAGGATGCAATTTAAAGTTACCAGACTAGGGAAAAAAAACAGAGAAATGTGTCACTTTCTCAAAAGAAAGGCAGCAGATAATAACTCTGAAATAACTGAGATGTTGGATATATCACACTAAGATTTTTTTACACATGAATTTTCATTATGTTTAATGTAAAGAGAGAATGTTTGCTCTAAATGAAAAGGTAAAAGAATATCCATAGGAGATTGAAACAAATAAACACAAAAGAAAAGAAAATTCTGGAATAGCGGAAATATATCTGAAATAAAAAAAGCATTGATGGATAGCACAGTGAGGATTGTAATAGCTTACTATGGCTGCCGTAGTAAAGTGTCAAAATGTTGGTGGCTTACACAACAGACATCCTTTTTCTTACAGTTCTGAAGCCCAGACATCCAAGATTAAGGGTTGTCAAGTATAGTTCCTTCTGAAGGGTATAAGGAAGAATTTGTTTCATGCCTCTTCCTTAGTGTCTTAGTCAGCTTGGGCTACATTAACAAATTACCATAGACTGGGTGGCTTAAACAACACATGTATTTCTCACAGTCTGGAAGCTAGGAAGCCCAAGATCAATGTGCTGGCAGATTACATCCTCACATGACAGTGAGCAGAGAGATGAAGCAAGTTCTCTCAGGCCTTTCCTTCTAAGAGCACTAATGCTATTCCTAGGACCTCCACCCTCATGATCTAATTACCTCCCAAAGTCCCTACCTCTAAATGCTTTCACATGGAGGATAGTCTTTAACACATGAATTTTGGAGGTATAAAAACATTTGGTTCATAGCACCTTGTTTCTGGTCGTTGCTGGCAATGCTTGACATTCCTTAGCTTGAGAAAACATTTTCCCAGTTTCTGCTTAATTTCATATGCCATTCTTCCCTGTGTGTCTGTGTCCAAAATCTCCCTTTATATAAGAACACTGATCATATTGGAGTAAAGTCCACCAGAATGACCTCATTTTACGTTAACTAATCACCTCTGCAGCGACCCTATTCCCAAATAAGGCCACATTCTTAGATGCTAGGGTTTAGTACATATACATTTCAGGGGAAACAATTCAAAAAGAATTAATTGATTAAAAAGAATCTCTCTTTGTGTTACTCAATAGCACAAAAAGAAATTAATGAAAATTATCTGGTCTGGAAAAATAGGCAAAAATATTTTTAAAAAGAATACATAAAAGAACATCTCCTCACAAAACCTTTGGGCAGTATCCAAAGATCTAACAAGAATGTAGCAAGAATCCACAAGGAGAGAAGAGAAAAAGCAAATGTGGCCTTAAACAAAGGATTTCAAGAAATCATGACTGATAATTTCACAAAAAGGGTGTGAGGCAGGAAATTACAGGTTCATGAATATGAGCGTACCACAAGAAAAATAAAGTCAAGAGGCGGAGCAAGATGGCCGAATAGGAACAGCTCCAGTCTCCAACTCCCAGCGCGAGCCACACAGAAGACCGGTGATTTCTGCATTTTCAACTGAGGTACTGGGTTCATCTCACTGGGGAGTGCCGGACGATCGGTGCTGGTCAGCTGCTGCAGCCCGACCAGCGAGAGCTGAAGCAGGGCGAGGCATCGCCTCACCTGGGAAGCGCAAGGGGGAAGGGAATCCCTTTTCCTAGCCAGGGGAACTGAGACACACAACACCTGGAAAAGCGGGTAACTCCCACCCCAATACAGCGCTTTAAGCAAACAGGCACACCAGGAGATCATATCCCACACCTGGCCGGGAGGGTCCCACGCCCACGGAGCCTCCCTCATTGCTAGCACAGCAGTCTGTGATCTACCGGCAAGGCAGCAGCGAGGCTGGGGGAGGGGCGCCCGCCATTGCTGAGGCTTAAGTAGGTAAACAAAGCTGCTGGGAAGCTCGAACTGGGTGGAGCTCACAGCAGCTCAAGGAAACCTGCCTGTCTCTGTAGACTCCACCTCTGGGGACAGGGCACAGTAAACAATAACAAAAACAGCAGAAGCCTCTGCAGACGCAAACGACTCTGTCTGACAGCTTTGAAGAGAGCAGTGGATCTCCCAACACGGAGGTTGAGATCTGAGAAGGGACAGACTCCCTGCTCAAGTGGGTCCCTGACCCCTGAGTAGCCTAACTGGGAGACATCCCCCACTAGGGGCAGTCTGACACCCCACACCTCACAGGGTGGAGTACACCCCTGAGAGGAAGCTTCCAAAGCAAGAATCAGACAGGTACACTCGCTGTTAAGAAATATTCTATCTTCTGCAGCCTCTGCTGCTGATACCCAGGCAAACAGGGTCTGGAGTGGACCTCAAGCAATCTCCAGCAGACATACAGCTGAGGGTCCTGACTGTTAGAAGGAAAACTATCAAACAGGAAGGACACCTATACCAAAACCCCATCAGTACATCACCATCATCAAAGACCAGAGGCAGATAAAACCACAAAGATGGGGAAAAAGCAGGGCAGAAAAGCTGGAAATTCAAAAAATAAGAGTGCATCTCCCCCGGCAAAGGAGCGCAGCTCATCGCCAGCAACGGATCAAAGCTGGACAGAGAATGACTTTGACGAGATGAGAGAAGAAGGCTTCAGTCCATCAAATTTCTCAGAGCTAAAGGAGGAATTACATACCCAGCGCAAAGAAACTAAAAATCTTGAAAAAAAAGTGGAAGAATTGATGGCTAGAGTAATTAATGCAGAGAAGGTCCTAAACGAAATGAAAGAGATGAAAACCATGACACGAGAAATACGTGACAAATGCACAAGCTTCGGTAACCAACTCGATCAACTGGAAGAAAGAGTATCAGCGATTGAGGATCAAATGAATGAAATGAAGCGAGAAGAGAAACCAAAAGAAAAAAGAAGAAAAAGAAATGAACAAAGCCTGCAAGAAGTATGGGATTATGTAAAAAGACCAAATCTACGTCTGATTGGGGTGCCTGAAAGTGAGGGGGAAAATGGAACCAAGTTGGAAAACACTCTTCAGGATATCATCCAGGAGAACTTCCCCAACCTAGTAGGGCAGGCCAACATTCAAATCCAGGAAATACAGAGAACGCCACAAAGATACTCCTCGAGAAGAGCAACTCCAAGACACATAATTGCCAGATTCACCAAAGTTGAAATGAAGGAAAAAATCTTAAGGGCAGCCAGAGAGAAAGGTCGGGTTACCCACAAAGGGAAGCCCATCAGACTAACAGTAGATCTCTCGGCAGAAACTCTCCAAGCCAGAAGAGAGTGGGGGCCAATATTCAACATTCTTAAAGAAAAGAATTTTAAACCCAGAGTTTCATATCCAGCCAAACTAAGTTTCATAAGTGAAGGAGAAATAAAATCCTTTACAGATAAGCAAATGCTTAGAGATTTTGTCACCACTAGGCCTGCCTTACAAGAGACCCTGAAGGAAGCACTAAACATGGAAAGGAACAACCGCTACCAGCCATTGCAAAAACATGCCAAAATGTAAAGACCATCGAGGCTAGGAAGAAACTGCATCAACTAACGAGCAAAATAACCAGTTAATATCATAATGGCAGGATCAGGTCAATCTTAACCTTAAATGTAAATGGACTAAATGCTCCAATTAAAAGACACAGACTGGCAAACTGGATAAAGAGTCAAGATCCATCAGTCTGCTGTATTCAGGAGACCCATCTCACACGCAGAGACATACATAGGCTCAAAATAAAGGGATGGAGGAAGATATACCAAGCAAATGGAGAACAAAAAAAAGCGGGGGTTGCAATATTAGTCTCTGATAAAACAGACTTTAAACCATCAAAGATCAAAAGAGACAAAGAAGGCCATTACATAATGGTAAAGGGATCAATTCAACAGGAAGAGCTAACTATCCTAAATATATATGCACCCAATACAGGAGCACCCAGATTCATCAAGCAAGTCCTTAGAGACTTACAAAGAGACTTAGACTCCCATACAATAATAATGGGAGACTTCAACACTCCACTGTCAACATTAGACAGATCAACGAGACAGAAAGTTAACAAGGATATCCAGGAATTGAACTCATCTCTGCAGCAAGCAGACCTAATAGACATCTATAGAACTCTCCACCCCAAATCAACAGAATATACATTCTTCTCAGCACCACATCGTACTTACTACAAAATTGACCACGTAATTGGAAGTAAAGCACTCCTCAGCGAATGTACAAGAACAGAAATTATAACAAACTGTCTCTCAGACCACAGTGCAATTCAACTAGAACTCAGGACTAAGAAACTCAATCAAAACCGCTCAACTACATGGAAACTGAACAACCTGCTCCTGAATGACTACTGGGTACATAACGAAATGAAGGCAGAAATAAAGATGTTCTTTGAAACCAATGAGAACAAAGATACAACATACCAGAATCTCTGGGACACATTTAAAGCAGTGTGTAGAGGGAAATTTATAGCACTAAATGCCCACAAGAGAAAGCAGGAAAGATCTAAAATTGACACTCTAACATCGCAATTAAAAGAACTAGAGAAGCAAGAGCAAACACATTCGAAAGCTAGCAGAAGGCAAGAAATAACTAAGATCAGAGCAGAACTGAAGGAGATAGACACAAAAAACCCTCCAAAAAATCAATGAATCCAGGAGTTGGTTTTTTGAAAAGATCAACAAAATTGACAGACCACTAGCAAGACTAATAAAGAAGAAAAGAGAGAAGAATCAAATCGACGCCATTAAAAAAATGATAAAGGGGATATCACCACCGACCCCACAGAAATACAAACTACCATCAGAGAATACTATAAACACCTCTACGCAAATAAACTGGAAAATCTAGAAGAAATGGATAATTTCCTGGACACTTACACTCTTCCAAGACTAAACCAGGAAGAAGTTGAATCCCTGAATAGACCAATAGCAGGCTCTGAAATTGAGGCAATAATTAATAGCCTACCAACCAAAAAAAAGTCCAGGACCAGATGGATTCACAGCTGAATTCTACCAGAGGTACAAGGAGGAGCTGGTACCATTCCTTCTGAAACTATTCCAATCAATAGAAAAAGAGGGAATCCTCCCTAACTCATTTTATGAGGCCAACATCATCCTGATACCAAAGCCTGGCAGAGACACAACAAAAAAAGAGTATTTTAGACCAATATCCCTGATGAACATCGATGCAAAAATCCTCAATAAAATACTGGCAAACCGGATTCAGCAACACATCATCAAAAGCTTATCCACCATGATCAAGTGGGCTTCATCCCTGGGATGCAAGGCTGGTTCAACATTCGCAAATCAATAAACATAATCCAGCATATAAACAGAACCAAAGACAAGAACCACATGATTATCTCAATAGATGCAGAAAAGGCTTTTGACAAAATTCAACAGCCCTTCATGCTAAAAACGCTCAATAAATTTGGTATTGATGGAACGTACCTCAAAATAATAAGAGCTATTTATGACAAACCCACAGCCAATATCATACTGAATGGGCAAAAACTGGAAAAATTCCCTTTGAAAACTGGCACAAGACAGGGATGCCCTCTCTCACCACTCCTATTCAACATAGTGTTGGAAGTTCTGGCTAGGGCAATTAGGCAAGAGAAAGAAATCAAGGGTATTCAGTTAGGAAAAGAAGAAGTCAAATTGTCCCTGTTTGCAGATGACATGATTGTATATTTAGAAAACCCCATTTTCTCAGCCCAAAATCTCCTTAAGCTGATAAGCAACTTCAGCAAAGTCTCAGGATACAAAATTAATGTGCAAAAATCACAAGCATTCTTATATACCAGTAACAGACAAACAGAGAGCCAAATCAGGAATGAACTTCCATTCACAATTGCTTCAAAGAGAATAAAATACCTAGGAATCCAACTTACAAGGGATGTAAAGGACCTCTTCAAGGAGAACTACAAACCACTGCTCAGTGAAATAAAAGAGGACACAAACAAATGGAAGAACATACCATGCTCATGGATAGGAAGAATCAATATCGTGAAAATGGCCATACTGCCCAAGGTAATTTATAGATTCAATGCCATCCCCATCAAGCTACCAATGAGTTTCTTCACAGAATTGGAAAAAACTGCTTTAAAGTTCATATGGAACCAAAAAAGAGCCCGCATCTCCAAGACAATCCTAAGTCAAAAGAACAAAGCTGGAGGCATCACGCTACCTGACTTCAAACTATACTACAAGGCTACAGTAACCAAAACAGCATGGTACTGGTACTAAAACAGAGATATAGACCAATGGAACAGAACAGAGTCCTCAGAAATAATACCACACATCTACAGCCATCTGATCTTTGACAAACCTGAGAGAAACAAGAAATGGGGAAAGGATTCCCTATTTAATAAATGGTGCTGGGAAAATTGGCTAGCCATAAGTAGAAAGCTGAAACTGGATCCTTTCCTTACTCCTTATACGAAAATTAATTCAAGATGGATTAGAGACTTAAATGTTAGACCTAATACCATAAAAATCCTAGAGGAAAACCTAGGTAGTACCATTCAGGACATAGGCATGGGCAAAGACTTCATGTCTAAAACACCAAAAGCAACAGCAGCAAAAGCCAAAATTGACAAATGGGATCTCATTAAACTAAAGAGCTTCTGCACAGCAAAAGAAACTAATATCAGAGTGAACAGGCAACCTACAGAATGGGAGAAAATTTTTGCAATCTACTCATCTGACAAAGGGCTAATATCCAGAACCTACAAAGAACTCAAACAAATTTACAAGAAAAAAACAAACAATCCCATCAAAAAGTGGGCAAAGGATATGAACAGACATTTCTCAAAAGAAGACATTCATACAGCCAACAGACACATGAAAAAATGCTCATCATCACTGGCCATCAGAGAAATGCAAATCAAAACCACAATGAGATACCATCTCACACCAGTTAGAATGGCGATCATTAAAAAGTCAGGAAACAACAGGTGCTGGAGAGGATGTGGAGAAATAGGAACGCTTTTACACTGTTGGTGGGATTGTAAACTAGTTCAACCATTATGGAAAACAGTATGGCGATTCCTCAAGGATCTAGAACTAGATGTACCATATGACCCAGCCATCCCATTACTGGGTATATACCCAAAGGATTCTAAATTATGCTGCTATAAAGACACATGCACACGTATGTTTATTGCAGCACTATTCACAATAGCAAAGACTTGGAATCAACCCAAATGTCCATCAGTGACAGATTGGATTAAGAAAATGTGGCACATATACACCATGGAATACTATGCAGCCATCAAAAAGGATGAGTTTGTGTCCTTTGTAGGGACATGGATGCAGCTGGAAACCATCATTCTTAGCAAACTATCACAAGAACAGAAAACCAAACACCGCATGTTCTGACTCATAGGTGGGAACTGAACAATGAGATCACTTGGACTCAGGAAGGGGAACATCACACACCGGGGCCTATCATGGGGAGGGGGGAGGGGGGAGAGATTGCATTGGGAGTTATACCTGATGTAAATGACAAGTTGATGGGTGCAGCACACCAACATGGCACAAGTATACATATGTAACAAACCTGCACGTTATGCACATGTACCCTACAACTTAAAGTATAATAATAATAAATTAATTAAAAAAAAAAAGAAATATAGAAAAGGGCAACTTGCTCTCATTTACTTCTCAAATGCCAAGCCCATATACAGTAATATAGTTTTATGGAGTGTAGGGGTTTTTTTTTCTTGGCATTAGACATTACATTACTTTTCAGTGGCATAAATTGAAAACAAAATCACATTACCTGACAAATTTTCAGCAATTTGCCAATACTAAATGTTACCGAGTCCATTAGTACTTGTATATTGAGTTTGCTTTATATGAGGTTTTTTTTCCTCCCCTATAGCAGTGGTAGAAGAGAAAAGCAAAGTGAAAGAAAAACTAGTTTAATCTGTTAGCACAGAATGTAGCTTTCAATGTAAAAAGAAAAGCCTTGTTTCAAATTAATAATTTTGTAAAACTCTAATAGAACATGTTTAAGAACAGGTTCCCAAATTACATATCTGTATATTTGGAGAATTTCCAGAGAGCTAAATAAACACGAAGGTTTTCCTGGAGACTTCTCTTAGATGATAATCCTATATTATTATTGTTATTACTATATTATTGTTATTTTTCCTTATTTGAATTCAACTTTTATCTTCATATGCTGAACTGTACTTGAATTATCAAAGACAATTGTGGGTCTAGAATCTGTGTACTCCAGCAGAATGGTGGCATCATTGATTAGAACAGGTTAATATTATATTATATTTGGATTAGGATGGAGTAGGAAAGCTGATGTTTTAAGATTCATAAGATGCGTGTTTTAAGATTCATAAGATGCGTGTTTTAAGACAATGGTGCCTGCAATCTGAATGTAGAGGAAATGGGAACTGTGGGTAATTTATTTCCTCTGCGCACTGCATTTGACTGACATTGGCTAGGTAAGACACAGCAGACACTCAATGTTTATTATATGAGTAGATGGATACATAGATGTCAAGACATTCAAAATGATAAATTCCACTGGGTACCTGGTAAAAGGAAGGAATTAAGGTATTTTTTTTCTTTGTTATGATGCTAGGCAGAAATTTTAGGAATGGCCCACTGCAAGTTTTAGAGTAATCCTCAGCTACCACTCTGAGAAAAAAGGCAAATAAAATAGTTCTGATAGTAATGTCCTAGCAACTATTTTCACTAGATGCAAATCAAATGATTTAACCCGTATTACTTAACAAGGCCTGTATTACTTACCAGTCCTGGAGAGTGAAAACCAGGTATTTTAACGGAGGAGCTGTAAAAAATGCCCTCCAAATATAGAAGAGACTATTGTATATTCTGAATAGGTTCCATAGGAAAAACAACATTAAAAAAGACTTGAGAAAATATTTAATAGTTCAGGTAGAATATATGTGTTAATATGAGCCACAGTCGTCCTCTTGTTTCTTTCTTTCTTTTTTTTTTTTTTTGAGATGGAATTTAGTTCTTGTTGCCCAGGATAGAGTGCAGTGGTGTGATCTTGGCTCACTGCAACCTCTGCCTCCCGGTTCAAGCGATTCTTCCACCTCAGCCTCCCGAGTAGCTGGGATTACAGGCACACGCCATCATGCCTGGCTAATTTTTTGTATTTTTAGTAGAGACGGGGTTTCATCATGTGGGCCAGGCTAGTCTCAAACTCCTGACCTTAGATGATCCGCCTGCCTCGGCCTTCCAAAGTGCAGGGATTACAGGCATGAGTCACCACGCCCGGCCGAGCCACAGACATCTTCTAAGAGTACATTTTATTTTGGATTTTTAGGAGCTTAGTCTCTTCTTCTTTTTTTTTTCTTTTTATTTAATACTATGACAATTTTAAAGCAACTTCCTCAAATACTTTGATTATATAAATGCAAAAAAAACAGGACATGATATTTTTGGACCAGGTTTTTTAATTTTTAAAGAGAAAATGATATTCATATCTTTATACAATTAATCAGTAAGTGAGTGAACTAGATATCAACAAAGGTCCAGCTAATGCTTCAGAATGGGTACTGAGACACTTTGATATATTAATAACATAATATAATACATGGCTTATTATTAAAGTTTTATATCAGAAATAAAACAAACACAATAAATAAATTCTCCCTGGGATGGAATCTGTAAATTAATCTGTTCAGTAAGCCTATTGCTTCAAAGAAGTAAAGTGTAATTTTTTAATTGTTTTAAACAATGGTGTCTGTATCTTTTCCTTTCAAAAATGTTAATTGACATAAACTAATTATAGTTTTTCTGTATTTTCAAAAAAAAAAAAAAAAGAAAAAGAGAGTCAAATTAAATCAAGATAGGCAAGATGATAAAAAACAAAGATAGAGATAAAATTTTGAAAGTAGCCAGATTAAAAGAGCACATTTCTGAAGAACAAGAAATTGAATAACTAATAACTTCTAATCATAAACAGTAATGCTATTGACCAATATTTTTAAAAAGTGAAAAGAAAAATAATTACTGATAGAGAATCCTATATCCACTAAAAACACCTTTCAATAATAAAAGTAGAATGAAAATATATATCCTGATATATATATAATCATATTATAAAACATAGGAAAATCCAAATATACATCCAGAACATGCTGTAATATTGTCACATTTTATATAGGTAGCAGGAATTACATTGCTATGAACACTAAATATCTGAATAAAATAATTAACAAACTGTTCTTTATAATTGCACATTAAACATTTACAAAAATTGAGATTGAGAACCATGATGAATACAAGTTGCAAAGGTTGATCATAATTCAATGTTTCCCAGCCACGCTGAATTAAGCTGTACATTAATAACACAGATTTAACTAAAAAGCATCATTACATAGACATTATAATATATTTATAAATAATCTATATGTCTCAAAAGAATGCAAAAGAGAAAGAAAATATTTCAAATGGAATAACAACATGCCACATTTTGTGTTTCACTTTACTATGCTTCACAGATACTCCATTTTTTACAAATTGAAACTTTGTGGCAATCCTGCATCAAGCAGGTCTATCGGTGACATTTTTTTTTTTTTTTCAAAAGCATGTGAAGGTAGCTACACTAAAGAGCAGATTTTCGGCCGGGCACGGTGGCTCATGCCTGTAATCCCAGCACTTTGGGAGGCTGAAGCGGGCAGATCACGAGGTCAGGAGATCGAGACCATCCTGGCTAACACGGTGAAACCCCGTCTCTACTAAAAATACAAAAAATTAGCCGGGCGTGGTGGCGGGTGCCTGTAGTGCCAGCTACTGGGGAGGCTGAGGCAGGAGAATGGGTGAACCCGGGAGGCGGAGCTTGCAGTGAGCTGAGATCCTGCCACTGCACTCCAGAAAAAAAAAAAAAAAAAGGCAGATTTTCAGTGCAGACACAACAGCCTTCTACTGGGAGAAGATGCCATCTAGAAATTTCATAGCTTGAGAGAAGAAATGAATGCCTGGCTTCAAAGGACAGGCGAATTCTCTTGTTAGGGGCTAATGCAGCTGGTGACTTTAAGTTGAAGCCAGATCTCATTTATCATTCTGAAAATTCTAGGACCCTTAACGAGTATGCTAGATCTCCTCTGCCTGTGATTTATAAATGGAACAACAAAGTCTGAATGAGAGTACATCTGTACAGCAATGCTTACTGAATATTTCAAGCCCTCTGTTGAGAGCTACTGCTCAGAAAAACATTTCTTTCGCTATATTACTTCTC
Organism: Macaca thibetana thibetana; assembly: GCF_024542745.1. Classification (NCBI taxonomy): domain Eukaryota; kingdom Metazoa; phylum Chordata; class Mammalia; order Primates; family Cercopithecidae; genus Macaca; species Macaca thibetana. Next base: position 163,873,250 of record NC_065583.1, on the reverse strand, counting down.
ATTGAAAACGTATCTAGTCATCCAAGAGTTCTGATGGAGATGTACGAAGAGAATAATGTATTTTCATGTCTGCTAACACAACATCCATTCCGCAGACCATGGATCAAGGTGCCATTTCAACTTTCAAATCTCATTATTTAAGATATACATTTTGTAAGGCTATAGGTGCTATGTATAGTGATTCTTCTGATGGATCTGTGCAAAGCAAATTGAAAATCTTCTGTAAAAGATTCACCATTCTAGATGTCACTAAGAGCATTCATGATTCATGGGAGGTTAAATTTCAACATTAACAGGAGTTTGCGAAAAGTTCACTCCAACCCTCATGAATGATTTTGAGGGATTTAAGACTTTAGTAGAGAAAATAACTTCAGATGTGGTGAAAATAGCAAGAGAACTAGAATTAAAAGGGAAGCCTAACGATGTAACTGAATTGCTTCAGTCTCATGATAAAAATTGTATGGATGACGAGTTGTTTCTCATGGATGAGAAAAGAGATTTTCTGAGGTAAAGTCCACTCCTGCTGAAGATGCTTTGTATGTTTTTGAAATGACAACAAATGAATTGGAATATTACATAACCTTATTTGATAAACCAGCAGGATTTGAGAGTAACGACTCCAACTTTAAATGAGGTTCCACTGTGAGTAAAATGCTATCAAACAACAATATATGCTACAGAGAAACCTTTCATGAAAAGAGTCAGTCAATGTGGCAAGTTTTATTGTCATCTTATTTTAAGAAATAGACACAACAGGCCGGGTACCATGGCTCATGCCTGTAATCACAGAATTTTGGGAGGCCGAGGCAGGAGGATCACCTGAGATCAGGGGTTTGAGACCAGCCTGGCCAACATGGTGAAACTCCCTATCTACTAAAAATTCAAAAAATTAGCCGGGCATGGTGGTGTGCACCTATAGTCCCAGCTACTCCAGAGCCTGAGGCACAAGAATCCCTTGAACCCAGGAGGTGACAGTTGCAGTGAGCCAAGATTGCAACACTGCACTCCAGCGTGGGTGACAGAGTGAAACTCCATCCCCCAAAAAAAAAGAAAAAGAAAAAGAAAAAACAAATCAACACAGCTACCCCAACCTTCAGCAATCACCGCCCTGGTAAGTCAGCAGCCATCAACATTAGACAAGATCCTCTACCAGCAAAAAGATTATGACTTTTGAAGGCTCAGATCATTAGCATTTTTAGCGACAATGTATTTTTTAATTAAGGTACATACAGGTTTTTAAACATAATGCTATTGTATACTAAGTAGACTACAGTATAGTCTAAACTTACCTTTCATATGAATGGAGAAATAAAAAAAATTTGTGTGACCGGCTTTATTTCAATATTTGCTTTGTCATGGTAGTCTGGAACTAAACCTGCAATATTTCCAAGGTTTGCCTATAAAAGTGAAAATACAACCATATATTAAAATGTGTAGGGTATATTAAAATCTGTTAAGTTATGCTTGTAGAGAAATTCATAGCCGTAATACATAGAATCTTATATATATATATAAAACAAATTTATTTTGGACAAATAGGTAAGAAAAAAATAAAAGTACAAAGCCAATTATCTAATCTTCCATTTAAAAACATTGGAATAATAAAAGCAAATTCAAACTATGGTGCTAGAAAAAGTCATTACTATAAGAGTAATATTAGTAATAAAAATACCAATTTTTGGCTTATTTATTTATCATCATTTCCTTACCATTTTCCTCTTCCCCTACCCATGCTCATCTTCCCTTTCTCTTCATCTTACCTGCCAGATGTTCAAGGAGGCAGAGCAGTGAGTAGGTGAGGGTGCCATGTATAGGCATTAGCATGCCTGGGGGTGCCTAGGACACAGAGTGGGGGCGGGAGGCAGCACAGTTATCTCAGATAAAGGAGGTATCTGAGTAATTGAAGGCTCCATTGGAGTGAGCAAACAAGTTATGTGATTTAAGATGATTATCTATCAATCAAGCAATCCCCTCTCTTTCTCTATCCACCTATCTACTTATCTATCACCTATCTATCACCAAAGTCCTTTCAGAGAAAGGGTTTACACATGAAAAGTCCAAAGGCTGGAAAATACTCTCAGGTGTTCTGTTAGAACTGCAGTAGGTGTTATCGTTACAAATGCGTCAGTAATAACTGTTAGGTATTTAAATAATTGTATATAAATAAAGATGCAGAAATAATTATGCATATAAATACATACATAGTTATAGATCTTCATCTCTGTGTGTTTTCTTTTCTTTTCTTTTCTTTTTTTTTTTTTTGTTTTGAGAGGGAGTCTGGCTGTCTCCCAGGCTGGAGTACAATGGTGCGATCTCAGCTCACTGCAAGCTCCGCCTCCCGGGTTCACGCCATTCTCCTGCCTCAGCCTCCCGAGTAGCTGGGACTACAGGCGCCCGCCACCACGCCCAGCTAATTTTTTTTTGTATGTTTAGTAGAGATGGGGTTTCACCGTGTTAGCCAGGATGGTCTCGATCTCCTGACCTCGTGATCCGCCCGCCTCAGCCTCCCAAAGTGCTGGGATTACAGGCGTGAGCCTCCGCGCCTGGCCTGTGTGTTTTCATTTCCATATGATTATGCATACCTCCATACCCCAGGTCTGTCCACCGGGAAAGCCAGGCAAAATGACACCTTTAAGTAACAGGTGCACAGAGGGTCCGTAGCTTGCTCTCCAGATTCCAAATTCCTTGGGTCCAAGTTATTTGGGGCAAAGGACCCAAGGCTTCTTGAAGAAATAGGTGAATCCGAGACAGAGGCACGTGAATCCAAGATGTCACGTACATAAGTGTAAACCATGATGCTGGAAAGAAAGCAAATGCTCTAAAAATGATGTAAATAGGTTTTTGAAAACGATACAAACAAACAAAAACTCAGAAAATAGTTTGCCCAAATCTAGTACAAACTGAGCATAAACAAAATGAATGAATACAATTAACCAAAAGGGAGAGGCCAGGCATGGTGGCTCACTCCTGTAATCTCAGCACTTTGGGAGACTGAGGAGGGCGGATCACAAGGTCAGGAGTTCGAGACCAGCCTGGCCAACATGGTGAAACTGCGTCTCCACTAAAAATACAAAAATTAGTTGGGTGCAGTGGCGGGCGCCTGTAATCCCAGCTACTCAGGAGGCTGAGGCAGGATAATTACTTGAACCCTGGAGGCGGAGGTTGCAGTGAGCCGAGATGGTGCCATTGCACTCCAACCTGGTCAAAAGAGCGAAACTCCATTTCAAAAAACAAAAAACAAAAAACAACAAAAAAAGGAGAAATTGCAGAAAAATCTTAATGAAATTCAACATTGATTCATTAAGAAATCTTTTCACAAATTAGTAATTTAAGGAATTCCTTTAATCTGACAGAATATTAAAAATCTGAAGTTTATGTCAATCTCAGCTACAAATAAAATTGATATTTCATTATATTTTATTATAATCAGAGATTCTCAGTGTACCATGGTAGTATGAAAAAATGACTAATACAGTAAAATCAAATTATTTTTATTACATATAACATGAGAATAAACAAGGCAGTACAGAAAGGTGACATAACTGTTCTTGATACATATATCTGGGAAAGGACTCTCATCCTGAACATGCAAGAGGACCTGCAACTAAATAAAAAACAGATAACCTGATGAAAAATTTGCAGAATTCATTAACGGAGACATTACAAAGGAGCTACACAAAGGACCGACAACATAAGAAAAGTTTCATAAAGCTATCGATTGGCAGAGAAATGCAATTTAAAACCAAATATGGTACCATGTGGCTAACATCTTTTAATTGAATATTTGTGAGGATGTGGAGTAACAAGAAGTCTTCAATACATATTCAGCTGTCAGAATGCAGATTGACAAAATCGATTGTTGCAGTATTTCCTAAAGTCATACATATGCGTTCATTACCACACAGGAATTCCACTCCATTCTGAATTACAGGTTCTTATATTTCCACCAAAGATAGGTTTTTTTTGTTGTTGTTGTTTTGTTTTGGTTTGGTTTGGTTTTTTTTTTTTTTTTTTTTTTTTTTTGAGACGGAGTCTCACTCTGTCGCTTAGGCTGGAGTGCAGTGGCACCATCTCAGGTCACTGCAGCCTCTGCCTCTGGGGTTCAAGCAATTCTCCTGCCTCAGCCTCCCAAGTAGCTGGGACTACAGGCAAATGCCGCCACGTCCAGCTAATTTTTTTTGTATTTTAGTAGAGACAGGATTTCACCATGTTGCTCAGGCTGGTCTTGGATTCCTGAGCTAAGGCAATCTGCCCACCTTGGCTTCCCAGTGCTAGGATTACAGGTATGAGCCATCACAACCGGCCCAGGGATAGTTTTAACACATACTTATATAATGATATTTACAAGTCCATATATATTTTTATGTGTATGCATACGTGTGTATGGGTGTGTGTGTATGGGTGTGTGTGTATGGGTGTGTGTGCATTTGTATGGGTGTGTGTGTACACGTGTGTTTATGGGTGTGTGTGTACACATGTAACACAATTTAAAATCAGTCCCCTATTATTTCTGATCTTTTGCTGTTAAATACAATGCTCCAATCAATGGTCAATTATTAAAATACTATACCTGTCCTTAAATGAAAAAGTTGGATAGAGAGATGCTTCTCAACTTACAATGGAACTACATCTGGGTAAACCCATTGTAAATTAAAATTACTAAGTCAAAAATGCATTTAATACACCTAATCTACTAAACATTACAGCCTAGTTTAGCCTATGTTAAATGTGCTCAGAACACTTACATGAGCCTATGGTGTGTACAAAATCATCTGGCAACAATCCACCGTAGAGTAGCTGTTGTTTACCCTCATGATCACATGGCTGACCGGAAGCTGAGGCCTACTGAATGCATATGACTTTCACATCATTGCAAAGCTGAAAAACTATAATTGAGAACTGACTGTGCGTGTATACATATATGTATATATAATTTTTAGATTTTGAAAAAATACATTTAAATTTTAGTCTTCTGAAGAATGAATAGGATCTGCTTGGATTTTACTGTATTACCAGTTTTTTAAAGGAGGTTTTTTTTTTTTATTTTTTATTTTTATTAGTGTGAGTGTAGAAAAATATTATACCATGATCTCACAGCAAACAATAATTTTCCTGAAGGGTGAAGATGGTGCTAGGTCAAAAAATAGACAAAGTAGGAAATAAATTATGGTTTAGGTATACTGTATTATACAGTGAAATAAAACCATATCACCTGGCTTTTAATCATACTATCCCCAGTTTACTTGTGTGAGTTTCTATTTACTCTTGGCCTCATTCCCCTTTTCTCTAAAATTAAAGGATGGACTCATGAACTGTGAAATGTTCCAATAATAGTTCTTCCAGAACTGTTTCTATTATCTACCTATCATCCCAACATGTAGACAACGTTGAAGAAAATCTGCTTTGATAGAAGCCAGTATGGGCCACCCACAAAACTTGAAGTGTTTGCTCCCATTCCATCCCAGTGTCTGCAGACCCAGTTTTTCTAGATGGTCTCTGGTAAACAGCCGGAGTTTCCAAGGATACAGTTTGAAAAGCCCTGTTCTAGAAAATACATCACAAATGTTTTTAGATCTAAGGGGCTATGTTATTCTTCCCATAGCAAAATAATTTTTAAGATATTTTCTAATAGTTTGTCCTTCCACTTCTCAATATATTTATTTGTGACCACCACAGCTAAAGACTGAGTACATAAATGCTTGTTTTGAAGCTTATACCCAACTTAGTTTGCTACATCTGACTTTGAGTGGTTTGAGAGTTCAAGAAAGCCTTGGGTTCAATTGCAATGACAGTTTACTATCAAATATTCAAATGATGGTGTTTGCACTAAAATTTTGTAGTTTCAGCTACAATCCCATGCAGTAGTTAGTTTTGCACATTTAACTGAATACCCTATATGAGTCATTTAGATGCAACTTCTTGGAAATACAGCCTTGATTTTGAGTAAGAGAAGACTAAAATATATGTAAAGCACCGTGGTAATGCATGGCAGAGAGAAATTAAGTGGAGACAGCTGTGTGATTGCACAGCAATGTGTTGATTTTCGGGAAAATAAATTAAAATACAGGAGAGCATAGCATATTAAACTTTCTACCTATCACCATATTTGATTATTATACATTGTTTTCATGTATCAAAATATCACATGTACCTCGTAAATACACAGAACTATTATATACCGATAAAAATAATTGAACAAACAAACAAAAAAGATATAATGTACTATAAATACTTGTCATTTTATTAAAAAAACTTTGCTGGTATCCCTGGGATGCTATTTGAAGTGCTCTTCACTTGGCTATAATGCGAAGAAAGCACATTGATTTATATTCTTCCTGGCTATGCTGTATGGATAATAATTTAGATAGTTATTACATTCTTATATTCATACGGTTTTATGATTTATAATTAGTGCATTTATTCTACCCTCTTACTTCATGGAAAGCAATTAGACTCATTAGATCAAATAAAGTTATCTTTGTGAAGCTAAGGGAAGACTAACTGTTCCCTGCAGATCAAAACTGTATTTGTAAGTTTTAATCCAAATTGCATGTGATTATGGTACACACTTTATAATTTTAAATTCATTTTAAATTATATGGGAAACATAGGCATATGGTAAAAATTCAAATGTTAGTAGAGAAAAATATATAGAGAGAATAGAGAAAAAATGTCCTATTCCCCTAAATCTTTTTTTGCATTATTCATAGTTGCTGAAATTCTGTTAGAACATTTACCCTTACCATATAAAATCTTGAGTCACATCGAATAGATTATAACTCAGATGAAATAGAAGTAGTATTTTATTATAGTATTCTGTTACTGATAGTATTCTGTTAGTATAACTAATGATTATACTAACCTAGAAGCAACAATAAAATTGAATGGATCCTATACTAATTTCCAGATGATTATATCAAGTAAAATTTATAAATAAGACAAGGAGTATTTAAATTTCACAAAATAACAAATGTAAGGTATCAAGGACACTGTTCCAAATATTCAGGAATTAAAATTAATATTTTTAAATGAAATTACTTGATTAACTTTATTTTGAATGAACAAGAGAAAACTTTTTTTTGTACTGGTGAAATTCCTTTTCCGTATCCCAGGCCAAATCCTGTATTTCCTTTTTTCCTGAGAAGAACCACTGTTTTGAATTCACAATGTGCCATCTGAGCTTTTATATATCTTTACAAGTGTAGCAAGATTTTAAAGAAAACTACTATTCTGAGCAGTTTTCTGGTTAAGCCTTAATACATTGGCAATATTGGGTTAAAATAAAATATTAAAATTAATTTTATATTTTTATTGCTTGAATGTGTGCATGCACACATGTATGTATATAATATATACGCACATATGTACATACAATATGTATAGCATATGTTACACATTATGTTGATCAGTGTGCAGAGATTATATGTCTTTACACATACATATAATCACTTAGAAAAGTGCATGGCACAGGGACATATACAGAGCTCAATTTATTTTAGCTAGTATTATTTTGTCACATACGTTTAAATAGTATAGCTTTTAAATAAACATGGCAGATGTTGACTGAAACTTGATTTATTTTCTCCCTCTCGCTATTTCTCTCTCTCTCTCTTTCTGTTTGTCTCTCTCTTTCTTTGTCAATCATGCCATTATGTCTTTCCCATTCATGGAACTTTCACTTTTTTATAAAGTTTAGAATCAGTTTACCTTGCTCCATGAAAAGCATCTTTTGTTTAAATGTGATTGCATCGCATCTATAGACTATTTTGTTCAATATCTGTGTGTATGGTGGAACTGTTTTTAAGTGTTACGTAATGGCATTTAGCTATTTTTCTATAAATAGCTTACAAATCTTCACGGAAAAATATTATAAAATACCTTCCATACATGTTTTATAATATTTGCCATTCCTATTAATATATGAAACTTGAACCCTCAAATGGTGAATTGTATACATGTAACATAAACTGTTAGGATAATTACTCCATAAAATTTTTTTTTCCCAGAGAAGACCTCTCTTTGCATGGTGATCTGTCTCACCATCACAGAACTGATGGTGATCTGTCTCACCATCACAGAACTGATGGTGATCTGTCTCACCATCACAGAACTGATGGTGATCTGTCTCACTATCACAGAACTGATGGTGATCTGTCTCATCATCACAGAACTGATGGTGATCTGTCTCATCATCACAGAACTGACACTGTCTTTACAGATTCTTTCCACACTAAAATAAAATGATACCCTTCCTAGTTTTCTGTTATTTCAGAAAATGAGGAAATGAATCCTATATGAAAATGGCCTTCACATTTTGCTCAATTCTTCCTCTCCAGAGGTGACACTTGATGGTTCACCTTTTGACTTGACTCACAACAGTCTGCATTATAGCACTGACACCTACACATTTACAATGGCCTTTCTTACATGTTTTGAAAATAAGAGCAGAATGATGATTGCAAAAAATATGTAGGAAAGTATAAGTTCCAGGTTGTTGCATGCCAAACACGTTAATGCATCTTTAAAGTATCAAATATCCAATTATTTCTACAAGTTAAGATTTGTTTTAGTGTCTTGGCTTCAGGCATGCCCTAAGCAGATGCGTGGGTTTGCTATTAGTGGATTCATCACTGGCAACAGCTAGGTATGTGTGACATTATGTGGCTAATATGAGGCTGATAGATCCCCTGTCAAGGAGATGTTCACAAAGGATTGGTCTTGAACTGGATGGCTCTTCAGACGTTAAGATTATGAATGTTTTGTTACATTCTGAAGAGTCTAATGAGAGTCATTGAATGCAGTTGCATTCATTCAGAGTAGTTAAGCAGATGAATATCATCTAATTATTTTATATCTTTTTGATCACATGGCTCGCTGGGGTTGAAAAAGAGAAAGACACGGCTTGAGGATTTCTTTGATATGTTTTATTAGTATATTTCTGCAAGCAATTTTAATATATTTGTATTCATGTATGTATTATATGCACATTAGTGCATAAAATATTATGTATGGCCCACACAGTATTGATTGACCACTGACATTTTGGCTATTTCAGAAGAATTACTACTGAAACTGTGATTCCAAGTCAGTGTAATTATTAAAGTAGAAAAGATTTTTTCTTGACCTTGTTTTTCTTCAGTTACTAACAAACTAGGTATGACTTGCCCTTGGCAAGATTTGCTCTGGTCTGATTGGACGTAGTCTCTATACATGATTTTTAATTTTTAAATTTCTTTTATGAAGGACATGACAGGGATTCTGAAAGATTAATGTTGTCTAATTAAAGTCTGAATGTCCCCAGGAAAATATGCCAAGCGAAACATACGCATGGCAAGTTTCCTGAAATCACTGGGTTTTAAAAAATGCATATTTTAGTTATAATCCAAACACAGATATGATACAGTGAAAACTTTAATTAGTATTAATGTAAACACCAGACAGCAAAAAAAAAAAAAAAAAAAATCTCACGTAAGACTGTTCTCTGCAACCTATGTACACTTCAGAGTAAGTAAGGATATCTGCACAGCTTCCTCACGGAGAATCAGTGAACACGCTTCTCTGGAAACATCTGAGGAACACTTTTCTAAAATGCCAAAATACGTACAGTAAAAGTATTATTTTTACTCTTTAAGATGTTATTTACAAAGGGTAAAATTCATAAATCTTAAGGGCACAATTTAATAAATGTTTACACCCAAGTAATCACCCAAAACAAGCTGTAGAATATAAATGTGTACTTTGTCTCATTATCGCAACAAAATGTTTAGGGATACATCCATGCTGTTGCATATTTTATTTTATATCTATACTAAATAATCAGGAGCATTTTTACTGCTTACACAATATCCCATTGTATGAAGATGCCACATTTCTTTTCCATTGTCCTTTTCCTAGATATGAGGTTGTTTGTAACTTTTAGTTGCATGAATAAACCTATTGTGGACATTTTTGTGAACACGTTCGCTAATTTTTCTTAAGAATATACCTAAAAGTGGGATTTCAGTGTCATAAGGTAAATTTAAATGCAGCACTTAATTCAAAAGATTAAAAATGGTTTTCTGAAATGTTTTAAAATTTTTACACTTACACAAGCTATTTGTGAGATTAATATTTTCCCCAATTTCTCTGCGAGTGTTGTTTGCCATTCTATTTCCTAATAAAATCCTTGCAATTAACATAAGATTAAAGGTACTCATTTTAATAAATAGTTTTATTAAATTAGACAAAACTAGACAATTGTGTAACAAATACAATCAGGAGAATACTTTCATTACCAAAAACTATTCCTGTGCTCCCATATGATCCAGAAATTCCACTTCTGAATATAACTAATATATATAATATAATATAATGAAATGATTCTACCCATGTTCATAGCAGCATTATACACAATAGCCAAAAGGTAGAATCAATCCAAGTGCCCATCTATGGATTAATGGATTTTTTTAAAACACAGTGCATGTATTCAAAGGAATAGTATTCAGCTTTAAGAAAGAACGAAAATCGGATTCATGCTGCAGCATATGGATCGACTTTAAGGGCATTATACTTAAAAAAAGAAGCCAGTAACAAAAGGGTAAATATTGTATGAGTCCACTATGTGATGTACCTAGAATAGTTAAATTTATAGAGACAGACAGTAGCATAGTGGTTTCCTGGGACATGGGGAGTGAGAAATGGGGAATTGTTGTTTAGTGAGGGCAGAGTTTCATTTTTGCAGATGAAAAGAGTTCTGGAGACAGATGGTGGCAATGGTTGTGTAACAACGTGAATGTACTTAATGCCACTTAACTGTACATGAAGAATGGCTAAAGTGGCAAATGTTGTTATATGCATTTCATCACAAGGTTAAAAAGATAAATGTTAAAAAAAAAAGATACCTGCGTTTCCTTGGAGGCAATAAAATCTGTTTTAGTGGCCGGGCACGGTGGCTCAAGCCTGTTATCCCAGCACTTTGGGAGGCCGAGGCGGGTGGCTCACGAGGTCAGGAGATTGAGACTATCCTGGCTAACACGGTGAAACCCCGTCTCTACTAAAAATACAAAAAAAATTAGCTGGGCGCAGTGGCGGGCGCCTGTAGTCCCAACTACTCGGGAGGCTGAGGCAGGAGAATGGCGTGAACCCAGAAGGCGGAGGTTGCAGTGAGCCGAGATCGCGCCACTGCACTCCAGCCTGGGCGACAGAGCGAGACTCCTTCTGAATAAATAAATAAATAAATAAATAAATAAATAAATAAATAAAATCTGTATTTGGACAGACCACAACTAGATGGCTTAACACAAGATAAATTTATTCTTTCACCGTTTTGAAAAGTGAAAAACTGCAATCAAAGTATTGGCAGGGCCATACTCTCTCCAAAGCCTCTAGGGGAAGATTCTGTCTAACCTTTCCCAGTTTCTGGTGGCCCCAGGCAGTTGACTTGTGGCAGCATCACCCTAACCTATGCTTTTGTCTTTATAAGGCCATCTTTCCTCCGTGTCTGCATATCTCCGTGTCCTAACATGGCCGTCTCCTACCTACGTCTCTGTTTTCTTTTTTTTTTTTTTTTTTTTTTTTTTTTTTTTGAGACGGAGTCTCGCTCTGTCGCCCAGGCTGGAGTGCAGTGGCGCGATCTCGGCTCACTGCAAGCTCCGCCTCCCGGGTTCACGCCATTCTCCTGCCTCAGCCTCCCGAGTAGCTGGGACTACAGGCGCCCACAACCGCGCCCGGCTAATTTTTTTTTGTATTTTTAGTAGAGACGGGGTTTCACCGTGGTCTCGATCTCCTGACCTTGTGATCCGCCCGCCTCGGCCTCCCAAAGTGCTGGGATTACAGGCGTGAGCCACCGCGCCCGGCCTTCTGTTTTCTTATAAGAACAACAATCCTATTGGGTAAGGACCCATACTAATTTAGTGTTACCTAATTTTAACTTGATTGCACCTACAAAGATGCTGTTACAAATAAGTTCACCTTCACAGGTACAAAGAGTTAGACCTTAGTTCTGGATTGAATTGTGTTCTCCTCCTGCCTCCAAGATTCATAGATTAAAGCCTCAACTTCAATGTGACTGGATTTGGAGACAGGACCTTTGAGATGGTCATTAAGGTTATATGAGATCATAAGGTTGGTGCTCTGATATAATAGTACTTTTGTCCTTATAAGACTAAGAAGAGACAAGGCTTGCAGCAGTCTGAAAATCAGGAAGAGAGCCCTTATCACAAATCAGCCCTGCTGGCACATTTATCTTAAACTTCCAGCCTTTAAGAACTACAAGAAAATAAAATTCTGTTGCTTAAGCCAGTCAATCTGTGGAATTATTCTGTTATGACAGCCCGAGCAGACTTCAACATGTCATATTTGGACACATCACTCAACCACAATTGTGTTCTGGTCTCCCAAAAATTCATGTTCTTCACACATCCAAAATACATTAACCCTATTCTGACATCCTCAAACATGTTATCTCTTACTGAATCAACTCAGAGTCCCAAATATCATCTATATATAATCAATCCACGACGTCTCAGATCTAATCTTAATTTTCTAAATTAGGTCCATCCTGGAACAAAATTCATCTCCGTATGTGGACCTGTGAAAACTAGAAAGAAAATTATCTGCTTCCAAGATACAATGATGGGACAAGCATAGACATTCCCACTTCAAAAGTTAGAAATCAGAAGAAATAAAGAGGTTACCGGTTCAAGGCAAGTTTGTACTGAGCAGGGCAAATTTCATTACATTTCCCAGTCTGAAAATAGCTTGGTGCTATGATCTCTGGGTCTGCTAGGGTGTTCCCTCCTCCTCTTAACCTCTAGATCTCAGGAAACCTTGCCCCCACACCCCACACCCTGTTCTTATGGCCTCTCTAGGTCCTATGTCTGTGGCTTGTCCCTTGGAATTATTCTTCTTTCATGTCATTTCTGTTTCTTTTTTTCCCAACTTTTATTTTAAGTTCCGGGGTACATGTACAGGATGCGCAGGTTTGTTACACAGATAAACGTGTGCCATGGTGATTTGCTGCACAGATCAACCCATCACCTAGGTATTAAGCCCAGCATCCATTAGCTACTCTTCCTGACCCTCACTCTCCTCCCGCACTCCACCCCATGACAGGCCCCAGTGTTTGTTGTCCCCCATCATCTGTCCATATGTTCTATTCATTCAGCTCCCACTTGTAAGTGAGAACATGTGGTATTTGGTCTTCTGTTCCTGCATTAGTCTGCTGAGTAAAATGGATTCCAGCTCCATGCATGTCCCTGAAAAGGACATGATCTCATTCCCTTTTATGGCTGCATAATATTCTGTGGTGGATATGTACCATATTTTCTTTTGGCTAACGCCGGAAGTATTTCTGCTAATATAAAACTCTCAAAAACTTGTTTGTCTCCCATGAATGTTGACAAGAACCATATCATTGGATACAAGGACTCTCCACATACCAATCCTAGAAAATCCCAACTCAATTCCTGCCTGCTACTGAGATGGCTGATTGAATCTATGAGTTGCATGCTTACTCTTTCCAGAAAAGTATTTTCCAGCCACACCTTTGACCCTGTTTTCAGAGCACACTGTCTGGGTAGGCTAAACTTTCCCAAATAATCAAGTGCTCATTTTTCTTTTCTTAACAATTCATTCTTTAATGTACTTTACTCTGAGCAACTAGGAGAAATGAGGTTGCATCTTTCACTCTTAACTTGAAAATTTATTCAGCTAAATATTCAAGTGACTCACTTCCAAGTTCCACCTTCCATCCAAAAGAAGAACATAATTCACTCAAGATATTTGCCATGTTATGACAAGGATTACCTTTCCTCCAGTGTTCAATGACATGCTCCTTCTCTCTATCCGACGGTTCAGAGAGCACCTTTAATCTTCATATTTCACACAAAATTCTGTTCATTATTATATACGCATTCCCTAAGATGATAGAAGCTTTCTATCCAACTCTCTTACTTCTTTCTGAGCCATTACCAGAATCCCTTTAATGTCTATATTTCTACAAAATAGTCTCCTCAGGGAAATCTAGTGCTTCCCCTGAGTATCAAGCCACTAAGTTCATATGGCCACTATCCATGACTCAAAACCAAAGTAATGCCCACATTTTTAGGTATTTGTTACAGTAGCACCCCCGATATTAGAACTGAAATCTTTATTAGTTTCCTAGGATTGCTTTAATGAAGTATACAGACTGGGTGACTAAGACAGCATACATTTATCTAGTCAGCGTTATGGAGGCTAGAGGTCTGAAATCAAGATGTCAGCTCAGTTCTGCTCCATCTGAGACTCTGGGTAGAATCCTTCTTTGCCTCTTTCTAGCTTCTGTTGGTGGCCATCAATCCTTGGCATTCCTTGACATGCGCTATATGATTTCAATCTCTGCCTCCATATTAACATGTATACCTTCCTTCTGTCTCCATTCTCATGGCAGTTACCTCCCTGTGTCTCTGCTTCTCTCTTGAGAAGGACACCAGTCCTATTGGTCTAGAGTTTATCCTAATTGAGTATTACCTCATCTTAACTTGATTACACCAGTAAGAACCCCATTTCCAAGTAAGGACACAATCACAGATACTGAGGGTTAGGACTTCAGCATGTATTTGGGTGGAAGGACACAATTCAACCCACAACACATCCACAACACCAACCACAGAAAACCATTTATCTGACCCTGTCATTAGGTACTAATTAAGATTTTTCTAAATTTTTGTATGTCTGTTTTTGTACCAGTACCATGCTGTTTTGGTCACTGTAACCTTGTAGTATAGTCTGAAGTTGGGTAGCCTGGTGTCTCCAGATTTGTTCTTTCTGTTTAAGATTACCTTGGCTATTTGAGCTCTTTTTTGATTCCACATGAATTTTAAAATAGCTTTTTTCTAGCTCTGTGAAGAATGTAATTGGTAGTTTGATAGGAATAGCATTGAATTTATAAAAATGCTTTGGGCAGTGTGGCCATTTTAATAATATTGATTCTTCCTATCCAAGAACATGGAATGTTTTTCCATTTGTTTGTGTCATCTCTGATTTCTTTGAGCAGTGTGTATTGTAGTTCTCATTGTAGAGCTCTTTCGCCTGCCTGGTTAGTTATATTCCTGTTTTCTCCTTTTGTGGTAATTGTGAATGGGGTTGCATTCCTAGTTTTGCTGTTGACTTGATGGTTATGGGTGCATAGAAATTCTAGTGATTTTTTACGTTGATTTTGTATCCTGAGACTTTGCTGAAGTTATTTATCGGTTTAAGGAGTTTTGCGGCTGAGACTATGGGGTTTTCTAGATGTAGAATCATGTTGTCTGCAAGCACAGATAGTTGACTTCCTCTCTTCCTACTTAGATGTTTTTATTTCTTTCACTTGCCTAATTCCTCTGGCAAGGACTTCCAACACTATGCTGAATAGGAATGGTGAAAGAGGGTATCCTCGTCTTGTACCAGTTTTCAAACGGAATACTTCCAGCTCGTGCCCATTCAGTATGATGTTGGCTATGGGTTTGTCATAGATGGCTCTTATTATTTTGAGGTATGTTCCTTCAATACCTAGTTTATTGAGAGTATTTAACATGAAGGGATGTTGAATTTTATTGAAAGCCTTTTCTGCTTCTATTGAGATGATCATGGGCTACAATAATCAAAACAGAAGAGTACTGGTACAAAAACAGACATGTAGACAAATAGAACAGAATAGAGAACCCAGGAATAAGGTCACACACCTATAACCATCTGATCTTTGACAAAGCTGATAAAAACAAGCAATGAAGAAAGGACTCCCTATTCAAAAAATGGTGCTAGGATAACTGGCTAGCCATATAGAGAAGATTGAAACTGGACCCCTTCCTTATATCATATATAAAAATCAACTCAAGATGGATCAAAGACATAAATGTCAAACCGAAAACTATAAAAACCATGGAAGACAACTTAGGCAATACCATTGTGGACATGGGAATGGGCAAAGATTTCATGACAAAGATGCCGAAAACAATTGCAATCAAAAGCAAAAGTTGACAAATGAGATCTAATTATTATAAACTAGAGTTTCCACTCAGCGAAAGAACTATCAACAGAGTAAACAGACAGCATACAGAATGGGAGAAAATGTTTGCAAACTATCCACCTGACAAAGGTCTAATATCCAGCATCTATAAGGAGCTTCAACAAATCTACAAGAAAAAACAAACAACCCATTAAAAAGTGGTCAAACAACATAAACAGACACTTTTCAAAAGAAGACATACATGTGACCAACGAGCATATAAAATAAAAGCTTAACTTTGCTGATCATTAGAGAAATGCAAAGCAAAACAACAATGAGATAACATCTCACACCAGTTGGAAAGGCTATTATTAAAAAGTCAAGAAATAACAAGTGCCGGCATGATTGTAGAGGCAATGAAACACTTACGCAGTGTTGGTAGGAGTGAAAATTTATTCAGCCATTGTGGAAAACAGTGTAGGTGGCAATTCCTCAAAGACTTAAAAACAGAGCTACCATTTGATCCAGCAATCCCATTACTGGTTTTACACCCAGAGGAATATAAACCAGCCTATAAAAAAGACACATGCACACGTATGTTCATTGCAGCACTATTCATGATAGC
Source organism: Macaca thibetana thibetana (assembly GCF_024542745.1). Taxonomy (NCBI): domain Eukaryota; kingdom Metazoa; phylum Chordata; class Mammalia; order Primates; family Cercopithecidae; genus Macaca; species Macaca thibetana. The sequence goes on along the minus strand of NC_065583.1, from coordinate 163,856,682 downwards.
AAAGACATGGAATCAACCAAAATTCCCTTCAACGATACACTGAATAAAGAAAATGTGGTACATATACACCATGGAATACTGTGCAGTCATGAAAAAATAACAAGATTGTGTCCTTTGAAGCAACATGGATACAGCTGGTGGCCATTTTCCTTAGCAAACTAACACAGGAACAGAAAACCAAATATCGCAAGTTCTTATTTATTAATGGGAGCCTAATCATGAGAATACATGGACACATAGTGGGGAACAACAGCCACAGGGGCCTACTGGCGAGTAGAGAGTAGAAGGAGAGAGAGAGTCAGAAAAAAATAAATAATGGGTACTTAATACCTGGGTGATGAAATAATCTGTACTACAAACTCCCATGACATGAGTTTACCTATATAACAAACCTGCACAGGTCCCAGAAATTAAAAGTTAAAATAATAAATTTTCATAAAAATAGAAAAATAGAGTATGTACTGTTTGAGTCTGGTTTCTTCTTCTCAGCCTAATAATTTTAGCTATTATCAATATTTTCCAACAAGGCTATACCATTTTACATACCCATCAGCAGTGTTTGAAAATTTCCCTTGTTCAATATCCTTGTCAACATATGATGTCATCAGTCTTTTTAATATTAGCCATTCTTGTGTCTCCGCAGACATGATAAACTTTTAAGGTTTTAATTGGCATGTATCTAATTGGTAATGATATTAAACATATTTTTATGTGCTAATTGGTCGTCTGTATATCTTCTTTTGTGAAGTGTCTAAATGTTATGCCAATTGTTTATTGGGAGGTTTTTTCTTGTTTTTGAGTTGAAAAACAGTTCTTTTTATATTCTGGATAAAGGCATTTATAAGATATATTTATTGTTAGTATATTATCCCAAGCGTAACTTAGAATGTCATTTCCATTTTAGTTATTTCCATTTCCTTAATTGTGAATTTCAAAATCAGCCCATGAAATCTTGTTTGAAACTCATTTGTTATGTATTTTTTTACAGTTGTTTATGAGCCCCACCTAAGAGGACCTACTTCCTATGTATTCTTTAATAAATTGTATAAGTTTAGCTTTGTATTTATGTCTGTAATCTATTCAAATTGATTGTTTTTTAACTTTGTGAGGTCATATTTTTCCTTACCACTAAAATTTTTACTATTTTTAGTAAAACTCATTAAAAAACAATTCTTTCTTTCCTGAGTTATTTTCATCTGTGTTTAAAATAAAGTACTCATACTGTGTTTATTCTATTTAACTAATCTAACACTACCCTGTTTTAATTATTCTAGCTTTATGGTAAACAATCAGCTACTACAAGCATAACAACTTTGTATTTTTCTATTTTGTAGTAACAGTTGTTGCATTTTGTCATAGCTGTTGAAATAATCTGTTGCTTTCCTTTTTTAGTTAGTTGATATAGTAAATTATAACCCTGCTAAAATTAACTGCGTTTTTATAAGAAAATAAAAATTGACTCATTTTATGTAATAAAAATGAAGGACTATAATTCTAAATAGTAATAAAGTGAAGATGACAAAATATTTCATAGTGAATTGAAGTATGCTGAATTGTCTTGTTATTGAAGACAATATGGTGACTTGAGACATTTAGATATTAATATAACTCAAGGTTAAATAAATTTAGTAAAATTTAAAGCAGAATATTCAAAAAGTAAATTTAAAATATACCATCAAATTACATAAGAACAAATGATAAACAAGATAATTTAATAATTTAACAGAAAAATTAAAATTTGATAAAGTTTAAAATTAAAATTTTAAGAGCATTAAGATTTTAAGGACATTTTGTAGTAATTTCAGTTATTTATTTTATGCCTTTTATGTTTATTCAAACCTTGGAGCATTTTATTTCCACTGAAAGTATCAGATTTTTATGAAATTGTCAGAATGAAATTATTGATTTTGGGGGGGGGGGGGGGGGGGGGGGGGGGGGGGGGGGGGGGGGGGGGGGGGGGGGGGGGGGGGGGGGGGGGGGGGGGGGGGGGGGGGGGGGGGGGGGGGGGGGGGGGGGGGGGGGGGGGGGGGGGGGGGGGGGGGGGGGGGGGGGGGGGGGGGGGGGGGGGGGGGGGGGGGGGGGGGGGGGGGGGGGGGGGGGGGGGGGGGGGGGGGGAGGGGGGGGGGGGGGGGGGGGGGGGGGGGGGGGGGGGGGGGGGGGGGGGGGGGGGGGGGGGGGGGGGGGGGGGGGGGGGGGGGGGGGGGGGGGGGGGGGGGGGGGGGGGGGGGGGGGGGGGGGGGGGGGGGGGGGGGGGGGGGGGGGGGGGGGGGGTGGGGGGGGGGGGGGGGGGGGGGGGGGGGGGGGGGGGGGGGGGGGGGGGGGGGGGGGGGGGGGGGGGGGGGGGGGGGGGGGGGGGGGGGGGGGGGGGGGGGGGGGGGGGGGGGGGGGGGGGGGGGGGGGGGGGGGGGGGTAAGAAATAGTGTCACAATATCTGAGCTTATCCTTTTATCTGTTGAAAAGACATTATTATTTTTATGTACACATATATCTAATTCATTGCACAAATCCTTAACTCTTAAATAATACAATTGACGTTGACTTTTTCTATAAGTGTTAGTACTCTTTCTATGTCCTTAGATGACAATGTTTAAAAATATTTCATTAGTATTAATTTTCATATTTTACTAGTTTTGAATTTCACTCATTTCACATAAACATATTTTTATGTAAAGTGCAAAATGCAGATAATTTGCAAATATTCAAATAATATGATAATATATATTATAAAAAACAAGACAGCATAAAATGCATGATTGTTGACCATGTTGACAAAACAAAAGTTGTGCAACTTGGATGTCATGAGAGACCCCAACACAGCTGTTAACTGATTTACTCTACCTCTTTAACAGTTTATCAGTAGCATAAGGAGTTAGAAATCTAAAGAAAATGAATGAACATTAAAACTGAGGGATAGAAAATAGAAAAACAATTTTATCTGAATCTTTGAATAATTATTGAAGAGTAAAAATATGATCTAGACAGTATTTTACGTAACTAACATGACAGTGATTATATCTAAATTCTCACATCACTTTTAGCTAATGTATTATAGAATTTAGAGACTTGAATAAATGTACCTTCTTTTTAGTATCTAAACAATTTTGAAAGATCTTCCCAAAAGATCTTTTTATTTAACAAATATGTTAAAATGTATTTCAAATGCTTTATTGAATCAGTATTTTCTTTTTAAAATTATATTAAAATTAACCTACAATAAACTCTACCAAATGTAAAATGTGATGAGTTTGACATATGCATATGTCCCTATATATGTATATGCCCATATATGTATATATCTATGAAGCCATCACCACAATTGAATTAATAAAATAGAAAGTATCTTGTTGACCCTCTTGTAATCTATCCCTTCCTTACATCCCTACCATTTTCAGACAAACAGGAATTTGTTCTCTATCACTATAGATGATGATAATTTCCAGTTTTTAGCTATTATAAACAAAGCTGTTATCAACATTAGTGTTTAAGTCTGTGAGAACTCAGTTTGATATCTCATAGGTAAACACTTAGGTGATAAACTGGATAAAGGTAAATACTTAGGCTGAACTGTGTGACAAATACATGATTGATTTTTTAAGTAATTGACAAGATGTTTTTCACGATAATTATATAATTTTACATTTTCACCAGCAGTGTTTGAGTGTCCATTTTTAAATCATATTCCGTAATAACTGTTATAATTGGTCTTTTTAAATTTTTAGCCACTCTAATGGTATATAAAAGTACCCAAAGGTGGTTTTCATTTTCATTTTTTCCTAAAGAGTTGTTGATTTGAGCCTCTTTCCATGTGCTTGTTTTCCATGCATACAGTTGTTGAAGTTTCTATTCAAATTCTTTGCACATTTTTTTCTTGAGTTGATTATTTTCTAATTAGTAAATAATAAAACTCTAAAACTCTTTATATATTAAACAATATTTTGGAGGATCCATATTTTACAATTTTTTCTCAGTCTGTAATTTGCTGTTTTTTAAATGATGTCTTCTTATAAAGAGCAAAATTGTTGACATTAATGTGGATGAACTTTAATTTCATTTTTTTATTTAGTAATTAATGACTTTGGGATTCTATTTAAGATATTGTTGACAAATTAAAGGACATTAAGAATTAACTTCTAGAAACTTATTTTTTTAGTTATTACAGTTATTGTGTTCCTTAAATTTATGTCAATGATGTTACTTTTTATGTAAGATTAAGTAAGAATTGAGATTTTTTTTTTCTCCATATCACTATCCAGTTGATCCAGCACTCCTTGTTGATAGTGTTATCCTTTCTCCTTGAAATTGCCTTGGTATCTTTGTCAATATTAGTGATAATGTTTGGGTCTATTGATGGACTTCTTAAAAAATTCTACTGAGATAATACCTACATATTAGACTATTTAATATTGACTAACAGTTCTTTAGATGTGAACTTTGGGGGAACATTTCACCTCTCTCTGGTGTCTTTTTCTTCAGCCTCTAATAGCTTCATCACATGCATGCAATGATTAGTACTCAACTGAACTCTCGAGGGGCCTCTCTCCAGATTTTTAGGTTTCTCTGTCTAGCTCCTTTTGGGCAGCTGTCTCCACAGTACTCAGCGTGTGGAGTTTAGCTACCTTTATCTCCCTAAATATTTAACTCTATTTTAAACACATCAGGATGGCAGGGTTCATTTTATGTTTTTCTGTTGCCCTGTATTGTGGCTTGAAAACTCTCTCTACTCTATAATCTGGGGCAATTAGAGAATTTATCCTGTTTGTCTTCTTTGTGTCAGGACCAACTGTTAGGGTTGCCAGTTCTACAAAATTTGAAAGCTGTTGCTTCATACATTTGATCATTTGTTAATGTGTTTAAGGTGGAAAGTGAAGTTTGGTTTCTGTAACTTCATTCTTGAAAGCCACATGTATTAGTCAAGGTTTTCCAGAGGAACAGAACTAACTGGGTAAATGTGTATATGAAAGGGAGTTTATTCAGGAAAATTGACTCACACAATCACAAGGTGAAGTCCCCCGACAGGTCGTCTGCAGGCTGAGGAGCAAGGAAGCCAGTAGTGACTCAGTCCAGAGTCCCAAAATCTCAAAAGTAAGGAAGCTGACAGTGCAGCCTTCTGTTTGTGGCCAAAGGCCCAAGATCCCCTGACAAATCACTGGTCTAAGTCCAAGAGTCTAAAGGCCAAAGAACCTGGAGTCTGATGTCCAAGGCAGGAAGCATCCAACATGGGAGAAAGATGAAAGCGAGAAACCTCAGCAAGCCAGCTTATCCCACCTTCTTCCCCTGCTTCATTCCAACCTCACAGGTAGCCAATTGGATGTCACCTACCCACAATGATGGCGGATCTTCCTCTCCCAGTCCACTGACTCAAACGTTAATTTCCTCTGGCAACACCCTCACAGACACACCTAGAAACAATACTTTACCAGCTACCTAGGCATCCTTCAATCCCAATAAGTTGACACCTACTCTTAACCATCACATCACATCAAGGATTTTTAAGGATCACATATTTTAAATAAAATTCTGCTCATAGACTCAAATACAAATTTATTTCAGTCAAAATATTGATTCATCTTTTAATACCATTTTAATGGTATTATATTTTTCACATAAAGTAATTGCTTAAAACGTTGAATAAATGAATGCAAGAAATATATATGAATTAATGAAATATGTTGATAATAACAATACCACTGTTTTTAATGAAGAGGAAAAAAGGGATAAAATTATGATAGAAGTAAGAGGCAAGAAAAAATGAGCATGATTCTGAAATAAAGTGAGGAAAATGAGGGAAGATAAATATATAAATTTAGATATAATAGTTCACAGAGCTCTTCAAGAAGATGCCCAAATAGACATCTGCCTCCATCCAGTCACAGGTGCCAACTTGCATTTGAAATGCATTCAAATTTGTATCATTTGTATCATTACAAATCCAACTGACAGCACTGAGAATATAATCCAATATTGTTTGAAAATAGTTTTTAGAAAAAAAAAATGTATTCCTACAAGTAAGAGGAGAACCAAAATTATATACAACTTTATCTGACATTTCCATATTAGAAACAAATCCAGAAAGGTTCTGTCAAAAAGTTTTCTATTTGAATAAGAAAAGATTTTTAAAATTATCTGGATGAAACCAATTAATGATGGCAAATTTTATAAGCCTATTGCTATAATTAAGGAATATGTTTGCTGTGCAAAATGCCAGTCTCTGAGCAGTTGAAGTTGACCTAGATCTTTGTGATGCTCAAAACTGGTGCAATTCTTGTGTGGAGTGCTAAATTCAACATTACTGGTAGGGATATATCAGCTTAGTCATCTGTCACAAATTCACTCATATGTGGCTATTATTAGAACCACTGATTCGCCTAGGTGTGAGTCAAGAGGTAATTTGATACATGATAGGCTGTGATGGGATGTGAGAGAATCAATTTTCATTTTGGAGCAAATGGAATAAATCTGCACCTGCAGGTGACATGGAGGTCACAACCTCATCCTAGGAACGCAGAGTAAGCCACAGATGTTCATAGCTTTACAATTTCTAGATTTGATTACTGTAATTCACTGAGTCTACAAATTGGAACTACTCACTCAGTGACTTCCGCTTGTATGGGATGGAGTGGATCAATAATTTAAAATTGGCTATTGATGGTAACACTTCAAGTATGATTTCATACACATTGTCTCTACTTCAGTGACACTCCACCATCATTTCTAAAGGCCAAGTACAGAAACCTGTAATAATACAGTTGAAATACCCTATGAACCTTTAAATAAAATAGAGCAAGGCAGCAAAGCTTTCCTTGAATCACATACTTTACTGCGTATCAGATAGTGATACACGCATATAGAAGTAGGCGCAAATGTTTAGCTCATTTCATAATTAGAATGACTGTTATTTTGCCCTTATTGCTTCCATGTTAAGATTAGGATTTTAAAACTGAATAATAACAATAATAGTAAGAAAATGCCATTGCAAAGTTGGAGATGATTGACTTTAAAATCAAACTCAAGAATCTTGTCAAGAGTATGGATACATGCAATTTTTATTATTCTGGCTACAGTTTCAGTTCTTTGAAATCACAGGGTTTTAAAAATGTTCCTTTTCCTATTAGAGTTAATATCATATCAATGTAAAATTTTGTTTATCTCCTTTATACCAGTTTATACTACAGAATGCATTATATAATATTTAGCACAATAAGTATATTTTAAGTAAACAGGAAAAAACCTTTATATATGAATTAGAACTGGAAAATATTTGTTCTTCCTCAAAGACAAGTAAAATTTTGGATGGAAGCCACATTCAGATGCTAATGCTTTTCCTGAAAACCATGAGTCAACTATCATTGCTACCATTATAATTAAAACACTTTACTTCTTTTTCTATGAGAGAAAGAATTCGAAAATACTAGAGAAAGTCATTACTGTATATATATCCAAAAGAAAATAAATCATTCTACCGAAAGACATATGCACTCTTATATTCATTGCAGCACTCTTCATAATAGCAAAGAGATGGAATCAACCTAGGTGCTCATCAGTTGTGGATTAAAGTTAATGTATCACATATACATCATGGAATACTGCACAGTCATGAGAAGTGAAATCATGTCCTTTGCAGCAACATGGATGCAACTGGAGGTCATTATCTTAAGTGAATTAACTCAGGAACAGAAAGAGAAATACCTCATGTCCTCACTTACAAGTGGGAGCGCAATACTGAGTAAACATTGATATGAAGATGGTAACAGTAGGCACCGGGGACTGCAAAAAGAAGAATGGAGGAGGGAGGCAAGGGTTGAAGAACAATGGTTGGATACAAAGCTCACTACATGTTGATGGGATCATTCATACTCCAAACCTCAACGTCACTCAATACACCCATGTCACAAACCTGCACATGTACCCTCCTGAACTAAAATAAAAGTTGAAATTATAATAAATAAATAAATAAAGTTTTTCTGTTAGGTTTAAAATAAATAAAATGCATGGAAAAGAATACTGAAGAAAAAAACAGAAGTAGTTCTCATTGTCTTAGATATCTCTCCTCTTGTTCATATTGCTCTATAGATCGTCTTCAAAATAATAGAGATTATTTGAAGATTACTTAGGCAGGCCTATAATGAGAGTTTTTGGGGGATAGGGAGTAAGTCAGAATAGACAAGATATGGGTTGTACAAAGAAGGCTGGAGACAGACATGCTTCCAGGGGTTAGATATTTATTTTCCAAATGGAGGTAGAGAATTTGACCATTAATATTTGAATTCACCCATATCTATGGGTAAGCAAAAAGAAGTGAACCTGTAGGCATTTATTGTCAGGCTGAATAACCTCAGGGTTGTTCTACATGATGGGTCACTCTTGCAGAGGGTGCTAGGCCATGGTCAGGTTTACGGAAAAAAAGAGTCAACTCGGGAGGCTGAGGCAGGAGAATGGCATAAACCCGGGAGGCGGAGCTTGCAGTGAGCTGAGATCTGGCCACTGCCCTCCAGCCTGGGTGACAGAGCGAGACTCCATCCCAAAAAAAAAAAAAAAAAAAGGGTCAACTCCTGGGAGGTGGAGGAGGCATGTGCTAGACAGATTGTTCAGTGCTATAGGGTGTCATGAGCAAAAACAGAAACAAGATTATAATGACTGGATGGATATAGTGGTCATTAATAAAATCTTTCAGCTTGATGGAAAAGCAAATGCACAGCCTAGAAACTAATTCTGGAAATTTTCTGACTTGCAGGTGTGAGGCTATGAATCATCTTCATGCCTTAATTACCACTGGCTCAGTTATCTGGGGGAACCCCTCCTGTAGGATAAATTACTTTATAGCCTAATGTTTAAGTGACTTAGAGAAGACTGGGACAAAAAACTTTTACTATTAATTTTTAATAGGGAATTCTAATGAAATTACACTCCATCATATTATGGGTGTCTAAATTTGCCTTTGAAATCTATCTAGAGATGAAAAGGAGAAAAAAGAAGGAAAGATTAAACAGTGTTATTTATGGCAAATGCTTGACATGCAGGAGATTAATCTAGGACATTTGAATGGCCCTTTTATCTTATCAACAAATACATAAGGTGAGGTCAACAATTCCTTTCTTGCTCTGATAAAACTAAGACTCAGTAAATTTAAGTAACCTGACTACATCACATTTACAAGGATGTCATATTCACTATATGAACCAAGGTTTGTCTGACAAGCTCTGTCTGAGGAGAAAATTCAGGAGCTTTCAGACACATTAACACTTCTGATGTGCCGTTTCTCAATGTATGTTTTTTTCCAACACTACTGATCCATGCTAGATTGACTTTTAAAAATGCATGTGAGTTGGATTTATCACAAGAAAACGCATTCCAATTTTCTGCAAAACATGAGCGATAGAATTAAGTAGTGACAAAAAAACTTTTTGAGAGCTAAGAGGACTGAACAGTGTTAATAAATAAATGGCTTTTTCTTTTTTGTGTGGCTAGAGAAACAACTTTCAGGTGCAACATTGAATTATATCCTCCAAACTGCAGAAAGATAATGTATGTTGTATATCGACTAATTTTTAATAGCCAAAATAGATTTAATATGTGTCAGTATCATAAATAGACATATATGTATAAATCGTTACTATTTATTTTTAATATTATTTACTGAGATTTGATTAGAAAAGCATATGATGGCTAATTTGGACATTTAGAAGTTTTATAAATAAATTATAAAAATAGCATAATGTTGCTACCTAAACCAGTAGTCAGCAGGCTATAGTCTGCTAAGCAGACCCAGCTGTAGCCTGTTTGTATAAATAAATTTTGTTGGAACACAGACACGCCGATTTGTTCATGTTCTGCGTATACCTATTTTCATGCTACTGTGGTAGAATTGGGTACAGACTACACCAGCTGGCCTGCAAATATTGGTTGGCTTGCCCTTTACAGAAAGTGTGCCTATTCCTGACCCACAGGATAATACTTTTTACAATTGACTCTATTATTTTGCTATTTCTCTGTGCATTGTGTATGTTTCCAGTTAACAAGCAAATAATTATTGAAGATAGCTATAAAATGAGAAAATCTATAATCTTTGTCCAACGTCCTAGTTATTTTTTAACATATTTGTGAGAAGATGTAGATAATAGGAGAATTTTCTGTTTAACCTGTAGTTCCATTCGTTTATCTAATACATATTGTTTGCATAAATGGTACCAAGGTCTGTGCTAGGTGCTGGGACAACTGTAACTCAGTTTTGGAAGTTTTTAATTTGACATACTTATTAGACATCCAAGTGGAGTTATTCAGTGTGCAATTAGGTAGACGAGTTTTGAATTTAAATCAGAGGTTCTGGAAGAAGGATATTTTTATTATATTACCCCCTATTCCCTCCATTGGTGAGAGAGAGATTCCCACTCTATGGTTACATGGATGGTCAAGGAGCAACAGTCAACATGGGGAAGATGAGATAGACATCAGTGTATTAGTCACCTAAATTCAGCTTGGGAGAGGAGACCCAAGTAGAAAGGAGATCTACTTTGGGTCAATTAGAGGGAAGCCCAGGAATTATTCCCATAAAATTAATGATAACTTATGTCATCTTTATCTTCCTGGATATGAATAAGAAATATATAATCACTCCACTTTTAACAGTCAAGTAGTTAACAAATCTACACACAGAGTACCTGTGACCAAGAAGACATATAGGGAAACCAAGAAGACACATAGGGAAACAAAGTTGAAACTGACATGTTGAGAATCTCAATGTATTCCTAAAGTTTTGCTTGAGACACAGCATTTCAATGAAGACAGTGATAGAGTTCCTTTATTGGTTAAGCCCATTTTTAATTATGTTTTGTGTTACTCACAGATTTAAGAGTTATTGAGAAACTGCGCTCTTCTACTTCCAAAGTTTAACTTCTTCACAGAAGGCAGTTTCAGAATTGAGAAAAGCAAATACTTGTTGCATATTTTGAGGAACAATAAGTACTGAGGTTGCAAACAGGTTCTATGGATATTTGTCAACAGAAGATAGGTGATCACAAATGCGCAGAAAGGTAGAAAAAATGACAGAACGTCTGACCACCCTATTAAAACCTATTTCTCCTTATAGCTCCTTGCAGTAATATTTATTATTTAAAGTTCTTTTCTTCACCTTAACAAGTCTTAGTTTCTGCTTTGAAATAATCTCTTAAATATTCATATGGATTGCACATGGTTTTCAGCTGCCAATAATTATTATTTACTATACATTGTATAGACCTAAATTTATGCAAATTATTCAATTTTTAAAAATCATAGATTCTGTCCTTTTTGTGACAGAAAAGTAATTTCTTACAAATGATAAAATTTTTTTTATGTATTTGCTACAGGTAAGTTTTTTTTAAAGATATTTCTGCTTTAAAACCTGTAAATTATTTAGAATTTGCTTTTATAAATAATGTGAGGTTGAGATATGGCATATTTTTTCTTCTAAGTTCGTAACCTAGAGTTCTAACTTCTTTTTCCGGATGATTTGAAAATGGTGCATTTTTAATATGGTAAAAACCTCTATATGCATGTGTATTTCTTCTATATTTTATATTATTATATTTATCTATTCATTGTCACTTATGAGAAAAAATGTCACCTTTAACTACTACAGTTTTTTAGCACATATAGGATACAATATAATTAAGCAAATTTAAAAATATTTTGTACATTCTCACTTTCTTATTTTTTCTCATGAAATTTAAAATTGATTTGCCAATTTTCTTTCAATTTCATTAAGTGTACACATAATTTTGGCCTGTCTCCTACGGTTTGTATCACTACTTATCCTATTTTTAAAGTGTAAAACTTTTATGGTTTTCTTAATATGGACTTTCTTAATTTCTTACAAAATTTATTTCTACATAATTTAAAGTTTTATAACTTTTGTGACTGGGATTTGTTTTTCATTACATTTCCTAATTAATAATTTCTGTTACATAGTCAAGCTGCTGATTTTTGCTTATCTATGTAAATAATGCCTTACTAAAATCCAGGTATTCTAATGACTTTCCTAGGGTTTTCAAAGTAGATAAACCTTACACAATACAATGCTTTTGTTCTAATATGTATAACTCCAGTCAAAGCTTAAAAAATGATTTTTAAAAGGCAGCTATGAATGTGACTATTTATATCTAACTATATTTCTCCACATGTCTTAAATATTGATATTCATTTTGACTTTTGTACTTCTAAATATATTCAATAAATATCTTTTTGATTCATTTATCTGAGCTTCTTTTTTCAATTTTATCCTCTACATCACATTTGGCAAAAATAACGTGGTTTTTCTTTTCATTTTAAAAATTTACATGATAAAACATTAAAATGCTTTCTAGTAGTGAAACCTCCTGGGTGTTACTGACATCTACCAATCCCATTCCTGCCTCATCGCTTCTTTTGAGCAGTGATGTTCTCGACTTGTTAATATTTAGTTAACATTTTTTTAATCAAAACGCACTGATAAATTTTACACACTATTTGTCCTTTTCCTTTCCATTTTATCTAGTGGCAACAGAATTCTGTACAATGCCAACTGTAGAACATATTTGCTAATACTAAGGGCTTTGTATTTATACAGTGCAGTATTTGAATCCCAGCTGTGTCATTTTCTAGCTTGATCGTATTAGGTAATGTGTTTTGATCTACATTTTTTCTGTTTCTTCATATCATAAACAGGGAACCCCATTTTTTGGTGATGATTAAATGAGGTAAGAGAAAAGGCAAGGCAACCAGCTATCCCAAAGGCTAGAACCTCAACGTTAGTCAATAAATATCAATCACGAAATAATGGCACAAATACTGTCTCTTGATTTGTCGTTTCTTATGTTTAGATGGTATTTTATAAGTAGATAGGTTGTTAGCAATCAAAATACTCATACGTTTTCTTGGACATTTAGAGGGGTCCTCTTTTCCAAGTGTAGACCAAAGAAGAAAGCTACAATACTTCAGGTACCCATCAGCTTGTTAGAAAGAAATAGTCACAATTGGTATAGTTGCTTTCTCTATTGGAAAGTTTATTTTTCCTGATCTATAGCATCTGTCGATTAGCTTAAGTAGTGCCTCTGTTCATTACTTGTCATGATGTTATTTGCCATATCAAGCAACAAGAGACATTTAACTCTCCCAACCCGATTTGACTAACATGGTTAGCCCTACATTTTATTCTAATTTATTGTATACATTTAAGGTATACAACATGATGTTTTAATGTATGTGTATACACATAGTGAAATGATTACTACAGTCAAAGAAATTAACATTCCTTCATCTCACATAGTTACCATTTTCTGTGTGTGTGATAAAAATACCTAAAATATATTATTTTATTGAATTTCCAGTATATAATCTAATATTGCATAGTATTATAATATTACTATATAACAGGCATATGCCCACTCTGGAACCTAGACATGCTTCCTAGAGATGCTTCAGGGAATATAATAATCCCTAAATCTGAAGCAATCTTTGCATTCTATGAAAACTGATTTTGCTGGCAAATCTTCCGTTGACTTCCTTTATATTCAGAAAGTCATGCATTAGGTTGACCTGCCTTCAATTTTGCAGAGATATAATAACTGTATATGTTTGTGAAGTACATGTGATTTTTAATGCATGCAATGTGTAATGATTAAATTAGGGTAATTAAAGTACCCATCACCTCAAACATTTATCAGTTCTTTGTGTTGGGCACATTTCAAACATTCTATTTTGAAATATGCAATAAATTGTTAACTGTAATCATCCTACTGTCTTATCAAACACAAGAAGATATTCCTTCTATCTAACTATATTTTTGTACCCCTTAACCAGCCTCTTTTCATTACTCCTCAATCCTGGGTTCTGTTAACTCATGATTCTACTCTCTACTTCCATGAAATCAATTCTTTTATTTCCTGCATATGAATAAGAACATGTGATATTTGTCTTTCTGTGCCTGGTTTATTTCACTTAACATAAGGACTTCCAGCTCCATCCATGTCTCTGTAAATGACAGGATTTCATTCTTTTTTGTGACATGGCTTCATTTTATATTCCATTTGCAATACTTATGAAATTTTTTTCTTTAATGACTATCCCCATTTTCTTTTTTAAAATGCTGTTGTAAGTTATTTTCTCTTATATATTACATTTGTGATTTCAACAGGGAACAGATTGGTGGATAATTAATACATTTTCCATCCTCATCTCACTGAGAGTCATCTTTAATTTTGAGACGACAAATACTTCTTCCTATTTTATTATTACAATTACTAGGTCATGATGTGATTCCTCAGAGTCAGTAATAAAGAAAACTAAGTAACACCTGAGATTACAGTGTCTGCTCTACCCAATTTAATTTCTCCTTCATAACAATTTAGGGAGAAGAGTATCATATTTTAGAATAGTTAGAGAACAACTGCTAAAACAAAATCTGCCTGTCAAAGTTATATCCTGATGTTAAATTACCCTGTTTCCTGACTGTTGTCTTCTGGTCCTGAAAAACTCTAAAGACTATGCCAGCGACTCGTTTAGAAGGGAGCACATATGTGCATATTACAGACCATCATAATAATTAGTGGAGGAAAAGGTAACACAGAGTGAATGCTCTATAAATATATCTAAAGGCATTTATGGAATGGTGGGCAGCAATATAAATTAGTAAAATATATTTATATTATAAACATTTCTAAATATATAGGGCACAACTTCAGCCACAGAATCATAGCACTGAAGTAGTGTGCCAAGGAGACAAGCAAAAAAGAAAGCTGACTGACGTTTTGATGTGTGTATGTGTATATACATGTAAATATACCATATATATATATATGTACATTTAAGAATTTTCAGGAAATATGTGGTTATTCGTACCGACACAGGTAGGTAGCCTGAGCTACCTACCAAACATCTAATATTAGTGTTAAAGTTACAGAGTAATTATATATGTGTTTTGCATTTGTGTTTGTAATCAAATGTCTATAACGTGTTTTACCATAATTCAGTGCATATTTAGATTAATTAAGAGTACTAAACTGTGCTCAGAGTTCATCCAATATCAACAGAAGTTCTGCATTAGAGGCCTACAGACTTTTACTTAGCTCCATGGCACGTTGAGTGTATGCGATTCCCTTAGAATGATTTCCCTTTAATGGAAATGAATATTAAATATATTGAAATAACCTATTTGCAAATACTCTTTCGCTGATTAAACTAAAATATTTTCTTTACCATTTGGCAAATCCGTCAGCTTTCTTTTTTGTTGTTATATAAGTTCAACACCAAAATCTGTTTTAGAGTTAGTTACCCTAAATTTGATTTAATACACATCACACATAAACTTTCATTGGTTGTTCATTTATGTGCTTATTACTAATTCCACCTGTTGTTCTCATTTTTACAAAGTAGTTTATCCCATTCAGGGATTTTCTGTTTTGTACTGAAGCTCTAAGTAGCAGCTGGTTAGGGAGAGAGTGTGGAGCAAAAACGTCTTCACCCCACATCCTCCCGGTTACCTGAGCAGTTTATTTTGGAGAACTTCTTCTTCAGTTCAAAAACCCCATGAAAATTGCGTGTTATTTTCATAATGTGTGCAAATAACTACTCTTCTAATTGGTGATTTTCATGCACAAAAAATCCATTATGGATTTTTATGTATTAAATCCATTGTGAATTTTTATGTATAAAATTCACCGATTAGAAGAGTAGTTTTTGCACAGATTATGTGATTCCTAAGGAATGAAATACTGAAAATTATTAACCAAATTTGGGGACAAATTCAGAAGGGAAAAACATCAAAGGCAAAAAAAATCACAAAGGAAAAAATCTGATGCTTCATGGTCGTGAATATCACAAGAGAAAAATAATACTTCAAGGTTTTGTATAAGAACCATTTTCCAAAGGAAAGAACCCAAAGTACTTATTCCTAAAATTTGATCTCTTTGTTCTCCTGTACCTAGAATCATAGAACAGGAGACCTCGCCTGTATATTCTAAACTTCACTGCGTACAAATTGTGTAACACATTTAATCATATTGACTTTTTCCTGTGTTAAATACCTGCCAAGATGCTTCTCACTTCAGGATATTTTCATTCAATTCAAAAACCATTTTCCTGGTCTTTCACATAACTGGCTTCTCTCGTGAGCCAAGATTCACAGTTAGGTCCACTTCCCAGAAAGGCCTTCCCCAAACACATTCTGTTAAATGTCTTAATATACTCCATGACAGCTAGTATTCATTTTACTTTGAAAAATTATATTCATTTCTTTGCTTTTCTTTAGAGTTTATCTCCAATAGAATGGAGGCAAGCAGGGAAAACATTTCTCTTATTCCCGATGTTGGCAAATGCCTGCAGGACATGGTACTGAATGCATTTGTGTTGAATGAATAGATGGATAAATGCAAAGGAGAATGATGTCAAGAAAAAGTGTTTGTGAGGAAAGGGTAGGAGCTACAAATTTTGTCAGCAAAGTAAATTAATCCAATTTAGATCAACTTATTTTTATTCAAATATAATATGAATTCAGAATAGAACACAAATTTCTCAGCTGCCCACAATTTTACATACTGAACACTTCTATACAACCAGCATACTGAACACTTCTGTATAACCAGCATACAGTTTAACAGGTAGAATATTACAGGCATCGAAAAGCTTCTATTCATGTCTGTTTTAGTCATTACACTCTCCCAAAGTTAACCACTAGTATTATTTAGCATATATTAGATTAGTTTTAAAATTTATAAAAGTAGAACCATATAGCTTGCATCTTTAGTCTCGGATCTTTTATTCCGTAGAATATTTTTGGTGATAGTGTTAGTCTGTTCCTCATTGCTATAATGGAGTACCTGAGGCCGGCTAATTTATAAATGAAACAGGTTTATTTGGCTCACAGTTTTACAGGCTGTACAAAAAGCGTAATGCCAGTTTCTGACCAGAACCTCAGGAAGTTTTCACTCACAATGGAAGGCAAAGGGGGAGCAGGCATGCCACACGGTGAGAGAGAGAGCAAAAGAGAAGTCAGGCTCTTTTAAATGACCAGCTCTCATGTGGACTAACATAAGAACTCACTCTCCCACCGGAGGCCACCAAGCCATTCATGAGCGGTCTACCCCCATGACTGAAACCCCTCACTCTAGTCCCACCTCCAACATCGGGTGACACATTTGCACTTGCGGTTTGGAAGGACAAATAATCCAAACCGTATTACTTGTCTTCCATATCGCTGTATAATGTAGCAATAGTTTCGTTGCTGTTGGTGTCTGGCATCTCCTTGCAAGAATTTAATACACTTTATTATTCATTCTACTGTTAGAAAACATTTGAGAGTTTTTTCCACTCGATGTGATTACTAGTGGGACAGCTATGAAAAATTTTGTGTATATATATTTTTGTACATGTGTATAAGCATTTCTCTTGAGTATAACTTTAGGAATATACTAACTTGTACGTAATACATTCTTATGTTCAATTCTTTAAGTACAAGTTTCCAGAACAGATGTACTGGTTTAGAATCCAACAAGAGGGTATAATGTTGCTGGTGTTTTGGCATCTCTGCCCCACTTAGTGCATTCAGGCTTTTTCTACTTTGTCTATTCTGATTAGGAAGTCGTCATAGATTTAATCACAATTTTCTGACTCAGTAAAATTTAGCACCATATCGTATGTGATACAGTTATATGTGATAACTGTCCCCACTCAAATCCCCATGTTGAATTGTTATTCTTAATGCTGGAGGTGGGGCTTGGTGGGAGGTGTTTGGATCATGGAAGCAGATCCCTCATGGCTTGTTGCCATCTTTGCAATAGTGACGAGTTTTCCTGAGATTTGGTCATTTAAAAGTGTGTAGCACCAACGGGCGTGGTGGTTCACGCCTGTAATCCCAGCACTTTGGGAGGCCGAGGTGGGCGGATCATGAGGTCAAAAGATAGATACCATCCTGGCCAACATGGTGAAACCCTGTCTGTAGTAAAAATACAAAAATTAGCTGGGTGTGGTGGCGGCGCCTGTAGTCCCAGCTACTTGGGAGGTTGAGGCAGGAGAATCGCTAGAACCTGGGAGGCAGAGGTTGCAGTGAGCTGAGATTGGGCCACTGCACTCCAGCCTGGCGACAGAGCAAGACTCCATCTCTAAATAAATAAATACATACATACATAAAATAAATAAATTGTATAGCACCTCCGCACCCCATTCCCTCTCTCTATTGCTCCTGCTTTCGCCATGTGGTGTGCCTCCTCCTCCACCACCTTCCATAAGTAAAAGCTCCCTGAGTTCTCCCCAGAAGCAGATGCCAACATGATGCCTCCTGTACAGCCTGCATAACTGTGAGTCAAATAAACTTCATTTCTTATAATTTATAAATTACCCAGTCTCAGTTATTTCTTTATAGCAATCCCAGAATGGCCTAATACAAAATGTTTAATTGATAGGTTTATTGAATATTTCAAACTTCTTCTTTGAAAAGTGTCTATTCAAGATTTTTCCACATTTAAAAAATAAGGTTGTCTATCCTTATTGATCTGTAGGAGCTCTTTACACATTCTGGATAAAAATTTTACGTCAGATATAATTATTGCAAACATCTACTTACTGGTGTCTTTTGATGAATAGAGTCTTCTTATTTACTGGTTTCTTCATTTATATTCTTATTTATTTATGGATTTTAATGTGAACTACATGCAATAGCAAGTTGGGTGTAACATTTAGAGGATCCTGCTCTAGTTTGGCTAATGACATTTTGCTTAAGCAAACTTGATGAAATCAACTCTTCAAGGGCTACAAAAAGTTATTTAACTATAAACATTCCTAGACCATGAGATGGAAGAGAAAAATATAGTATTCAGAGGAGCTGACTGTCTGCAAATCCTTTATAATACCCTTCCTAAGAATAAGCATTAGGATTTCAAATCTTCTGAATAGTTTAACACTTGTGATTTTCCAATTGTGAACCCAATTATGACACTGAAACACAATAGAATATGAAGCTATCAAAGCCACCTTTAATGTATAGTTTTACCAACTGCATCAAAACACCTTATGGCAGCATATTACCGCTATTACTATCATTACTGCTACTGATATTACAGTCATTTCTGTATGGCCAGCTGCACTGTGCATACAAGCTCCCCAATGGATATGCTTCATTTTTAAAGCAACGTCTATGATCAAAATATCTGAATAAAGAAAATGAATAAATAGAATGTAAATCCTCTACATCAATTTTAAACTCTAAGATAGTTTACTTGTACATGTTTATAGACCAGAGGCGATTGTTCTCTCCAATGAAATTCTACATATGGTAGTAATTAATTCCAATGGAAAAATCTACTGGTAAATGGCCAAATCATTCTTAGTTGAAAATAATGTCAATATTAAATTATTTATGTGAAGACCTATGTGCCGGAAGAATTACTGACCCTTAAAAGTTCTTAGCTTAAAAGATAAATAGATTCTTTCTGACTGAAGCAAGTTTCTAACCAGTGACTAGGAAGACAGGACAGGGTTCCTCATGAAATAAAGGCATTTACAAAGAGCGAGGCATATCATCAGACCTCTATTAGTTTACTCTTCTATTAGCATGTTTTTAAGTTTGTAACACACTAGGAATTGTTCTGAGTTAGAGTGCAGTACAAAATGAAGTCTCAAAAATAGATGTGGATGCGAGACATGCAAAAGGAGAAAGTGCAATCAATTTGGGCAACAACAGTAATGTATGGGCAAATCCATGGTGGGTGAGTTTGTGATTGACTAGATATTACCTTTGCTTATCAATCCTGTGTTTGAGAAAATAAGAGTATTTCTAGCTTTTACTTGCAGAAGCAATTTTTTTTCAGGAAAAATACATAGCTAAGTAAGGTGGTTAAATTAAATTAGTTACTACTGACCTGTTTGGAAAGAGGCAAACACTGACACTTCCATAAGCAATTATTTGTTAATTTTAGAATTACAGTGTTTAGATGAAAAGTGTTGTTGAATGTTAAAATGAGTACAATTAGAGCATTTTTCAGAAATGTCAAAATTCTGAGAATATTTAAAACAAATTTAACTACGAGCTGAGATGGACATACCTAACATAAGGCACACATTACTAGTATCCTTTAATAAGCCAAATAAAGAAATACTAATATTAAAGTCATTTTGGAAAATAACACAGATTGATTATGAAAGCTGATTTATAAGAATTGTAAGAATCCTGAAACATCAATGTCAATTGCAGATTCAAAGCACACTAGCAGGAAGGAGGAAACAACCCAGTCTCTCTGGAGGGCCTCAACCCTCTCAAGTACAGCTGCCCAATTTTTCCTTTCTCCTGAAATAAGGTAACTTCTGGTTTTGAAGTAAGAAAACAAAAATATGCACAGAACTTTGTTCTTAAAAGAGGCAATTTTGGTTTGGATCTTGCTACAGTTTGACTGTGTCACCAAAAGTTTATGTATTTAAAACGTAATCCCCAATGCAACAGTTCTGAGAGGTGAGATGATGTAAAGGTGATGAAAATTCTGTTCTTATGAATGGATTGCTGCCACTGTCTCGGAAGTGGGTTCCTGATAAAAGAAGGAGTTTGGCCATCTTCCCTTCTTTCTCTGTCTCTTATACTCTCTTGCTTTTCTACATTTCATCATGGATGACACAGCATAAAAGTACTTACCAGAGGTGGTCCATCAATCTTGGACTTCCCAGCCTCTAGAACCATGATCCAAATAAATTTCTGTTCTTGATAAATTATCCAGTCTCAGGTATTCTCCTACAGCAGCACAAAATGAACTAAGACAGTTCTTCCTACTTTTATATTCCAATATGCATGCAGAGAGAAAAATATCTGCATAGCTCTCTTTCATACTCCAACCAGATATGCTCTGTTAAACCATGACTTACAAGTACACTTACCCATTTAGACAGACTGCATATGTCCTGCTAAACATATTTTTGTCAAGGTAAAAACTCTCTAGTATCACACACTTAGCAAATATTATTAGCACTTACAAATAGGTCCACCTTTTGAGGTTGCCATTGCCTACAGAGTCCCCTAGGAAGATGCATGCTACTTTTACTCTACTAATTTATAAAAGAAGATGGTCAAAACTTTAGTCGGCATGTTGGGGGAAAAAATCTTACTTCATTATGAAGTAATTGCAAATTACAACAATAGTTTTCTAATACCAACTATTAAATCAATAATTTTTGTTTTGTTTTTTATTAGGACCCCATTTCAGATATCAGCATAATGCTGGAAAACTATTTTACAATTTAGATAAGAATTCTTAAAAATTCTCCTAAGATTTAACCTGGTGATTTTACTCCTAGAATGTTATCAGAGACAATTATCGGTAAATTTGTGACTAATGACAAAATAGTCCAACATGATCTTAACATTAATGTGTCAAAAATTAAAGAATGGCTAAGTATATGGTGTTTATGTCTAAAATAAATTTTTCTACCATTCGAAACGTTTTGGAGACTCACCGACCCAAGGGTTTGCTCATGGCATAACTTGTAGCAAGACCCTTAAAAAGTCTTATAGCTCTAAGTCGGTGGTTCATCTAACCTGAAAGCTATCTAATTAAATATAGAAACATCAAAATATACTAAAATATTTTAAATTATGTATTCAATAGAAATAATGTGTCAAACAATTATAGAATCATAATATAAAATTACTAATTCCATACATGATAATAGCATACAATTATATTTGTGTTATGAAAAATTACAGTGATATTAGAAATTGCTTATAATAAGGTTAACATTTTAAAAGTATACAAAAGTACACATAAGATAATTAAGTAAAAAGCATTTAAGATAAAATTACATGACATCTTTATAAAAATTGTATATTAGAGAAAATGGATGATTTTCTAGATAAATGTAAATTACCAAATGTCATCTTTTTATAATAACAGTAATATCATCATAATTATTATTACATTGTAGAAGATATCCCAACCTTTCTGTACAACATCTTAGTTGATCTACATAATAGATTTGTTATTGTAAAATAAGGTTACATTAGTGTCAAGGGACCTTTTATCACCATCTTTGGAAAGTGAAAGAAATGATATCATACATTGCCTATGTGTTTCTTATTGTTAAAATAAAACACAGCTTCTTTTACAGAAGCTCATAAAAGAGTGACAGTAATACATATGCTAAATGGTTATGTAAATTCTACTGTTAAAATAAATCAGCTTCCAACCAATTTCAATAAGCTTGTAAATTATTTGAGGTAGGAGTCTCCTTTGTGTATCAAGTTTATAAAAATTACTTAATCAGCATAAGGAAAGATCAACGTGTATCCTTAGAAAGTTTTATTTTGTTTTATTTGTTTCACTAACAGGCAATTTGTAAAGTATGAATCCAAAAATAAACATGGATTTAATGTATAAAATGTAGTAAAAATATATTTAAAATACCAACTTTCCATCAAATCTTATATATTGTCCTTTAAATACAAGAAATGAGTAAAGACATCTATCTATCTAGATAAGTGATGTTTAATGTCATTATATTTTCAAAAAATCACTATGTACATTCAAACAAGAACATAAATGTTATTTTACATGTGTCAGCTCTTAAAATCTGTTTGTGTACAAGGCTTGAAAAAATACGATCATAATAAATAAGACCAAAAGTTTCAATCAGGCAGGAGAAAGAAAAAAAGGGTATTCAATTAGGAAAGAAGGAAGTCAAATTGGCCCTGTTTGCAGATGACATAATTGCATATTTAGAAAACCCCATCTTCTCAGCCCAAAATCTCCTTAAGCTGATAAGCAACTTCAGCAAAGTCTCAGGATACAAAATCGATGTGCAAAAATCACAAGCATTCTTATACAGTTATAACAGACAAACAGAAAGCCAAATAATGAGTGAACTCCCATTCACAATTGCTTCAAATAGAATAAAATACGTAGGAATCCAATTTACAAGAGATGTGAAGGACCTCTTCAAGGAGAACTACAAACCACTGCTCAATGAAATAAAAGAGGACACAAACAAATGGAAGAACATTCCATGCTCGTGGATAGGAAGAATCAATATCATGAAAATGGCCACACTGCCCAAGGTAATTTATAAATTCAATGACATCCCCATCAAGCTACCAATGACTTTCTTCACAGAATTGGAAAAAACTACTTTAAAGTTCACATGGAACCAAAAAAGAGCCGCATTACCAAGACAATCCTAAGCCAAAAGAACAAAGCTGGAGACATCACACTATCTGACTTCAAACTACACTACAAGGCTACAGTAACCAAAACAGCATGGTACTGGTGCCAAAACAGAGATATAGACCAAGGGAACAGAACAGAGCCCTCAGAAATAATACCACACATCTACAACTGTCTGATCTTTGACAAACCTGACAAAAACAAGAAATGGGGAAAGGATTCCCTATTTAATAAATGGTGCTGGGAAAACTGGCTAGCCATATGTAGAAAGCTGAAACTGGATCCCTTCTTTACACCTTATATGAAAATTAATTCAAGATGGATTAGAGACTTAAATGTTAGTAAAACCATAAAAAAACCCTAGAAGGAAACCTAGGCAATACCATTCAGGACATAGCCTTGGACAAGGACTTCATGACTAAAACACCAAAGCAACGGCAACAAAAGCAAAAATAGACAAATGGGGTCTGACTAAACTAAAGAGCCTCTGCACAGCAAAAGAAACTAATATCAGAGTGAACAGGCAACCTACAGAATGGGAGAAAATTTTTGTAATCTACTCATCTGACAAAGAACTTCCAGAACCTACGAAGAACTCAAACAAATTTACAAGAAAAAAACAAACAACCCCATCAAAAAGTGGGCAAACGATATGAACAGATATTTCTCAAAAGAAGATATTTATGCAGCCAAAAGACACATGAAAAAATGTTCATCATCACTCACCATCAGAGAAATGCAAATCAAAACCACAATGAGATATCATCTCACACCAGTTAGAATGGTGATCATTAAAAAGTCAGGAAACAACAGGTGCTGGAGAGGATGTAGAGAAATAGGAACACTTTTACACTGTTGGTGGGACTGTAAACTAGTTCAACCATTGTGGAAGACAGTGTGGCGATTCCTCAAGGA
This sequence comes from Macaca thibetana thibetana, assembly GCF_024542745.1. Lineage (NCBI taxonomy): Eukaryota > Metazoa > Chordata > Mammalia > Primates > Cercopithecidae > Macaca > Macaca thibetana. The sequence goes on along the minus strand of NC_065583.1, from coordinate 163,832,623 downwards.
TCTAAAACTAGAAATACCATTTGACCCAGCCATCCCATTACTGGGTATATACCCAAATGATTCTAAATCATGCTGCTGTAAAGACATATGCATACGTATATTTATTGCAGCACTATTCACAATAGCAAAGACTTGGAGCCAACCCACATGTCCATCAATGACAGACTGGATTAAGAAAATACGGCACATATACACCATGGAATACAAAAAAAAGGATGAGTTCATGTCCTTTGTAGGGACATGGATGCAGCTGGAAGCCATCATTCTCAGCAAACTATCACAAGAACAGGAAACCAAACACCGCATGTCCTCACTCATAGGTGGGAATTGAACAATGAGAACACTTGAACACAGGAAGGGGATCATCACACACCGGGGCCTTTCATGGGCTCGGGGGTGGGGGGAGGGATAGCATTAGGAGATATACCTAATGTAAATGACGAGTTAATGAGTGCAGCACACCAACATGGCATATGTATACGTATGTAACAAACCTGCACGTTATGCACATGTACCCTAGAACTTAAAGTATATTAATAAAAAAAGATAAGACAACAACAACAACAACAAAAAAGACCAAAAGTTTCATAACAATATCAAAACACCCAGATTTTAATCTGAAATCACTCATCACCAAGAACCAGTTTTCTCAAACTGAATGAGAAAAGACAGTAAGTGGATGCCCACAATAAAAATAAAGACATTAGAAGTATTTGGCTAAGACTTGATAGCAGACATCATAAATATGCTTTAACAATGAATCACACATTTGAAATAAATGAAAACTTCATTATATTACATAAAGAAGGATTCTGAAAAGAGTAAAACATGAAGAAGGATAAAAATTAAATTTTGAGGACTGAATAATATGACAAATGCTAATAATAAAAAATAGTTAGTGGAAAGTCTCAATAGCATGAAATACTGAACATAAAAAATAATCAGTGACCTTGGAGATAGAACTACAGATTGTCCCTGATTTACAATGATTTGACTTACAATTTTTTTTTACTTTACCATAGCATGAAAGTGATACACATTCATTACACCCCTTGACTTACAATGAGGTTACGTCCAAATAAATCTACTATAGATTGAAAGTATTATGTTAAATTATGTTGTTTTCAACTTATAATGGGTTTATCAGAATGGAACTCCATCATAAGTCAAGGAACATTTGTGTAGAAATTATCCCACCTGAATAGTAGAGAAGAAACATGCTAGATAAAAGTGAATAGAAACTCAGAGATATGTGAGACTATAACAAAATAGTAAGTATGTGTGTAAATGAAGTTCTTTAAGAATAGAAAGAAAAAACAAAGGATGGATATGAATAAAGATGTTTTAAAATGACTGAAAAATTTCCAAGTTTTGCAAAAGATATAAAAAAACACATTCAACAAATTCAGATTGACACCTGTGATGGTTAATATTGTGTCTCAACTTGATTGATTGAAAGTTGCAAAGTATTGTTCCTGGGTGTGTCTGTAAGGGTGTTGCCAAAGGAGGTTAACATTCGAGTCAGTGGAGTGGGAGAGGCTGACTCACTCTCAATGTGGGTCAGCACTGTCTAATCAGCTACCAGCTTGACCTGAATAAAGCACACAGAAAAAAGTGAAATAAAACTTGCTGAGTCTTCCAGCCTTCATCTTTCTCCCATGATGGATCCTCCTGCCCTCGAACATCAGACTCCAAGTTCTTCAACTTTTGAACTCTTGGAGGTACACTAGGGATTTGCCAGGGGTTCTCAGGCCTTCGACCACAGACTGAAGCCTGCACTGTCAGCGTCCCTACTTTTGAGGTTTTGGGACTTGGGCTGGCTTCCCTGCTCCTCAGCTTGAAGATGGCCTATTATGGAACTTCACCTTGTGGTCATGTGAGTCAATTCTAATAAACTTCCCTTCATATATACATCTATCCTATTAGTTCTATCCCTTTAGAGAACCCTGACTAATATAACACCTCAGAATTTCAAAATTCAAGGAAGGGAATAAACTCCAAAAAGGATAGTTTCAAAACAATCTGTGCCAAGACACACCATAGTCAAACCTTTGAAATCTAAAGACAACAGAAAAAATCTTGGCACATCAGTGTGATGTGAATGATGATGACCTTCAAAGATGTCCACATTCTAATCCTTAGAACCTGTGAATATCTTACCTTATATGAGAAAAGGTACTTTGCAGATGTAATTACATTAAGAATATTGACTGGGGAATTTCATACTGGATTATCTGGCTGTATCCAATATAATCATAAATATCTATATGTGAGAGAGGCAGGAAAGTCAGAATCATGAATGGAAGTATAATGATGAAAGCAGATGTGGGAGCAATACCAATTCTGGAAAGGGCTCAAGTGCCAAGGAACAAGGGCAGTTTCTGGGAATCTGGAAAGATCAAGTACACAGATTTTCCCCCAACAGATCCTTTAGAAGAAACACAGATTTTGTAAACTACTTTGGCTTTTTCTCCTCCAATATTGTGAAATACACATTTGTGGTGTTCTTTGCCATTGAATTTGTGGTAATTTTTTATGGCAGCAATTGAAAACTAATGTAAGGGGAGGAAGGAAGAATACTGTAATATGGGTAAAGGCAAGAGACTGTCATTCTCTTCTTGATCTTTTTAAAGCATGTGTGACTATGGAAACCCAAATTATAGCCCTGTCTTATACAGAATAATACACATAGTACTATTCTAGATAAACAAAAATAAATGCTAAAAATAGTTTAAGAAACCCACAGGAAGGCAAAAAAAAAAAAAAAAAAAAAAAAAAAACCCTAAATACACTCAAGAAAATACAGAAGCATAAAACCGAACAAAAAGAAAAAATTACAGATTGATGTCTTAAAATATCAGTGAATACAATAGCAAAGACTTGGAATCAACCCAAATGTCCATCAGTGACAGACTGGATTAAGAAAATGTGGCACATATACACCATGGAATACTATGCAGCCATAAAAAAGGATAAGTTTGTGTCCTTTGTAGGGACATGGATGCGGCTGGAAACCATCATTCTTAGCAAACTATCGCAAGAACAGAAAACCAAACACCGCATGTTCTCACTCATAGGTGGGAACTGAACAATGAGATCACTTGGACTCGGGAAGGGGAACATCACACACTGGGGCCTATCATGGGGAGGGGGGAGGGGGGAGGGATTGCATTGGGAGTTATACCTGATGTAAATGACGAGTTGATGGGTGCTGACGAGTTGATGGGTGCAGCACACCAACATGGCACAAGTATAGCTATGTAACAAACCTGCACGTTATCCACATGTACCCTAGAACTTAAAGTATAATAATAATAAAAATAAATAAAAATAAAAATAAAAAATAAAGTAAAAAAAATCAGTGAATATATTAAATATAAATGATCTAGACATACAAATTAAAAGACAGAAATGGGCAGAGTAGACTACATAAAAATGATCACTGTATGTCTTATTTATAAGACACTCATTTTAAACTAATCAATACTTTATATATAAAAAAAGAGAAATGCCCAAATGCATATTGTTTCACTGAAAAATTTAACAAATTTTTTTTTAAAAAAACCAATTCTACACAATTTATTACAGAAAGCAAAAACACTTCTGACCCATTTATGAGTTTAGCGTTATCCTGATATTAAAACCAGGCAATGACAGCACAAAAAGAAAACTATAGATCAATACTCCACATAAAAATAGACACAGATATCTTCAACAAAATAGGATCAGAAAAAAATTCAGAAATATATTACAAATTGTACACCATGACCAAGGGGGATTCATTTCTATGGGAGCAAAGCTATGTCGATAATTTTTAAAAGATAATTTAATTCATTATATTAACAGAGTTACAAAGAAATTACACAATCATAGCATTAAGTGTAGAAAAAGTAATTGACAATATTAACATCGTTCATGAAAAAACTTCTAGAAAAATAGAAATAAAGAAGGCCTTTTTCAAATTGATAAATAATATATACAAAAACATCCTCCAGGTAGCTTTATATTCAGTGGAGAAAGACTTAATGGGAGAAACACTGAATGCATTTTCCCTGAGATTGAAAACAAGACAATGGGGTCATCTCTCAATATTCTTGATCAATTCAATTCTAGAAGCTCTAAAGACTTCAATATGGAAAATAAATAAATAAATAAATATAAAATAAATAAATGGCATACATACTGCAATTGAAGATATAAAAATGTCCCTATTTGCCGATGACATAATTGTCTCCATGGAAACTCTCAACTAATACACAAAAACCTCCTAGAACAAATTATGTCATCAAGGACACAAGATACAAGCAGCATATAAAATAAACATCCCAAAATAATTTGTTTTTCTATATGCCAGCAATAATCACACAGACACTAAAATTAAAAATTTTATACCATCTTCAGTTGTTCACACACACGAAGAAATGTTTTGTTGTAAATGAAATATCTAGAAGACTTGAATATTAAAAGATGTTCAAGGGTTATCAAAAGATCAAAGATTTAAATAAAGAGAGAGATATACTATGTTCATGAATTGGAAGACACAGCACATCAAAGATGTTAATTCTCCATAGTTATATACAGGCATAACCTAATTCATGTCAGAACATCATTAATATTTTTATAGATATAATGAACTTTATTCTAAAATTTGTATAGAAAAAGCAAAAGACCAGAAGAATTAAAATATTGAAAATTTTGAATATAATAAGAGGGCTCAGTATATCCACATTTAGACTCACTATTTACCTACAGTAATCAAGTTTGTGTGATATTGATGGCGGGATCAATACACAGATCAACAAAACAGAATACAGAACTCAGAAATAGACCCATACGAATATGCCCAATTGCGTTTTGACAAAAGTGCAAAAGCAAATCATAGAGGAAATATGACCTTTGCAACAAATGTTCTAACATTCATTATAGCAATTGGACATGTCTCAAACTTTATAAAAAGATTAACTTAAGTGTTCTCACCACACACACCTGCTAAAAGGTTACTATGTGAGGTGATGAATATGTTAGTTTTCTGTAGTAACCATTACTCAGTGTACATGTATACCAAAACATCACACTGTACACCTTAAATTTATACTTTTATTTTAAAAATGATTACAGACAAATGTAAAATGTGAAAAAGTTTTGTAAGAAAGATATTTGAGGTCTAGAGCTGGGTAAAGAATTATTTTGCTGTGCAGACGCTCACGTCCTGCACATGTACCCCTGAACTTAAAATAAAAGTTGGAGGAAAAAAAAGAGAATTCTTACAAAAGACACAAAAATCAAAGAAAACTTTGATAAGTCAGACTTTATTAAGAACATTGAAATATACTTTCACTGTGAATGACCCTTTGAAGAGGGATAAAGGACAAGCTGCAGGCTGGAAAAAAAAAAAAATTTCAAATTACGTAGCTATCAAAAGACTCTTATCTAGATTTCACAGAGAAGTCTCAAAAGGCAACAGGAGGAAAATGAGAAATCAAATGAAAAAATGGGCAAAGGATGTAAAGAATCATTTTAATAAAGAAGGTGTATGGATAGCAAATAAGCACATGAAAAGATATTCCTTATCATTAGCCACCAAGGGAAGGCAAATTAAAACCACAATGAACTATTACTACAGACGTATCAGAAATGCAAAATTTGAAAACAAAATCAAACCAAACCAAAAAATGTGGCAACACCACACGCTGATGAACGCGCAGAGAAGTGCAATCACTCATATATGGATGACTGAAATGCAAAATGGGTGAGCCACCCTGAAAAACAATTTGGCAATTTCTCAAAAATCTGAACATATCACTGCCGTATGAACCAAGTTTGATTACCTTTTGCCAACAATAATTGACATTTATCCAGGGGAAATGAAAACATATATTCACACAAAACTTTCTCATAAATAAGTATAGCAGCTTTATCTGGAAACAACTCAGATGTTTTTCAATGGATAAATAGAAAAAAAAAACCACCAAAACCCCACAAAACCATGGTATATCAATATCATAGAATATCTCCCAACAAGGGAGAAAAAGCCACTCTTCATAAATGTAAGAATCTTGATGAATTTTCAGAGAATTATAGTAATAAAAGCCAAACCCAAAAGATTATATATTTTATTATGCAATTTATATATAATTATCAAAATGAAACTACAGAAATAAAGAACAGATTAGTAGTTGCTAGGAGTTAAAGGGGGTGAAAGTGGAAAGCAAGTGTTTGTAGATATAAAAGAGTAACATAAAGGATGCTGTAGTGATGGAAATGTTCTGTATCTTGTCTGTATTTATGTCAAAATCCAGATCAAAATATAGTTCAATAGTTTTACAAGATGCAATCATTAGAGTAGATCTAATAAAAGATACATAGTACGTCTGTATTGCTTTTTTACAACAGTATGGACGTTAGTAATTTTCTTAAAATAGAAAAATAAATTAAAAAATTAAACTCTTGTTTGCTTTTAAATTTGGTATTTACAACCGTATTTCTCTAGTATTTACAACTGTATTTCTAAACCGGAAGTATGTAGAGCTATTTTTAAATTTTCATGTTTGACATATATTTATACTATACCATATGAGGATTTAGCTTTATTAAAATGTACTTATAGTCATACACATAAACACATAAACTCATTGTCTTCATCAGTATTCTCAGCCTAAAGTTCACAAGAACTCGTGGTTAATCATTATTCACACATTTCAATTATTTAATATAAAAATATTTTTATGATCATGCCATGTTATAATTATTATTCCTCTGTAATCAAAATATTTCCTTTTCCCTGATCTTAATTATTTTGAACATTTAGTTCTGTCATGAATTGAGAATGTTTGGCTACATAAGACATAAATAATTTGTGGAAAATCTAGCATGCATGTTTTGGGGGCAAAACAACTGTAACAGAAGGGTAGTTAATATTGATAACACAATGGTGATGTAGGACCGAGATGGTAGGAAGTAAGTGGAAAGCAGGGAGATTGTGGCCTGAGATATGAATGCATCAGGAAATGATCACAGAGAGACTGGTCATCTGCCTCTTGCCAAATATTTCATATATAATGTTGAAAGTGCATATTGACAAAAGCCCTTATTGAAGTGAGGCTAATCAGAAGAAAGCCTTCTCATTGCCAATATTAGGCTGAAACTCGTCTGTCTCTCTTTTTTCTTTTCTTTTTTTTCTTTTTGATGGAGTTTCGCTCTGGCCCGATCTCGGATCACTGCAACTTCCACTTCCCCGGTTCAAGCGATTCTCCTGCCTCAGCCTCCTGAGTAGCTGGGATTACAGGCTCCCGCCACCACCCCCGGCTAACTTTTGTATTTTTGATAGAGACGGGGTTTCGCCATGTTGGCCAGGCTGGTCTCAAACTCCTGAACTCAGGTGGTCCGCCCTCCTCGGCCTCCCAAAGTGCTAGGATTACAGGCGCGAGCCACCGCGCCCGGCCTGAAATTCATATTTGTAAATCACTTTGTTAATATTGGAAACTAAGGAGATTGCAATACAGACACATACCTCTTCTGAACTGACATTCATGGTAATACAGGCAGCATTTACCTTGGTAGTTACTCTTGTTATTTAGTGGGAGGTAAGGCTTTATCCTAGACAGCCTTTTAAGTTAGAAATGATGAATTATATCAATAAATTATATTGCAAGAAAATCAACAGGACCAGATGGCAGTCATTCAAACATTAAAATTAATTCACTGAGCTAAAGATAAAAATATGTATAATCCATCATTGACAACAACTATCCTGCCTAAAGACTGGACATCAGCCCATCTTCAATGACTACACTGCCACAAAAGTAACTAACATAAGAAGCATACATAAAAACATTTGAAGGAGATTCTATGGTTTCATATAATAAAGTAAGCTTACATCCATTTTTTGAAAATTGACTTAGGAAATATACTTTGTCTATATTTTCTATAATGTCATATATTAGTTTTTCTATGTAGAAAAATATATAATGTGAGTTGCAATATGATAAAATTAGGCTTCATGTAAATGCAAAATCATTTGACCAACCTAATTATCCAGGATAGTGGAGAATTGGTATGTTAAAAGATCGATTTAAACTTGATATAGTTTAGATACCATCTCAAAGAACAAGCTGTATTAGCCTAACAGGTATGGGATTTTTTAGGATTTGTAACTATACTGTGACATTACTGAGGGTAAAGGGCTTTTCTAGAGAATGCTTGTCAGCAAACTTGTTCTTTTGTGAAAGCATTGGTCCTGGAGCGTAATTTAAAGACAGTAATATAGGATATTATCTGACTCTTTTTAGAAACAAAAGTTATAGAGAGAATCTATATACTTCTCCAAGTAGTATCAACGGTTTTCACAAATATGAGAATCGTTTTGCACTTGCAAAAATCCTATTTGCCATACAACAAATTATCATAGAAATCATATTCTCTCATGTCCACAGATCATGCTCATAATCAAAGGAAAGGAGTTACACAGGAGTAAGTCACTGGGGATCACTTTAGCACTCTGCAAACCACAAAATTTACTTTGTTTCTAATATGCATTTGCTTTTTGAAAAGTATAGTAAATTTATGCTGTTGCAAAGTAAAAACAAAACCTTCTGGATCCCACTCTCCAATTTTAAGCTCTAATAAAAACAGTTAAAACTGTCAAACAAAGAAATACCATAAAGGTAGGAGAAAGTAAAATTATTCTTTACATTATAATGTCAACTAACATGTGGAAGAAATGATAGTTAAACTCACTGTAATAAAAAATGATTTTGATATGTATCAATGGATATGTATCAATGGCTGTTCAAACATTAGGTGAATGTTTGTTGGAAACAGGATCAAAATTGCTCCCCATAAATGACTTATTAAATTCTAAGGGAAGGAAGGAACCTGTGGATGGAAAAATGTGATGGTCACTACTGCAGCAAGGTTACCAGCATCAATGATGGCGTGCACTGAGGCCAGGTGTTCCTTGATGTATCATTTTATGCTGAAAAGGATACCGCTTCAAATATATTATATTCCTGCCAAAAATTCATTACCTGGATCTAGTTAGGATAAAATATGCAAGCAAACACAACTTGTGGGACCTTTTAGAAAACTCTTGGTCTTTACACTTCAGAAATATCAATGTGAAAGACTGAAAAACAGTTCCAGAATGAAGTATGCTAAAGGAACATTAACATTAAAGGCAAAATACATTTTTGTGTTGGAATTGGAGTTGAATAAAAATTGCTATGAAGGAGGTTTTAAAGGAAATTAATAAAAGTTAAACATGAATTTGATCAGAATTAGAAGTATTGCATCCATGTAAATTATGTGAATTTGATAATTGCCTTGTAGTTTCATAAGAGAATGTTCTCCTAGTTCCTAGGATATTCATACTAAAGTATTTAAGGGTGAAGGATCAGGTTATCCAACACTTAATTTTCGATGTTTCAACATAAATATTAATAATCCTAATAATATGTATATATTTATTGATAAGCAGGAATAAATAAGGAAATGTTAGAAATCTATAAATCTAAGCAAAGTTTAATCCATTTTTATTGTACTATTGTTATAGTTTTTATTTAAGTTTGATAATTTTCAAAATAGAAATCAAATAATAAAAGTCTGTCTAAATGATTTAAAATATTCCCAAAACAAAACTGGTTCCTTTCCAGTTGAAATAAGAGCTATTTTAACCCCTTCTGGAAAATATTAATTGAAAAAATAGGGAGAAACTTACACTGAGAACCCTAGAAAAATGTATGTTGACATATAAGGGAACAAAATTAGAGAAAAAGAAAAAAATACAAGCAAAGGAAGGTAAGTGCAATTGGAGTACACACTATAATTATGTTATTTTTGTTTAAAAACAAGTTTGTCTCTTTGTACTATTAATCTCATATCAATACACCAGATTTTATAAGCAGAACAGTGACTGTATTTCAATGGAAATCACATATACGACAGTTTTATATGCACTTTGGACAAACTCTGCCCCAAAGATAAAATATAGCATCTGTTTCACTATGCATTGAGGAAATGCAGAACAAATTTAAAAATGAGGCAAAGTATTATATTCTGCCAGTCTATTTAATTACCGCTTCTTTTGGTATTTATTTTTTAAAGTTAAAAATAAGCTGTTCACATGTGGGCATGGAGACACAAGAAAAATAGACCTTATGTCGACATATGTATGCTTAGTCACGTTTTGGAGCATGCGCGCTGTTGCTACAAGAAGTAAATTGCAACATTATTGTAAACGTCAGTTAAAAACATTCAATTTAAAATAAATGCCAGACTCTAGGATTCCTTCCCAAAATTTTTAATATTTATTTTTATTGTTAGTAAAAATTCACTAAAACACTAAAAAGAGTATTAATAATAGAAATATTCTAATATCTCAGATATATCTATACTAATGATATTACTAATGAGATTACATTTGCTATAAAGTCATGATATGCTACAACAAATAGAGCAAAAATCCCTCCCTCATAGTAAGTAGAAAAACGTATTGTTCTTGTCCAGATCAGCACCCTGTTTCAGGTATGCAAGTTTGTTGCTTAAAAAACTGAAGAGACAATGTCCAGAGGTTATTTACCCAGTGATGGTGTTGGTGTTTCAGAGTCAAACCTTGATTCTATGCAGTAACTTCTACTCTTTGGCTATTCTTTTGCATATAGCAGGATATCTATCATCCCCTTCCTCCTTTCCCTCTTTTTCTTTCTTATTTCCTTTCCTCCTTTCCTTCTTCTCCCCTCCTTCACATTTGACCGTATCCCTTTGGCCACAGTGAGTTGTCAGTTAAACTAACACTAGATGACACAGAATGACCTTACTTTGATGTCTGGTTGATTGCTGGCTTTTGGCTGAGATACCCTTTTCATACAACTTTTCATGTGACTTCACCAGCAGCCTACCTCAGGGTATAAATGTTCCAATAGGGCAAGAGCAGAAGCTACATGTCTTCTTGAAGTCAAGCCTTAGAACTTACAATTTGTCATTTCTGCCTTATTCTATATCTCAACGCAAGTAACATGGCCATCCCAGATTTAAATGATGGCAAAAAAGACTTGATGGGAGAGACTACAAAATATTTTCTGCCATTTGTAATCTGGTATAATGCCTCTTCTAGAGTGGATGCTATCTGGCGAGCGTGGAGACTTTCACCCATCATGTTCCTTTCCACTAATGCATTCAAATGCTTCTTTCTTAGGCTTCTTTGTTTCTAATTGTCTATTTGCTCCTTCCAGGACTCTGATAATAAATAGATAATTACTTTTAAAAAGCTAAGCCATTCAGTATGGCCTAGAATTCTGGGAATATCCCTACCTCAGGCCACTTCTCCTTCCTCACAAACTTGACGGCCAGAAATACCGATCAAAGTCATGTATAATAGGAGTATTTTGGGGCCACCTAGATTGGGGCAGTGTATCCATTGTGGTTGCACACCATCATATCAAGTTGATGTCTCCATAGAATAGAACTGTAATTATTCCCTCTGACATCAGCTGCCCTTCAGGATCCTCTCACAAGGCTACAGAATGAGATAAATAAACTGTGCCTCAGAGGGCATCTATGTAATAAATGAATACTCCAGACTTGCTCAAACTTGAAGCCAAAGCCACTACTATTTCATCGTGCTATGCAGTACTATGGTTCCCACTCAACTTTAGGACTTGCTGGGCTGAAAATTTCCAGTTTATGATGAGCAACACCAGTTGTAGAGTCTTTTAATAGCCTTTGTTTATGTACTCTGTCTCTACTATGGCAAGCATGCCTGGAGCTGCTTTTTACATCATGGAGAACTTTTTACATCATGTAGACTCTATATACCCCTTCTTAATAGAGAGCAGTGGTTCATGATAGAGCTTTGGTTCATCTGATATTAACAAGATGGCCCTGTAGCCAATATCCCTAGGAAAACCTCTTTATGCTTTTGACTCTTCTATCAATACTCTTATGAAACAATTCTGATATTTCCACTACATTTAAGTGTTAAGTATAGATATTACATATACAATATTTATTATATACATACACATATATGTATTTATATATACACACACATACAGAGAGAGAGGGAGACGAAGAGGGTGAAGGAGAGAAGAAGGGAAAGAGAAAGACAAAGAGAAAGAAAGAGAAGTAAGGAGAAAGACACAAACTTTAAGGAGCCATCTTAGAAGTGTTTTAGGACTATCTCCAGGTATCCTGTTCAGACTTTATATCCTAAGTTATCTGAGTTATAGGAGCATGCTCCCACATCAATATTTTTATATTATTTTACTTTAGGGATATGTTCTAGAAGAGTTTTGTTCTTTATTATCAAGATCCACTTTTCGCATTTTCTCTGATTCCTGGTCCACATTTGCCAAGCCCTAAAGTTATTTTGGTGGGGCAGCAACACTCTTTCTCCAATTGGTTCAGCTGGTTCATCCTTCCATAATTAATTATGGAGGTGAAATTGAAACAGATTTTGATGATATAGAATATCATCTTGTGAGACAGACACTTCATCTGAAAACTTCATGTGATTTTCAGTCTGCCATTCTAAAACGGAGAAGACAGAGTTATTTCTTCTAGCCCAGATGTGGACAGTTGGAAAATGCTCATGAGTTATGAGAATGTTAAGAGTGGTAAGACCAAGGTAAATTTGGCAATTGGGGGACCTAAAGTGCATCCACCCAAACACCAGCCTACCAGCTCCCGGGGTTTCCTCACTTACCTCTCAGGGACCCCATTCTAGCATAAAACATAACCTCGTGATTCACATTTAACCTGTTTTCTATAACTCTTATACTCACAAAATCAGTGGCTGGAATTCTTATCAGTGCAGTTTTGTTCCTGACTCCAGGAGATGAGCGCCTTTGTCATAGTGGTGTTCTAGCTTTCACACAAAGCCATGAGTTTGTGGTTACCTAACATAAGCCTATTATTTCCTTCCTTCACAGTGTTTGTGGTCCTTAGCAACAATTGAAAATTCTGCAATACTTAAAATTACTTTTTTGCATCTCAAACACTATGGATACTACATAGGCCTGTAAATGCTTCCAGTTGTATGCTGTACATCTCAGTTCCCTATATGTAGTAGTCTTCAGAATTGTAATGGTATATATGGCATGTCAAGGAGTGTCACCACCCTATCTAAAAGCAGCAGTGGGTCCCTTATTCCGTCTGGCCGGCATGATAGTAAATGTCACAATTCCATTCTGAAGATCTGCTTCCTAGGACAATACCAGTTGTCTTAGTTGAGATTCCCCTAAAGATACCAACAAACAAAGTTTCTATTACAAGTAGCTTTTTAAAAAGGTAATCCCAAGAATCACTGGTACAGAATAGGAAAGAGTAGGGGAGAAATCAGCGGCCACACCGTAGACTGTACATTGTCAATAAATTATGAGTACTTGGAGCTTAATCCCACCAAAGAATTCTGAAAGCCAGTGTAAAAGCACCTGCCTAAGAATAAGCCCACTGGAGGATTTACTCATTAAGAGTTTTCACTCATTGTTTGAGGGCTACTGGAGAAAAGTCTGGGAATAATAGTCATTAGTTCCTCACCATTTCAGTCTGGTATGGATTGAACTGTGTCTGTCTAAATTCATATGTTGAAACCTTAATCTCCCATGTGACTATCTGGAGGTAGAGTTTTTCAGAAATAATTAAAGTTAAATGAGATTGTAAAGGTGGACCCCTAATGCAATAGTATTATTGGTCTTATAAAAAATAGGAAGAGAGAAAGAGCTTGTTCTTTCTCTCCACCATGTGAGGACATAGCAAGAAGGTGGCTGTCTGCAAGCCAGGAAGAGAGCCCTCACCAGAAATCAAGTCCTGTTTGAACTTTGCAATCTCTAGCAGTATGAGAAAATAATTCATAATTGAGTCACCTAGTCTATAAGATTCGGCTGACTAAGACACAGGTATACTACGCATGAAGGGCAAAAAGACATTTTTGACAGAGAAAGTGCTCAGGCAAAGTATGCAGAGGTCGACTGTTGGAAATTGGACAAGGGTGACGAGAACGTTAAGGGCAAGTGTGACAAAGACTACAGGATATGAGTGTGCTGCTGACAGCCTCTGTTACAACTATCATAGGAAAATTGTATACATTCGTGAATATTTTACTTCAAGCATCTTATACCTGTAAGAATGGAGTTTACTCAAAGAATTGATGTTTTATGGGGATAGGTGCTCACTGTCCACCATAAAATTTCAACAAGTATAGAGAGGTCTTGTTAGTCTTAGCATTAGCTGAACCTTTTGCATAATATGACAAATGGTTTGATAATGTTAACAATTTAGATACTAAAATAATTAGTACCGAACCTATTTAAATATACAGAAAGATAATAAGGATAGATTGTTTTAATGATCCAATCATTGTTTAAAATTGCAAAATCAATTAGTGTTTTTTATTTGACAAGATACTCTGTTTTCCTATTGAGCTGTGTGATTTATAATAATATAAACTATTGATTATATATTTTAGTCATTCTAAGTAATTAAGACTCAGGAATTGTAATAGGAATCTAATTCATTTTTTTCTTATTTAAATTCAGAGCCCGCTTTATTGTAACAAACCATGCTGATAAACTGGTACACTCATGCTATAAATTATATTACATTATGGAGTCTGCAAAACACACTTCCATGGACCTATAGCTCTTGCCAAGCATTGTCTATACTTTATACCAATTATTTTCTGATATTTAGAACTAAAGACCTAATCTGATTCAGTTTCCACTTCTAAAATAAATGCTTTATACCTGGACATGTGAAATTTCAACAACACCTACCCACTATTCACTGGTCCTTCTTTTATTGATGATTACCCCACTCATGACTATTGCCTACAATCTTCATTTCAAAAAGGTTTGAAAATAGTGACATTCAAATTATATTATCCCTTATTCACTTATTAAATAAAATTATTTGCTTTTTGGATTTAGTAATCTGATCCATTTGGGATTTATCTGGGATATACTGTGAGAAATTGATATAGTTCTTTTTCCTAAATGACTAGCAAGTTATCTCAAATATTCCTCAGTGTAAAACCTAATTTTTCTTCATTTTTTTGAGCTAATGTCTCTGTATAGTCTAAAGTTTGAAATGTAGTAGTGTTCACTTATGGAGTTTCTATTCTGTTCCATTGGTCTGCTTTCTTGTAGGCCAATACGACAGTCTTAAATGTAGAGACTTCATAATACTGTTCCATACCTGGTGGATTTGCACACTCACAATTGCTCTTACATTTTAGGAAATTTGTTATTCTTCTTGACTGTTTGTGATTCCAACTATAATTAATAATCAACTTGTTTCAGAACAAAACTTGATGGTGTTTTTAGTGGTAATACATTATATTTATAAATTAACTTTTGGGTAACCGATAACTATGATATTTTCCTTCTGTGCAAGGATATGATAGGTCTTCAAGTATATAATAGTGCACCTTGATAAATTTTTTATGGTTTTCTAGATTAGGAATATTTCTCATTAAGTTTATGACTAAGATTTTGTCTGCTCATTTTTTAAGTTAATGGATTTTGTTTTTCAGCAGATTTAACTTTACAGAAAAATTGACTAGGAAATATTGATACTTCCCATATGTCTTATCATGACCTTCAGTTTCTCCTATTTTGTCTTACATTAGTCTAGTATATTTGTTATAAAAAATGAATTTATATTGATATGTCATTGTTAAATTTATAGTTTACATTAGAGTTCACTCTCTGTGTCATACATAACATAAGTTTTGACAAATAAATAACGATATTTGCCCACCATTACAGAATCCTCAGAATAGTTTCATTGTTCTGAATATCCCTGTGCTTTATCTATGCATCCCTTTCTCCTGCCAAAATTCTGGAAACCATTGTTTGTTTTACTCTCCATGGTGTTGCCTTTTCCAGAATGTCACATAGTTGGAATCACATACTATGTAGTCTTTTCAGACTGGTTTCTTTCACTTAGAAACGTGCATTTAAGTTTCCTCCATGTCTTTTCATGGCTTGATAGATGATTTCTTTTTATCATAGAATAATATTTCACTTTCTGTACATACCACCATCAGTTTATTCATTCACTTATTGAAGGACATATTACTTGCTTCTAAGTTTTGGTAATTGTGAATAAAGCTGCCAAGGAGCACCATTTGTTATCACATGGAAAGAAAATGTTTAGTTTTGTAAAAGCCTATCAAGTGCCTTCCAAAATAGGTGTGCCATTTTGCCTTCCTCGCATCATTCCTTGTTGCTCTGCATACTTGCTACTTTTGGTGCTGTCAGTGCTTTAGATTTTAGCCTTTCTATCTGATAGGTGTGTAGCAGTAGCTCATTTTATTTTTATTTTTTTTGCTTTTGTCTTGTTTCCATTAAAACTAATAGCCACTTCTTGCTTTGTCTATATATGTTTTATTGGTTGTGTGGTAATTTTACCTGAAGTATTTATCTAACATTACTTTCATTATTTTTGTAGAACTTTTTCATGGTCAGGATGTATAATTGCGCTCTCTAACTAGATTATCTTACCTCTCTTTTTTAATTTATTTTGCCTCTAGTTGTTTTCTCTCGTTTAGTCAATTTGTACTGACCAGTATAGTCATCATAATGCCATATAAGCAGAGGACCCAGAAGGCATCATTAGTCATTATTTTTATGATAAGTACAAAGTGTATAGTTGTATATACACATGGACTACATATTTTAATGTATTTTTTATAATTGTTGTTTCTTATTTGTCTTGTTCTTGATTGAAGCATTTATGTATGCATACATATATGCTTCATAATAAGGAAGTAGCTCCCCATTCTTATCTGAATAAGTAAATGATATTTATTTAGATTATTCAAAGGCAAGATAAAAAAGAAAATTTCAAATTAGTTTCATCTAGGAAATATAATATTTATCCCCAAATCTGCAACCAAAATTAGTGACAAATAGTATTTTAAAAAATCAATCGTGTAAATATATTACTAGAGTATTAGGGAAAATAATTACAAGACAACATTTAGACATGATGTGCTATAATCAGTTGAGTTTTAATGCAGGAATTCAAGAGATTTTAGGAAATTATAGTTCAATTCATAATGGTATAGGAGCTGAGGAGAATAAATTAAATTCATAATTTACGAGATACAAAACAGTATTTTAATTTAATTTACACTTCTGAAATCACTTAACTTCACTTATATCTGGTCCTTCTACTTTGTTTTTATTTGCTGGGAGTTTTTTTGACACTAGTATTTACAGTTATATAATATTACATTGATATAGGTGTCTAATACCATAATATTCCTCTGATTTTGCTGAATTCCTTAGATTGTAGTTTATTAGCCTCGTATTATCATTACACTTTTAAAAAATTATAATTTACCTATTTTTTCTTTGAACCAAAGATTATTTAATATAGCATCTTTATTGGTGCTTATATATTTTAAATGTTTGCAGTAAGTAGCACTTTGATTTTGTTATTAATTTCTCCTACTATTTTTATCCACAAAATTTATATTATTCGTCTACATTTCTTCTGTTGTTCTTTTCAGTCAAGCTGTTAGAAAACGTTTGTGAATCTTCCAAGTATATTCCAAATATAGTCGTTATTTTTGTAATACACACAAATTTTCATCTGAAAGTATATTGTTTTAAGCAAAAAATCAAGTTTTATTACAAGTACACCATTCCTTCCCCTGCAAAAAATAAATAAATAAATAAATAAATAAATAAAAATAAAAATAAAATCTACTCTAGAAAAAGAACAAAGAGAAACTCATATAAAATACTAAGTAATCAAAGCAGCACATACAAAAAGTCTTTCATTTTTGAATTTGTCTTTATTTCTCCTTGAATCTCCTGCTGTTTCATCTCTATATCAATTGTTGCTATGTACTATGGATTGTAGCCATTTGCATTATAAAGTATCCAGTTTTATCTCTTCATTCTTTTGATCAGGTTTCTACCTTTACATCTAAAAGCATAACTCAGAGATACTGGGGGTTTCATGGTAGAGCACTGCAATAAAGAAAATTTCAAAATAAAGTGAATCATATAATATTTTAAATTTTGTAGTGTATACAAAGTTATATTTAAGCCACATTGTAATCTATTAAGTATGCAATTGCATTATGTATCAAATTATTTACATACGTTAATTAAAAATACTTTATTGCCAAAAACGCTAATGATCATCTGAGGGTTTTGCCTCGATATTGATGGCTACTAACTGATTAGTCTGGTGGTTGTTGCAGATTGGGATGGCTGTGAAATCAGGAATGATTTTTCTGTAGCATGCAATGCTGTTTGACAGCATTTTAACCACAGTAGAACTCCTTTCAAAATTTGAGTCAATCACCTCAAATCCTGGTAGCTACTTCACAAATAAGTTTGTGGAATATTCAAAATCCTTTATTCACCTTTCAACAACATTCACAGAATCTTCCCCAGGGTTGGATTTCATCTCAAGAAATCATTTTCTTTTCTATCCATAAAAAACATAAGAAACAACTTTTCATCCATTCAAGTTTTATCATCATATTGCACCAATTCAGTCACATCTTTAGATTTCATGTTTAATTCTAGTTATCTTTCATATGGCTATTCTGGCACATCTGTGGTTGCTTCCTCCAGTGAATTCTTGAACCTCTCAAAGTCATTCATTAGTGTTGGAATCAACTCCTTGTCCCAGATCCATCAGAAGCATCACTATTTATGTCAGCTATAGCTTTGCAAAATGTATTTCTTAAATAATAAGACTTGAAAGTTGAAATAACTTCTTCATCCATTGACTGCAGAATGGATGTTGCATTAGTAAGCATGAAAGCAACATTAACCTCCTTGTACATTTCCATCAGAGCTCTTGGGTGACTAGGTACATTGTCAATAAGGAGTAAAATTTTGAAAGGAATATTTTTTTTCTTTTTGCCTGAGAGGTAGGTCTCTGCAGGGGGTTTAAAATACTCAGTAAACCATGTTGTAAAGAGATGTGCTGTCATCCAGGCTTTTATTTTTTTCCATTTATATAACATATCAGAGTAGAATTAGCATCAATGTTTTCCCTAGGATTTTTAAAGTGGTCAGTGAGTATCAGTTTCAACATAAAGTCATAGCTACGTTAGTTCCTATCAAAAGAATCAGTCTGCCCTTTGAAGCTTTTAAGACAAGCATTGACTTCTCTCTAGCTATGAAAGTCCTAGATGGCATCTCCTTCTGATACAAGGCAGTTTTGTCTACATTAAAAAAAGTCCTTTTAGTGTGGCCACCTGCATCAGTGATGTTAACTAGATCTTTTGGATAACTTGCTGTAGCTTCTCCAGCAGCACTTGCTGCTTCATCTTGCACGTTTATGTTATGAAGATGTGGCCCCTCTCCTTACGCCTCATGAACGAACCTCTGCTACCATCCACTTCTCTTCTACAGCTTCCTCACCTCTCTTAGCCTTCGTTAAATTGAAGAGTTAGCGTCTTGCTTGGAATTAGGTTTTGGCTAAACAGAGTGTTGTGTCCGGTTTGATCTTCCATTGAGACCACTCAAACTTTCTCTACATCAGCATAAGGCTGTTTCAGTTTCTTATTCATGCGTTCACTGGTGTCGCTCTTTTAATTTCCTTCAAGAACTTTTCTTTTGCTTTCTCTATTTGGCTAACTGTTAGGTATAAGAGACCTAGTTGTCAGTCTCTCTCTGCTTCTGTCCTAGCTTGGCCTTCAACATGTCTTCCTCAATAAATTTACTCATTTCTATCTTTTGATTTAAAGTGAGGGACATGTGACTCTTCATATCAGTTGAATAGTTAGAGGCCATTATAGGGCTATTAATTGTCCTAATTTCAATATTCTTCTATTTCAGGAACTAGGGAGGCCTGAGTAGAAATAGAGAGATGAGGGAGAGAGCTGTTGGTGGGGGAGCAGAAAATTGATATGTATTGATTGATTTCACTGTCTTATATAGGTACAATTTATGGTGCCTCCAAACCATTACAATAGTAACAACCTAACAGGAGTACAGCAAAAAACTAACATAACTCTCACTCTAGCTTTGTTTAAGAGGTCTTTACCCATTCCTGCATGTAGACTAGGATAATTTTAGAGCACTGAGATAATATGCAAAAACAGCAATCATGTAGGTTTTAAAACTAACTCTGGGATTAAAGAGAAAGTATGAAAACAACTAACTATGTTTTATTGAAGATATATATGAGCATTGTGATCTGACCAAGTTGAAAGACATTCCCAGTC
This sequence comes from Macaca thibetana thibetana, assembly GCF_024542745.1. Taxonomy (NCBI): domain Eukaryota; kingdom Metazoa; phylum Chordata; class Mammalia; order Primates; family Cercopithecidae; genus Macaca; species Macaca thibetana. The sequence continues at coordinate 163,812,426 of NC_065583.1, read as the reverse complement.
TACTCAAACCCTCACTGGTGCCCAGATGTCTGTGGTTGTTAGTCACCTCTTAAAACAACCTCTTTCTCTTTGCCTAGCCTTAAAATAAAAAGGCCCTGAAATATGCTCTTACTTAAGACAGTACTTTAGGACAATAGTCCACCATCTTCTCAGATTACTGGCTCTCCAGATAAACCTGCTTTCCTCCCACCATTGCTCCTCTCCTGTGTTTGGCTTTTGACAGGTGAGCAGTTGAACTTGGGTTTGATTACAACATCCAGGGTCACTGATCACAGATCACCATAACACATATAATAATAATAAAAATTTTGAAATATTGCAAGGATTATAAAAATGTGACACCAAAACAGAAAATGAGCACATATGTTGGAAAGTATTTGAAGAACATCTAAATATATTAATAGAACAAAAAATCTATAATCCAAAAAAGCATAATTAGAAAATAATCAACATTTTAATAAAGATTAAGAAAAAAGATGTGAAGAAAATATCATACATACCCAATTACAATTTGAAATTATAGAAAATATTTCATCAATGAAGACTAAATTAAAACACAAGAGCTAAAAAACCAACGTAAGCCATAAAAACATAAAAGAGAGGGAAAATGTAAAGAAATGAATAGAAAGCATAAAACCAGTTCAAAAATCATAAATAATTAATTTGTAAAGGTTGAAAATAAATTATAGGTTAAGACTTACTAGAAAAACACATATCAGAGAATGATGGATGAGTAATGGAGGGAAACATGGTTTCCTTAGTAAACACTTCTTGTCTATGCTGCATTCCTTCTTGCTGGTCTTCAAATATTTTTCTGTGCCCTTTTTCCCACACAAAGAACAAACTTAATCTATGCTGGGAAAAATAGTCCAAAAGTTTCATGCTGTCAGTTCATCTAGCTTAATGTCCAGGATTTGATTCTTACACAGCATATTCTGTTAATTGTGCTTTGGTGATACTGCTCTTTCTATAAAATGAAGGTTTGTACAGCCCTGTGTCCAACAAATCTATTTTCCCAATTCATGTTAAAAATGTTAGAGCAAGTTACACCATCAGGTGTAATATTGAAGTCAAATGTTTTCTAATTCCATGTTTAAATCCATCACTATCATTAATCACAAAACCTTACCTTTGCCACAAGTTGTCATTAGTACAATTCCTGGAATTAATCAGCTTCAGTAATGGTCTAGAAAATCACCTTTTAAAAAATGTCTACAATGACTGCCAGTGTTTTTCATCTGGTTTCTTATAGTGCCCAGTAGTTCACCATAGTCTTTAGGAAGACTATTAAAAGTGGCATTCTCCACCTCCAATCATCTAAAAGAAGGTGCTTATTTTCCTTGTTTCATTATTTGGAAATAATTACAAAACTAAAATCTTTATTTCTGGAAATTTCTGAATGGTTGGGTGTCTCCCAACTATATCATGACTTTATCTCTCTGATCCTCACCTTCATGACTAAGATAACTTTGTCTCTGCTTGACAAAGAATGGAAAGAATATATCCATGCTGCACTATTAGAAGAAATGACCTTTACACTCTTAAGCAATGAGAATATCAGTAACATGGATAATAACATATTTGCAATATGACTCATACCAAACCTTCAAATTTTAGTTCTTCTAATGTTGTAAGTGTGGATGGTATGGGTGTATGTACGTGTGTGTGGGAAATCCTGTGAATCAGACATGTATTGAGCTAAAATCAATTCAATGAATACCAGTTCACTAAAAACTAATTGAACAAAATTTTGATTCACCAAAAGTTTGTATATGTTACATGCTTATAAAGTTTACAGATTACTAGATCAACAGGTTTCAAATTGTTTTGAATATCCTTTTGAGGTTTCAATTTCCCAATAGCTCTTTCATCTTAGCAACTGTGTTATATTTGTTCAGTAGCCAAAATTGTCCCTGTTTTATTGAATAAAATGATAATATAAAAGTACGTTTATTTCTGCTTCCAAATACTGAGCATATTTCATATGCTTAAATGACATACTAAGTAGTGTTTCTGTCAAGCAAGCTAAGAAGACAGTAAATAAGAAAAAACAGACATTAAATATTGTGAAAATCTATTGGAGAAAGAAACTTGCTTCATGTATTATCCTTGAATTTCAAAAAATATCTATATAACTCTCATTTCACAATGTCATACTTCCCAAAGTACTGAAAATTATACTCTGGAATTAACTAAATTTTGTTCTGCAGTGGCAAAATAATTTCAGCTATACTAATATTAGTTATATTAAGCTATGTGATGATTTTAAAGAATATCACAGGTAGTAAAATATCCCATGCCACAGTGAATAAGAAAGTAGTTGACAGAGTAATTTTGTGAATAAATTTTTGGTAATGATCATTTTGTAAATTAAAAATAACTAGGCTTTAATCATCAAAAATAATCCAATGTGGAGGTCCTATTTTACCACCCGTAGAGATAAGTAAAGTGAGGCAGAAAGAGTTTAAGTAATTTGCCCAAATGCATTCTTCAAATAATGTGGAAGATTAGAAGCATGCCTTTACAACTTGTACTGTATTGGTACCGGATTTGTGCTGAATTGACTTTCTGTGACTTTTTCTTTCCCTAATTGGTTAGTTCACTAAATGATTTTTTGCAAATTGATTTATCTAAACAATTAGTACATAGTTAAGATTTTTGAACCTATAACGAAAGTAATATCCTATCACACGTTCAGTAAAAGTTTATGGTAGCATATCGTTTTCAATTTTTGAAGCATTTTGTCTATCTATATACCATCCATCTCTCACCAATCTATTATCATTTATCCACTGTATCTAGAATAGTCCAAAGTGAAATAAAGCTTAGGTAGCAATTCCCAGTATCAGTATACGATAGATGGCTCTCCAGATACATCCAGTGAGGTAGGTAGGCGAATTGGAGTCACTGAAGTTCACCTGAGGTTGATTAAGCTCCTGTTTATAATTGTAGATCATATGACTATATAAGCAAACATACCAACACTTTTTCCATATGCCAAATATTAATTCATTATATTTCAATAAAATGCATATATTTTTAAAACAAAACCAACACTTTTATTTTACTAATTAAAATATTTCACTATGGAGAGGCAACTTGGAAAATAGAAATCTCAGCTCAAGGGCAAAGGCAAACTCTCTTGAGAAAGAAGGTAGCCCAGAATCAAAGGCCAACAGCAGGTAAATGCTATGTGAGGGACTTATGGGGAGGGGAGGCTTCAAAACTACTCAGGATTTTGGTTAATGGCTGAAACTTTGGGAGACCTCACAGGTAACCACAGGGCAGGCAGGCCATTCACAAAGTGGGTAGATGTTGATTCCTTCTGCGAATCTTAGATGATGCTCACAGAGCGTCACAGCTCAGGTGGTGTAGTGGGGTGTGCTGTGCTTTCTTTCCGCCTGCTCTCCTGGAAGGGCGGGGCTCGGAACATAAAGCTCTGGCATCAAGGCACGCCTAAGGCTATCAGGGCTAAGAGTGGAGATAGATCTCAGGCCCCAAAACCTGGGGGAAGAGGAAGAGGAACTCTGCCCAGAAAACTTAGCTGGGAGGAGGAGTTGGAAGCACCAGAGGAGGAGGAGCTCTCATTGCTGAGGGATGGGAAGGAAGAACCTCCCAGGGGGTGAGGGTGAGGAGGCACGCATACGGACTGCATGCCAACCAGGCGGGGAAGTACGTCTTGGGACCTCAGGATCAGAAGAGCCTGAGCTGCTCTGAAAGGCCAGCTGTCGTAAGCCAGCGCCATGGGAAAGAGTATTCTCATCAGCTGAACCAGGCGGAGAGCGGCGGCTGAGAAGGGCTGATCTTCGCTGGGTGGAACGGCTCCGGAGGACAGTGCCTGGCGTCATGCTGGTGCTGTGAGGAGCAGGGCTTGACCTTGCTGTGCGGCCGCGAAGGGCAGGGCATGGGGGGTTGCCGCGGCGTTGGAGGGCAGGGCTTGGCCCGGATGCACCTCTGCGGAAAGCAGGGACTGGCGGGGTGGCTCGGCTGCGGAGATCATAGCCCGGCGCGGGTGCACTGCCAAGGCGAGCTGGGCCTGGCTGAGTGGCGCGGCGGGAAAGAGCAGGACCTGGCTGGGTGGTGCAGCGTCGGATGGCAGGGCCTGAACCAGATGCACGTCTGCGGAGAGCAGGACCTGGCGGGGCGATGCGGCTTCGGCAAGCAGGGCTTGGCCCAGATGCATGGCTGAGGAGTGCAGGGCCTGGCTGCGTTGCCTGACTCGACACAGTAGCCCCGGAATGGCAACGGCTGCTGGGCTGGGACCCTGGAGAAGATGGCTGCAAAGGCCCAGGAAACAGACGCCGCCCTGGAGGCCTCTGAGCAGGGACAGTCTGGTCACAGCCAGGCTGCTTCCTATGACGGTTGTTTCCGGGTCTCTTGGTCTGGGCCGGGTGCTCGTCGGCGTGGCCAGTGGCCTTTGGGGGTGGCCCCACAGCGGCCTGGCTGTCCCCGTGGGGCATCACACATCCAAGGACTTGGTGAGGCCTGCGGCAGCCTTGGAGGTCAGAATGCCTCTTCCCCGGCACGGCAGCCATGGAGGGCAGCCGCGGGCCCTCATCCGCCACGAAAATGGCGGCGGCGGTGGCGGCTGCGGTGTTGGAAACAGCAGTGTCGCTCCTCAGGGCGGCGCTGCCCCAGGGAGACGCGCCGCCGGAGACGGTGGGACAGAGGCGGCCAGATCTTGATTCCCGGTCCCACAGCCATCGCCAGAGACAGGGGCAACCTCCTTGTTCTGCCATCCGACCACCGCGCCCTCCTGCTGCATCTGCTCCTTCTCCATGCCTGACTGGGTGGCCATAACGTCAGGTTTTCCCTCAGAGAGCAGGAATGCAGCTGCTAGTCAAAATAACATGTATTTTTTAAAGACCTACAAATGTGTCTACAATTCAGGGCACCATTTTCTTGGTTTCAGTCAGAACATTTCTAATTAAGGCATAGAGAATTGGATGTTTTTCATTTAGGCAGTTACCTCTAGACCCCCAGACGCCATCACAGAGGTTGACACAGATGTAAAATGTGATAGCATGTGCATATTAACAATGGGTAAACACTGGAAGGGCCTAATGAACTATTCCTTTCCCTAATCATCTCTCTCAAGTGTCACAATCCATATACACTCAAATACTCTCTATAATTTCCAGATGTGGTAGATAAATATGGCAAAAGTCTTGCTCTTTGTGACACTGCCTGCATCAAACTCGATCCTTTTTGTTTCATCATAGCTGCATAATGATGCCACCTTCATTTGATTTCTAATGTCTCCTCTTCATTCCTTTCGTTTGCATTGCCTGTGTCTCTACTCCTCCCTTTATTTTCAACCAGTGAACTTTGTTGTCAGTGTGCTTTCTAGCATGTATAAGTAAATATTTTGTTGATTAGCTCAATACGTGTCATGATAGAGAGGAAGCCAGCTGAAGCCATCTGGACGTCCTGGGTCCAGTCTGGACTTGGAGAACTTTTCTGTCTAGATAAAGGATTATAAATGCACCAATCAGCACTCTGTAAAAATGCTCCAATCAGCATTCTGTGTCAAGCTAAAGGATTGTAAACACACCAATCAGCACTCTGTAAAATGGGCTAATCAGCACTCTGTAAATTGGACCAATCAGCACTCTGTAGGATGGACCAATCAGCAGGACATGGGTGGAGACAAGGGACTAAAAGCTGACCACCCCAGACAGCAGCAGCAACCTGCTGGGATCCACTTCCTTTGCTGTGGAAGCTTTGTTCTTTCACTCTTCACAATAAGTCTTGCTGCTACTCACTCTGGTGTCTGCACCACCTTTAAGAGCTGTAACACTCACCACGAAGGTCGGCAGCTTCGTTCTTGAAGTCAGTGAGACCACAAACCCACCTGAAAGATGAAACTCTGGACACATCTGAAGGAACAAACTCGGAACACACCATGTTTAAGAGCTGTAACACTCCCCGGGAAGGTCCACGGCTTCATTCTTGAAGTCAGCGAGATCATGAACCCACTGGAAGGATCCAACTCTGGACACAATAGGATTAATCAGAACCTTAATATGTAGAATGTTAACTTCTGTGTTTTTGATTTCTGCATAGGAGAGAGCCATTCTCATGATTATTTACATAATGGAAGATTCTGTCTTATAGTTCTTAAGGACTAGATTTTCTTCTTGAACTTTAAAAGTAAGGTTTCATCTTGTGAAAAGGCCTGTGAGAGCCACGTGCCAGGGAACTCCAGGTAGCCTCCAGGAGCTAAGAGCAGTCAGCAAGAAAGCAGGGACCTTGGTTCTGCAACTGCAAGGAACTGAATTCTGCCAACAGTTGCATAGTTTTAGAAGAGAACACTGTGCTCTAGAAAGAAGTAATGCCCAATAGAGACATGTATTGCAGCCCTGCAACTCTGAGCAGAGGGCCCAACTAAGGCACATCAGGACTCTCTGACCCACAAAAGTAGAAGATAATCAATAGATGTTATGAAACAATAGACATTTATTTCTCACAGTTCTGGAGACTACAAGTCAGAGATCAAGAGACTAGCATATTTGGAGTCTGGTGAAGGTCTACTTCCTGGTTCAGAGATGGTGCCTCCTGTCATCATATGGTGTAACGGGAGAGCTGGTTTCCTGGGGTTCCTTTTATAAGTGCACTAATCCCATTTATGAGCGTAGGCCCTCATGACCTAAGCACCTGCCAAAGGCCCCACCTCTTAATCCCTTACCTCCTAATACCTAATACTCCTACTACCCAATCATCTTGAGGATTATAATTTCAATATGTAAATATGGGGACATAAACAATTAGAACATAATATGATTATTTTTCATAAACTATATTTTTCTTAACTCTTAATGCTCCACCTGTTTAAAGATTTTGTCAGTTTCCTCTGGTAGTTCTGTGTCACTAGGTCTGAATTTTGCCTACTCCGCCTGAAATCTCTCTGTGTTATTCTTTCCTGTAGATAAATTTTCGGTTTCTTGTTCAGCTTATTTTTTACTAAACTCAGGTTTTAGGAGAGTGCTAAAGAACACATTTCCATAGAACAGGAAAGAAATCTAGTCTTTATTTGTATGGCCATGTGATATAAAGTGTGGCAGGCACCTCTGCTTCCTTCTCTCTGGTCTGCTGCTTCTCTTTCAGATCCTAAGGTTCAGCCTGACCCTGAGGTTATCACACTCCTAGCCATTCTTGAGTCAGAAATTCCCAGTACACACAAGAATAAAAAACCTCTATGGAAATGAGGCTATTATGTATACAATTTTGAGCATCAAGCTCTTCCCAGGATCCCACCTTTCTGATTCTGTTCTCCATGATTTTCTGTAGCCAAGAAGGTAGAAACTATGCACAAATCCCCCTTGCTGAGATGCAGAGCAAGGCCGTGGTTTCACTTACATAGAGTTGCCACATCTCAGGAACCCTTTGTCCCATAGGAATCCGACATCATGGAGCCGGCAGGAGAGCGGAAGGGAAGCCAAAAGCTGTGTTTCCTGCACCTAGAATTCCCCCATTTCCCTTGTCCCTTCCATTCCATCTCCTTCTCTTAAGATCCTTCTGTACCTTCCTACATTAGCTTGGGGTATGCCCCTTGGGTATTTCCAAAAGACATGCTTTAAGAGTGAACTTTAATAGTTTAATGCTAAAAATAAAAATAGAGACATGATAAAAAATAAGACAAAGTAAGAAACAGGCCCTGTAAACATGGATAGTACTTTTAATAAATCTAATTAGCATTTTCTTTTTAAATATCAATATTAAAAATGTTATAACTTTAGATACAGAACTTCTAGATAGAACAAAAATATCACATGAAATATAATCAGTAGTTTACTATCTGGAGAGCTAGTTATTATCTTTACATGAACTGAGAAGGGAAAATTCAGTTAAACCTTCTGTTTTGTTTTGTTTTGTTTTGTTTTATTTTGTTGTTGAAACGAGTCTTGCTCTGTCACCCAGACTGGAGTGCAGTGGTGCGATCTGGGCTCATTGTAACCTCTGCCTCCCAAGTTCAAGTGATTGTCCCCTCTCATCCTCCTGACTAGCTGGGATTATAGGTGTGCACCACCACACCCAGGTAATTTTTGTATTTAGTAGAGACAGGGTTTCAGCACACTGGTCTTGAATTTCCGGTCTCAAGTGATCCACCCACCTCAGCCTCCCAAAGTGCTGGGATGACAGGCATGAGCCACCGCACCTGGCCTGTTAAACCATTTTTTAAGTTCATTTATTATCATTCGCCTTTATCCTTTAAAAGACAAGGATTAATTACCCTCTTATGGAATGACAGTAAAATCTAACATCTTTGTTTTCCCCTTAATATAGAATATCTTAATGCATCAACCTCTATTCAAGTAGATTCAGGAGACATGCAGTCTTTAAAACTGTAGTTCTCTTCTCACATGAAATTAACATGCACACAGACACACACATGCACAGAGTGGGAAGAATATTTCAGAAAGCATACTTTTAATCATTTCATATTGGATTTATCTTTTTAACATATTTACTAATATTTGAAATATAACTTTAGAGCTAAAACCAGTTTATGTTTTCATCATACTTATGCAATGAAAATACATGTAAATCATTTATAATTTATGCAATTTATAATAGAAGTCATAATTAAAAGGCTGTTAGAATTTATTTATAAATTATTGATTTTAATCGTCAATTTAAACCCTCTCCTCCTTCAGCACCTAGTTTTACCACCTACATACATGCTCATTCCAGCTATTCTAAAAATTTTTAAGAAGAATTAAAATACTTTCATTTGTACACCTGAATCTCCATTGTTATATAAAACAAATAAAAATCATTATAGGAATTAGTAAAATATTTTAGTGATAAAGATAAGTAATGATCTGAACTTGATTATTTGGAAAAGATAAGCACAAATTCATTAGGCTTATGACATTTAATGTTTTGTTCCTGTTCTTTTAACAGTTTGAAAAATATATATTTTTATCTGTCTAAAAAATATAAGCTAACATTAAACCCACTATTAATTTAAATTTAAACTAATATCTCCTGATCTTGAAGAGTTAAGCAAATATGTAAACTGATCATTTTTTCTTTTGAAAGGATCTATCAATCGCCATAGCATACTTACTCTTCAACATAATGAACTAGAAATGAGACCTAGCATCTTATCTTTAGTGTTCCTCTGTGTAAATAATTTTTAAAAGTTATTGAAATGTGGGAGAATAAAGAGTGAAGTTTCACTTTATTCATTTCAGACTAAAACATATAAACTAAATTTGGAAATAGCTAATTTTGGATTTGTATTTTTAGAAGACAGAGCAAATGACAGATCAAACAGTGATGCACCTAATCTGTGTTTCTGCCAGTATGACCTTAAGAGGGACATGGCTTGCAAGCATAGGAGAATCTGATGGGTGCTTTCCTGAGATGATTATGGAAATGTTATGTATAAATAAATAATCAGTACATACATTTATAAAGACTTCTAATCAGGGGCTATAGCATGTGTGATTGCAATCATATTCTATTTATTAAGACTTGTTAATGACAATGAGACATGTTTCATAGCTAAGAGTTTTTATTCCAAAGGTTTTTCACATTATTTTATTTTTTTCTTAATTCATTTAATAGTATTGTTCAAACTGATTGCTTTATTTTATTAGATTTGCAGACTGGGGACTTTATTCTTTTTCTAAGTACTAATACTGCTTACTTGTTCAAAAGAAAAATGTTAAATGCAACACAACACAATTTAGGACATGAATTTTAAAAAAATGCAATCAAAAGGCAGAAAGTGATATTCCCTTGAAAGGCCCCAGTGGTAACATAACAGCTGAAACTAGCAACAATTGTGGTTCTAGTTAAGCTCATCTCATAAGCAAAATTACTTTGTGAACATCTATGCTCTAACATAAACCTGAATAAAAATATTTTTCAATATACAGCTGTTACTTACAATAAGATGACTTTTCTAAAAATGAGTTTATAATGCTCTATTTCTTTATGATGTTCAAAAATCTTCAGTTACCCTATTCAAAAACTCGTAATGGAAAATGCCATAGTGTATCAAAGAAATATTAATTTCTCAAGTTATCTAAGACTATCTACTGGGTAACTCTTCATAAAATTGCGAAGTTTCATCTTAAAGTATAATCTACTTTTAGCATCTGTAGAATAACATGCCACTTTGAGTGATAGTTGCTAGACTCAGTAAATATTAAAACAGTACTGGGAAATGTTACCTAATAAGATAGTGTTCTCTAAGCAGAATTTTGAGTGTGCAGCATGGAATGTCTGTTTAAAAGTCCATATATTAAGTTAATGATGCTACGGCTTTTGGCCCATTTATGGAGCCTTTATCAGGAGTTGAAACATAGAGGCTGGCGGCCTCTAACAGACTGGTCTGCTTACAACTTGCAGTGAACTGATAAAGGATAGACTACAAGAGGAAACTTTGAGTGTATTATGTATTTTGCAGAATCACCTATTTCCTTCTTTTTGTTTACTTTTATCATCTGTAAGTGAGAATAAATCCCTATTAAAAAGAATGTGAGAAGATAGAAGGTAATTGCTATGTTTTGAATGTATCCCCCTGCAAAAGCATGTGCCAGAAACCTGATCCCCAATGGAACCATGTTGAGAGGTCGACCCTAATGAGAGGTACTTAGGCCGTGAGAGAGGAGTGAATGGACTGACGCTATTATCTTTGGAGTGGATTCATTATAAAAGAGGAAATTTGCCCCCCCCCACCTTTACATATACCCATTCTCTCTCTCTCTTTCTCTCTCTCTCTCTTCCTTTCTTGCCCTCCCACCACCCACCATGGGATGATACAGCAAGAAGGCCCTCACCAGATGCTGGGCCCTAGGGCCCTGTTTCTTGGGCTTCTCAGCCTCCAGAATTGCAAGAAACAAATTGTTGTTGTTTATAAATTGCTCAATCTTATTTCTATTCTTACAAATTACTCAATCTAGCACAAGGTGGACTAAGGCAATAATTCTATATACTCACAAAGGTTATTTGTAAGGAAGCAAATATGTTCTTAAGACAGAAATTTCAGTAAAATTAAAATGTTATAGGGCATGATGCTAGTTTATCTTCTTATATTAATACAATGAGAATAAGTTATTACATGCTGCAAAATATATTTGGAAAGCAATATATGTGTTGTTATATGATGCACTTTTACTCTGGGCCAAGAAAACTTACCCACCCCATTGGTTTGACCACATGGCTTCCTTTGACCAGTGGAATGCTATTGTGAAAAATATTAACTGAGGCTTTTAATGAATTCAGCCAGTTTAACTTACTACTTGCCCTCTGGTGAATCTACTTGAGAAGAGAACGTCAAAGTGGCCTGGAGCCCGGGTTTCTGCAACAGCAATAATAATGGTCCCCCAAAGTCATCTATGCCCTAGTCTTAAGAATATGTGAATATGTTATCTTGCATGACAAAAACAATTGCAGATGTGATTAAGGATCTTGAAATGATATGATCTTTGATTATGTGGATGGATTCAATGTAATCACAATGTTTATAAGAAAAAAGAAATATACTCAGACAAGGAGAGAGAAAAGAGACACTAAGAAAGGGCTACTAACCAAGGAAGATGGGTAGACTTTAGAGACTGGAAAAGATAGGAAAGTACATTCTCTCTTAGAGGCTCTAGAAATAACACAGCCCTATCAACACTTAGTTTTTAAACCTCTTACTGCCATAACTATCAGATAACAAATTTGCATGCTTTTAAGTCAATAAGTCTGTCGTAACCGGATTTGTTTGTTTGTTTGTTTGTATTTGAGACTGAGTCTCCACTCTGTCACCCAGGCTGGAGTGCAGTCGCGCAGTCCTGGCTTACTGCAACCTCCGCCTCCTGGGTTCAAGTGATTCTCCTGCCTCAGCCTCCTGAGTAGCTAGGATTACAGGCACGTGCCACCACACCCAGCTAATTTTTTTTTTTTTTTTGTATTATTAGTAGATACAGGGTTTCACCATGTTGGTCACGCTGGTCTCAAATTCCTGACCTTGTGATCTGCCCGCCTCAGCCTCCCAAAGTGCTGGGATTACAGGCGTGAGCCACCATGCCTGGCTGTGTGTGGTAATTTGTTAGACTAACAATAGGAAACTAACAAAGCATCCACAAACACATAAGACAGAGACCTGAACCCAAGAGCCTGGGCCCAGGTCCACCAGATTTTGGTCTAAAAGAGATCCTAGATGAGCCGAAAAGTTTATTTGTGAAGTCGAAATTCTCTCTTTCTCTCTTTGGCTTTCTTTCTATTAAAAAGAAAAATAAATAAATAAACAACCCTCTCTCTCTCTCTCTCTCTCTCTCTGTCTATACATATATATATATATATATATGTATGTATGTATGTATTTTTCCTGTTTTAACAAAAACATAGGATTATAGAGAGGTACATGACACATAGATTCTATTATAAACTTGCTGGCAGCTTTACTTAATACTGCATCTTGTACCTCATTACATCATTTCATATCTGCTTATATAGATGTATTTGTTCTCTTTAAGTCTACACATTATTAAACACCAAATTACATAGCCAGTGGCCAGATGAGGAATTAAATTTAGCCTAACTGTCCTTACCATATAATGAGAGAAAATAGAATGTTGGTATAACTTAAACATGTTATAATTGAGGGAAGTTTGGATTAAAAACTAATTGTTCAGAATTTGTTAATTACAAATACACATAAATGTCAATTAATGACTAATTATCAACACTATGTCTGGCCTTAGTGGTGATGATTAAAATTTAGATGATAATTCACACTTAACTGAGAATTATATACATTTTTTTTATTAATTAGGCTGAGCTTTTTTTCTGTACTTATAGAAACAGAGAAGTAGAATTTATATGTTGGGAAAAAGGATTATTTTTGTACTATTGATTATGTCATATGTTAAAAAGATGAGTAATTTTTAAACTTTGAATTGTGTTTATTGTGAATATCAATGTAGACTATAAAGCATATATATTTAGCTAATTCAAGAGAATGTAGGTAATTTTATTTAAAAGATAATTAAATACGTACTTATCATTTAAGATTGCAAATTAATCTTTTAAGTCATCTGAGTTGTTAGCTTTATTTTTGCCCAAATCATAGAAAACGTTGATAAGCAAGCATTTAAAATTTAGAGCTATACTCAATATTTGTTAGTAATCTAATATTCTGATTTGGGATGAATAGAAAAATACTTAGGGGAAACAGATTAATATAGTAAAAATGTGTGAAACAGGGCCTCAATTTAACAGTTTAGCAACACTGTAACTATATTGAAGCTGTACGTTTATTTTAATTGTTTTCCTGAGGAAAAAGGATATGTATGAGCCTATCTCTTTGCATCTATCTATCTACTTATCTGTTTATCTATCTACAAAATTTTTGTTAGAGAAACTAAATGCTAAAATCAGTTTACAGGAAATAAGAATGGAAGAAAACGTGAAGAGTTATTGTGTGGGGAGGTGGCCCCTACATAGAAATGTTTCTCCACTGAATGTTCCTGTTGTACTGATGAACAAAGAAGTTCATCACAGGCCAGAAACTAAGAAAAACAAATAAATAAATAAACAACCTCTAGTGCTTTTTTGTATAATGATGATGTAACTTTCTCCCTTCACAACACAAGGATATCAAGGTTGTTCAGTCTATAGCTCTCCCATAACCACATCACCAGATGTCCAGAGGTAACGACTTTGGTTCAGGGAATGCCCTGGGGAAGGCATTCAACCAGGATAGTGTGTAAACACCAAGTGATATTTTGACATGGCAACATTTCTTGAGTTACTGCAAAATATAAGTAAAGTCCTATCACATGTTAATGGACTGTGAGGACTAACTGGCTTGGATCTGCGTTTGAGTCCTTTGAGATTATCAGGTAAGTAATAATTATGTCATGAGTGGCCGAGGACTCCATGCAATTATAATGAAGATCAATATTGCTTGCCATGGCCCATTGATAGGGACTGGAGCAGAGAAATTCTAAGCAGACAGGGGCAAAGCCCCACCTTCAAGCTGAAGCCTGAGATCGCAGCCCAAAGTGAGAACTTATATCTCTATTTCCCTGCTCAAATGCTGCCTTTTTCTAAATCACCCATGACCCTACCCCCATCCCATCTTTTGCCTGTAAAGATCCCAACCTCCAGAGAGAAGCAGGTGGACCTTGAGACGACTATGGCTGGAGGTCAGAAGAGAAGCAGCTTGACTTTAGAGGGACAGCTTGATGGTGTATCTTCACAGAAGTTAGAGTTGAGTGGACTCCAGAGAAAGATTACCTACCCTTCCCCCATCCCACCCACTTCTCAGCTCCCTTTCCCACTGAGAGCCACTTTCACCGGCAATAAAATCCCCCACATGTACCATCCTTCAATTCATTTGTGCAACCTCATTTTTCCTGGATATCGGAAAAGAACTCGGGAGCCACGAGTGCAGATACAAAAGGGCCCAATGAGTTGTTAACACTTAAAGCTGTATACAGACGGAAGAGCTAAAAGATCACTGTGACCTGGCCACTGGGGCTTCCGGAGTCACAGGCAACTCCTGGCCCCCAACTACCAGACGCTGCCACTGGGCCGCATGGAGTCTGCTCCTGCTGACCCAGAAGTGCTCACCCCAGTTCCTGCACCCATTCATCTGTGTGCTGCCTCCTGTGCGGCGTGAAGTACAGCAGGTCTGAGTGAGTGGAGTTCACTCCTGCTAGCGCCCAAGCAGCCGGCTCCTTCCAGTGCTTGTGTACTCCAGTTCCCGTCTTGTTTGCGCACATGCTCCTTCCTGCGAGGAGTTGAGAGTGGCAGGCTGAGTAAACGGGGCAATCCTGTTGCGAGTCCCACGAAGGGGTCGGGGAAATATCGTGCTTCACCATGACTAGGTCCACTCATCCTGTCTTAGGCAAAAGACCTCTTCCATTTTGGCAAATTCGCTAAAATGAGCTCCTGTGTTTGAGGATCACCATCTGTTAAGTTTCTGTCTTCCCTACTCCCACAATCCACTCGAGTTCTGTCCCACATCAACTTCATCCCTCTCTCTCTATACTTTGTTTGCAAAAATGATTTTCTTCCTATTCTTTCGGGTACAACTTGATAGGTTATTATACCCAATGCTCTAATTATTAGCAGTTTTTAAAATTTGACTTCCCCCCCCCGCCCCGGGGAGTGGAGGAAGGGCTTAAACACCAGACATCTCAAAATATGTGGGGACAATATGGGCTTACCAATCTTCTAATGAAGTACAGAACAATTATACAAAGAAAAAAGAAAAGTCCATTGATTATCAATTTTGTTACATTTAGTTTTAAGTGTGAATGACATAGAGGAATATTTTCTAACATTTCAGAGTTGCTATTGTTAGATATGCATAAAACGAAATTTGGCTATTAGAGATTAGCAGTCCAATTAACCAGTTTGCTGTTGACTAGAAAGTCTATCCAGTAAGCTAAAATTCCTAAGTCCCATAGCAAATGGGCATGGTCAGAAAGTTGGAACTTCCCTAGTTTAAAAGATGAATATTTGATATTTTTTTGTCTTGATTGTGTGTATTAATCACTTTGCTTTTGTTTGTTTGTTTTTTGAGATGGAGTCTTGCTCTGTCGCCAGGCTGGAGTGCAGTGGCATGATGTTGGCTCAAAGCAAACTCCGCCTCTCGGCTTCAAGAGATTCCTGTCTCAGTCTCCCAAGTTGCTAGGACTACAGGCATGCACCACCACACTCAGCTATTTTTTGTATTTTTAGTAGAGATGGGGTTTCACCATGTTGGCCAGGATGGTCTCGATCTCCTGACCTCGTGATCCACCTGCCTCGGCTTCCCAAAGTGCTGGGATTACAGGCGTGAGCCACCGTGCCCGACCTACTTTTGTGTTTAAATGATAAATTATTTTTACCCTTATTATTACAGAGATGTGTACATAATTCTCAAAGTATTATCCTATATTAGTTACACTTGAAGACATAGTCTCTTATAAGTAGATGCAACTAAAATACAGTTACTTACAACTTGGAATCAATATAGCTATAGTAAAATATTTTTGTAATATTTAGTAAAATTCAATATTGCTTTAAATATGTCAATTATATGTTATTTAATATTTTAAATCATTTAATTTAAATTATTACATTTTAATTCATTAGTGAAATTATTACCTAAGAATTTTATATAATTTCTTAGCAGCACATTTGCTGAAGCTAATTTATGTTTGCTTCTCTCTAATTCATTGCTATCATTTATTCCTTTTGCTCTGTAAAGTAAAAATTGTGCCCCATGGAATTTATGTTATTGTATTTTTTTGCTCTCCAAAACTCTCAAAAAATAGTTTGAAGACAAATGTAAAATAACATAATAGGATTAGAATAACATAATCCAAAAAGGAGAGCCCAGCCACCTAAACATTGATTGTCCATTGGAACCTAGAGAAGTGAGAGATGCCACCTCTTCCTAGGCCATGACCTCATTATATATTGCTGTTCAGGCACCATCAAAAGCCAAACAGTTCTCTGCAGTCTCCAGAAACTTCCAAAAAATGCATAATGTTGATCAAGAAACTCATCTGACTGATATGCAGTGTTTGTGAGTTACAAAAAATAGTTCGAAATAGATAAAATTGGTTACTTAAGACTGGAAACCCAGCAAAGATCTTTATGAAACTGATAATTTTTTTTTTTTTTTGATTGTGGGTTTTAACCTATTAAGTTTGTTGCTGCTAATGGAATTTCCCAAACGTTCCCAACAACAAACTCAGTCAATGAAAATAGATTCTGGTTCATCTGGTGGATATGCAAGTATTTTTGATTATTTATAATAGTAATCATAATTGTAATAATTATTAACAAGGTAAACTTAATATTTCAGGCATTTTTATTTGTGTATTACTGGGTTTATATCTTCTCTGCATTTCAATTATCAGAACAAATATAAAAAATATTTCAGTTGTACACAGTTGTGTCAACCCATAAATCATTATTAGAGTGGCTTTCTACATTTTAATCAGTGCACTAACTCACATTTAATGAAAAAATATGTATAAATAGAAAAGAAGAAATTATGTGCATATACTTTCTTGTGTTCAGAACTTTCAGGCACTGGAAAGCATGCTTATAAAATATAGGTCATGTACACATAAACATTTTATTATATCACAATTGTTGATACATAGCATGAAATTAGCCAAATGATAATAAAACAGTTAATGCTCTACTTTACAAATTAACAGTGATTTCTAATGGATTTTGCTATTTCAATAGTCTAGTTTTTAGTGCTTTTCTTTAGCAGTTAGAAAGCAAATATGATTATAGGAAAGCCCAACTTATTAGCTCCCTTAGGAAACTAATTCCTGCTTTATAGAGAAAAGTACATTAACCCTCTAAGTTTCTTGGCAGTCAAAGAAATATTTTCATATGGGTATTATGAATAAAAAAATTATATTCTATAATTCTTAAACATTTTTCAAGAGTGACATGTTTTACAAAAGTATAATAATATTTATATAATTTTATAATTTTCACTACGACACAATTGCTTTAAAAAATTAAACTTTATGACCTAGTTCTAGTTTATATTCTCATAATATGTTGATTTTTAATGTTTTTCCTGACAGGACACTTAACTCAGTGGTTTTGTACATCTCCAAAGACAATGACCTACTTTTGAATAAATAGTGGTCTTCTCAGATAAATTACAAGTGTAAAAGCAGTTGATATTCAGTACATTTGCATAAAGTTTTATTTTGCACAAAACACTGTGAAATACATAAATCTGTATATCATAAAATGCTTTTAAGAATGTTTTCCTCAAACACGCTAAACAATCCCTGTCATAATTCTAGGTTTTCTTGCTAGTTTACAAACTCCATGAAAGCAGACGAATTTTCTGTTACCCTCAGAATTAGTAAAAGCATACTGAAGTCCACATTAAAATCATTGATTTTAAACACTATTTCACTATTTAACTGAACTATCTTAATTGGTTATCTGACGGGTAAGCTGAAATAGGATACAATGAGATAAACACAATGAACTTACTAAAATACATTTCCCAGACACAAGTCTTCTTAGTTTTATACTTGTATGATAGTATCAATATTTTTTCCTTAATCTTTATATAAATATATTAGATATGTGTGGGTGTGTGTGTGTGACTTAAATTTGAGGAAATAGTGGTCATCTCAACTAAATTTAAAGTATAAAAGCAACTGATATTCAGTATGTTCGAATAAAGTTCATATACATAAACTTGATATATACGAATAAAGTATAAATATATATAATAAAGTTGGCTTCGCTGTGAAGCCATATGAATATATGCATATATGAAAAATTTGATAACTATATGAACAAAGTTGAGTAAAATTATATAGATAGATAATTGATATAGACTGAATGTTTGTGTGCCTTGGAAATTCGCATGTTGAATCCTAACCCACAATTTGATGTTATTTGGAGGTGGGTTCTTTGGGAGGTGATTAGGTTATGGAGGTGGAACCTTCAGGAATGGGATTAGTGTCCTTACAAGAGAGACCTTAGAACTTACTTTGTCTGCCCCAGGAGGATACAATGAGAATATGGCTCTCTGTAAACCAGGAAGAGGTTTATCTGACCATGTTGGCATCCTGATCTCAGACTTCCAGCCTACAGAACTGTTAGAAACAAATGCTTGTTGTTTAAGCTACCCATTCTATGGTATTTTGTTACAGCAGCCCAAACTAAGACAATAATGTTTTATGTAGGAAACACAATATATAATTCAATATACGTTATATATTATATATTATACATACTTCACATATATATTTTCAGATACATTTAATTTCAAAATTTTGAGTTGACATCTAATTGTTCATATGAGGCTCAGTTGTTGATATTAGCTGCTGCTGTCATCTACTAAGTGGATGCCAGGGAAGAGGCTAAACATCCTAAAATGCCCAGGATAGTTTCCACTACAAAGAATTATCTGTTCCCAAATTTCAACAATGCTGAGGTTGAAAGTCCCTGATGTAAATAGTCACGGATGGTAAATACTAATTCTTTTAAAATAAGGACTTACTATATAAATTTAATTGAACCAAGGTCTACAAAATACGCAGGTAAAGTCACCATTATAACCCATATAGTCCTGGAGTCCAAACTGTTGTATGTTACCAGTAGATAAAACTTGGTATTTTTAGCAATGTCAAGGGTAAAGGTCTTGGAGTTTGAACCACATTTTTAGGTTTATGTCAGTTACTAATCATCACACGCCTTAGTTTACTCATCTATCAAACAGTCACAATTGAACCTACATTTAAAATAAAATTATTTGTTTACTTTTTGAGATGGAGTCTTACTCTGTCACCCAGACTGGAGTAAGGTAGCACAAGCTTGGCTCACGGCAACCTCCGCCTCCCAGGTTCAAGCGACTCTGCTGCCTCAGCCTCCTGAGTAGCTGGGATTACAGGCTCCACCACTATGCCTGGCTAATTTTTGTATTTTTAGTAGAGATAGAGTTTCACCATATTGGCCAGGCTGGTCTTAAACTGCTTACATCAAGTGATCCACCCACTCACTCCTGAAGTGCTGGGATTACTGGTGTGAACCATCGAGCTCAGCCAGCACTACATTTTAGGGTTAATGTGGTATTAAATTATCTAAAACATAAATTATTTGTATCAATGGCTGTCATGCATTAAATGCTATATAAATAGTATTATGTATCTTGAATACTGAATATTATAAAGAAGCATATTCTAATAACATCATTAAAGATTTACATAGATATTGTTTTCAGGATATAAAAGCATCTTATTAATTCCAAAAAAAGCATTTCTTCTCTTAATTTGAGAGCATTTTGCATTAATAATATTTTGATTTAGAGGTTGCTGTCATGTTTCTTAAGTCTAACATTTTAAAGATCCTGATAAAGTGAAAATAATTTAATTAATTATCTCTTAAGCAAGCAAAGCTACCAAAACATTGTATGCAAATGAGTAAGTTGCAGTCTATCAAAGAAGGGACAATGTTTTCATAGTGCTTATTTCAATAATTAATTACATTCTACAGTATAGTGCTAGTGTTTGACTATGATTTTAACTTTTTTTGAGCTAAATGATGATAAAAATGACTAAAGTGTCCTACAAAAAAAGTTTAAAAAATTTATCTACTGAATATATGAATATTTAAAATATAATGGAGAGAATTATTCCAATCTAATTTTTAATTTTATTAGTCATTTGGCACATAGTGTTAATAATATATACTTTCTCTTCATATAGAATTTACTTATTGAATTTGAATATTATATAACATCTTAGAAATATCCCTAATAAAGCTTGTAGTAGAATTTCTCAGGCTCCTTCTGCACGCATTGTGCCATATATATGTTGATAAGTCCCCAAATGTTATATCTACTCCAGAACTGTATTCAGTTTATACTTTAGCCAACAGACAGCTTTTATAAATAATATTATATTAGTGTATGTCAGCATCATCCTGAAACCTACTCCTTGAAAGTTAAAATATAAAAATAAAATAAAATAATTGTTATGTATAAATATCTGCACTCCTTGTTCTACACAGTACCATGCTAACTGCAATCTGTGCATACTGAGCACTAAATTTGCAAATTTCTGTGCATTAAAGTGGGACTGTAGTCACTGTGAAGCCATACAAAGTGAAAACTGCCTGTAAATTAAAATGAATTGTCAAGAATAACATTTCCCCATTTACCACCCCACCCCCACAATAGAGGCATATGATACTCATTTTCCATATGAAGACATTTTGGCTGAACTTGATAGAGGCTTTCTCATCAACCTTCCAAATTACGATTTAAATACACTCATACATAAAGTTTTCCTGGAATAATGTATAAATTCAAGTTCAATAACATCTAAATTATCTTCTAATTTTGTAGGGATTTTTTCAGATCTTTAGTGCTTAAATTTAAAAGGTTTTTAAATCCTGGATGAAACTGTTTTGTCATTTTTTTTATTAACAGTAGTTTTCACTTAAAAACCTACATGGTATTTTTAAAAATTGTATTAAATTTTACTCTCCAAATAATTTACATTTGTATTTGTGTTAAATTAAAAATAAGAGCTATAGATCAAAATCTTACTTATATAAGCCCTTATCCAATTAAAAATAGAATTCATGAGATGAAAAGGAACATTACTTCTATGGTCTTCCTCCAGTAAAGCATTAACCCTAGTCTAATCATGAAACGAACATCAGACAAATCCAAATTGAGAAAGATTCAAAGAAATGCCAGATCAGTATTCCTTAAATCTCTCAAGATTACCAGGAAGAAGGAAAGTCTGAGAAAAGGCAAATAGACCACACAGGAATAGACCAGAGGAGGCTAAGGGGACGTAATAGCTAAATGTCAAGTGCTATCCTGGTTAGGATGGTAAAACAGAAAAAGGACATTAGCAAAGATGAAATGAAATCCAAATAACTGGCATCTAGCTTATAAAAATGTATCAATGTGGAAAATGTAATATTTATTTCCTTAATTCTGATAAATGTGCCTACGCAATATAAGATATTAATAATAGAGGCAACTGAGTGTAATATACATGGGGACGCTCTGTATTCTGCAATTTTCTGTAAATCTAAAATTATTTTAAAATAAACATTTGTGTAAAATATTCAGAAAAAGGTGAATAGATGATACAAATGAAATTATAAAGGACAGTTAGCGATTTCAAATAATGGATTTTTAAAATATCTTTCATCATTTGGTAGAATGGAAATTTAGGGCAAGGTCACATATGACAAGACAAGAAGGAAAAAAAACAACTTTTTCCAGGTACAATTAAGAAAGGGCCGGGCCGGCCGCGGTGGCTCACGCCTGTAATGCCAGCACTTTGGGAGGCCGAGGTGGTCAGATGACGAGATCAAAAGATCGAGACCATCCTGACTAAGGCGGTGAAACCCCGTCTCTACTAAAAACACAAAAAATTAGCCGGGCGTGGTGGCGGGCGCCTGTAGTTCCAGCTAGTCGGAGCCTGAGGCGGGAGAATGGCGTGAACCCGGGAGGCGGGGCTTGCAGTGAGCCGAGATGGCGCCACTGCACTCCAGCCTGAGCGACAAAGAAAGAAAGGGCCACAGAGAAATACACAATTCACAATTAAAATTCAGAACTTAGAAAAGTACAGCTGTATCTGTCTTAATAAAACAGCCTTCTGTCTCTCCATTTGGAGACATTGCAAATTAAATACAATTAATGAGCAGAAGACAATATGAATACCTATTCTAAATTTCATTTTCAAATAATTTGCCTTTGTCCAAATTCCTAGAAAAATTTAGATTACTCCAATTGTATTTTAATTAGCTGCTCTGAAAGCAAGTCAGTACAACTGAAGTATCTAAAAGGTAAAATCAACTTAACTGTTTTCTCAGTCCCAACAGTATTCTGACCCCATTCTTGGTGAGGAATCAATCACGTAGCATCATGAGTCAATCAGACTGTCACAATTTGGAGAAACAGACAATATCACGTACAACTAAAGCAAATTAGTTCATTTCTTGAAAAGATAATGTATTTCTGTTGCCCATGTAAATTCATACTGCACCTGAAAAATAAGAAGTTTACTTACAGCACTCATACAATAGTATAGCTGCATTTGTAGTAGAAGAAAATTTATTTCTTCCCAAGGAAAAATCACAACATAACCTTTAAAAGGATGGTGGAGAGTGGCAACTTTCTCACACTAGGAAAGAAGCAACCAATGCATGCTGATAACAGGGCTTGCACTCAATTTCTTATAACAGGATAGCCATGGCAACCAGTCCCGATGATAAAATTCAGAGAGGAGGGAGAGGAAGATAAAGGTCCTTGGATTGTAGGCCAAATTTATTTTTATCCAACCATTAGTTCTAGAAAAGGTAAAAATACTCTGACATTTCTTTCCTCCCATCAATTTGTTAAAACCTAACTTCAATTTTACATAGATTGTTCATTCAATTCCATGCAGGGATCATTCAGATCTCACAGGAAAGAATTTTGGCGTCAATCAGACACTATTTCAAAATGACTTTACCTCTGTGTACCAGGAAGACATTAGAGCAAGTAAACCATTTCTCACTTGGTAGGAAGTCCCTTGTAAAAGGTTAGGGATTAAACCTAAGGGGAAAGAGAAAATACCACTGTGATAAATGGTACTCCCTGGAGGGCTCCATTAACCCAAACACAGTCAGCGGAAGCCCAGAGACTAACCTCCCTTCACCCAGGCAATGGGTTACCTAGTCATGCTTGTATAATCCTTAAAGTAGGAGAATATCCCAGAGTGATGGATTCGGGAATGTCATTTGAATTAGAGAAATGACTCCTGATACAGCATCACACAGGAAATGAGATACAGCACGTGGTTGCGACATTTCAAAAGCAATGAATGGTGCACTACAATTTGAATGCTTCACTCAGCTCAAATTTCCTGAGTAGTCAACCCAGGGAAGTAATGATTATCTTTCGGATGTGCCTTTTCTTCTTGAAATGTGCTTAATTCAGTGATCTTCCCCTTTGGAAAACATTGGGATTACCACCCTGCCACACAAAGACTTCCAAGTCCAAGTGCTCTGATAAGGGAAATGGGAATTAAAACCTCTTCTCTAGCCTGTTTGCGGTTAGGGTATGTGTGACACAATTGGCAAATCCCCCTGCTTAATATTGACTGGGTGAAGTTTCTGTGGCAAGATTTTTTGCTCCATGCTTGTATTTAAATTCTAAGGAACACTCTGAAACATATGGCTGTCAAAAGCCTAAAAATAAAATGAAATAAGGTCATTTGAAAACTTAGATTTGGTAAAATAGAAAACATATGCTGACAAGACAGTAATCCCAATAGCAGTAAAACATCCCAACTTATACAGTTTTAAAAAAAGAGAGGTTTTGGGCTGGGCGCGGTGGCTGTAATCCCAGCACTTTGGGAGGCCAAGAGGGGCAGATCACAAGGTCAGGAGTTCGAGACTAGCCTGGCCAATATGGTGAATCCCCATCTCTACCAAAAATACAATAATAATAATAATAATAATAATAATAAAATCAGCCGAGCTTGGTAGCAGGCTCCTGTAGACCCAGCTCTTCGAGAGGCTGAGGCAGGAGAATCACTTGAACCCAGGGAGGAGGAGGTTGCATTGAGCAGAGATCGTGCCACTGCACTCCAGCCTGGGCAATAGAGCAATGCTCTGTCTCAAAAAAAAAAAAAAAAAAAAAAAAAAAAAAAAAAGGTTTTTGAATGTGGAAATTATTCGATTTAGCAGATAAATGTAACTTTGCAAACCATCATTCTCAGTAAAAGCAAAAAGAGAAACTAAAAAGAATAAAGAAGAAAAAACAATAAATGTCCATGACATTTCTGGCATTTCATTTTTTGCAAACCACATTTTAACAATCTCAAACCCTGTCATTATGAATTATCAATTTAATAAAATTAGGA
Source organism: Macaca thibetana thibetana (assembly GCF_024542745.1). NCBI lineage: Eukaryota > Metazoa > Chordata > Mammalia > Primates > Cercopithecidae > Macaca > Macaca thibetana. The sequence goes on along the minus strand of NC_065583.1, from coordinate 163,788,055 downwards.
ACTTACATTGAGCCAATCCAATTATTTACTTTGTTAAAAATGAAAACATTTTATTAGTACATATGATGATGTCTGTTTTTCAAATTTAACCAGCAATTTTGTTTTATATTTAGGTGTGACTGATCATTTAATACTGATATCTTTAATATCCTGGATTAGGGGATCTTTAAAACACTGAGAATTTTGTCTGGAATTACATGTGTCTTTATGCTGAAGAACAAAAATCAACAAACCTGCTATGTATTTAATATTTTATGCTTAATTAAAAATTTTCTCTGGAAAGATTTTCTGGGAACAAGAGGCATAGTACAATTCACTTGTGCCCACATTCTATGTGTAAAACAGCCACTTATAGTCTCATTTAGCACAACGCATTGTACACTATAATTCACATGAAATATTCAAAAATTACACTGTCATCCGAAAGAAAATGAATTTAGAGAATGAATTTTCAACAATTTACAGAATGAGTTTACAGTAGCTGATTTTCTTAGCAGAAAAGTTGTTTTATATTACAAATAAATAGAGTGTAGTATGAAACAATAGAAAAGTATGTTATTCTTTCTGATTTTAGGTGATACTTTATTGGATCAATACATATTATTATTGTTCTTAATCCTCTTGATGCCATTTTTCTTCCTGCAATCTATGTTCCACTCTTTTTTTAATTGACAAAAATTTTTAACATATTTATCATGCATATCATGAAGTTTTAACATATGTATACATTGTGGAATGGCTAAATCAATGAATGAATGTATGCATTGTCTCACATACTCATCATTTTCTTGTGGTAAGAAATTGATATATACTCTCAACAATTTTCAAGTACACAATATGTCGTTATTAACTACAGTCATTATGATATACAATAGATCTCTCAAACTTATTCCAACACTCTTAATACATTTAGTTTGGAGAACTTACGCCACTCCCAGGCATTTCCTAGGCAACATTCTTCAGACTAAGTGGAGGTGAGGCAGAACTTTTCTATAATTTTCCAGCTCACTAAACTTTTAAGGTTATTTTTATTTTTATTCAGTAAATTGGATACCTTTCCTAAAGTTTATTTCTGGATAAACATTTTCCTAAAGTTTATTTCTGGATAAACATAACAACCATTGTAAAAATATTTACTGTGTCTTGTTACCCAGAAGAAAAAATATACATTAAATAAAATGCTATATGTTAGAGGGTTATTACAAGGTAAAAACTGGTGGAACCAGTAACTATTTACAAACTAAAAAACTCTCAGAACTTTTCATGTGGCTTACCACATTAAATGATCTTCTTTTCCCTGAATTTTGTTAAAATCACTTACTGTATGTTTATCATTTGTTTTTATTGCACCTTAACATTTGCAAGCACATTTCTTAACATCCCTAAACACTTATACTTTGGTTTTGCCTGTTTCACCAGTCAATAATAAGTGGAAACGTGTGTAATGTATATTTTTGTGTCTGGCTTCTTTTTCTAAATTTCATGTTTGTGAGGCTGTGTTTTTTTCTTTTCATTGTTGTGTGCATTACACTGTAGAAATATGTAACAATATATACATCCTACAGAGCTAGACCACTAGATGATTCCAATTTTTGACCATTGGAAAAAAATGCACTATTAGCAATCCTAAGCATATCTTCTGTTGTTTAGATGACAATAAATATAAAATATATTGAAATTTTGTCTGCCAAATTTTTGTCAAAAGGGGCTGTACCGCTTCACATTTCCTAGCAAAATGGTAATTCATTACCACACTTGTAAACAATTAGTATTTTAATTTTGCATGTGGCAATTATGATGGTATGTATTTTTTTTTCAGTTCCTTACCTAGGGTTACATAGATTTCTGTAAGATTCCACATGTCTATTGGTTACTTAATATATTCTCTTTTTTAAAGAGCATGTTGAATTAATGCACACGTTGGTTACTGGACTTTTTCTCTTTTGATTTGTAGAAGTATGTTATATATTCTTAATATGAGCTTTCTTTGCAATGATGCAAAGATGTAACATTCATATATTTTCTTCCAGGATCATATTTGAATACTATCTGAATTTCTATTTTGATAAATAAACTGCCTAATTTCTCAAAGTCAAATATATAAAACCTTTCCTTTAAATGGCATATTTTAAGAATTTAAACCTTCCCTTATATGTGGTTTAATATGGAATTACATCAAGTAATTTTCTGAGCTGATTTATTCTTTATTAATTTATATACTTATGTTTTAAATATATACTGACTGTGAATAATGACAGCATTTTTTTTTTTTTTTTTTTTTAGAATTCATGATACATGCTTTTTCTTGCCTAAGCACATTGCCAAGCACCTGCTCTACCAGGTATACTAGAAGTGGTAATAACATATATATTAATCCAATTTGTGTCTTAGAGGAAACATTTTACTATTTCATCATGAAAAATGATGTTTCCCATGTAGAGTTTTTAAACCCTATATCACATTATGTACAATCCAAATAATTTGTTTGCCAAGAGGATTTATTAAATCACAATTAAATTTGAAACATATGACACTATTTTTCTGCACCTATCATGAATGAATTATTTTTCTTCCATTGGGTCTGTCAAAACACCAAATTACAACAAATTTAAAGATCTCCATTGGCTTTATTAGTGATTCTGAAACCAAGCAACATTTTATTCCATAAAATAGAATAAGAGTTCCAATGACCTGACCAGAAGAGATTGGGCTTATACAGAGAGAAGACATGAGACGCCAGAAACAAAAGGTAAATTGGTCCTTTAAAAGTTAACTTTCTTGTTAGTCTGAGACAGAGAAAAAAATAATAGAGAAATAACTGATTGGTTAACATTAGGGTGTTTCAGGTCAAGGATTTAAAGCAGAGGGAACTTCTTTATCATGCCTATTGAAGATTTAAACTGGCCTGTTCGGGAAATTGTTCATCATCTCTCTTTCCTGATTTCTCCTAAGATCAAATAATAACTCAATTTAGCCTTGGTGATGTGAACCTTTAGCATAAGCAACTCCTATTTGAATTTGTCTGGCCTGTTGGGCCTAGTGCAAGAGTTTAATCCAAAACAATGTCTTCCTTATTTAATAGATTAATGTGGTTAATTTAGTTGTTATTTAATAGATTAATGTGAAAAATTGTGAAATATTGTAATGATTTATAAATTTCAATCAATATAAACTTATACTGGGCAAATGCACAGATGTTTAATTTATGGTCCTTCAAGTTTTTGACAAATGCAAACCCTCTTAACTCACAAACTTTTAATATAGAACATACATAGAATTTTAATATAGAATGTAGTATAGAAGAGATAGAGAATTCTTCCATCAGTCCGGAATAATGACTCCTGCTGCTTTCCAATTAATTAGTTTGGTGAGTTCCAAAAATTCCTATATAATAGAAACTTTCAGTATATATCTGGCTTATTTCATGCAACATAATGTGTTTTAAGGTTCAACGATGTCCTGTGTCTATCAGTAGCTTTTTCTCTTTATTGCAGACTTGAATTACATTTATGGTTAAGGAGAATACTTTTCAGCCAATCTTCAATTATTTTAGTATAATTTAAAGTTAAAATTTATTATATTTACCAATTATTTCTTAAATTTATTGATATAATCTTTATGCAACAAATTATATTGACTATTGTTCTAATGTTAAACCAGTTCTCTCTTTGAAGGATAAATCCTATTAGACCATGATGCACTATGTTTTTTATACTGTACTGTATTCCAGTTGGTAGTATGTCATTGGGGAAAATAGCTCTATGTTCATGAGCTCAATGAATTAGTAACTGTCTTTAAAATAATATAATTTTTAATTTTTTAAAATCAAAGTTAATTCATGAAGCTATCTTAATATGGATTTTTAAAATTGTGTTTTTTTTATTTTCTGTAATAAAGAATTTTAATAACTGTTGATTTTAATAGATATATTAATATTCAAAAATTTTTAGTCTTCTTGTTTCATATACAAATTTACATGCAGTTGTAAGAGATCCTGTGTATCACTTACTCAATTACTCCAGTAGCAACATTTTGAAAATCTATAGTGTTATAAAAATGTACTGACAATGATAGGAGCCACTTTCTTTGATCTTATTCAGATTACTTTTACTCGTGTGTGTGTGTCTGTATGTGTGTGTGTATTTCTGTACAGTGTTATCACATGTGGAGGTTTGTACATCATTAACACAAAGTGCTAAAAATCCTCCCTCTTGCATTTTGACAGTCACACCTATCTCCCACCTGCTGTCATTCAAATTGACATTATCCTGTAGACAATGTGTCATTTCTCTCTGGCTGCTTTGATAATTTTTTTTTTTTTTTGTCTCTAGTTTTCAGGAGTTGGATTATGATGGATATTATATGGGTTTATGAAGTTTATGTTTGAGATTCTTACAGAAGTTTATGTTAGATTCCTTAAATATGCACATTAATGGTTTTTGCCAATTTTGAAAGCTTCCAGCCATGTTTCTTTAAACACTCTTTCAAACCCACACTTTTTCTCTGCTCTGCAATTCTTATACTAATGAAACTTGATCTTGTCTTACAGTGCTACAAATCGTTGGACTTCTGTCATTTATTTTTAGCCTACTTTCTCTCTCGTTTAGTTAGTATTAACTACGTTGATCTATCCTTAAGCTCACTGTTTCTATCCTCTGTCATCTCTACTCAATATTAAGGTTGTCCAGCAAATTTTTAAAAATTATTTATTTACAAATCAAAGTCCTGTAATTTGCATTTGATCCTCTTATATAATTCATACTTCTTTGCTCAGATTTTCTACTTTTTTGTATTTTGTTTTATGATAATGTGTGAACGGCAAAGTATTTTTATGATGGCTGCTTTGAAATTCTCATTGGGTCATTCAAACATTTTATTCATCCTGGTGTTGGCATTAATTGTCTTTTCTCTTTCAGACTGTGATTTTCTTAGTTCTTTTTATGATATGCACTTTTCAATAGTATCTTAGATCATTTGTTTTTTATATTGGTAGACTCTAAGACCTACTTAAATACTTTGTTTTAAGATTTATTTAAGATTAGCACACATACGTTGGCCTATATTTGTGGACTCCTGTTCCAATGATACTTTAATTATCATAACTTTTTTATTGTTATTTTGATCTGCTTGCTTGTTCTTGGTGCTGCTGGATTGACCGTCTAAGCCAGCATTGGGTGGGATATCTCACAGATGTTGGGAATAATAGGCTTTCGTGGCTGAATGCTCATTGTGGAATGAAATCACCCCTCTACGAGTGCCTTCTCTACCCCTCCTTGGTTTCTCTGACCCGTGAAGGGGATAGATTGAGTTCCTCAGAGAGAAAGAGAATTCCCAGCACAGGTTTTTATGGCGGTGGAGTACCTCTTGCAAGTTATTTTAACCACTTCTACCCACTTGAAGTTATTTTAAACATAAATAATATTTTAAAAAAACTATTTTGTATGTATTTGTCCAGATACCATTTCTCATGCTCTTCATTGCTTTATGCAGATTCAGTTTCTCATCTCTTACTGTTTTCTTCTGCAAGAAGAATTTTCTTTAATATTTCTTATAGTTAAGTTGGTTGGTGATAAATTATTTCAGTTTTTATATACCTAAATAAGTCTGTATTTCACCTGTAGTTTTAAAAGATGTTTTTACTGGGTTTAGATTTCTAGGTAGACATGTATATTTTCTTTCACTATTTTTAAAAATGATGATCCCAAGTTTTCTAGTTTGAATTTCTTTTTCTAAGAAATCACTTGTCACTATTTTCTGTTTCTCTTTAAATAATGTACCTCTTCTCCTTGGATGTTTTTAAGATTTTTCTTTCATCATTCTCTCTTTATCTAAACACTTTAATTATGACATCATCGTGCATTTTTTCTTAGCTTTTTGTGATTGTTTACCCTTTTTGGACATTTTAGATTTGTGGATTCCTAACTTTAGTCAAAATTGGAAAAACAATTGGCCTGTGCCTTATCCTTCAGGGAATTATTAACATTTTCCAGCAAACATACATTTTCTTTCCATTTTTTTCCTCTGTGTTTGTCATTTTGAGTAGTTTCTATGTCTCTTCATAATCCTTTCTTCTGCAATATAAACTACTGTTAATCCTAAACAGTAAATTTTCCATCTCAAACATGCTAAGATTCCTGAGTTAATCTATGTGTCTTTATGAATCTTCCATAGCTTTACTTCTCAGTCTTTCTCTAGCTTACTGAATATATAAAATATATGTATGGATGTATGTTCTTTCTAATGCTACAATTTATGCCAGTTGGGAATCAACTTTAAATAATTGATTTTCCTTCTTTTTATGGTTATACATCCTGGCTTCTTTACTATGAATTTTAACTTTTTGAATGATGGACATTTGGTATACTGGTTGATCATCCCTATTTCACAAATTTGAAATCTGAAATGATCTAAAATCTGCAACTTTTTGAGTTCTGATATGATACCACAGAAAGAAAATTCCACACCTGACCTCATGTGACATGTCTTAGATAAAACACAGTGAAAACATTGTTTTATGCATAAAATTATTTAAAAATTACATAACATTACCTTCAGGCTACATGTATAAGGTGTACATTACATACACATTATACACGAAGCCTGAAGGTAATTTTATACAATAAAATTAACACATAAATTTTGTGTTTAGGCTTGTGTCTTATTCCTAAGGTATTTTATTATATGTATGCAAATATTCCAAAATCCAAAAATATCCCAAATCCCAAACACTTCTTGTCCCAACATTTCAGATAAGGAATATTCAGTCTATACTTATAAATATTCTTAAACTTTTAAAACTAATAGCTATGTTAATGGAAAACATTTTAGCCATTTTATATTTTGTTTTTAAACTTTATGTATTGGAAGAGATGTTTAGTTTTTCCCTACACCCTAGGCAAAAACATTCTGAGTATTGAAACCAATATTACATGAAAAGCAAAATTTTACTTTTAAATACCTGCAAGAAAGATAATTTAAAAATATTAAATTATACTAGATGTTAACTTAATCTTTTATTTTTGCCCTTAAAGATGGTTTTTATTTTTGTGGATTTATCTTAAAGTATAATTTCAGAATTTATTCTACATTACTGATTTCTCCATAAAAAGAAATGAAGTGGTTATTACAAGGTATGCGATCTAGCTATCATCTTTTTTTGAATGTCACATTCTGTTAAATGTTAAATGTATCTTTGAAGTTTATGGCTCACGTAGACATAGTCTTTCATATGCATATTTTCATCAAGTAATATTGAAACAAGGTTCAAAATTTATGTGTGTCTGAAAGAGTACTATTAGCGTCTGTCAAGAATCATTTCCCTTCAATGTACCTCATTCATTCATTTACTGATATGTACATTTTAATCATTCTTTTACCCCTTCATTCATCAAAATAGAGCCAAAATGTTCCAGAAAACTAGCTACTGGAAGAGATAAAAATATAGCTCTTTAGTCTGAAATATTGTTAGAATTTCACATGTCTACATTTGTTCACAATCTGGTTACACTGACCCTCCTAACACATTTATATATATATATATATATATATACACACACACACACACACACATATATATATAGTTTTCCAATGTTTTATATAATGCTGACATAAAGACTCTGATATTGCCTTCTGGAAAGGAAAACACAATAAATAATTCAGATCGCTTTCATCTATGAATATTACTATAAACATCTTGAATAAATTAGTATCATATTAACCCAAGTACTATTTGAATAGCATGATACATCAAGAGAAAGTGACATTTCTTCTGTGTATGCAAATGTAATTCAAATTTAGGAGATTAGTCTAATGTATAATATTTATTACCTCTGGATAGAAAAAATATATCTAATTATACTAATATATTTTAAACTGTCATTGATAAAAATCCACAGTATGCTGAATAGAAGTGGTAAGAGAGGGCATCCTTGTCTTGTGCTGGTTTTCAAGGGGAATGGATCTAGCTTTTGTCCATTCAATATCATGTTAGCTGTGGGTTTGTCATAGAGGACTCTTATTATTTTGAGGTATGTTCCTTCAATACCTAGTTCATTGACAGTTTTTAAAATGAAGAGATGTTGAATATTGAAATACTTTTCTGCATCTATTGGGAGAAAGACATAAAGGGCATCCAAACAGGAAGAGAGGAAGTCAAACTATGTTTGCAGATGACATGATTTCGTATCTATAGAATCCCATTGTCTCGGTCCAAAAGTTGGTAAACAACTTCAGCAAAGTTGCAGGATACAAAATCACTAGCATTTCTATACACCACCAACAGCCAAATGATGAGCCAAATTGTAAAGGCAATTCCCTTCACAATGGCCACAAAAAGAATAAAATACCTAGGAAGACAGCTAACCAGGGAGGTGAAAGATTTCTACAGTGAGAATTACGAAACACTCCTCAAAGAAATCAGAAAAGACATAAACAAGTGGAAAAACATCCCACGCTCATGGATAGAAAGAATCAATAACATTAAAATGGCTGCGTGGTCCAAAGCAATTTACAGATTTGATGCTATTCCTATCAAACTGACAACAGTATTTTTCACAGAGCTAGAAAAAACTATTTTAAAATTCATATGGAACCAAAAAAAAAAGCTCAAATAACCATAGCAATCCTATGCAAAAAGAACAAAGCTGGAGGCATCACATTACCTGACTTTCAAACTATACTACAAGGCTACAGTAATGAAAAGAGCATGGTTCTTGTACACAAACAGGCACATGGACTAAGTAAAACAGAATAGAGAATCTAGAAGTAAGGCTGCACATCTACGACTATCTGATCTTCTGCAAAACTAACAAAACAAACAATGGGAAAAAATACTCCCTATTCAATAAATGGTGCTGGGATAACTGGGTAGCTATATGCAGAAGTTTGTAACTGGACCCTTCCTTACGCCATATACAAAAATCAACTTTGTAACAATTAAAGACTGAAATGTAAAACCTAAAGCTATAAAAACCCCAGAAGACAACCTAGACAATACCATCCTGGACATAGAAACAGGCAAAAATTTCATGACAATCACACCGAAAGCAATGGTAACAAAAGCAAAAATTGACAAATGGGTTATAATTAAATTTAAGAGCTTCTGTGCAGCCAAAAAAACCAAAAAACCAAAAAACAAAACAAAAACAAAAACAAAAAAACTATCAACAGAGTAAACAGAAAGCCTACAGAATGGGAAAAAATATGTACAAACTATGAATCTGTCAAAGGTCTAACATATCCAGCATCTATAAGGAACTTACACAAATTTACAAGAGAAAAATGAACAACCCCATTAAAAAGTGGGCAAAGGACATGAACAGACACTTTTCAAAACAAGATACGCATGCAGCCAACAAGCATCTGAAAAAAGGCTATTGATCATTAGAGAAATGCAAATAAAAACTATGAGGTACCACCTCACACTAATTAGAATGGCTATTATTAAAAAGTCAAAAAACAGTAGATGCTGGAGAGGTTGCAGAGAAAAAGGGACACTTAAACGCTGTTGGTAGGAGTGTAAATTAGTTCAACCATTGTGGAAAGCAGGGTGGCTACTCCTCGAAGAGCTTCTAGCAGAACTATCATTCGACCCAGCAATCTCATTACTGGGTATATACTCAGGAGAATATAAATCATTCTACTATAAAGACACATGCACACGGATGTTCATAGCAGCACTATTCACAAGAGCAAAGACATGAAATCAGCATAATTACCCATCAATGATAGATTGGATAAAGAAAATGTATATTTTACATATATACCATCAAATAGTATGCAGTCATAAAAAAGAACAAGATCATGTCTTTTGCGGGAACATAGATGGAGCTGGAGGTTATTATCCTTAGCAAAATAATGCAAGAACAGAAAATCAAATGCTGGATCTTCTCACTTCTAAGTGGGAGCTAAACGGTACGAACTTATGAACACAAAGCAGAAAACAACAGACACTGGGGTCTCCTTGAAAGCAGAGGATGGGAGGAGTAAGAGGAGCAGAAAAGTTACTATTGGGTGTGTACTGGCCTTAATACCTGGGTGATGAAATTACCTGTACAGGAAGCCCCTGTGACATGTGTTTACCTATATAACAAACCTTCACCTGTACCCCCAAACCTATAATAAAAGTAAAAAAATGAACATCTAATTCCAATTAAAGCACAAATAAACTCATAGTAAGCCAGAAAATGGGTGATATTCATTGTTATTAATAAATCTGAAAGTTTGATGTATTTAATGAGGAAATAGAATACATATTCATGTTAATAGAAAAGAATCAAAGATGACTATTTCCTGTTAATATGAATTTTTCTGATAAGATTAATCAATACTTTTAAAGAGGCAAACATAATATAGTATGTAAATTGGCAAGGGAGAAACACTTCTAATTATAATTATTTACTGTTAATAATTTTTCTATAAGAATCCTAATTGAATCAACTAATGAAGTAAAAAAAAAAAGTAGGTTCAGAAAATTTTCCAACTTTACTGGAATCAAATTCTTTTATTTATTAAACCATTCATAAAAATTAAAATACTTAACTGAAAAAAGAGCACTCTAAAATCAAAGCTAAAGAGCAATGGTATATTACATACATATTACAAATTTCATAAAAATCTAGTAAGCAACAGAGGGAAGGTAGTATCAGATTGAGTTGCATGACATGTTTTGTCTTTAAATAATCTAATTTTTAAAGTGAGATGTTATCTCCAAGTTAATTTAAGCATTCTATAAGCCAATGACAGTTAAATATACATATCTATAGTATATATAAATACAGGATGTATAAACATAGCAAGTAGAATTTTTTATTGAGGCTACGTAATATAGCATCTAAATGAAAAAATATGTAAGGGTATGGCAGGAAAAAATTTGATACAATAGAAAGAGGAGGCATAGACAATCTCTAAAATAATTTGGTGTGATCTTACAGCTATAGGAAGAGATAAAAAATATTTTAGAGAGAAAAATTTATGTACGTATTATATATACACACACATAAATATATAAACACACATACATATAATTTTTATTTATGCATATAAATATGCTATTTACATAAGACGAATATGAAAGCTCTATACCTGTATTTAATTTAGACACTAGCTTAGACAGGACACTAGCTCATTCACACAAATCAGCTCCTTATTTGTCAAGCATTTATTAATAACCACATGTTGGCTAAACTGAACTTTTCCTCTCCAGATAGACATGCAGTCTTTATCCCAACAAGGTGAATATACTCATGCAGCAGGAAAAAATTTAACTTGTGAGATATCACCATTTCAATTAGAGACAGTTAACAAAGCTTTTATGACAAGTTACTGGATCCATTTATTATAAATGTACAATCTCTAGATTTGTTTACTATAAGAAATAATACATCAGAGCCACTCAGTTAAAAGCATTCTATAGGTAAAGACTCTTAGAAGATACCATTAGTTTATTTACCAGAAGAACTACTGTCAACATTATTACAAAGACCTTAAATAGGTCACCTGTTTTCTTTCTTCTCTAGCAGAATTTCACTGACTGACACACCCCTGCCACTCTCTATCCAGTGATTAGGGAAAAATCTTACAAACATCCTATCAAACATTCTTTTCTCCTAGTCTATCTTCTGACTTTTTAGTATTTTTTCCAATAGATACGTAAACTATCCATTCATTATTTATCTTTTAGCACTTTTTATAGTGCTTTATGCAAAGCAATACATGTACTAACACCCAGACGACCACAAGAATTTGAATCGCCCAAAGGGAGTGGGACTTTCCCCCACATAGTTGAGTAATCAGTACTTTTAGCATATTATACATCAATTAAATTATTACAACGTCCTTCTCCATTTCTCTATGATAGAAATGATATGTTTCCTATTTACTACACACTTCTAGTGACTGAAGTAGTTACTAGAACCTATTTGTCAGTAAATTCTGGGTTCCATCTGATTTTGACGGTTTAAACAAATTTTATGTATGTTTATACATATACATATGTATGTTTATACTATCAGAATTATAGTAAAGAACTTTACAGATAAGAGTTATAAGTGTTTTATCTAATACTGTTCCTCTGCCTCTTTCCTGTAAAAAGATGACATAATGTATTCTAAAAATGTATGTAAACAGAAACTACCACACCACATGTAATGAAAATTTCCTTTTTAATCTTGATACCTGGTATCATGGGAGATTGGGAGAAAATTATAAAGGCTATGAAGTTGAGCAGCATCTATTTAAAACATAGATCGAACATTTTTTACATGATTCCATTCTTTTTATTTTCTTTTTTTTTATTATTATTATTTTTTTTGAGACCGAGTCTCGCTCTGTCCCCCAGGCTGCAGTGCAGTGGCGCTCTCGGCTCACTGAAACCTCCATGCCTCCCAGGTTCAAGCGGTTCTCCTGCCTCAGCCTCCTGTGTAGCTGAGATCACAGGTGTGTGCCACCATGCCTGGCTAATTTTTTGTATTTTCAGTAAAGAAGGGGTTTCACCATGTTGGTCAGGCTGATCTCGATCTCCTGACCTTGTGATCCGCCCACCTTGGCCTCCCAAAGTGCTGGGATTACAGGCTTGAGCCTCGGCTCCTGGCTGATTTCATTCTTTTACTTTTGCTTTCTATGATTTCTATCCACTGACTCTTAGACACATCAGTTTCTACAGTGGTTAGAATACCCCCTGGCATTGCCTGGGTTAGAGGAGAAGCTGGTTCTTAGAAGATTAGTGAGAATGAAATTCTCTTGGTATTGTTATTCAACTACTCCATTCAATTACAACTTTATTTTTCCTCATGCCATTTTCAAGTCAGATCCAGGATTCTAAAATAAAGCTTCCTCTAACATCTTTATTTGATTGAGCATGATGAAGACATGCTGATGATGTTTCAGGAATACTATTTTATACTGAGTTGCTATCCCAGACCAGCTTATAACATCCTGCAGAACAGTGATCACACCATGGCCAAAGCTGATGCAATCAGGGTACACGTGGTTGCCATTATACACCTGTGAAATTTGTACTGGAATGGCAACGTAGTTTGCAGAATCACAACATAGTCTTCAAATTGTGCCCTGAGTGATAGCTATAGTTGACTATCTGAAAATAGTGATTAGGAAGGGTTTTGCCTCCTTTACTCTGATGCCCAAGTGAAGTATTTTAGGTAGAGCTTATAAATCACCAGGAGTCCTATCTTGTCTTTCCAGAGAAAACAACTCTGGAATTTTCTTCTTTCAACACAGCCTGATATGAGAGAAAGAGCTAAGAGTATTAAGATCTTTTTTCAAAGTATTTGTGTGGATATTTCATGATTGCATCACTTCCTGGATGAAAACCAGACACTGGTATCATCTCTCCTGTGTGTGTGTGTATTATCTGTCTACTTCATTATCGCTCTCCTCATGATCAGAGATCCTGACCAGGCTTCCGCCTAAAAAGGCACATGTTTTCCCCACACAAAACCAGTAACAATGTCAATCTCACTAATGTTTCTGCATCGTGGAACTACATAGGATGAAGTAACAACCTGCTTCAAAGTAGTTTACTAATATGCATCATTAAATTCAATGCTATTGTGTGTGATCATTGATATCTTCCTTTTGTAGATGTACTTTTTGATAGCCTTATTAAGGTATAATTTTCAGATCATAAAAGGATCCCATTTAAGCGCCCAATTTGATGAGGCTTAAGAAACTTACACATTGTAAAATCAGCTCTGAGTATGGTAGGTTTCAATGTAGAGGGTATACCAGGTCTTACAGAATGATTCCAGGATAAGAGACAGTTAAAACTGAGTTGTCTCCCAAAATCACCCTATGTTATCCAACTCAAAAATGCGTAAGCTGCAGAGATTAGCAGTTATTCACAGAGCCCTGCTTGATCAAATAAAATCCAAAGATGTGTGATAAATATTTAGTGTGAATGTCCTTAAGTCTCAGTGGTTAGTTGTTGCATAGAAAAAGGTAACTGATATAGCATGATTTAAATTCTGTGCATTGACTAATCAGCTATCCTAACATCCTCCCTCTTACTCTCTCTGTGGATCTATCTATACACAATTTTTTTTAAAGACAGATAAACAAAAACTTTTCTTTGCCTGAAAAAAAGAGCAACTCTTCTTTTTCTGAAAACTCTTTAGTTAACGTTTAAATTTCAAATACTTTAAAAATCTATGTGACTTATATAAAATTTACATTATGTGTTTAAGTCCAACACTGTGACATGAAAATACTAATGCACTTAATGTTTTATTTCATGTCCTTTAACTTTTAAATATCTAATTTTGTCACCTACTATTTTTATATTTGCATGATTAGGCAAAATGGTTTATATTGGGTTCTTCTATTAAAATTATCTAAATCTTACCTATAGGTCGATTTTGGCACAGTGAAAGAAATAGCATTTGTATTATATGCATGCATACAGCAGTCACTTTATTTTAATTCATGATTAATCCCAAAGTATTTTACATTTTGGTGTGCACCTGGCATGGGGAGGTGTTTGCCTAGTGTCATGCAATAACTAATTATCTCATTTGGTGAACAAATGTATTGCGTTATCGTCATATTTCATATATGCCAATGCTATAATCATTTAATCAATAATATGTCTTGTCTATTTAATATACAGAGATTTATGTATATATCTAATATACAAGGATACATATTAGAGATTTATATACCTGTACTATCTGTATTACATTTTATATATGTATCCCCATTCATCATACTAGGTATGTATCTAACATAGATTACATACTCTATATATATCTGAAAGAGATAGAGATAAACAGATGATTCACCTACCCTCATGAAATAAAAGCCCAAAAGTAAATAGTAAAATAAAAGATATCAAAGGGAAATATGTATCAAATGGGTTGAAATTTATCAGGCAAATATTGTACAAAGTGTCATTCAAATGAAGAAATGTCAATATTAACATCAGATAGAATAATATAATCTAATGAAACATATAAACCATCTCTTTTATTGACAAAATGAGTATGTCAATAATAAAATGTACATGCCAAGTTTACATGCATTGAAATGTATGAAGTAACTTGTAACAGATAATAAGAGAGGTAGAAGACACTAGAATATCACTTTCACCTTTTCTCAAATTGTATAGAAAACACAATTTGAAAACTTGAAAGCATAATTTTTCATGTTTAACATAACTGTATAACAAACTTTGTTCCATTTTTTATATCACCAGTGTAATCAATGTATGAAATACTCACAAATATTGATGACCTCAATAAGATTCTAAGAAACAGAAAAATTAATACTAAAGATGATGTGTTCACAATTGTGTACTAAAACAATACTACACAAGAAAATTTGGGGGACCAACAGTGGTATTTAGAGAAAAATGTATATACTCAAATGCATATTTGAAAATAAATATGTTAACAGAGAATTTTTACCTAAATCTCCCTCCTCTAGGACATCTGAGGCAGTTCTGTGTTAAACCAGACTTTTCAAAATAGCAACAGATAAGATTCACTACCTAAAATAAAAATGGAGACTAGAAAGATCATCTTGTATTAACTACAAATCTAGTAATGCTTTTAGCAGGATATAGCAAGATTTTTTGTCGTACATAAATGTCCATTTATGTAACATAGAAACATGACTAGAACAGGCTTATATGATGTACAAGATTTGTGGCACTTTGAACCACAAGCAATTAATCTTCAGTAATTCCAAAACCAAAACATATCCAATGTATTAGTGGTCCCACAAACACTGATTTGGTTTGTGCTATAACTCTTTTCTTGTGTCATTTTAAAACCACTATTAATATTAAGTACTAGTTAAGACTTGTGTTACCCATGAGTAAATTGACCACTGTACCTTTGTGTCTATGTAAATAAAAAGACAAAGATGAAAAATTAATGAGCTAAACATTTAAACGAATACAATTTCTGAAGAGAAAAGCATAGTATATTATTAGAAGAAACATCTATGAAAAATGAGAGAAGGAATTAATGAATTTTTCATAACATGAACCAACAATAATACCTACTATTACAACTTCTATCCTACATTATTGTATAGAGTCTTCACTACAGCTTCTAATAGAACAAAAATGTGTAAACTAATCACACTTGAGGATTCTAAAGGATAAAATTGTCACTCTTAGAAGATGATTTAATTGTATATATTCAAAACCAGAGATTATCCATACAATAATCATTAGCATTACTTTAATAATGGTTAGAATTTCTTTCCAGATAGAAGATTAATATTAGAACTTCTTTGAATTGCTACACGTTGGGGAAAATTAGTCAGAAAATGTAATTGAAAATAAGAGGAGATAACATTTTAAATAGTGGCATAAAGTAATAAGCATACTACATGTTAATAAGACGACTCATTCACTTGGAATATTTTGTATATATTTATTAATGGCAAATGAAAAAATCTTAAATTAATTCACAAATAATTCATTACTTTTTGAAGAAAGGCTTTCACTATAAAAGTGTTATTCAAGAAGTTTTCCAAAGGATTAAGTGCCATAATTTCTACTAAAATTCAAAAATTTTATCTTTAACTTAATAGGTAACTGTATATTTACAAAGATAATTCAAAGACAAAATAATAATAATGATAATGAGTGCACAGCTTGTGACTTGCCCTGTTGAATAGCGAAAGATGCTATACACAAATTACAATTAAAGCAGTGTGGTGTTCTTATAGTGACCAAAAAAGAGTCTAACTGAAGAGAATGGAGAGGTCAGCTACAGACAAAGGCTGATGTTGAAACGTGTGGTACAGCAACTGTCACAGAGAAATGAGGAAGGAAATCTCTCAGCAAATGGTGCTAAGACATTGGTTATCAATATTATAACAAATGATGAATACCTAGCTTATTCATTTTCAAATTACAAGGACATATATATAAATATACATCTATAGATAGATCATACAAATATATTCATGTGCATATTATGTATATATACTTATATTTCCTATATTGTTTATGGATTATTTTATGAGTTCTTAACCTAGAAGTATATATTGACTCTTCATAGTGTCTATTTACAATTGGTTGGATAAGTCTTTCCCTATTACTCATAGTTTGAGAAAAAAATGAAAAATTTAAATATATTTATTTCTTTTTAAGAAATATTTCAAACGTTCTAAAATTTGACCAACATATATGAATGGAATACAATATATATGAATGGAACCTACTGAAATTCTAGTGTTGAGGCCGTTTTTTAATGCTTCAGTGGAGGTTATTATATATTCACAATCTTTATCAAAATATATTTGAATTTTAAATTTAATTTCAGATAAGTTAAACAACATAATAAAAATAAAAAAAGTATATTTATATGTTTATCTCACATTTGGGTAGGAAACAAAATCATTTACTGAGCATAAAAGCCAATGGAAAATAGATGTAAAAATTATAATAGTTTTTGTAAATGTATGTCCAAAATTATGATAAAAACAAATACAATTTTGCCATAAACAAAGGTTAGAGAGCAGGATAGTTTAGACGAGCGCTTCTTAAACACTCTACGTTGAAGGACCATTCTTTTCTAACCACACATGCCAATCTTTCTATGAAATAAAATAAAAATAGATTAGTCATCTTACATTTAAAAAAGACATATGCATCATATTTTATGATGTGAAAGAGATCTAAACTTGCTCATCACATTTCTATAACAGATTACAAATATTTACTGCAAGGTTTATTTACTTAGTTCACCGTAAACACACACCACACACATCGTGAATCCACACAGGCCTCTCAAACCCAGGATCTCTGGTTTTATCTATGGGCAGGCTCATGTTCCTTTTCTGGATCTTACTAAGACTCGAAATAGGTACATAAAGTCTTTCTTCCTCCATTTTACCCGCTTTAAAATAAAAGCAAAAACTTTGTATAAGATTGCTGTGATATTGAATAAAGTAATTATTGTATTATAATAACTAACATATATGCTTGGCATCACATATGCTTGGCATATATTAAGCAGGCAAATGTCTGTTTGTAATTTTATGGTTAAATAAACTTTATCAATCAGAAGTAAAAATAAAGTGCTTGTCTTACTGTTACTTAACAAGTTTTGTTCACTATAATTGCTCCCAATGTTTTCTAATGTGACAAGAGAAAGGAGTGACCTGCTTGTGCATTTTGAAAATTATAAAAACAAAAACAAACAGCCTTCATAAAATCACAAATCAGGTTAGATTTTACTTACTAATTATATTAGTAATTTTTTAATTGGATTTGCATTCATTTTTAACTTAATGCTAATTAATTGTATTTACTTAATTATATTTAAGGTTTTAGTATTTCTGTAAAAAATTTTCTCTGATATTAAATACATTAACACTCTGCTGCTCTCTTTCATTACTTTTAATATTATATTTAGTTATCCATGCTCTTTTTTTATTGTTATTGGCTTTCATTATTACTTTCTTTTTTCACTATTAGAAAATACATATCTTTACACAGAATCCTTTTATTCACAGATATTTTCTTAGGTATTAACATTTTTATTTAAAAGTTTAATGAATTTGTTATTTATTTTCTATGATGTGAGATGAGGAAATCTAGTGACCTCATCAGGAAGCAGCTAGCCGATTACCTTATTCATATTTATTTGTTGTAAGTATTCTTTGTCTATCAGCTTTGAATACCTCCAATCAAATTTTATTTTAAACATACAACTTCATATAAACCCTTTAATTTGTTATATGTAACAGCATTTACAATAATGTATCATTACAAAATTATTATAAAGGGTTGTATGTGTGTATATATGTGTGTGCATGAGTATTTGCATGATAAGGATAACTTGCAAATACAGATGCTTCTTGACTTACCATGGAGTTACAAATCAAACCATCATACCATGTCAAGATGCATTTAATACACATAATTTGCAGAACATGCTAGCTGCATTGTCAATGTAGGTCAAAACAGGGACAAGAAGGATTGATGAATAACGTGAGATTGTTCTCCTCTTCAGTCAACTTCAAAATCTGAATGATAGGTTATCTCCACAAAGAAGAAAACATTTTAACAAAGACCTGTGACTATTTAGGGAGTATCTCTGTAATACAGCGACCAATAATAGAGAAAGAAACAGACATCAGGAGTCAATCTCAGGCTACAACCAATAGTATATGCATACATACTCACATAAATCTATAAATATACATTTATATATTAGCTTATATCTATATCTGTTTATCTTCTATGTATCTATCTATGTATCTATGTATCTATCTATGTATCTATCTATCTATATACCTCTCTTTGTATCTATGTATCTATCTATCATATATCATCTATCATCTATTAAAAGAGAGGGAGTTTAAACAACTGGCTCACATGATTGTGGAGGGTGGCAAGTGTGAAACTGCAGGTCAGGCCAAGCCAGCAAGCTAGAGGCCCAAGGAAGAGTTGATGTTGCAGCTCAAGTTCAAAGGTAGTCTCCAGTCACTTTCTTCTTCTTTGGATGAACTTAGTCTTTACCCATATAGGTCTTCAACTGACTGGATGAGGTTTTCTCCATTTTTTTTCTTTATTTATTTATTTATTATTATTATTATACTTTAAGTTCTAGGGTACATGTGCATAACGTGCAGGTTTGTTATGGACAATCTACTTTACTCAAAGACTGCTGATATAAAGATTAATCACATCTAGGAAGTACTTTCACAAGAACATCTAGACTAGTGTCTGACCAGAAGCTGGAAGCCATGGCCTAACCAAGTTGACATGTAAAATTAACATCACAATATTGTTGGTAATTCTTTGCCCTGGAGAACTTTCTCACCTGTCCATTAAAGAATCAAGAGTGATTAGGGCTTAGTTTTGGTCTTTCCCATTGATGTATTTTACCTGTCAAAGTAGCTGATAATCTCAGGGGAATTTGAGCTTATAAAAAAATCATACTAGTTTTCTGACAACTACAATGGTCTTAAAGAAAAATAAATGCACTATGAAATCTATAATAGAAAAGTACAGAAAATAATGTAATACAGAGATCAAAAATCTTATGCAAGCATGATAAACACCCTCAAAAAGTCATAAAGTAATATTGTAAATAAGTAGGAATAACCTGATAAAATAATGAAACAAAGAGAAATTCCAGGTCTGAACAATATAATAGTTGAAATAAAAACTCTGCAGGTGAATCAAATCCAAATGGATAGAGTTAATGAGCAAATAATTGAACTGAAAGGTAATATTGAGAAACTTCACTACATGTCATAAAGTTATGACAGGAAATATATGCAAAGTTCAAAAACATGAGGTCAGAATTAGAAGAGACAGCATTTATATGATGAGGACAGGAGTATTTCCTTCTCATGAAATTGGAATTCCAAAAGGAGTGCAAAATTCAGAAGTATTTGAAGGAATATTTATCATGAATTATTAATAAAAACAGATGAAATAATTGAAATATAAAAGCCTTACAGAATACTAAATAAGATAGATAACAAGATCCTACAATGGGACAACAGACAGTGACCATTTTAAGAAGCTTAACATTTAAATAAATTTATAAAACCTTCCAGATACCAATTATGAATTAAGAACAAGTTTTAATTTTGACTTTACAAAAATGATACTGAATGAAAGCAAAGATTATTTAATATTTTAAGTAACTGAAAGGGAAAAATACATATGTTTAAAATGTTTGAACATCTTTGATAGTGTATTCAAAAAACTTTATTTTGTCTCAAAGAGATAGTTATACATGTCTAGTATTTGATGAGAGAGAGAGAGACAGAGAGAGATTGTGGAAATAGAT
Source organism: Macaca thibetana thibetana (assembly GCF_024542745.1). Taxonomy (NCBI): domain Eukaryota; kingdom Metazoa; phylum Chordata; class Mammalia; order Primates; family Cercopithecidae; genus Macaca; species Macaca thibetana. The sequence goes on along the minus strand of NC_065583.1, from coordinate 163,767,272 downwards.
GCACTATATTCAGGCACATAAGGTTACTAAATAGTTCCAACATGAATGTATATCTCACACACCTTTCTCTAAGCAGTTGTTTGAAATAGGAGCATCTAGCACAATCTTAGAGAAGAAGCAAATGTACCTAAATGCAAGTCCCTTCAGAGCATGAGTTTTTAAGTGTCTGCTTCAGTACCCCCCAACAAATCTCTTTAATCCAAGAGATGAAACATATATAAAATGATATAATTTGGTGATACATTATAGAAAACATTAAATTACAGATAATTATTTATAAAAGTTGGCAAAAATGTGATTCTGGGTAAATCACTAATCAGTTTTCACTGAGGGCTGGCAAATTGTGTGAGCAAACGACAGCTGCTGAGGGCAGTTTTGGTCCAGTTTGGTTTCACTGGGGTTTCATGTCCATTTCACTCTTCTGGGCCTCTTCTTCTTAATAGAAAGTATTTCTTGATGCATGTGAAGTGCAGGGACTTTCCATATTCACTCAGCATTTTACAAAAGTGGCAATTCTAAGCTACATGTATATACATTTCTATTTTTGCTCCAGCTTCTGTTGTCTGGATGTTTATATCAGTTGTTTTTCAATCAATAGTATTATTTTTCTTCCACATATTCATGAATTATATTGGACAGCAGGATAAAAAAAAATGTTGGTAACAGTGTGTGAGACTGACAATTCCCCTCATGAATACTTTTTATTGTACTTGGACCTCTGTAGGAAGAATAAATATCTGATTATCTATCAGTTAATTGAAAGATTACCTGTCTTGAGCTGACTGAAAATGTAGATCAGCCCAGGTCTCCAACAACATAACTTTTAGTCACAGGTTTAGTAAGTTCTTGTACTCAGAAGCACAACTGCTTCTGATAACACCTTCCAATGGCTGTTTTTATAACATTCATAATTTGAGAAAGAAGTAATTATTTTCAGCCAAAAAGGAAGAAAAATATATATTGTTCTGTAATCATTTTCCATCTTTACTTTTCCTTTTCCCTGAATGGCAAAACAAAAAAGAAAACCTTGATAGCTTATATGCATATTCAGACCATTGTTACCCTAAGAAAAACATCGTTCAGTAATATGAATCATTAAATTTCAGAGGCATTATATTTGGCAATACTTTATCGTACAGAGACATGGATGTACAAAATGTTTCTACTTTCCACTACTTTTTTAGGAAAAATTAGTGGTGAGCACTGGAACATATTGTTAAGCATAAAATTAGTTTTCTTTCATAATGAAGCCACAGGAGAGACAGGATTTAAATTAATTAAAATGATTACATAAAGCCATGCTTATGTGAAATGTTAAGACTACCAATTGTCCAGAGGCAAAAAGGAAATTATTCTTAATTTATGGTCATATAATTATCTTCATAAATATATTTACTGCTGTTTCTCTGGATTCATAATAACCTAATTTTCTCTGTTGTCATGGGGAATTTTATTACTACTCATGTTGATTTCTTTATGGGAAAGGACTTAGATACAAGGGGAGTAGGCCTCAGGGATACATGGCAGATTTCATGATTCTGTCCTGGTCAAGATTGTGATCTGCAGCTTACATTTATTGAACATTTTAAGAAGGGCCTATGTATTAGGCAATTGAGCTATAACTCAATTATTATGCTGTATTGAGTGGGAGGTTCAGAAGATAAAATTGAAGTCAGTAAACAAAAAGATCAAAAAGAAAAGGATATCTTTTCTAAAATAGTAAGCATTTCAAGTTTCTTGGTCCTGTGTTTTTTTCTGTAAATACTCTCTTTGTAATTGCAGTGCAAAAGCAGCCAATGACAACATGCAAACGAGTAAGTATGGCTCTGTTTCCATAAAATTATATTAATAATCATTAAAATAAGAATATCATACAATACTCATGTGTCACAAAATATTACTATTAATAATTTTGTTTTTAACCATTTTTTAAAAATCTTAGTTTGCAAGGCTTGCACAAACAGCTGACAGCCCTTTTTTGCTTTGGCACACAATTAATAATTTACTTTGCATTAAAGAAAAGAGAGGGCCCTTAAGATCCTTCTCCCTGGCCGGGCGCGGTGGCTCAAGCCTGTAATCCCAGCACTTTTGGAGGCCGAGAGGGGCGGATCACGAGGTCAGGAGATCGAGACCATCCTGGCTAACGCGGTGAAACCCCATCTCTACTAAAACGATACAAAAAACTAGCCGGGCGAGGTGGCGGGCGCCTGTAGTCCCAGCTACTCGGGAGGCTGAGGCAGGAGAATGGCGTAAACCCGGGAGGCGGAGCTTGCAGTGAGCTGAGATCGTGCCACTGCACTCCAGCCTGGGTGACAGAGCAAGACTCCGCCTCACAAAAAAAAAAAAAAAAAAAAAAAAAAAAAAAAAAAAAAAAAAAAGATTCTTCTCCCGTGCCTTGAACTTGAAATTAAATGCTTAAATTTGTATTTTACATTGTGTATGCTCCTGGAAGGAGATACATGAATCTCCATGTACTTCCCATAATGTTTGTAATGACTATTGTTATTGTAGCTACTATGAACTAATGTCACTTGATTTCCCAATGTTTTGACGGATGCCTTCACTCATTTGCTGCTACAGTAGAGGATCATTTTTATGTCATTGGTTACCAGCATTTCTTGTCATCTGACAAAGAAGCCATCTAAGTCTTCCTAATCAAGTAGATGACCAACTTAATCCAAAAATCAATTTTGCGGTTCCATTCCTGAAACTCATGTTAATTACCATATTGATCAGACTCCCAGCAAAAACTGATAACACACTCATGAGAGGTTGTTGTAGATCATTTAATAAAGTAACTATTTAGAGAAATATGAATATATTTAAATGAACCAATTAGGAATGGTAAATAAGCATGGGACTGAGAACATCCATGGGTCTGGTTAGGAAGAGCAGGTTCACCACACCCTGGTAAGAGCTAAGAGCTATAATCATTGGAGATCAGAAGGAGACTACAAGAAAAGAGCTGTGGATACAAATAGGTGAATTCAACAGTCAACACTGTGGCCTGACAAAGAGGAAGCAGGGAATATCCTTACCTGTATCTTTTCTCTTCAATGTCCCATTAGTTATTCTTATTAGCCAAGGACAACTGGATGTCAGAAGGCAACAGATCCTATATAATGAAGTTTATAGAAAACAAACTTAGACACAGAGTTGGATGCAGAAAAGGTCAAATGATGGATACAGAGGGTCAATCAGAAAATAAACAGCTCAAGTTATGACTCTGATGCATTACAAGTAATAGGTTAGTTTGTGATAAGTCTGGTGAGATGCTACTGTCAGTTTTTCCCTTTCAGTATCCGCCACAGTTCCGCTGAGAATTGAGGTAGGGATAAGTAGAAGGATGTCTCATCTGTCCTGCTCAGAAAACTAATTATTTGTGAAATGTGGGCTGCATGTATTTGAGAGAGGTTGACACACTGAAGAGAAGAGAAGCCAAGATATGAGAGACCAAAGAAAGGGAAGGAGAGAAGAAAAGAGAGGAGAGCAGGCAGGAAGAAAAAGAGATGGCATGAAGAGATTAAAAGAAAGATAGAAAAGAAAATGAAGAAAAAATGGAATCAGAAGGAAAAGGAGAGAGAGGAATGAAAAGAAGTTTGCAAGGTAGAAAGGAAACAACGGAAGTACCCAATTGCAAAAGAAATGAAAATCTTAACATAATCTTTTCCTTCAGTGAGTCCTAGATAGTTTGATTTTTGGATACTGTATCTGGTTCTTTTTCCATGATAAACTTCATTTTTATTTACTTGCTTTGATACAAAGCCTTATTCAAAATAGTTTGTATGAAGCAATACCAATGTATGTTATTAAAATCTTTGTAAAGAAGTGCAGTTCTATATTTAAAAAACAAACAAACAAAAAAACTCAGAGTTTACGATAGTTAACAAAAAAGTTGTAAATCAAAATTATTCTTCAGTGAACAACTTAAATAGCATCCTAACAAAAATTTGACAAACTATCATAATTTATATGATGTTTTCATTTTTCTCATTAGGTGGTCTGTAATTCTCTGGCCTCCTGTTTCTAGATGATACTTTTGCACTAGAGCTGCTTTCATGGCTCAACTCTCACATTCTGACTAAGTTTTTCTTGCAGGGAGCCCTTGACCTATCAGAGTGGAGAACTGTATTGATGGGATGAAAAATGTATAGCTCCTTACTTTCTGGATTCTTCTGTAAGGATGTGTAGTTCCTGTAGGAAGGATGTATCTTCTTTCCTCCATGTGGGGAGAGTGAGAGAGAACTGTTCAAGGAAAGGTTTCCTTAATAGCAGAGAACTTTAAAATTATCCCATTGCTACATCTTCTGAGCTGACATATTGATTTATATCTGTGTGTTTTATATGACTCATTTTTTAATGGATTCCAAACTTCTGCTGTTCTGTTCTGTTTTGCTTCATTTTGTCATCCAAGATGGAGAGTCTAGGATATTAGTCCTTACACCTATTTTTCTGCCCAAAAATCTCCAATGTGCTGAATATTTATTTAGTGTTTTATTGATGGCTTTTACTCAGGGGTAAAATTTTATTAAATTGTTTTATTAAACTGTTTTTATTTCCCCTGAAACAATTCACCACAACAATTTCTAATTTATAGTGAGTAAAAATGAGTCTATTTTATTAAAAAGTTATGTATTCTTATACTTTAAGTTTTACATTTTAATTAAGATTTTTTTGGTTGGTTTTAAGTTTAAAGAATGTAACTGAAATATAGGGATTATATATGATCCAGAGCATATTATAAAATTTTACTATATTAAACCCTGTGTTTAAGAAAGAATACTATTTTGAGTTGATGAATTATGGTTATAATTATTTAGATGATTTTGAAAAGCCACTTAAATAAATGCTTTGTTTTAAAAATGACCAACTTTAAATAACTTTCATTTTTCTATCTATTTTGAATGTTAAATTATTTTGAATTAATTTAATGATTTAATATTTATCACAGGCCAATGGGCATCTGATTATTTCTGGACAGCTAATAAGACACTTAACAGTACACCTAAACAATGAAAGAAAATTATTTTCCTCATAGGCAATCAGTAAACACACTTTTCTTTTCTATTTGTTTTATACTTTTCTTTGTTTCATTTTATTCTATGACCTCCATTCTCATAGCTATGACATTTGTATTATTGGAGCAGTTCTGTTTTCTCTCCGACTTTCTAGAATGAATTGTCTAGTAGGGTTTTCAGTAGCTTTATATAGCTATATACATGAAGTTTTAAATTACTTACATTAATACAATTTTTTAAAAAATGATTTTTCTTTTGTCCTAGTCATATTTTAAGTGTGGAATAGCCACAAGCGGCTACTGTTATTCTCTTGGAAAAAAAAATGTTTATAAACATGTGTAGACACTTCCATAATTGCAGAAAGTCCTATAGGACAACATGATTCCAGACAATCTCTTTATTCCACATACGGATTTTTTTCTTATTAAAAAATCTGGAGTCTTAGATATCATGACACAGCTTCATCTAATCTAAGGCTTTTGCATTACTTTGATGTAAAAATAAAATGGTTTAATTGGTACAATGTAAAATAATGGACATATCTTCAACAACAATAGCTAAATTAAAATATTTTGATATAATTGTTTTAGAAACTCTGGTCAAGTTTAGAAACTGAAAATTATTTGACATTTTTGTTAGGTAAAAATGAAAATAATTTGTGTGCATGTTTTTTGTTGCAATTAAAAGGTGGCTTCTCTGCCAAGTGATTTGTAATTCAATTATTTTCACCAATATATACTTAGTAATGTCCAAATGTTAGGCACAGGAAATACAAAGATAATTAAAGCAAGGGCTCTTTTCTTCAGTTGTTTAGAGGACTCTATGAGATAAAGTTGAGCCCATTGAAGACTGCAAGGAGCTGGGAGAAAAGTGTGGCCACATCTAAATTGCTTCCATTATTGTAGATGTTAGGCCTAGTTTCTCAAGGTAGGACAGAAGAAGGCCCAACACAGACCTCTACAAATAGTTCCTTTACATATTAATTAATTTTAAATGTGTTTTACTATGTGCCTGAATGACAAGGCGAGTGCCAGAAATGTATCCCCAATGAGTAAACTCAAACCAGAGAGAACCTCACAAGATCTTGAAAAATTTGGCACTAGATTAATATGATTTTTGTGCACTATGGTGGGCTGACTATGTATTTCTCTCGCAGAAGGTCTTAAAGTCATATTTTCAAGATAACCCACATGGCCAAAAGCTCTAAGCTCTCAGGTTCCATTTTAAGGTGGAATAAGCAGTGTTATCCTAATACAGTTTTAGTAACCATGAATAGCACCTGCCATTAACTAGTAATGACTCTTTCAAGAAAGGATGGAAGTGACAGCAAAGCAGTTGACAGGATGTGGACTATAGTGGCAATTACCAAGAGCAAAAAAGAAAACAGCCAGGTGGAAAATTTATGGTAAAACAGCAGTAACTTTTGCATATCGGTATATTGCTTCAAATCTAAAGACAGTGTTTATCAATATTTTGTGCTATTTCTATTTTGTGTTTCTGGTATAGATCTATGGCAATTTTATTTTTTTTGCCATCAGTCAACTAAAAATTATTCTCACAAGTATATCTGTCAGTGTCTGTCACAATGACAGAAAAAAATGTTTTATTCTGAAAATTCCTAGATAATAAACTGGCCTTTAATTCACATGTGTGCTAGTTGAAGTCATGCTGAATTTATACTCTCAAGGTAGAAGTTGAGACTAAGTACTTTCCCTAAATGGAATACAAAAATTAAATAGAAAATTGTTAGAGATCCAATATAAATATTGGATCATAGCATAGCATCATGATTGCATAGCATCATAAACTCTATGCACAATAAAAAGCAACAGCTTGGATATTAAAATATTTATATTTTAATACTCAAATAATACGAGTGTAACACAATGGATCCTTCTGATACAATTATATGTAGTTCCTTATTGAAATAAATGTGAACAATCATATTTTATACTTAAACAGTAATTCCTACTAGCTTACTAATGACATACATTTTGCTTTTCAGACTATTTTGGTTAACTATTTCCAATTTCTATGTTACAAGAAAAATGTATATTTATTAAAAGAAGGTTTTAATATTTAAAATATATTGCTATATATATTTGCATACACATTTATGATTTTATTTAGTCTTCAATATATGGTATGAATTAGCAACTCATCATATTTTTTGGAAATGAAAAAGAAATATTATTTTGGTAGTTTTCCTACAGTTAAAAAAAGGTAATTGTAAAAATGCTTTTTACATTCATAAACACATAGACTAGTAAATCTTTTAAAACTCATTCTTGGAGTGACTCTCAACTGTTGACTGAAATCACATTTGAGAGAATAACATGTCCATCACAGAGCAGAGTTCAAAACTGTATATATATTTTAGAGCAATGTTACACCCTACAATACCCTCTACATTTTATCAGCTCAGACTTCAATATTCCCTCAATGAATTGAAACAAATTCTTTCTGAAATAAGTTTATGATTCATGATTCTGAGATCTAACTGCATAAACCCTGAAAAAGCCATGAATGTAAACAAAAAGAAATGCTGAGTTAACCAAAATATCCACAAAGATCAAAGATTTTTACTTTGAGGAACCTAAAATAGGAGTGTGACTGAAAATAACAAACTTTTTGCATAGCATATTTAATTGACTAATATTAGTTATTTGCATTGATAATGTCTCAATATTAATTGGCAAGCAGCTCTCAAAAATATGAAAAAGCAAATTATAATGTAAAGTGATCTATCAGCATGGTAATACTTATATTATTCTTCTATAAATAACTGGAATCAATACACCAAGAAGTGAAGAGAAAACATTTTATGGACACTTTAGATAAGATCAATAATATAATATTTTACAATACACTGTGACTTTGTTTCACCAAGAGGTTTTACATAACTTCAAACATCTACACTCTATGGACAAAGGTATTGTACATAGGATCTATGGTCCCGTATTGACGATATTTGATCAATCATACAAGAGTATACTACCTCGCACTGTGTCAATACAGATTTGACAAATTCCTTAGCAAGGTTGGTGATATCCATAGAAACATAAAAAGCCTTCTGCAGGTACACAAATAGAATGAAGACGATGTGTAAAGGACCCTGTCACAGGTGGAAATCCTCAAGACACAAACTATAAGACAAAGGTTAGTGTGCACAATGTTTATTAGTGGGTGCTCTCAGGGTTAACGCCTGTGAATGGAAACAACATTGGGCAAAGAAAGAAGTTGGCCTCAATGTAGTCTTTGCGAAGGCCTCAGTCATGTTTGTAGTGAGCTGTGAAGATGAAATAATCCTTCAGAATTGTTCAAGATGAGGTTAGGGCACCAGGATTTTATACCTCTGATACCTAGGCAGCTGTCTTTAAGAAACCTCCTAAAGAGACTGAAAACTGAGAGAATTGTCACCTGCCACCTTTCCAGGACCTGGGATTGATGGGGCATATGGTGCAACTTCTAGCATTAGCCCTAACAGATTAAATTTATATAATTGTTTAGTCCAGGATATGCAATTTTCTAGTAGTAAGGCTTGGGCTAAGTAGCTCTATCTTCATTAAAATTAGAAATAATAAGGGTTAGTTATATATTAATTTAAAGCAAAGAATGAAAAAGTTTAAGTAAATTCTTTTATTACATATATTTATACTATATATACATATGTAGATAATACTGCATTTTAGTCTTCATACATAAAATGCTATTTCAGGGTTTAAAAATTTAGTTTTGCTATTATCAAATAATGTATGCATTATACAAAATGAGTTGTACATATATTTTCAAATTCTGTAAGCTATATAGAAAATGAACAAAATAATTGTTCATATCCTAAAATTTGAATATTTCTGTTGTTTCATCTAGAGTTATCAATTAATAACATCAAATCACCTTATTAGTATTCATGGTTGCAACAATTTTATGGTTGTTGTATATTATGCCAATGATCATTCAACATTTATGGTGATCATACTCCACATGAACTTGAGACAAATAAATAGTTGTAAAGATATTTATTAAAAAATTTGTCTGGACGCGGTGACTCACGCCTGTAATCCCAGCACTTTGGGAGTCCTAGGAGAGCGAATCACGAAGTCAGGAGTTAGAGACCAGCCTGGCCAACATGGTGAAACTCCATCTCTACTAAAAACACAAAAATTGGCCAGGCATGGTGGTACACACCTGTAATCCCAGCTACACAGAGGTTGAGGCAGGAGAATTGCTCGAACCCAGGAGACAGAGGTTGCAATAACCCGAGATTGCACCACTGCACTCCAGCTCTGAGCGACAGAGCAAGACTCCCTCTCGGAAAAAAAAAAAGAAGAAATTTTAATGTGTACAATATTATGCTAAAATATTATAAATGATACATATGACTATAATACTTTTCAATAATTTTCTATCTTTTGAAGGAGTAATCATCCAACTGCACGAACAAGACACCAACAGATTATGTGTGTGTTTGTGTGTATAAACATTAATGTTGTGAAAGACATTAATATATTTCCTAATATTGGGCCATTCTTGCACTTCTGTTTATCAATCCCATAGAGTCATTTTTGTTCATACCTTTGTGTGGATTGTTTTAATACTTTTCAGTATTAAATTTCACAGTATTTAATATTTGCACAATGATCATGAAGGCTTAGTCTGTGAATCTGATTGGTTATTGCTCAACTACTTTTGCTATTATAATTATTCTTAATTCGTAATGATCCGGGAAATTTATGTTATGAGTAAATTTAACGCTTTGTTTAATTTATACTTTCATGGACTATATGAATATCAGCTAAATTTTCAAATACACAGATTTAAATTAGCATAAACTTGTCCTCATTTAAAAAATCTCTTATTGTCATTTTCCCTTAAATTTCCCAAATATATTGATTTTTAATACTTCAATTTAAATTTTGCATCAGTTTCAGGTTATCTTTTCCTGTGTTTCTTTGCCTCGTTTGGCTTCTTTTTACTAAAAACACTTTTCTTAAATTCTCACTCAGTCCATGTCCAAGACACTGGGTGCCCTGACTGTGCAGGATATTCAATCATCCAATCACAGTATTCGATTGAAAAATGAACACACATCTTCAACTGGGCCAAAAAAGATACTCTTAGGGTTTTATTTTTTAAAACTATAAAGAAATAAGGCTCTCTCTTTTTTACTGGAATTATTAACTATGAGAAAAATGTAAGTTAAGAATTTCAAGAATTCATTCCTGCCATTTATTGAAAAAAACCCTAACGTAAAATGACAAGGCATAGATTCAGGGAGGACCCTGGGAGGGTCCTGCTGACACCGAGGCTTTGGATTCAGCTCAAAGCAAAATTTGCACCTGAATCTCCAAGGTATTGTTGCAGAAAGCTTTTATTTATTCATTTATTTTGAGATTGAGTTATATTTTCTGTTGTTTGCTGACAAAAAAAAAAAAAAAAATCCTAACCATTATAATCAAAGTTTCATCCTTCTTTTTCTTTCCACTTTCATTTTTGTGCTAAATTGTTAGGATGAGTTGGTTAGGTCTGGAAAAATTATTTCCCAGAATTCCCTTTCTTGTGTGGTTTCCATAAGAGTTGGCCACATGGAATCTTGCATAATATTTGAGATGAAGTAAGGAGAAGCAGTTACACTCAGAAGCTGGTTGCAGTCAAGCAGATTGAGGGACAGACACAGTGCTCTCCATGGCTCCAAATTGTCCTCACTTTCCTGCATTTTCTGCCCAGCTCACCTTTTCTACTAGTGATGCTGGAGACCAACAGCAGCTCCAGGATGACCATGAGGTGCTTCTCTTCACAGAAAGAGAAGTTGCACCAAGACAATTTTCCCAGGGAAGAATTCGCCAAGAGGAGTATCTTCCACGGGTCTCTCCACAAAGTCCCCTCTGGGTTCCCTCTTTGTTGGCCAGATAAACTTGGTCAAGGGTATGTGATAGGATTTGCAGTTTATGAGTCACACAAGGGAAGGACATGGTAGAAAGTACCCACATTTACAACAGAAAGCTGAAAAGTAGGTTGGCGGCCTCATTTTTGGCAGTCAAACTACTTAGAAGACTCAAGTCTGATGAGTTCCAGTTCATAATGCTGTTTGTTTATGCCAAATTTTGACAGTGTATTATCAAGAAGGAGAGAACAATTCTGCATGGGTTTAAGACAGAAACTTTTTTTATAAGGACAATTCTGGAAGATTTTCTTCATCACTGGTGGATAACCCAAGTTTAGTTGGAGCATACGAGCTATCGCTATTTATAATTAATTACTCCTAAGAATTTTAGATTTTATAGATGATTACTGGGAGATATGTATCTCTTATAATTTCTAAATAACATCCTTTACTAATTTTGAGTTCTCAGAATATACACATGTGGGATCTGATTGAGAAAGAAAGAGGAATGAGAAACTATGAAGGCTAGATAAGCACCCTTCCCTCTCAGCAAAAATTAAATTTTGATATTAGTATTTTGAGCCAAAGATAGTTCTTCATCCCCCATTCATCCAAGATCTACAGATTTTCCCTGCACTCTATCTGACCCAATGTCTCCAAGTATTAGACACAATTCAGTTGTGACAGAAGAGACTTACTGTGGAGCACCAACTTCTCTGTTGAGAACAAAGAACACTCCTCAGATATTCAGGCAACTGGTCACAGTCCAAAAGGACTACTTGCAGGTGAGACTTTAGGGGTACTGCTCTCACCTCCCTCCAGGAGAAATGAAGGTGTGTGTCAGCATGGAGTGGGAGAAAGAAGCAACTTCACTATAACCTTCAATGTGGCATTAAGCGTCCCTTAATCTAACTATGGTTTTTTCAAGCCAGCATATCCAGAGTAGACAGAATATGAAGGACTAGAGAATAAACTCCTAAAAAGAGTCAGGATGAGTGATGAGGAAGTCACTATATCTAAGGGGTACTCACAGCAGCAATTCTCAGATGAAGAGAATGAGTAATTCATTACATACTTAGTTTATTTATATTGCATTTGAGATACAAAATAAGAAAGCTGCCAAGATAATTAAGGACTATACAGCATGTGGTGCTATTACCCTCCGAGGACATTCTGGAGAAAATACCTGATGTTTAAAATGCATTTTTTCTATTTTACCCTATTCCACGAGGAACATGGAGGGAGAATTTGGAGGACAGATGCTGCTTTCAGGAGTTGGAACTACTTCCCTAGAGAGAAAGTGAAGTGGGTGGGAAAATAATTATAACAACATCTGGCCCATAAGTCTTGTTAAGGAGTGGAGAGTCTCTTCAGCAAACTTTTCTAGAAGTGTCTTAGTGAGAAGACAAACTTTTCTGTAAAGGGCTACAGAGCAAATATTTCAGTCTTGCTCTCCATGCAGTGTTGCAACTACTTAACTCTGCATTTTGAGAGCAAAGGAAGCCATGGGCAATGCATAAATGCAGATGCTTTGTGCATAAAATGATGCATAAACTTTATCAGAAAACAAGCCAAAATAAAAACAGGTGTTGAACTACATGCGGCCTAAGGACTGTAGTTTACCTGCCACTGTTTAGAAATTGAAGTCATAAGAACGTGTGTTGTAGGAATACTATGAAATAAGGGATACATTGCTACATATGGGAGATGAGAATTTTGAGGGTATGCAGGGAAAAGAGGAGGAAGAGAAGGGCGGAGAGCAATACCAACAAATGGGGCAGGAGCCTGGAGCCTGTAAGGAAATATTGTAGAAAGGAATCTCTGCTGATCGGATGAACACTGTGGAATCTATTGTATCTATTGTCTATTTTTATGCTATTTGCACAGTGCAATATGAACCCCTTCATCTCCTAAACCTTCAATAAAGTTTTCTTTACAGATCAACATGCTATTAAAAAAGTTTGCTTAGCCTATATTTGTTTACTTGCTTACATTAAGATTATTAAGAAATAGCGATTGCTTTTCATGCACGGTTAAAGTGGATCAAAGAGATAAGAACTATATTGAGAAGATAGTAAAAGTGGTAGTTTGAGGCCCGTGGACGCTATAACTGAGAGCCGGTGACCCTGACAATTTAAGTCCTTAATAATGTGCAGACATCCTGGGAAAGACAGAACATTGTTAGCCTGAACTGAAATCTCGGTATAAGAAAAGCTCACGTCTGTCTATCTGAGTAGTATCATTAGACCATTGCAATAACTATGCACATAGCAATTTGCTAAAAAAAAATGGCTACCCATGCTTGCCCACTAGATCTCAAGAACATATATATTTTATTGAATTCTTTTCTTGAAATTATTTTGCTACTGTGCATGGTAATATAAGATGAATGTTTTCTGAATCTGATGCAAAAATTGGTTGAAACAGCTTATCGGTATTTTTTTTTCTTATTATAAAATTACTGGGCACTACCATTGAGATTCTAATTTAGTAGGTCTACGTGGGTCTGTAAATTGCTGTTTGTAAAAATCTCCTAGTAAACTTTCTCATGTGCCATGAAGCTTGGAAATCACTATATATGACTGAACAAAATATGAATAAAAAAAAGAAATTACCTGCTACTGCCAAGAAACACCTTTATGTCTTTCTTTAGAGTGGAAGAGTCTTACTCACAAAAAATGTGTAAATCTGTTACCTGGTTGGACTCCAAGTAGGAAGTGTCCTATTTCGTGTCAAGGAGAATTTAAACTTATTTGTGTATTTGTATTATCATAGTTGAGAACACCAACTGGGGCAGAGAGAGTGTGGCTGCCAGAGAGAATACCAATCCATACTAGAAAGACAGAGAACTACCGGGTCGCTAATTAGAAAGTCAAACTTTTGGATCATATTGGAAGGATTTTAGTATAATTGAACTGATGAACTGTTACAGTTGCTGACACCTGCATAACACAGATCATAAGAAAAGACCATTTGGAGAGACTTGAATGAGATACTAAAGTCCTAAAATATGAATTTAAGGCCATCCAGACTAAATGACACACTTTGTTTTTATTGTTGGAAAAAGTACCAATGGGAAGGCCCCATCTTTCAACCATGCCTGATCATTGTAAAGCTGTGTAGAGGCAACATAAACTTTTAGAGCAAAATCTATGTTTCTGTGGGTGCATATTTCCAGAATTGAAGTTAAAAGACGTTTTACTGAAACTTCCCTAATAAGCATCCACCTCACGTCTTATTTCCTGTAATACTGTCATTGGTATTGGAACATTATTAGTGCATGCAACAAGTATTTATTAAACATTAAAAATATTTGAAAACACGTCTGCAGCACTGAGGATACATCAGGGACCACACAGACTAAGTTCCTATCTCTAGGAGCTTATACTTTAGAAGAGGAGATTGACAATAGACTTTATCAAATAAAGAGATTATATAATGTTAGATGTTGAAAAGTCCTGTATCCCTGGTATCCATGGGGATGGTAAAAAAAAAACATAAAGAAAGGTCTTATGAAGAAAACTATAACACGATGATTAGATATAAAATGTTGGTGTAGGAAGATCCTGTTTTACATGGAGAGGGCAGGTGTAGGAGCAGGACAGAAATGGTCTCTGTGATGAAGTGCTAGTTAATCAGAAGCGTGAGTGGAGTGAAGGGGGTTCCATGTGGGTATCTTAGACAAGTGGAACAGCATGTTCCATGTCCCGAGGCAGCCATGTGCTTCATGGGTCTGGGGAGAAGAAAGTTACCTAAGAGGTTGGAAAACTCCATAAATTATTACTAAATAAATCAATAAGTTGACGAGGAATGAGGATGAGTTTGTAAGCGGATAGATGAAAGAAATTACAAAAACACAGAAGATGTAGGTGCAAAGTTTCAGTGATACAAAGTTTGTCCAGGGATTCTCAGAACCTTTGGAACAGGCCAGCCAGTTACAGTGGATCACACCTGTAATCCCAGCACTTTAGGAGGCCGAGGCGGGCGGATCACCTGAGGTCAGGAGTTCGAGACCAGCCTGACCAACATGGTGAAACCCTGTCTCTACTAAAAATACAAAAATTAGCCGGGCCTGGTGGCACGCGCTTGTAATCCCAGCTACTTGGGCGGCTGAGGCAGGAGAATCTCTTGAACCCCGTAGGTGGAGGTTGCAGTGAGCTGAAATCGTACCACTGTACTCCAGCTTGGATGACAGAAATTTTGTCTCAAAAGAAAAAAAGTAACTGTTGACATGACTAGGACCCTGTACTGTGTACTGTTAGCACTTTAGAGCTATCAAAATCCTTTAAAAATGGAAATGGAAATGATATGAAAAAACATGTATTTAAAGAAGGTTATTTTTGCAAAGCTATGAAGTGATAATTGAAATGCAGAAAAATAAAGCAGAAATAATAAAATAAATAAAAATAAATGCAGAGAAAAATAAAGAATGAAGAATGACTAATTAATGCAGTATTTTCACATGAAAATACAGACAATAGGTATGAAATTAAAGGTAAGAATAATAAACATTATAAAGAAAGATTTGACAGCATATGGGAAGTGATTCAAATTTTCAGCAAAGAAGAAGAAATCACATGTAACTCTAGGATGCTGGGAATCAGTAGTTGATGATATAATGATATTGGTGAAGGCAGAAGAGGAAATGAGTAGCATGTGTTTGATTTAGGGTAGGTTAATATCAAGGTCATGGCTTCCATGTTTAAATATTCAACGTACAGATATTTATAACTCAAGTAGTCAGGACTACAGAACCATTAAGATATCGTATGTTTTGGTACATTTCTTGAAGTAATGAAAATAGTAAGCTCCAAAATAACAGTATCAGAATTCAGAATGTGAAAATATAAAGGACATATATCAGGGAAATCCAAACTTTAGGAAATAGGTGAATGAGAATTATAAATATTAATTTTAAATATTAGATTATATGGAATATTTAAAGTAAAACATTTAGATATTATACACTTTGGGAGGCCGAGGCAGGCAGATCACAAGGTCAGGAGATCAAGACCATCCTGGCTAACACGGTGAAACCCCGTCTCTGCTAAAAATACAAAAAATTAGCCAAGCGTGGTGGCGGACGCCTGTAGTCCCAGCTACTCGGGAGGCTGAGGCAGGAGAATGGCGTGAACCTGGGAGGCGGAGCTTGCAGTGAGCCGAGGTCGTGCCACTGCACTCCAACCTGGGCAACAGAGCGAGACTCCATCTCAAAAAAAAAAACAAACACCATATGTATATACATGCATGTAATATTCTCTAAAGTTGCCCCAATTTAAATTTATTTAATTTGCTAATGATGCTCTTGTAAAGATTCTTACATCTGTAAAGAAAGCATTTAACATTAAAGAATGACTTTTTGTTTCAGGTGCATTTTTTAAAAAATACATTGTTTCTTATATTTTAACTAAACATATTTTAATATTTAATATATATAAATTATTTTACAATATATTAATACTAAAAAGGTAAGTATGAGAATATAATTTAGAGTTTGTCTAAATTATAATGATGACAATAATAATTGTGATCATAAAGTAACTAACATCGTAAACATGGCATTCTTTAAAGCAGATTATCTGTAGCAAGTCATTTGCATGTCACTGCATATTATTAAATATGTGCTAGACTTTTTAATTATGACAGATGTGGAAACAGAGGCATCAGAAGGCCAGCAACTTACTCACATCTCCAGTTCTAGCAACTGCCAGAGTCAAGGGCAGAGACCTCTGTCCTCCCAATGTTCACATTTCTGACTATTTAAATATAAAAAGATGGCAAAGGTAATGCATATTCAACACTGCATTACAACTGTATATGAAAAAATACATTTTATTTGGCCAGGCAGCTTGATGAAATCGATATGCTCTTTGGATGGGTATCAGGAGCACGTAGAGGTGGCGAGACTTAGCTTTTAATTTATTGAAGTCACTCCAGGGTAAGTTAACGAACTCTGTGAGGTAAATTTTAACTGTTTTATGGCGAGAAGTCAACTTCTATTGATTTTTACTTAACTTTATTTAGTGTCCTTCAAAACAAGGATTTATTTTATTTTAGTCACTGATATTATCATCTCACAAACATATG
This sequence comes from Macaca thibetana thibetana, assembly GCF_024542745.1. Lineage (NCBI taxonomy): Eukaryota > Metazoa > Chordata > Mammalia > Primates > Cercopithecidae > Macaca > Macaca thibetana. The sequence goes on along the minus strand of NC_065583.1, from coordinate 163,750,283 downwards.
CTTTTGAGGTTTTTATCAATAAAACACATAATAGCAACCAAAAATTGTAGCATATTCAACTATAAAATTTCATTCTATCTCCATGGAGTTTGCAGGAGGTTCCCTATGTCTTGAATGTCTATATAGGTTCATATCCATAATTCAGCTACAATATCTTCCCTTTCAGTTTTTTTTAAGATTATTGAACATGCTAGTTTGGGTGTATACAACCAATACAGCAGTCTTCAGCATGATGTTCTTTATCTGCAGAAGAAACCATTAAATTCATGGCCAGAAATAATTCTATTTCAAAAGTATATTCTTAATATCAGACAACACAATCTTAATTGGAAATGCCTTTTTGAAGCACAAAACTAAAGTTTTATAATTTGACTCCTGATAGCACTAATGGAAGGCACACAATATATCTCTTGGGAGTCTAGAACATTTACAGCTGACATTGTAAAGTCTCTCTCTAAATTAGAGGCACTAAAACTATTTCTTCCTTTACAGGATGATACATTTAATTTGCATAACTGCAACTCAAGTGTCATCATTTTTTCTTTAATTAAATAGTACCTTATATAGCACATTTACGTGAATAAAAAAGAGAAAAGAACTCATTACTTAAGCTTCTCTTAGTAGCCACGGTTAAAATTGCTTTTTTAAAAAATAGTTCGGGGTTTACAAAAGATAAGACTGCAACACTTTGAAAGATAAATTTTCTTCCATAGAAAATAGTAATTTAGAATTGTATAAATAAGTAATTTGCCATGATAGTGATTGTATCTTGATAAATTAGTAGTAATGTCCTTATTACTGCTATTCTTAAAATTGTTTTTCTTTTTAGGAAGAGGATATAGTTTATTATACCCTTCTTAAATTACACAGGGAATCTGTTATGAGAGATAAATACGTATGTTTAAAATAAAATTTATGTAAAAATAGCTGGAAAATTGGTGGAGGAATCTGGACTCTACATATGATAGACATTTAACCTACAAAGCAATTTATATTCTGCTTCAGTTTTTAAGTTCCTCAAAAACTCTTCTATGTATTTCCATTACCTTTCTCGGCTACACGAATTCCATAGACCGTTACCTTCCTGCCACTCCTCCTTCTTTCTTCAGGTGTTTGAATTTCTCGGCCTCCAGTTTTTTCTTCAAGGTTTCCATATTTGTTGCTTTATTACTTCCGTATTTTCAGATTTGAGTGGTTTCTGGCAGATGATGTGAGTAGGACAGGTTCATTCTCCCTCTCTTCTATTTGGGCTCCAGCTGCATCATATTCTCAGACTTGTAGCTGAAAGGCAGCTGGAGTTACGCAACTCTGATGTCTGTATCATTGTTTGTCTGATTTTTATCCACTGCAGGTATGTGAATCTGGCAAGAGTTTATCCCCTACCTAAAATGTCTGCCTTCCTGACACTTCAAAAATTCATTAACACAAGAACTTCATTCTTCAAGGTGAATTTCTAGCAAGATTCCTCATTCTCTGTTCCTGAATATAAAGCTTTAATCTACAGTGCCACACTTCCCAGAATTCAATGAAAATGTGCCAGAGATTTGTTGGCATTGTAGGTGAAATAATGCCCCCTGCCTGAGGATGTAAACACCCTAATCCTTTGCATCTGTTCATCTGTTTTCTTGCATGGCACTGGAAATTTTGAGATGTGGTTAAACATATGGAGGTTGAGAGGGTGAAATTATTCTGAATTACCCAGGTGGGCCCAAGATAATGGCATAATTTCTTAAAAGCAGACATTTCTTGACAGCAAAAGCTGTCAAAATCAACTTTGTCAGTACTCTTAAAATTAACCAAAAGTTTGCAACAATCCAAGGAATGTTTATTCTAGAAAAACTTCTGGATCTTGTTAAGAACAGTGAAATCTGTGACACTTAAACTTAATCTGTCCCCATGCCACTCTCTGCAGATCTTAAGTAGCCTCGAAAACCAACAGCTCCAATAGTCATGGTGGAAACCAGCAGCCTCACAGTCACTGCGGGAGACGGAATAGGTCTGGAGCCCTCCAAATACTCCATTCCAAGAGACATGGCATTATTTAACCCTTATGGCAGCTCCCAGAAATCCCCACTTATAGGACTGGTCTTTAATTGTCCTGACTCAGAGGTTACTCTGTACAACAGTCTTTCCTTTCCAGCTGAGCATTAAAAGTTCGACCCAACACTCACACAGAGCTACTCAGTAAAGTCTGGGAACCTTATTACTTCCGGGCATTTAAGGAAGTCTCTGTGCAATCATTAGTTGACAATTAAGCTAACTGAGTAGAGATTTTTAATTTGCACATAGTCTTTATAGAATTAGTTCAGGAAAGTCACCCAAAATACAAAAAGCCACCCAAAATACAAATAGCAGCAGAGCAACAACAAGAAGCATCACTACTGATATGGTTTGGCTCTGTGTCCCCACCCAAATTTCATCTCAAATTGTAATCCCCGTGTGTGGAGGGAGGGACCTGGTGGGCGGTGATTGAAATCACGGGGGCGGTTTCCACCATCCTATTCTCATGATAGTGAGGGAGTTCTCATGAGAGCTAATGGTTTTAAAAGTGTTTGGCAGTTTCTCCTTCATTCACACTCTCTTCTCTCTCCTGCCACCTGGTGAAGAAGGTGCCTGTTCCCCGTTCCACTGTAACTGTGAGTTTCCCGAAGCCTTCCCAGCCATGCGCAACTGTGAGTCAATTAAACCTCTTTGCTTTATAAATAGACCGGTCTTTGGTATTTCTTTATAGCAGTGTAAAAAAAAACAAAAACTAATATAACTACCAACAAACCCTGAGAAGGGGAGGAAAATGTGATTCTGAGAGTTGCTAAATTATATTACAGTAACGGTTGAGTTTTCAACCAAAAATTATGAGACATGCAAAGAAATATGAAAATGTGGGTTGCAACCCATGGAGGAAAAAAAAAAAAAGGTAAATAGAAACTGTCCCTGAAGAAGTACAGGCATTGCACTTACTAAAAAAGTATTTTAAATTGGAGAATTTAAATATGTTTAAAGCAGTAAAGGAGAACATGTGTATTAGTTTGTTTGGACCTCCATAACAAAATACCACAGACTAGGTGGCTTAAACAACAGAAATTATCTTCTCATGCTTCCAGAGACCAAAAGTCCAAGATCACAGTGTCAGCAGTGTTGTTTTCTCCTGAGGCCTCTTTGATTTGCAAAAAGCACTTTCTTGCTCAGTCCTCATGTGGTTGTTCCTCTGCGTGCACATGCAGACAATAGGTGTGCTTGGAGTATCATTGCTTACAGCTTTTCTCAGCTGACAAAGCAAGGAAACATACATGTATTTATTTATGTATGTAAACAAATCTGTAAGTATTTCTCTATGTATTCATAAGGGTCATGTTAGCCTTTTCTTCTTTCTTATTTGTAACCTCCCCATCCAACAATGAGAAGCTTGTCTCCCATATTCTTATCATCTGCCATCTATTTACTTAGTTGTTCAGTTACAGCACACATTCTGCTTCCATCTCATGCTTCCCCAAACTTACATATGTGTATATACATAGATATGTGTGTATATAAAACATAATATGTGTGCGTGTGTATATATAAATGTTCATACATTAAGGTATACCCTGTTCTGCAAATTTCCATGGGCTTTATCAAATTTACACAGTAATATATCCCTATGAAAGTATCATGCAGAATAGCCTTATCTAAGAAGATCACTAAGCCATGATACCCCAATAGCAATAAGTACACCTACAATCAAATGTTGTTTATAATACTATTTGCCTAAGAAAGGAATCAGAGCTTCTTGGTAAAAATGGCTGATGCTAGAGCTGAATAGGAAATATAGAAGTTGAGGCTAGTGCATCTTGTAGTACCAAAAAGTTAGCAGTCCACACACACACACACACACACACACACACACACACACACACGGCATTATCTCAAAGAGAGCCAAGAGAAAGTGTTTTCAGTGACCAAAGCTAGAACAAATTAAGAAACGAGTAAATGAAGCCGCTTTGGATTATAACCCAATGTATAAAATAAATATACTTGTGTCCACACTGATATAAAAAGTGATTAAATATATAGAGTGGAGAGAATAGACAAACCTCAGCTGCAGGAAAATTCCAAATATGTTAATACTTTACAGGTTACATGGAGAGTTTGTTAATTTTCTCTAATTTTTAATTGTGGATTGTGCATAGTAACTTCCTTCCAAACAGTAAAGTAAGAAAAGGGGAAAAGGGAGAAATTTTGTGATTTAGAAGTCTGACAAACCCTACCATACCACCCCAGTTGATCAATGCTAGAATCAACATTGATATAATTTGTACCGTTAATATGATGAGTATAACACTCTACTTCTATTTTCTGAAAACAGCATAACACTGCACAATCATGAGAAGAAAATCAGATATATAGCACTGGAGAAACAGTTTACAAAATGCTTGCCTAAAACTCCACAAAACTATTAAGGTCATAAAAATCAAGGATATTCTGGGAGACTATCACTGCAAGAGGAGACCAAAGAGACATGACAACTAAACATAATGTGGTATAGAGGAACTGTTGGTGCTATCCCTGCAATTTTCCTGTAAGCCTAAAACTATTCTTCTTCATTTTATTTTTAATTGACAGAATATAACTGTACATATTTATGGAGTACAATGTGATATTGATATCTAAAACTATTATTTAGGTAAATTTACTTTAAAAAGTCCATTGTAGGCTGTGATATTCCTTCACCATAAGAAAATAATATATTTCACATTCTGCCAATATATTGACTGTCTAAATCAAGTTTTTGTAAATAAGCAGGATATGTTAGCCTATTTTTACAGATAATTTCACACTTTAAAAATGTCTCAAAGTTAAAACCGATTTCATTGACAACATAAGCACAACTTCAAAATATTTATTTTGACTTTTTTGGGTTTTATTTGAAATAGTGAAATATTTGCAGTTTTCCACGTTTTGTTTGTCCTGTTACTCATTTTCTATTCTAAATGTTAATGCTCATCTGTATTATAACTTCCTTTTCAATGTTTGCTTTAGAACCATCAAATACAAATATTGTATGGTCATTCCTAATTTATGACAATATTCAAAAGTACAATATTGTCTCTTATGGGTGGACACTGCAACTTAATATCATATATACAACACCTAGAAAACAAAGTAATGAAAATTAATACTTAAAGACTATTATCACAACCTATAGCAACAAATCATTTTTATTTAATATCAACTTCTTTTAGCCATTAGACACAGCGACATTCCAATAACCTAAAACTGGTAGGAATTATCTATTTTTGGAAAAAGTCAAAGCTATTTATACAGAAGATAAGATTCACTTGCCATGGGGACTATCAACTAGAATTCCAATAGAAGTAAGGTTGATACATTTACACTATGTTTCATTTAAAAATAGCAACTTCTCTGTAATTTTATTACAATAAGCATCTTCCAGGAGTATAGTGTATAATCTTCCATGGTAAAATAACAAGCACCATCTTCAAAATATTCTCAAAGGCATAGTGAGAAAAGGAACACAAAAGTAAAATTAAATAACCTGTTAATTTTATATTGCTTTTATAAATGGCTTTATAGTCTCCACTTTTAATTAAAGCACCAGACTATGTACTACTCAAAGCTAATCTCAAATTCTGTTTTTAAAATGTTAAACAATGTATGCAATATGTTTCTCCCCCACTGTCGTTTCCATGACACTTAATAATTATGATCTTATACCAGCAGTGTGAAGCAACATTCCATCCCTGTCATCATGTTATGAATTATTAGTATTTTCTTTATGCTTGTGACAAAGAAAAGCAAGCTTTCACAAAAGGGCCTGATATAGTTTTTGGTATAAGAATATAACATGATTTGAAAGGATGGAAAATATGACATAAGATGAATTTGCGGCATTTCTGTCTTTTCAGTATTTCTTGAAGTAGGGTACAAAGAGTCAATATTGAGTTCCAAGTCATCTCTGCAAGTTTCTGGCAAATGTTTGAACAGTCTAAAAAGCATACATATGAATATTTGGCAATAGATTTGAAAAAGTATATCCAGTTTGTATGTATTTTACAATATACATCAATGAGAGGTTTAGGGCAACACAGGATATTCTAGGCAAGATACGTCTGGGGGGAAATATTCAAATGTACCTAACATTCAAATAAGATTATCGTAATTGATTCCTGATTCGTTTCAGCAATAGAGATTCCATTATAGGAGAATTCATTTATTAATTAAATATGTATTTTCTGGATGTCTAACACATGGCAGACAGTGGTCCAGACATTGAGATCATAGGGAAAGCTAATGGTCCATTCAAGAGAAGCTGACACAATTCTGGTCATTCATGCAATATGTAAAAATTTTTGAAGTTGGATTCTTGTTATGTGTATATAATTTATATTTATAAACCACACTTATATGCAACAGAGTAAGTTCATTTTAAAAGCAAAACACAAGATCACAAAAATAAATAGATAATATTTATTATACTTCCTTCTTATAAACAGATGAAAAATGGTATGTTTCCTGTAGGGTTCCTGGCCTCAATATGAGACCAGCTTCTCAGAAAATCTCTGCAATTAAAATCTTTCTTTCCCAGGTTGACTTATATCTGAACTTCTTTCATATTTTGGTTTACCCTGTGTACTGGCTATTCTTAATTTTTTTTACTGAAAGTTATAGAAGGCAAAGCAGGTTAGGGTGATCTAAAATATAGCTCTATTCACATTTTACAGTTAAAAATAAATTTTTTAATTGTTTTTGTTTAGAGGAATGTTTGAAAAAGGAACACATACTTTACATAACATAGCCAATCTAATTAGTGTTACATGCTGTGCTAAACATGTTCATATATTATTCTTCACATCTTTCTGAAGTGTTGTATCTAAGGCTTAATGCTTAGTAATAGATTAATCCAGAAGTGAAATCAGAGCCTGTCCCTTATTTAGGAAGAAAAACAAACCAAAACAATTGCAATGCATGGCATGTACAAATCTGAAAGATTTTTTGTTTTACTATGAATTAGAGCCTCTTGAGAAGACTTTCACATAAATATTCTGAACAAAACCATTGATTTATCTTGAAAGTGTGGGAATGGGAGTTTGGCATCTTCAGGGTTACTATGGGATTTGTAGATTATGTCTTCCGTGTGTCTTAAAACTGTCAAAGATTTTACAGTAGGTAGCTTGTCAGGCATGAGCTGGGCAGGAAAATGCTCCCCGCAGCCCACCAGGAATGTCAGGTGCCCACCAGGTGCTGGTCAGGCAATTGTCACACTGCCTCTCCAAAAGGATAATTGGTGGTGAGAAATCATCCTGGCAGCAAGGAGAGGCAGTTTCTCAATAGATAGCACCTGAAATTGGTAATTGACAGCTTCCAATAACATCTTAGGAATTGGATGGGTGGGCTCGAGCCTGTGAATTAAGAGGCAAAATGGCAGAGTATGAACTTCTGGGGACATTCCATTGTAAAAGGGGAGAAATCCTCAGGTGAGCATGTGTACAATTCCAGTAAACATCCTGTGCATGCTCACTTTCCAAGCGCAAGCAGGACACCGTTCATGTAGGCAGCTCATACCAAGGGAAGAATCAAGGAAACTGGGTACAAGATGCCAGAACTAGGCCAGTATGTTTAATCCTAGGTTCAAGGTCAAACAGGGCACTTGACCTCCAAGATGCCCATTTGGGCCTCTTCCAAGTGTACTTTCCTTTCTTTTGTTCCTGCTCTACTTCTTTTTAATAGACTTCCACTCCTGCTCTGAAACTTGCCTCGGTTTCTTCTTCTGCCTCATGTCCCTCAGTCAAATTCTTTCTTCTGAGGAGGCAAGAACTGAGGTTGGTACAGACCCGTACAGATTTGCTGCTGGTAACTCAGGTAACTTCTACCACTAACAAAGTGATACTAAAGGATGTCAGAGTTATAAGCGGTAGTAGACATAGTCTAGAAAAATAAATCCTTATCATAAAATTGAAGAATTTATATCCAAATTCATATCCAATCACTTAAACTAAGAAAATGTCAAATTTTAATTTTTTATGAAACACCTTGAAGATATTTCAGAAGAGGGAATATATAGATATATAGGCAATTAGATAGCTGAACAGATTTTTTAAAAAACCTGGAAAAAATTTAAAGGATAACCAAGTCAAGCAAGATATTATTTACAAAAAAAAAAGAAAGAAAGAAAGAAAGAAAGAAAGAAAGAAAGAAAGAAAGAAAGAAAGAAAGAAAGAAAGAAAGAAAGAAAAAAAAAAAAATCAGAATAGTTCAACTGGGTCTTCTCAACATTCTTTTGTCATCAAAAACAGCCTCCTGTTTTATATAATCCAGTTTTAAAATCACACATTTACTCTATAATGTTATGTCAAAAATCTTTTTTAAGAAAGTTTAGACAAGAGGATTAAAATTTGTTGTGTTTATACTACTGGTTCATCTATGTTATTAAAGTATTTTCATAAACAAAAAAATGGCAAACCTGGTTCTATTTTCCTCACTTCATCTCTTTCCTCCTTCTTTCCTTTTTCTCTCTTGACTCATTTTTTCAGTTAAAAACAAAATCACAAAACAAATGAAAAAGCAACGACAAAAAAACCATTCTCTCAACTAGTTGTTTCTGCTTCTCAAGATGTCATAACACAGAGATAAACATATTAAGTTGTAATTTCCAAGTCTATGTCACTTTTTAAAGTTTTTCAGGCAAATCTTCAACCCTCTGCTGCCTGCTGATACGGCATTATCCTGCATTGCAGGTCTCAGGAGAACTTACAAAGAGAATGCCGACCCTCTTCCAAGTATTGGGGTTAGAGAGGAGAACCTTCTTGTTCTTTTAGACTTTTTTCCCACTAATTGTTTTTATCCTGACAAAGTATGCTATCTCAAGCTATTCCATAAACCGGGTTTCCACCCTACCTGGAATGATTTGTTTTCCTTTTTTTTTCTAGTATCAAAGAATACCATTAAACAAAATCCCTTGGAAGCAGAGCTTTCATCTACTTACGTATGAATCTACATTAAATGTATTAATCTACATTCAATGAGGTAGTTTGCACAATCACCCCCCATACACACCTATGAAGCAGAAACAGCTTAAATGTAAAATATCAATAGCTGAAGGGAAAGGTGAAAACAGTTCTAGTATCAATTTGGACCACTCTCATTAATTATTTCCTGGGGATTGTTAACGCTCTACTTTTCTTTCCAGTATCCCAGAAAGCCAGGTATGTAGGCATGTATCACACATCAGTTAATTAATATACTCATTGATATGAGTAATATATCAATGACAAAGGGCAACAACTAAATTAATTCATAATTAATTCATGTTCAATATCAAGTGAACACAATTTAGAGACTCATTTTAAACTCATTTGTAAATCAGTAGAAAATATCATATAATACATATGCCTGAGAAGAATATGGATATATTTGTGAATATTAATATATATAGGAAATATAATCTGCCAGAGAAAATAAAGTATTTTAAAGACAAAGGTGGGCCGGGCGCGGTGGCTCAAGCCTGTAATCCCAGCACTTTGGGAGGCCGAGGCGGGCGGATCACAAGGTCAGGAGATCGAGACCACAGTGAAACCCCGTCTCTACTAAAAATACAAAAAATTAGCCGGGCGCGGTGGCGGGCGCCTGTAGTCCCAGCTACTCGGGAGGCTGAGGCAGGAGAATGGCGTGAACCCGGGAGGCGGAGCTTGCAGTGAGCCGAGATCGCGCCACTGCACTGCAGCCTGGGCAACAGCGTGAGACTCCGTCTCAAAAAAAAAAAAAAAAAAAAAAAAAAAAAAGACAAAGGTACATGCTGTTTTCAATCTGTATTTCAATAGTAAAAGTAATACAGTACAGTATGAATGCTTTATGTTGAATTACAGAAGATAATTTACTCTTCCAATTATTTCCACACTACATTTTTAACAGGCTAATTTGTCAGAGAATGTAAATGTATTTAAAATCAATATTTCAAGCTTTAGGTTGGCAACAATCCAAAACAACCATGAACATTTTCAATTTACAACTCAACTAAGATGGCTTCATGCTTTGGACAATTTGGTGTACTTGGTCAATTTTTTGAACGTCATACTTTGGAATCGTTCCATGTCATTTCACTAACATCCCCCGTATGATAACTCTTTAATCATATTGTTTTTTGATTAATGAAGCTCATAGGAGGAATTCCTTCTCTTTTTCCCACCAATAACATGGCAAGCATATATTGATGATAAGAAGGGTCCCATATGTTTTCCCATCTCCAGCTTCTCAGGGTTTGTCTTCTGATGTAATTTTACGGTTTGATATGAAACAGATATCAAGGTAAGAAATTTAAGTTCAGATCTGAATTAAAATTGTAAAAAAGACATTAGAAGGTCAGGGGAATATATATTTTATTTTAGGAGCTGAACTTGTCAGGTGTCTGAAGAAACTCTTTAGGTATCCTGGAAGACATACAAAAAGAGAAAGGAAATTGGGTAAATTTTCAAACTAAAATCAAGCTTAATAAATAAGATGTGGGGTGTGGATGATGAAATATGGTTGACCCTTGAAAAACATGATGGTTAGTATGGCCAATGCCTTACACAGTAGAAACTGTGTGTATAACTATTTACACTCCAAAGATTTAAACAGTAACAGCCTGCTATTGACCTGAAGCCTTACCAATAACATAACAATTCATTAACACGTTTTGTGTATTAAATGCATCATATACAGCATCCTTGCAGTACAGTAGTCTAGAAGAATGAAAACATTATCAAAAATAATAAGCAAAATATATTTACTTTCCACCAAGTGGAACTGGATTATTCTAAAAGTCTTTATTCTTCATGGATTGAATAGACTGAGGATGAGGGGGCTAAGGCACGTGGATCCTGTGATCAGGAGTTCAAGACAAGCCTGGCCAACATAGTGAAACCCCGTCTCTACTAAAACTGCAAAAATTAGCCAGGCAGGGTGGTGTGCACCTGTAGTCCCAGCTATTCAGGAGGCTGAGGCAGGAGAATCACTTGAGCCCAGGAGGCAGAGGTTTCAGTGAGCCGAGATTGTGCCATTGCACTCCAGCCTGGGTGAGACCACTACTCCATCTCTCTCTCTCTCTCTCTCTCTATATATATATATATAAAATATATATGTATATAATACATAATATTGTATATATATATAAAACTTTTGGGAAGCTACAACCTTTAAGTGAGGAGGAGACAACTCAAGTAAAAAGCAATAAATAATATAAAATTAATGTAATAATGAAAATCAGTATTTAAAATGAAATGCGATTGGAATGCAAAATACTGCAGCTACTTTAGAATTGTCTGGCTATTTCTTATTAAATGAAACATAATCTTACCAAACAATATAGTAATTATGCTCCTTGCTATTTATCCAAATGAGTTTAAAACTTATGTCTACACAAAATCCTACAGACAAATGTTTATAACAGCTTTATTCATAATTGCCAAACCTTGGAGGTAATCAAGATGTTCTTCAGGTAATTAAGATGAATGGAGAAATAAACTGAAATATTCAGACTCAAGTCTATTATTTAGTACTTGTGGGCAAAGGATGTAGACAGATACTTTTCTAAAGAAGGCATACACATGGCTAACAAGCATATGAAAAAAAAGCTCAATATCACCAATCATTACAGAAATGCAAATGAAAACTACAATAAGAAACTATCTCATATCAGTCATAATAGTGATTATTAAAAGTCAAAAAATAACAGATGCTGGTGAGGTTGGGGAGAAATGGGACCACTTAAACACTGTCGATGGGAGTGTAAATTAGTTCAACCATTGTGGAAAGCAGTGTGGTGATTTCTCAAAGAGCGAAAGACAGAATTACCGTTCAACCCAGCAATCCCAATACTGGATATATACCCAGAGGAATATAAATCATTCTACCATAAAAACGCATGCACGCGAATGTTTGTTGCAGCACTATTTGCAATAGCAAAGGCATAAAATCAACCTAAATGCCCATCAAGGGCAGGCTGGATGAAGAAACAGTGTACATTTACACGTGTTTTTGATAGCTTAAGGTGTATTTAATTGGTTTTCTTTCAGAGTAATTCTAAAAAGAGCAAAGTTTAAAACCAAGGCCCTGGCAAGAGGGTGCAAACCTTCCTAATTCCAGGAGCCCTCCACTGCTCCCCCACGTCCCCAGCTGTGTCACTGCTGCAGTTCATGGGGATGGAAGGCTTGCTACTTTGCCCCCTGTCAAACCCAAAATGAGAAAGACCTACCACCTAGTAACCCCTTCCCGTCACCCCAATCTCCCTCAAGTTGATCCTGGTTACAGAAGGCCATGGTAAGAACTGTTGGTGTCCCGCAGGAGTTCAGAACCCCAGAAGGCCATGCCCATGGCACAGTGTGTGAAGAACACATTGTCCTCTGGCTTGGCACACCCTAGGAACAATGCTGGGCCCAGCACCTGGGAGTAGAGAGAAAAATCATTGAAAGCCCATCAATTTCAATACCAGTTGCCCCAGGAATCAAGGAACTCAAGACTCACACGTAAGCTTGGGCAGGTTGTACATAACACAAAGTTGTCACATCTATGCTGTGCCACACTATGCAGCCATAAAAATGAATAAGATTATGTCCTTTGCAGGACATGGATGAAGCTGGAGGTCATTATCCTTAGCAAATTAACACAGGCACAGGAAAGTAAATCCTTCATGTTTTCACTTGTAAGTGGGAGCTAAATGATGAGAACTCATGAACACAAAGATGGTAACAACACACACTGGGGCCTACATGAGGGTGGAGAGTAGGGTAAGGGACAGGATCAGAAAAGATAGCTATTGGGAACTAAGCTTTGTATTTGGGTGACAAAATAATCTTTACAACAAGCCCCCATGGCATGAGTTTAGCTATATAAGAAACCTGTACATGTACCCCTGAATCTAAAATAAAAGTTAAAATTTACAAAAGAAAGATGACTAATGGACTTACAGTTCCACATATCTATGGAGGCCTCATAATCATGGTGGAAGGCAAGGAGGAAGTCATATATTATGTGGATGGTGGCTGGAAAGGAGAGAGACCCATTGTGCGGTCTGGAGGATGATGGCCCTCTTGTCACAGCTCCACTAGGCAGTGCCCCAGGAGGGACTCTGTGCAGGGGCTCTGAACCCACATTTCCCTTCCACACTGCCCTAGAAGAGGTTCTGCTTGAGGGCCCTGCCCCTGTAGCAAACTTCTGCCTGGGGATCCAGGTGTTTCCATACATCCCTGAAATCTAGGCAGAGGTTTCCAAACCTCAATTATTGACTTCCATGCACCTGCAGGCTCAACACCATGTGGAAGCTGCCAAGGTTTGGGGCATGCACCCTCTGAAGTCAAATCCTGAACTCTACTTTGGCCCCTTTCAGCCACAACTGGAGTGACTGGGATGCAGCATACCAAGTCCCTAGACTGCACACAGAACAGGGACCCTGGGCCCCGCCCACAAAACCATTTTTTCCTCCTAGGCCTCTGGGTCTGTGATGGGAGGGGCTGCCTCAAAGGTCTCTGACATGCCCTGGAGACACTTTCTACATTGTCTTGGTGATTAGCATTTGGCTCCTCATTACTTATGCAAATTTTGGCAACTGACTTGAATTTCTCCTCAGAAAATGGGATTTTCTTTTCTATCGCATCATCAGGCTGCAAAGTTTCCAAACTTTTATGTTGTTTCCCTCTACTAAAAATACAAAAAAAAAAAAAAAAAAAAAAAAAAAAAAAAAAAAAAAAAAAAAAATTAGCCAGGCATGGTGGCAGATGCCTGTAGTCCCAGCCACTTGGGCAGCTGAGGCGGGAGAATGGCATGAACCTGGGAGGCAGAGCTTGCTGTGAACCACGATCACGCCACTGCACTCCAGCCTGGGCCACAGAGTGAGACTCCATCTCAAAAACAAACAAACAAACAAACAAAACTGGAGGCATTTATCAGCACCCAAGTCACCTCTCGAATGCTTTGCTGCTGAGAAATGTCTTCTGCCAGATACCCTAAGTCATCTTTCTCAAGTTCAAAGTTCCATAGGTCTCTAGATCAGGGGCAAAATGCTGCCAGTCTCTTTACTAAAACACAACAAGAGTCATCTTTGCTCTAGTTCCCAACAATCTCCTCATCTCCATCTGGGACCATCTCAGCCTGGATTTCATTGTCCATATCATTATCAGCATTTTGGTCAAAGCCATTCAACAAGTCACTAGGAAGTTCCAAACTGTCCCACACTTTTGTGTCCTCTTCAAAGCCCTCCAAACTGTTCCAACCACTGCCTGTTACCCAGTTCCAAAGTCGCTTCCACATTTTCAGGTATCTTTTTAGCAGTGTCCCAACTTACTGGTACCAATTTACTGTATTAGTCCATTTTAATGCTGCTGATGAAGATATACCTGAGACTGGGCAATTTACAAAAGAGTTTTAATGGACTTACAGTTCCACATTGCTCGGGAGGCCTCACAATCATGGTGGAAGGCAAGGAGGGTGAAGTCATATCTTATGTGGATGGCAGCAGGCAAAGAGAGAGAACTTGTGCAGGGCAACTCCATTTTTAAAACCATCATGTCTCATGAGACTTATTCCACTATCACAAGAACAGCACAGGGAAGACATACCCCCATGATTCAATCACCTCCCATCAGGTTCCTCCCAGGACATGTGTGAATTGTGGGAGTTGCAATTCAAGGTGTGATTTGGGTGGAGACACAGCCAAACCATATCACGAACCATCAAAACTTGAAAGAAATGTAAAATGTATGTTACTAAGTGAAAGAAGCCAATCTGAAAACCCTACATACCTTATGATTTCAACAATATGACATTCTAGAAACAGCAATATTGTATAGACAGTACAAAGATCAGTGGCTGGCAGGGGTTGAAGACAGGGAAGGATGAATAGACAGAGCACAGATGATGTTTAGGTCACTGAATCTGTTCTGTATGATATTACAGTGATGGACATGTGCCATTATATATTTGTCAACACTGAAAACATACAACATCAGGAGAGAGCCCTAATATCAAATACAAACTTTGGGTAATAATGGTGCATCCATGTAAGTGCATGGATTTATTGAAATTAATTTTTCTCAGTGGGCTGCAGGAAAGCATTGAGAGAAAATAAAAATTAAGTTGGCTTCTATAGCATTTAGGATTTCCTAGAGAATTTTATCAGTGCCAAATGGTTGCCAAGCCAGAATGGCCCAACTACAAAACTCCCACCATCTTCTGTGACACAGAATGTTGTTTGTTGTGGGAAGAGCGTGTTGTTTTGAACTGTAAAGCACTGATAACTCTGGGTGAGTTTTGTGTGTGTTTGTTTTTGGTTTTGATTTTTGGTTCTTATTTTTCTCTTTAAATCTTTACATAGGAAAGGGTAGACTTATGACCAATTTTAGGAAGGAAACAAGAATGTCCATATGGGAAACAGGGTCCCATAAAGGTATGAAAAGTCCTAAGAGCTGGAGAAGAAAGGAAAATAAAAAAAGCAATTGTGCAACTAAATTGCTTGGGGTGATATTTATCCTACTCTTGGATGGAGCGATGACTGCAGGACAGGAGTTCTCATACCGGAGGCAAGCACAGGACAGACGGCTGGGGACTGAAAATTCTGGCAAGAAAGAAGCCTTTCCTTTTGGCTCTCCATCTGTAGTGGCCACAGTGAGGAGGTACAGAACTGAGATTAACCTTGTAACATCCTTGTTGCCCATATGCCATTGGCATTAGCCATAAAATAGAACTCTCTTTTCTCCTGTAAGTTTTTCTAGGAAGTATATCAGAGTGAGAGAGAAAAGAATAGATATTTATATTTTTCTAAACTATGATAGGATTGATGGAGTCCTAAAAGTCTGGCCTCAGTCCCAATAATAATAATGGTGTGCTTGCCACAGTTTTTTCTAGAACACTTTGCAAAGAAAAACATTCATATCAAATATATGGTAAACCACTTTATCATGGAATAATCTTGATGGACACAATAGATTGACAATATGAAAAATTCCAAAATTGTATAAATCAAACCACTCCTAGCCTCTCTTAGAGAACACAAATTGCTTTAGAAATAGAAAGGTATTTGTTCATGTTATTTTAAACTATTTGAGTAAGCCAAACTTTTTAGGTCTTGGGAACATTGCACATTCGTTTTTTTGTAAAAGCTACTGAGAAGCCAGTTCTGTAATGTGGCTGGTATGTACATTTTATTTCCAATTCTATTAATACAAATTTACAACTAGTGATAATGCATTATCTTTCAGAAATGCATGCAAATGACTTCCGGAAATGGGTCATTAAATATTTGCCTTTTATCAGAATACATTTAATTCACGCATTTGTGTTATAGCATTCAGCTAGAGAAAAATAGAAAAGTGAGAAATCTATTTTTTTATGTGAGGGAAATAGCCAGTCACCCCTTCCTCATTTCATTAAATCTGGTACATGGCTGTATAAAAAAACTATCGTTTTAAAAAGAAAAGATCACGGTTCTTTAACTGTTTCTGCAGAACTACATTGAACTGATAAAGCAAGAATGAGTGGCTCTTTCCTACTACTCTATATAGGCCTGCTTTTATGATTAAAGTTTCCTTCACTCAGACTTTTCTACATTAAATTTTTTAGTTTTATATTTAATTATAACATATGCACCAAAAAGTGTACAAGTTGAAGAGTATGTCTTGATAAATTTGCACCAAGTAATGACAATGTGTGACTAGTAGCAACAGAACATCACCAGCACCTGGAAACTTTTCCTGGGACCCTTCTCATCACCACTGCCTCAAAGGCAAACCCTACATTGACTTCCAACTGTACAGATCAGTTTTTCCTGTTTATGAACTTACAGTATGCTATATCCTGTGTTCACTTTCTTCCATGAGATTCAGCCATATTCCTGTGTGTTATAATGGCCCATGCCAACTCTTAATTGAATTAATTGTGAGCACACCAAATTTTTTAATTTTTATTTTTCATTTTTATGCTTATAGTTACACATAATTGTGGAGTGTGTGTGATATTTTGATAGAAACATATAACATGTAATGATCAAATCAAGGTAATTGGACTATCCATCACCTCAAGCATGTCATTTCTTTTTGATAGGAAGATTTCAAATCCACTCCTGTACCTAGTTTGAAACACACAATAAGATTTTTGTTAATTATAGTTCTCCTATTGGGCTACTGAACACGATATCATACTCCTTCTCCCTACCTGTATTTTTGTACTTGCTAACCAAACTCACCTTCCTCTATCCTCGCCACTACTCTTCCCAACTTTTGATAAGCAACATTCTACTCTCAATCTCTGCGAGAACAAATTTTTTTGGCTCCCACATGTAAGTGAGAACACACAAAATATGTCTTTCTGTGCCTGGCTTATTTCACTTAACATAATGTCCTCCAGTTCCATCCATGTCTTTGAAAATCGCAGGATTTTATTATTTTCTATGGCTGAATAATGTTCCATTGCGTCTATATGTACATTTGTTTTTACAGTCATTCGGTGACAAACACTTAAGTTGATTCTGCATCTTGGCTATTGTGAATAGGGTAGCAATAAGCATGAGAGGTCAGATATCTCTTTGATATGCTGATTTGCTTCATTTTGAATAGGTACCCAGGAGTGGGATTGCTGGATCATATGGTAGTTCTCTTCATTCTGTGAACACACCCAGATTTCTTTACCCATTTCACTCTTGATGGTTCTGTAGATATTTTCATTTAGGGGACAATTTTATATAACGCTGCTGTGAACATCCTTGTATGTTTTTCTTCTGAACATATAAATGCATTTCTCTTGAGAATTACGGGAATAGAATAGAAGGTCCTAGATTACAAATAATGCAGCTTTAGTATATCCTGCCACAAAACTTTCATAAGAGACTGTAGCAATCTCTGTCGTCCCAGCTGAGCATGCACGTTCTGGTGGTTTCACATGAGTATTAACACTTGGCATTTTAGTCCTTCAGATGTCTGCATAGTTGTTTTGCCCTGTACTTTTAATTTGCACATTTATGACGATTAATAAAGTCGAATATCTTTTCATACAGCTGTTGTCCAGTTTAGTCTACTTCCCTTTTGTGAATTGCCTGCTCAAGACTTTTGCCTATTTTTCTACAGTGTTTTATGAGGTTTTTCTCCTTGACCGTAGTTGTGTTTTTATATTAGGTCAGTGCAAAAGTAGTTGCAATTTTTGCAATTATAGGTAATGGAAAAAACGGAATCACTTTTGCACTGACCTAATATCTGGATGTAAGTCTTCAATTAGGTATCTGTGCTGCAAATGTCTTCTCCTTTCAGAGATGTTTTCCCTCTGTCTTTCAATCTCTCTCTCTCTCTCTGACAGCTTTTGACAAAATAAGTATCTTAATGTAAGCCAAAGCTCCTTTAATGGGCTTGTTTCAGATATTTTTTTCCCAAGGTGATGGAAATGGCCTCTTACATAGTCGTATAAAATCTTTTTTCTTTTACTTTTTATACTTGTATATGTAATTTATCTAAGATTATTTTGCAGACTATGAGCTAGAGATTATAACTGATTAACTATGATTGATTGGAAAGATTACTGGTCATCATTTTAAATTTTACTTGGCACTGATTTTTAAAAATGTACTACCGAAATATATTAGGTCTTTGTCAGATAAATAATTTGCAAAATTTTTCTCTCCTTCTGTAGGTTGTCTGTTTATTCTGCTGATAGGTTCTTTTGTTGTGCAGAAGCTCTTTAGTTTCATTAGATCCCATTTGTTAGGTTTTGCTTTCGTTGCAATTGCTTCTGGCATCTTTGTCATGAAATCTTTGCCTGGGCCTATGTCCTGAATGGTACAGCCAAGATTGTCTTCCAAGGTTTTCATAGTTTCAGGCTTTACATTTAAGTCTTTAATCTATCTTGAAATGATTTTTATATAAGGTGTAAGGATGTGGTCCCGTTTCAATCTTCTACATGTAGCTAACCAGTTATTCAAGCACCATTTTGTTGAATAGGGAATGCCTTCCCCATTGTGAAGAAATGCAAATTAAAGCCAAAAAGAGATACCATCTAACACCAGTCATAATGGCTATTATTAAAAAGGCAAAACATAACAAACGCTGGTGAGGTTGTGAAGAAAAAGGAACAGGCACGCTCATATGCTGTTGGTGGGAGTATAAATTAGTTCAAACATTGTGGAAGACAGTGTGGTGACTCCTCAAAGACCTAAAGACAGAAATATCATTCGACCCAGCAATCCCATTACTGGGTATATGCCCAGATGAATATAAATCATTGTATTATAAAGACACACACACGGATGTTCACAGCAGCACTATTCACAATAGAAAAGACACAGAATGAACCTAAATGCCCACTGATGAACGATAGACTGGATAAAAAAAATGTACTACAAATACACCATGAAATATGATGTGGCCATATAAAGAACAAGATCATGTCCTTTTCAGGGACATGGATGGAGCTGGAGGCCATTATCTTTATCAAACTAACACAGGAACAGAAAACCAAATACTGCATGTTGTCGCTTATAAGTGAGAGCTAAATGATGAGAGCACATGGACGCATAGAAGAGAACACCAGACACTGGGGCTTTTCAGAAGAAGGAAGGTGGGAGAAGGGAGAGGATCAGGAAAAATAACTAATGGGTGCTAGGCTTAATAGCTGGGTGATGAAATAATCTATGCAACAACAACAACAAAAACCCAGGAAACAAGTTTAACTATGTAGCAAACCTGCACTTGTACT
This sequence comes from Macaca thibetana thibetana, assembly GCF_024542745.1. Classification (NCBI taxonomy): domain Eukaryota; kingdom Metazoa; phylum Chordata; class Mammalia; order Primates; family Cercopithecidae; genus Macaca; species Macaca thibetana. The sequence continues at coordinate 163,730,582 of NC_065583.1, read as the reverse complement.
CCTGAACTGAAAAGTTAAAAAAAATTGATAAAAATTTTAAAAAGAACCACACCTAGATTTTTAAAAAACAAAGAAACAAGCAAAAATATATATATTACAGAGTCACCTGTCTCTGTATTTTCTATTCATTTATTATCAATTTTCTTAAATTGTTTCACTTTCTCTTGAGGTTAAATCCCATCATAACTGACACAAGCATCACAGAAATTTAAGAAATCAGAATTAAAAATTATAATTGATAGAAAAAATATGTAAATGTTTACCTCATTTATTTTTTGCAAAATCTCTAAAAATAAAGCAAAAAGCTATACCATTTAAATAAATAAAAATATTACAAAAATGTACATGCATGTAATATAATAATATGACAGGAAACAATCTTACAAAAATAGGTAAAAACATATCATAAATTTGAGAAAATGACAACTAATTTTCCATATTATAAGAATATCTTTTTACCTAGGGAATGTTGATAAGTAATAATCTAATCACCAAAATTATAAGAATTATTATTTTGGACATCATAATAGCAACATTGTATTGTATAACTGTTCCAAACCTTACTATGAGTCTACCGCTAAGATAAGGATGTTTTTATGGTGTTTTAAGAACTTCCTGATAAATTAAAATACCTACTCTGAAAAACACACATTTACAAATCAGAATGATCTAATTAAATAGATGTTAAAAGACATGTACCTTAATCCATTTATATATTTATAAATATGACATTATTTATTAAATGTATTAATATATTATTAAAATATATTCTTTTCCATGTGGATGAAAATATGCACGTATGAGTGGATAGTATATATGAATATATATAAAGATAATGTACACACCAACATCTTGTGTGTGGAAAGGAAGAAAGAAGACAGAAAGAAAGAACTTCATATACACATATTTAGAGTTATCTAGATGACATCATAACTATACAATAATATTTTAATTATGATGAAATTTGGGTATCGATTTTGGTTGCAAATAATTTGTTTACATTTAAATCATTTTAGTATAATTTTCACACTTAGAGATTATACTTTAAGTCAGAAAAAAAGTATTTTTGAAAATACTTGGTGTAATCTGTAACATAAGGAGATATCCTGGGAGTGTTAAGAAGAAAATGGTTTCAGTCTCAAACCACTATAGATGGTAAAATGGAAAGATGCATGGTCTAGATAGAATTCTGGAGTTTAAATTTCTAATATTCATAAGGGTTGTATTTGCTTTGGTATCTAATTTGCAACATTCCCACAGGACCTTCGTTTTAGACAGGAAAACTCAGAGACTCAGAGAGGCTTGGCTATCGCACGTTAGTTACTGGCAGAGTTCTACCCCAGGTCACTGTGCTTGTTCTCTAGACCTTTGTGTTTAAGAACGACAAAAGGTAAACCATTTTAAAAAGACTTATTTGTAGATCTGAATGAGTTTTGAAAGATAAATAGATGTTCATCACTTTAAGATGTTCAGGGATATAGGTCCTAAGGGGGTCTCTCCTTTGCAGGGCAGGTTCGGGGAGGAAAGACATGAGTATGAGAAGCAGATGGGAAGTTGTGATGGGGCTAGAGTAAGATTGGAGAGAGAGGTCTGGAAGCACAGACAAGGAACACATCAGGGAGAGCCCAAACAAAAAGCAATGAGGGAATATAAAGGGATTGAAACAACTTCTACCAGATAGGATAAATCTGTAGATTTATAGTTTGTTTCATATAGTAATTAACATATGACTCACATTCTTATTTTCAAACTATTTACTCAGTGCTTTAATAACTCCTCTGAACATTTTAAGAATTTAATGAATTGAGCAGAATCTAAGAGTAATCCTATCAAAAATGCTAGTGAAAACTTACTTGCATTTTCTGTAAGGTTTTAGATCCATAGGCCTCTATCTTCAATTTATTAACAACAAGAACAACAACAAGAACAAAACAAGACTGGCATGATATTCTTAAAAGATGCCCACAAGTTTCATAGGTCTCACATTTGAAGTAGCTATGAAAAAAATTTGGAAAAATAGTTTCACATTTATTATGGTACAAGATTCTCAATATAATTTAGGTTTCTAAAATTCTTATAGGAAAATAAATTACAAAATATTGATTCCAAAATTTTTAGAAATAACCTCTCATTATCATCTGAGATGTATGCCTGTTTTTTTCCACTTACAGAAGACCTGATAAGCCAAGAAAGTATTACTCATGTCCCTGTTTTTATTTCATTGAAATGAGCCCAAATTTTTCAATTAAATGTTTCCATAATTTATTTTAAATATCAATTTAATTTTATTTAAAATATATTTTAACAAATTTTAGAAATATTCTTAGATTGACAAGATTTAATATAATTTTACTTTAAATTTAATTAACATAAAATATATAAATAATATATTAATTTGTTTACTTGTCTCGATTTAAATGGAGGAATTTGCATTAACTTTTTTTCTGAATTTTATTTTTGACTTTTATGAATCACAATTTATAATGGTCACTAGGTTTATCAACCAGAAAATGGCAGTAAAGACTGATTTTAATCTGCTCTTACTCTGATACAAGATTATTAACCAGTCAGACTCTGCGTAAAGACGATGTGAGTGAAAACCTGTAAATTGAACTTGGTGAATAATGTAGATATAGAGAGCTTTACTAGACTTCATCTTGTTACTCTCAAAATCACAGTCTTCTGTTTATTGATAAGATCAAAATCAAGGAGAGAGAAACGTATATGATCATAGTACTCACTCTAATATGTCTCTAATACACAGCGATACAGGCAGAATGAATGGGCTCATGCTATACATTTTCTGTAAAATAAATTCCCCGGTCAGAAGTGATGCTATGTGGAAAAAACCACGTCAATAAATAAGATATTCTTTCAGTTCATGGAGAGAAGGGTTGGCAAAAGAACTGAAAAGAAGGCAGGCAAATCCATGTGCAAGGTAACCAGCCTTTCCAATAAAAATAAATTGCTGTCTTTTCACTATGAAGAGAACCAAGATAATTAATCTCCTAACTTGAGGCTGCCTAATTCTCCGGGGGATATTGCCAGATTCGGTATTGCTGAAACATTACCTTACCTCTAATATCCGCCCCATGCCATCTCAAGAATGCGGCCATCAGGCCAGAACAGGAAAGGCTGGGAAAAGAACTGATTGATATCGATAGAACAGGCCATCTCATCATCCTGAACTCTTGATTAGCAAGAGCATTATCTTCAATGGACACCTTAGTGAGCATTCACGCAGGACAAAACTACCTTCTTACCCTCACTAATTCTGAGATGTTCATTCACAAATTTTCTAATCTTGTCCTTGCTAGATTCCTGATTATTCAGTCAAATGTCTACTGATGGCCAGAACTAACTTTAGCTGATTAAGTAGCCTTGGCCAGCTGCCTTTTAAGGCACAGTGAATAGTCAGACGCATCATTCAGTTATGTCCTTTGAAGTTACCTGCCTTCCTCATGGTCCCTCAGGGAAATGGTTGTGTGAAGCTGTGAAGCAGCCTTCCAATTTTGGTGATATTTGCATATGTGCAAAATGATCTATAAACCAGCCACATGAGGTTTATTTTTATTTTTTATTTCTTTAATCCTCTGACAATAGGAAACTGTAATGAGGCCATGAGTGAAGGATAAGGAAAAGGTGTTAATACAGCAGCAGTAGATATCATGGGAATCAGACTTCACTTGCCCTTTCTACTTTGCCTTCAGAACCTGCCCAGGTCCTGTGATGTAATGTTTATTTCATTTAAGGATGAAATTTCTCTATGCATGCCCAACTTTACATACACCTTTATTTCATCCTTAAGTGAATCAACAGATTCAGGTTGCCTGCAAGTATTAAGCTTTGCAAGGTGACACTAGGACACTCACAGTCCAGACAAAGTTGTGGAGGAAAGACATGTCTACTGGTACAGTTAACTGTTCCTATTTTGAGCAAAACCAAAACCAAACAAAAGCAAAGGCACTTTTTTTTTCTTGTTATATACACCTGTGGCAGATCTAATGCTTGACCGTGGAAAACTAGCATGGTTGATCAAATTACAGCCACTTAGTAATCAGGATGATTACCTGTTGAAGAATCTTTTCTCCCTCTAAGAAGCCCCACTCAAAACAGGAAGCTTTACGGGTAACTTCAAAAACAAAACAAAACAGATAGAAAAACAAAAACCCTTGGAGGATGCCCTAATGTGATACATCTCTACAGAATTCAGGGGTCCACTAGGTATTGTGATTCATTTAATGTTGGGAGAGCATTTGTACTTCGCCTTGATTTCTCAAGGCACTTCAGACCCTATGATCACGAAAAACATCATTCACGTGGTGGGTTTTGGGTTTTGCTTGTTGTGTTTTGGATGTTCTGGTGTTGTGAGATATGCTTGGTTGCGGTGGGCCACAGAGAAGTATATCCTTTTTATTTTTCTTTAATTGATATATGTGAGACTTAATTTAAACTTTGTGGCTCTAATTTGGTTTGAGATTTACTTAGTAAAATGAAACATACTCTTTGAGGCATGATACTGTAGCAGCGGATCTTACATTTAATACCAAACTAAGTAGGTCACATTCCTAAATTCTGTAACAAAACAATTGCACTCCACTTTTATTGACCAAGCCATCACTTCACATTTGATAGCTGCCTCAAATATTTTTAGGAAAAACTATCTCCCAACACAAAATACCACAAAGCACTTTATTTGCCTACAAGTTTAGTATCAGCAGAATAAAGGTTTACTAGACTTGCATATATGGCATAAAAATATGGTTGCGGTGGTTGTTGTGTTGTTTTCAGACAGAGTCTTGCTCTGTCATTGAGGCTGGAGTTCAGTGGCACGATCAAAGATCACTGCATCCTCAAACTCCTGGGCTCAAGCAATCCTCCTACCTGAGCCTCCTAGCAGTTGGCTGTGCCTGGCTTTTTATTTCATTATTTTATTTTATTTTACTTTATTATTTCATTTCATTGTATTTTTTTAAAGAAGGGGTTAGTAATGTGGCCCAGACTGGTCTTGAACTCCTGGCCTCAGACAATCTTCCCACGCAGCCTCCCAAAGCACTGGAATGCTGGGATGACTGATGTGAGCCACCATTCCTGGCCAAAACACAAAATTTTCAGTGATATATTCTACAACCTAGTTTGTATTTTATTATGTTCTCTGAAGCAAAATAATCCCCTTGTATGAAAAACCATCGGGGTGACTTCCCATAGAGGATACAGATACTTTATGATTTAAAAAATTCTGTATATTGTTTAATATGGTTGTTCTGAAACTATAAGCTGTCACTTTTAAGTTGAATTTATATTTGGGTCACTAAACAAAGGATATCAAATTTCTGTTTCTCCTGCTAAAAGGTATTTTATCTTTAAAATACTGTATTATATAATTGCCTTATTCTAGAGTAATTCACTTCTATTTAAATTCAAAAACTTAAAATAATATATCTTACATTTTAAAACAATAGAGTTTACATTTTAAAAACTTTAAAACTTGTAAAATGGTGACATTCAATTTATTTTTGTTGTAAATGTTGATATGAAATATTGGATGTTTTTGGTTATGATTTTAAATTAAAGTGTTTTCCTTATATTTTATGGTATAATGAGTCAATTGCCATCTGTAACATATGAAATTGTCAAAATTATTTCATATTCTCTTTTTTCCTTTATAAATGTTTCCCCCCTGCCTTCTTTTCTGTATTGTTACCAGAATGATATAGCATGAAGTCGATACCCAACAGTCATGGTGTGATTATGACAGAGTTTAAGGTCCTCTGTATTTTAACTTATTTCAGTAAGCATCACACATGAAAACAATGAAAAGATCTATTAATAAAAAAACTATGAAATACATTTTTCATTGTTACAAAATAACTGCAACCACTTCTTTCCTGATATTTCTCTACTCTAGCGTTCTCAAATATTCAGTACACTACAAATAGCCTTTCTAAAACAAACAAAAATAACGATTATAGCTTCCTGATTAAACATCTTAAATAAAGGTTTTTATTCTATCGATGAGTATTCACTGATAGTGAGCCAAACCCCTCATGCTGTCACACTGCATCCCACAGATTTGAGAGCATACTTCCTTTATGAAGACATGTCTCGTCACTCAGCCCTTTACGGCTTTATGCCCATCTTCCCAGCGCTACCTATGCAATCCTATTTGACTATCACTACAGCTTTGATGCATTAAGTGTTATGATGATTACCATTAGAAAGATGAAGTATTTTTATTTAAAAGATGATTACCATTAGAAAGATGAAGTATTTTTATTTAAAAGTTTGAGTGGTATGTCCAAGGTCACACTATTAAGAAATTATAACTGATAAATTCTAATGTCTTCTTCCTGCCTGCTTGGTCACTGAAGAAGCAGTTTCTTTATTGTCTAGAAATCAAGAGCTATCTTCTTGGGAAAGCTAGCATCACAAATATTCAGAGCCCCTTGGATTTCCTTAGTCCAAGTTATATTGGTATTTTTTACATTGCATGGGACTCAGATTTTCTTGAGTTGAACTACCAAATACAAATGAGTCAACCTAGGTTCTCCTAGAAAAAAACCTTGTCTCCCACCACTCTTCTAGGACCCCAGTCTCATGGAACTTAGAGAGCAGTTGTGTTAATGGGAGAGGAATCCTCACTTGATGTATGCAGAGGCATAAGAATTTTTACAGCATCACTTTCTCCTTAAAAACTCAATTCTATTTTATATCTTCTAGGATTGATATGCCTTTTTCTGTTTTTTTTTCTTTTATTCTCCTTTCTTTCTTTTCTTTCTTTCTTCCTTTGAAGCAGGATACGTAAAAAGAGAAAAACAAGTTTTCTGTACTAGGCTGACTCACTCCAAGGCCCAGCAATAAGCAAGGCTCTGTCAGGGCTGTGATAGCACTAACAGCAGCGCCGGGGCCCAGAAGGAATGGGCTTCAGTAGCAGGGATGAGAAAAACAAGTTCTTCTTACCAGTTTCCCCTTTTTGAAATCCTCTCCCTATACCATTATTCTTTCGTTCTGCTCTCATAACCATTTGTGTAACCATTTCTGTTTTTTCCATCTGTGCAGCATGACAAAGGTCACAAGATATGCCTAAGTTGCAACACCTGTCACTGTTTATTAACTGCCTTTGTTCTGTTTCTGTAAGCTTGTTTGCCTGCCCTGCAGGTTTTGTGCCAGTAGCTGGCCATGCCCCTTCGGCTGCATGTATAAAAGTCAAGCCCTGTCTTTGTTCCAGGGCTCAACTTTTGGATGTTAATCCACTGGGGCAGTGCACCTGCCCCCGTGAATTATATATACATATACACATACAGAGTATATACATATACACACACACACACAGTATATATATACACACACACACAGAGTATATATATATATATATACACACACACACACACACAGAAAATATATATATATATATGCACACATACACACACACACACACATATACATGCATAACGTCATCCCTCGGTATCCATAGAGGAATGGTTGCAGAATGTCTGTGGGATACCAAAATCTGCAAATGCTCAAGTGTCTGATATAAAATGGCATAGTATTTGCATATAACAAACATACATTTCCTATATAGTTTTAATATTCTTTACATTAGTTTAAAAACCTAATACAATTTAAATATTATGTAAATAGTTGTTATACTGTATTATTTTGTTATTTTCATTGTGATTTTTATTGACTTTTTTCTTTTTATAAATATTTTTGATTGTGGTTGGTTGAATCCAAAAATGTGAAAACTGTGAAATTGGGGAACTAACTGTATATCCCTGACTTTTAAATGCATTTTCATTATGGCTTTAAAAGTTAAATATTCAATATTGCTTTATCTAAAAGGTATTTAATAGGGCTATTACCCAAAGTTTCTACAAGTTTAGCTACAAGACCGAATAATTCCAGTTCTTTAGGTGCTTCTTCTTTCTTTTACTTTATAAAATAAAGTGAAAAGGATACATAAGTTAAATGTATTGGTTTCTGGTCAATTCTAGTAGTAAAACTGCATGACTTTACTTGATTTAAAACAATATTTTTATGGTTGCTCTTTTATCTCTAGAAATGTTTCTACAAACTGGAATTTTAGAAAAGCATTTACGTCTCGTAAGTGATTGAATTGTTTAACAATAGCATATTTAATAGAATTTTAAATTTAAAAAATCATTCATGCCTTTTGATTATGTAGTTAGAATACACAAAAATAATACTTTTGTTTATTGTCATAGAGTGCTTTTTGTTATTCATTTCCTAAGATTAGACTTATTTGATTAAAGTTGTAGAAATAGCAATTCTAATATTTTCTTTCCAATGATTGCTTGCTGCTTTCCTCCTACAATTTTTGAAGTTTCAGTTATTTGTTTCTTGATTTACCTCACTTTAATGGTATAGATTATGTTTAGTGGGAACCTTCTCCTATTCCTGCCTCCGTTTCATCAAATTATCTCCTCTCTATTCTCAATTCCTACAGGAAGCAGATCTCCCTGACTCTAGGTAACAATAATTTAGGATAGCATAACAAACTCCAAATACTCAAGCCCCACCACTGACAATTAAATGATAGCCTGTAAGGATGAAAATTAGACATTAGTATTTTTTTACCTCGGCAGCGGAATTTCATTTGCAATCAAGTTTGAGAACCACTGTTGAGTGTACACCTTTCTCTTTCCCCTGCACAAAGGAGGGAGTGACTAAAGCTTTCAATACTTTTCTACTGAGTAGGATTAATGTTTGAAAATCATCGCACACATTACATCTGGGCTTTGCCTTAAGCTAGACCAGTCTGTGCTTCTTTTTAGCCCTACTTTCTCCCTGGCTACCTGTCTATCTTCCGTTCTCTCCCTTCTCTTCCTTTCAGTAACATTACTGTATTAATCAGAGATCCCCACAAAAACAAAACCAATAGAATGTGCAATTATATCGAAAGGGATTTCTTATAAGGAAAGGCTCACACAATCATGGAGCCTAGCATGTTTGAAATCTGCAGAGTGTGTTGACATACTGGAGACAAGGAAAGGCAATGTTCCAGTTACAGTTCTAAGACAGGCAGGGTGCTGGAAAATTATCTCTTGCTGTGGGGGAAGAGAGGTGATTAAGGCAAGCCTTTTTGTTCTATTCTAGCCTTCAGCTAATCAGAGGAGGTTCACCTACATTCTGAAGGGCAATCTCCTTTATTTAAAGTCCACTGATTAAAATGTTAATCTCATCCAAAAACGCCCGCACAGGCATACCTACCAAAATCTGGGAACCCCACGGCTCAGCCAAGTTGACACACAAAATTAATTGTCACAATCATTAAGGAATGATCTGCTGAATCCATGTTCAATGTGTAAGAAGTTCATTTTAATCTGTTCTTTAAACCATACTTTCTAGCCAGCTTTACTGGTAATGAAGCCAATATTTTCTTTAATATCTTACTTATGTACTCTGCTTCTCAGTCGGTTCAAAATCCATATGGGGAAAAAGTATAATACAGTAACTTGATCAAATTCCAACAAATCTCAACATAAGACCTAATATTTTTGTGATCCAAGTGTTTTGTCAATGACTTAATGTTAAGAGGGTCTCCTTAAAGAATAATTAACTGTATATTTCACAATACCTAAAAAAGAAGACATGGAATGTTTTCAACACAAAGAAATGATAAATGTTTCAGGCGATGAATATTCCAACTACCCTGATTTAATCATTACATATTGTATGCATATATGAAAATATCACATGTACCACACAAATAGGCACAACTTTTATGCATCAATATGCACAGCGTTAAAAGCTCACTACATAAGCCACCATTTATTAAAATGATTCAGAATGATTCTTTTAGTGTCTTGTTCACATTAAATGCATATATCATAGTTCAATGTATATTTTGTGAAATAATTAAATCTGGAGACAATATAAAATGATCTTGATATGAACACAATATATTCTGTAATTTACCTGTAAATATAAAATTAACAAATCATATTTCTGTTTCTGAAGAGACCTAAGACATTATTATGGTGATTAATATGTATATATTTTCCAGCTTAATATAACTGTAATTTTAGTTTAAGATGCACATTTTGTCATAATCATCTTTGCATTACATGAACACATAATGCAATACATTGAACATAATAAAAACTTAATAAATATTTGCTGAAGTGAAGATATTTTTCTTTAAAATGGGACTGTGCCATGTAAACTCTTTGTATTGGATATGCATTAATTTTCTTCACTTCATTAAAAAACATACATAATATATACAGACCTCAATTAACCTTTAAGGATTCTGGCTAGAAGCAAAGTTTATCTATCTCAGTCAAAAAAAATTCCACAAAAGTGGCAAAGTTATTCAATATTTAGATGCTTTCTTGTGTTGGAGTTACCCGGAAAAATGGTAAACAGCTGTTTACAAATCTCCTCAGAATTACATTATGGCTTAGATAAATCGAATTTCCTATGTAGTGAATGTAACTCAGCCCAAGGAGAACACTTAATCCAATAGGCATTTGGCAATGGCAACTGGATTCAAGAATTAGACCTCAATATGTGTTCATTGTTCTTGGCAAATGTTATAAGTACACAGGTTAGGACACATGCACTAAATAGTGATTTATATAAACAACAATTAGACCAGAATATGTATTAGAATCCTAAAGTGAATCTCCTTCTGTTATATAAGATAGGAGTAGTATAGCTTTAAAAAATTGTTGTGTAACAGGTTTGCATTTTCATATTTTTCTCAAATATCATTCAATGCCTTTACTTCTGTCTGAAAGAATAGTCAGGATTGAATATCAACAGGGGCTTCACAGAACACTTAAATTAACCCTCACCTCCATCTCTGTATAGCTCATAATTCATAATTACCTAGGCTTTGTATAGCCCTTGCGCTTGCTTTGTGAGTGTGTATGCATTCATCGAAACTTCAGTCTCTTAATAGGCAGCCACAATTTCACAGGGATCACAGGTGCCAATCTGCATCAGGCTACCAAAATGTAAGTAACATTAAATGAACATATGGAAATTGATCTCTGCCTACTTCCCCCGCCCTGCACTCACAAATTTGGTTTTTATTCTTGTCTTATAGGTACTTCAAGGGGGAAAAAAGTCAGGAAAAAAGTCAGCTTCATTTTGTAATTATGCTGCTTTCAGTAATTTTAATAACTCAATAGATTTATTTCACCCACATTTCCTTTTCCAAGAAAACATTTTCTAAAACCTACGTCTGAAAAAAAAATGTAAAAAGAAGTCTGTGTTTATGATAAATTGAAGACCCTTTTTTGCTTGTCTTCTTGTTATATGTAAAGAAGAATAAAAAAGCGTTAAGACAACAAAATGAATAATGTAACATATTTTCATGACTACAAGAACAGACATATCAAACAGGCTCTGTTGTTAAGACATTTGACAAAGTAAGAAACAAAAAAGAAAAATTCATATTTTAGGTATAAACGTATTTGTCCAGACTATATAAATAGCACCTTGCATATTCTGAATACTTATTATCTTATTTTGAATAAAGTAATATTCTAATTGGATTATTGGTATTGGTTTTATATTAAAAATTTCCTGTTTCATTTTATTTTCATATAATGTATGAAAAAGAACTTAAAATGGTATTACAGTAAAATACCCTCCTTCTCACAGAATTCATGTAATGGTAATGCTTGTATGATCATTTGTGTTATTGATATGCCATATTTTCTTAGGATGATAAGAAATAAAAGCTATTTTTCCTTGGCTAGAATTAATTTAAGAAACTAAAATACGTTATACAATTGGAAGTTCTTTCTTCTTGAGCTAATCAGAAATGTGAGGGCAGGACAATGAATTGGAATAAAAGCAATGTGTTTGGAATGAAAGGATCATAATGAGAGTCTTGCTCTCATCTTCCGCTGAAAGCTTAGGAAGCCTCCTCAAAAGTCTGGATCTGTTTCCTCATCTGCGGCAGGAACGAGTATGTCTCAAAGGACCATTTTTCTCCTTTAGCACTGAGTGCATATGTTCCATGTAATCTGTCTTCTCGCTGGAAGTTCCCCACACTGCAGGGGACCATCCAGCAGATCTAATCTTGTTTTTCTTCCTAAATGAACCTATTAGGTCACACATTTTAGCCCTTATTTTTTTACCGTCTGGCCACAATATTGGAATAAAGTAGAAGGTAGCTTGTTCTTGTGTTCAAAGAGCCATTTAGCCCTTGGAATGGAGTAGGCCCCTGCTTTTTGATCGGTTGTGCTAAGCCCCCCATCCTCTGATTATCCCTAACCTCGAGCTCATTACACTGTTTGATGATTACCCATTTTCTTTTCCATCTTTCCTCACTAGCCTGAAAATGTCATAAAAAGACCAAAGTATCTTTTCTATTTTAATTGAAACCCTAGTGTCACCCACAAGCAGTGGTATTTAAAGTCCCTGTAATGGAGTATTGGGTGATACTGGGTTCAAAGGGTAAGGAAATAATAAAAGTTTAATAGTCCCAATGAGTAATGAGTGAGTATTTAGTTTGAGTTTTTCATTGTTCAACTAAATATAATATAATGCACCTCAGGTTTTACTTTCCTTGACATTGCCTCAAATAAAATGTTCATAAATTCTTATAAAATCTAAATTCCTTGAAATCAACTACTTTTATCATTAAAATAATCTCTCTCTAATGTCTTGAGACACTAAATATCATAAGAATTATTCAGCCTAGGTTTTCTTCTAGGATTTTTATGGTTTTAGGTCTAACATTTAAGTCTCTAATCCATCTTGAATTAATTTTCACATTAGGTGCAAGGAAGGGATCCAGTTTCAGCTTTCTACATATGGCCAGTCAGCTTTCCCAGCACCGTTTATTAAATAGGGAATCCTTTCCCCATTTCCTGTTTTTGTCAGGTTTGTCAAAGATCAGATGGTTTTAGATGTGTGGTATTATTTCTGAGGGCACTGTTCTGTTCCATTGGTCTATATCTCTGTTTTGGTACCAGTACCATGCTGTTTTGGTTACTGTAGCCTTGCAGTATAGTTTAAAGTCAGGTAGTGTGATGCCTCCAGCTTTGTCCTTTTGGCTTAGGATTGTCTTGGCAATGCATGCTCTTTTTTGGTTCCATATGAACTTTAAAGTAGTTTTTTGCAATTCTATGAAGAAAGTCATTGGTAGCCTAATGGGGATGGCATTGAATCTATACATTACCTTGGGCATTATGGCCATTTTCATGATATTGATTCTTCCTATCCATGAGCATGAAATGTTCTTCCATTTGTTTGTGTCCTCTTTTATTTCATTGAGCAGTGGTTTGTAGTTCTCTTTGAAGAGGTCCTTCACATACCATTCAGGACATAGGCATGGGCAAGGACTTCATGTCTAATACACCAAAAGCAATAGCAACAAAAGCCAAAATTGACAAATGGGATCTAATTAAACTAAAGAGCTTCTGCACAGCAAAAGAAACTACCATCAAAGTGAACAGGCAACCTACAGAATGGGAGAAAATTTTTACAGTCTACTCATCTGAAAAAGGGCTAATATCCAGAACCTACAAAGAACTCAAACAAATTTACAAGAAAAAAAACAAACAACGCTATCCAAAAGTGGGCAAAGGATATGAACAGACACTTCTCAAAAGAAGACATTTATGCAGCCAAAAGACACATGAAAAAATGCTCATCATCACTGGCCATCAGAGAAATGCAAAACAAAACCACAATGAGATACCATCTCACACCAGTTAGAATGGCAGTCATTAAAAAGTCAGGAAACAACAGGTGCTGGAGAGGATGTGGAGAAATAGGAACACTTTTACACTGTTGGTGGGACTGTAAACTAGTTCAACCATTGTGGAAGACAGTGTGGCGATTCCTCAAGGATCTAGAACTAGAAACACCATTTGACCCAGCCATCCCATTACTGGGTATATACCCAAAGGATTCTAAATCATGCTGCTATAAAGACACATGCACACGTATGTTTACTGCAGCACTATTCACAATAGCAAAGACTTAGAACCAACCCAAATGTCCATCAATGACAGACTGGATTAAGAAAATGTGGCATATATACCCCATGGAATACTTTGCAGCCATAAAAAAGGATGAGCTCATGTCCTTTGTAGGGACATGGATGCAGCTGGAAACCATCATTCTCAGCAAACTATCGCAGGAACAGAAAAACCAAACACCACATGTTCTCGCTCATAGGTGAGAATTGAACAGTGAGAATACCTGGATACAGGAAGGGGAACATCACACACTGGGGCCTGTTGTGGGGTGGGGGAAGGTGGAGGGATAGCATTAGGAGATACACCTAATATAAATGACGAGTTAATGGGTGCAGCACACCAACATGGCACATGTATACATATGTAACAAACCTGCACGTTGTGCACATGTACCCTAGAACTTAAAGTAAAATAATAATAATAATAAGAAGAAGAATTCAGCCAAGGGTAAAGACTCCACCTCTTCTTTTATTAAAGTATAGGCAATGGTCAGTCAAAAAGTCTCCTATGTCAGATCTTGTTAATGGAGTGTGGGTAATAGTAGCTTGTTTTAAATATAATTTTAAGACACAATTTTGCTCTACATTTGTTCTTTGCACACTGAAGAGAAGAGACACTTTAAATGAATTTCCTCAAATTTAACACAAAGCACATTGATTACATACAACTTAGAAATATGATTATCCTTTACTGAACTACTATTTAATTATTCAGTTACCTTAATAATATTTTTTCTATTGGCAAATAAAAACATAGTATATTATAAAATAGTATTTGAAGTCCTTTAAATTAATAAAGTATATTTAATTAGAAAATAATTGTTATTACATTGACATGCTAATTATACTTTGTGATTTGATAGGCTGGGTAATTCACATATCTCTCACTTTTCTTATTGACTTTTACACCAATTGCATTTGGTTTAGGTGCTTTTATTCCTAAATGTTATCATCTCTATGCACCCGTGCCAAACAAATTCCAGATTCTCTAAGGTAATTTGGAAAGAGTTAGCACAACTCCTGCATCTATAACACCTGGTGGCAGTAAAACATAAGTGCAGATTGGACTCTTAAAAATTAGTTAAGTCTTTTAGCATCTTGAGGATTTGGGCAACAATAAAAGTAAGTATGAATGCCACACACACACAAAAAAAGAAATCAAATTGCACAGATAGCTAATTTTGCTTAAATACAGCCACTGAAAATATACATAAAAAAATAAATATCATTTAGGTCTACCTCTTTCTGGTATCCCTCTCACCTTTTTCAATTTCCTTAAGTGAAGTAAGTCAGGATGAACAAATTGGCACGATGGGGTGTGTGTGTGTGTGTGTGTGTGTGTGTGTGTTAAAATAAGCAAAGACATCTTGATGTATCAGTTTCTGGGAGGTGGATTAGATATGTATAGAACATCATTAAAATTCACATGGCCTTTCTCCAAAAGAATATCAAAGAGAAAAACAAAACCAATTTAGTTCTAACTTAATTGGATGAAATCTAAGAGTAATCTATTGCAGATTGTATTGAAATTACCTTGGTGTTTGGCATTTACAACATATGCACTACAGTTTCTCAGAAGGCTAATTGTTTCAAGTCTTTTGCATGCAAATTCCACCAAATGGAGTAGTGTATGCAATATCAAATTTAGAATGTTTAACCTAATGTTCAGTACTCCTTTACTAACTGACGGTTATTTGAACAATTACCGTACCAGATACTTATATTTATAAAATATATAAAGAGATTATGTAGTATGTAAATCACAATTCTATTTCTTTTGAGGATATCTCTGTCCTATTTTCTGCTTTCATTAAGTCATAGTTCATTAAGAGTAAATTTCCCCAATACTTGTGATGTCCTCAATTTCAAATTCTATCTCAATTCTGCCCCTTCATTTCTCAGAATGTTTTTGAATCGTTTCAGCAATCACTACTGTATTGCCAAATTTTGAAACTACTCACCTCTGTTTGGAATTGCTTGCTCATTTGGCTTTGTGAAAATGACTGTTTTTCAAACCTTTCTCTGTCTATGTACTTCAGTGTTCTCCTTCTATTATAACTCTTTAAATATGTTTCTTCTCACTTATTTCTGGTCACTATTAACTACCATCTTTGCTGATCACGCCCAAATGTATATTTCTCTCCTGTAATGTCCTTCAACTTTAGATTTTAATATGCAACTGCCTAAAGGACATTTGTATTGGGAATATCTTCACACTTCACTATATTAATACATTTATGTTTGAACTCATCATCTTCTCTCTGAAATTGATTTCTCTGCCTTTATTCCATTTTTCTGAACATGGTACAATCCATCATAGACACATAAAATTCAGGAGCTTTGAAGTTATACTAGATTTTTCTTTCATCCTTGTTTCTAACAAATCACAGTGTACTTGTCTTATATCCTCTAACCATTCTCAATCTATTTCACATCTCTATAACTATTGTGATGGTCAGAATGTTTATACCCTCCCAAATGTATATGTTGAAATCCTATCCTGCAGGGTGGCAGTATTAGATATGAAACTTTGGGGATGCTGATAGTTCATAAGGGCAGATCCTTAATAAATGGGATTAGTGCCCTTACAAATAAGACACCATTAGCTAGCCATTTCTACCATGTAGGGACGCAGGGAAAAGATGCCATCTATGAACCAGAAATTGACCCCTTACCAGACCCTAAATGTGCTAGTGGCTTGATCTTGGGCCTCCCAGCCTGCAAAAGTATGAGAAATACGTTTTTATTATTGATAAGATACCAGCCTATGTTATTTTTATAGTATCACAAATGGACTATGGACCTTCTTGACAGTGTGTCAGGCTCTTTTCAACTGACTCTCTCTTGACAGATTGTGACCCTCTCCCTTGTCCTCTTCAAATTCGTATTTCACGGAAATGCCAGATTGAGCCAAAGGAAATGAAAACTTTGAATAACAACGGTTCTCAAAGTAAAGTCCTTGGATATGCAGGACCAGCATTACCGGAGAAATTGCTTGAGATGACATTCCGAAGCCTTACTCCCGAGCTACCAAGCAAAAAAACTCAGAATGGATCCCAGCAATCTTTGTTTTACATCACTTCAAGTGATTCTGAAGTACTCTCAAATTTGAGAACTATTACTTTCCAACACAAAATCTAAGACACATGCCTGCCAGGCATACTCTTGCTTCCTGCACCTAGCCTGTTTGTATTTTCTACCTAAAATAGCTCTGCTCTCCTTACTCAGCTGAACTCTTCCATTCAGTCATTCTCGCATCAACAAATCTCCACTAATTTCCCAGATGTCTTATTTTACCTACTTCTGTATCTTTTGGTGCAGAGCCCTATAATTTTGCAGCCCACTAATTCCACTAGACAGTTTCTTCATTCTCTAAACTGCATCCTCTTTAGGAAGAATGATAGTGTGTTACTTATTTTAGTATCCACAAAGTTCAAGCACACTGCACCCTATAAATAATAGGCACCCGATAATAATTCTCCATTATACTAAAATAAATAAATAAATAAGCAAACAAGATGAATCCTGGATCCCTAAACCTTGAATTCTTACCCTAGGGTGGGGAAGGAGGAGTACTTTCATAATAAGTGCATCATTTTCTTTCTTATGAAATTCCACCTCTTTATACTCTTTTGGAATAAGATAAGACTATCTTTTAGATCCTATTTATTACTTTCAGGTTTAGGCCAAGAACAACAAAAATGATATAACTAAATAGTTGAAAAAAGTGGCAACACCAGATAGGTACTTTAGCCACAATCTGACTTCTAAATAAATTGACTGAAATTATTTCAAATGCAACATGGACACCTATTCTATTTTGTTCAACAGAAGAGCAAAGATGATCTTGATACTTAAGCATAGTTGAAAACCGATGAAATAATCCAGTAAAAGGGAGAAGAATTATTACACTGAGACAATGGACAACTTAAAGAGAAAATTTTACTGAGTACTTAAAAAAGGTGAAGATTCAAAGATGACATGGGAGTACTTACTTGATAAGAGAAAGATTGCTCACACAGTGAGACTAGAGATAATGAGGTGATGGCAAGAAAAGTCCCAGAAATCAAGAACAAATTTGTACATATATTGCTAACAAGGCAATCAGAGACAAAATATATGAATTTTCACAATTTAGTAACAAGGAGTAGACAATTTGTTTAAAAACGAGCCAGAGATTTTATTTGAATAGACACTTTGCTAAGAAGGAAATCCAAGTTGCCTATGAACTAGTGAAAGAGTGCCCAGCCATATTACAAACAGGAAAATGTAAAAACATCGATTAAATAGTACTACACACACAGCAGATGAGCAAAGACAGAGAGCCTGTTTACTTCCTAGAGCCGGTGAGGATGCAGAACAAACAACTCTTATCCATTTCCAAAGTCAGGAGGAAGCAAGACAGTGGAAATGGTTACAACTACTTTGGAAAATAATTTGACATTATCTAATACAGTTGAAAATATGAATACCAGTAATGACCAAGCAATTGCACTTTTGCATACAGGTCCCAGAAAACTTGCACCTATATCTACAATAAGTACGCAGAAGAGCTTTGTTTATGGTAGCCCAAAGGGAGAAAAACTCTTGCTTATCAATAATAAATAAACAAATTGCATTGTATCATTCTTTCCAAAATCAAAATCAAAATAAAAAATCTATAAGAACTTCATATTACAATCATCACTAAACTAAATGATAAATAATGATAATCGTTACTTTTATGTGTCCACTTGGATGGCCCTGGTATGCCCGGAAAACTGGTTAAACATTATTTCTGTGTGTGTCTATGAGGGTGTTTCTGGAAGAGATTAGCATTTGAGTTAATGGGATGAGTAAAGTTGATGATCCTCCCCTGTCGGGGGCATTATCCGATATGTTGAGGGCCTGAATACAACAAGAAGACACAGGAAGGTTGATTGATCTCCGCCTGACTGATGAGCAAAAATATTGACCTTCTGCCCTCAGCCTTCCTGATTCTCAAACCTTCAGACTGAAACTGGAATCTACTCTCTGGCTCCCAGGATTTCAAACTATCTACAGCCTTGACCTTCCTAGGTCTCCAGCTTGCAGATGGCACATGGTAGGACCTCTTAGCCTACATAATCTCACAAGCTAAATTTCCTATAATAAATCTCTTTTAAGTCTAAGAGACTTAGCAGTTTGAAATGTTAATAGAAAAGAGAAAATACGGTTGAGTAAGTTTGAAGTAAATACAATTTATTTTTACACCACAGATTTCATAGGAAAAGGAGTTTCAAAAACAATTATGATAGCAGCTTTCAAATAACAGTAATATAAGGTGGCAGCTAGAACACCTGTTAACTTCAAGATAAAGTCTGACATCATGAAAACAATAGCCTGAAAAATTTAAAAATAACATAAAGATAGCTATATATATATTTTCAAACACAAACACATGAACACATACATACAAACATACATATTTGTGTATGTTTATAATGCATACAAAGGTGATTTTGATTTATTATGACATTTACATGATAGTATAAAAAGATATTAACCTTTCTATTAATAAAGAAAGCCATATCACTATTGTGTATTAAATTTAATCCTTGTCATTCTTTTTTTTTTTTTTTTTTTTGAGAAGCAGTCTTGCTCTGTTACCCAGGCTGGAGTGTAATGGCATGATCTCGGCTCACTGCAACCTCTGCCTCCTGGGTTCAAGTGATTCTCCTGCCTCAGCCTCCCAAGTAGCTGGGATTACAGGTGCCCGCCACATGCTTGGCTCATTTTTGTATTTTTAGTAGAAAGAGGGTTTTACTATGTTGGCCAGGCTGGTCTCAAACTCCTGACATCAGGTGACCCATCAGCCTTAGCCTCCCAAAGTGCTGGGATTACAGGCGTGAGCCACTGAGCATGGTCATATTTTCATTATTAGTAGTACAAGTTTCATTATTTTGAAACATGCATTTTAACTCATGTGAACCATATCTCTAGTAAAACATATATAGGCATTCCATTAAAATGTCTCCTTTATGCGTTTTGTCTCAAAAATACTGAAATTTTAAAATGTCTGGAAATGTGGAACCTATGGTATATGAGCTGACTGGGGAGGCCTTAACTTTTACAGGCACAAACACACATGCACACGAGAATAACTGAAAATACGTGTCCTATCAGTTCTCTTTCTTTTCAGAACTCTAATTAATACAATAATAAACAGTCAAATAAAGAAACAGATTTTAAAACAAAACGTAAAGAGTGATAAAGAAAACAGAAAGGCCTATGGTCAATGTAATGTTTTGACCTCTCCAGTTGGTACTGTGATTAGTCAAAACTTGGCATGAAGTCTCTCCAACATAAGGAAGGTATAGTGAGTGGCAAATGGTCAGGCATAACCAGGTCCATGCATGTTTGTATCTTTTCACAAAGTCAGACTTTTATTGGTGCTATTTCAATCATAGAAGCCATGAGTTATATGAACTTCCCATGTCGGCAGTTCTCGTTAGTACTACCTGTTCACGCCATAGTCAGTCATGGGCATGCAGGCTGAAGTCAATCCACAGGTCAATCGGTATTGCAAACCATACATATGAGAATACTTATTCCATATGTAAATGTTATAGATTAAACATTCCACATCAAACAAAGCGACATTTAATATCAAGAGAAAAGGCATAGCCAAAAGGAGTTAATGAACCAGCCCAAGGAGAGTGACATGGAAAAGGAGAGTATCCTGGCTTGATCTGGACAGATGTCAAAATCTTTCAAGGAAGAGACTTTGATTTGAGCCAATCCTTTAAGGCAGATGCCAGATGCAGACCATAAGTGACAGCAAGACAGGGTCAATAAATACAGCCAGCTCAAGTGGGTGAAGTCCTGCTCTTCTTATATCCACAGAGTCCTCTCGGACTAATTGGTGGTAAACTGGACTAACTGGTAGTAAAGAGTGTGCATAGTTATGTCTTTACCTGGTTGAGTGTGGTCTCAATTGATTAGGCAATCATCTGGCCATGTTGGCATAATGTCTTTTGAAATGTAGGATGGAGTATTTTTGTAAGATGGAGTTACTTATGTCAAGGGTGCTCTATGCAAAAGGCAATGATAGAGAGGGTTGTACACAAGACAAAGAAGAAAGTACTATCTGATCATGGTTATAAAGAGAATTTGGCATGTTTTTGTCCTTCTGTTATACCCCAATGAAAATGGATTGTATTTAGTTTCAGCCCCCCACCTCCATTCTACCAAATGAGTGCAATGAAAAATAAACAATACTAAAATTTGATATTTCCCGTTTTATAATAAATTTATAAGATATTTATACTCTCATTACTGAAAAATCATCAAAGTGCAAGCATGAAAACTATGGTATATGGGAGCACACAAGGAAAATATTTTGTGATCAAAAGTTAAATTGAACCAATTGAGTATCTGATCCTAGATCCTAATTTTATGTTTGACCTAGTCATAATACACAATTCATAATATTAGGAAAAGGTAATTTATAGTCCATTTCATATTCTAGAATCACCTTTTTCTCTTGAATTGTTATTCAGGACTAGATATCGGGTGAGAAAACATGGAAGAAAGAGAAAAAGTAATTTCGTTTTAGTTGTTCTTAACAGAAAATAATTAAAGATTTTTAGATCAATACACATAAGAGCCACAGAGTAAAACCTCATTTATTGTGCAAAGATGGGCAGTAATCATCACAAAAGCAAAAAGGAGAAAAAAAGATTTCCCTCCAGGGAAAAAAAAAAAAATTGTTGGTTTCATCCAACATTTAAAGTTCAATTACATGAGAATGAGTTTAGTTATTTAATACACTATAGCAGCAGTTTGGAGGGACAAAAAGCTATGTTTTTAAAACACTGTTTTCAGTGAGTTTTAAAAGTTGGTTATCTCTATTGGAGACTTAGCTAGAAATGGTAATAGAAAAGAGAATACAATTTAAGTTAATACAAGTTATTTTTATATCACGGATTTCACAGGAAAAGTTGCTTCAAAAGCAATTATGATTGCAGCATCCAAATAACATTAATGAAAGGTGGCAGATAGAACACCGGTTAAAGTCATAAAGTCAAGACAAACTTTGACACCCCGAAGAAAAAATGTCCTGGAGAGATTAATAATAATATGAAGATGGCAAGAAGTGTAACAGGTCCTTTACGTGTTGTGTCTATTTATGCATGTTTATATGTGCAGGTGGGAAGAAGTTTCCTCTCAAATATTAATAGACACACAATTAAACATCCTAATCATCTTAAATTATGTATTTCTCCATTTTTTCTTCAAAGAAAAAGACATCAACTAGAATCGCTTTCCTTTAGAATAAAAACATTTCTTACTCAAAGTTAGTTAGAGAACACCAGGCCACGTACTTTTCAAGGCTACCTCAGACGAGCAGGGGTGTTTCTGACAAGAGAAATAGCACTAAGCTGCCACAGGTCAAAGTCTTCAGTGCATGAAATGCACATGGCTCAGGGATTTGCACAAGTAATGCTTTGTTATAATTTAATGTGTGTTGGCCGGGTGTGGTGGCTCAAGCCTGTAATCCCAGGACTTTGAGAGGTCGAGGCGGGCGGCTTACCTGAAGTCAGGAGTTTAAGACCAGCCTGACCAATATGGTGAAACCCCGTCTCTATTAAAAGTGAATACAAAAATTAGCCAAGCGTGATGGCACGTGCCTGTAGTCCTAGCTACTGCGGAGGCTGAAACAGGAGAATTGCTTGAACCCAGGAGGCAGAGATTGCAGAGACCCAAGATCATCACTGCAATCCAGCCTGGGCGACAGAGCAAGACTCTGTCTCCAAAAAAAAAAAAAAGAATTTCATGTGAATTGTTTCTCCGTGTCCCTCCACCTGACTTGAAAGGAGTAGTTTCACTTGGCAAATCTCTAACATAAAAAAAATTAAGGTTTATCCAGTGAGCTCCTATATCATACTTTCCACCTTTTCAAATATATTAAAATCATGGAACTTTTAG
The DNA here is from genome assembly GCF_024542745.1 of Macaca thibetana thibetana. NCBI lineage: Eukaryota > Metazoa > Chordata > Mammalia > Primates > Cercopithecidae > Macaca > Macaca thibetana. Next base: position 163,707,667 of record NC_065583.1, on the reverse strand, counting down.
ACAAAACCCACAAGGTGCACATTTTTAATGCCATGACTATATTCATACTAGAAATTTAATCTTATGAATTGAAATATCCCTTTTAAAATAATGAAACTTTGAACCAATAATATGAATATTTGTAAGAATTAAAATTCACATATTTTTGAGTATAGCTTTATTAATAAAAATGTGTTTTATCTTTTTGTGAAGACTCATATATCATAATTTAAAAAATCAAAGGCATTTTTGTATAAATTGCATATACATAGATACATTTACATGTATGTGTTCATGTGTTTGTGTTTTAATATACTTTCTTGTATTTATTATCTAGATACTCAGTTTTGAAGTGCTCATTACAGATATTTGCCCATTTTGTAATTTGTCTTTTTCTTACTTTACCAAAAAAATTTCAAATATATGTTTATAAAACATAATTAGAAGTTACTCATGAGTTCTTATGATACTAGTACAGAAGGTAGAATTTAATACTATAAAAAGACCTTAGGATATATATCTTCTCTATTTTACAAGTACTTTTAATTGATTGTTATTTACGATTTGGACCAACTGAAAATATTTGAATTTTTGATACATTTTAGGAGAACACTGGTTTTATACGTGTTCACTCAGATGTTATACATTTTTCAGTTCATGAGATAATTGAGGAAACCTCACCAACTGATAGACATTTACTTATTGAAAGAAAATTCCAAAAACTAAGATAATATTTAATAGTTAACATGTGTAGAAATTATTCAAGAAAAAGTGCTGAGTTTACAGATGAAATAAGTGGCACCCTTGTGCTAAGCATAGTATCTCATTTGTCTTACCTTACACAATATATTGGCCAGACATTTGATTCTGGTGTGTAAATATGTAGAAGTTCTTTATCCCATGATAATGACAAAAAGTAGATAACATTATATATACATACATATATATGGTGGCTCTAAAAATTAGTGCATGAAATACACCCCAAATTAATTGAATGCCAAAGAGACAGATAAGCTCTCTATAGTGACAGGAGAATAGGAAGTTTTCTTGCTACATCTGAGCACCAGATAGAGAACAGGTAGAAAAAGTATCCGCCATGTAACAGGAGACTATGCGAAGACAAGAAGAAAGAGAAAGAGACTCTGATGGCAGCGAGGAGTGGAGAGATAAATCAGAGGTTGAAAGAAATAAATATTTATAAACAAATCACTGAGCCTGGCAACCTCATCTCATTATCAGAAGGTTTTCTGATAAAGGACAGTAAAGAAAGAGTTGCTAAGCAAGAACATTCACAGTATCTTGTGTTTTCTTGGTGTATTGATGAGGTCTTTCTGGATTTTAATAGAAATTGAACCAAAAATATGTGGAACCATAATCTATCTTCTCTAAGCTAAAATAGCATCAAAGGACACAGCCACATAGTAATGACATGAAAAGTTAGAGAGTGGTGTGAGGTGGTTTTTCCATCTCAGCTCAACTTGATTTTGGGAGGATTCTGAATGATCAGCAATAAATCATCACATAAAACAGCTTGTATTCTCTGGAAAAGAATAAACTAAAAATATATACTTAAAATTTGATTGTCCTCGTATACATCATGTTCTGAATATGAGCATGAACATTATGTAGAAACAGGAAAAACCCAGTGTAAACAAGCAGAAAAGAGTCTAAGTTTTTCTACCGTAACCTAGCAAAAGTAGTTATTAGAAGCAGACCCACAGTTGACACAGATATTGGAATGATCAGACAAAGATTTCAAAATAACTCATAAATATGCTAAGTATTTTACAAAAAAATAATTTTACTAGGTTTATACTATTATGCAATTTAAGAGATAATACTCTGAAAATAACCAAATATGATATAGAACCTAAAAACTTATATACCAAATGATATTTGAAAGGAAATTGAATAGCACAGAAAAGCAGATTGGATGCTGCAGAAAAAATAATTAAAGAAAGGGCAATAGAAATTATATAACTAAAGAAATAGAAAACATATTGAATAAAAATCAGCACAATGTCATTGGACTCTGGCCAATTATTAACTAATATGAGTTTTCATTGGAGTTTCAGAAGGATATGTGAAATGAAATGGGAAGAAGACGCATTTGAAGATATAGTGGCCAAAATATTTCCAACTTTTATGAAAAACATTACCTAAAGACCCAGAAAGCCAAATAATCCCTAAGCTGGATAAATGCAAATTCAATCAACCAACAAATAGTACTGCTAGGCTCTTCAAAGTCAAATTGCTGAAAATCAAAAATAACAAGGAAAACCTCAAAGTAGACAGAGGCAAAAAGATACAACACTACCTACAGGGAAAAATAATATATATGACAGTGAAATGGTAAAGCCAGAAGACAATACAATGACATTTTAATGGACTGGAAACAAACAAAGATTATTAACCAGAACTCCAAAATTATCTAGTTAGCAAATTGTCCCCTAAAAATGATATTGTAAAAAAAATTTCATAAAAAGTATATATTACCAGAAAATTCTTATTAAAAATAATGCTTATGTACTTCAATGAGAAGAGAAATTGATGCCAAATGAAAATTCAGATCAACAAGAATAAATAGAGTATCAGAAATAGTAAATATATAATGCTGTGTTTTCTTTTCATAATTTCTTTTCAAGACAACTGATGCCTTACAGTACAAAAATTGCATTTTAGATGTAGATATAAAAATATGACAAAGATAAACACTAAGAGTAAGGGGAAGCATATCTTGTTACAAGTATGTGAAGTGTTATATATTAGTTCGGGTCAGATTGTAATTAGTTAAGGATGAATACTGTGGTCCCATTAGCAACCATTAAAGAGAACAATAACAAAATTTTATAGCTTGGTTTTGAATTGACTTTTAGTTGGGGACAGCAGACCAGAACATATGATATGGTAATAGCTGTTTCCAGTCTTACCGGGAAATAGTCTTGCATTCTTCATATTTATTTTATATGTTTTTAATGCATAAGAACTATTACTAATATGTAAGTAGTGTATTTGATCACTGCATAACTTTGGATGGTGCCATAATACACATAAAAAAAGAGACTGGTATTTTAAGATAATTTTCCAACTACTTTTTATTCATTTTATTTCTGAGAATTAGTTTTAAATCTAAAAGTTTAATAGATTTACCGCTTATGCATAACTGCAAGAGTTAAGCATTATTACAAATTTTCTATCTGATTTATGGAGCAAGACTGTTGATGTTCATGGTATAGTCTATTAATCAAGACAATTAGAAAATGAGGTGAAAAATAAATTTAGTGTCATTGCAGTTCTCTTTGAAACATTATAAGAAAAAAACTACCAATAATTTATTTATAAAAGTTACTAAAGTATTGCTTTCTGAATCACATACTCTTTTTCTGAAAAATTAGAGTAGATTTTTGTAGAACTCTCTCATTTCTTGCATTTCATATTTTACTGCAAGAAAAAAGTGGATTATTTTATACTTATCATGTTGGGAATTGCTCATATCATAGAATTCATTATTTTTGCATTTTATTTTTGCTTCCCTTTAATATTGGAAGAGTTCATCAAACACTTACTCTGCCATATATTTAATTGTTTGAATGTAAATATCATAGAATTGCTAATGGGTATAGTTATAAAAGAAATGAAAATGTTTTTGATACAAACACAAGTAAAACCAGTCATTTAAGTAAATCTGATGTGTTCGCTGATTGTTTTAGTATCTGTATACTTGGCTTAAAAGACATTTTTTCTGGAATATATTAAGATTGTTGCTGAGATACACTTGTAGAGTAGCAAGCCAAATAAATCCAAAACAAAGCAAAAAATAGATAAATATCAGCCATCAAATAGTTGAAAAGACTTAGATTTTTGTTTTCTGGAGTGGTAATATAAAAATAATGTCAAACATTAATAAATATAGTATGATTTTTATGATTTTAAAATTCTGATAAGGACAAAAAAGAAGTATCTCAAGGAATCTCATGAATGATTGAAAAACATTTTCACACAAAATAGCTTTTTCTTAGAAATACTTCATCATTTGTTGATCAATTAGTTGCAAAAGTGTTATTGAATTCTTGAGAAATGCCATCAGAAAAGTGGGATAATCAGTGTTACTTTAAGAAAAAACTGCTTTAAAGTTCATATGGAACCAAAAAAGAGCCCGCATCTCCAAGACAATCCTAAGTCAAAAGAACAAAGCTGGAGGCATCACACTACCTGACTTCAAACTATACTACAAAGCTACAGTAACCAAAACAGCATGGTACTGGTACCAAAACAGAGATATAGACCAATGGAACAGAACAGAGTCCTCAGAAATAATACCACACATCTACAGCCATCTGATCTTTGACAAACCTGAGAGAAACAAGAAATGGGGAAAGGATTCCCTATTTAATAAATGGTGCTGGGAAAATTGGCTAGCCGTAAGTAGAAAGCTGAAACTGGATCCTTTCCTTACTCCTTATACGAAAATTAATTCAAGATGGATTAGAGACTTAAATGTTAGACCTAATACCATAAAAATCCTAGAGGAAAACCTAGGTAGTACCATTCAGGACATAGGCATGGGCAAAGACTTCATGTCTAAAACACCAAAAGCAATGGCAGCAAAAGCCAAAATTGACAAATGGGATCTCATTAAACTAAAGAGCTTCTGCACAGCAAAAGAAACTACCATCAGAGTGAACAGGCAACCTACAGAATGGGAGAAAATTTTTGCAATCTACTCATCTGACAAAGGGCTAATATCCAGAACCTACAAAGAACTCAAACAAATTTACAAGAAAAAAAACAAACAACCCCATCAAAAAGTGGGCAAAGGATATGAACAGACATTTCTCAAAAGAAGACATTCATACAGCCAACAGACACATGAAAAAATGCTCATCATCACTGGCCATCAGAGAAATGCAAATCAAAACCACAATGAGATACCATCTCACACCAGTTAGAATGGCGATCATTAAAAAGTCAGGAAACAACAGGTGCTGGAGAGGATGTGGAGAAATAGGAACACTTTTACACTGTTGGTGGGATTGTAAACTAGTTCAACCATTATGGAAAACAGTATGGCGATTCCTCAAGGATCTAGAACTAGATGTACCATATGACCCAGCCATCCCATTACTGGGTATATACCCAAAGGATTATAAATTATGCTGCTATAAAGACACATGCACACGTATGTTTCTTGCGGCACTATTCACAATAGCAAAGACTTGGAATCAACCCAAATGTCCATCAGTGACAGATTGGATTAAGAAAATGTGGCACATATACACCATGGAATACTATGCAGCCATCAAAAAGGATGAGTTTGTGTCCTTTGTAGGGACATGGATGCAGCTGGAAACCATCATTCTTAGCAAACTATCACAAGAACAGAAAACCAAACACCGCATGTTCTCACTCATAGGTGGGAACTGAACAATGAGATCACTCGGACTCAGGAAGGGGAACATCACACACTGGGGCCTATCATGGGGAGGGGGGAGGGGGGAGGGATTGCATTGGGAGTTATACCTGATGTAAATGACGAGTTGATGGGTGCAGCACACCAACAAGGCACAAGTATACATATGTAACAAACCTGCACGTTATGCACATGTACCCTACAACTTAAAGTATAATAATAATAAAAAAAAAAAAAAAAAAAAAAAATGAACTGTGATATATTGCTAGTTCAACTTAAATGTCTTTTTAAATACCTTAAAGACCCTATCTGTTTAAACCACTGAGATAACATATGTGCCTCATGAATCATGAATTGCTTCATTTTGATTTTGCTTAACAACCAAATACACTTTTGGTGTAGTAACGATAAAAACAAGGCTGCCCTAACCACCATAGAAGAAGCTGTAGAAGTAGCCTATCGGGACAGATGCAGAAGAAGAATGATGAGATGATGTCAGAGATGGAAGACCGGGAAAGCTGTTCTAACTCTTTCTGGAACAGCAAATCTACATAACCTTTGTATTTCATGTCTTAATAGAGACTGATGTCATGTGCAGAACAGTGCAAAGGGCACTTTGTAGTTAATATAACTAGAAGGCTTAAGTCCCTGAATTCCTTCTCTGTCATAAACTAACAGAAGATATTTTCAACAACGTATTTTTATTTTTTTCTGTGTGAATATGTAACTTGCATTTTTCTCCTGTCTCAAGAAACTATTTTAGGATAACCCTTATGGTCTATTTCCCTGATCAGTCTAAATAATACAGCATTACTCCAAGTTATTTCTTTGCACTAGTGTTTTGAGCTTTAGTGAATGACCTATGTTCTACCTTTCTGAACAGACGAACAATTGAACAGAAACAAAATATTCTTGTTACTACTGCTGCGTAACAAATCACCCATCAGTAGGTATCATTTACTAATGGTTGTAACCAATGACTCCAACAACCTAGCAGCTTAAAACAGTATATTTTACCTTTTTCTTACTTTTGTGAATCACTGTATTCATTTTTATTATAGTGCAATCAATTATCACAAATGTAGGCGCTTAAAACAACCACCATTTTTCATCACATAGTTTTTGTGGGTAAGGAATCTGGGCATGAAATGGCTCAGTGTTTTCTTAGCATCACTCAAGGCAACTTCCATCATCCAAGCCAGCAGAGAAAATCTCTCTCCAGCATGCTACCACAGAATTTTATAAAATAAAACAATCACAGAAATATCTACCTCAGTGCCTTTGTCTTATAGCACATGGCACAATCAAGGGAGTGAATGTCCTATTCTATTCACAAGTCTCACGCACACTCAATGAGAGCAGAATAGACAGGGAATGCACTACAGGTTGAGGGGAGAGAACCTTAAGTGCCATCGTAGAACTTGGTCAGGAACTAGGAAAGAACTTGTCTGGGCAGTTCTCACTTGAGATCTCTCACGTGGTATGGTCAAACGTCGGCTGTATCTAGCCATTTGTAATTTGGACTGGGTTGAATAATGAAGATGACTTACATGAAATGACTTCATTGATGCGGACCTCAGCTGCGAGCTCGGCTTGGGCTGAAGTCAGAGAGATTATACATGGGCTCTCACACATGGTGAAGCAGTCCTCTTACTTACATGGGATTTGGCTGCTTCTTGATCAAACATCCAAATAATCCAGATAGAAACAGCATCATCTCTTCTGAGTTGACATTCATTGTGTTATTGTTCCCACACTGTATTCTTTATGTCAGATTCAAATCCATGCAGATCCCCATGGGTAGGGGATTTTCAATGGGAAATGTGTCAAATAATTTTCAGGGATGTTTTAAATCCACCACTAAGACACTAAAATGTCAGGACGGTCTGTTGGGTTTCCAATCCTTATGAGACTCTATGAAGGTGATAACAATACCTACTTAGTAGAGTGCTTACAATAAGAAAATACGGTAGACATGGAGTTGACTAGGACACAGTAGCCACGTGCTTTGTTTGGCTGTCATTTTCCCAGTATGTGTCATTTTATACTTCCCTTGTTATTTCACTAAGGTTCTTATCCTGGTTCTGTATCAAAAGAAAGCATGCCTGATGTGAAATTACTCTGAGAATGGTTTGTATAATGTGATAGTGAGAGCTTATTGATTAAAGAGTTTGGACTCTAAAAATTCATGTGTTTCTAGGCTCCCAGTCATCTTTGTTGGGTCAAATTAAACCAGTGTAATTGCAAAATAAGTTTCGAAATCCTCAACCATCTTTGGAGATGAATTTTTCCATTTTCCCCATTGTTATCTACACCTGAAGCAGAGAGATCTTCCATACTCTTCCTCTTCATTGCAGTTTTGAATGTTTCTCTTTCAATATGATCTTATCTAAAATAACAAATCCCAACATGTCTTCAATCTCCATAACGTAATCATGAAGTACAATGGCCTTGCAGTCTATATTTGGTATAATTCATGTGTTTAATTGAATACTCATGTGAGTTTCATGAGTTTTGAGTTTGAGTAGTTACCTCTGTCTCTATGCCATTTAAAAACATTTCAATGTGTAATTGTTAGTGCTTTCTGTCCTTTTATTATTCTAAGAATTTGAACAATATTTATTTAACCCAAATATTTAAACAACAGACTGTGTCTTCTTTGATTTAAAGTCATCTCTTCATTCTAAACGAATGAGAATCTTTTCAATTAATAATTGTTGATGGTGCTTTTACTCAGAGAAATGCAGTAGTGAATGAATTTAGTCATTAATATATATACAACTAAAAATGATAATTATAAAATAGTTTTAAAGTTATAGTTCCAGACATTTATGACTAAAACAACAAAATATTTTATACATAGTAATGTGAAGTTTGGAATTATAATCTATTAGCAACCTTTGAGAGGTTGATATTTAAGAATGAAATGTCCACAAACTTGAACATGTACAACTTTGCCTGTTTTTACTTGGAAAGTGAACAAACACACAAATCAATACGTTTTACACATCATGACACTTTTTCAAAATGTATAATTTAACACTTCATGCACAAATGATTTTGCTATTGTGAATAGTTTAGACTTCATTCTGGGATTAAAACTGCTGTTTTTCTTGGTTTCTTTTAGCTCTGTGGTTTCCTCTTGATGTTTTGCAGGCACTACCAAGTTGCGACTGATTTGCTCCTGGGATGGGTCACCAGAGGAGATTCATTTGATCTTCCCACAGTTCCTGGAATGTTTATTTCAAATGATTTTCCCATAAGCACTTTATGTGTCAGAACAGATCCCTGGGCTCTAATGACTCAGAAAAGCTTACATTTGACTTGCAGCCAAATCGCTTTACAAGCATATGTTTTCCCAAAATGCCAAGTCTGGAATCGTCATGACACAAATTCATTGTGAAAATTCAATTTGTTATTCAGAATGGAGAATGGAAATAGGTCTATTAATCGATCAAAATTAATAGGAAGCTTTATCTATAATATTTTAAGAGAAGGCAAGGAAAGTTTTACCTATATTTTCCTGGCATAAGTCAGCTTTGTACTTACTGTAAATCTCCCTCTGTCCTCCCAAGATTATTTAAACTTCTTATTCTGAATGCTGATAACAAGAAGATGTTGGTAAGATGAAAAACATTCAGAAAGAGTAATCCAAACCAGTGAAATAAAATAGTGCGAGAGAAATAAGCCATGCTGAACTGAAAAGTATCAGTGTCATATTTCTCATATTTATCCATGTGTATGTATCCTAGCACACAAGCACTGCATGTAAGAAAGAACTTCTAACTCAGTTTATAAATACACTTAGAACAACTTCAACTGTGGCATGTTCCCAGTCTGCAGGATAGAGTTGTTCCTTGGGTTAAGTATACTACCATTGATTGCAATGATGAGAAGCTGCAATTAACTCACAGAAAAAAAGGGAATACTGCACTTTTAAAAACCTCTACTATTACTGCTCATAAATAAAAATCTTAATGTATGTTGCCGCAAATTTCTAATCCAACTCCCGTTCTCTTCAAACTTTACTATGTAACTTTCTTTCTTATCCTACTGAACATTTCATCTCATTATTCCCCCAAAGAGTCAGAGCCTCTTCAAATTTTGCCCTTGCACATAGTACCTCAGAAATATGAATGGCATATGTCTATCAACCTGCAAACACCAGGGTTCCTGAAGATGTAGCTCCTCTAGATCTATGTTCCTGTCAGTATTTAAACTTATTTAGAATAGGGACTAGTTCCTTTTAAAATCTGCACTTTTTGGGCAAGGCGAATAAGAAGCTCAGCAAATTCAGCTAGATATCTTATTAGTTGGATTGCCAGGGGTTGAAATTCAGGGTCCAACATGGTTATGCACTGAGGTTCACTGGTGCTCTAGCAAACGGTCTTCAAGCTATTTGGTATTTCTACTTCTATGCAGTTTACAGATTTGAGTAAAAAGATTGAGTTTTTCAAATAGAAATCTCATCATATTCTTACTAAACATGACCTTCTTCAAGTTCACCAAAACTCTAGATAAATGATGTTTTTTGGCTAATCTCCACAGATTTATTTAATAAGGGGCTTTCCTTCATAGTCTTCAAATTGTCAGAATTTTGTTTGAATTTGTTAAATTTCCATATTTTGCTATGTATCTTATTGCCAATAAAGGATTAATATTTTGAAAATCAATTCAAAGTACATCATATTTTAATGGTTGACCCATATTTCCCATGTTAATTTTTCTGGGATCAGGATGTATATAAACTTAATTGAAATAATTTTTGGGGGGTAGTCATGATTTTACAATATATAACATCTTAAGTTTTCATTATTGCTAACTTTTTAATGAATTATAATGTGCTATAAAAATGATCAGGATTACAAGGTGACAAAATGCAGATTTGTAACTTTTGGGCAACTGAACATACTGCTAGAGGAATCTTGGAGAAGCAGGAAAAATGTACAAATACTGAGAATGTATAAAAAAATTAATTTTATTTAAAAAGTTACCCTAGCATTGTGAGAAGTCTGTAATGAAAGTGGATTTTATGGAAACTATCTAACATTTTTATGTAACACTCAGTTTTTCTCCCATCAATTTATTGATTTTTTTTCTAAGACAGAGTTGAATTATACTTTTCATTATAAGCATTCAGTTTGGTAGCTAAACAAGAGTGAAAAAAAATATAGGGCTATAATTCAAAGTTTTTTTGCGTTAAGTAAAAAAAGTCAGTATGCGGGGAGAATCATCAAATGAGATGAAAAGTAATGAGAAATTATCTTAGGGAAAAAGCAAAACCATATTTTTGGAAAACTTATTTTGTCTTATGATGTGATTGTCTTTCTGTGATATTACTGTCATATGATGGAAAAAATCCATGTTTGTTAAAAAAGTTAGAGTTTGATGAAACCCTCAACATACAATGTATGAATCTGTATTTAGTATAGGGTTGGTAAATACTTTAAGTAAATATATTTGCCAATATATCTATATACTCAGTAAACATATTTGCCATATTTCTCTTTACAGAGAAAATGAAAAGATAAAAGAGTTTTGCTTTCTTTTCTTCTGTGAGCTGTAATAAGAGCACTTATATTTGTATTGATATGCCAGATATTCATACTTCAATAAAAGTCATTGTTAGAAGAATACATGTATTTGTGACTAACTGCAAAGCCACACAATATCTTATATAAATCACATAGTTAATTATCAATAATTGTTTGCTGATTTTGATTCACTTTTTAGAAATGTAAATCACCACCCTTGATTATATATGATTTCAATGTGCTTTAAAAAATAAGATAAAAACAGAGCAAGGTGATAACAAATAAACAACTTTGTTTTCTACACTCTGAAACCTTCTAGCCATCAAAGCAAATGCTCATACATGACTTTTGAAATAAATATTTAAATAAAATGTCTATTTTAATGACCTTCTTAATACCAGTAACTACCTTTTATATCATTTCACGTATATCTGAAGGGCCTCAAATCTGGTTATATCATGTTACACATTAGCATATTAATGAGATATAAATATATAATTTTAACATCATAACAATTAAGACATTTGAAGCACTATACCAGTACTAATTAAGAACAAGTTGTGATCTACTTAGTTTGAATTCCAAGATTTTGACACTCTCCCCCTTTTTTTAAGCATATTATTATGTTTTTATGGCTAAATAGTATCCCATTCAAGTAATCTTAAAAATGATTAGATATCACTGATGTATTTAAAATTTCTTAAAATATTTACTTGAATATTAATTATTGCATAGAATCAAATGTAGTCAAATTTTACACTAGAAACCCATTTCTTGATTCCGTCTTTTTTTCCAATTTAGAACAATTTTCTAGATTTTGAAAGTTATTTTATTTTCTTCAGAGTATCTTATATTACATTTCCAGTGGTCTTCAGTAAGAAAAATATTCATGGTTTGGGGGTCTATACTACTTTCATCTTTTTATTCAAGAGCTCTGCAATTTTCAAATCCCTATACTAATTTTTTTGTGGTCGAAATTTTCCTTGACAACTATATTACTCCTTGGGTTCAACGCTTGGAGATCATTATTATTTTTTTAAGAGCGATCTAGTATATTCATAAAAGAAGTTGAGAAAAGGAAAACAGCCAACATTTGGAGAGTGGGAAAGACAGTCAATTAGAAAAATTTGAATTGAGACTGAACAATACAGCTTCACCAATCACCTTGTGTGGTTTATGTGAAGACAGATAATTGCATTAAGTAGGAGTCAGGTTATTCCAGGCATTACAGGAGAAGGAGTGTTGTGCATATTTGAAGTGAGCGATCTTGTGTTTGTAGAGCAATGGCTCAAAATTTAATCTATGGGCCAGCAGAATTAGCATTATCTAGAGACTTTTAGAGAAAGAAATTCTAAGCTCCCATCTTAGATCAACTGAATCAGTGCCCTAATGGCAAGGCCCCCAAATCTCTGTCTTCACAAGTCCTCTAATTTTGATGCATGCTAAAGTGTGTCTGCAGGAATAAATTTGTAAAGTTAGGAGTCAATGCCAAAATAATGGGCTTTTCCAATCGAGATTTTTGTAGGTGGTATACCATGCCCAAGGAAATAGATGGTTGATACAAGATGATGAAAAAAAAAACCAGGTCAAGGGATGGAGAGACAAGCTGTTGGTTAAATTATAATGTGCCTGTTCAATTCACCAAAATTAATCATAAGGCACTAATGGATAGAAATTCAGTGAGTTGGGAGCAAATTTGGAGACAAGGCCTTGCGTTATTACCCAGGCTTGAGTTCAGTGGTGTGGTGGTAGTTCACAGATACCTTAGACTTCTGGGATCAAGTGATCCTTCTGCCTCAGCCTCCCAAGTAGCTGGGACTACAGATACATGCCACCATGCCTTGCTTATTGTTATTATTATTATTATTGTAGAGACAGCATCTCGCTATGTTGCCCAGGCTGGCCTTGAACTCCTGTCCTCAAGCATCCTCCCACCTGAGCCTCCTAAAGTGACAGATTTATAGGGGTAAGTCACTGCACCTGGCCAGGGAGCAAATGTTTTTAATAAATCTGTAGTAGTTGAGACATGAGCCAGCAACTACTAAATGAAACTGTGGTACTTCAAAGGAGCTGGTGTTCTTTAAAAATATGAGGAGTAACATTTGTAAGTATTAAAAATGAGAAATAAACACACCTATTCCTCTCCTAGGCATCCTGATACATTGCATAAGGCAAAAACAAAAACAAAACAAATGTACAGACAAGTCAGCAGGACATAGTGACTCAGCGTGGTAGACATTCCACGTCTTCATGGAATAGAGAGATTTTTTTTTTTCTTTCTTGTAGGGGAAGTTTTTATTTTAGAAAGTAAAATATTTGCTATCTTCAGGAAAGAATTAGCTTATGCCACGTTCAGGGACGCACAAAATAGGAATTTTTTTTTCCTACAAAAATTGGAGTTAAAAATTTTAAAAAAAGGATGAATTGAAATATTTACATATTGGCATATATCTCAATAAAACCAGGATGTAAATATTTCAATTCATCCTATTATTTTATACAGGTCTTCTCAATTTTCACATAATCACAGATTCCTTTTATAACCAGCTCCACAAAAAATTTCTCCATCATTATCAATCTATTTTTTCTCAATCTCTTATCAAGCACATTTATTTTTCATTGATACCTCTTGCCAGTAATCTCCATTACAATAGGCCACCATTTATTTATTTGTGTTTACTACTTACCAGTAAAATATTTTATGAGGTTATACACTTCACCTTGTCTTCCACTACATTATTAATTCTAATTGTTTCTGACACATATTCTGCAGTCAGTTATTTTTGCTGGATAAATGCATGAACACATTAATGACTTCGATGCTGTAATGATCAAAACCCTCCATTAGATAGACTGACATATTTATTTTTACATCAGCCGTCATTGTTGCTGGCAATTATGACTAATTTCTTAGGCAGTACACTATTTTTAAAAATTCTCAAGGAGTAAACTTACGTCATTTTCAAAATCTTCTAAGAGATCAGTGAGGAAGAAATGTGAAGAATCACTATTGACAGAAAATAGATGTAAAATAGAAGAAGTCCTGAATATCCTCTCTCTGTCTCTCTCCATATTTTATATATATGTTTATAAATATATATAAACATATATATGTACATAAATGTGCATAAATATGAAAGTAAAAACAATACATCTCATTATCTAAGGCTACCACCTTTAACAATATTCAATGGTTTTATGTATTTTAAATGTTTACATATTTAATATCATACCACTTATTAACATAACCCACATTTTTATTCAATAACATGACAAGGACAGAAATTCATGATAATAAATATGGACCTGCTTCATCTTTTCAATGGCTACATAATAGTCTACTGCAGGTTTCTATCATAATACAGCTAACTAGTATTGAATGTCACACCCCTAATCATACAACAAACAATGTGAAATATATACAGTTGAATAATTTTCTATTTATGATAATTTTTGTCATGACCAAAAAGTCTCCTAAATAATGTGCAGAATTTCATTCTCTGATTTTTTACATCATGAATACTCTTGTATTAATTATATTGTTTTATTCTAGAAAATATTTTAATGCTAACAGAGCTGAAATTATAGACTTGCATACAGTTTAAGAGAAATTTACTAATAGCTATCCATTTGAAAATAATCCTGAAATACAAGAATATAGAGCACAGAACCACCATCTATGGAACCCTTCTCACTGCCACGGGCAGAAGAAGGCGAGATCTTGATCACTGATGGAAGTTATTTCATTCAAATGAGATTGAAATTAAAATATACTGTACATCTCTATAATGCTAATGTTGTGATAAATGTCTTGGAAAAATATATTTTGCCTCATTGGAAACTCAGGGTTGATAACAACTTAAGTGTTATTGTCTACATAACACAAAATAACAATTGTTAGCTACAGTACCCTAGAAAGTAAAAATATTCAATGGATTTTTACTGTCTTTCGTATTGAATCTTCATTTGTCCAATAAATAGCAAAACACCAGCGGGGCACGGTGGTTCATGCCTGTAATCCCAGCACTTTGGGAGGCCGAGGCGGGCGGATCACGAGATCAGGAGATAGAGACCATCCTGGCTAACACGGTGAAACCCCGTCTCTACTAAAAATACAAAAAATTAGCCAGGCGTGGTGGCGACGCCTGTAGTCCCAGCTACTCGGGAGGCTGAGGCAGGAGAATGGCGGGAACTCGGGAGGCGGAGCTTGCGGTGAGCCAAGATGGCGCCACAGCACTCCAGCCTGGGCGACACAGGGAGACTCTGGCCAAAAAAAAAAAAAAAAGCAAAACACCACCATTTTTATGTTAGAGAAAATGTTTTTCTAATGAAAACGAATAATTAGGGTATAATACAAGGATCTCTGTGTAAGGATACCGAAAATATATTTATCTGTTTTGACAGAATTAAAACTGAGTCAGTCTGTACTTCCTAGGAGAATGGGTGCTACACTTTTCACTTTGGGAATTGATTTTTACGTTTGATCATTGTTAATTGTTCCATAATGTCAGAACTTACTCAAGATCTATTACTTTCTCTATTATTTAATTATTCAAACTGCCCTTTGTGGGAATATCAACCACAGTACCAATATCATTCTAAGATAAAAAACAGTGCAACTTCTGTCATTATATTTAGCAAGAAATGGATGTCTGATTTTCCAACTTACTTTTTTTTTTTTTTTTCTTTTGAGATGGAGTTTTACTCTTGTTGCCCAGGCTGGAGTACAATGGGCGTGATACCGGCTCACTGCAGTCGCTGCCTCCCGGGTTCAAGCCATTCTCCAGCCTCAGCCTTCCGAGTAGCTGGGATTACAGGCTCCCGGTTAATTTTGTATTTTTAGTAGAGACGGGGTTTCTCCTCTCCAACTCCCAACCTCAGGTGATCCGCCCATCTCGGCCTCCAAAAATGTTGGAGTTACAGACGTGAGCCACCGCGCCCTGCCGCAACTTACTTCTTGAGAGAAATAAAGATTTTTCTACAAATTTCTAGAAAATACTTATGGCCAGCTTTTTGGTACATGCTTATTTATGGCCACATTCATGTCAGTGAAAATTATTTTGTTTTTAGAACAGTTGAGTACTTCTCGTGAAATGAAAATTTTCTTTATGTCCATAGGCTTGAAAGTACTTCGACCATGTGCCAGTCAACAATTGGCTTATTGTTTTGTTTCCATGAATTATCAGAATTTAATATCTTAAAATAAAGATCTCAGATGCTATTTTAAAAATATAGTTTAGGTAAAGCAATATTCTAATTTCAAAGCATGGGTCTGAAAAAAAAAAAAAAAACACACACACACACACACACAATTAAACGGCAGAGTCACAGGAAATGTAAATAGAGTTTTAATTTCTCCAGTCCCTGTTTAAATTTTTCCTATAGCCAAGAAATGTGCTCTTATTAAACTCTGTTTTATAAGACCACCATAGGAAATTAAATTAAGTAATATATATCATTGTAAGATAATTGTGGAGTGCAACAGATATTTTAATGTTGCTAAATATATATGGATAATAAAATTTGTAATAGCCAAAGTTAATTTTACATACAACCATCAGTGTAATAAATATATTTGGTCTACTCCTGGGGAATGCAAGAATTCTACACACACAAACACACATGCATGCAGAAGGATGATTGAATTTTCTGTTTTATTTCTTTTGTAAACCTGCAATAAGTGACATATTTGGATATAACATCCTGATTTCACAGAAAAGATGCTGAAGTGTATGAATGACAATCATAATTTACATGATTTCTGACCACATGTGTACATGAAACATAAAATTGATAACTTTAAATCAGAATCCCACAGCATTTTTTGTGGTATACTGAGAATTATTAATTTACTTCTTTAAACTCTTCTTAAGAACATTAACGTATTATGTAGATGATACTCTACCAAGAATAGAGCCTGGAAATCTTTTCATTTTGAAATTATCATGGAAACATAAATTTTAACTTAAAAAGGAGCTGGGTAAATGATCTTGTGGTTGTACTTACTTTTTTTTTTTGAGAAGGAGTCTCACTCTCTCTCCCAGGCAGTGGCATGATCTTGGTTCACTGTAACCTCCGCCTCCCGGGTTCAAGTGATTCTCCTGCCTCAGTCTCCTAAGTAGCTAGAATTACAGGCGTGCACCCCCATACCCAGCTAATTTTTGTATTTTTAGTAGAGATGGGGTTTCACCATATTGGCCAGGCTAGTCTCGAACTCCTGACCTCAGGTGATCCACCCGCCTCGGCGTCCCAAAGTGCTGACTTTGTAATTTGAAAGAAAACAGTAACAAATAGCAACGAATACATTTTTGAATGTCTTTAGATCAGATTGTGAATGAACTAAATAACTGATAAAATGGGACTGCTTTACTTTAAAATATTTTGATAGAACATTACTGCATTTTGAGCCACTAAACCTCTTCTCTCAACTGTAGTTGAGATTTAATGTTTGCTTTTTGTTTCTATTATCACTTTTCCTGCATTCATGAATTCAAAAAGAGAGCAAATGGAAACCGTGCTTGTATTCTATTTCATTATTCTTACAAAAATTCTGAAGAGTGTTGTGGAGGCTCTCAAAATATTTTTCTATATTAATATTTAAATATTAAATATTATGGAAGCACTCTTGTGTATGTAAAGTTGATTTTATGCTCTCTGGCAAAATAAACAGTATCTTCTTATACTTATTAACAATAAAGACTAGGGAATTTTTTAAATGAAAAAAGTGGTTATGTAGATAGTTGATTAATGGCCAATTATTCCTAGTAAGAATATGTAATATTGTATTGGAAACTTTGTGATTGGAAATTCAGTATCCTTTAAGATAAATCAGAGAGTGTTACTGTAACACATCACTAGGTTGTTACTGTGAATAGTATTGACATTCCTGAATGCTAATTACTTGAGGTATTGTTTTCACATTTTCAAAATTTTTCATGGACTTAGGGGTATGAGCAAAGTTTTGTTACATAGATATATTGCACAGTGAAGGAATCTGGGGTTTTAGTGTACTCATCACCTTAACATCATACTAATAGGTAGTACTTCATCCCTCACCTCCCTCCCACACTCCCACATTTTAGAGTCTCCAATGTCTATTACATAATAGACATAATACATACTCTGCATGTCTGTGTATAGCCACCAAAACATGCAGTTTTTACTTTCTGTTAAAATAAAAATCTTTCTGTTTGGGTTATTGCACTCATGACTCTAGTTTCATCCACATTGCTGCAAAAGACATTATTTCATCCTTTTTTATGGATGTGTAATATTCTATGGTATGTTTATGTTACAATGTTTTAGCCAAGCATCTACTGATGGACACTTAGGTTGATCCCATAACTTTGCTGAATAGCGCTACTATAAACATACAAGTGGAAGTGACTTTTTGATAAAATGATTTCTCTTCCTTTGGGTAGATACCCAGTAGTGGGATTGCTGTTTCGAAGGGCAGTTCTATTTTTAGTTCTTTGAGAAATCTCTATACTGTTTTCCATAGAGCTTGTACTAATTTACATTCTCATCAGCAGAGTATGAGTGCTCACTTTTCCCTGCATCCTCACCAAAATCTGTAGGTTTTAACTTTTTAATAATAGTTCTTCTGACTGGTGTAAGATGGTACCTTATTGCAGTTTTAACTTGAATTTCTCTGACAACTATAGATATTGAACATGTTTTAAATGGTTATTGGCTCTTTGTATATTTTCTTTTGAAAAATATCTGTTCATGTCTCTTGTCCACTTTTGTTGAGGATATTAGGTTTTATTTTTGTCAAGACATTTGAGTTGCTTGTAGATTCTGGGTACTAGCCATCTGTCAGATGAATTATTTGTAGATATATTCTCCCATTCTGTAGTTGTATGTTTAATCTTTTGTGGTGAATAAACAATTTAATCAAGCCCTATTTATCTTTGTTTTTGTTGCATTTACTTTTGAAGACTTAATCATAAACTCTTTACCTCAGCCAATGTCCAGAAGAAATTTTTCTGTTTCCTTCAAAAATTTTTATAGTTTCAGGTCTTCTATTTAAGTCCTTAATTCATCTTGAGTTAATTTTTGTCTAAGGTGAGAGATAGGAGTCCAGTTTTAGTCTTCTGCATTATGGCTCTGCCATTTTCTCAGCACCATTTACTGAATGGGGTGTTCTTTTTCCAGTGTATATCTTGGTCAGCTTTGTCAAAGATCAATTAGTGGTAGGTGTGTGGCTTTATTTCAGTTTCTCTATGCTGTTCCATTAATCTATATGTCTGTTTTTATACCAGTACCATGCTGTTTTGATCACTATATGGTTGTAGTATGATTTGAAGTCAGGTAATGTGATGCCTACAGCTTTATCATTTTTGTTTAGGATTGCTTTGGGTATTCGTGCTTGCTTTTTGTTCCATGTGAAGTTTAGGATTATTTTTACTAATTCTGTAAAGAATGACACTGGTAATTGGATTGGAATTGCACTGAATCTGTAGATTGCCTTGGGCAGTCTAGTCATTTTAACGATATTGATTCTTTCAGTTCATGAGCAAGATATATTTTTACATGTGTTTGTGTCATCTATGATTTCTTTCTTCAGAATTTTATAATTCCCTTTGTAGAGATCTTTTGCCCCCTTGGTTACCTGCATTCCTAGATAATTTATTTTCTTTGTGGTTATTTTAAGTGGCACTGTGTTCTTCATTTCACTCTCGGCCTGGACATTGCTGATCTATAGAAATGCTACCAAATTTTGTATGCTCATTTTGTATCCCAAAAATTTAATGAAGTCTTAACGAAGTCATGGATCAAATCTAGGATTCCTTTAAATAAGTCTTCAAAGTTTCCTAGGCATAAGATCATATCATCAGTTGAACAGGATTAATTTAACTTCCTCTTTTCCAATTTGGATGACTTTATTTATTTCTCTTGCCTCATTGCTCTAGTTAAGACTTCCACTAATATGTTGAATAGCAGTGATAAAAGTGGGCACTCTGGTCTTATTCCTGTTCTTAAGAAGAATGCTTTTAACTTTTATATGCTCAGTATGATTTTGGCTGTGGGTTTGTCATATATGGCATTTACTACTTTGAAGTTTGTTTCTTCTATGCCTAGTGTAAGAGTTTCTTATCATGAAGTGATGCTGAATTTTATCAAATGCCTTTTCTGCACCTGTTAATATGATCATATGATTTTTAAATTTTCATTCTGTTTAAGTGGTGAATTACATTTATTGATTTGCATAGGCAAACCATCCTTACATGCTTGGAATACATTCCATTTGATAATGGTGTATTATGTTTCTTGATGGAATGTTGGATTCAGTTTGCTAGTATTTTGTTGAGCTTTGCATCTGTATTCATCAGGGATGTAATTTTGTTTTTTTGTTATGTCCTTGCCTGGCTTTGGTATCAGGGTGATACTGGTTTCTTTATGAGTTAGAGAGGATTCCCTCTCCTTGGATTTTTTTGGAAGAGTTTTAGTAGGATTGGTATCCTTGTATGTCTCATAAAATTCGGCTGTGAATCTATCTGGTTCTGGACTTTTTTGGTTGGCAGGTTTTTTTTCTTACTGATTCTGTTTCACTACTCATTATTGGCCGATTGAAGTTTTCTATTTTTTTCCTGTTTCAAACTTAGGAGATTTTATATTACCAGGAATGCATCCATTTCCTCTAGGTTTCTAGTCCTTCTGTGTAAAGCTGCTCATAGTCTCTGATGATCTTTTGTATTAAATTGTATCCGTTGTATCACACCTTTTCATTTCTGGTTGTGTGTATTTGAATAATTTCCCTTGTTTTCTTAGTTAACTAGCTACTGGACTATCCATTTTATTTTTCCAAAAAAGTAACAATTTAAATTAATTTTTTGTATTGTTTTTCTGGTCTCAATTTCATTTAGTTTTGCTCCGATTTTTGTTATTTGTTTTCTTCTGCTAGCTTTTGGTGTTTTTTGTTCTTCTTTCTCCAGTTCCTTGAGATGCAACATTAGATTTTTAATTTGAGATCTTCCTTTCTTTTTGATGTAGGTATTTAAAACTATAAACTTCCCTCTTAGCACTGCCTTTGCTGTATCCCATAGATTCAGGTACAATGTGTCCTGATTTGTATTTGTTTCAAAATCTTTAAGAATTCCTGTCCTAATTTAATCATTATCCAAATAATCATTCAGGGGCAGATTACTAATTTACAGGTGTTTATGTAGTTTTGTGGCTTCCTATTGGTATTGACTTATAGTTTATTCCACTGTGGCCTGAGAAAATATTTGATATGATTTCAATTTTAAAATTTGTTGAGACTTGCCTTCTGGCCTACGATATGGTCGATTACTAAAAATGTTCCAGGAACAGAGGAGAAAAATGTATAGTCTGTGATTGTAGAGTGCTCTACAAATTTCTACTAGGTTTATTTCTTCTAGGGCTCAATTTAAGTGCAGAGTTTCTACATTGATTCTTGAACTCCATTATCTGTCTAGTGCTATCAGAAGGGTGTTGAAGTTTCCCACTATTATTGTATTACTACTACATCTTTTGTTAGGTCAAGGCGTATTTGTTCTATGAATCTGGGTGCTCTTGAGTTGGGTGCATATATATTGAGAACTGTTGTATTTTCTTGTTGGGTTGATGATCCCTTTATCATTATATAATTACTCCCTTTGTCATTTTTTAACTGTTGTCGTCTTAACTCTGTATTATCTGATATAAATATAGCTACTTCTGCTCATATTAGGTTTCAATTTGCTTGGAATATGTTCTTCAAACCCTTAATTTTGAGTCTGTAAATGTCTTTACCAGTTAGGTGTGTTTCTTCTATGCATTATATAATAGGAGCTTGTTCTTTTATCCACTCTGCCAGCTTCTGTCTTTAAACTGAAGCATTTAGTCCATTTATGTTCAAGATTAATATCAATATGTGAGGTTTTGTTCCTGTTACAATGTTAAATATTATCAAGTTGCTTTACAATATATGTAGTGAAATTGCTTCTCTTAAGACCTGCAAGTTTTACACATTCATGTGTTTTTATGATGATGAGTATCACCTTTTATTTCCATGTTTAGAAATCCTTTGAGCATTTCTTTTAGGACCTGTCTAGTGTTGACAAATTCTGTTAATGTTTGCTTATCTGGGAAATACTTTATAGCTCTTTCATTTATAAAACATAGTTTAGCAAAAATTCTTCAGTCAAAAATTCTTCAGTGGAACTTTATTTTTCTTTAAGAAGACTGGAAATATTACTTCAATGTCTTCTGGCTTGTAAGGTTTCTGCTGAGTTGTCCTCTGTTAGTCTGCTTGGATTTACTTTAGAGCTGATTTGACATTTCTCTCTAACTGCTCTTAAGTTTTTTTCCTTTACATTTGCTTGGACAGAATGATGACTATATGTTTTGGTGATATTCATGTTCTAAGGTACTCTTAAGGTGGTGTCTGAGCTTCTTGTATCTGGATGCCTACAAATCTGGGAAGACCAGGAATATTTTCCTGAAAAATGTCCTCAAATATGTTTTCTAAGCTTTTTACTTTTTGCTCTTCTCCATCAGGAATGCCTATTATTCATAGGTTTTGTCACTTTACATAATCTTATATTTCTAATAGCTTCATTCATATTTTAAAATTATTTTTTAAAAAGTTTTGTCTGACTAGGTTAATTCAAAAGATCAGTCTTAAGTCTCTTAAATTCTTGCTTCTGATTGTTCTATCCTATTGTTAATGCTTTCAAGTATATTTTGATATTTCTTCAGTAAATTTTTCACTTCCTGAAGTTCTCTTTGTTTTTTTTAAATATTTGTCTCTTATATTTTGAATTTTTTGCATTCTTTGTGTTGCTTTTCCACTTTATTTTGGATCTCATTGAGTTGATTTACAATTCACACTTTGAATTATTTAACTGTCATTTCAGAACTTTCTTTTCAGTTAGGATACATTGTAGAGAGCTAGTGTGAGCCTTTGGGGTTATCACAAAAATATGTTTGCTTATACTTCCAGAATTGTTTGATTTCTTCTCATCTGGATAAGCTGTCTTGTTGGTATTTTTAAATTTACTTTTATTTGGATGAGATTCCCCTCACTTTGAGAATGTGACTATAATGTATGTTGTGTAGAATCCTTGGGCTTTGGTTCGGGGCACTTTCAGTGGCAAAAAATCTGTGTGTTTCTTGGTTATAGATCCCCTTTTTATGGTGGCTCTCAAATGCTGGCCATACGTGCTATCTACTGGGTATGTAAGCAGGCTCACTGACTCCTGTGATACTGAGATAACAGAGGTCTCAGGAAGCTTATCTTGTTCCCCAGTTCTGGGCAATTTTCTCAGTAGATCATCTATTGAATTGTGCACTTCATCCTCCAGGCCAGTAGGTGGCAATAATGTATAAGAGCTGGCTGTGGCTGACACCAATTGTTATATGCTTGATCTTTGTTTACTATGAGAAGCTCTCTTTTACCTCAGGCAGTGGATTGCTCTGTGGAACACACAATTATCTAAACTCCATGCTCAGCCCCAGATTAGAGGAACAAGCTGGACAGAGCCAGACTTGGCAGGCCCAGCTAAAATGTCTCACAATGGCAGGCAGAGGCACCAGCTCCAAGGAGTGGTTTAGCAGTCTGACACCAAGGACCCAGAGACTTACCTGCATGTAAAATGAAGAAACCTCTGCTGTCCAAGTTCTTTGCATGGGAAAAGAGGAGCAACCTAAATTCCTAATCTAGAAAAATGGATGCTCCAAATGCCAGGAGATATGTGCAGGTATGAAGAGGAAAGAACTGTTACACCAAATTCTTCACATTGAAAGAGAGGGGGTGGCAGAGGCTCCTAATCTAGGTGTGTACACCAAATGCCAGGATATATGTTCTTTTGTGATCTTCTTAAATGACCTATGTCAATGTTTCACAATAGCCATGAGATCACTATGGATGAAAATATTGCTGCAAATTTATTATGCCAAAGTTAAGTTTTCATTACTTCTACTTCAAACGATTTTACATATATTATGACAGTGAAAATTAGGGTTCTACTCCTAGCTCCATTAAATAACTATGATGTATATAAAAATAATGGGTGTCAATGCAGAAAAACAGCCAATAATCCTTGATATTAATTTAGAATCCATTTCTTGAGCTACATGGAACCACTGTGATTCTATGTGTAAAATGATGGCCTATCTTTTCATGCATTCTGATATGTAGTGCTTAGAAAGCAGAGGTATGGTCATCTCAAACAAATTGTTGTTTTCAATTACTTGATATCATGCCAAGGTATTTCATCAGATGTAGAGTTAGGACTTATCTCTAATTTCCGGCATTTATTGCTATAATCCCAGCCAATGGATATCTCAAAAGCAGCAGGATGACTGTGTAATGTACACTTCTAGAAAGTTAAAATATACTGAAGAAATCCTGGAGTATTTTGGTTGTTTTGGGACAGCACAAGTTTGTGCATTTCTACCTGCTTTGCAAACTTGTGGGGCAAATTAAATGAAAGAATAAGTGGAGCAAAGAAAGATGGCTGAATAGAAGCCTTCACCGATCATCCTCTCCACAGGAACACTAAAATGACAAATTATCTACACTATCTTTCTTTTTAAAAACTATCTATCTCTTCCTTTATATTCTGATTTTTTGCATTCTTTATATTGCTTTTCCACTTTATTTTGGACCTTATTGAGTTGCTTTATAATTCATATTTTGAATTATTTAACTTTCATTTCAGAACTTTCATAAGCTGCATTTTCTGAAAATGCAACAGGAACTGAAGGGGGTAAGAAAAACAGTCTTGTGCATTTTCTGAAAACACAACAGGAACTGAAGGGGATAAGAAAGACAGTCTTGAATTGATGACACTACCCCTACATAATTCCCTGGCAGCAGCTGTGTGGTAAAGAGAAAGAATATGTGCATCTAGGGGAGGGAAAGCACAGTGATTGTGGGACTTTGCATTGGAATTCAGTGCTGCCTTATCACAGCAAAAAGCAACAATAGGCAGAACTCAGCCAGTTCCCAGGGAGACAGCATTTAGGGAGTTCTCTAATTTGAAATAATGAACAATAAGGAATCACCTGAAGGTGCAAAACTCACTGGTAATAGTAATTATGCAGAAAAACACAAGATATCATAATACAGTTACTATAGTGTGTAAACTCATATCTTCAGTAGAAAGACTAAAAGATGAAACAATAAAAATAACAATTGGGACAACTTTTCAAGACATAGTCAGTATAATAAAATGTAAATAGAAATGACAAGTTAAATAGCAAGGGAATGAAGCTAAAGTATAGAGGCTTCATTAGTTTGCTCTTTGTTTTTTATTAGTTAACTTGTTTTCTGTATGCAGTCAGTCTTAACTTATCACTTGTTTAAAATAATGAGTTATAGGATAGCATTTGCAAGCCTCATGGTAAACCCAAGTTAAAAAATACACAACAGATATACGAAAAAGTAAAATGTAAAAAATTATAAGATACCACCTGAGAATATCACCTTCACTAAAACACAGTTTGGAAGGAAGGAAAGAAGGAAGAGAAAACCACAAAACAACCAGAAAACAAATTACAAAATGACAGGAGTCCTTTACCAATAGTAGCATTGAATGTAAATTGCCTAAACTCTGCATTCAAAAGACACAAAGTGGCTGATTGTATTAAAAGAACATTACCCAACTATCTGTTGCCTGTAAGAAATACATGTCACCTATTAAGACACACATAGACTGAAAATAAAAGGATGGAAAAAGATAGTCCACGCCAATGGAAACCAGAAAAGAGCTGGAGTAGCTATATTTACATTAGACCAATTAGATTTCAAGAAAAAAACTCTAAAAAGAGGCAAAGATCACTATATAATTATAAAGGGGTCAATTCAGCAAGACAATATAACAATTGTAAATATATATGCACTCAACACTGGAGTACTCAAGTATATAAATCAAATATTATTAGAGCTAAAGAGAGAGAGAGACTCCAACACAAAAGTAGCTAGAGGTTTCAACACTCCACTTTCAGCAGGGGACAGTTTTTCCACACAGAAAATCAACAAAGGAGACTCCTCCAAGATGGTCAAATAGGAACAATTCTGGTCTGCAGCTCCCAGCGAGATCGATGCAGAAGATGAGTGATTTCTGCGCTTCCAACTAAGGTACCTGGTACATCTCATTGAGACTGGTTGGACAGTAGGTGCAGTCCATGGAGGGTGAGCCGAAACAGGGCGGGGTGTCACCTCACCCGGGAGGTGCAAGGAGTCAGGGGATTTCCCTTTCCTAGCCAAGGGAAGCCATGAGAGACTGTACCATGAAAAGTGGTACACTCTTGCCCAAATACTATGCTTTTCCCATGGTCTTCACAACCCACAGACCAGGAGATTCCTTCTAGTGCCTGGCTTAGTGGGTCCCATGCCCATGGAGCCCAGCAAGCTAAGATCCACTGGCTTGAAATTCCTGCTGCTAGCACAGCAATGTGAAATCAACTTGGGAGGCTGAAGCTTGGTGAGGTGAGGGGTGTCCATTATTGCTGAGGTTTGAGTAGGCAGTTTTATGCTCACAGTGTAAACAAAGCTGCTGGGAAGCTTAAACTGTGCAGAGCCCACTGCAGCTCAGCAAGGCCCACTGCCTTTCTAGATTCCACCTCTGTGGGCAGGGCATATCTGAACAAAAGGCAGCAGTCCCAGTCACGGACTTATACATAAAACCCTCATCTCCCTGGGACAGAGCACCTCGGGGACGGGGCAGCTGTGGGCCCAGCTTCTGTAGACTTAAACTTCTTTACTTGACACCTCTGAAGAGAGCAGTGGTTCTTCCAACATGGTGTTCGAGCTCTGATAATAGACAGACTGCCTCCTCAACTGGGTCCCTGACCCCCATGTAGCCTGACTGGGAGCCACCTCCCAGTAGGGGCTGACAGACACCTCATACAGGAGAGCTCTGGCTGGCATCTGGTGGATGCCCCTCTGGGACAACGCTCCTAGAGGAAGGATCAGGCAGCAATATTTGCTGTTCTACAGCCTCTGCTGGTGATACCCGGGCAAACAGGGTTTGGAGTGGCCCTCCAGCAAACTCCAATAAACCTGCAGCTGAGAGGCCTGACTGTTAGAAGGAAAACTAACAAACAGAAAGGAATAGCATCAACATCAACAAAAAGGACATTAACAACAAAACCCCGGCCGGGCGCGGTGGCTCAAGCCTGTAATCCTAGCACTTTGGGAGGCCGAGACGGGTGGATCACGAAGTCAGGAGATCGAGACCATCCTGGCTAACACAGTGAAACCCCGTCTCTACTAAAAAATACAAAAAACTAGCTGGGTGAGGTGGCGGTTGCCTGTAGTCCCAGCTACTCGGGAGGCTGAGGCAGGAGAATGGCATAAACCCGGGAGGCGGAGCTTGCAGTGAGCTGAGATCCGGCCACTGCACTCCAGTTTGGGCGACAGAGCGAGACTCCATCTCAAAACAACAACAACAACAACAAAACCCCATCCATAGGTCACCAACATCAAAGACCAAATGTAGATAAAACCACAAAAATGGAGAGAAACCAGAGCAGAAAGGTTGAAAATTTCAAAAACCAGAACTCCTCTTCTCCTCCAAAGGATCACAGCTCCACGCCAGCAAGGGAACAAAACTGAATGGAGAATGAGTTTGATGAGTTGACAGAAGTAGGCTTCAGAAGGTGGGTAATAACAGACATCTCTGAGCTAAAGGAGCATGTTCTAATCCATTGCAAGGAAGCTAAAAACCTTGAAAAAAGGTTTGAGGAATGCCTAACTAGAATAATTCGTGAAGAGAAGAATATTAATGACCTGATGGAGATGAAAAACACAGTACAAGAATTTGGTGAAGCATACACAAGCTTCCATTGCTGATTCGATCAAGCGGAAGAAAGGATATCAGTGATTGAAGATCAAATTAATGAAATAAAGCATGAGGACAAGATTAGAGAAAAAAAGAGTGAAAAGAAATGAACAAAGTCTCCAAGAAATATGGGATAATGTGAAAAAATCAAATCTATGTTTGATTGGTGTACCTGAAAGTGATGGAGAGAATGGAACCAAGTTGGAAAACACTCTTCAGGGTATTATCCAGGAGAACTTCCTCAACCTAGCAAGGCAGGCCAACATTCAAATTCAGGAAATACAGAGAACACCACAAAGTTATTCCTAGAGAAGAGCAACCCCAAGACACATAATCATCAGATTCATGAAGACTGAAATGAAGGAAAAAAAAAATATGTTAGGGGCAGCCAGAGAGAAAGGTTGGGTTACCCACAAAGAGAAGCCCATCAGACTAACAGCAGAACTCTTGGCAGAAACCCTACAAGCCAGAAGAAAGTGAGGGCCAATATTCAAAATTCTTAAAGAAAAGAATTTTCAACCCAGAATTTCAATTTCATATCCGGCCAAACTCAGCTTCATAAGTGAAGGAGAAATAAAATCTTTCACAGACAAGCAAATGCTGAGAGATTTTGTCATAACCAGGCCTGCCTTACAAGAGCTCCTGAAGGAACCACTAAACATGGAAAGGCAAAACCAGTACCAACCACTGCAAAAACTTGCCAAATTATAAACACATCAACACTATGAAGAAACTGCATCAACTAACAGGCAAAATAAACAACTAGCATCATAATGATAGGATCAAATTCACACATAACAATATTAACCTTAAATGTAAATGGGCTAAATGCCCCAATTAAAAGACACCAATTGGCAAATTGGATAAAGTCAAGACCCTTCGGTGTGCTATATTCAGGAGACCCATCTCATGTGCAGAGACACACATAGGCTCAAAATAAAGGGATGGAGGAAGACCTACCTAGCAAATGGAAAGCAGAAAAAGCAGGGGTTGCAATCCTAGTCTCTGATAAAACAGCCTTTAAACCAGCAAAGGTCAAAAGAGACAAAGAAGGCCATTATATAATGGTAAAGGGATCAATTCAACAAGAAGAGCTAACTGTCATGAATATATATGCACCCAATACAGGAGCACCCAGATTCATAAAGCAAGTTTCTAGAGACCTACAAAGAGACTTAGATTCCCACCCAATAATAATGGGAGACTTTACCACCCCACTGTCAATATTAGACAGATCAATGGGACAGAAAATTAACAAGGATATCCAGAACTTGAACTCAGCTCTGGACCAAGTGGACCTAATAGACATCTACAGGACTCTCCACCCCAAATCAACATAATATAGATTCTTCTCAGCACCACATCACACTTATTCTAAAACTGATCATATAATTGGAAGTAAAACACTCCTCAGCAAATGTAAAAGAACAGAAATCATAACAAACTGTCTCTCTGACCACAGTGCAATCAAATTAGAACTCAGGATTAAGAAGCTCACTCAAAACCACACAACTACATGGAAACTGAACAACCTGCTCCTCAATGACTACTGTGTAAATAACGAAATGAAGGAAGAAATAAAGATGTTCTTTGAAACCAATGAGAACAAAGACACAACGTACCAGAATCTCTGGGACACATTTAATGCAGTTTGTAGAGGGAAATTTATAGCATTAAATGCCCACAAGAAGAACAGGAAAGATCAAAAATTGACACCCTAACATCACAATTAAAAGAACTACAGAAGCAAGGCAAACAAATTCAAAAGTTAGCAGAGGACAAGAAATAACTAAGATCAGAGCAGAACTGAAGGAGATAGAGACACAGAAAACTCTTCAAAAAAATCAATGAATCGAGGAGCTGTTTTTTTTTTTTTTTAAGATCAACAAAATAGATAGACCACTAGCAAGAATAATAAAGAAGAAAAGACAGAAGAATGAAATAGACAAAATAAAAAATGATGAAGCAGATATCACCACTGATCCCACAAAAATACAAACTACCATTAGAGAATATTGTAAACACATCTATGCAAATAAATTAGAAAATCTAGAAGAAATGCATAAATTCCTGGACACATACACCCTCCCAAGACTAAACCAGGACAAAGTCGAATCTCTGAATAGACAAATAACAGGTTCTGAAATTCAGGCAGTAATTAATAGCCTACCAACAAAAATGTCCAGGGCCAGACAGATTCACAGGCGAATTTCATCAGAGATACAAAGAGGAGGTGGTACCATTTCTTCTGAAACTATTCCAGTCTATAGAAAAAGAGGGAGTTCTCCCTAACTCATTTTATGAGGACAGTATCATCCTTATACCAAAGCTGGAAAGAGATACAACAAAAAAAGAAAATTTTATGCCATCCCTGAAGAACATCGATGCAAAAATCCTCAATAAAATACTGGCAAACTGAATTCAGCAGCACATCAAAAAGCTTATCCACCATGATCAAGTTGGCTGCATCCCTGGGATGCAGGACTGGTTCAATATACACAATCAATCAATGTAATCCATCACATAAACAGAACTGATGACAAAAATCACATGATTATCTCAATAAATGCAGAAAAGGCCTTTGACAAAATTCAACAGCCCTTCATGCTAAAACCTCTCAATAAACTAGGTATTGATGAAATGCACCTAAAACAATAAGAGCTATTTATAACAAACCCACAGCCAATATCATACTGAGTGGGCAAAAACTGGAAGCATTCCCTTTGAAAACCAGCACAAGACAAAGATACCCTCTCTCGCCACTCCTATTCAACACAGTATTGGAAGTTCTGGCCAGGACAATTAGGCAAGAGAAAGAAATAAAGAGTATTCAATTAGGAAAAGAGAAAGTCAAATTGTCTCTGTTTGCAGATGACATGACTGCATATTTAGAAAACTCCATCATCTCAGCCCCAAATCTGTTTAAGCTGATAAGCAACTTCAGCAAAGTCTCAAGATACAAAATCAGTGTGCAAAAATCACAAGCATTCCTATACACCAATAACAGACAAACAGAGAGCCAAATCATGAGTGAATTGCAATTCACAATTGCTACAAAGAGAATAAAATACCTAGGAATACATCTTACAAGGGATATGAAAGACATCTTCAAGGAGAACTACAAACCACTGCTCAATGTGATAATAGACACAAACAAATGGAAGAACATTTCATGCTCATGGATAGAAAGAATCAATATCATGCCCAAAGTAATTTATAGATTCAATGTAATTTATAGATTCAATGCTATCCCCATCAAGCTACCAATGACTTTCTTCACAGAATTGGGAAAAACTTTAAATTTCATATTGAACCAAAAAAGAGCCCGCATAGCCAGGACAACCCTAAGCAAAAAGAACAAAGCTGGAGGCATCATGCTACCTGACTTGAAACTATACTGCAAGTCTACAGTAACTAAAACAGCATGGTACTGGTACCAAAACAGATATATAGACCAATGGAATGGAACAAATGTCTCAGTAAAACACCACACATTTACAACTGTCTGATCTTTGACAAACTTGACAAAAACAAGCAATGGGGAAAGGATTCCCTATTTTATAAGTGGTGCTGGGAAAATTGGCTGGCCATATGTAGAAAGCTGAAACTGGACCCCTTTTTCACACCTTATACAAAAATTAACTCAGGATGTATTAAAGTCTTAAATATAAGACCTAAAACCATAAAATCCCTAGAAGAAAACATAGGTGATTCCCTCAGGACATAGGCATGGGCAAATACTTCATGACTAAAACACCAAAAGCAATGGCAACAAAAGCTAAAATGGACGAAAGAAAGGGAATCAGTATATCAAAGAGGTGTTTTCACTTCTATGTTTATTGCAGCACTATCCACAATAGCCAAGATTTGGAAGCAACGTTAAGTGTCCATTAACAGATGAACTGATAAAGAACACGTGGTACATATATGCAATGGGGTACTATTCAGCCATAAATAAGAATTAGATCATGTCATTTTCAACAACATAAATGGAACTGGAGTTCATTATGTTAAGTGAAATAAAACAGGCACAGAAAGACAAACGTCATATGCTCTTTCTTATTTGTGGGAGCTAAAAATTAATACAATTGAATTCATGGAGATAAAGACTAGAATGATGGTTACCTGAGACTGGGAAGGGTAGTAGAGGTGGGGAAGTAGAGATGGTTAAATGTACAAAAGTATAGCTAGAGCTAATGAATAAGACCTATAATTGATAAAACAACAGGATGAGTACAGTAAACAATAATTTGTCATACATTTTTAAAATAACTAAAAGAGTATAATTAAATTGTTTGTAACAAAAAGAAAGTATAATGCTTGATGAGACAGATATTTGAGTTACCTTGATGTGATTATTTGGCATTA
This sequence comes from Macaca thibetana thibetana, assembly GCF_024542745.1. Taxonomy (NCBI): domain Eukaryota; kingdom Metazoa; phylum Chordata; class Mammalia; order Primates; family Cercopithecidae; genus Macaca; species Macaca thibetana. The sequence continues at coordinate 163,675,580 of NC_065583.1, read as the reverse complement.
CATGCCTGCATCAAAATATTTTATGTACTGTATAAATTTATAAACCTACTATGTACCCACAAAAAATAAGTTAAAAAATTTGGAATATTTAATTACATAAAAATGTCTTCACATTATGTGGTTAAAATTAAAAACAGTTGATAAAATTGATTGCAAAGTAACAACAAAAAAGTATAAAGGTATGGTTTTAGTGAACTGTGGAGTGTCCAACTGCTTGCTGATTCCTCATCTGGAATAACATGTTTATATGTGGTACAATCTGGAATAACATGTTTATATGTGGTACAATTAATTAAACCGAAATGTCGTTGGAAGGTCATCAAAATGTGACCTCTCAAGGCAGTAAAACATGATTCAATTACAAATTAGTTTTAGTCAGATATTTAGAGTCAAACAGCAAAAACATCATTTTTAGATGTTGGGAAATTTATACTATAATGCAATTGTTGTGTAGATAGAGGCGGATCACTATTTAACATATTTTACTTCTCTTGTATACTTTCCTCATACCTTGTTGCAATTTTGCCAACCTTGCATCAACAATTCTTCAATTATTTTGTGTACAAATTAATTCAATTTTGTACAAACTTTACTAATTACCACTTGTGTCTCCATTTTTAATAAGAAAACTTCCTAAATTGTTCTGACAGGTAGATAAGTCTTTGTGTAATTCGTAAGAAAAATAAATGTGTGATCAACCCCATACATTATATTAATGAGGTGGGAGGACAGCAACGGTGGAAAAATGTTTTAATTATTATTTTCTGTCACTAAAAAGTCAATGAAGTCTCACACATTTAAAATACTTTGACTCTATAACATTATAGTCATGGCGTTTTATCAATTAGCTTATAGTCAAGTAACAATACAGTGCCTCAGAGAGGTAGGTAACAGTACAGGTAGCTACCTTTCAACTTCCACCTTTCACATAAGGTGGAAAACTTTAGTTTCTATGAAATATAGAAAGAAAAAAATAGATAAGATTATGAGCAATCTACACACCACCTTTGGTAATATGGACCAAAAAAATGAATTGTACATTTATTGATTATTAGGATAGATATATTAATAATTATTATTCCTAAAGTTCAACAAGGTTAGTTGAAGTTCAAAAGAAAATATGTGAAATATTCACATGAATAACATATTAAAGTCTGTATCTAAGCCCATTGTTCCAAAGGAAAGCAGGTAATTTACAGACTTAAAATACAGTTTTTATATACATCTTGGAGCCTGGTCAATGAATCAAGTCAAATTACCTAACGAATTTAGTAATCTGAAGAAGGATTAATTAGGTTGGTATTTATTCATTATGAATTAAGAAATTAAAGAGTGGTAAATTATTTTGGTAGCAGATAATGGTGTTTGACAATTTACTATAAATTCTCGCAGTATTTATTATAACATTAATTATGCACAGCTGCCCCACTGTTAATGTATGAGAGTAATTTCATTGAAAACTGTATCTTTTGTTCAAAGGAAGGAAGCAATTGTGTAAAGATATATTATATATTAAGAAATATAAGATTAGCTTCTTATGTGCTGATAAACTACGTTTGAAAGGATGAGACATTTTTCTTGGTGAAGCACCAGATAATTCTCTAACATATTACAATGCTAATTTGAATAGTATAGCCCCAGTTTACATCATTATCGAGTGATACATGTAATTGTAATTACTGTGAATTGTGAGTTTAAGTGTAATTCAGCTCTGAAAGAAAAAGAAATTTCACTCTAAATGAAATAATTAAATCAATTTCATGGTAAAGTTAATTACATATTTAGATTGGACAGTCAGAAAATTTTTTCCTATTTCATATTCCCCCACTCTGCCACTCTTCCGAGTCTCCAATGTATCATCCTACACTCTGTGTTCATGTGGACGCATTGTTTAATTTCCACTTACAATATCCCACAACATGGGATATTTGACTTTCTGAGTTGCTCCACGTAAGGCAATGGCTTCCAGTTTCATCTATGTTGCTGCCCAAGAAATGATTTCATTCCTTTTTAAGACCAAGTTTTATTCCATGATGCTTATGTACCATACTTGCCTTATCTGATCTACCATTGATGGGCACCTAGGTTGATTCCGTGTCTTTGTTATTATGAACAGTGCTGTGATTAACGTATGAGTACGTGTCTTTTTGGAAGAACGATTTATTTTCTTATGATATAATCTCATACCTAGAAAACCCTAAAGACTCATCAAAAAAACCCTTAAATTTGGTAAATAAATTCAGTAAAATAATAGGAAACAAAATCAATTTAGCTATCCTAGTAGGTGTGAAGTGGTATCTCATTGTAGTTTTAACTTCTGTTTCCCTAATGACTCATGGTATTGAGCATCTTTTCATGTGCTTTCTGGTCATTTGTGTATTTTTGTATTAAAGTCCTTTGCCCATTTTCTAATCAGTTATTCTTTTTGCTGTTAAGTTGTAAGTGTTCTTCATGTATTTTGGAAAATAGTGGCTTATCATATATGTGACTTTAAAATATTTCCTTCATTCTACAGATTTCTGTTTCATTTCTTGATGCTGTCCTGTGAAGCAAAAAATGTTTTGGGTTTCAATTTTGGTGAAATCCATTTATCTATTTGTTTGTTGCATGTACTTTTGGTGTCATTTTAAGAAAGTGTCGTCTAACCCAATGCCACAAAAATTTACTTCTGTTATGGATTGAAATGTGCCCCCATAAAATGTGTATGTTAAAGGCCTAATCCCCAATGTGAATGTATTTGAAGATAAGACAATAAAGAGGTATAATTAAGGTTAAATAAAGCCATAGAATGGGGATCCTAATCCAATGGGATTGGTGTCCTTATAAGAAGAGGAGGGGACACCAAAGATATGGTTATATCATTGAAAGATTATGTGAGGTCAGTGAAAATTTGGTCACCTGCAAGTCAAGCAGAGAGACCTCAGGAAAAACAAAATCTATTAATACTTTGAACTTTGACTTCTAGCCTTCGGAACTGTTAGAAAATAAATTTCTGTTGTTTAAGCCACCCAGTTTTTTGTTATTTTTTAATGGCGGTACTATTAGACTAACGTAATTCCTACTGTATCTTTTAAGTTTTTGTTGCTGTTTGGATGGTTGATTTACTTTAATTTAGTTCTTACATTTATTCCTATAATCTATTTTCAATTAATTTTTGTAAAAGATGTGAAGTCTAGTCAAGATTCTTTTTTAAACAAAACAAAATGTGGAGATGTAGTTTTTCTAGAAACATTTGCTTCAAAGGCATTTTTTCCCACTGAAATACTGTGATGCCTTACCAAAAATCAATTGATCATAAAGTAAGGGTTTCTTAACTCTTAATTCTATGTTGTTGATCTATCCTTACATCAGTAACACACTTTCTTGGTTTCTATAGCTTTCCATTAAGTTTGGAAATTGGAAACTGTTAGTACTCCAGCTTTGTCCTTCCTTAGTATATTTTATTTTTCAAATTTATTGTCAAGATGTTTTGCCTATCTGGTCTACTGAAGTTTATGTAAAATTTAGAGTCCACTTGTGTTTATTTCAAGAGAACAGCTAACATTTTTATAAATATTTTGTTAAATCTACAGAATACTTTTAGTAGCATTGTCACCATATTTGGAATTATTTTTATATGTGGCTAGATTGAGCTTTCCAGTGTTTTGTTGAAAAGTTTTGTATATACATTAATAAAAAATATTGACCTATGGTTTTCCTTACTTGTGATATCTTTGGTAGTTTGTGTATTCTATTAATACAGGCCTTATTGAATGATGTGGTAGATGTTAATTCTTCAAAATTTGATAAAGTTTATCAGTGAAGCCTTCTGGCTTAGGCTTTTCTTTATTGGAATTTTAAGATTTCACTTGTTTTTATTGCAGATTATATAACAATTTAGATTTTATACTTCTTCTTCAATAAATTTTATCAATTTGTGCCGAAGAATTTGCCATTTTAAGTATTCTAACTTGTTGGTATATAGTTGTTCATAATATTCTCTGATAGTACTTTTTCCTTCTGCAATGTTGATAGTGATGTCTTTTCTTTTCACTTCCACTTTTACTAAATTACATCTAGTGGTGTTTTTTGGTCAGACTAGATAAAACTTGTCGTTAAAAATTTTTACATGGTTGAACTTACATTTGTCTTTTTTATTTTTGCTTCATATTTATTTTTGTTTACATTGATTTTGTATTTTTCTTATTCTCAATTTGGTTGATTTTACTCTAATATTTATTATGCCCTTCTTTGCTTAGTTGAATAGTCTGTTTACTCTTCTCACCTAGTTTTTCATGATGAAAAATTAGGTTATTGATTTGAGATTTTTCTTCTTTCTTCATATAGATATTTGATCAATAAATCTCCCTTTGAGTACTGCTGTAGATACAAGCCATAAATTGGGGTAGATAAAATATTGGGTTTATTCATCTGAAAGTATTTGCTAGTTTCACTTATGAGTTTCTCTTTGACCCGCTAGTATTTAATAATGTGTTGCTCACAGATATTGGCCTGAAATTTTGTATTTTTGTGTGTGTGTCTGTCCCAGGATATGGTGTCAGGATGATGCTGGCCTCATAAAAACATTGATGCAAAAATCCTCAATAAAATATTGGCAAACCGAATCCAGCAGCACATCAAAAAGCTTATCCACCACGATCAAGTCGGCTTCATCCCCAAGTCGGCTGGTTCAACATACACAAATCAATAAATGTAATCCATCACATAAACAGAACCAATGACAAAAAACACATACTTCTCTCAATAGATGCAGAAAAGGTCTATGACAAAATTCAACACCCGTTCATGCTAAAAACTCTCAATAAACTAGGTATTGATGGAATATATCTCAAAATAATAAGAGCTACTTATGACAAACACACAGCCAATATCATAACGAATGGGCAAAAACTGGAAGCATTCCCTTTGAAAACTGGCACAAGACAAGGATGCCCGCTCTCACCACTCCTATTTAACATAATGTTGGAAGTTCTGGCCAGGGCAATCAGGCAAGAGAAAGAAATAAAGTGTATTCAAACAGGAAGAGAGGAAGTCAAGCTGTCTCTGTTTGCAGATGACATGATTGTATATTTAGAAAACCCCATCCTCTCAGCCCAAAATCTCTTTAAGTTGATAAGCAACTTCAGCAAAGTCTCAAGATACAAAATCAACGTGCAAAAATCACAAGCGTTCCTATAGAACAATAACAGACAAACAGAGAGTCAATTCATGAGTGAACTCCCATTTACAATTGCTACAAAGATAATAAAATACCTAGAAACACAACTTACAAGGGATGTGAAAGACCTTTTCAAGGAGAACTACAAACCACTGCCCAAGGAAATAAGAGAGGATGGAGACAAATGGAAAAACATTCCATGCTTAAGGATCAATAACGTGAAAATGGCCATACTGCCTTAAGTAATTTGTACATTAAATGATCTCCCCATCAGGAAACCATTGACTTTCTTCACAGAATTAGAAAAAAACTACTTAAAATTTCATATGGAACCAAAAAAGAGCCTGCATAGCCAAGACAATCCTATGTGAAAAGAATGAACCTGGAGGCATCAAACTACTTGACTTCAAACTATACTACAAGTCTACAGTAGCCAAAACAGCATGGTACTGGTACCAAAACAGATATACAGACCGATGCAACAGAACAGAGGCCTCAGAAATAACACCACACATCTACAACCATCCGATCTTTGACAAACCTGACAAAAACAAGAAATGGGGAAAGGATTCCCTATTTAATAAATGATGCTGGGAAAACTGGCTAGCCATATGTAGAAAGCTGAAAGAGGATCCTTTCCTTACGTCCTATACAAAAATTAATTTAAGATGGATTAAAGACTTAAATGTTAGACCTAAAACCATAAAAACTCTAAAAGAAAACCTAGGCAATACCATTCATGGCATAGGCATGGGCAAGGACTTCATGACTAAAACAACAAAAGCAATAGCAACAAAAGCCAAAATAGACAAATGGGATCTAATTAAACTCAAGAGCTTCTGCACAGCAAAAGAAAGTATCATCAGAGTGAACAGGCAACCTACAGAGTGGGAAAAAATGTTTGCAATCTACCCATCTAACAAAGGGCTAATATCCAGAATCTACAAAGAACTCAAACAAATTTACAAGAAAAAATCAAACAACCCCATCAAAAAGTGGGCAAAGGATATGAACAGACACTTCTCAAAAAAAGACATTCATACAGCCAACAGACTCATGAAAAAATGCTCATCATGACTCGCCATCAGAGAAATGCAAATCAAAACCACAATGAGATATCATCTCATACTAGTTAGAATGGCGATCATTAAAAAGTCAGGAAACAACAGGTGCTGGAGAGGATGTGGATAAATGGGAACACTTTTACACTGTCAGTGGGACTGTAAACTAGTTCAGCCATTGTGGAAGACAGTGTGGCGATTCCTCAGGGATCTAGAACTAGAAATACCATTTGACCCAGGAATCCCATTACTGGGTATATGCCCAAAGGATTATAAATCATGCTACTATAAAGACACATGCTCACGTACATTTATTGCGGCACTATTCACAATAGCAAAGACTTGGAACCAATCCAAATGTCTGTCAACGATAGACTGGATTAAGAAAATGTGGCATATATAAACCATGGAATACTATGCAGCCATAAAAAAGGATGAGTTCATGTCCTTTTTAGGGACACGGATGTAGCTGGAAACCACCATTCTGAGCAAACTATCACAAGGATAGAAAACCAAACACCACGTGTTCTCATTCATAGGTGGGAATTGAACAATGAGAACACTTGGACACACGGCGGGGAACATCACACACCAGGGTCTCTCATGAGGTGGCGGAATGGGGGAGGGATAGCATTAGGATAAACATCTAATGTAAATGACAAGTTAATGGGTGCAGCAAACCAACATGGCACATGTACACATATGTAACAAACCTGCACATTGTGCACATGTGCCTCAGTACTTAAAGTGTAATAATAAATCAAAGAAAGATGCAAGCATATGTTAATCGCAGCACTGTTCACAATAACAAATACATGGAATCAACCTATATTCTTATCAATGATAGACTGGATAAAGAAAATGTAGTATATATACACCATGGAATACTATGCAACCATAAGAAAGAATGAGATTATTTTTCTTATAGCAAGGTGGAAGGAGATGGAGGCCATTATCCCAAGTGAATAAAATGGGAACAGAAAACCAAATACTGCGTATTTTCACTTATAAGTGAAAGCCAAATACTGAGTATATATGTGTATTAATTCATTCTCATGGTACTGTGAAAAAATACCTGACACTGGGTAATTTATAAAGAAAAGAGGTTTAATTGACTCACAGTTCCCCATGGCTTCGGAGGCCTCAGGAAATTATGGAAGAAAGTACCAATTTAGAGAGTGGCAGAAGAGAATGGATGCAAGCAGGAGAAATGTCAGATACTTATAAAACCATCAGATCGCATTAGACTCACTCATTAACACAAGAACAGCATGAGGAAAACTATGCCCATGATTCAATTACCACCACCTTGTCTCACCCTTGACACATGGGATTAAGGGAAATACAATTCAAGGTTATATATGGGTGGGGACACACACCCAAACCATATCAGTATGGACACAACAAAAGGAATAACAGTCACTGGGGACTATTTGACAGAGGAGGGTAGAAGAAGATGAGGATAGAAAAACTACCTGTTGGGTAATATGCTTATTACCTGGGTGACAAAATAATCTGTACAACAAGCCTCTGCAACATGTAACTTATCTATCTCTTTAACAAACCTGAACATGTACCCCTGAACCTAACATACATGTTAAAGAACAGTAAAAATAAAAATGTGTTGTTCATACTAACATAACTGTGAATTCTCAGATTTCCTTCTGTTAATATTTTCAAACTTAATTTAAATTTCTAATTAAATTCAATTTTGGTCAAAGAACATACTTTGTATGATTTCAATCATATTAAATTTATGATTTCTTTTATGGCAAGCCTATATTTTACCCTGAAGAATGTTCCACCTATGAATGACAAGAATAAGTATTTTGCTACTTTTTGGTGATTTTTCTATGCATGCCTATCAGATCTAGTTGATTATCAGTGTTATTTAGGTCTATTTCCTTGTTGATTATTAATCCATCTATTATTTAAAGTGTGGTATACTGTCTGTTCTCATGCTGCTATAAAGAAATACCTAGGACTGGGTAATTTTTAAAGAATATAGATTTAATTGTATCACGATTCCACAGGCCATACAGGAAGCATGATAACTTTGGGCTGACCTCAGGAAACCTTCAATCATAATGGAAGGCGAATGAGAAGTAGTGATGTCTTCCATGGTTGAAACAGGAGGAAGAGGATGGGAGGTGCTACACACTTTTGATCAACCATATCTATTGAGAACTCACTTAATATCATGAGAACAGAAGCAAGGGGTATAGTTTTAAATAATTGAAAACTGCCCTCATGACCTAATCACCTTCCACCAGGACCTACCTCCAACACTGAGGATTACAATTGGACATGAAATTTGGGTAGCGACACAGACACAAACCGCATTATTTCACCTCAGTCCCTCCCAAATCTCATGTTATTCTCACATTGCAAAATGTAATCACATCATCCCAACAGTCCCCCAAGGTCTTTTTTTTTTTTTTTTTTTTTTGAGACGGAGTCTCGCTCTGCCGCCCAGGCTGGAGTACAGTGGCGCGATCTCGGCTCACTGCAAGCTCCGCCTCCTGGGTTCACACCATTCTCCTGCCTCAGCCTCCCAAGCAGCTGGGACCACAGGCGCCCACCACCACGCCCAGCTAATTTTTTGTATTTTTAGTAGAGACGGGTTTTCACTGTGGTCTCGATCTCCTGACCTTGTGATCCGCCCGCCTCAGCCTCCCAAAGTGCTGGGATTACAGGCGTGAGCCACCGCGCCTGGCCCCCCCAAAGTCTTAACTCATTCCAGCATTAACTCAAAAGTCCACCATCCAAAGTCTCATTTGACACTAGGCAAGTCCCTTCCACCTATGAGCCTGTAAAATAAAAAACAAGTTAGTTACTTCTAAGATACAATGTAAATATAGGCATTGGGTAAATACTGCTATTCCAAAAGGGAAAAAATGGTCCAAAAAAAGGTGCTACAGGCCTCATGCATGCAAGAAACCCAGCAGGGCAAGCATTAAATCTTAAAGCTACCAAATAATCTCCCTTGACTCCATGTTTCACATCCAGGGCACACTGATGCAAAGGGTGGGCTCCCAAGCCCTTGCACAGCTCTGCCCTGAGACTTTGCAAGGTAACAGCCCCTGTGGCTACTTTCATTGGCTAGTGTTGAGTGCCTGTGGCTTTTCTAGGCTCACAGTCCAAGCTGCTGGTGGATCTATCATTCTGGGGTCTGGAGGATGGTGGCCCTCTTCCCACAGATCCATTAGGCAGTGCTCCAGTGGAAATTCTGCATGGGGGCTCCAACTCCACATTTCCCCTCCACACTGCCATAGTAAGAATTTGCTATGAGGGCTCCACCCCTGTGGCAAGGTTCTGCCTTGACATCAGGCTTTTCCATACAGCCTCTGAAATCTAGGCAGAGGATCACAAGTCTTAACTCTTACACTTTGTGTACTTGCAGGCTTAAGAGCATGTGGAAGCTGTCAAGGCTTATGGCTTGCATCCTCTGAAGTAGCAGACCCAGCTGTACTTTGGATCCTGTTAGCTATGGATAGTACTGGCATGACTGGGATGCAGGCATCAGTGTCCCAAGACTGTGGAGGGTAGCAGAGGCCTAGGCCTGGCCCACCAAACCATATTTTCCTCGTAGCCCCTGGTTCTATGATTAGAGAGGCTGCTATGGAGGTCTCTGAAATGCCTTAGAGGCCTCCCCATTGTCTTGGATGTTAGCATTTGCCTTCTTTTTAGTTATGCAAATTTCTGCAGCCTGCTTGAATTTCTTCCCCCATAATGGGTTTTTCTTCTGTACCACATGGCCATGTTGCTGCAAATTTTTCAAACTTTTATGCTTTACTTCCCTTTCAAATCTAAGTTTCAGCTTCAGGTCATTTACTTGTTCACACATATGAGCACAGGCAATTATAAGCAGCCTGGTCATTTCTTGAACACGTTGCTGCTTAGAAATTTCATCTGCCAGATACCTTAAATCATCATTCTCAAGTTCAAAGTTCCACAGATCCCTAGAGCAGGAGCACAATGCAGCCAATTGCTGTACTAAGTAACAAAAGTGACTTTTTCTCTAGTTTCCAATAAGTTCCTCATTTCCACCAGAGACCTTGCTAGCCTAGTCTTTACTATCCATGTCACTACCAGCATTTTGGTCATAACAATTTAACAAGTCTCTAGGAAGTTCCAAATTTTTAAATTATCTTTCTATCTACTTCTGAGTCCTCTACACTCTTCCATCCTCTGTCCATTATTGAGTTCCAAAGCTGCTTCCACATATTCAGGTATCTTTTAGCAATTCCCCACTCCTCAGTATTAATTTTCTGTTTTAGTTTGTTATCTTACTGCTGTAAAAAAATACCTGAGACTGGGTAATTTATTAAAAAAAGAAGAGGTTTAAATTGAGTCACAGTTCCACAGGCCATGCAGGAAGCATGACAGTTTCTGGGGAGTCCTTAGGAAACTTTCAATCATAGTATAAGGCAAAGAAGAATAAGGTGTGTATTACATGGCCAGAGAAGGAGGAAGAGAGAGAGCAGGGAGGTGCTAAATATTATTAAGCAACCAGATCTCTTGAGACCTCACTATATATCCAGAGAATAGCACCCAGGGGAATGGTTTCAAACCATTAGAAGCAGTCACATGATCCAATCACCTCCCACAAGGTCCCTCCTCCAACATTTAGGATTATAATTGAACATGAGATTTGGGTGAAGACACAGATCCAAACCACATAATTGGGTATTGGCATCTTCAACTTTTTTTTAATTGCATCTTTGGCTCTTCAATTGTGTCAGTTGTTTGTTTTATGTATTTTTTAGTTCTTTTGTTAGTGCAGACATGTCCATATTTGGTATGTCCTCCTGATATTCTTACATTGTATATGAAATATTGTGTTTTCCAATAGTAACATATTTTATAGTAAAATATATTTCTTCTCATATTACTATAGCCAGTATAGCTTCTTTATGGATGTTAATTGCATTGTATACTTTTTTATCTTTTTACTTTACTAAATTAAATATACTATGTATATGTCATTGAAACTAAAGTGTGTCTTTTGCAGATAGCAAATAGTTGAATCTTATTATTTTGTAACAAATCTGGTAATCTCTGCTTTTGTTCTGATTAATTAAGAGTCATTTTTTTCTATTCATAGGGTTAGTTTTATATCTGTCATTTTGACGTATATTTTATCTCATGTCATTTTCTTCATTTGTCCTCTATTACCTTCTTTTATATTAATTGGATATATTTTAGTGTAACATTTTAATTCTCTTCATTTCTTAGTTGTCGCTCTAGGATTTCCAACACATAGTTTATCAGAATCCAAAATCAGATTTATACTGACTTCTTAGTAAATATGAAAATTGTATTCATATAGAGAAAATTGTATTCCTGTATATACTTCACACACTTTTTATGTTAATATTTTTATACACATTATACTATGTAGTTTTAAAAATCTGACAATGTGTTTTAATAACCATTTCTTTATGTACATATAGCATCATTAATAAGCATTATATATACGTATTATATACATATATATGTTTTCTTTTTAAAAGCATTGAGAAGCAAAGGGAATAATTCTAAATGTATAGGTGTTATCATATCAAATTTCTTATTTAACCTTGTGGTTCCCTTCATATATTTCTGCGTATTCAAGTTATCATCTGGTGTCAGTTTCCAATTTCAATACGGTTTAATTCCTAGCCACGTCATGTAGCTATTGTCAAGTAAAATATATCACATTTCTGTATGTCATTCTCCAAACATTACAATGATGTACATATTGTTTTATCAAATGGCTTTTAAAATAATTAATAAAAGAGAATAAGTATGCAATAATACTGTCTCATAATTACGCATAGGATTACACTTACTACCACTCTTTTTTTTTTTTTTTTTTTTGAGGCGGAGTCTCGCTCTGTCGCCCAGGCTGGAGTGCAGTGGTGCGATCTCGGCTCACTGCAAGCTCCGCCTCCCGGGTTCCCGCCATTCTCCTGCCTCAGCCTCCCGAGTAGCTGGGACTACAGGCGCCGCCACCACGCCCGGCTAATTTTTTTGTATTTTTAGTGGAGACGGGGTTTCATTGTGTTAGCCAGGATGGTCTCGATCTCCTGACCTCGTGATCCGCCCGCCTCAGCCTCCTAAAGTGCTGGGATTACAGGCTTGAGCCACCGCGCCCGGCCCTACCACTCTTTCTGAAGTGCTAGGGGTTAGGACTTCAATCTATGAATTTGAGGGTGGGGGAAGTGACATGGAATCCCATCCATAACACCCGTATTAATCCAGGAACTCATAGAATTGAAGTTTCCTCTATGATTTGTACTGAGAGAGTGCATGCATGGTTTTGCTCAGTATTTCAGATGATCAGATGAGTATAATTTTGTTCTAAGCCTGGTTTCCAAGGAGTTGACCCTTGGTTGGTATAGCTTAATTTTCAGTATTTACCTCAAAGTCATCTTTTGTCCCTTGTGCTTCTGCCCTATGTGGGTGGGTCTGTGTACAGTTTGGAGACTGGTATCACTTGTGCTCCATGCTTTGCTCTGATTACTTGTGTGTGGGTGCAGCCTAGCATATGTGCACAGTCTTCTTGATCCACACATTTGATTTAGCTTCTAGGAGGTTTTTAAAGACTTTCCCCTTCCCAGTTCTATCTCTTAATCTTCTGGCTGATCTATTTTGTTTGTACTTTTATAAATAATATGTACTTAGGATGTCCCTAAATTCATCTCAGCTCAAGGCTGTTGCACTGAGGTCAATTCAAGGAGGCAAACAAAAGTTTGAAATTTTCAGTAGGTCCTGGTAAAATAGAGTAAAATAGAGTACGTCAATTTCAGTGCCCTTTTCCCCAGACCCTTCAAAGCATTTTAAAGTAACAGCAACTTCTCAAATAAACTATCTGAAAAACAGCAAAGCACCATGTTATTCACATTGGAGTACTTACCCTTGATTTCACAGATCAAAAGTGTTGGCATCTCAAAGTCTGAGCATTTGCTACCAGTTTTCTATAGAAGACATAAATTTTCTAGACCCTATTCTTGGTCTATCTCATTGAATATCATCCATTGCATTTTAGCACCTAAGAAAACGAAAGGATGTTATTTGAGAAACTGTGAAGTTTAGAGTATTTGCTTTCTTACTCTAGTGATACAACTTGGTGGGGACAAAGTCATATATTCAGAGCTCCAGAAGACCCAAGGCAGGAAAAGTCACAGTGGTATTTCTGTGGAGAAGGGTTGTTCAGTGACTACACTTTATGACTACAAAGATGATTGAAACTGTTCTTATTCCACGGAAATAAATTCTAATGTTATCTCTGGTTAGAGAACAATGAATATGCCAGTAGCTACTGCTTATCACTGATCCATTAGCACCCTCAAATCTGATGACAAAATATAAAACTTTCCAAAACTATATTATAGCTGTGACTTTATATTAGACCAAACTAGTGCTCAGAAAGGCTTGCCAAATTACTTGTAGACGTTAATGTAAAATTATTTCTGGTTTTAAGTTGGAGGATCACCTCATGATTTCATGTTCTCACTCCTCGGACTTGGAGGTGACACAATTAATTCAGCCCTTATGTGGAAGCCAAATTCTGTTGAAGAATGTCATATTTTCTCCCCTCTTCATATTAGACATTGCAATTTATATTGTGGAGAGCTCTGAGTATCTTATCTGTTTAATATTTGGAGACCAAATAATTATTCTGATTGCATAGTTAATTTTTATGGCAACAAGAATAATACTGGTCATGTACTTGTTTTGGCCAACGTAATTCTTCTAATCAAATTCCGATTTACTTACCTATTAAAGGAACAAGAAATGTTTAGATCTTATTGAATGTATATATACACAGGCCCCATTTGAGTCTCAATATTTAATGTTTCTGTTGCCTTGAGAAAATGAGGCTTTTCATGCCCCCATTATTTTATTGCCAAATGTCAAATGACCAGCCACCTGCCATTTAGATAACTGAAATGTGTGCATTTTAGTTCTATGAACACCATTTTTATTAGAAATACTGTATCATTAAATGAAGGTTGCTTTTCAACAGAATACATAAATGTTTCTATGCACTCTTCTAGGCACTGATGCCTGGTTGTCTGTGCTCTAGCAATGATCAGCAGAGTGAAGCCGAGAAAGCCAACTCACTGTTAGAAAGCCGTGGTGACAGCCAGATGTTTACTGTCCTCAAGACTCCATTGTTTTTTGGTTTTTTTTTTTTCTGTTTTGTTTTCTTTAAAGATAACATCATAGACTGCATGTAAATGAAGGACCAGCTCTCAAAGTCCCACCTGGTCATTTATGCCAAAGTCATTATAGACATTTCATTCATGGGGCAGTCCAAACTTCACTACAGGGAAAGTCTGTAATGGGCTTATGCTGTTGCTCCTTTGGCTGGCATCATAGGCAGGCAAGGGGACTCTGAGATTCTTGAGATTCTTGAGAGCAAGGGGTGGACTATAAGTTTAGTGGCCATTACTGAACCATGATGCTAGAATTCAAACTTATGAATTGCTGCCTCCCACATGGACTCTGATCTTGAACTTGTATCTGGCCTTGGCTAATGAAACATAAGCGAATATATTATGAGTAAAAGCTTGGTAATACATTTCACCACTTACACCTTGGAACTTTCTTTTTATGCTGATGGGATTTATTTATTTTTTCTTTTTGAGACAGAATATCACTGTGTCATGCAGGCTGGAGTGCAGTGGCATGATCATGGCTCGTGGCAACCTCAACCTCCCAGGCTCAGGTGATCCTCCCACCTCAGCCTGCCCAGTAGGTGGGACTATAAAAACATGCCACTATGCCTGGCTAATTTTTGCATTTGTTGTAGAGACAATGCAAAATGGTTTGCCATATTGCTCAGTCTGGTCCGGAACTCTGGGATCATAGGATCTGTCCACCGTAGACTCCCAAGTGCTGGGATTATAGCATGAGCCATTGTGCGAGACTGGATTTAAGTATTTTGAAAAGGAGCCCAAGGTGTCAAGATACCACAGGGAGGAACAGAGAAAGAAACAGAGAAAAGAGAGAGAGAGAGGGAGAGAGAGAAATATCCCAGGCTTTCAGCCATCCTCACTAAGAAACAGGCTTATGAGTGAGGCCATCCTGCATGTCCAGCACAAGCCACTATCTAACTGCATTTGCATAAAAGACACAAAGTGAGCCCAGTAAAAGAAACAATTTCCCAAAAACCATAAGAAATGAGAATAATAAAACTAATTTTATTTTTATCCACTAAAGTTTGGAGTGGTTTGTTACACAGAAACAGAGAACTGTAATGAGTGTTGCTCTTGAAACTTCAAGGTGCATTTAAAGTACCTGGGTATGTTGATGAACTTTAAAATATGACTCAGTGGTCTCAGGTCAGAGCCAGGGATTCTACATGTCCTATTAACTCCCACTGGAAGTCAGCGATAGTGCTCTGCAGCCCACACTTTGAGTCACACAGTTCTGCAGAAGCAACACTTTATTTTCCCTGATTTTTCCTCAGACCACTTCTAAGAATCTCTTTGTATTTAAACTTAAATAAATTCTCCTGTTTAAGATTCTCTTTACCAAGGCAATGAGCATGGCAGATATGCCATTCCAGTAACATGTGTGGGCAAATATGCTATTGAGTCTGTGCATTTATGTAACCAATATTTCAGGGCCTGAAGGAATTTACTTTGGGGATATCCTTCCCTTGGATGGCTTTTTTTTCTTTCTTTTTTTGAGATGGGGTCTTGTTCTGTCACCCAGGCTGGAGTGCAGTGGCGCAATCCCAGCTCACTGCAACCTCTGCCTCCCGAGTTCAAGCCATTCTCCTGCATCAGCCTCTTGTGTAGCTGGGATTACAGGTGCGCACCATCACACCTGACTAATTTTTGTATTTTTAGTAGAGACGTGGCTTCACTATGTTGACCAGGCTGGTCGCAACCTCTTTACCTCAAGTGATCCACCCACCTTGGCCTCCCAAAATGCTGGAATTACAGGTGTGATCCACCATGCTTGGCCAACCTTGAATGTTCAAATATAATGGTTACATCTCCAATACTTAATCATCTAGGAATATCCTCAGAAAAGGTACATCTCTCTTGTGTTATTTCTTACAATCTTTTCTGCCATTTAATTCTGCTATGTGATTGGCTCCAATAAATTTGGAATCATTTTATGCTACTTCACTCTACACTGGGCAGTGCTTCTGCTGATTTTCTTTCCTACACATCCTGTTATGTCTGCAAGGAAACTCTTATTGAAGTTTTGGACGAATAGAATTCAGGGTACACTATAATACAATCAACAACTTAAAACTGAAGGGTACACATTTGACTCACAGTTTTTTTGGTTTGTTTGTTTTGTTGGCCCTTGCCTGCTTTAAGCCCTCAGTTACCGTCATCTTCATTCTTCATTCTTCTTTCCTGCATAAGATGTTCATTAGTCTCTATCCCAACATTTCTTTTACTTTTTTCAGAAGATTAATTTTTCTTTACACCATTTGTAGAAATCTGGATCTTGGTCTAAATGTATTGATTCTAAACTTATGACAGCGTTCTGCCGAATTTGCTGTGGCTCAGCATTTAAAACGGTCCTGCATATAATTATAATAAAGCTGTGCCAATAGAATGCTGCCTTGAAAAGGTTCACTTTGTTAAAACTACTGAAAATGTGCATTTTAAGGAATACTGAGTGGATTAATTGCAGGGTTTAAGGTGGGAAAAATAGTCAGAGGAAAATATGCCTTCCTCTTCTATTTTGTTTCTAGACTCTGAATATCTTCCCAGTCTATGGCTTTTTCCTATGTCCAGAATTTCTGTCTCCCTTACAATAATTGATCACCTGAAAATATATGCATTCATTTCTCCCTTATTTTTCCAAATCATTGTGATAATATTAAGGAGGAGTTTAATAAATTATTACAGAAGGCCGGAATCATTGTATTCTAACTATTGCCTAGTATTGAGCTTCATTTTTATTCCCAATAACCAAATCAAAAATTTTAACTTGGTTTTGTTGACAGATTCTGCTACCTGCAGCAGAGTAACTGCTACATTAAAGGATGCTTTTGACACTTCTCCTTCCAGGTCACAGCTTGCAAAGTCTCTTCTTGCTAATATGGTTGCTATTGTCATAACTGTTATCAATCAACCTAAACCCTATACTTTTAGTGTGCCTGTAAAATCTAAGTACTTGTAAAACTATTCTAAGCATAATTTTTTACTCATTTTCATTTATTATTCCAATAAAACTCTGATTTATATTGTTATTATTCCCACTTTATGAAAGAAGAGACAGAGACATGAAGACTGGAAGTAATATTTTCAGGTTAACATTGTCCAAAGTTTGGAAATATATCAGTGTGTGTGCCTAAACACATATAAACTTATACAGATATACATATGCAAATAGATATGGATTATACATATGCACATGTATAATATATACATTATATAAATACTCCATGTGTTTTTGAAAATCTATATATCTAGATCTTATTCAGAGTGTATAACAATTTAACTAGAAGCTTGGCTAAAAGGTACATTGCTCAAATATATAAAAAATTAAATATTTAGGTATACTTATAATGTAATTTCTATCCACATTAACACATTTAAAATGATTCAAGGAACTGCAATTCTGCACAGTCACATATAATCATCATGTATAATCTTCATAAGAGGGGCTATGAAATGGTAAAAGTATGAACCCATGGCTTGTAAAGGCAGCCCATTTGTTTCAAATAAATTTTTTATGAAATTACTCTGAATACAAAATTGGGGTTCTTTGACATTACCTGAGGGTATATTTTTCCACCACAATTTCAGAGTTTAAATTATTTATTCTGTCATTAAAGCCAAGGCAGAAAAATAAATGGAAATTGTCATAAAAGACAGAAATTTTTATATTGGAAATGAGTAGAACTCATTCATAAAAAATACTCACATAAAAAGAAATCGTTCCAGGATGAAACATCATGCATCATGCAAAACCATTTTGGCAAAACAGCTGATACGTGGCATCATGACTATATGTCTCCGTTTTCCCAGAATAGCCTTAGTTTCTAGTTCCTCTCCTTGTATTATTTTTAGAAGCATCCCTTTTCTTTCCTAGAAATGTCCAGGATTAGATGATAAAAGCCATTCTGCAAATATTGAACAGTTTACATCAACTTGAATCAAGTTTATAAATACAAAAAATATAAATAGAAAATGACTATCTTAGTTTTTTATTGAATGATAAAATAATAATATGGGGCTCAGATAAGGAAAGTATTAGAATCAGGATCAGGCAAAAAATAATAATCCTGAACTAAGAAAAAACCTAGTAGCCTTTAAATATGTCTTTTTGGGAGAGTTGAATTATTGAAACCTATGTTGATTTTCCTGTACTAAGCATACTCTTTAATTTGTTTAATTATTCTAACAGTTCTCTGATTTAGGTTATATTATTATTTCAATTTTATGGAAGAGAAAATTAAGACACAAATATCTTAAGTAATTCGGCTTACATAGTCCAAATTTTTGAAATATATATGCGTGTGGCTATACATACACACATATACACATTTACATATAAACAGAGATATCTGTTACACGTATGCACACATATAATACATATTATAGACATATTATAACATAGACATGTGTGATACATGTCTATGATTATACATAAATGCATATATATGTGTATATGTGTGTATTTATTGTGTATGTGTATATATTATATGTTTGTACACATATGCATTTAGAGATGTTCAGTTTAAGGGAGGAAAGCCAGGCATTTGAAGTTGGATAGATATGAGCCTTCGATTCTGCCTTAGCTCTCTGTTCTTCAACAAAGTTTGTATTTTGCTTAATCTTCAGCATTTAGTACCATTTAAAACATAGTAACCTGACATATACCTGGTACATGATAACCATTCAACAAATTTCAACTGATACTCTGTGTAATTTTCAAAGTGATACAAGGTCAATAAATAACATCCATTCAATGACACTGACTTAATGATATTAAAAATCACATGATTTTGAAAATGTTCTGTAATAATAATCTTCAATATCTCATTGAGAACTACATACACTGTCTTATTCGTAGACACTATTTAGCCATGGGCAATCGTGTGAAAAAGTAAGCTTCACTGACAAGGAAGACTGAAGGTAGAAGGAGAAGGGACAAGATATACTACCAAGAGTGAAGTGGCAAAAATAAGACATTCAAAGTGAACTGTGAAAGCCTCAAATAAACAAACCTGGTAGTGTTAATTTGGCAATTGGGTTTCATGTCTTGATTTCCCAAAGACCATTCAGTTAATTACAATCTTACATAATTATATATGAACTTTAAAACCATTACTGCCTTCTTATTTTTGCCTTAGTCTGTTTACAAAGGTGTGTTCAAGACACTGATTGGTCAAATTTTACATCAGGGTTTAATACACAAATGCTTCAGCTATTGCATGTCAAAACAAACCTTTAAAGTTCTCAGACACTTGGAAAGTTCATTATTCCTTCAGAAACAATTCTTTCAGAGATATACATGTATTTCCTTTAAATATAGTTAAATTTTCATATATAACTATTTATCTTACCAGTGTTGGATTCCATGTATTCTAGTCTATTATCCTTCAACACAATTCACTTCTGTGTTTAAATCTAACAAGATATTTTTAAAATGTTAAACCTGAGTTTACATTTGTATGTTAAAATGATCTCTTTAATATTTTATATTACAGTACCTAAAGTCCTAAAAATATAAAGGTATTTGCTGAAATGTTTATTTCAAAACAATGAGAATAAACACATGACTAAAACAATCAGAAATAAATGAAAAAAATGACACAACTGACATCTCTGTATACTAATGTACATACTCTGAAGTGCTTTATCATTCTAGTCATCAGAGAACAATTATATATTTTAAAATAGATATATAAATCAAATTGTGCAAATTATGTTTTTATCAGTAAAAAGAAAATTAAATTTATTGTTATTAGAATTTACTTAGATTTTCTGAGATCAGACTATATATGGGGAAAAATCTAATAATGTAGTTATTTTCTTTATCACATTATTTTCCTTCAGTTAGAAAAAGCAGATAACATTTAATTAAAGAGATGTTCCCACATCCTCCTTTTAAAATAATCTAAATAACATATGATCTGTGAGGCTATGTTTATGGTAGGTTTTGATCTGATTGCATTTTGTGACCCAAAATATAAAAATTAAATGTGTACTAATAGACATGTAGAACAATGAAATAAACTAATTGTACTGGTTTAATCAATGAATCAATTGAGATAATTAAAATAGGAAAGGTTAACACATTATAAATGCATTTTGTGACTTTTCGTAAAATAAGTCTTTCTTAGTCAACTATAGCATTCACGCAGGAATATACAGAAATTCGCAACGTGTTTTCTCACAATAAAATCATTTGTGTAATAATCTCCACATCCAGATGCAGACATTCTCAGTACCTTAAGAAGCCATCATAACTAAGCCTAAACTTTCCAAATGGTAATCACTCTCCCGCCTCCTAAAGGTATACCGTAGTTTTGTTTAATTTTGATTTTATAATACTATTTTGTATCTAGCTTTTGTTTTTTTACTTTCAGTATGATATTTGAAGACTCCCGCCTGTGTTTTAAGTTTCATTTTTTTGTGTGTGTAGTACTCAATTGAAACGATTTACCTTAAAATATTTACTTATATTAATGGTTGTTTGTAGTTAGGAATTTTAATTTATGATGGTACTATATAAACTTGTATTTGGTACAAATGTGTACTCACTTCTTTTACTCAGATTCTAAACATAAGACAGATATATAAATTTCTGGTTAGCAGCGTGTGCCTATGTTTAACTTCACTGCATATGCCAAATTATTCTCTTATGTGTCTGCACCAATTTTAATCTCAACAGTGGTTTATGAAATACCCAGTTGTTCCAAATCCTCATCAAAACTTGATTTTTGTAACTATTTCTCTAAGTCAACTAACTGAGGTGTAATTTACTTAAAACAAAATGTATACATTTAAAGTATACCATTCAAAAAATTTTGTCAAATATATGTACCCAATTAGCCATTGGCCCAGTTAATATTTATAATGTCTCCATCACCCATCAAATTCCCTCATGAGCTCTGCAATCATTTCCATTCCCCATCCAAGTAACCAATAATTAGATTTCTAAAATCATTGATTGTGTGTGCCTGATATAAAATTTCATATGGATGAATTATACAGTATGTATTCCTTTATGTCTGCCTTATTTTGCTTAGCAGTGTTAATCTGCGTATGTAAAACATTCCTATTTACTGATGAGTAAGATCCCATTTTATAGACATACCACAATTTATCTATTCACCTATAAACACAAATTTGAGTTATTTTGAGTCCTAGACTATTATTTACAAGGAAAAAGATTCTATAAACAGTTGTGTATAAATATTTACATGTACATATGGTTTCATTTGGGGGAATATAGATGAGAGCATAATTAATTCCTGAGTTGTGTGGTAAATGCAAGTTTATTCAATAAACTGCCAAGCTCTTTTACAAAGTGTTTGTATTTTTTGCACTTTCAGCAGGAATATGTGAATTTCAGTTGCAGGAACTCCTTATCACCATGTGATAGAATCAGATTTGAAGTTTTAGCTACCTAGTGGATGTGAAAAGGTATTTGTGATTTTAACTTGCACTTCACTGAAGATAATGAGTATATTCCAAATGCATATTACTAAGTCATATCTCCTTTTATAAAATTTATGTTTCAACATTTTGCCCATTTTTAAATATATGTATTTTCTGGATACAAGTCTTTTGTCAGAAATTAGAATTAATTCTTTTTTGTAGTCTTTGGTTTGCATTATTCTTTTCTTAATGTTTTATGTTGAGAAGTAGAATTTACAATTTTCATACAATCCAATTCATTAGGATTTCTTTGTTCATCCTTAATGCTTTTTTGTTACAAGAAAATTTTTTACCATTTTAATGTCATGAAAATTCAGCCCTGCATTTTCTATAAGTTCTTGTATTTAATTTTAATTTTAGGTGTTTAGTTTGTGTCAGAAGGATAGGTTCATTTTGTATATATAAATATATATACCAAAGACTTGTTTTATCAGCAATTTGTTGGAAACACTTTTCCATTGAATTGTATTGGTTCATATATAAATTTGAGGACAAATTATGTAATAAGGAATCTTCCTACCATTAATATTCCATATTTTGTATTTATTTAAATATTTTAAAAATTTCTCTCCACAGTATTTTTTGAGTCTCTTTGTAATAATTTGTTATGAAATTACGTGTCAATATGCTGTGGCTTTCATTTTTAAAATATATGTGTAAGTTCATAATGAATTTAGAACTCTTTCTTCCTTTATGAATCACTGAAAATACTTATGAAAGATGGGCATTATTACCTTCTCAAATATTTTGTAGAGTTCACCAGGGAGGCTTTATGGGCCTGGAATATATTTTGAAATAAAGGCTTAATAAAACTTCATTAATAGATAGAGAGCTAGTCAAATTTTTCATTTCTTCTATACTCAGTTTTGGCAAGTCGTGATTTTAGGACATTTGTCCACTTTCTTATGTTATCAACTTTTGTTTCACCACAAAGTTGTTTATAATATTTTCTCATTATCCTATTAATATTGGAATTATCTGCAGTGATGCTCCATTTTTCATTCCTGATATCAGTAGATTTTGCTCTCCTCTGTCTCTCTCTCTCTTTCTCTGTCACTCTCTCTCTTTCTTCCTCTCTCTCTCTCTTTCACTGATAAAAACCTAAATAATTGGACAAGTACTTCCTTTATCCCAATGTATTCCAACCAGTTAACATAAAAGAATCCTGCATTTTCACTCATTCTCTTATTTCCTCCTCTATCATTTTATAAAGAGTTCCACTGCTCAACCATCAATCCTTCATCTATGCTTTCTTCTCGAGAATATTAAGCCTTTAATTACATCATGACTTCTGTAGGCTCACAAAATTCTTTGTCATTCAGATCTTTTGCAACACTTAAATACACTCAACACACTTCAATCTCAAAGCATCAGCTCCTCACAGATACCTCTCTTTTCTTTACTCCCACATACCATTATTGCTGTCATCCTATAACTCTTTTACCCTGAACAATCAAACTTCTTACATTTATATTGAGCTGAGAAAAATATATTAATGGAATACAAATAGCCAAATGTCACAAAGGAAATGAAAATGTTTATGTTTAAACACGTTTTTACTAGGAATCAATATTATTGACAGAAATGGAGCCATACTGGCTTGGTTTTAAAAATGTATTAGTCCTATATTCAGAATAGAAGCAATTAAAAAAATTAAAAACACTACAAAGATAAAATAAGATGCATTTTTCTAATATAATTTTCTAGTTTATGGAAGCCAACTTAGATCTATGACAAAAGGAAAATCTGATGTACTTGTTCCTAAATGATATCAAATACAGAACAAAGAATTGGATGGTATAACTAGTGTCAATATATCTGGAGGGATAATTAGGGTCTATGAAGTTCCAATAAAGGAGTCAAAAAGAAAATTGGTTAAAGCAATTTAAAATGATTACCCCCCAAAGAGAACACTTAAAAGCTTTTAGAAAGAGCCAAGTGCAGTGGCTCACACTTGTAATCCCAGAACTTTGGGAGGTTGAGGCAGGTGGATTGCTTGAGGCCAGGAGTTTGAGACCAGCCTAGCCATTGTGGCAAAACGTCGTTTCTATAAAAACAAAACAAAACAAAAAAACTTTTAGAAAGATTTGAGAGAATGAAATGAGGATCAGCGTTGAGTATGTTAGATATCATGACAGCATTGTGATTGAGTTAGAAACAAATACAAAATAAACACAAAGGAATTGTGGGCCCCAAACAGGGTTTTCATATATCCTGAGGGAGAATTTAAATTAACATCTGGGGTAACATGTGGGAGGAAAAGAAATGGAGGATGTGCCATTGTCAAGTTTTGGGCTAAATGTTGAGCATGCATCCTGGACAGAAAGACGCTGGAAATGGTATCGAAAAGTGGATCGTTTTTAGTAGACTCCCTAGTGTATCTCACCATGGCAGTATAAGGCAAGTAGCTTGATATACCTGGAAAAAGATGTTAGAATAATAAAGAATGTAAGGGAATTTTCCTTGGAAATGTGCTGATAAATGTGTGACGTGCTGACACAACAAGTAGAAGATGCGTCATTAGACAGACCTGCACTCAATTCAGCTCTGAAATGACAGAAGCTAAGCTTTCAAGTGATTAACAGAAATCAGGAAATTTCATCAGACATTCTCCAAGGGAAGAAAAGAGACTGAAGTAATGCCTGAACACTGGCACACTCACCGTGCATCGAAATCATTTGGGTATGGGCATGTCTTCAATGTCACTTGAAGAAAGAGAATTATTCATATAGTGGGAGATTACTCTTAGCTTCATTTATTTTGCCAGTTTGTAGATTCTTGGCTAATACTGCTGAAGCGAATAACAAGCAGACTTTTTTTTTTTTCCTTTTTACCTGTATTTTTCTCGGTTTGCTCACATTCCTCTAAACATAAATAAGTGTTTTAATACACATGATAATTTACGAACGGAAATCTATATTGAAATCTTTACTGGGTTCTAGAAACATCATTTTCATTCAGTCAGTTCAGAGACTGATGTTTTGCTGGTGGTTTTAAAAATTTTGCTTAAATGGGTTAAATGCCATGGTAATCTTATGTATTCTAATGAAAAATGTTTCTTAAAAATAATAGGTATGTGCAGACTGCAGAGTGAACTAATTTAGCTTGAGAAGTGCTAAAAGAATTTTACAGCTGTCTGTAGGAGAAAATGAAGATATAGCTAATTAAATCGCATGGCTCCACCCACATTATATGAAAGTTTGTGGCTGAGGTTGAAGAAAAGCCGAAGTTAGGAGGGTGGAATACTGGACTTTAGTGATTTTAATTATTATTATCAACTTTAATTGTTTCCTAGTAATCTGACAAGACGCTCATTTGATAATATAATTTGCATACTTAATATCGCCGTTTGAATTGATTGTATAAAATCTACTTTAAAAAATTGGATAATATCACCAAAGTTTAAGAAATAGAGTAGACATAGAATTGTTGGCCTAGGCTAAAAAGTGGCCTTAACATTTCTTTAATGATAATCCTATTTTCAGTCATTTATTGTCTTTAAGTAAGACATGTTTTACAGTCCTAGGAAGAGGTAGTGGTTGCTATTGGACTCCCAACCTCAGAAGAGCAGCACAAGTCTATTCTGGTAAAGCTTTGGTCTCTTCCTCATGAGGCAAACACACACATTGGTCATGACAGCCTTAGTTATTCATCTAAATACGTTTTGAATAAAAATTTATGGAGAAACATTATCTCATTGCTCCTAATATTTTAAGGATGAAAGAGCACAATCATAATGCATTATGAAAACTCCACCCTAACTCTGCATTACATTTTTCTCAAAAGAAAGACTGTGATTAATTCTATTGATACAATTATATGAAGTCTGGAAATCATTTGGCCGCAGTGTGTATAGAAAAAGAGAATTTACATTTCAACCTCTCATGTTTTGAATCTATGTATCTTTTGGGTTTTTGGACCAGCTAAGCATATCTTCATTTATCTCCATTCTGTTGCAAATGTTTTTTACGATGTTTTACATGGCTGCCCCCATGAGCTTGGAATAATTATTGATAGTTATTCACACACATATTTCCAATGGCAGTTATAGTGATACAATACATAGTTCATGAATAAACGAAGGAAGATAGGAAGAAAGGATGCATGAGTAATATGTGATTCTCATAAGAATATTAGGAAATGAACAACATTATTTCCCCTTTTTCCTAAAATATACAAAAAGATTTTGCAATTGGCCTGTGACTGAACACAGTGATGATGAAACTGACAAGATCTTAGATATTCTGATCGTTAATATGGCATCAATCCAATTATACATGTTACTTTACTTTTCATAAATTTCCTGTCATAGTTTCATAAATTATTTTTTATAAATTATAGTGCAAAACTGATATTTCTTTAGTGATTGAGAATCTTCTCAACACACTTTTGACACATTATAAAGTACCCAGTCTTAATCATGTCTTGCCTTCAGATCTTTTTTATTTTTTTGCAAAAATACCAATATAAGCTAAAGCCATAACTAATAGGATAGTAACATAACTTAAAATATGATGCAAAACATGCACTCTCCTATTTATCTCTAGAGATTGCTGCATAAACAAATTCTGCAACATTTATTATTTTTCATTTAATTTTTTATAATAAATGACGTTTGACAATAAAGCAGTTTTAACTAGATTTACACATTTCAAATTGAACTAGTTTTAATTTCAGATCTAAAAAAGGTTTCAAACTGACATCATTTACAAGAATTACTGGGTTAATATTCTCAGAGATTTAATAGTAATGGATTATTACCTAGCTATGATTTATCATAATGAGGAAAAATAGATTAATTCATTTGGTTTCTAAAAAGACTCAATATTATGATTAAAAGCAGTGACCTCATTTCTTATTAGTTTGCTTTGCCTGGGAGGAATTCCTCACTTTATACATTTGAGCTAGAAATGCAGTAGCTGCTGCAGCATTTTCTGAGGGTCACAATGGTCACTGTGCCAGAGGCTATGTCCAGTGTCTGTTGATAACTGTGTGTGGGATGTTGGCTAGATCACCTTCTCTCTGGATGATTCTGTGTAATGATTAGAGCAGAAGACGGGGCTTCTTAGCCTCTCTGGATAAACGCGTATTTATCAGAGTGGTTCTCCAGCCATTTCAGTTATTCAATGAGCTTGTATCTTTTATCACGAAATCCCTTTCCTGTTTAACTCAAGCAGAGCTGGGTTTTGGAACAGTGCATTATTTCCTAGGGCTGCCACCACAAATTGTTACACACTAGGTAGCTTAATATGGCAAATATATTATCTCAGAGTTCTGAAAACCATAGGCCCGCAAATCAAAGTTTTGGTGGGACTATGCTCCCTCTGAAGGCTCTAGGGGAGGATTCTTCCTACCTCTTCCAGCTCCCGGTGGCTCCAGGAACTCCTTCACTTTCCTGGCTACATCCCTCGAAACTCTGTAGTCACACTGCCTCCTCCTCTTCATTGTCTGTGTCTTTCTTCCCTTGTAAGAAGAGTTGTAATTGGGTTGAGGGTTCACTCAAATAATACAAATTATCTCATTTTAAGATCCTTAATTGCATTTACAAAGACTATTTTCTCATAGAAATTCACACTCACAGTTTTCCAAGGGCCAGGATGTGGACATATATTTTTGGGGGACCACCCTTTGACTCACTCCAGAAGTGTCCATGAATTGACATCTTAGAGAATCCTTACTCATTTTATTTAAACTAGTTTGTGTTGTCATTGAAAAGTTGTATCTTGTTTCTGAGCTAACACACCCTCTAGTCCACCTTTTCACAGTCTAAATTCAGGAATAAAAGCTAATAAATATTAAGAAAACACCCTTCTTCAAAATAGCTGACTCCCTCAGCCTATCATCTGTCAGTCTACTTTAACCACTGCCGGATAGACATGAGTAGGCTCATGACACGTAGGGGGTTTTACAAGAACATTAACTACCTTGTACTAGAAATGGGCTCATCAGTTGTCACCTGTGTGGCAGTTCAGACAGGTGCAAGTATTTCCTTTGAGTTATGATCTTGTAAAAATGAGACTTTATAATTGAAAAGCTGGTCACTGTGACATGCCATTCTGAAAGACTGTTTAGCATTTTTGGAGACAACATAGTTTGTAAATAAGGGGCATTTATTATTATAGACAGCCTCGGGGTACACATTCATTATCCACTGACAAGTACAGATACAAATGCAAAGGCTTGATTCATTAGCATGTAGGTAACATGTTATGTTATATTTAAAATTAGAGTAAATGGAAATATATTCTGTAAAGATGTAATGATTTAATTAATTCAATTACTTTTTAACTTAGAATATGATTTTAGATAGAAAAAGTCTGCAAACGTGTAACTTGCTTTCAGTAGTCAAAGTTTTTAAATTGTTTGGCTTACTTCAAAAGAGAGGTAAGTATGTCAATCAGCACTGATTTAGATTGATGTATTTATAGCTTAATAAATGTTCATACTTTGTTAAAATAAATTTCTAACGTGAAAAATCCTATATGGTATATTAAACCCAAATTTTGTTGGAGTAGTTTTTTTTCTCTAGCTAATTTAATGTCACATTGTTTGACATTACAAAAAAGTTCCTGAATGATTTGTGTCTTTTAATGAAACTATTCACATCATCACTTTTCTATTCAGTTTTCATACACTCAATATTTATTTTCAACTAATGTAAAAATTTGAAATCATTTATGAATACAAAAATATTACATATCATTATAATTATAGCTTTACATATATGTTTTTTCAATCAGTCAATCAATCAGTAAGTACTTTTTCATAGCTAAATTAGAGAGTAGTGTCCTTCAAAGTGCTGTGAAAACTGAACAGAATTAAAAAGAAAATATCCCTGCCCTCAAGTAGCTTACACTCTGGAATGGAGAGACATATGCTAAACCCAAACCTTTAAAATATATGTTACATAGCTATAAGTACTAGGATGAAATGGAAAAAGGCAACAGAAAGGGCAGTAGGTATGGAGGGTAATTTTAAGTTTAAATAACCCAGACTGCACTGGCATAACTGAGAAGGTTCTTTGGAGCAAAGACTTGAGAGAAGCGAAATATTCATTACATATGGGTATCTGGGGAAGGCTGCTCCAGGCAGGGGAACTTGCAGTGCAAAGATCCTGAAAAAAACAGTACTGCTTAGAAGTCAGTAGAAAGAAATGAGGGGACAACAATGGCTGGAATTAGATGAGGGAATGATAGGAGAGGTAAGATGACAGTAGAAAGGGGAAGGACAGGGATTACTACAAAAATAGGGACTTCACTCTCAGTAGACTGGAAGGTCACTACACATTCTGAACTGAGAGACCCGGTGTATATTTTATAGAATTATTCAAGCTGCATAGGCAGTGGATGAGGTTAAGGGTGGTGGAGTTAAAACAGAAAGACAGTGACATATTTCAATTTCTCAAGTGAGAAATAGTGGCAACATTGAATGGGGTAGTGTCGGTTGGCTGATTAGAAGTGGTTGAATTTCTGAACATATTTTGAAAGTATTATGTTGCCAAGAAATTTAAATGGAAGACAGATTGTGAAGTTTGAAGAGAAAAAAAATGAGGCCAAAGTGACTCATATAGTTGAGCTAAGCAACTGAAAGGCTGTTACTATTTATCAATAATGGAAAGCCTGTAGAAGAGACAAGTGCAAGGAATAAGGTTATATGTTCACTATAGAAATAAAAGGGTGTGTATATATCCTTTGCATCTGCCTTAACAGCACCTATATCTCTTTTTTTCATTATTTTATTTTAAGTTCTGGAATACATGTGCAGGATGTGCAGGTTTGTCACATAGGTAACGTGTGCCATGGTGGTTTGCTGCACCTATCAATCCATCACCTAGGTATTAAGCCCGGCATGCATTGGCTATTTATCCTGATGCTCTTCCTCCCCCTGCACCCACAACAGGCCCTGGTGCATGTTTTTCCCCTCCCAGTGTTCATGTGTTCCCATTGTTCAGCTCCTACTTACAAGTGAGAACATGTGGTGTTTGGTTGTCTGTTTCTGTGTTAGTTTGCTGAAGATAATGGTTTCCAGCTCCATCCATGTCCGTGCAAAGGAGATGATCTCATTTCTTTTTATGGCTGAAGAGTATTGCATGGTGTATATGTGCCATATTTTCTTTATCTAGTCTATCATTGATGGGCATTTGGGTTGATTCCATGTCTTTGCTATTGTGAAGAGTGCAGCAATAAACATATGTATACATGTATCTTTGTAATAGAATGATTTATATTATTTTGGGTATATATCCAGTAATGGAACTGCTGGGTTAAATGGTATTTCTGCTTCTAGATCCTTGAGGAATCACCACACTGTCTTCCACAATGGTTGAACTAATTTACACTCCCACCAACAGTGTAAAAGTGTTCCTATATCTCCACAGCCTCGCCAACATCTGTTGTTTCTTGACTTTTAATAATTGCCCTTCTGGCTGGTATAAGATGGTATCTCATTGTGGTTTTGATTTGCATTTCTCTAATGAGCAGTGATGTTGAGCTTTTTTTCATATGTTTGTTGGTTGCATAAATGCCTTCTTTTGAGAAGTGTCTTTTCGTGTCCTTTGCCTGATTTTTGATGGGGTTGTTTGGTTTATTTTTGGAATTTGTTTAAGTTCCTAGTAGATTCTGGATATTAGACCTTTGTCAGATGGATAGATTGCAAAAATGTTCTCCCATTCTATAGGTTTTCTGTTCACTCTGATGATAGATTCTTTTGCTGAACAGCGCCTGTATCTCTACTTCTACATCTGTGTATATGTGCTCCCATATATTTGCATCTGTATCTTCAACCCTTAGAACAATATCTGGAATTGGTAGGTAACCAGTAAATATTTGTTGAATAAATGTTGAGTACATACACAAAACATGCAATTTGGTTGATATTACAGGTAGTGTGAAACAACATAAAATCCAAATTTAAAATTAGATGTGAAATATGTCCTATATTTTTTCAGAAACATAATTTTAGTGGTTGTTAATATATTTGTACAAATATTCTAAGTAATTATCAAAGCATTTAATTGGTATTTACTGAGATAGGATATCTGCATCCCAGTTCATTTTTCTTGCTAAGTGAATGAAATAAATACAATTATTTAATCTTTTCAAGATACAACTTTCTTATTCCTGAAATATGATACTGTTACATTTTTTCTGAGATTAGAATGTGTATATAATAAACATCTGAACACAGCAGGCAACAAATGAATTACAGGTGTTATTAAAATGTGTATCATTTGAAGTATGTTAAAATTTCATGAATTCAATAAAACTTGTGGAATTGCTGGGTCAGTAACACATGTATTAATCTGGGGAAAAACAAATATAAAATATAGTGGAAAAATATATATCGTAGAAAAATGCATATTGAAAATATAGTCAAATGTAGTATATGTATATAGTATATATATAACATAGTATATAATGTGTGTATATAGTGTTTTATGTATATATATTACAGTATATATAATGTATATATATATAACAGTATATATATAGTATATGAAAATAGTATGTGTATATAGTAGAAAAATGTATGTTGAATTGAAAATACTTGATCTTAACTAGTTACAAAAATGCTAAAAACAATGAAATTGTGGGACGAACAAATCACATGCTATTACAGACCGTTTTCCAAACTTCAATTACAAGACATTGAAACCTACCTCAAATTTGTTTCTGTTTGTAGGGGCTATGAATCATAGATGAATAAAAATTGTATAGAAACAATATGCCAACTATTTAGCAATTAAATAGAATATGTCTCACTTATCCTAAACTGTAAAGATGAAAATACTTTGTATTAGATTATTCCATATATGATCTGATTAAATCATTCTAACAACACTTCTTTACTGTAGTTGGTCTGAACTTGTTTAATTTTGTATTAAAGCAAATGCTGCAGAATAAAATTTAAATGCGGGCCTTGAAAGCAGTTTCTGTGCGTAGACATTTAACTTAATTATTTTTGTAATAATTTTTAACTTTAAATTATTTTTAAAGCTTCACTATAACCTGTTCAGGCAATCATCTCTAATGGAATGACATCAATATTAAAAGGTCAATACTTTTAATACATTAAATTACAGTTACCAGACACTCAAAACACTCATCACTATGCATATCTCTATTTATCTATCTCTCTCTCTATATATATTTTTCCTGACTACTTAGTATACTTGACCATTTGTGAATCATATATCTTTGTTAAATATAATATAGGTACTTGAATTTATTTTAAACATAATTAGAGAGTGATGTCAGCAACATGACTGACAAGAGGTGCCTGGCTCTTTTCTTTCCACCAAAGAACAAATAAATTTTAAAAACCACTATTGAATAAAGAACTACATTTCAACTAGATTGTCTGAAGGAGAGTCCTAGAGGATGAGGGAGTGTTGACCCTCTAAGGAAAGAAAACCCAGGATGGTGGCACGGAGAGAAGTGGAGAGCACCCTGCCTCTGCCACTTTACCTTCCCTGCTGGGATGGGCTCAGGGCCAGGAGGAGCTTCTCCTTCTGCTGAAGAGGTACAGGCAGCAGGAGAATCCCACAGGCCCTGAGCTCAGTTTAGTGAGCTGCCTGCAGTTCACAGGGCTACATTGCTACAGAGTAGGAACTCACATTCTGCACTCCGCACCACCGTGACCCAAGCTGCTATGGCATGGCCTTATTTTGAAAGTGAAACCACTGATAGAATGCAGCCTGCTGTGAGGGCCAAAGGCCACTGCATCTCTCCATCCTCAAGGCTCCACTGTTATTCTACTAGGCTCATGCATGTGACTGAAGAATCATGAGCACAGATGTTCTGAGCCTTGCCCTAGCTGAACTGCAGTGACTCTGGCAACAGAGCCCACATGGCACCTTACCTTCCAAAAGCAGGCAGTCTTGCACAGTAGGGAACTTGACCCGGACAGGAAACTCAACACATGCATGCACATTCAGGCTAAAAATCAGCAGGAACACCTTGCATCCAGCAAGGCGGCACTACTGCAGACACAAAACCTGCAACTTAGACCACTAAGACACTCCCAGACATTGCTTATCTGGACTACAGTTGAAGAAATCAAAAGTAGGCTTTTAAAAAATAAATAAAATGGACAAATCTGTAGTTACATTAACTAGGAGAAAAAGAGATAAGACTCAAATAAAATCAGATATAAAAAGGAGAAATTACAACCAGTATCATAGAAGTACAAAGGATCATAAGAAACTACTGTGAAGTTATACCCCAAAAATGGAATAACCTAGAAGAAACAGATGAATGCCTGCACACATACAATCTGTCAAAATTGAATAATAAAGAAATAGAAAATCTGAATAGACCAATAACAAGTAAGGAATTTGAATCAATAGTAAAATTTCTCCTATAAAAGAAAGCCCAGCTACTGATGGCTTCACTGTTGAATTCTACCAAAGCTTTAAAGAAGAATTCAGACCAATTCTTCTGAAACTATTCCAGAAAATTGAAGAATAAGTAATATTTCCAAAAATTCTACAAGGCTATCTTCCTCCTGATACCCAAAGCACATAAGGACCCAAATACAACAAAAAGAAAACCACAAGTTGATATCCCTGATAAGCATACATGTAAAAATTCTCAAAATATCACCAAACAGAATTCAACTGCACATTAAGAAGATCTTTCACTGTGGTCAGCTGGGGTTTATCACAGGGATGAAAGGATGGATTAAAATATACAAATTAATAAATGTTATATGTCACATTAGCAGAAAGATAGATGAAAACCAAATGATCATTTCCATAGAGGCAGAAAAAGCATTTCACAGAACTCTGTATCCTTTCATGACAAAAACTCTCAACAAATTATGTATAAACAGTACTTACCTCAACACAACAAAGGCCAGCTAGCATTATGGTAAATGACAAAATGTTGGAACCGTTTTTGCTAAAACTAGAACAAGACAAGGATACCCACTCTCACCAGTTGTATTTAGCACAGTACTGGAGGTCGTAGCCAGAGAAATTAAACAATAAAAAAAATTAAAGATAGGCAAATTGGAAAAGAGGAAGTCAAATAGTTTCTGTTTGCAGATGAGATGATCTTATATACAAAGCACACTAAAGATACCACCAAAAAATTGTTAGAACTAATAAACTAATTCAGTAAAGTTATAGGATACAACAAGATATAAAAATTATTAACATTTCTATATGCTAACAGTGAAATATTTAAAAATAAAGAAGTAATATAATTCACAATAGTTACTAATAAAAAAAGATAACTTGATGTAGATTTAACCAAGGAGGTAAAAGATGTCTACAATGAAAACTGCAAAACATTGATAAAAGTAATTGAATAAAATATAGATAAATGGAAAGATATTCTGAGTTCATGGATCAGAAGAATTATATTGTTAACATGTCCATACTACTCAAAGCAATCTACAAATTCAATATAATCTCCATGAAAATACCAATAATATTCTTCACAGACATAGAGAAAACAATCCTAAAAATAGAAAACAGAATCTTAAAATTTTTATGGAATCACAAATGACACTGAATAGCCAAAGAAATATTGAAAAAAAAAAAAAAAAAAAAAAAAAAAACTGGAGATATCACTCTACCTGACTAACAAATGCTAGAGACATTATGCTACCAAAACATCATGGTATTAGTGTAAAAACAGAAACACAGACCAACAGGACACAACAGAGGGCTCAGAAATAAATCCATGCATCTACAGCCAACAGATTTTTAACAAAAATGTCAATAACATACATTGGCAAAAGGACAGTATCTTCAATAAATGGTGTTCAGAAAATTAGGTATCTATATGCAGAAGAATAAAAGTTAACCCCTATTTTTAACCACATACAAAGTTCAACTATAAATTGATTAAATATTTTATTTAAGACCCAAAACTATGAAACTGCTAGAAGAAAACACAGGGGAAATGCTTCACGACATTGAACTGGGTAAGAATTTTTTGTATAAATACTCAAAAGCACAGAGAACAAAAGCAGAAATAAACAAATGACATTACATGAAACTAGAAAGTTTATTCACAACAAAGGAAACAATCAACAGAGTGAAGCGATAACCTCCAGAATGAGAAAAAATATTTGTAAATTATACATCTGATGTGGAATGAATATTCAGAATATATAAAGAATACAACTCAATAACCAAAACCCCCCACAAATTACGCATTTAAAAATGGGCAAATCACCCTGATAGACATCTGTCAAAAGAAAACACAAAAAGGACTAAAAAGAATTTTTAAAATGCTCAATATTATCACTAAACATCAGGGAAATGCAGTTATAAGCCACAATCTCACTCCAGGTGGAATAGATATTACCAAAAAGACACATGATAACAAGTGTTGGTGAAGATGTAAAGAAAGAGGAATCCACACATGCTGTTGGTGGAAATGTAAATTCATACAGCCATTATAGAAAAAGTACGGAAATTCCTCAGAAGTTAAAATACATCTACTACATGATTCAGCAATTTCACAACTGGGTATATATCCAAAGGAAATAAAATCAGTACACTGAAGAGATGTCTGCACTTGCTTATTGCAGCACTCTTCACAATAGCTGAGGTAAGAATCAGCCTACATGTTCAACAAAGATGGAATCAATAAAGAAAATGTCATGTCCAATGGATACTATTCAGTCATAACAAGAGGAGAATCCTGTCATTTGTGACAAAATAGATGAACCTGGAAGATGTTAAGTGAAATACGTCAGGAGCAGAAAGACAAATATTGCACTATCTCACTCATATATGGAATCTAAAAATGTTGATCTCATTGAAGTAGTTAACAGAATAGTGGTTATGAGAGACTGGAGAGGAGAGGGTAATAGAAGGATGGAGAGAGGCTTGTAAGTGAGTACAAAGCTACAATTAGAACCAGCCATCCCATTACTGGGGATATACCCAAAGGATTATAAGTCATGCTGCTATAAAGACACGTGCACATGTATGTTTATTGTGGCACTATTCACAATAGCAAAGACTTGGAATCAACCCAAATGTCCATCCATGACAGACTGGATTAAGAAAATGTGGCACATATACCCCATGGAATACTATGCAGCCATAAAAAAGGATGAGTTCTTGTCCTTTGTAGGGACATGGATGCAGCTGGAAACCATCATTCTCAGCAAACTATTGCAAGAACAGAAAACCAAATACCGCATGTTCTCACTCATAGGTGGGAACTGAACAATGAGATCACTTGGACACAGAAAGGGGAGCATCACACACCGGGTCCTATTGTGGGGAGGGGGAAGGATAACACTAGGAGATATACCTAATGTAAATGATGACTTAATGGGTGCAACACACCAACATGGCACATGTATACATATGTAATAAACCTGCACGTTGTGCACATGTACCCTAGAACTTAAAGTATAATAATAAAAAAAAAGAAAGTAAAAATAAATTCTGATGTTCTATTGAACAGTAGGGTGACTAGTCAATAATAACGTATTGTATATCTCAGAACAGCTAGAAGAGACAATTTGGAATGTTCTCACCACAAAAAAAACTGATGAATGTTCAAAGTGATGAATATGTTTAGAATTCTGATTTTATACATGTATTGAAACATCATATTGTACCCCATAAATATGTGCAATTATTATATGTCAAGCAAAAATGAAAATAATTAAAAAGAAAAAGAGCATAAATCCATACTAAGTCTTTAAAATAAGATTCATAAATATCAGCTTTTGCTCTGATTAAATTGTATGATCATCTTAAAATATTGCTATTTATGAAAATATGGTTTATTTTACAACTGCATGTTCAAGAAAAAAAATCCCATTTCAATACCAGAATCCCGAACTCTGCTGCCCAGAGTTACTACCACAAGCTAGAATTTGAGCCTCACCTCTTCTCCATTTAATTAATTTTAGGTTGATACAAATATGCTAAAATTATATGCTTTTTAACTTTGGAATACAAAGTAAACAGCTGTGGGAGCTGACCAACTGGTGAGAGGATATTTCTTTTCTCCAGGGAAACTTCAAAAGACAGTCACCTCACATCTTCTCACTTCAATAATAAATACAATCATCCAGGTCTGTGAGCTTGCTGATTGTGGTAAGCAGAATTCTGAGATGGTCCCCAGGATTTCTGCCTTTTATTATACACCCTCCCCTTGAGTGTGAGTATGGCATGTAAATATGATGTGTTATTACTCCTATGATTAGGTCACTAACCAGTTGACTTGGTATGAACTAATATGGAGGTTATCTTGGGCAGGCTTGACCTAATTAGGAGAGGTCTTTGAAAAAGGGTGCAGTGTCAGACACACTGGCCTCCTGTCCTCTAAGAAAGGTGAAACATACAACCATGTATTGAGCTGCCGAGGGAGAAGAGCATCTTCAAAGAGTTGAGGTCCTAAAGCTGCAGGAACTGAATTCTACCCATAGCTTGAATGAAACTGGAAGAAGACTGCAAGAATCAGATGAGACTCCCAGCCTAGCTTCCATCTTGACTGTAGCCTGTAAAACCTCAAAAACACCCCGTGAGTCCAGCTGAGGCTGTCGACCTGAAATATAGTGAGATACTAAATAATCGTTGTTTTAATCTGCTAAATTTGTGATAATTCGTTACGTAGCAAATAAAAATTATACAGTGTTCTGATAGACTGTAAAAACGTATATAATTGAAATGACATGATTTTCCCTTAAGAAAATAGCTCATTTTGTGATGAGTTCTTCTCTGGGAACCCTAGCATAATCTCTATAACCTTGCTGGCTATCAGAGAATAAATATATTCAATAGCCCAGGAGACATTTAATAAATATTAACAAGTAGAGCCACTACTGACCCATATGGCATCTTTATTTGTATTGGAAAAAGGTGCTGTAACCTCAAGCTACTATATTTCCAACTGTGGAGAAAATGTCAAAACAGATAGACTATATGCAACATTTAAAATGTGAATGACCTCTTTTAGGGTTATGAAATAACCAGCCGGTGCTACTTTATGCAAGTTAATTGAAAGCTCGCATTAAAAAAATGACAAAATAAACAATCTGTGCCTTCTAGAACAATCAGCTGTGAATAACATTTTGGTAATAAAGATTATTACATTCTTTAAAGAATTCACTTAATATTTTAGTGTGCTTGAATTATTTTTAGAAGGTATTTGTTGTTTGTGGTGAGAACTGTCTGTGCATTGCCACATCCCATTAATGAGTCTGGGATACTCATTCTCTAGTTAACATGCATGTCACACCTCAAAGCTCCCCCCTTGATATGGTTTGGCTGAGTCCTCACCCAAATCTCATCTTGAACTGTAATGTCAAGGGCAGGTCCAGATAGAGGTTATTGAATCACAGGGGCAGTTTCCTCCATGCTGTTCTCATGGTAGTAAGTATCATGAGATCTGACGGTTTTATAAATGACAGTTTCCCTGCACAAGCTCTCTTGCCTGTTGCTAAGTAAGATGTGCTTTTTGCGTTTCCCAATGACTGTGAGGTCTCCCCAGCCATGTGGAATTGTGAGTCCATTAAAGCTCTTTCCTTTGTAAATTACCCAGTCTCAGCTCAGGTATGTCTTTATTAGCAGTGTGAAAACAAACTAATACACTCCTTTTCTGGAGAATTGCCTGCAAGTATCAGAAGCCTTTGTTGTGGGATGACAAAATCTAGCTAACTAGCATATGCATTACTCACACAGTTATTATTTCTGTGGTGAGAACACTTAATATCCATTCTCTTAGCCTTTTTTCAGAATTAACACTGTAAGAATATATTACTGTCTTCACCATGTTATACAGTAGATCTGGAACTTTTTCTACCTGTCTGATGGAAATTTGGTATCCTTTGACTAGCATTTCTCCAATGCACCCCCATCAACCACCACACCCCTGATAATCATCATCTACTCTCTACTTCAGAACATCGTGTTGTACTCGGTAAGTATATATAATTTATCTCTCAATGTAAAAAATAAGAGAATCATTTTTAAAAAGTAAAAGGCCTTCACAGTGAAGTTTGGCATTCTTCTCCAGCTGTCCAAAGATAAAAAACAGCTGAAACACGGCAAACAAAGGCTGGCTTCTTGGACTTGACTCAGGAACAGTTTTGGTGTACTTTCCACTCCAGAGTCCCCTTAGGGTTATGCAGAAGCTAGTCCCCAGCCAAGACCACACACTTGCTTATTTGTTTCCCTGACCAATCCTTTGTATTTCACTCACTTCTTTCCTCAATAAATCACTTGAACAAGAACTTCCCTGCCATCTCAGGTTCTAATACAACCCACTGTGAATTACCCTTTTACAACACGGGTGATGTAAATAAATTAGCTATCAGTATACCCTAAAGAAGCTAATAAACCCCAGAGACCAGGTCGTCTCACACACAGCCTATTTCAAAGCCTTAAAGGAGTCTTAGACTGGTGCTCACACAGTTGCATAGTTTATAAAATGTTCAAAGTTAAAATGTTTTTGTGTTCTTTGTTTTCTTACAAGAGGATCCCTAAAACAAGATTCAGGCCCCTCAAAGTGCCCTTCCCCCTTGGGAGAATTCGTCTTTTATTCTTCTAATTGCACATGTTATCTGCCTAACTTTTAGAACTACATTAATCACAATTATAATGTCAAATTTAAAGAAAAAGGGAATGCCATGTTAGAAAGATAACCTTCAGATTTACTCTTTCTGGGACTACTGGAAACTGAGTTATTTTCAATACATGAGCATTTAAATAGATTTTCTCTGTAAAATGATACATTTTAATTGTCTTGTACCTGTGTTTCTGCAAGTTTCAGCACAGAAGAGTGACAACTGCTATCAAAATGCCAGGGGTTCAGTCTAGGTCCTATTGCTCACTGTACAGAAAGCCAGTCATTGAGATGAGTATCTCCGGGTAAGGCCGCTTTATTCCAGTACTGCATTCAAAGAGAATAGAAGGCCAAGTCTCAATTGTGCTTCCTCAACTGACTTAAATTAGGGGTTTATATGACAGGGAAGAAATGTAACTAACTACTTGTGGAAAAACAGGAATTAGAAAGCGGTGAGGAAAAGGAGTTGGTAAAAAGGCATCCGGTGGTCAGTTGGACAATCATGATGGGTGAAGGGTGTGGCATCTCATTGTCCAGATGCCATGATCTGGTGAGTTTCCATTTCTTAATACTAACTGAGAGGGTTTATGGTTGCTTTCCTGACAAAGGAACTCGGGTAAGACAACTATGGGTTTTTAAAATTTTAAGACTAAGAGGGTCAGTTTCTGTATTTATTCAAAAAATTCATAAATATTCACTATGTGGGGAAAATTAGGCTGATTTCACAACTGCCCCCAAAATTCCACCCTCTCAGGAATAATGAATGAGGAAGGTTGTGGGCCAGACATTTTCAAGTTAATGGTGACATTCCCATTGCCTGTATCTTACGACTGTTTCAAAAGAAAACAAAAAGAAAGAAAGAAAGAGAGAGAAAGAGAGACAGAGAAAGAAAAAGAAAGAAAGAAAGAAAGAAAGAAAGAAAGAAAGAAAGAAAGAAAGAAAGAAAAGAAAGAAAGAGAAAGAGAGGAAGGAAGGAAGGAAGGAGAAAAGGAAAGAAATGAAAGAGGATGAGACTGCGTAAAGACTCATGTCTTCTATACTCATCTGAGATGAAGCTGCCCCAAAAATCAAATTCAGAAATAAAAGACATATATACAATGTGCTTATTACATTAGGGCTGAAAAAAATACTAACATTTGAATAATTTTAAATTATATTTAAAACCTTCCTCATAGAGCTATACATTTTATTCATTAAAAAGTAACGATCCCCCAAATCTCCATCTTGAATTCCCACACGTTTTGGGAGGGACCCCATGGGAGGTGATCAAATCATGAGGGCAGGTCTTTCCCGTGCTGTTCTCATGGTTGTGAATGAGTCTTATGAGATCTAACGGTTTTTAAAAAGGGCATTCCCCTACACAAACGATCTTTTTCTGCCTGCCACCATCCCTGTAAGATGTCACTTGCTCCTCCTTGCCTTCCGCCCTGATTGTGAGGCTTCTCCAGCCTTAAATTGCACTTAAATATAAGTCCAATTAAACCCCTTTCCTTTGTAAATTGCCCAGTCTTGTGTATATCTTTATCAGCAGCATGAAAACGAATTAATACCATATATTTAAAACTTTGAAATTTTAAAAGATGACTAAAGATGTGTAAGTTTAGGTTTTGTTTCAAAAAAGTTCAAAGAGGTATATTACTAAATTAAGTTTATGTGCATGTATACACGCTCACAAATACATGCACATGTAAACACACACAAACACACACACATGCAATCTCTGGACTCACTATGTTTATTCAAATCCAGCAGCCAAATTATTTAATAAATTTTTAAAATAATTTTTTAGGCCGGGCGCGGTGGCTCAAGCCTGTAATCCCAGCACTTTGGGAGGCCGAGACCGGCGGATCACGAGGTCAGGAGATCGAGACCATCCTGGCTAACCCAGTGAAACCCCGTCTCTACTAAAAAAAAAATACAAAAAACTAGCCGGGCGAGGCGGCGGGCGCCTGTAGTCCCAGCTACTCGGGAGGCTGAGGCAGGAGAATGGCGTGAACCTGGGAGGCGGAGCTTGCAGTGAGCTGAGATCCGGCCACTGCACTCCAGCCTGGGCGACAGACCGAGACTCCGTCTCAAAAAAAAAAAAAAAAAAAAATAATAATAATAATAATTTTTTAAAATGTTTAAATTGTTTAATAAATGTGACACATTTTATTAATATTCTTTCCATGATTACATTTTGACCAGTTGTTCAATAACAGGACAAAGGTTTTCTGAATTTTGTCATAGGAAGTGATATAATACTGGCATATTTTAAACCAAAATATCTTTAGAGGTCAAAGGTATAAGGGAACTTTTAAAACTGTGCCCTAGCATTTCATATCATAGTCTTTCATTTTAACACATTTTAATAAAGAGTAAAAAAGCTGGCATTTAATGAGTAAAATTCTGGGATACAAAGTCAATACACTTATTTAATACATATCTTGATGACTCAATCTTGATCATATATCTCTATAAGAAAAAACTACAGTATGTCATATTCTTTGATCTTGAGATCATCTGTTAGATCTGTCTTAGGTGACATTTATCTACACTTTTATGTTATTCATAGCTCTATTAAGTGTGGACTGTAATATCAGAGTGTTAAAGATGCTGGCATTTCGGGTATTATGTTATAACTTTAATATTTCTATATAATATTTCCCTTTTCACTTTCTCTTTTTATCCAGAAATCTAACCTAAAATTTGAAAAGTAATTGCTGATGCCCCATCTATTTACTGTTTTTATGCCAGACATAATACTGACTACTGGATAAATAATAAAGTTTGTGCAGCATCAGTGTCCCCATTTAACATTCTCACTCTGTGCAACCATGCGCCAATTCATAGAGAAACCATATTTTCACCAACCAGAAAGGAGGCACTCAAAAACATTTCTGTAACTACTCTAGAATTTTCTACTTCAGAAAAAAAAAAAACTGATAAAAGTGTATGGTAAAAATATATTTTCTGTTTGGCAGTAATTAAGCTTAATATCAACTATGTGAATATATAAACTTATCAAATGATAAATTTTGATTTTGTTTTGATTCTTTGCAGTTAAATGCTCTTTATACGGTAACTAAATTGCTCATGTTACTTTTAAAAGAATGGCATGAAGTGACTGACAGTGAAAAAGACCATTAGTCTATCCAGGTGGAAATAAGTAAGCCATCATTTATGTGGTATAATTTATGTGTATTGCTCATGTATTTCTTGAGCAAAGTCACATAGGACATTGGATGATGGAAAGCAAAATGGAGGAAAAATGGAAATCTGTGCGTGTAGCAGAGCAATGCCAGTTTATTTACTTACAGAGGTACCAAGTCATCCTCCGGCTAAAAGAAAGTGGATCTGATGGCATTGCTGACAAATTAATGTCAGCATTATGAAATGCCATTTTTTTTCAAATGTTTTTGTTCATCTTAAAATTGAAATATAAAATTTTATGTGTTTATCATGTACAATATAATGTTTTAATATATATACTTAAAATACATACACAACATTTAAAAAACTATATAGTATATATATGTATACATAGCACAATGGCTAAATCTAGCTAATTAGCAAATGTATTACCTCACATAGTTATCATTTTCGTGGTAAGAACACTTAATATTCATTTTCTTTGCATTTTTAAGATTGTAATACATCATCACTAACTACAGACACAATACTGCACGATAAATCTCTTGAACTTATTTATCCTATCTAAATAGAATTATGTGTCCTTTGGCCATTATCTCCCAACCACTCCCCTTAACCACCCCAGTGTCTGGTAACCAACACTGTACTCTCAAATTCTATGAGATCAATTTTTCAGTCCACATAGGAGTGAGATTATGTGATATTTGTCCTTCCGTTAATGAATCATTTCACTCAATATAATATATTCCAGGTTCATTCATCTTATTGTAAATTGCAGGATTTTCTTATTTTTATGGGTGAATAGTGTTTCATGGTATATATATCACATTTTCTTTATCCATTCATCCACTGTCAGATATTTAGCCTGATTAAATATTTCAGTTATTGTGAATAGTGCTGCAATCAATATGAGAATGCAGATATTTTTTCATTACACTGATTTTATTTCCTTTGGTTATATCCAGTAATGGGATTGTTGGATCACAGAAGTAGATCTATTTTTAAGTTTTTGAGTAACCCCTACACTGTTTTCCATAATGATTGCACTAATTTACATTCCCAGTAACAGTTTGCAAGGGTTCCTTCTCTCCACATCCTCCCCAAGAGTTGTTAACCTTTTGTCTTTTTGATGATCCCCTTTCTAATTGAAGTCAGGAGATATTTCACTGTTGTTTTGATTTTCATTCTTCTATTGATAAGTAATGTTGAGCATTTTTTATGTATCTGTTGGCCATCTGTGTCTCTCCTTTTGAGAAATGTTTATTCAGATCTTCTTCCCATTTCTAATTGGGTTTTTTCTTTGTATTGAGTTGTTTAAGTATATATTTTAGTTATTAACGCCTTATCAATGTTCAGTTTGCAAATATTTTCTCCTATTTGGGAGGTTCTCTCTTCACTCTGTCGATTGTTTCCCTTGATGTACAGAAACATTAGTGTGGTGTAATTCCATTTGTCTGTTTCTGCTTTGGTTATTTTGAGGACCTGTCCATAAAATTATTGCTAAGACTAATGTTCTAGAGCTTTTCGCCTATGTTTTCTTCTACTAGTTTCATAGTTCCAGGTCCTACATATAAGTCTAATCCATTTTGAGTTGATTTTCATATATGATGAGAAAGACAAGTCTAAATTCATTCTGCTGCATGTAGATTTTCAGTTTATCCAAGAATATTTATTAAAGAGACTGTTCTTGCCCCACTGTGTGTTCTTCGCAAGTTTGTCAAAAATCAATTAGTTGTCAATTCATGAATTTACTTCTGGACTCTATTCTATGCCACTGGTCTATGTTTCTGCTTTTACACCAGTACTATTCTATTTATGTTACTAAAATTCGTAGTATATTTTAAAGTCAGGTAGTGTAATGCCTCTAGCTTTGTTCTTTTTGCTCAAGATCAGTTTGACTATTCTGGGTCTTGTTGTTCTATAAGAATCTGAATTTTTAAGAGCTAAAGTGATTCAGTCTATTTTATTTTGCATACATGCAACATATTGTCATTATTCCTAATTTGTAAGAAGTAAATTGAATT
Organism: Macaca thibetana thibetana; assembly: GCF_024542745.1. Classification (NCBI taxonomy): domain Eukaryota; kingdom Metazoa; phylum Chordata; class Mammalia; order Primates; family Cercopithecidae; genus Macaca; species Macaca thibetana. The sequence goes on along the minus strand of NC_065583.1, from coordinate 163,631,021 downwards.
GTAGTTAGCACTTTTGTAGAATAATCACTTCAGCATAAACACTACTAACAAAAAATCTTCTGTGGAACATACAAGTTTACAAAGTTACTATATTACTCTCTCTCTCTCTCTTTCTCTCTCTCTGTGTGTGTGTGTGTGTGTGTGTGTGTGTGTACCATTGAGGATGTTTTTACTAGGCTTTCTATCACTTGTGAGTATGTTTCTATCATTGAGAATGTTTTCACCAGGCATTTTTAATGTACATAAAAAGTAAATAAAACTATGACCAGAAGATTGGAGAATAGCTTATTATTATTTCTTATCTTCCCTTTAAAATGAATCTCATATTGTGACTGGTATTTCTTTTACTTTTTCTACATTCTGTAGTAACTTGAATTTTATTTTATTCTCTTGACTATTATCATATCACTGTTTTAATTTTTCAGAGCAGCTTTCCTCTCTATAACTCCAGTGGAATTTTAATTCCAATAATGACAACCCCATCCAGGATCTATGTTTTTTAGGAAGGAAACAAAGGAAAAGATATGAGAGAAACAACTGAGTTTGGGCATCTCTGCTGTTGTGACTGTGTATGTTTCATTCTATACAGACTATTTTGGTCAAAGAGCTAAATCACTTCCTCTAAACAAGTTTTCCAAGTATACAAACTGAAACACATTTTAAAACTTATACCTGCCAAATTCTTGTGTGTGTTCCTCATTTGGACTTATACTCTGGAAAAATAATAGGGTATCATGTATTATTTCTTGTTTCTAATTTTACTGATGATTACAATGAGGCTTAAAATGAACTTAAGGACTTCTGGTCTCAACAATGGCATGTAATGTGTTTGAAAGCGGTCATCCCTATCCTTATTAACAACTGGATCAACTAAATACCAGTGACTTTTCTTGGACCCATTAAAAAACAGAAGGTACAACACAAACCACCACCCAGACACCTGAGGAAAAGAGCACTTTCAGAGAATCATAGCAGATAAATGCTAGCATGAAGCAGAAATACAAGAAATCATAAACTGCTAAGAACAATTAAACCATAATCCAGATCCATTTATGAAGGCTTGAGTGTGAATTAAAAGGAGAGTGACAATTTCCTGGGGACTTCAGTCTTATGATGTCCTAACATATTCGTGAAGTTTCCCTCCAGGATCCCCAACAGGTTCACAATGTGGAGTGCTAACAACAGTTCTCTTGTGGCTCTGATGAGAGGAAACTCTTATGAAATGTATGTCCCAAACCCTTTTCCTAAACTAGGGTGTGCTGTCTAGAGAAAAGGACATTGCTGGAGCACAAATCTAAAACACACAGAGGGAAGAAGACTTCTCTACATTATAGGTCCATTCTCTCTTCCTGTTGTATCTAAGATTAAAAATAAAAGAAAATGAAACATAGTCACAGGGTGCAAAACTTCCACGAAATATATTAGCAACACTATAGCCAGAGGAGAAGGAGGAGGGGGCAGAGGAATATAGCCAGTGGAAATACTTATGAAGGTCACAGCCCAAAGACATAGACACTAAAGGACCGTGACTTAATCAGGACATTATAGCGCACAACCACTCCCCTCTACTTTACCAGCACATTAATAGGGCTCTAGTATAATAATAGTAGATTATGGCATAAAGAGAGTACAAAACACACATTTATAGATGGGAAGTTCTTAGAAAAGCTCAAAGTCAAGATGGGAGAAAAACATAAAAACGGTAGAAGAATTGAAGCCTCTGATACCTCTAGTAAGGAGAAACTTCTAGCAAAACTAATATCTAAATCCACACTAAAGAAAAATATATCTGAGATCTTATCACAAGCAGCTTTAACAAAAACAAAATATTACGAAATGGAAGATAAATCACACTCTGAAGATACAAGGCCGAAACGAGCTATGACAATAATGTTAAAATTATCACACTATTTAATATAACAGTAATTAATATAAAAAAGTAGACAACATTCAATGACAAATAAATATTATAAACAGAGAGCCAGAAACAGTGAAAGAATCATAAGAACATTTTGGAAATCAAAAATAGTAAAAAATAAAAACAAACAATGACTGTTGAACTCATCACTAGATTTAACATAGATATGGAAAAATCAGAGATCTTAAATATTAAAACATTGATTTGATATTTCAAATATTTCATATTGGTTACCTTATATTCTAATAATACCCAAAATTAAGTGACAATGCACTAAAGTAATCCTGTTTGTAATAGAACATGAAGTTATTTATAATAATTTATATTTATTTGACAATTTTAATAAGTGTTAAGTGGTCAGTTACTTTCAGCTGCAACTCTTTCTCTGTATAAATACAGACTCCATTGAACTACAAAATATTATAAAATCCAGGATATTAAAGTGTAAAATACAAGAATAAAGAAATTAATATTTAGTTAATGGCTCTTTTTTTCTAGAAAAATAATATGTATAATTACTTCCTTCTACTTTTAAGGACCTAATGTTAGTGTAGAGCTTAATCCTTTTCAAAGTACTGTTTTGATATCAAAGTACTAGTGTTTTAAAAATTGTCAGAATCAAAATTTAGTCACTTGTGTTTAAAAACAAATGATGCTGAAAAATAGAGCAAGGGAAGGCTATCAAGGATATTATGCATTAATTCCTGATAACACAAACTATCACAAAAGACTGTAAAAAACACAACCTTGCAAAAAAAAATTAAAATCATACACACAAAAAAAATACTTCTGTGAGGAAATCCGTGTAGCAAATGCCTATCCAACCTTGCACTGGCATCACTATTGTCATTGATCCTTGTAGCCAAGAATAATTATCTCAAAACAATTATTTAATTATCCATAATTTTCCATTAAAAACCACGGTCTTTCTTTACCTCATTGAATATGAACATAGTTTGCTATGGCACACATAATCTCATTGCAATGCCTTGCCCTATTCCTAAATAAATATTATTAAGAGTCTCTCTGTATATGTAGGTTGACTGTGTGTGTGTGTGGGTGTCTGTGTTTGTGTGTATACACTGTCTACCTACATAACAATATACATATATATTAATATGTATAAACACATACGTATGTTAACATATGTATGTAAATGATTTGGGAGCAAAAATAAACATTCTAAATGGTGGGCTCAGAATGTCTAATTAAAAGTAACTAGGGTGGTTACCGGCATCTAAACACCAGTTCAAACTCCTGATATTGTCTGACAGGATTTATAGGATTTCCTTTGCTCTAAAGAGATTAATAAGAAATGGGACAGGACTCTTTAATATTAACACACGCAAGGTTTTCTGGGAATCCAGACAGTTATATCATGGCCTGTTTTATGCACATTTGTAAAGTAATAGGCAAATTACATGAAGGAAAATTCAGAGCTCAAATAGACATTATTCAAACTCTTTAAAAATGCCTTGTAACTATAGAGTTAACATGTAGAGCCTTCTAAATTCTCTGTCCAGCTCTGTTTTTTTTTGCCTCCTACTTTGAATTTGCTGAATTTTCTACTGGAGTTGAGATAAAACACTACTTGGTATCCTAGACTAACTTTAAAAAAAAAAGTCTTAAAGAGTTTGATTGAACAGCTTTCCAAATTACAACAGCTCCATGCTAATCAACAATCTTGACACCTTTTGGAAATGTAAATTTAGATTTGGCTAACAATAGCTTAGGGTGATTCAACAGGTAATTAAATAATTGATATCTTAAAAGAAAAAGAATTAGGTAAATGTTTATAAAAGTGAGGCTCTCAGATCAAATCTTGAGCTCTGAGCACTAATACAAGATACCTTGTTTGGCATTAAAACTTGTCTTCCAGTCAGGATCCAAAATTTTAAAAGTAAAATAATAAAAACAAAACTGCCAAAGTGCTTTCCCACCCACAATGTTTACTCAAGCAACCCAGACTGACAAACAGAAGATAGATTTGTTACTAAAATTCAAGGCTACTTAGAGATTCTGTTTGTCTTATACAATTTTAGCAAGTCCTAGCTAAAAAGTAAACATTGCAAATTTGACCCTAAACTCATTTAAAACTAAAAAAAGAGAAAAGAGAAAAAAAAAAGTTTTGAAAACCAAACTGAGTTACCCAGAATTTTGGTTTACAGCCTTTACTTGTTTACCTACTAGAGCAAATAGAGTTTAGCCATCTGAAGAGGTAGCATTTTGCCTGAAATATAATTTGTATCCAACTGACTTTTATAAAGCAGTGAGTTTGTATTACTGTCTCATAAGTAATAGTCTAAAATAAAAGCTATAAGGTTTTTATTTGTGTGTGTGTGTATATATGTTTAAGTGTGTTTACACATATGTACATGAACTATGTTATAGCTTGTATCTACATAGTAAAATCTCACAGAATCACCTAGAAATACCTAAAGGAAGTCTATTCAGATTAGCCTAAATACGTGAGGACTCATACAAAATATATGTTCATTAATCCAAATGTCTTTTATCACTTAAGTTAATCTTTAATTAAAAAGATGGTTTCAAATTATACATAAAACATAAATTTAAAAAATAATTTTGAAGACATTTAAAATACATCTTCAAAATTGTCAAGGTATATTTTTGCCTGGGTTTAGAGGACAGACAGATAGATGTATGTATGACCTCACAAGATGTTTTAAGGGTCAGAAATGCACACAAAGTTTATAAAACTGAACACTCAGTCAAAAATGAAATATCGTTGCTTGCATAACTCTTTGCTGAATAAGACTAATTTAATATTGTTGATTTAATAAAAACATGCATATCTTCTGAGTTATCAGCAAAATATTCATGTATTTAAATTTAAGGTTTTTATTTAGATGAGCACCTGAAATTTACAGGCTATAAAAATAGTTAACAGAAAAATAACATAAAATGATGACAAGATTTGTCTAATATATTAGTTTTCATAAGTAATCTAGGTATAATTAGCATAAATAGATAAACATAAATGGAATAAATATTTACAAATGAATGTTTTGTATAATTTCAAGTGGTTAAGATTCCTAAATGTGTAAGTCTTTTTCTTTTATTCTTTTTTGTTTTTATTTTTATTTTTTTTTTTTGAGTTAGAGTCTTGCTTTTGTCGCCCAGACTGGAGTGCAATGGCGTGATCTTGGCTCACTGTAACCTCTGCCTCCAGTGTTCAAGTGATTCTCCTACCTCAGCCTCCTCAGTAGCTGGGATTACAGGAACCCACCACCATGCCAGGCTAACATTTGTATTTTTAGCTGAGACAGGGTTTTACCACGTTGGCCAGGCTGGTCTTGAAATCCTGAGCTCAGGTGATCCACCCACCTCATTGAATCATTCTAAATAAAATTCAAAAACTAAAAATAATTGTTGAACATGAGTTCAACATAAAACATAAGAAAAAACATAAGTTTTGCCTTGGGTCTTAAAATTATAAACAAAGGCTAACTATATTTGGGTCTATTAATAAACATAAAAAATTATGTTCTGGAAAATAATGTTCCTAAAAAGTACAAAATGGTTATCGTCTATAAAATACTGATATGCGACAGACTGTCCAAAATTTCTTTTTAAATATTAAAGTTATTGAGTGTTAAAATCATTATATTATTTATATATAGTTTTGTATATAAAGTACACTAAAAACGTAAGGTGTGTTTACAATGAGAAAAAGCATAAAAAAGGCATAAGAAAGTATTGTTTATTGAGGAAGAAAAGATAATCTTGTCTAATTCAGAAGTTATTTAAAGGTTGTTTCAAAGTAAGTATTTAGAAAAAAATAGAAAAAATAGTAAATAGGAGAGAGAGATGTTTTAAAAAGTTATGGGTATGAAGACATATTTTTGGCTTAGAAGCTTAAAGAAAATAATTATTCTGTTGGAGAAAAATATTATGTGGCAAATTTTTGGCCTTATCTAAAATTGCAGGTTATTTAAAATAGAGAAAATATAGGACAAAACAAAAATATAAGCATGCAATCAAAAGTCTGTGAAGTACGTGAAAGGCTTATAAAAGAAATTTGGTCTATGATCAACTTGGCTGTAATTAGAAGAAAATTATACATAAAAGCATTTCTAAAGATTGGTCTATGGTATTAAAAATGTAGATATGGGCTGGGTGTGGTGGCTGATGCCTGTAATCCCAGCACTTTGGGAGTCCAAGGCGGTCGGATCATGAGGTCAGGAGATCAAGACCATTCTGGCTAACACAGTGGAATCCCGTCTCTATTAAAATAAAAATAATTATCCAGGCACGGTGGCAGGTGCCCGTAGTCCCAGCTACTCAGGAGGCTGAGGCAGGAGAATGGCGTGAACCCAGGAGGCGGAGCATGCAGTCAGCCGAGATTGTGCCACTGCACACTGTGTCGCCTGAGACTCGGTCTAAAAAAAAAAATGCAGATATACAACTAAAAATTTGGTTCCCTATAACAGGGTTTTCTTAAAGCATTGGTTGCAATGCTCATAGTAAATATTGCAAAAAGTTTAGATTTCTAATTCTAAAATGTTTTTTAACAGCCCTTTTCAAAACTGCAGTTTTTATTTCTGCCATATTTATTTATGAGATTCATTTAATTTCCCTATTTTCAATCTGAAAATTATAATTTTATTTCTTGAGGTAGAGTTTTCCTCTTGAAGCTTCTCAGAATCTTCTCTCAAAAATTCAGCTTTTGCTGTATATCACTGCATGTTACTTACAGGTAATGTATAATTGCCCTCAGTTCTCTCTCTCCTTGAAAAAGCCTGAGACAATAACTTTCTTCTTTAACATTTTTGTCAGTTCCTGGAACACTTTTCTCTGGGTTTAACTCTGCTGCTATTGCCCAATGCTAAAATTTACATCCAAAGGCCTAAGGAACAATGTTTCTATTAAGTGCATTTTGATTTTATACTCTTAACTTTTCTTGATATGTCTAAATAGTTCCATGTAACCAGGAAACTTCAAATACTGTTGCTAAGAGCCATGATTCCAAAGCTTAAGGTAGTGGTTTCCTTGTTTACATTTCTGTATACTATGGTGTATACTTATAATCTCGGACACTCTTTTTTGTCTGACTAAATTCAAGTACCGTTTTTATCAGGTTTGACTTCCAGGTTGTCTAAATCAGCTTCCCATTATAAAAAACAGATTGGAAAAGTTATTTTTTTAAATCTTTTTGGTAACCGGCCTGAAAAATAAAGATTTTTACATTTCATCAAGATAATATCCTGTGTTGCCTTTACTAGGTTTTTGATTACTTAGGAAGAGAGTGCGGCAATTCCTCAAAGACCTAAAGACAGAAATACCATTCAACCCATCAATCCCAATACTGAGTATATACCCAAAGGAATATAAATCTTTCTATTACAAAGACACGTGCATGCATATGTTTATTACAGCACTATTCACAAAAACAAAGACATGGAATCAACCTAAATGCCCATCAATGATAGACTGGATAAAGAAAATGTGGTATACACCATGGAATACTATACATCCATAAAAAAGAATGAGATCATGTCCTTTTCAAGGGCATGAATGAAACTGTAGGTCATTATCCTTAGTAAACTAATGGAGGAACAGAAAACCAAATACTGCATGTTCTCACTTATAAGTGGGAGCCAAATAATGAGAATACATGAACACATAGAGGAGAACAACAGACACTGGGCTTATCAGAGGGTAGAGGTTGGGAGGAGGGAGAGAATCAGGAAAAATAGCTAATGGGTACTAGGCCTAATAACTGCGTGATGAAATAATCTGCAGTATAGACTCCCATGATACATGTTTACCTATGTAACAAACCTGCACATGTACCCTTGAACTTTAAAGTTTTTTTAAAAAATGCGCTTTAAATGGGTTAATGATTTAATTTATATAATTTTCTGTATTGCTTTTGAAGTCTTTTGATTATCGCTGTTATTAAATAAATGACTGTTATTTTACCATGACCTGTGACTCTGTTTTGGTCAAGTATTTTGAACCTTCTGACATCTTTGACAGTCTTCTTCAAGAACAAAATTTTAAATTAAATATGTTTCACATAGAATGAATTTGAAATTTTCCAGTTGATCCCCTGGAGGGCTTCAAATAGTATATATCTCTCATCTCACAGAGAGGTTAAATGATAAGGCTTATTTGGCAAATAGCATGGAAAACATTGTCAAATAACAACTGAGGATAGATATTTTTTCAGTTATAATTATATGTACATTATTGACATGAATATTTGAAAAATTGTATACATCCATAAAAATCTATTATCAGTTATAATTTCAGTTGTTTGGTTAAATCTTTAAAATTATATTTATATGGATATGTTATTAATGCTCATATTCTAAGGATTATGTAAAATGTATAAAACTCTGATAGTCTAGATGTAACACTGACAGTCATGATTCTAGTTGGTATCTTAAAAGGCTTTATGTAATATGAATAAAAATCAAGTCACTTGTCTTTAAAATAAAATAATAAATAGAGCCAAGGCATGCTATAAAGAGATGGCTCTTATACATAAATGATTGATAACAAAAACTTAACCCAAAAGACTCTGTATTAGTCTGTTTCACACTCCTATGAAGAACTACCTGAGATTGGGTAATTTATAAACAAAAGAGGTTTAATTAACTCACTCTTCGATATGACTGGGGAGGCCTCAGGAAACTTACCATCATGGCGGAAGGCAAAGGCGAAGGCAGCACATCTTACATGGCAGCAGGAGAGAGAGAGAGAACAAGTGAGGAGGAAAGTGCCACACTTTTAAACCATCAGAACTCATGAAAACTCACCCAGTATCACAAGAACAACATGGGGGAAGCCACCGAAATGATCCAATCACCTTCCACCAGGTCCCTCCCTTGACATATGGGGATTACAATTCGAGATGAGATTTGGGTGGGGACTAGAGCCAAATTATATCAGATTACAAAAATACAACTTTGAGCAAAGGCCACTGTGGTTTATATAAAAAAATACTTTTCAAGGACAGTTGTCTAGAAAATGCCTGTTTAACCTTGTCCTGGCACTACCTTTGCTATTGATCCTTATAGCCAATAGTATAGATCTAAAAACAATTATATAATCGTCCTGATTTTTATTAAAAAAAAAAAAAAACTGTCTAACTTTACCTCACTGAATTCATACACAGATTACTATGGCTCATGTATTTTCATTGCAATGCCTTATTTCTGAATAAATACCATTTTCTTTTAGAGATCTTTTCTCTATTTAGGTTGACTGTGTGTATGTACATGTGTGCATGTGTACATGTGTGAGTGTGTGTGTGTGTGCTTTTGCCCGCTAAGTCTCAAACAGAGTTCTATTCCTATAATTATCTCAGCTATGGAATAAGTTATAGAAGAAAAATAAAACAAAGCAAAAAGTAGGAAGCATGAAAACACACATTCACAGATACACACATGTGTTTATTATAACATTGCTTAAAATTAATATTAATTATGTATTTTATGTTAACAATTTAATAATTAAATGTGTCAGTAAAAATGAAATATCAGCCTTATGAGTTGCATAAGGCACTATATTTGAGTAGGTTATAAATAAAAAGTAAGAGTTTTTAAAAGATAAATAAGCATGCATCAGTGATGTTTACAGAAATTTATTAAACACAGTGGTAAATGAAATTGGATATTGTTTATAACACTGAATTATCATACAGTTTTTATAGGTAATGTAGCAGATTATTAATTGAAAATGGAAAAAGTACTGAAAGTCATGTTCTAGAAGAAAGAATAGGGGTTCTGAAGATGAAATCTCATTCAAAGTATAAATTTACTTAGATAATGAAAATTGTCCTTTAGATTCAAAGTTTAATATTTAAAATTGTAGAAAACATACATAAGAAAAAGAAAAAAAAATGGAGATTGAGCATTGATCTAAATAAAATATATTTTGTTAATAATGAAGAATAGAAAATATAAAGCCAAGCCACATCAACACTTTTTGAAGGTTTATGCTATAGTGGACATAAAGTTTGTCCTCATCTGCTAGAATTATGCTTTCCTTTACCTGAGAATATCTTGAGTTCAATAAAAACCTATCACTTTAGGTTCGTGAGTGAAACAACATACACTAGTGAATCTAATATAAGATGTGTTTTGCTTATTGTATTGACAACAGCAATAATAGACAAAAGCACCTATAAAAAATGGATAGGAAATTGTGATAGTTAATTTTATGTGTCAACATTACTTGGCTACAGGGTGTCAGGATATTTGTCTAAACATTACTTTCAGAATTTCTGTAAAGGGCTTTTTTGAGATTTTAACATCTAAATTGATAGACTGAATAAAGCACATTATTCTTCCTAATGCAGGTGGACCTCCTCAGTCAGAACAAAGCCTGAACAGAATAAAAAGCCTGGCCCTCCCTCAAATAAGAAATTATTTCTCTCTGACTTACCCCAAGATGCAAGGTAAGTTTTCTTCTGCCTTTATATTTCAACTGAAATATCAGGCCTTTCTGAGACTCTAGCTTTCTGACCTTTGGACTCGAACTAAAGCATCAGCTGTCCAGGTTCCAGTACAGAGATCTGTCTATTGTGTTAGTCTGTTCTCATGCTGCTAATAAAGACATAGCTGAGTCTGGGTAATTAATAAATGAAAGAGGTTTAATTGACTCAGCAGTTCCACAGGACTGAAGAGGCCTCACAGTCATGACAGAAGATGAATGAGGACCAAAGTTACATCTTACATGGTGGCAAACAAGAAAGCTGTGCAGGGGAACTTCCATTTATAAAACCATCAGACCTCATAAGACTTACTCACTACCACAAGAACAGTATAGGGAAAACCACTCTCATGATTCAATTATCTCCACCTGGCCACACCCTTGACACATGGGCACTATAACAATTCAAGGTGAGATTTGGGTGGGGACACAGCCAATCCATATCATCAATAAATAAGTTTTGTTTAACATAACATTTAATAGATAATAGTTTCTATTGTTATATCTTATGTTAATAGTTAAGTATATTTTTAATTTTAATTCGCAGGCTCTCAAACCAATATATCATATGTAGATTTTAAAATCCATCCAGTAATGCCTGTGATGTTTCTGATAAACTAATTTTAATAAACCTATCAAAGCATTTTTCTTAATCCATTCATATATTCCTAAAATTTGATGCATCTATCCTCTAGTATTTAGCTGTTTATTGATTATTAATATTGAACATTTATCATCTTTCATTAAATAATAGTCATTTATTAACAAACTCAGTTTTTTTCTTTGATGATTTTATATGGATTACTAAAACAAAAGATTTTAATGCTTCATTTTGGTATTTTAAATTCTATTGTTTGTTATTTTAAAATATATTTGAAAACTTTATTTTATTTATTTATTTACTTATTTATTTTGAGACAGAGTTTTGCTCTTGTTGCCCAGGCATGAGTGCAATGGCGCAATCTCAGCTCACTGCAACCTCTGCCTCCTGGGTTCAAGCAATTCTCCTCCCTCAGCCTCCCGAGTAGCTGGAATTACAGGCATGTACCACCACACTCGGCTAATTTTGTATTTTTAGAAGAGACAGGGTTTCTCCATGTTGGTCAGGCTGGTCTTGAACTCCTGACCTCTGGTGATCCACCCACCTTGGCCTCCCAAAGTGCTGGGATTACAGGTGTGAGCCACCATGCCTGGCTTGAAAACTTTAAATTTATTATCAAAATTATTCAATATTCAGCTTGTATATGATTAATATTTTTTGCTTAAGAAAGTATTACCAGCTATTTATCTTCATCTTCTTCTTTCTTAATAATTTATCCATAGCAGCCAACACAGTATCACTATTATTGCCACAAAGATGCAATTAAAAACTAAACACATTGATTTTGGACTTTGAGTCTCCAGAATTGTGAAAAACACATTTCTGTTTTTATAAGCCACCCAGTCTGTGCTACTGTCATATAGCAGCCCAAATTGACTAAGACAACCATTGATGACAAACTCTTAGTTTAGCATACATGCATAAATCTATATCTATACATGTATATCTAAATCTATTTAGAGATAAATATATAATGTGTATATATTTAAATACATATATACGTATATATGCAACGTGTGTATAAGTTTATACATTATCAAAATTCCAATGATATGCTTCACAGAAATAGAAAACCTAATTTGTATGAAATGACAAAAAAAACCAAACAACCAAAGCAATCTTGAGCAGAAAGAACAAAGCTGGAGGCATCACATTACCTTACTTCAAAATATACTACAAAGCTATGCTAATCAAAATAGCATGGTACTAGCATTAAAAAAAAGACATATAGAGCACTGGAAGAGAATAAAGAACCCAGAAATAAATTCACACCCTTATGGTCAATTAATTTTCAGCAAAAGTGCCAAAAGCACACAATGCATAAAAACAGTCGTTTTAACAAATAATATTGGAAAAAGTAGATATCCACATGCAAATAATATAATTAGGTCCTTATCTTACGTCGTATATAAAAATTAACTTGAAGTGGATTAGAGACTTAAATGTAAGACCTGAAACTATAAAAGTACTGGAAGAAAACATAGAGGACAATCTTCATGATGTTTCTCTGGGCAATGCTTTTTTGAATATAAGTATATACATGTATGCATGTGTGCATGTATATATTGTTCAGAAGTATCTAAATATATTAGATAAATTAATCAACTTTATATTTATAAATATATTGGTTAATTTATAACAGATAATATATTTAAATTGGATTACCTTCTTTGCTCTCTAAGAGGCAGTTGACAATATCTGGCGCTATGTTAGATTATCCCAGTGGCAGGATGAATCTGTCCTCTAATGTATGGAAGCCAGAAATGCTGCCAAATATTCTGTAAGACCAAGGAAGACTCCCATCATAAAGAATCCTCTGGTTTAAAATGTTACCAAGGTTGAAACACTCTCCCCCAGGATAATCTTGGGGATCCCCAAATCTTTATAAATCCTGCATGAATTGGAACATGTTGAAATAGGCATCTCAAATTTTACTTGGTTATTTATGCATTTAATAAAAATATGTACTGTATACTTACTTTATAAATTCACAAAATTCAACCCAGTTTATGCATAGTCTATGCATGTATATCATACGTATACATGTTTGTGTACAATCTACAAATTTTCTAAAACAAATTAATTATATAGACTCTGGGATCCAGAGGGCACCCTATGTTCTTGTTACTAGAAAGCCTGTCTCCCAGTGACCTTGCTTTTTCATTCTGTTCCCAAGTGTAACACCTGGTTGGCCCTGCAGGGCAAGCAGTGTCATCCTCCGCTGGGCTATGAGTATATGTGAGTTATAAAAGATTTTTACTCTCATCCTTACAGTGTTTAATGTCATGTGTTGAGACATCTTGTACTAAGTCCTTCCTCACAAATGAGGTAAGTAGGAGACAATTTAAGTACTTACTGGGCACATAAGGTAGAAGCAGTTGAAGATAATTATTAGGTTAATACTCATGCCAATTATTTGCAGCTCCCTATTTCTCCTGGAATCATGTTGTTTGGGAGTTAGAGCTGAGGATTTTTTTTTTTTTTTCAAACACACTTTTTATCAGTTTTGCAGCTCCTACTCTAGCTGAAATAACTAACATTCCTTTCCTATCCAGGGAAGAAAATTTAAAAAAGCATGGTAAAAGTTATCTGCTACACTTTAGTAGGCATTTCTGTATTTCTTTTTTTATTCCAATTCTCCCCAAGTTAATGGTTAAATCCTGCAAAATAATTATCGAATTCCAATATCACATGCTGTGAAATCCTCCCCTATCCCAACTGCTGACAACTATTGTGCATCAGAGACATTTTCCCCAACATTTTCATGGGACCCAGAAATAGGCCCTATAACAAATCAAGCATATACTCAGTTTAAGTCTATTGAACAATATTTTAATGTTATCTGCATAAAAAGGTACAACAGTATGCATTTGACCACTTTTATAATCAGTTTTCTCACTGGGTACCAAATGCCTGATTATGGCAAGGACCGGAAAGCCAGCTAAGCCATCATTCAATCCTGGGTTGGATTCTATAAAAAATTAAAGTAAGAAACAGGGATAAGAGCCAGTGTCTTGTCACAACACATACTTTTTCCATGCAGCTATATTTACCAGCTAGTTAGTAGAATATGTATGAAAAACTGAATGTTTTATTAATTACATTGACCTAAATCTGCTGGAGAAATAACATTTTCAACTACCTCAGAAGTTCTCAAATTTGTATGAGTTGTATTAACATATTTACACAAATTCAAGCACTTCTCCATCATTAGTAAGCACATTTGACTGCATTCTGTTGGTCTGCTCCTCTCTCTGCATGAGATTCTTGTTGCGCCTATGTTTATATTTGTCACAATTATGTTTCTACATTTATGTATCTATGTTATAAACAGCTAGTTGTGTGCTAATATCCAGTCTCTTCTACTTTCATTGTAAGGAGATCCTTAACTTTGAAGTAGGACCATGACCAGTTGTAAGAACGCAAACTGAATTTTGCCATGACTAAGTTATTTGATTGATTGGGAATTGGATATGTGTATTAATTCATTCTCACACTGCTATAAGGAACTTCCCAAGTCTGGGTAATTTAGAAAGAAAAGAGTTTTAATTGACTCATAGCTCCACATGACTGGTGAGGCCTCAGGAAACTTGTAATCATGGTGGAAGGTGAAGGGGAAGCAAGGCGCCTTCTTCACAAGGCGGCAGGAGGGAGAATGAATGCAGGAGGAACTACAAAACACTTTTAAAACCATGAGATCTTGTGAGAACTGCCCCCATGATTCAATTACCTCAACCTGGTCTCTCCCTTGACACATGGAAATTATAGGGATTACAATTCAAGGTGAGATTTCTGGGTGGGGACACAGTCAAATCATACCAATATGTATGAAAACAAAACAACAACACAGAAGTGCTATGTGATTCTTCCCCAAACAGCAAGGTAGATGATCATGAGGATAAACAGACATGCACGAGAGTAGGAACCAGGGTTATTCCTGTTAAGTCTTAGTTTCTTTAACTAGGAAGTGGTAATGTAACAATTCTAATTTACGAGTTTGTGAGGACTATTAAACATTGAATTCCTAGCACAAATCTTAGCACAGGATGTAAACTCTGTAGTTTGTTTTGTTTTCTATTTTTGCATAATAATTTATATATTCTGGAGGTATGATTATGTCTCTGGTGAAATTTTACATCTTCAAGGTACAAAATTGTGTCACCATTAGTTACAGGTGAAATTAGTGTGTAGAAATATTCAGGAGTAAAAAATAGTTATTGAAGAGTAGGATATAATGTAATTTTTGTTCTAGACTCATGGATTAAATAAATGTCAGAAATCAAATTAGTGTAATAGATGCCATATATTAACAGCATTTGGGGTTGAAGAATGATTACAAAAATTATAAATGGAAGGCATACAATTCCAAAAAAGGAAATTAATATAAGGAACACTCTGAGGCTATGTATTGACAGAGGTCACATGCAACACATATACACTTACTTATACAGTTATTTGCAAATTATTTTAGTTTTTATTTTTATCTTTCAGGTTTTTTAAAATTTCAACTTTTATTATAGATTAAAATGTACACATGCAAGTTTTTTACATGGGTAAATTGGAAATTCTGTGATGCTGAGGCTTGGGGTCCCAATGATTCTGTCACCTAGGCAGTAAGCATAGTACCCAGCAGGTGGTTCTTCACCCGTATGCCCTCTGTCCCTTCCCCATCTAGTGGTCTCCAGTTTCTATTGTTTCCATCTTTACATTCATACATATTCAATATTTAGTTCCCACTTAGAAGTGAGAACATGTGGTATTTGGTTTTCTGTTTTTGCATTACACCACTTGGGCTAATGGCCTCCAGCTCCATCCATATTGCTGCAAAGCACATGATTTCATTCTGTTTTATGGCTGCATTGAATTCCATGTGATGCTTTTTTTCCCCCTCAATCCAGTGTTGGTGAGCACTTAGGTTGATTCCATGTCTTTGCTATTGTGAATGGCACTGCAATGAACGTATGGGTGCATAGGTCTCTTTAATAGAATGAATTATTTTCCTTTGTGTATATAACCAGGAGTGGGATGGCTGGGTTTAATAGTACTTCTACTTTAAGTACTTTGGGAAATCTCCGAACTGCTTTTCACAGTGTTGAACTAGTTTGGATTCCCTTCAACAGCGTTTAAGTGTTTATTTTCTCTAGAGTCTTGTCAACATCTGTAATTTTTTGGCTTTTTAATAATAACCGTCATGACTGGTGTGAGATGGTGATCTCATTGTGGTTTTGATTTGCATTTCTCTTATAGTGATGTTGAACATTTTTTCCATGTTTGTTGACTGCATGTATGTCTTCTTTTGAGAAGTGTCTGTTCATATCCCTTGCCCATCTTTTAATGGGACTCTTTTGGTGCTTGTTGATTTGTTTAAGTTTCTTGTAGATTCTGTACAACAGACATCCTACAAAATTATTTATTTTATTCAAGTAATTTTATATTCATAGAAAATTTGAGCAGAAAGTAGGGAGATTTCCCACATAACCCCTCCCTCACAAATTCATAGACTTCCTTATTACCATCCCCCACTAAAGTGGCACTTTTTTTACAAGTAATAAACAAATGTTGATGCAATTTTTATTACCCAAAGTTCATTATTTACATCAAGGTTCATTCTTGTACATTCTATAAGTTTGAACAAATGTATAACATGAATCTAACATTGCAGTAGATACAGAGTGGTTTCACTGCCCTACAGTTTTCCCGGGTTCCACCTACTTATCCGTCCTTTATTTCCCTCTATCCCCTGTCAAATGGTAATTTTTTTCTATCTTCATGGATTGACTTTTCCAGAATGTCATAGTTTGAATCATATTATATGTTGCCTTTAAAATTATTAACTTTTCACTTAGTAACATGATTTAAAGTTCCCCCATGTATTTTCATGGATTGATATCTCATTTTTTTTTAGTGCAGAATAATTTTTTTAATTTGAATACACTACAATTTAGTTATTCACTCACCTACTGAAGGACGTATTGGTTGCTTTCAAGTATTGGCAATTATAAAGTGTTGCTATAAACATCTATGTTTTGGTCTGAGTGTGCCCTGCCCCCAAATTTATGTGTTGCATTGCAACAATGTTGAAAGGTTGGACAAAATGGGAAGTGTTTACATCAGGAGGGTGGAGACTGTGCACTGTTGCACTGGAGGTGAAGTTCACTTGGGGTAGGGAGCTGGCCAGTGCAGATGTTGGTGCCTTCTCTGTGCCCTGTAATCACTCAGGTTGTTGGGGAATTCCTTGTTCTCTGTGCAGTGTTAGTGCAAGGGCAGGGTGTTGTGGGGCCTGGGTCTGTGTCCACCAAGGCTCCATCTGCAATGGTGGTGAGCAGGAGTTGGGGGGCACACTCCACTACTACATGCTGGCAGGTCAAGTAAAGCAAAACCTACCTGTTCAGACAGATGCCAGCAATGTGATGTGGGGAGTTGCTGTGGGCTCAGGGGAAGCTGAAATATGAGGAGGGAGTGTGCAGGCTGGTGCATGGCCTCAGAGGCTATCTTCCTGGAGCTCACCACCATTCAGGCTTGGTCCACCAGTGCAGAAACTATGGTGTGGGTTCCAGGGCACCCAAGACTGCCCTATAAGCAGGTGTGGCCAGGCTGGGGTGCCAAGAGAGTTCAGCAGACCAAGGAGTGCTCAGGTAGGACCAGCCCCATCTGATGTGCAAGTTCTCCCTGCAGAGATCAGGTCCAACAGTTCTCCCAGGGCTAAAGTCTCCTACGGGAACAAGGTGAACCTAGAGGGATGGATGTCCCTGGCTGTGTTCCACTACAGCTCCTCCCACACCAAACCCTCTGGGCTCCATGTCAACTGGCTTGCTCCTCCACCACTTTTCTAAGCAGCTCTCCCTATCACCTCAAGTGTCCATGGTGGTTGAGGGGTCCCCTCCTGCTAGGGATCCAGGGCCCCCTGGCCAGAGTAGGCTGCTCCTTGCCAGTTCAACTGACCAATTCCCCTGTAGCTGTTGTGGTTCAAAAATGAGTCCCAGTATGCAATAGTGGGGTTACCAGCTTTCTTCTCCCCCTTCAGCCCAGTTTCTCTGTCACTATTGGCAACTTCCCTCTGAAGATTTATGAAAAGCATGGCAGTCATCTCAGTCCCTCCACAGAAGCTATTTTACTTGTTTGTGTCTAGTTGGCCATCTTGCCTTCCCTGCAAGCAAGCATAATTATTCTAAAAATTCATCATGAAGTTTCAAAGTGAATTACATATATTAAGAATAATGAAATTTTGGGAAGCATTTTTATAAAATACCACCACATTTTTATAAGATTCCACCACACCTACCAGATTAAAAATTCTTGGATAAAGAAAATAATCTTTTATTCATTTGTCTCTCCATACTTAGCATTCAACATAATCTGTACAATTAATTCAATTAAATTTAATATTATTGAATGAGCAGCCTAGCTCTCCTGTTGCCCAAGAAGATCATAGCCCAAGAAGGAATCTAAATTTTAGTAGTTTAATTATATTAACTATAATCCTGAGGGAAGATGCACAACTGCTTAAGCTTTTGTATTAAACTTAAAAAATTCATGTTTATTGTATCAAACATAATGTCTGTTAATTCCCACCTTCATAAATGGCTGTACACAAGCATCACTGATTATTTAAGACAATGCATACTTCTGGATCATAATACATCATTTGAGCTGTTACTATGTAATATAATATTTTATATACATATATGCCCAAATATATATATATAACTACACACACAAATACACACACACATGCGTATATATGTGTGTGTGTATATATATTTGTTAAAAGAAGTTTTAGTTAACTATTGATAATAGTACATATTGTAAAGCAGGGGTCCCCACAAATCAGTACTTGAGTAAGCAAAGCTTCATCTGTATTTATGGCCATTCCCCATCTCTTACATTACTGTCTGAGCTCTGCCTTCTGTCAGATCAGCGGCAGCATTAGATTCTTGTAGGAGTACAAACCCTACTGTAAACTGTGCATGCAAGGAACCTAGCTTGTGCTCTTTTTTTTTTTTTTCCTTGAGATGGAGTCTCACTCTGTCGCCCAGCCTGGAGTGCAGTGGCATAATCTCGGATCACTGCAACCTCTGCCTGCCAGGTTCAGGCAATTCTCCTGCCTCAGCCTCCCAAGTAGCTGGGATTACAGGTGCATGCCACCATGCCCAGCTAATTTTTGTATTTTTAGTAGAGACGGGGTGTCACCATGCTGGCCAGGCTGGTCTCGAACTCCTGACCTCGTTATCTGCCCACCTTGGCCACCCAAAGTGCTGGGATTACAGGCGTGAGCCACCGTGCCAGCCCTCTTGTGCTCTCCTTGTGAGAATCTAATACTTGATGATTTGTCACTGTCTCACTCATCACCACCAGATGAAACAATCTAGTTGCAGGAAAACAAACTCAGGGCTCCCACTGATTCTACATTATGATGAGTTGTATAATTATATCATTATATATTATAATGTAATAATAATAGAAATAAAGTGCACAATAAATGTAATGTACTTTATCATTCCAAAACCATCCCTGACCCAGTCCATGGAAAAATTATCTTCCACAAAACCCTGTCTCTACTGCCAAAAAGGTTGCGGACCACTGTTGTAAAGGAAACTTAGAGCTTCAGTGAAAAAACTTGGTACATAGTTTAACTGGAATCTGCCTTTTGTAAATATGGAAAACTGATGTCTTCTTTGACATTAATCACCACTCTAGTAATCTAAATTTAAAAAAATAGCTATAATATTAACTTTTTAGTACATGTTAATTAAGGTATCTTTTTTTTTGCTTTGTAAAGATTTAAATTATTTATGAAGTAGAATTTGTATTTTTTAAACATTTCTGGTTTAAAAAATTCTTATTTTGTTCAGTTAGAAGCACAAAAAGCTAGTTTTATTAAGAATATATGTTTCTTGTCATTTTATTGTTCAATTTAAAAATGTATCAGCAATATATATGTATATGATTTAAACAATTAAATAGCTTTAAAAATATTAATTCAAAGAACATCAGACTCTGTCACCATTTTCTCCCTCCTCATTATTTCTTTCTTCAAAGGCAAGAAAATTCACCTCTTAGTTTGTATATTAGACTTTTCCCCTATAAGTCCCAATTATATTCTTGTGTTGATACTTCTTTGTTTTTCCAAGTTTTAGATGTATTGACATTGCAGAAGGAAAACATCAATTGGCACTTTATTTTGTTGTTGTTGTTGTTGTTCTTGGTGTACTGACTTTATGCTAATAAGGAAATGCCCATTTAATGTTCTGTTCTTTCTATGTTCCAATCGAAGTACACTACTCTTCCAAAATCCCCACTCATCAAGTGTATTTTTATCCTACATTTGGTTGAAAAAATATGAATATTAGTAAAAATGTTACAATGCTAATATTTACATTCACATTTTTAAAACCGCTGCTGATTTTCAATTTAAATAGTAAAATTCTAAATAACTTTTAGATAAAATTACCACTATAGGTAATCATAATTTTTTAAAATCATGAATTAAAAGAAAAAAAAATTATTATTGCTTAAGAAATAAACACTAAATTTCTGCAGGAATAATTTTAAATATTAAAATTGTAAATATTTTGAAGCAAATTAAATTTTCTTTTTCAAAATATTTATTTTAATTTGTGAAATTATTTATTTATGAATGTCAGCTCACAGGTACATCCCCTTGGGTCACTCCATACTGGGCATGCATGTTTTTAGGGAGCAAACACACAATGATACATTGGGGTGATTTCACATACTTTAAAATTATTTTTAAAATGGAAATGGAGTTGGTTGTCAAACATGAAAAACATTTACTTCCTATCTTAGATTGACCAAACAATAAAAGTGGCTACCTATAGAAGATGAAATGTGTAATAAATGGTAAGGAAACTATATGGCTTTTGTATTCACGACCATATGGTTTGAAAATAAAACACATTTTTTGAGAGCCCTCAGCTGAACAGGGGTTCTGGTACCAGAGTGACTAGCAACTCCGCCCTAAGAGGAAATAAACGAGATGTTCACATGGTTGTGTAGAGTTTTCTGACCCGCAACTAGGAGGTCCCTCACCTGGGAAATGTGTTTATACTGACGGGCTCCCTTGTAACTCTTATTTGGCCCATGTCCAGTTTATGCCTGCCTGATGATAGCTCTGGAGCTGGCAGACCAACCTTGTGTTCTTCTTGGTTTCATGGGGGAAAATCCAGCCTGGGACAGCCCCTGGTTCTTCAGATGGAAGACACAAATTCAATACACCACCATAAGAGAAAACAAATTCAAAGATTTTTATTTACAAATCCTGAGCAAAAAGGGAGTAATGAGTCCTGAGGGCAGTCCACTCCAGGGTCATAGGAGGCAGAAATGAAGAGTCAGACAGAGAGAGCAAGTAGTGGCACTAGCAGTAAATAAAAGGGAATAGTGTGTGGGATATTTTAAGTTCAAAGACAAATGCCTGAAAGGTCTCTTTAAAGGTAATGGCAGGAAAGCAGGGGACCCAGTATGGTAAGCTGGAGAAATGTCTCTGAGTTATCTCTGGCCACTGATTTGAGTCATTTGGATGGGATGTGGATTGGGAAAATATGAAGGGAGAATGAACTTTGAATCTGTTTTGAGAAAGTTAAACCTATATTCAAAATGGATGCTGAGGCAACACAAAATTATAAAAATTCACTGCCAAGTTAAGAGACTAGGTTGACCTTGTTTACATTTTCCCAAACTTCTCTCTCATATGCCAAAAGAAGGGGCTATGAATCAGGCAAAATCCAGCAATAACCATCTTTCCTCAAACATGGTTCTACCTGGGAAAATAACTCTAAGATAACTCAATCAAAAAGCAGATGTTGACACGTTACCAAATTTTTAGCACCCTGAAGTAAAACGTTATCATTTGGTGACCTTGGATAAACAATATGGTATTCATCAATTTTTATGGAGATCCCATTTTTCATACTGAGAGGTGAAGCCAGCTGGACTTCCTGGGTCAAGTGGTGACTCAGAGAACTTTTCTGTCTAGCAAAAGGATTGTAAACGCACCAATCAGCACTCTGTAAAACGGACCAATCAGCAGGACATGGGTGGGGCCAAATAAGGGAATAAAAGCTGGCCACACAAGCCAGCAGGGGCAACCTGCTTGGGTCCCCTTCCACACTGTGGAATCTTCGTTCTTTTGCTCTTCACAATAAATCTTGCTGCTGCTCACTCTTTGGGTCTGCACTACCTTAAGAGCTGTAACACTCACAGCAAAGGTCTGCAGCTTCATTCCTGAAATCAGCGAGACCACGAACCCACCAGGAGGAACAAACAACTCCGGACACACCACCTTTAAGAGCTGTAACACTCACTGCGAAGGCCTGCGGCTTCACTCCTGAAGTCAGCGAGACCACAAACCCACTGGAAGGAAGAAACTCTAGACACATCTGAACATCTGAAGGAACAAACTCCGGACACACCATCTTTAAGAGCTGTAACACTCAACGTGAAGGTCCACGGCTTCATTCCTGAAGTCCGCAAGACCAAGAACCCACCAGGAGTAAGTTCCAGACACAATACCATCGTCGAGGGTCTTAAAATCATTGAGGAAGAGTGTGTCTCTGATGTGATTTTGTGTTTCTTTGTTTAGAAGTTCTTTAAGGTAAGCAGCTGCTGGAAGCAGAGCCAATAGCTGCTAGTAATTCCAGTTGTTGGAACAGTATACTTGTGTTAAAATGCCGTATTTCCATCCCTGAATGTGACATGTAACCTTTTTTTTTCAACTGTAGTCCAGCACCCTATGTATCTAGAGTGTTTCTTCTGTCTCCTCAAATTTTACTTATCCTCTTCTGTGCATTCTTTAGCAGAGCCCTCTTTAATTTATCATACAGCATATGCTCTGCCAAATTCAAATGAATTCCAAAGAAAATAGATCCAGTAATGGACCACAAACTCACTCCTTAAAAATCCTTTTAGTGACACTATGATTTTGACCATTTTAAGACAATGACTCAGCCATAGATAAGAAACCTCAGCTGATCTGTATCTGCTATATAGCATTGAATAATATAGGATGGAATTAATCTGCATGTCACAGTTTCTGGCCAAAGCTGCCAGATTTTTTGCAGCCGACATTTGGAATCAGGCACACATGCATTTAAATGTTTGAACTGTTGCTTATTAATTGGGAAATATGGAACAGTAAATAAGTTGCAGCATTTTCTGATTTTGCAGCATGATTATCAGACTTCTGTATGATCTTTCAAGGTTAACTCATGAATATGTTAGAACATATTCCATGATGTTTCATGGTTCCCAGACATAACTCTCAGTCTTAAAGGTATTTCAAGTTGGAAACTAAAGTCCATTATCATTATATAGCTGCAAAATAATATATGTAAAGTAGCAATAATGAACCAGTATATAATGCAGTTTTTGTTTATTGCAAGAAAAAATAAATCATCCTGTCTCTTTTATGTTTATTAAAATATATCTGGAATTTTTTTAGTTCATTGGGCATTTTAAAAATCCACTAGCCTTTGCTTGTCTTGTCTTCTACTTCTATTAAATTCAGATATTATATTTCATGTCTTCAATGATACTTTAGGCAGAAATGCAAATTAACTTGCCTTCTCTCTTTTTGTTACGCAGGCCTAACAAAATCTCAGCTTTGGATGAACTTATTTGGTTTTATCTATATATATTTATACAGTTTTATTTAAATAGCTATGCACAATCAAAAAATGTCTACTGATTACTGTCACCTGTTGTATTACTCTGCTCTCAATGCTGACATGAAGAAATAGCCAAGACTGAGTAATTTATAAAGAAAAGAGGTTAACTGACTCAGAGTTCTGCAAGGCTGGGGAGGCCTCAAGAAACATACAATTATGGCAGAAGGGTAAGCAAACATGTCCTTCTTCATAAGGCAGCAGGAAGGAGAAGTCCCAAGCAAAGATGGGGAAAAACCCTCTGTTAAACTATCAGATCTTGTGAGAACTCACTCACTATCACGAGAACGGCATGAGGGATGATTTAGGGTATCTGGTGGAAGAAATTTCCAAGTATCAAAGCATTTGTCTTAGGTGCTGTTAAAATCATTTAATTTTATGTATTCAAAAAGATATGGTTTGGAATTGGAATGTGTGTTTAAAAGGAAAACAGAGCATAAATGTTTGGAAAATTTGCAGCCTGACAATGAGATAGAAAAGAAAAACTCATTTTCTGAAGTGAAATTCAAGCTAGCTGTAGAAATTTGCATAAGTAACAAATGTTAATTGCCAAGACAATGGGAAAAATGTGTCCAGGGCATGTCTTAAGGCTTCATGGCAGCATGTCCCATCACAGGCCCAGAGGTGTAGTAAGAGAAAATGGTTAGGTTGGTTAGTTCCAGGGCCTTGCTGCTTTTTGCAGTCTTGGGACTTTGTGCCTTGCATGCCAGCTGTGGCTAAAAGGGGTCAATGTAGAGCTCATGCCATTGCTTCAGAGGGCAAGCTCCAAGCCTTGGTGGTTTACACATAGTGTTGAGTCTGTGGGTGCACAGAAGTCAATAACTGAGTTTTGGGAACCTCTGCCTAGATTTTAGAAGACTTATGGAAATGCTTGGATATCCAGAAAGAAGTTTCCTACGGGAGCTGAGCCCTCATGGAGAGTCTCTGCTATGACGGTGTGGAAAGGAAATGTGAGGTTGAAAACTCCACATAGAGTCCCACTGGGGCACTGCCTAGTGGAGCTGTGAGAAAAGGACCACCATCCTCCAAATCCCAGAATGGTAGATCCATCAATAGCTTGCACTGCGCACCTAGAAAAGCCACAGTTACTCAATGCCGGTTTGTTAAAGCAGCCAGGAGTGGGGCTGTACCCTGCAAAGTCACAGGGATGGAGCTGCCCAAGACCATGGGAGCCTACCTCTTGCATCAGTGTACCTTGGATGTGAGACATGGAGTCAAAGAAGATCATTTTGGAACTTTAAAGTTTAATGACTGCCCTATTGGATTCTGGACTTGCGTGGGGCCTGTAGCCCCTTTGTTTTGGCCAATTTCTCCCATTTGGAATAGATGTATTTACTCAATGCCTGTACCCTCATTGTACCTATGAAGTAACGATCTTGCTTTTGATTTTACAGGCTCATAGGCAGAAGGGACTTGCCTTGTCTCAGATGAAACTTTGGACTTGAACTTTTGAGTTAACGCTGGAATTAAGATTTGGGGAACTGTTGGAAGGGCATGATTGTGTTTCGCAATGTGAGAAGGACAGGTGATTTGGGAATGGCCGGGGCAGAATGGTATGGTTTGTCTGTGTCCCCACCCAAATATCATTTTGAATCGTAGTTCTCATAATCCCCACATGTCGTGGGAGGCACCCAGTGGGAGGTAATTAAATCAGGGGGACCGTTGCCCTGATGCTGTTCTCATGATAGTGAGTGAGTTCTCCCAAGATCTGATTGTTATATAAGGGGCTTTTCCCCTCCTTTTGCTCACATTTTTCTTTTCCCTGCCATCCTGCGAAGAAGGACATGTTTTCTTCCCCTTGCCCCATGATTGTACATTTTCTGAGGCCTCCTGAACTATATTGCACTGTGCATCAATTAAACCTCTTTCCTTTATAAATTACCCAGTCTTGAACATGTCTTGAATATGCCCTTATAGCAGCATGAGAATGGACTATTACAGTAGTTTGTGTTTTTGTTGTTGTTGTTGTTTTTAATCACGATCTCACTTTCTGTCATTATGAGATACTCCAGGCCTATTTTGTGTATTTTCTGCCCTAATCCTTGAATCACCCATTTCTCTGAGGAGCCTTTTTTCTTTTATTGGAAAAGGTTATTAAAAAAAAAAAAAAAAGACCTGAGCACTAGGTATGATAGTTTCTTTCCATAGCACTTTTCACAGACTGTAGATATTTATATAACTAATAATTTAGTTTAATTTTTAAATATATCTTAACTACATGAGAAACTAGCTTTGTACCATCAGGAACCTCTAGTAGGGATGATGGTATAGATATTACCTGTAATGATATTTAAAATTTAAGATTGTGGTGTTTATCTTAGAATATTTTCTTAAGTAAAAAATACAATTAATGAGTTATGCATTAGTGTTTAGTTGTGTGATTACTGCAATGCTCTATGTCATAGTCTACATAGCAATGATAGGTTTAAACAGAAGGTAAAACACTTATTTTATAATAATATAATATGAAACCACAAATAATTGAGGAATGCAGAATAGGAATGCAGAATATCCATCTGTTACATCTGCATTCTTTTTTTTAAAACTATGTCCTTTGGCCGGGCATGGTGGCTCACACCTGTAATCCCAGCACTTTGGGAGGCCGAGGCAGGCAGATTATGAGGTCAGGAGATCGAGACAATCATGGCTAACATGGTGAAACCTCGTCTTTACTAAAACTACAAAAAAATTAGCCGGGAGTGGTGGCGGGCACCTCAGCTACTCAGGAGGCTGAGGCAGGAGAATAGCATGAACCCAGGAGGCGGAGCTTGCAGTGAGATGAGATCGCACCACTGCACTCTGGCCTTCTGACAGAGCGAGACTCCATCTCAAAAAAAACAAACAAAAAAAACTATGTCCTTTATAATGCGACTGCAATTAGAAAAAAATACTTAAAATGTTTATAAAGCATATATAGATTTTAATTCAAAGTCAATATTATTTGGAATGTGTTAAATATCATCACCACTCTTCTGCTAGCCATTAACTCCTAGAAAATGTCACTGATTTGACAGATAAAAATTTTTAAAGGGAATTTCAACTTTTTAAAATGCAGTTCTCCTTTTGTGAAATGTAGTTAACCCATATTTCCCTTTCTCCATAAGGCACATTGACACTTACACCATACTGCCATACTGTTGCTTTTTATGGAATGACGTGCCAGGAGATATGGCTAAATCACACAGATGCTTGATAAAAGGAGTTCAATCCACTACTTCTATTTGTCTTATTCTAATTCTGTCTTTACAATTAAAGATCATAACATAATTTCAAATTAATGTACTCAAGTTTATACATTTAACTTGCAAAAGTAAAAACAATTAAAATTATGTCTTATTTGCAACACTGAAAATTGTTAGCATTAGACTTTTTGATGCCATATAGAATGAGATATAACTTGACATTCTTAGATTAAATAAATTGTTTAATATATTTTGTCCTTTAGTATCTGAAGTGGGCATTGAAGAAGGCACTTAAGCCCTATTTGTGCTGTATTTGTTTTCCTTTAACTATCCCCAAAATGTCAGAAATGAAAGGAATCTCAAAAATCTTCTAGCCCATGAACATTTACTTTTCTTAAGCAATAACACCTTTCTTCAAACTCTGTCTTTCATAGAAACAAATTATATATACAATAGAAAGTAGATTTCCATTAATTTTTAATACTTTGTGAGTATATATTTTATTATGAAACAGACAAGTGAAAATCATGAAATAATTTAACCTTAACATCAAAATTTTGAAGTGTTTTTGAGTAGTAAAAAACGTAATTAAAGGAAGATTACATAAAGCCTTGCAGGACATAGTGAAGAATTTGGCTTTTACTTTTATTGTAATGAGGAATCATAGTGGTCAGACTTAAAGACAGTCCAATTATTTCTGACTCCTGGTGTCCTTGAATGTGTGTGGAGATTATTCGTTCCATGATTTTTCCTCTAAACAACAGAAAACACAAAATTGTTGGCTGTTATTATGAATTTTACATGTAATTGTAATGTGTCTTGCTAATAGCCTTTCTCTCGTCGAAGGGTGATGAAGCAACTGATTATGGAGGAGAGGCCCCCTTGACAGGGAACAGGGGTGATTTCCAGCCAACAGACATCCAACAACTAAAAGAGGCATAAGGCTGAAATTCATGCAGAGACTGTGGTTCTTATTTATGCAGCTCTCAAAGAACTTAATGCCACCAACCACCACATGAACTTGCAAGGCGATCCTTCCCTTATCTGGTCTTGAATTGGAATTGCACTCTTAGTCTCATGATGCTGTAATAAAGGAGTCGGCTGATGGTTCAGTTTAATCTCAAGGATGCAGTTTCTGCAGTTTGACCTCAAGGACTGCACTTTCAGCGGAGGACCTAGCTAGGCAGTGCCCAAACTCCTGACTCACAAAAACAATGAATGTGACAATAATAAGGGTGTGTTGCTTACAGTCACTATCTTTGTAGGTATTTGTTATACAACAATGTATAACTAATAGAGAAGTATTACAGGATTTTAGCAGAGAGTCATCTGGGTTTTAATTACATAGTGAATTAATCACTCTGGTTGCATTTTGCACTATAAGCTCTATGTGGAAGACAGGAGATCAGTTGGAGCTCTGATGCAAGAATTTGAAAGTGGTTTACAATAATTCATAGAAGAGCAGTACAAGTGTTTAAAAATGGCTAAATTCCACATGGATTTGAAGGAGGAGCTGATGGTATTTAGGAATATATTAAATTATATGTGTGTGAGAAAGTGAGGAATCCAATTTTTAGAGCATAGGTAAGTAGAAAGATGAGAGTTGTTATTGGCAGAGATGGAGGAATCATAAAGAGAGCACACGCAAAGAGCGGCATGGTAGATTAAAATTCTAGTATTTAACATATTAAGTGTGATTTTTTTTTAGGTCTCTAGTGGAGAAGTCAAGTAACTAGGTGGATATACTTGCCTAGAATTCAGAAGAAAAGTCCAGCTTGGCAATATAAATTTGGAAGCTGTCAATGCATAGTGATAATTAAAGCCTTAGTACGAAATGAGAGATCATCAAGAAAGTGCATGAGATAATAAAAAATCAACTATCTAAAAATGAAACTTGGACCCTGTGAATTTCATGGCCATAAAGAAGAGAAATTGCCAATAAAAGAAGCTAAAGAGGAATGTCTATAAAGTAAGAAAGGTGTTTGTAGGTCGTTATCAATGTCTACAATATTCTGTTGTTGGAGTAAACCTCGAAAATGTTGATAATTAAACATTGGATTTTCAACACACAAGTCATTAGTGGCCTAAATAGGAGTAGTTTTGATGATACGGTGGGGGTGAAGTTTAATTGGATAGAGATTGTGAGTAAACGAGATATGGAAAATTGGGTATAGTATTACAGACAAATACTGATAAAGAAGAGTAGAAAAAAGGATTGGCAACTAAATGTAGAAACTAGACTTGAGTGTTCTTTTCATTTGTTAAAGAAGGGATGGATAATAGACTATTAATATGCTTATGTAGAAAATTAAATAAACAAAATACAAAAAGAGAGAGAGTATAATTTCTAAGAATCCAACCAATAGTTATATTTTCCAGCCCTAGACTTCCTGATGCATTGCCAATGTTGTCGAATTCACCGTTAATATAGTTTTGTCTCCTTTCTATTGGTTGCTTCCTAACTTTAATTAATTAATTCATTAATTTCAGGCAGGGTCTCACTCTGTTGCCCATGTTGAAGTGCAGTGGCACAATCTCAGCTCACTACAACCTCCACATCCCGGACTCAAGCAATCCTCCCACCTCAGCCTCCAGAGTAGCTGGGGCTACAGGTATGGATCCCCATGACCACATAATTTTTTGTATTTTTAGTAGAGATTGGTTTTTGCCATATTGCCCAGGCTGGTCTCGAACTACTGGCCTCAAGCGATCTACCTGCCTTGGCCTCCAACAGTGCTGGAATTACAGGCATGAACCATCACTCCAGGCCTGCTTCCTAACTTTAAACTTCACTCTTTCTTATATGGACTACTGAAGAAGACTAACACACTATTTAACAACATGCTTCCACCAGCATATCTGCCACTGGGGTTTCCCAATTATTGTGTGATGCTCATTTATGTGTGGTTTTAATCATTCATTTACTCTGCTTGTAACTATCCTATTTTAGCTTCATATGAAACCTGTCCTTGTTTATTTATTTTTCTTTCTTTAAACAATTTTAATGCAGCAGCATATTATTTGGGAATTTTACATCATCCAGCCATCTTCATGATATAAATAAAAAAGGCAAGGAATAGGAAATGAACTATCTTACACAGAACATTAATTTTTCTTGCATATTAATTTTGCTGAGTAAATTGGGTTTTGAATGAATGCATATTGTTCTTTATGAAATCCTGTTATATAGATCATTATCTGAACCTTTTATTCAGGGTAATTTTTATTGAATACACTCTTCTACAGTGACCTGATGGAAATTTTGTTACCTAGTTTTGATATTACTAATTTTTTTAACACCTGTGTGTTTGTGTGCGCCCATGTATGCATTTAATTGTAACTGAAGTAGTATTCAAGTGTATTCATTGAGAAAATATTCTTACCTTTGAGAAAGATTGGATTTTAAAATTTTTAAAAAGAGTTTAAAAAAATCTTTGGCTTGGCCGGGCGCGGTGGCTCAAGCCTGTAATCCCAGCACTTTGGGAGGCCGAGACGGGTGGATCACGAGGTCAGGATATCGAGACCATCCTGGCTAACACGGTGAAATCCCGTCTCTACTAAAAAAATACAAAAAAAAAAAAAAAAAAAAAAAAAAAAAAAAAACAACTAGCCAGGTGAGGTGGCGGGCGCCTGTAGTCCCAGCTACTCAGGAGGCTGAGGCAGGAGAATGGTGTGAACCCGGGAGGCGGAGCTTGCAGTGAGCTGAGATCCGGCCACTGCACTCCAGCCTGGGCGACAGAGCGAGACTCCGTCTCAAAAAAAACAAAAAAAAAACTTTGGCTTGTGCAGTGTTACTCTCTAGGTTTTTGAGGAAATTTAAGACAAATGGAATGGATTATTTATATCATCAGAGATAATTTATATCATCAGAGATATAATTTTGCTTGGATCTGTAACATCTTACTGGACACTTCTATTTAAATGTGGTAACAGTAATAACCAATACATGTGATATTTTTATTTACACATTACAAGGACAGGCATTGCTGTACACCTGTTACACAATTTAAATTACATACTGTTTACCAGATATCTATGAGTTGAGAGCTATTTGCATCTTCATTTAATTCATGAGGATATTTGTATAAAAATTTAAAAAAAATTGTCCAAAATGACACAGAGTGTAAAAGCTGATGCCTGAATTAGAACCCATGGAGTCTAGATCCACATCATCATATTATTCTGCCTTTCTAAAGAAGGAATGAAAGAAAACAGGGATCAGCTCATGTAACAGAAGTCAGGGGAAAGCACTTCCCAAAGATTCGAACAGTGGCAAGAAAACAAGAGAATACTCTTTCTCAAATACACTGCCTTTCTATTAGGGTTGCTTCTCTTAGTATATTTTTCTTATTTTGTACTACTCAAGAATGCCTTTCTCTAAATTAGTTAATGAAAACATACTTATTCTAATAAAGGAGCATTCTAGAGAAAGATTTTCACTGGTCAGGCTTTGGTAGTTACCATCATCTGGGGCATTTATTCAGGCACATGTCCCAAATTGGGCTGCTTATCCACCTCTAGGGCTGAGAGATAGTGTGACTTTGGTTGACTTTCCCCTGTACCCATGTTTGGAGACACAGGTGTGCATAGAGGAAAATATAAATATGTGGTACCCAAAACATAAAAGGTATATACCAACAGTCATTTAATGGCTAAAATGTGTGTAAGTACAGATTCCAAAATCAACTGTGTGATTCTCAAAGAGTTGGACATTATTAAAGGTAAGCATTCTAAACAACTTTATTCTCAAGAACTTCCTTACTTTATTTTTATTCCTCTCTGAGTGAGGATAATGGAGGGTAGAGAAAAGGGTTACTGGCTTTCACCATTAACTCCAAGCTTCCTTAGGCTCCTAGATAATCACCTCCTTTGTGGTCAGACAAACCCTACTCCTCTTAAGTTCATTCCACTGTACTGAGTCCTTCTCACCATCCTGATTGCAATCGTCTAACCACATCCTGGCCTTTCGACCTGACCTCATTTTTCCAAAATATTAGCACCAAGACCTCAGTTTTCTTTCTAACCTGTGCTTAACCTAATGCTTAAAAGCATTCCTAGATACTTTTAAATTCCTCCCATGCAGATGCAGATGTCTGAAACACCACCAAATCCTCTCATTTACTTAACCTATTGATCTGTATTTAAAATTCTCTACATTTCACCTTGCTCACAAGATTGTATATTTATACCTGGGATATCTAATCACAATAAAATATGCTGCTTTGAAAATCATTAATTCAATGCCTTAATGTAATGAACCAGTCTTCTACAGCACTTCATTAGGTGTTCTCATTACAACCATTATTTAATTTCACTGTATACATTTGCTTTTATCTTACCCCAAATTTAGTTCCAATGAACTATAAACAATACCAATTTATTTAGCTCATAAATAAACAATACCAATTTTTTAGCTCAAAACTGTGGGCCTATGTTGGAGGTTTTCAACTGGCCCCACTCATGTCTCTGTGGACAACTCTCAGATTAGCTGAGAATCAGCTGGTGATATAGTTTGAATAGAGGTTTCTGCCAAATCTTATGTTGAATTTTAATCCCCAGTGTTAAAGGTGGGGCCCGGGGGAAGGTGATTGGATCATGGTAGCGCACCCCTCATGTCTTGGTGTTGTCCTCGCAATAGTGAGTGACTTCTCACAAGATCTAGCTGTTTAAAAGTGTGTGGCACCGGCAGGGTGCGGTGGCTCACGCCTGTAATCCCAGCATTTTGGAAGGCTGAGGCGGGCAGATCACGAGGTCTAGAGATCTAGACCGTCCTGACCAACATGGTGAAACCCCATCTCTACTTAAAATACAAAAATTAGCTGGGCATGGTGGCTGGGTCTGTAGTCCCAGCTACTCGGGAGGCAGAGGCAGGAGAATCACTTGAACTCAGGAGGTTGCAGTGAGCCAGGATTGCACCACTGCACTCCAGCCCGGGCGACAGAGCGAGACTCCATCTGACCAAAAAAAAAAAAAAAAAAAAAAAGTGTGTGGCATCTCTCCCCATACTTGCTATGTGTCATGCTGGGTTATGCTTTGCCTTCCCACCATGAGTAAAAACTCCCTGAGGACCCTGATCCCCACGGCCTCCCATTTAGCTGGGCAGACATCAAAACCATGTTTCCCGTGCAGCCTAAAGAACTGTGAGTCAAGAAAGCCTCTTTTCTTTCTTTCTTTTTTTTTTTTTTTTTTTGAGACAGAGTCTAGCTCTGTCACCCAGGCTGGAGTGCAGTGGCACAATCTCGGCTCACTGCAAGCTCCGCCTCCTGGGTTCACGCCATTCTCCTGCCTCAGCCTCAGGCTTAGCTGGGACTACAGGCGGCCGCCACCATGCCTGGCTAATTTTTTAAAAAATTTTTGTTTGTACTAGTGATGGGGTTTCTCTGTGTTAGCCAGGATGGTCTTGAGCTCCTGACCTTGTGATCCGCCTGCCTCGGCCTCCCAAAGCGCTGGGATTACAGGCATGAGCCACCGCACCTGTCCCTCTTTTTTTTTATAGATTTCCAAGCCTCAAATCTTTATTTACAACAATGAAAGAATGACCTAATACAGAAAAGTGGTGCTAAGAATGGATTATTGCCATAAAATACCTGCAAATGTGGAAGCAGCTTGGAACTGAGTAACAGGCAGAGGTTAGAAGAGTTTGGAGAGCTCAGAAGAAAACAGGAAGATGAGGGCAAGTTTGGAACTTCTTAAAGACTGGTTAAATAGTTGTGACCAAAATGCTAATAGTGATATCAACAATGACGTCCAGGATGACGAGGTCTTAGAAGGAAATGAGAAACTTATTGGAAACTGGAACAAAGGTCATGCATATTATGCCTTATCAAATAAGCTTAGCAAACAATGAAGCTTAGCTTCATTAGTCTTGAGACTTATGATTTAGGGTAGAAGAAATTTCTAAGCAGCAAAGCATTCAAGAAGTGACTTGGCTGCTTCTAATAGCCTATTCTCAGATACAAGAGCAAAGACATGACTTAAAGTTAGAATTTATATTTAAAAGGGGAACAGAGTACATGTTTGAAGAGGAGGAGCTGCCCAGGCCTCAGGAGCCCACCATTCACCCCAGTGTGACCTGGATGCACAATATGGAGTTAAAGGAGATTATTTTGGAGCTTTA
The DNA here is from genome assembly GCF_024542745.1 of Macaca thibetana thibetana. Classification (NCBI taxonomy): domain Eukaryota; kingdom Metazoa; phylum Chordata; class Mammalia; order Primates; family Cercopithecidae; genus Macaca; species Macaca thibetana. Next base: position 163,597,057 of record NC_065583.1, on the reverse strand, counting down.
AGATTTAATGACTGCTCTGTTGGGTTTTTGAATTGCCTGAGCATGTAGCTTCTTTTTTTTTTTGGTCGATTTCCCCCTTTTGGAATGGGAATATTTACCCAAAGTCTGTATCTCCATTGTCTCTTTGGAGTGAATACTTTATTTGACTTTACAGACTCATAAGTGGAAGAAACAACTCATCTTCAGATGACACTTTGTACCTGGACCTGGGACGTTAAAGTTAATGCTGGAATGAGTTAAGACTTTGGGGGACTGCTGAGAAGGGATAATTGTATTTTGCAATGTGAGAAGAACATGAGACTTAAAGAGCCAAGAGCAGAATGATCTAGTTGTAAAATACATCCCCACTAAATCTCTTGTTGAATTATAACCTGCATGTTGGAGGTAGGGCCTGGTGAGAGATGGTTGGATCATGGGGGTGGATCCCTCATGGCTTGGTGCTGTTCTTGTGACAGTGAGTTCTTGTGAGATCTGGTTGTTTAAATGTGTGTAGCACCTCCCTTCTCCACTTACTTTTGCTTTCATCCTGTGACTTGCTGGCTCTTGCTTTGCTATCCACCATGGGTGAAATTTCCCTGAGACTTCTGCTCCCTGTGGCCCCACAGAAGGTGAACATATGTCAGTGCTATGTTTCTCATGCAGCCTGCAGAACCAAAAGCCAATTATACCTCTTTTCTGTATAGATTATCCAGACTCAGATATTTCTTTAGAGCAATGTAAGAATGGCCTACTATAGCTGGCATCAGATGGCCTAAACTGAGCTAGCTCATCTCTGCTACATATAGCCTTTCATCCTCCAAGCTTTTTCTCATAATGACTGGGAAGGGTTCCAAGAGAGCCAGCAGGAGCTTGTAAGGGTTTCTGAGGTCTAAACATAGATCTGACACAAAGTCATTTCTGCTCAATCTAATTTTTCAGAATTAGTCATAAGTATTGACAGGAGACATGGTAAAGTTGCATTGCAAATAGATATGAATTCTGGGAAGGGAATAATTATGGCAATTTATTTCAGGAAAATAATATATTTGTCATTGTCAGTCCTCTAAATATAATCATTTACATCCCTCTTGTTCACCTTCTCCCTAGACAATCAAATCTCCAAATCTCCTCTGATCAATGGTGGTGTGTTTGACAACGAGGACCTCAACCATCAATAAGAGATCTATAAGTGGTCCCTCTAGATTAAGGTGCCTATGAACAAATGTTAACAAGCCAGTCTTCCTCTACATATGCAAAGTACATTGGAAAGACAAGGATAGGATATGCAGAAGATACTCTCATATAACATTATATACATATAATATATATGTGTGGATATATACACACACGATATTTATGTACACACATTATATGTATATACGCACACTATGTATGTGTGCATATATGCACATACAACACACACACATACAACAGACACTGGTCTACAGCAATGACTGAAATTCCAACGGGAAAATGTTGCCAGGTTCTCCAAGACCAGACCAGAATGTTTGTTCATTAGAACTCAGTTCCATTCCCTGGGAAAAGCACTCCAGGATATTGCTTTTTAATGCTTCTTTGGAATAACTTCCTAATCCATTGGTCTGTAAAGTTTCCTGGGAATGGCTCCTTAATGCATTGTTCTTCATGCTTTTCTCCATGATTCTCAGCTCAACCCCCTGAAATGTTGTGTTATTTTCTCAAAGGAATGATCTGTGTTTGTATGCTGATAGCGATTGATGAGTTGGTAGATGATTCTGTATGTTTGTGTGTGAGTAGCCTGCTTTATGTTCACATAAAGTTAGAACGCCAGAAGCCTTTCTTGTAATTTGAGCTCAGTCACTTTTAATCTAAGTTACCACTGTTTTTAGCCGCATACTTTTCTAACAATTTTGGATGTTTTTTGAGGTTATTTGAGTAAACATCATTACCAAAATTTACACAACATTTTAATTCTAGACAGGTAGATGCCAATGCACTTATTTTGAAGAACCACACCATTTGGCTCTTGGTTTTATCTTTGTCTATGGGGCTTGTTTCACTTCAAAATCTTTAATTATCTGTGAAACTTACATGCCAAACAAAGTTTATTTTCCAATATAACACAACTGGTCCTATATATTTTCTGTAAATTCTTTTTTAAAACATGAATTCTTTCTGTAACTCACCCTTTTCAGTGACTTAACAGTCACTCAGGTGACACATTCAAAAATATGACTAGATCTGTCTTTAGCTAAGTCCAAAGATCTTTAGTGCACTTTATATCTTCTCAATTAATTTAGGTGGTAGTTTTGACAATTGTTCCACTAATGTAGATGTCATTTTTCCAGACTCCAATTATACTATCTTCATTAATTCTGCAGTCTTTGCTAAAAATGTATTTATCATTTTTCAAGCTCTACATGCCACTTGGTCTTAAAACTAGTTTTACTTTGCAATAGGAGAGATCATCATCATCATCATCCTCCTCCCCAGATGATCTTGGCCTTCTCAGTTCTTCCCTCTCTGCTTGTAGCTCTCAGAACAACTGTAAATGCAACATCCTGAGATAAGGAAGAAATGTCTGGAACAGCCCCGGCTGTGTCCTCATTCCTACCAACAAGTTGTCCTGCAATACTTTAACTCAGTGATCCTTGCTGTGCCTGGCATATAAAAATCCAATACGGAATGCTTTTGGGGTCTCTTAGCAGCTTTCCGATTCTTAAAAGACCAGTTGTCTGTGAATCCTAGACTTCTATTTATCCTTGCTGCCTATCTGTGAGTAAGAGAGTTGCTTTGCCTGACCTGTGTGAATGTTCTGTATCCCCAGACTCAATTCGTAGAAAACCTTTGCACACATTTTTTAGGATTTTATTATGGCAAGGCCACAGTTCTAGTACTTGACTTGTAGCATGAGAAAACTTCTACTGTGGAAAATAAGCCAGAATAATACCCAAAAATGAGGTAATACCTGCTTAGGCCAACTTAAGAAAGGCTGCCCATTAATTCATTGTTGTCAAACTGAAAGAGATACTTCCAGTGGCACATTAAAAGCTTGATTTATGGCACTAATATATTAGACATTTATGTTCAGTGACATTAAGAGAAGCATATCAATTAAACTGTATGAATAACTTGATGTTAAGACAGGATTAATACAAGTAACAAAATAAGCTTCCCAAATAATGTTAATATACTGTTATAAGCAATATGAATTTAAAAGGACAGCCATACACAACCCTACAGCCATGTACAGCTCTACAACAAAACAAAAATTAAAAACAAAAGATGTAACATATATACACACAAACCAACTGCATGATCACATCCTGTTCACTGTGTAACTTAGAAGATTAGATATAAAAAGAACATAGGGCTATGTTTCTAAAATATTTTCGTAAGACAAAATTATTACTTAATTTTGAGGTTCTTGATGTACATTAGTATAATAAAGACTGAGTCACTATTGTTATAAAGACACCTAATATTCTTTGTGTATATGTTTGTTTTAACTAAGATTTCCTCATGTATATTTAAATATAGAGCAGTTCCTCTTTGTGTGGGACATATCTATTGGTGACGTTTCAGTCATAGTTTACTGAAAGAGCTCTTCTTGGCTATATATTGATTATTTTGCATTGCTTTATTTTTGTGTATATTTTGACTTAGGAGTTTAAATCTTGGCTACTCTTCAGAGTTTAATAAACAGATTTTTTTTTAAATCAAATAAAACAAGTAAATAAGAGGACATCAATTTTACACAATTGTTTGGAAGTAATAGTGTCAGAATCTGACAATCTCATGACAATATTCAAGTATGTGCTCTATGAAAGAATAATTGTAATGTCCTTGAAAGTGGAATAGTTTGTCTACTGTTATTTACTGCAGGCCCTGATATAATGTGAAAATGACAACAGGTGCTTGATAAGTATTTGTAATGTTAGTGATCTTTAATATTGGCATTTTCCAAATTGAACTTACAATTTTATTTCAATAACATTAGGAGAGGTTTTTAAAACACAAATAAAAGGAAAGATCTTTCATGTTTATAGATTGGAAAATTAATATAGTTCAAGTGTTCATACTACACAAACTGAACTATAGATTCAATGCAATTCTGATCAAAATTCCAATGACATTTTTAAAAGAATTAGAAAAAGAAATCATAATTAATTTGTATGAAACCACAAAAGGCACTGAGTAGCCAAAGCTTTCTTGAGTTAAAAGAACAAAGCTGGAGATATAACACTACCTGAATTTGAAATGTACTGCAAAGCTATAGTGATTAAAACAGCATGATATTGGCATAAAATCAGACACACTGATCAATGAAAGAGGATAGAGAGCCCAGAAATAAAGTCACAGACTTCAGGTTAACAGATTTTCTACAAAGGTGACAAGAACATACAATGGAAGAAATGGAGAAAAGGAAGTCTTTTTAATAAATGGTGCTGAGAGAGCTAGGTATTCACATTCAGAAAAATAAAATTAGATCCTTATCTCACACTATATAAAAAAGTCAACTTGGCCAGATGTGGTCGTTCACGCCTGTAATCCCAGCACTTTGGGAGGCTGAAGCAGGTGGATCACCTGAGGTCAGGAGTTCGCAACCGGCCTAACCAACTTGGAGAAACCCTGTCTCTACTAAAAATACAAAACTTAGCCAGGTGAGGTGGTGCATGCCCGTAATCCGATCTACTTGGGAGGCTGAGGCAGGAGAATTGCTTGAACCCAGGAGGCAGAGGTTGCGGTGAGCCAAGATTGTACCATTGCACTTCCACCTGGGCAACAAAAGCAAAACTCCATCTCAAAAAGAAAATAAATATATACATAAATAAATAAATGAATAAATAAACTCAAAATGGATTGAAGACTTAAACATAAAACTTGAAACTGCAGAATTATTGGAAGAAAACATAGAGTAAAAACTTCATGACATTGATCTGGACAAAAATTTTTTGGATATGCATTCTAAAGCAAAAATCCAAAAGCAAAAATAGACAAATGAGATGATATGAAACCAAAAACCTTCTGAAAAGCCAACGAAACCATTAACAGAGTAAAGAAACAATCTGCAGAATGGGATAAAATATTTGCAAACTATGACTCTCATAAGAGATTATTATTTTAAAATATATATAAGAAACTCAAACAACACAATAATTTGTAAACAAATAATCTGATTAAAAATTGGGCAAATGATCTGAATAGACATTTCTCAACAGAAGATGTACAAGTAGTCAAAAGGTATATGAAAAAATGATCAATATCACTAATCATCTGGAAAATGAAAATTGAAAGCACAGTAAGATGTCACCTCACACCTGCTAGAATGGCGGTTATCAAAAAGAAAAGTTCACAAGTGTTGGCAACAGTGTGGAGAAAACGGAACTGTTTCATATTGTTGGTGGGAATGTAACTTCACACAGTCATTATGAGAGAAAATGTATGGAGGTTCCTCAGAAAATTAAAACTAGGACCACCGTATTATCCAGCAAATTGACTACTCAGTATATATCCAAAGGAAATGAAATTGATATTAAAAAGAGATATCTATTCTCCCATTTTTATTGCAGCATTGTTAATGTATTAATCCATTTTCACACTGCTGATAAAGACATACCTGAGACTGGGAAGAAAAAGAGGTTTAATGGACTTACAGTTCCACATGGCTGGAGAGGCCTTACAATCATGGTGGAAGGCAAAGAAAAGCAAGTCATGTCTTACATGGATGGCAGCAGGCAAAAAGAGAGAGAAAGCTTGTGCAGGGAAACTCCCGTTTTTACTCCCATTTTTAAAACCGTCAGACATCGTGAGACTTATTCACTACCACGTGAACAGTGCGAGGGAAACTGCCCCCATGATTCAGTGATCTCTCACTCGGTCCCTCTTACAACATATGGGAATTATGAGACTACAAGTCAAGATGAGATGTGGGTGGGGACAGAGAGCCAAACCATATTAATTAACAATAGTCAAGATATGGAATCAACCTAAGTGTCCATTAATGAATGAATGGGTAAAGAAAATCAGGTACATATACACAATGGAATATTATTCAGCCTTAAAAAGAAGAAAATTCTTTCATTTGGGACAAAATTGATGAACCTAGAGGAGATTATGTTAAATGAAATAAGCCAGGCACAGGAAGATAAATGCCACATGATCTCACCTATATGTAGAATGTAAAAACAAAAATTGAATTTTTAAAGTGAAGAGCAGAATAGTGGCTACCAGCAGATTAGGGTTATGAGTGGCTATTAGTGAGATCTTCATCAAAGAATATAATATTTCAGTTAGATGGGAGCACTATGTTGAGGAGTTCCATTGTACAACATGGTAAATATAACTAGTAAGAGTGTGTTGTATTTTTTAAAATTGCTAAGATAATATATTTAAATTGTTCTCACTACAAAATGATAAATTTGTCTGGTAATACATATGCTAATTAGCTCAACTTGGCTACTTTACAATATATACACATTTTAAACAACATTTTACATGATAAGTATATACCATTTTTTTGTCCATTAAAACTAAATGTTTGTTAGCTGCTTGTGTTTCTTCTTTTGAGAACTGTTCATCATTTACCCACTTTTTAGTGGTTTTTTTTTTTTTTTTTCTTGAGTTGTTTAAGTTCCTTGTAGATTCTGGATATTGGTCCTTTGTCAGATGCATATTTTGTAAATATTTTCTCCCATTCTGTAAATTTTCTGTTCACTCTGTTTTTTCTTTTACTATACAGAAGTTTTTAGTTAATGAAATCCCATTTGTCTATTTTTGTTTTGTTGCATTTGCTTTTGAGGTCCTAGTCATAAATTCTTTGCCTACGCTGATGTCCTGAAGAGCTTTTCCTAGGTTTTCTGTATGATTCATATAGTATTGGGTCTTACATTTAATTTGTTAATCTATCTTGAGTTAATTTTTATATGCTGTAAGAGATAGGGGTCCAGTTTTATTCTTCTGTGTATGGAAATTTGATTTTCCTTTTATCATTTATTGAATAGAATTCCCATTTTTCATTGTATATTTTTTGTCAACTTTTTTCAAAGATCAGTTTGTTGTAGGTATTTGGCTTTATTTCTGGGTTCTCTATTAATTTCCATTGATCTATGTGTCTATCTCATACCAGCACCATGCTATTTTGGTAACAATAGCCTTATAGTATAATTTGAAGTCAGGCTCAAAGGACTGAAAATATAACTACCATTAGACTCAGCAATCCCAATAACTAGCTATCTATTCAAAGGAAAATGTTCCATCAAAAAATACCTACACTCGTATGTTTGTCACAGCATGACTCATAAAATCAAAACCATGGAATCAACCTAAGTGTTCAGTGCAGATGATTGGATGAGGAAAATGTGGGATATATACACCATGGAATACTATGCAGTCATACAAATAATGAAATCATGCTTTTTGCAGCAATAGAGATGGAGCTGGAGGCCATTATCCTAAATGAAATAATTCAGAAACACAAAACAAATATAACCAGTTCTTACTTACAAGTAGAAGTTAAACAATGGGTACACATGGACATAAGATGGAAATGATAGTCCTAGGGATTCAAAAAGGGGAGAGGGTTGGAAGCAGGTGAGGGTTGAAAAATTACCTATTGGGTTAAATGTTCACTAATTAGGTGATGGAGTCCAAACCCACCATTATGCAATATATTCATGTAACCAACTTGCACACATACCCGCTAAATCTATAAAAGTTTTTAAAAATAAAATTAAAATAAATAAATGAACACAAGCTATTTTGACAGCTAGTTACTTTACCAAATGACTTTCCAGATTAATTTTCTACCTGTATATGAGATGTCAAAAATAATTTTCTTTTTTTTATATCTGCATGTTCTATAAGTGTTACTTCTGGCTCCTTACAAGCTATTACAATCTTAGTTCTATCACCATTAATTTCAATTAGAAGTCTGTGTGCCTTTTCTTGGCAAATTAAAAAGAAAAAATTCCATTTCTGTAGATTACAAAACTTTCTGAATGTCAAGTAGAAAGACGTTTGAATTTTTCTCTCCAATATCTATTATTGAACACCTGAAATTATCTAGGTGGTAACATTTATGTGTGCATACATAAGATACACGTCTTGAAATATAGTTTATGATATTTTTAGCATGTCTACATAAAAGGACATTTTGAACCAAAACCAAAATACAAGTGAAAACAAGACTAAAAACACCTAACTGATTTCTCAAGTGTTTCTGAAGGTTTATGTAGCCCACAAAAATAACTATGAACAAGTAAAATGGCTTGCTTATATTCACATGGGATTTACACTGTATCTTATAGTGATTGTGAAAGAAATTTCTGATAATATATTCACTTTCAAGGAAAACAGGTAATAACTGCTCTATTTACCAGAGTTTATTTATTTTTAAAATATATTTATGTATTTATTCATTTATTTATTTGAGACAAGGTCTCATTCTTTTGCCCAGGTTGTAGTGCAGTGACATGATCTCTGCTCACTTCAACCTCCACCTCCTGAGCTTGAGTGATCCTCCCACCTCAGCTTTCTGAGTAGTTAAGACTACAGGTGTGTACCACCATGCCTGGCTAATTTTTGTTGAGATAAAGTCTCACTACGTTGCCCAGGTTAATCTGAACTCTTGGGTTCAAGTGATCTGCCTGCCTCAGCTTCCCAAAGTGTAGGATTTACAGACACTAGCCACTGTGACAGGCCTACCAGGGTTTATTCACAAAGGAAAATATTGAATAAGAAAATCCATAGAATATGCAGTTTCAAGACTGTCATGCAAATTTAACCAGTAAGCAAGCTAGAAAACACTAAACAACAACAATTTCTCCTTGTGATAGGGACAGGGGGCAGAAAATATTTTTTCTAAGCAAAAACGTGTGGGTCTCCACTGAAACTCCAACCTCAGGGTGAAAAGCCTAAAACCATTGCCCAAAGAAAGAACTTATATTCCTGTTTTCTCACTTGAATGTTGCCTTTTTCTAAACCACCCATGACCACACCCCACTATATCCTGTGCCTATAAAAACCCCAGATTCAGCCAGTAGATGGGACTATGACTGGACGCTAGAGACAAGCAGCTTGATTTCAGAGGGACAGCTTAATGGCATAACTTCTGAGAAGAATCCACCTGGAGATGGCCAGACTTCAGGGAAAGATCACCTTCCTGCCTCATCCCCTTTTCAGCTCCCCTTCCCACTGAGAACCACTTTCAGCAGCAATAAAATCCCCCACATTTACCATCCTTCAACTTATTAACATGATTCATTTTTCCTGGATGCCAGACAAGAGCTCAGGAGCCACAAATGCAGATACAAAAGGCTGTCACAGTGGTTCTTTGCCCTCATTGGTGGAGGGCAGCTGCATCATGCAAAAAGGCAAAAGACTCACGGAGTTGTGAACACTTAAGCCGTCAATGGATGGCAGAGCTAAAAGAGCACTGTAACACACACTTTGGGGCATTAGGCATCACAGGCACCCTGACCTGGATGCTGTCATGGGTCCCACATGGAGTTTGCTCCTGCCAGCACCCAAAAGAGGCCAGCAGGATCCCTTACTTGTGCTCCCTCCCACACGTTTTTGCTGTGGAACAACAAACTGAGTTTGTTCCTGCCAGCACCCAAAAGCGCTCACTCTTGTTCCTACACCCACTCACCAGCATGGTCCCTCTTGTGAGGGGTGGAAGGCATCAGGTAAGAGTGAGTGGAGTTTGATCCCTCTGGCACCAAAGTAGCCGGCAGGTTCCAGTGGTCATTCTCTCCAGTTCCTGCACTTGTTTGCTCACATGCTCCCTCCCACGAGGAGTTTTGAGTGTCAGGCTGAGTAAATGAGGCAACCCTGTAGCAAGTCCCAAGAAGGGGTCAGAGAAATATCCTACTTCACAAGCAAGGTAAACATATAATTTCAGATAACTAAAAACAAAGGTAGAATTTATTCATTATTTGAAACATTGCTCATATATTATTGTGCTAATTAAATTTACATTTAGCAAACCTAGAGATGTCTATGATACTTATAAATTATATATGTATAATATACCCACCTTTAATTAGTATTGGTAAAATGTTAAGAAAATATTTACTTGAAAAAGGTATAGTATATAAGTAAACTTATAATTTTTATGTTCACATATTTTGTAGTGAAAACAGAATTATTTTTAATATAGAATTTCTTTCTCATTAACATATTCATCTAATTTGGAGATATTTAAAATACAGAAAAATGCAAAGATAAGACAAGAGACACCCACATACTATACTATATTTACCTTAAAATCGTTATTTATTTTATGGAAAACAATGAGAAGCATATTTGGGCATTTCCAAATATCTGCAACCAAATATCTTTCTTTTCTGGAGAAAACATTATTGAGAAATTTTGGAGTCGTTTCTTTAAGTCTTTGTTTTTCTTTTGCTGTTGTTTGATAATACACCTATATCTAGGTGTTAAAAAGGAAGTAGTAGAACTATCTCCATTCATAGTTTTCATAATTTTAAACATACAACATTCCCATGAATGCGCACACACACACACAAACACACACACAACCTTTGAGTTAACATAGTCAGCACAGGTACTATATACAAGATAAATACACAAAATGTGGATATCCAGTTGTCTCAGCATCTTGTGTTAATGTGTTCTTTTCCTAGTGAATGGTCTTAGCACCCTTATTACAAATCAACTGACCACAGATACATACATTTATTTCTGGACGCACAATTCTATTCCACTGATAAGTGTGCCTATCCTTGTGCCAGTTCCACTGTTTGAATTAGTGGAGATTTGTAGAAAGTTTGGAAATTGAAAAGTATTCTTCCTCCAAATGTGTTCTTTTTCAAAATCATTTTGGCTACTCAGGATACCTTGCAATCTCATATGAATTGTAGAATTGACCTTACCGTTTCTGAAAACAAAAACCATTGGGATTTTGATAGGGTTTGCATTGAATATGTAGATCACTTTGGGGAGTATTTTCATCTTCATATTAATTATTTACATTAATAAATGCAAGATATTTTTCATTATTTAGGTTCTTATTTCAACAGTGGTTTTTAGTTGTCAGCATACACATCTTTCATCTTCTATATATATATATACACACACACACCTATATATACACACACACATATGTAAAAGCTTAATTATATATATAATGAAGAAGGTGAAAGATGTGTATAATAACATCAAATTATATATATCCATTTTGATGTTATTGTAAATGAAAATTTTTACTTTCTTTTTTAGGTTATTTGTTGCTAGTCTATAGTAATATTGTTGATTTTGTGTATTTACAATGTATACTGTAAATGTGCTGAATGTATTACCTCTAAGGTTTGTGTGTGTGTGCATGTGTGCATTCTTTGGAATGCTATATAATTATACAACAGTGAATAGAGATAGTTATACTAGTTTATTTTAATTGTATGTCTTTTATTTGTATTTTTCTGTAATTGTTCTGGCTTGAATATCAAGCAAATGTTGAAAAGAAGTGGTTAAAGTGGATATCCTTGTTTTGTTCCTGGCTCTGACTATGAAAGCTTTCATCACTGAGCACAATGTGAGTATTTATTTTTTAAAATAAATGTCCTGTATTATTTTGAGGAAATTTCCTCTATTCCTAGTTTTTGGGTCTTTCGATTTCAAAAGAGGTTTCATTTACTTCTAATAATCTTACTTCATAAATTGAGATGTACATATTTTTGCTGTTGTTTTTATTTTTTTATTGTGGTATCTTGCTCTTAGTGTTTTTGTATTTTTTTAATGTTAAACAACTCTTGCATTCCTAGAATAAATCCCACTTGGTCATAGTGAATTGTCCTTTTAATATGCTGCTAAATTCTGTTTGCTACTATTTGCCAATCATTTTTGTGTCAATAGTTATAAAGGATATTGGCCTATAGTGGTCTATAATGATACCATTTCTTATGATGTCATTCTCTGTCTTTGGTACTAGCATAATGCTGATCTCATAGAATGATTTAGAAAGTGTTTCAACTTCTTCTGATTATTGGAAGAGTTTGTAAAAGATTGGCATTAGTTTTCTTAAATATTTGATAGAATTTTGTGAGGTTTCCTTACTTAGGAAGTTTTTTTTTTAAATTACACATTCAATCTCTATTTGTTAAATGTCTATTCAGATTTTCTATTTCTTCTTGAGTCAATTTTGTAATCTGTGTTTCTAGGAATTTATCAATTTCATCATGGATATCTAATTTGTAGTGTATAATTTTCATAGTTTTTTCTTATAATTTTTTTTTAAGGTTTGACATAATGTTGTCACTATCATGTCTGAGTTTAGTGATTAAGTCTCCTTCCACTTTCTTGATCAGCATAGCTAAATTTTTGCAATTTTATTGACTTTTTTCAAAGAATCCACTTTTGGTTTTATTATTCTGTTTTTTGATTCTACTTTTGAAATTTGTATTGTAATCTCTACATTCCTTTTTCCTATTAAACATATAAATACATTAGAAAGAGGAGACAAATATCCCATGCATAAGAATTCCAAACAGCTTGTGTAGATATCCTTATCTGAATAAGGAGGAAGAAAATATTCCACTCTTTAAGCATGGGCTTTGATAGTAGCTCTCTTCCAAAGAGTACAGTATGAAAAGGTAGAGGAGAAAGCAACTTTATATTGGTAAATTCAACTTCAAATCAAGGTCAATATCAATAGTCTGTACCCTTGATATGTTCCAATAAAAATTACACGAACTGTAGAGTTTAGTTAATGCTAATGCACCAATATTGGTTCATTCATCATAACAAATGCACCATAGTCATATAAAATAGTAATAATAGGGGGAGTGAGTGAGAGAGTATATAGAAAATTTTCATACTACCATTTCTACTTTACCCTAACTGTAAAAGTGTTTTAAAAATAAAATCTATTTTTATTTATTTTTTATTTTTATATTTATTCATTTTATTTTTAACTTTTAAGTTCAGGAGTACAAGTACAGGTTTGTTGCAAAGGTAAACTTTTGTCATAGGGGTTTGCTGTACAGATTACTTTATCACCCAGATATTAAGCCTAGTACCCATTAGTTATTCTTCCTGATCCTCTCCCTCCTCCCACCCTCCAAAAGACCACAGTGTGTATTTTTCACTTCTATGTGTTTATGTGTTCTCTTCATTTAGCTCCCCCTTAGAAGTGAGAACATGCAGTATTTGGATTTTTGTTCCTGCATTAGTTTGCTAAGGATAATGTCCTCCAGCTCCATCTATGTCCCTGTAAAGGACATGATCTTGTTCTTTTTTATGACTGCATAGTATTCCATGGTGTATATAACCACAAATACCATTTGACCCAACAATCCTATTACTGAGTATATGTCCAAATGAATATCAATCATTCTGTTATAAAGATACATGCACACGTATGTTCATTGTAGTACTATTCACAATAGCAAAGACACAGAATCAACCTAAAGTCTATTAGTTAAAAAGCTGCATGTTCGATGTGAAGAATATCTTCATAATTTGTGAATACACATTAACAATGCTTTTATGATTATCTCATAGTGTCCATCATAGATAATATCATATTTAGCCTCAAACATGTCCAAAATATTGAGCAAGCATCGTTGCAAATATTTGCTATAAATATACTTGATGTGAAGAAAGAGTTTTTTATTCTACCTGTTTTGCTATACTAATCACATCAATATAAAGTATCTGGAAACCATACCTTATTTTTACCAAAGATGCTTAAGTATAATTTGTGATAAAAGAAGAAATAACCTATTAAATCATACATAAAACACATTTTACTTCTTTCTTTCTTGTGACATTTTTGTCACACTTAGTTGATTCAGAGTGGGCATAATTGCTATAAAAATTTGAAACAAGATATCCTTTGTCACAATAATGATTGGATGTTATTGCCAAATGCTAAAGACAATAACGCTTAAAAACAACATTAATCCCATTGTTCTCCACAGGGAGTTCTTAAATATGCACACATAATTAAAGACAAGGCGTTTTAAAACCTCAGTCATATTCTCTACAGGAAAACACATAAAACATTTTTAGTAAACAACTAAGACCAGGCAGTTTTGTATACAGTTTTGTGTCTATTTTACGTGATGGAGTTTTATGATCCCATGGTGAACATAAAATACACAAATACATTCTCCTGTTTTCCCACCCTCCATACTACACACTTCCACTGCATTCTTTTTACTTCATTAACAATTCGGGAACTAGTGCACATACCCCACTCTCACCATCCATGTGACTTTTTATGATTTTTGCCTCTCTCCTTCATCAGCCCAGTTCCTATAACCACTTTTTGCTTCCTATGGTTAGTAGTAATTTTAGGCCCAAATCAACATACGCATGGTCTGATGAAAAAAAATATACACTTTGAAGTTAAATAGCTATGAGGTCAATTCATGACTTTACTACTTAATAGATTTTGAGAAAAGATATTTAACTTTTCTAAACAGGAGCATTTTTTTTTTTTTTAAGTGAGAGGAAAGCTTTGGTTTTTAACACTCACTCTAAAATGTTCTCCATGCGGCCTTTAACAAATGTCAGCTCCTTTTCACTTTTCCAATCTGTATGTTCCATTCCAAATCCTAGGCTGATCATACATTCACCTGCTGTTGTTTTCATTGCTGTTGTCATTATTGCTCACAATCTGTTAGCTATTGCCCAAGAAAAGTATCATGGGAAGCATGATTGTCAAGCCAAAAGTCTTCTCTCTGACCTTCAGTAGTGCTTTTATTGATTTCTACTTGTCAACTACCAAATTCCAGTAATTTCCTACTATCTACAAGTTCCGAATGCTATCTTTACCTTTACTCCTTGGAGATTACCGTGTTGTACTTTACTGGGAATTTAGAGGCCACCTAATAGAAACACTTACCTTATTGCTTCTGTACTTAAAAATATATGTTCATCCATATTAGTCTACACAAAAATGATATTTTTGCTGCCATGTGCATACCTATGTAGATGTGTGGGGGAGGGGTGGGTGTGTGTGTGTGTGTGTGTGTGTGTGTGTGTGTGTGTGTGGCTTTGTGCTGTTTCACTTCTGAAAATAGCCTTACTTTACCTCTCATTTGCACTTAATAATCGTCTAATTGTAGCTTTAAGAAAACTGGGGTTTTTATCTACTTAAACAAATTTCTATGTTCCTATGCTTAGAACAGGGCTTGGCATGTTACCAGTGCTCTGGTTTTTTAGAGATATGCCATAATTATTTTTTAGTAATTAAATAATTATAAAGATTATTTATATATTTTAATAATCTAACCAAGAGTTATATTCAACATCACAAAAGGGACTATTTTCCTGTTTTACTTTATCTTTTTTCATTGGAAAGTTCATTGAAATAGCCATCTATGGTCATTTCTGCATAAACTTTAATACATTTAATATATTAAGGTTTTGTGATCTATATTTTGCCTTACCTATCCTACCAAAACTTCTTCCTACTATTAAGTAGTAAATACTAAAGAGTTTTTAGATATTTATATATTTTGACCTCTGCAATTACCAAAAGTTTTAAGCAGTGTCCTAAAAACAAAATCTTAATGGCAAAATTATTTATGTAATGATGTTAGTCAGCCTTTGCTTCTTCAGTTCTGCCTTTAAATATATCATAAATGAGATTTTTCTTTAGGATTTTATGTTTACACTGAAATTTTAAATTAAGAATTTCTTTTAGAGTATATTATGAGATACAAATATGATTTTATTCTTTCCCAATTACTTTTAATTTTTTTAGGAGCAGTTTATTATCTTACAGAATAGTAATTTACATGCTTGCATTTATTCATTAGAATACATAGTCTTTATAGCCTGCAAAAACATTTTTCAGACTATTCTATATTAATTCAAATCTATTAAGATAGAATATCTTATTTTTCAACTTCATTAGATGATAAATGAATATAAGATTTCATTGCTTCTATAATACAATCTGACATTGATTTTTAATACAAATGAGCAATACACAAATTTTTATTTTTGGATAAGCTAAAGAACTTTTTCTCTGGGGTAGATATGTAATTCACGTCCAGCTACAGTCCTAGAATCCATGTCCAAACTTTTCAAACAGGAATTATTAATAATAGATGAAGATATCATTGAAAAACACTCATTTATAACAGGAAGAAAGAGAATTTTTTAAAAACAAACTCAGTGTAATTAAAAGTCAACCAAAACACACTCTAAACAATTTCAGAAACTGGCACTTGCTTTATTTATGATTGTAATTGTGTTGTTTGACAATACTTTTCACATTTTCCTGTTAAAAATCCTTGTTCAAATATCAGCAAGTGAACTGATCTTTCTTCTTGTCAACTATAAAACTGAGTTGAGAATTTTCTGTATATTTAGTTACGTTTTTATTTTATATTTTATAAAGGATGACATTTTCAGGAATGTCTAAATGTGAATTGTATAGATATATTATTATTATTAAAAACTAGAATTATTAAATATGTATAGTTTTACATAAGCCAGATTTGCAAAAAGTTCTTTACAGTATTGAGTGTTAAAAACATGAATTACATACTGTATTTTACCTTACAACATGAAAACTACATACGTACATATATGAAATCAGCTCACTTAAGCAAATGAATATTCCTTATATTTTCTTTTTTCAATCAAATGTGTAGATATAAGTTATCTTTTCCTTATTTCAATTCAAATGAAGAAATGTATATAAAGATAAAGAGCATGTAATAACCCGGGAATGAACACATGTTCTTTTTCTCTCCTTATTTCAAATCATCCTGTTTCTTTGTAATTACAGGGGCATAGGAATAGAATATAGAATTTTAATTCTGAAAATTAAGTGCACAGTGTGGCTCTTTATTATTTTAGCACCCTTCTTTTATAATACATATCTGATCTATAGCACAAGTTTTGTGTTGATTTAATCCACTGGACACTGAAATCATATAGATCCCTGCCTCATGCACAAGGCCCTGATTTTCCAGAATTGCAAGCAATAAAATGCATTATGTGTTTGCTTTACTGAGGATCTGGTATTTCAGTTGCTGAATTAATGAAAGGAAATGTGCAGGAAAGCTATAAGGCCTAGTTTACAGTAACGAAGGTGTACTATGAAATGCAACTTATTTCAAAATCACCCCAAATGGACTGCACAGTTGATATCAGCGCTGTTCTACTGAGCAGTTTGGAAGCAGACAGCCCCACATAATGGTCATACATTGTTGCGAGAGTGGCACTCACAAAATAGCTGAAATGATTCTTGAACATGCAAAACCATTATCTTTGCCTGAAGTTTCTGCATCAAAACTTTTGGGAATTATCATTTGGGGATGCTCTGCCACCATAGGGAAGACATCCCATACAACCTGTATGATAGTATTCAAGTATGACTGCCCCTGCAGTACCTAGGCAATATGCTATATTATGTCTTGGCAAGCATGTACCCTGACATTTAAAAAGTAGATGAAGAAAATATAATTATGCTCTCTAGAACAGGGCTCCCCAACCCCCAGGTCTAGGGACCAGTACTATCTAGTTCTGCACAGCAGGAGTTGAGCGGCTGGCAAGCATTACTGCCTGAGCTCCACTTCCCGTCAGATCAGCAGTGGCATTAGATTCTCACAGGAGCGCGAACCCATCGCAAACTGCCCATGTGCACTGAAGGGTCTGGGTTGTGCGCTCCTTGTGAGAATCTAAGGCCTGATGATCTAAGGTGGAGTAGTTTCATCCTGAAACGATACTGCCCTCCCTTCCCATGGAAAAACTGCCCTCATTAAACTGCTTGCTGGTGCCAAAAAGGTTGGGAACTGCTGCTCTAGAATATTCTGTTTTTCTTTCTTGCTCTTTTTCTCTCTCTCCCTGTCTGTTTCTGTTTCTTTCTCTCTCACTTTTTTACAAAATAATTAATGCTTAGGTTTATTGTTGCTTCAAGAATTCAGCTGCCTACTCAGTGTCCTATTTGCCATTTATTTCTGGTTCTTACTGGTTACAGTGTAAACTAAGGATTATTGAAATAATACTAAATTCACTCAAATTATGAGCAAGTCATTGGGTGAAAATTTTAGATTGAAGATAGAAATGCACTTGAAACAAGTTAGCATAGTGGATGTTTTGAACTTTTGCAACATTTTGGATTTAGGCCACTTGTAAATTTATAGAGTAAATCAGCTATTTAGTATTAATATTAATACACAAGTTTACTATACCAATTAATCAATCCCTTGGACATATTATTTTGAAAGGTGTTTATCTTTTTCATTTACATTGTATGTTATTTAATTATTTTTGAAGGCAAAGCTCAATATTCAAAGCCCTTTGGAGCACATCAAAGTAAGCAGCATATCATCACCTCTCAGGTTTCTCATATCATAATTTGAAGAAAGAATGAGATATTCTCAGTGGGCCAAGAAACCGGCACACTCACAAGAATTTACTTCACTGCAAGCTATACTATAAAATTATCATACATAAAATGTCATTATTTGAATAGTAAGCAAAAAGGGTATGAGGATTTGAAGAGAAACCTCCCCCCACCCCCCCCAAAAAATAGCACTTGTTTCCTGGGGAGTAATCAACAATAAAGTCAGTTCAGCCAAGTGGAACATGGAGAAAAATTAGTCAAGGGCAACTAGAGCAGGAGCCAAAATGAAGCGAAGTTCACAAGGCAGAAGCTGAATGTTTGCAGTGATAAGTCAATACTGCCTGTAGGTCAGACTGGTAGAAAATAAAGTCTCTATCTCAGGTTTTACATAATGGTGATGGACTGTTAATAAAGCAATGAAGTTATTAGGAGATCAGGTAAAAGGAGTTCCACTAGAATATAACCCTTTATGACAATTTAAAGAATCACTGTCTCTACTTCAGTGCCCTCAAACTACTAAATTCCATGATTATATTTTAGTAACTATTGGAAAGGAGTCTAGCCAAAATAAATGGATTAGGGAATTATAAAGTCAAATACTCAGCCTAGCTTCATCTACATTGCGGAGAGACTAATTGGATACTTTATGCCAATATCTTCCCTTGACAAGGAATTATGCCTGCTTTAAATTATTGGGTAATACTTTAATATGATTTTGTGAATTAACACATGTTGTTCAATTCCATTTCTTCCTATTTCTTGAATTGCTGTTTTAATTTAAGCAATGTCTTTGCTGTCATTGTGAAACGTATGTGAGTCACTAGACTGCTCCCTGATGCGGTACTGCTCCCTGATGCAGTACTAGTATGCTCCCTGATGCTCTCTGATGCAGATGCTCCCTGATGAAGTAACCATCTTCTGGTGACATGTTAACAAAAGCTGTCCTCTGGATACACAGACAAACACATGGCCACTAAGGAGTTTAACATTATCTATTAGCTCTCTGCACACATTTCTCTTTTCCTAATTCCTGGGTACTTATTTATTTCCCCAAATAAACTGCAGGTGGATTTTTATTTTAGTGTACTAGACAATATTACAGATTGATAAATTGAGTGATCCGAATAATGATCATCATTTGTAAACATGTTCATAACAAAACACACTAATTTCATTCAACTTTAACACAACTAATACTACCATGGTCTCAGAGCAAAATATCATCATGCCCTTGGAATATAGTGATAAAGAAAGCATTGCCACTCAGTCGATTGAAAGAGACAGGAGATTTCAAAATTAAAATATGATACTATAAAAGAGATATACAAAGGTATTTACAGCCAAGCATTTCTTTACTGTAAGAAATCATTTGCATGCTTTGAATCTCTTATGGGAACTAGAGAAAGTACATGCCCACGATTATTTTTAGACAAAATAAGATCCATACTCTCACCAGCTATTTCAGGACTTATCCTTAGTCTTCTATAAAAACACCTTCTCGAAATAATTATGCCATTTTCCTGTATCTACCATTCTCTTTTACATTAAAATGGCCAGACCACTGTTCGCTATATCTTTTCAATGGAAAACACATTCATTTTATTAACATGTTCCTAAATGAAGTTTAATCCATTGGGTCCACCTCAAATGGTAACTTTTCATGGGATCTTTTTATAATACCACCAATTACTGCCAAATTCCTCTTCTGTTCAACTTAGCTATGCTTTTCTCTTGCAACTCTTGCTTAATTACAGTTATTTGCCTATAATCAAACTGTGTAATATGCCATAAATTAAATATAACAACAACAATAGCATCAACCTGGAAACAATAACAGCTAATCTTCATTGAACACATGTGTGTGAAAGTACTGCTCAAGGAATGTCTAGAAACTTTACTTATATGAAAGTTCTTATGTTAGTATTTACATAATCAACCCAACCACTTCTCCCAGTCAGCAAATGAGGAAACAAGTGCATGAAGAGATTAAATCACTTACAGAAGTGACAGATTTCTAGTCACTTTTGCCATGTTCTAATAGTTAGAAACAAGTAACAGGCTCTGCTTCTGTTCAAAGGATTATCACACAGGAACGTGGCTACCAAGAGCTGGGAACAAACTGAGCTGTGTTATAGTCTCTCCATCACAGCCCATCTGCTGACCCCAGTGATCTGTGTCCTTCTTATAGAAAAAAATTCATTCAGCTCCTCCCAGTGTCCCTGAGTCCCATCCCATTAAACTATCTGCTCTATGTCCAGTTATTTATCATCAAAACTGGATCCAGGTAAGGATGAAACTTTCTTAGTGTAATTTCCTTTACCCTGTCAATCTACAAAGCTAAAGACACAAGTTGTCTGTCCCCCACACACCCAACACACGTGGTACAACAGTCAGAGGATAGCAGGAATAGATATTTCTGTTCAAAAAGGATGACAAATGATTTACTGGTCCATACTGATTTTAAAATTTATCCAGGGAAAAACGTTGGCTAATCCTTGACTAGATTTCAAAGCCTCAGAATAATTCTCCTTGGCTCTCCCTTTATTTCTGTGTTCTTCATTCCAGCCTCTCAGTCATCCTTCCTTTATTTCATGGAAGTAGAATGAGTCCGTGCCTAAGTAGATTTAGTGGTTTCCTTACTGCCGGTAGAATTTCAGAAGTCTGAATGCCCCTTTTCATTTTTCACTCTCCATTTTCCCTTTAGTCCAAGTTGGCAGTGTTTTTGCTAAAACAATTTTCTCAAAAACTGAGTAGGTGTTTTCTGTATTTGCCAGGGTTTCCCTCTATTAGATAAAAGTCATACCCTCAAATGCCTTCAAGTTAATCCCTCTTCTACCTAGGAGTCCCATAGAAAGAAGTGAATGACAAGAGATTAAGCTTCCTAGAGGTCCTATTATTAGATTGAGAGGTTCTGTGAGACAAAATTTTGATAGCTTTAAAAGGCCATTTTTATGACCAAATACTCTGATCATTCGATCTTTTGAAGTTTTAGCAAAGATTGTGTAATTACACCATTTTCTCTACACCAAGCTTTATCTAAAGACCATGTTTTTCTGACAGTTCATAGAAACAATTTCCTAATTTTAACACCTTTTGTTATTGGAAAAGCTAGAATTTTCTAAATTATCAAGTCCTTTTAACAGTTCCTTCCTTAAATTATCTTCCTATATTTTCACACATTGCTACAGAAATCAAGAAAAAAACAGGTGGCATATCCAACAGTTTTCTTAAAGATTTCCTTAACTAAATAACCAAGTTCATCACTTATATTTTCTGTTGTCTACATAACTACAAGAGACTACTTCACTAAGCTCCCTGCTGGTACACGTCTCCCTTCCTCCAGTTTCTAGAAGCATATTCCTTACTTCCTTTTGAGCCATCACTGGCGGTGTCCTCAAAATTCTTATTCATAATAGTCTGATAGAGAGAACTTAGTCTTTATCATGCTTTTCAAAAATTGTTTATCTTCTGTTCATTATCTCATTATAAAACCACTCCCACATTTGTAGTGTTTTTTGGGGCAGCCACTCACTTTCAGATACCGGAATCTGCAAGTCATCTATAGCTGCATAACAAATTACCACAACTTAAAGGCATAAAACAACATGCATATATTATTTCAGAATTTTTGAGAGTCAGAAACCCAGTCATGGATTAGCTGAATTCTCTGCTTCAGGGTCTCTCACAAGTTTATAGTCAGAATGTTGGCCAGACTTGAGGTGTTATCTGAGGTTCCACTGGGGAATGGATCTTCCTTCAAACTTCTGTTGTTGTTGACTGGATTCAGTGCCTCCTTTACCATCAGACAAAAGGCTGTAGCTTTTTCCAAGCATTTGAATGGTGGCTGCCTTTAGTTTCTTGCCAAATGGATCTCCACAGCATGGTGTCTTGCTTCATCAAACTGTGCAAACAGAAAAGTCAATAGAGAGACTCTGCTAACAAAGCAAAAGTTAGAGTTTTATGTAGTGTAATCAGTCAAGTGCCATTCTATTACCTTTTCTGTATTCTGTTGGTTAGAACCAAGTATAGCTCCTGCCCATAGTCAAAAGGAAGACCTTAAATAGGGCATGGATGTCAGGAAACAGAGATAATTTGGTCATTTTTAAGTTTGACCATGTCAGGAAGTAGAATCATTATACTTGAGAACTTTTTATATTCCTAGAAGGTACAAAAATTATAAGAAACAGCGAGATAGCAAAGGGTCATTGTGACCAAGTTTCAATGTTGTATTCCACAATCCTGATTAAAGGGACTAAAGATATTTTTACTAGACTTCAAAATGCATTCAGGACACAGTATGAATGTGATATATTGTTATTTTATAATAATCATCACAGTTGTAGTTAAACACAATCTTCATATATGGTTATCACATAATAATAATGGCTAGCATTTTAGCATGCATTGTATCCTAAACATATCCTAAAAGCAATATCGTTGGCATTAGCTACAGATCTTGGTTCAATCCTCAGTTTTGATAGTGATTATTTAAGTGTTTTGTGTGTATATTATATACTACATATGTATGTGCACTCAGAAAAAGCTATGTAGTCTATCTTTCTGAATTTTAGTGTCTTTATCTATAATACGGGTGCAGCAATGGCATTTAATTGAAGCAAGTATGTTAAAGTGGTATGAGTGAATGAAAATCTTGTGTTCAACAAAAAGAAATCCTCAAATACATTAATTGCTCAAGACAAACATACGTTGTGAGTAAGTATAAGGGTCATGAACCAAAAAGACATTGTTGCATGGACAGCTAAATACACAAACAGAAGTTCAACCGCTTAAGACAACAAGAAAAAAGAATCATCCAAGTGAGAGAATAACATTCACTTATTCTAAAATTAATAAACAATTTCTTTTTAAGGTTACCATAATCCCACTATAGAATAGATAACTATTTACCATATATATTTATACAAGAACATACTCCACACAATGCTCATCAAAAGTATGGAATCCGTTACTGGTTTTATCACTGGATGTGAGTTAAAGCACTCCTCAAGGTATGAATGTGTATCTTCACTGGGGTTCAGTGGATTTCTCCTAACCATTACAAAGGTATGAGGCCAATAGGAATACCTGAAGAAGCAGAGCTCATTCTGTAGCATTTTTATTTTGCCCTATGTATTACTAAGCATTAAAAAGTTGCCCCAGAATTGTATTCTTCATATCCCATCTTTTCTACCTGCTGCTAAAATGTATGCATTTATTTTGTTGTAGTTGACATTGATTCAAGCTTCTTTTCTGTGAGTATCCAGTGAAAACATCTTTTTTTTTTTTTTTGAAAAGTCTGGAAATGTCTTATGGCCGGACGACCCACAGTTCTTGGTGGTATATAGAATTATCCTTAGCGATGCAATACCTGAGATAAACACTAAATCTCAACTCTCAACTATTTATGCTATAACAGATTAAAATTTTTTTAAAAACATAATCAGGAAAGAAAATAATCTTTATTACTTGTTAATTATCATGGTTTCTAAGAACATGCTTTAGAAATAAGCTTATTTCAAGAATTCTACCTTATAATATTTCCATACATAATGATTTATAAAATATAACAGCTTTTTGGAATTCAGTTTCTTCTGTTAAATAATTGTTTTCATAAGTTTAATAAATATTTTGCTTTCATTTCATTTACAATTATTTATAAAGCCATTCATAAAAACAAGCCAAAATTAGACAACTAATTTTATTCAGAATACAATTATATCTTGCTATGCTACTATACATCAAAATAAATATAAATGTCTAAACTTTCCCCTTTAGAAAAGATTAGATAATTCACTAGTTTTATTCTAGTTCCTTAAAAATGAAGATAAGGTGATGTCCTCCTAGTGATTTACTAATTTTAAAGTAAAGAAGAGACAGTGGCAGGGATAAAGAGAGAGGCAGACAGAAATATTCAAAACTTGTACTCTATCATGAGGTTTCCTAGCCTTTCTAGAACCTAAAAGTAAAAATGAGTTGGTTCTTAATGATAAAATAAAATACAATCATTTTACAAATTAAACACTCTCAGGTCATCCTAAATTTCAGTGATTTAAAGAGGCAACCAAAATACATGAATCAGTCATTATCCCCTATGTTCCTGAAGATTCCCATCCTTTATATGTTCATATTTTCTTTCACATTACCTGATTTTTTTTCCTTTTTATTTCTGGACCAGCTTCACAGCTCATTTGCTTGAAATATGGCATAATTGCCTTTCCCCTTGACATATTCTGAATACATGGTTTTATGTTAGAGCTTGAACAATGGAGAACATATCTCTGTCTGCCCAATAAGCTAAATTACGGCAGAAAATCCTGATATTTAAGCTCTCATAGACAGGGAGAGCAATTTATCTTTTGCTTTCGTTGAATCTATTTTACATATTGGAAAAATCTGTTGTGGATAAAATAATAAAACCTCCTTTTCCGGCCCACTTCCTGGGTGCCTTCCTTCAACAGTCATCTTTCTTTTTTCTTTTCTTTTTTTTTTCCTTCTGAAAGCCTGGGGATTCCCTTTTGAAAGTATTTGGTCCCCGTAACAGTATACAAGACTAAAAAACAATGTTTTCTTCAACCATTAGCCCACACTCATTTCAATTTCCTATCACTGAGAATGCCTGTGTTCAAAGTCCTAGGCAACAAATGTCTCTAACTCTTTATGCCCATTGGCCGCCACCTCCTGGGAGCAAAAGATCCTCCCACCTCAGCCTCCTGAGTAGCTGGGACGACAGGCACTCACCACATGCCTGGCTGATTCTTTTACTTTACATTTGTAGAGATGGGGTTTTTCCATGTTGCCCAGGCTGGTCTCAAACTCCTCAGCTCCAGCAACCTGCCTGCCTCGGATTCCCAAAGTACTGGGATTACAGGTGTGAACCACCACACCTGGCCTCTAGTAAGTATTTATGAAGTACCTCCTATGAGCAGTCTTTGCCCTAGGTATGGGACATAATGAGGAATAAGATCATGGTAACAATATTTACATTTTAAATTAGCATGCCTATCTGTAATTTAGAATATCTATTTACATATATTTAGTAGACATTTTTCTATTACTTAAAGTAAAAATGACACAATAATATAAGTAACAATATAAAATATAACTCCTCATCACTTTCCATTGTTCTCATCACTGGAGTACATTTTGTTATTTTGTTTTCTGTTCTATGTTATATTTTAAACACCATATTTTGTTTTGACCAAAATATTTAACTAGCATAAAGGCTTTCCTTAAATCTTTATGTCTCTATATATAGCACATTATTTTAATACAATGATAAACACTAAAATTAGTCAGTGATCAACTACTATGCATTTTCATTATTATAGATCAATTGGTGAATTTTTATATTATATAACTTGGTATATATTATATAATAATGTGATACATCCTTATCTCTCTATATATGTATATATACATGTGTACATGTTATCATTATGCCCAAAATTAAATGTATGTGTGCACATGTGAACATACTTGTATGTATGTGTATGTATTTATATATGTGTGTGTGTGTGTGTGTATGTGAAAAATACATAGATATTACCGAAGGTAGAGTTAGTAGTGTGAAATAGGGGAAAGTAAATTATTTAATTTATGACTTCATACTTTGAGTTTCTTTGCAGAGCAAATAAATTTACAGTGTCATGAGGAGCATATGAGTGAACTCTTCTGTTAGCAATATAATTTTTAATTAAAAATTATTTTCTCATTTCATAGTTTTCTTGCTGTTATTTTAGCATGCATGTCTGTCTTTAAACAGCCTAATTTTTCAGTGGTTATATCACTCACCCTAATTGTCATGAGTATACTTAAACAGTGATTGTTTCATTTTCTGAAAAACCTCTAATTTTTTAAATGCCAAAATAATCAAGTTAAAATTCCAAAGGGTGTCTTTTAAAGCTCTTCATTGTCTAGTTCAAATATGCTTGTTGAAATTCCCATCTTGCTGCTTTTCCTTCAAACGTGCAACCTACAGAAGACATGGCTATGTCTTATTCCTGATACGATAGGCACTGATTCAACCCTCTGTGCTTTTTTCAGTTTTCTCTACCTCCATGTCATGCATTTCTCTCAGCAGACTGTAAATGCATTTGCCTTTCCTAATTCATCTTGTCACAAGAAAACTATAATTTATAAAATGTGTGTCTCTTTTACTAGATTATACTCTCCTTGTTGACAGTGACTAGACTGATCTTTTTTTTTTAATGCAATATAATGGATAACACCTGATCCAAGAAAGATGTTTAACAACTATCTACCTCTGCTGCCATTTTAGTCACTAGAAACTTTTCCCTTAATCAATGTCTTTTGTGTTCTGACTTATTGTAAAGTTAAGGTGACAAACTAAGCTTTAGGAAGGCTTAACAAATGATCCACTTCTATAAATATTGAATACCTATTTATTTATCTCTATGCATGCATTATTTTATTTTATTAGTTTGTTTCTTCAACTTTTAAGTTCAGGGTTACATGTGCAGGATGTGCAGATATGTTATTTAGGTAAATGAGTGTCATGGTGGTTTGGTGCACAGATCATCCCATCACCTATAAGCCCAGCATCCATTAGCTATTCTTTCTGATGTGCTTCCTCCCCGTAACCCCCACTCCAAACGGCCCCAGTGTGTGTTGTTCCCCTTCATGTGTCCATATATTTTCATCATTCTGCTCCCACATACAAGTGAGAACATGCGGTGTTTGGTTTCTAATTCAGCAATTTGCCATACTATCATATTTGGTCTCCATTATCTCTATGACTAGGGGAACAATTTTTCTTCAGTTATCGATATCAGGAAATACATCACAGTTGGACTGTTCTGAGCAGTGGCTTTTCTCAGTCTTACCAGTAATTGTGGAAAGAGTTTGCTATTTTCTGGAACTTTCCCAGAAAAAAAAGATGTAATTTATTTGGGCTGGGATCTGGGAATTTCTCCCTGAGTGTAGAGATAATCATTGATCATATGAATTTTTTTTTGGTGTCACAATCTAAATCATTATCCATAGCTAAGCCTCCAAAGATATTATTGTTAATCTTTTAATATGTATTTATGCAAATACAGTAGACCTGCTCCTGGAAGTCTTGCATGTAAGAAAAAATATTCAAAAAGATTATTTAACACAACTAAGACTATTCCATGGCTATCATCGTTTTCAAAACTGAAAGGTAGTTGGATTTCCTTTCTATTGCCATTACCTTTAATAAGAAGCTCTGCACCACAAAGAGAAAGAACAAGAATGGACTATTTCAGAGCTAGATAAAAGCAAAGAGCTGGCAGGTTACAAGGATAAGGCAGCGAGAATGGGAATTCAGAAATATAAATGCACTGATATTGCTTATAAATATGCCAAGTCAATTAGGTCCTGAGATACATGACTCTTGGCTGACAAAGGATTATGTAAGCATTCTCATCAGGGTCTTGACAGAAAATGAATAGCAATTCACAGAGAGTATAATTGAGGAGAGTAAAATTAAAGCACCTTTTAAAATGTGTGAGAAAGTATGAAAAAAATCAACAAGGAATGATAAAGCAGATACCAGGAAGATAGACATTGGCCTTGTTGGAGAAGGGAAGAGAGGGGTCAGTTATCAGAACTAGGTAGAGAACTGAAGCAGAGGAGTTACTACCCCATAGGAACTGTTGGCTTCAATACAGGAATAAAGAGACTGCTGACATGTGGTTCTGGAGGGAAGAAATCTAGGGAAATAAATATCCTCCCTTACTTTACCTCCTTCCTGCAAATTTCCTGAGAGTATTTTCCATTGGTATATGCTGACTGGAAGTCCTTCAGTATCCTGTTGGTTGATTCTAAATGGATAAAGACACACACACACACACACATGCATTCGTGTATATATGCACATATATATGCACCAAAATGTGTGCATGCTCAAGATCCATATATAAAATGGTATAGTATTTGCATATAACTTACACATGTCCTCCTGTATGCTTTAAGTAACCTCTAAACTATTTATGATACATAACACTATGTAAATAGTTGTTACACTGACTGGTTTTTATTTGTATTATCTTTACGTATTGTTATTTTTATTTTTTTATCTAAATATTTTCAATCAGTAGTCAGTTGAATCCTCAGATGTAGGAATCATGCATATGGAGGGACAATTGTACATATAATTTTAATTATACCAATAAATAAATATTCATATTCTCACTTTTCACAAGGGTGTTCTCAGGTTCTTGGCCAGTAAATAGCATTATGGTGTATGA
Organism: Macaca thibetana thibetana; assembly: GCF_024542745.1. NCBI lineage: Eukaryota > Metazoa > Chordata > Mammalia > Primates > Cercopithecidae > Macaca > Macaca thibetana. The sequence continues at coordinate 163,568,533 of NC_065583.1, read as the reverse complement.
TAACATAAAAAATAAGAACAGATCATTGTTTCTATATATACAAAGTCAAAGGATTTGCCAACTGATTAATTTAAGACTATTCTCTAACCCTACATAACTAGAGTTAGAATTGGCTGTCTGCACAAAATCCCCATATTTGGATGCTAAGTATTTGAACATCAAGAACATAGACTCCCTTGGCAAATACCAGCTGGTGGAGTCATTCCTATATGGACTTCAGATCATTGATGATTGTTAAGACATGATGCTGCTTTCTGCTCCCTCCTCTTTATAAATAGCTTTTGGAATCCAACTGATTTCATACATATAGATGATCCAATAAAAGTTGAATTCATGGACCATTAATTAAAGCTACATGGAAGAAAATGTAAGTTTATGCTGTTTCGCTCATAAATGAATATATAGCTAAGAGTCTAGAGGAACTTCAGTAGGATAGGGAAGAGATTAAAAATCCACACATGGAATCTATATATTTCCACTGGCATCAGTCATAACTGGGTTCAGCACCTAGAATCTAGTTCAAAGACTATTAATAGCAACAGATAGACAATGTGCTCATAGATTTGAAAAATGCTACCATGTACACGTTTATATATTCAATTAAATTGTGTAATGGATAAACATATGACTTCTTTTAGGGTATATATAGTTTGAAATATATTGAGCATTATTCATTTTAGTAAAAAAGGAAAATAGTGCAGGTGACGGTAGAGGGAGAGGAGACAGCAAGAGACTGTCACAATTTATTCATACATTCACGTATACATTCTATCCTGCTAGGATGGGAATCTTGTGAATTTTATGAATACATGCATAAATATAATAGGTCTTGTTGGGCTCAATAAGTGTATTCTCTACAAAGGACTGCAAAGCCATATTCATCATCACATGAGCACAAGTTTCTATAAGCCACTCACAAAGAAATAAATACGGACAGAGGACCTGCAGTTTACCAAAAATATAATGGATTTCTCAGAGAATTTTTCGAAGGTACCTATTTATTCAAAATTCTACAGAAGTCAGTCTTATTAATTAATGCAAACTGATTGAGGCAGACCAGCTGTTGGGCATGTTCCCAAGCACACTCCCACAGGGCCCATGTCACTCATCCACATCAGAATCCTCCTGAGTCCCCCTTCATCGCGGAACATGAAAGAGTGGCACAGAAGTCCTATGGTGGGAGTCCTTCCTCTCCTCAAAAACACATCCCAAATAAAGTTGGAAATATCATCTTCATTTTCATGTTTTATAAACATATGATGTCTGATGTTTAGAGTGGGTTGAATAAGGTCCTGCCCCATACCCTCACACCTTGCCTTAATTCGTGTTCATTCAGAACCTCAGAACGTGACGTTTTTTTTTTAAAGAGTCTTTCCAGATGTGGTTACTTAAGGTGAGCTCATATGGGATTAGAGTGCACCCTAAGTCCAGTGACTGGGTTCTTACCAGTAGAGGAGAGGAAAAGACAGCCATAAAGACACAGAAGAAAGAAGTCCAGGCAACAATAGAGGCACAGATTGGAGTGAAGCAGCGGCAAGCCAAGGAAGTTCAAGACTTGCTAGCAATTACCATCTGCTAGGAGGGGCAAGTACACTCTATTAGAGGGAAGAAAGATGGCTGTGCCAACAGCTGAGTTTGACCTCCTAACCTCCGTAACTGTGAGAGAATCAATGTCCTGTTTTAATCTACTCAGTTATGGCAGCGCTAGGAAATAAATACAGTGGAGTTGGTCATTTTGGTTGAGGTGAAGTTAAAAGCTGTGAATGTCTTAACTCATTATCTGAAATACAAAATTTTTACCATAAAGAAGTAAAAAATAAAATGGAACTCAGAAAACAATAGCTTTTAGTATATTATTGCTCCATACAGAAACTTAAGGGCTAAAAATATGCAATTTAAATAAATTTCAGACATCAAAGACATAATCCTCCACTCTTTTAATCAATTTCCTTGAGGGTTAAAAGGCTTAGCTGCAGTTTGGAATAATCCATAAAGATAAGCTTATGGACTCAGCATTTAATGAGTTTATTTCAGGTAACAATATATAATTAAAAGCATAAATCGAGACTTAAGTTCAGTTAAAAGGATTTCTACTAAAATCACAATTAATTTACACAACATTCAATGGAGTTTGACACTTTGAGGTTGAAGAAAAAGAAAACTTACAGAAAGTACTCATGCTCAAATTATAAGCAGAAAAGGAGATTGATCTGTTATCCCAAGAGAAAGAAGTTTTGTTTCTTTTGTTGTTGTTTGTTTTAACATATTGATATTGAGTATTTCCAATACTCTAAGGCAATGAAAGATTTTTTACTACATTTCTAAAATGGAGAGCTCTCTTTTTGACAATACCATCACCTTCTATACCAGGGATGTAGATTTAGTTTCATGTCGGATAAACCAGGTGCCATTCTTAAAGGATAAATGAAAGAGATGTCAGCTATTTATCCTCTCTGCCATGAGGATTTCAGCTGTGTGGTATAGATTGGTCTAGTTAGAAAAACTGGCTAAGATTCTTACCTTTGCCTGGCATCTGTATATTTCCTTCCTTCCTTCCTTCCTTTCCTTCCTTTCTTTCCTTTCCTTTCCTTCCTTCCTTCCTTCTTTCCTTCCTTCCTTCCTTCCTTCCTCCTTCCTTCCTTCCTTCCTTCTTCCCTCCCTCCCTCCCTCCCTCCCTTCCTTTCTTCCTTCCCTCCTTCCTTTCCTTCCTTCCTTCTTTTTTCTTTCCTAAAATATTTTCTCTTTTTAGAGTACTACTCCTGTTTTCTTGTATAAAAATATATTCTGCATTAAAATTCAGCATCTTTCTTCATCATATTGCCTTCAATGCTTTTCTTTTATTTTCTTTGCAAGTCCTTTTAAAAAAAGTGTTTCTACTTTGGTTTGACTCCTTTTGCTTTAATATTTAAAAAATTTGCTTAATATTTTTAAAATCTTTACAGTTAATTCACCATTTAAACTATTAACATATTTTTATGTTTGTGCTCCTTTAATCATTACTTTAAAATATTTCCTAAGTAACATATTTGTAAGAATCATCCTTCACAAGTTTTATGCTGCAAAGACTCCATCCCTCCTCTCGGCCTCCCTCAGTTTCACCCTTATTTGGTGTTTTCTTCTGTGCTCCCACCTCCACATGCCTTTGGCAGAAACAAGCAAATGTGCTATTGCATAGATAAGCTCAGTATCTCACTTGATCACCCTTTGCTTTATGATATGTTTTTCATTACCGTCTTTCTTTTTCCTCCAGCTCAGCCAGACCTCATACTTCCCCAAGCTGTTGCTTTGGCTCTTCCTTCTGTCTCGAATGCCCAATGCCCACGTATCTGCTTAGTCGACCTTCATCTACCGCTTTAAGATTTTCAATGAGCTCTTGTCACCTTAGTTAACACTATCATTTCCATTCCCTCTCTGGTGCCACATTTTTTTTCTTTCATAGCATTTGTCACTTTCTCACATGCTATGCAACTTCATCATGTGTTATACATATGATTTATTCTTTGTTTCCCCATAGAATATAAGCTGTACAAGAGCAGGGGTCTTTGTCTTTGTAGTTAATAGGTGTATCCTAAGTGCCGGGATAGTAATGGGACCATATTATGTTCATTTACCTATTTTTGAATAGATGCATGAACATACAATTTAAAAACAAATTAATCAATGTGTCATATGTCAGTTGAGTACTATCCACTACTAATGACTGGTTTATATTACCTTCAGTTTTATTTCAAAATCTGTAAGCTTCCAAGAACCTCTTCACAGTTTCTCAAATATGGACATTTATAAAAATTTACTTGGTAGTTTTTCTCAGAAGTATAGAGTAATTGATAATTTATAGTATATTCCTTACAATTTTATAATTTCTATATTTATAATAATTAGCATTAGTATATTTTATTTTTATTATTATAAAACAATATTTTCTGTTAGCAAGAAAGAGGCAGTTAACTATTCTGTAAGTAGGTGAAAACCATTCAGTGAGAGTAATAATTGAAGTGCCTTTCTTCTCTTATACCCATGTCACTTTTCAAAGTTTTTCACAGTATTAGATCTGCAAAGTTCTAACTTATTATAATTGAGTCAGGAAGCAAACTGACTTCTCACTAATTTACTTATGACTGAAACGTCATTTTCAGAACTTATAGCCACACCCAAGCCATCAAGGTACATAGTTAGTATCTCTTATTTACTGGTCAAATGCCTAAGGTGAAAGAAATAGCAGTTTGAATGCTGAACTTGAGAATTTAAATCTTTGAATTGACATCACATTATCTTCTTTAGAATAGGTAAATATTAACTGGTATAGTGATTTAAAATTATTGAAAGGCTACCATTTGCTAATTTACCGTTAGAAATACCTTTTGGAAAGTAGATTGCAGAGTCATTGATACGTTCATTAAATTATTTGGTAACTCTTAAATGTCAATACAACGACAGAGAAATTACCAAAAATGATTCTTGTACATTAGCAGTTTTTGTCTTTGCTAACACTAATATATAATAGTGAAATAAGGAATATTTCAAAAACCATAAGTGAATTGTTAATACTTGTTTTTAATGTCTAGCTAGTCTCATATGACTCTAGTAAATCGGTAAAATAACTCACTTTAGGTCATTTTGCTAATGTTACATGACATCCATGTTAGAAGGAAAATTGTTCACATGCTACTTCAAGGCAGATCCACAGGATTATATTTTCTTCTGGTGGTAATTTTATGTTTTTTTTTTTTTTCAGCTTGTAATTGCATAAAATGTCAAGAAAGAGAATGCCTCTAAGTAAAATACAATACACATTAACTGAAAATTTACCAAAAAAAAAAAAAAAGCTAACTTTCTGTTTTCCTAATATGGATCACAGGTTTGCTTAAGGGTACTGAAAGCAGAAATGGTATTATATGTTGTCAAGAGGGCAGAAATGATTGAAACATGTTGCCTCATAAAGGAGAACAGGAATGTTTTACTTATAAAAATTGTATGTTTGGAAAGGAAAAACAAATCTGTTAAACGATACAGCAGAACATCTTTGTACAGTTGCAATTGTATTTTCAAATTTCATACAAATTCATTATTATAGACCTGGATAGGTAATAGCTAAATTTTACATTTAGAAGAGTTGTGCTTTTTAAATTTTTTCATTGTCATAAATAATTATAATTAATATATCACAATATTCTAATTTCTGGGACAAAGAAACAAAAAGAAATCTATTTTTTGGTATTGAGCAGGTTGATATTAAAAATAGGTTGGAACTCTGATTTAAAGAACTAATTAAATAGTTAGATATTGGTCATGAGGGGATGGGGGAGACTTAAGATTGCTTGCAGGCATGAAACCTAGATGACCAGTGAAGTGACTGTGACATTCTCTCAGATAAACAAAAATGATAACAGAAGGTACATGAGCAAAAATGGGTGAAGGTGTTTATGAAGCAAGCAGGAAGGGGTGACATAGGACTCTGAAATAGGCAGATCTGGAGCCGTGGAGAAAGATATGGGAAAGAAATGATCTGAGCCATTAATTGAAGCAGGAAAGAGGATGGAGAGAGGGAGGGAGGAAGTAGGAGAGACACAGAGAGAGAGACAGAGAGGTGGGGGGAGAGAATATAGATGAGACGAAAATTAAATCACAGAAAGAAATGCTTCCAAGTGGTGCTGAAGTATCAGCTGAAGTCATTGCTTTAACATAAATGTACTTTGCACTGTACACACTAAAGACCTGAGAAAACGGTTATTTGCCATGACACCGGAGTGAATATGCAAGAAAGAGAAGGAAAGTGAGGATGCCAAAGACATTGGAAAAAGGCTGGTGTACAAAAGGAATGAAGCACTTTGAGAAAGGAAAGGTAAAGGAAATAAGTGTAATAACAAATCAGCTGAGAGAAATGGAAGGGCTGAAAAACAATAGACTGGGCATGGTGGCTCACACCTGTAATCCCAGCACTTTGGGAGGTCAAGGTGGGCAGAACACGAGGTCAGGAGTTCGAGACCAGCCTGGTCAAGATGGTGAAACCCCATCTCTACTGAAGATACAAAATATTAGCTGGGTGTGGTGGCATGTGCCTGTAATCCCAGCTACTTGGGAGGCTGAGGCAGGAGAATCACTTGAACCTGGGAGGCAGAAGCAGAGGCTGCGGTGAGCCAAGATCGTGCCATTGCACTCCAGCCTGGGTGACAGGGCTACACTCCATCTCAAGAAAAAGAAAAAGAAAAACAATAGTATTGGTGAGTTTGAAGAATATTTTAAAGGGAAAGTAAGAAAGTAGCAAGCACACAGAAAAATAAGACATCTTATTGGATAATGGTCTATTTCTTGTTATATACAGTTTTAGAGAAGGAATAGGAATTTCATAAGAAATCTGAGAAGACAGATTGGATCTGCAGCCATCAACTAAGGTACCCACACTCAAGTCTGATGTTGAATGACTTTTGTGTATCCAGTTATCTGAAGACAGAACAGATAACCAACTATCTGGGGACTCTCTTTCTAGCTGGGGCACTTAAATATAGCCATTTATGATGACAAGAAGTTTTGAAAAAGTAAGAACTTCCTTTCCATCTGAACAGAAAAGAAGAGAACTTTAGGGACCTACTTTTGTTTGTTAGAGTATAAGAAATGAAGTGGTTTTGCTAGATGAGAGTAAGAGGTCAAGTCCTGTGGGTCCACGTGGTTGTTTGTGCCAAGGCTGTATAGAAAAAGAACGTTGGCCAAATAGCAAACTCCTTGGTGAACAGCATTGAGAAACCAGGGTATGTGCTGGTGTCAATTACAAAATAAGAAGAGTATAATTAGTATCAATATTCAGAAACTTAAATAAGGATAATTTTATGGCCAAATGAAAACAATTATCATTGGGAGAAAGCAACACAGAGCATCACTGTCTATGTTCTGCAGTGTGTCATGTCATGAGCACCCTTACTAGAGAGACTGACGGGAATAAGAGGCAAGTTTGAACAGAGGGTCTTCAACTTCCCAAGTGACATTTTAAAGGTCCAGCTGATGTCACGTGCCTGACAAGTTAATAGACATTAACCTGTGCTCAGTACAAGAAATAATCTTCTTGAGAACATGCTCTGGTGTCTCCAGAATAAAAAAAATTTAGTAATGAGAAGGGTCGTGTGGCGTGTAGAATGTGGACTAATCTTGTGGACTTACCTCTACTAACAGGGCGTAGGGATCTCACGATTTCATACTGAGGGATAGGCATGCCTTAGAGAAGATTGTGAAGGTGGCCTTTCAGAGGAACTCTTCCGATACAGTGGACAGCAAGATGTGCAGGTTTGTTCCATGAGTCATCCCAGACAGTGGACAGCAAGATGTGCAGGTTTGTTCCATGAGTCATCCCAGACAGTGGACAGCAAGATGTGCAGGTTTGTTCCATGAGTCATCCCAGCCTGCTTCGTGTCTCTCATCCTCCAGAACTAATTGCTAGTAATGACACCATATAAATAGTTGACTCTTCTCCGTCTTCTCTGTGTCCACTTTATTTCCTCAATTGTCCTCCTGATGTCTCACCTGGACTATTGTGGTAGTTTCCAGGTTGATCTACCTCTGCATATACATGCTCATAGCTTTGTATCTCAGTTTTGAACTGAAAAGTTTTATAGAAAGGAACAATGAAATGATTGAGCCTGACAAGGACAGAGGATGGCCAATGAAGAGACACTGTGTACCCTCCAGTATCGTCATTTTAAACCATCGGCTACCACTTTGGACCAATTTTCCCATCTCTGACTCCAATTGCCATTTTCTATTCTTTAGATTTTATTAAATAAAAAAGCATACTGAGAAGATAGAGGGAAGGCTAATTTATCACTACCCTGGAGTGATTTCTTGGGGGAAAACACCTGCAGATGCTTGTATTTTCAAAAGAGCAGACTGTTTAAAGTTTTTTTTTTTTTTTTTTTTTTGGTTAATTAGGGAGATAAATACTTGAGATGTGCAACATGGTCCACATAAAAAGAATATCCTATTATAAATTATAAACTTCATATTCTTGTTGTTTTCCTTTCTATATCTCACCACTTGCTCTCTTAGAGATGTTCACATCAGGAACAAATGAATGAAAGGAAAGACTAACATAAAATTAAAGAAGAAAATAAGATATATACATCTATGTGTGTGTACGTCTGTGTTGTGTTGTTAGCTTTTGACATGTAATAACTCTCTCCAAAATCTAGTGGGTTAAGATGATAACTAATCATTTAGCTCACAATTCTTCTTTCTAGTTCTTTTGACCTAATCTGGGCTTGGCTAATCTCATGCACTCATCATCTGCAGTCGGTTGGCAGGTCAGTTCAGGGTGGCTGGTTCAGGATACATTGCTTCACACTCATGTCAGCAGGTTATGTGACTGCCACGGAGAGCAAAAGGAGACACTGGACCATGTGTCACTCATAATCCAACAGACTATTTCGATCTGCTCATGCAGCAGCAAAATTCCAAAGACAGCAATACCTTTGAAAAGAGGTTTTCCAAATCTCTCCTTTCATCAAGTCTGCTTCTGCCTCATGGGCCAAAGTCCAGAATTAGTGTGAAGGGCACAACCCCAGGTGCACATCCATTTAAAGAGCATCAAGTAATATGCTACAAAAGAATAAACTGAATACATGTTGTGAAAAGCATACAGTAGAAACCAAATCATTGCTTCGGTAAATTCATGAAGACCAGAATAAATGGAGACATATTCTATGTTCATATTTAAGAGTCAATGCTATAGAATGTAATTTATCTCCAAAGTAATCAGTGAAATTAACACAATCCCAGTCACAAACCCAGCAGATTTTTTTTTAAGAGCCTGGAAAATTCTTCCTAAATTATGTATGAAAATTCAAAAATTTCCACAGTGGTCTGGAAAAAGAGTACTGTTGGGTAGCCTAAATTATCTGACATCAATAATTATTATAAACTAATTCTAATCAAGATAATACAGTTTTAGCATAAGGAATGAAAAATGGATTAATAGAACCAAATAGAGAATACAGAAATAGAGCCACACTTACATGGCCACATGATATTTGACAAAGATTCCAAAGCAACAGAGAAGGAAAATAAAAGATTTTTCAGCAAATATTTCATGACAGCTGGACATCCATATGGAATAAAATTAACCTTGAACTCAATCTTATTCTATGTACAAAAAGTAGACCATATGCCTAAACTTAAAAGCTAAAGCAAAAGGAGATCAGAACAAAACTAGTTTAGTAGGTTTTTGCCGTAATTTCAAGTAGACAACATTTTCTTAGGACATAAAATGTAGTAAAAATAAAGGAAAAAATGGATAACTTAGACTTCATCAAAACTAAACAATTTGCTCAGCAATCGTCACCCTTAAAATACATACATAAGAAAGCCACATTCTAGGAGAAAATATACGCACAACATAGTCTAAAAACATCCCCAGTGGGCAAAAATTTGAACTAATGTTTCATTAAAATACGTAAATGACTAATAAGCACTTTAAAAATGCTCATGCGCAACACCATTAGTCATAAAAGAAATGCAATTTAAACCACACCAAGATACAAATCCCACAGAAAAGCTAAAATTAAAAAGACTGAATGTACAAATGTTGGCAAAGCTGTGGAACAACCAGAACTCTCATCCATTGTTATGTGAGAATTCCACAGAGACTAGAAGTTAATTATTGTATGCATATAAAAGATCTTTAACATACAGAATTCATTTAATGTTAAAAATTCTTCAAATTTCACTTAGCATTCTATTATCATTTTTCTTTTCATAGCCTAACTGTTCATTTCTGATTTATTACAGGAAGCTGTAGTCTTAACACCACTGGTGGCCTTGATGTGTACACACACATGAGACAGATCCTTATTAACTTTTTAGAAACTTTCAGTGATACTGGAAATAGGAAAACCTTTAATTTGCTCATTTATTTGTGCATTTTCTGTGTACTAAACTTGCTACTGAAGACAACATTCTATTTTATGTCACCTAAACCTCATGCTATCCAAGTATATTACTGGTTAATTTATATAAACAGAAAACTTCCAGGTTGAGTGGACAAAAGATTAATTTGAACTATAAAAACAGAGAATCACAGCCCCTCAATCAATTTCCAGACTTGAGCCAGTTTACAAACCCAGAATCCCTTGAAGGGGATGCCAGGTTCCCTTGAGAGGGACCCCACTACACTACAGACAATATATTCTGTTAATTTTTCCCCTAACTATCCCTAAGGAGACCTCCAGCCTTCTACCAGGGTAACTGTGCATTGGGGAAAGGGAAATGATCAGACGTTTTGGGGACTACTGGACACTGCTCTGAGGTGACATTGATTCCAGGGCACCCAAGACATCATTGTGGACCTCCAGTTAAGGCAGGGGTTCACGGAGGTCAGGTAATTCATGGAGTTTTAGCTCGGGTCCAACTTACAGTGGGTCCCGGAACTCATCCTGTGGTCATGTCCCCAGTGCCAGACTGCATAATTGGTATAGATATACTTAGCAGCTGGCAGAAACCCCACATTGGCTCCCTGACTGGTAGGGTAAGGGCTATTATGGTGGGAAAGGCCAAATGGAAACCACTAGAGTTACCGATAATCTAGAAAATTAGTAAATCAAAACCAGTATCACATCCTTGGAGGGACTGCAGAGATTAGTGCCACCACCAAGGACTTGAAAGATGCAGAGGTGGTGATTCCTACCACATTCCCATTCAACAATTCCATTTGGCCTGTGCAGAAGGTAGATGGATCTTGGAGAAACCCTAAGCAGAAAAGGAAGCTTTTTTTCTTCTTTTACTTGTGGTTTACATAACTGTGAGATGATGAATTAGTGTTTGTTCGTTTGTTTGTTTGTTTGTTTTGAGACAGAGTTTCTCTCTTTTTGCCCAGGCTGGAGTGCAATGGTACAATCTTGACTCACTGCAACCTCCGCCTCCTAGGTTCAAGTGATTCTCCTGCCTCAGCCTCCCAAGTAGCTGGGGATTACAGGCAAGCGCCACCACATCAGGCTAATTTAGTATTTTTAGTAGAGACGGCGTTTCTCCATGTTGGTCAGACTGGTCTCGAACTCCTGACATCAGAATATTAATGATTTGTTATGCACATTTTTGTTACACACATTTTGTTATGCGCATTTTGATGATTTGTTATGCAGCAAAAGAAAACTACTACAGGCTCATAGAGCACAACATAAAAGGTAATTGTTTTGCCTTCAGAACCAAATATGGCTTCACCAAAGAGAGGAATCTTTAACTGTGCCTTTGCGATGAGTAGAGTCCCTTAGTTGGAGATGGCAACAAAGTCAGGAGGGAAAATGAGTATGGTGCATTCAGATGTCACAGACTTGAGTGCTGTGACTGAGGAATAAGAATCCTAAGGTTCAGTGGCAGAAGGTGAGATCTCTAAGGTTGGTTGAGCATATCTTGCAACGGTATACTAATAAATGTATACCTCTCGGAAATAAACAGCCTTGAATGCCATTTAATTACTTATTTTATAGAGGAGTGGCATGGTTCTGTGTGAGGAAATTACCACTAGCTTAAAGGAAGGATTGAGAAAAGTGAGTGTTGTCATTTTAAACCAGTTAATATGGTTTAGAGATGATCAGTGATAAGCAAAGCTATACAGACACTAAACATATTTTTTTCTAAATTTCAATAGAATATTACATTAATTTGATTTACTTTTTCTGGGCTCCGATGTCTGTCTACAATTTGCAGGTGACTGCAAAATATAAAATCACAGTGTCCAAGCATACGATATTTTTATATTGCTACCAGGAGTTAGTACAACAAAATTCGATGGCATAAACATAAAGCATGCATTACTTCTAGTCTACAAGTGATCTGGAGAAATCTTTGGGCCTTGACTGGGCCTGCTTGTGTGTCTGTGTGCAGCTGTAGATGCACACCTAAGCTGACTGCTCTTGGGCTCTGTTACATATTTTGCTATAGTTTATTAGAGAACCTCATCTAGAAAAACTGACCTCCACTCCAAGATGCCTTTTATTATCCTGCAAGCTATGTCTGCCTCTTTATCAAGGTTAGCCTTATAAATGACAGAATATCACTATCTCTATGTTCTATTGAAAGAAATAAATCACAAAGTTGGTTCAAATTAAAGCCTTTAGAAAACTGATTTTGCCATTTATGATAGTGGGCAAAGTCTTACTGCAAAGACTGTGGATGCAAGAAGGCATAACAATTTGGGTCACAATCAATCCACAATAGTATCTGTTTTCACTTTTCAAGTAAATCCCTACATGGTGACCATAAAAACAAATGCTCTCAGGATAAAGCCGAGAATTTGTGATACGAAAGAATTTGAACAATAGAGACATATGGTGGCAAAATGGTAAGTAGATCGCTCTGCAAACACATTTGAAAACATAACTCCAAAAATAGTGTTCTAGCTAAAGCAACACCTTTGAAGGAAATTTTGAGCCTTTGTTTATAGTATTTCCTATTAAAGAAAGGTTATTTCGATCATAGAATATTACTTTGAACTATGTAATTTGTGAATATCCATATTTAATAGTTTACTACCTAATATTTTAGTCTATAACAATAAATTATGCAGTGTCATAATTTATTTTATTTTTATCCCACTGCAAGTTTCACCCCCCCTCAACCTGTTCACCATTGGTTAGCTTTATTATGCATTGTGAAATAATTATTCAAGCAGAACATTTTTAATTTACTTATTTTGAGGATGGTATTAATCCATTTTCACACTGCTGTAAAGAACTACCTGAGACTGGGTAATTCATAAAGAAGAGAAGCTTATTTGACTCACAGTTCTGCATGGCGGGGGAGGCCTCAGGAAACTTACAATCATGGTGGAAGGTGAAGGAGAAGCAAGCACCTTCTTCACAATGTGGCAGGAGAGAGAGTGAAGGGGGAAATGCCACACACTTTTAAGCCATCAGATCTAGTGAGAACTCACTCACTATCATAAGAACAGCAAGGAGGAAATCTGCCCCATGATTCAGTCACCTTCCACAGGTCCCCTCCTACAATTTGGCAAGAGATTTGGGTGGGGACACAAATCCAAACCATATTCAGGATTAATTGTAATCTGATCAAAATACTTTAAGATGTATATCCATGCATTGTTCTTTTCAATTTTATCTTTCTACTTATTGAAAACAATTCCATATTTATTGTTCTACTACTGACTGGATCAAATCAGAATTGCAAAGCAAAATGCTTAGGATACTTAAAAGTGATATAAATGTTAGAATACTTTTTCTGAAAGCAGCCCCATAATACTGGATAATTACACAAATTAAAAAAAAAAAGTCGTAGTGTCAATAGCAGACTCTTGAATTTTTTTTAATGGGGACTTAGCAGAAACAATTGTTGTTATGTCTTTCAATATACAGAATATAGTTGTGGATTGAGTGTGTTCCCAAAAAGCATGTATTGGAAACTTAATTTCCAGGTGCAGGTGATGAGATCATAAGGGCTCTACCCTCATAAATGAATTGACATTGATATTACATACTAAGTTCTTTATCATGAGAGTATGTCTGCTATAAAAGCAAGTTCCACCCCCTCTGACTCGCTTGTGCTTTCCTGCCCTTCCACCTTCTGCTATGAGATGACAGCAGGAATACATTTGCAAGATCGGGGGTTCCTTGATCTTAGACTTCCCACACTCTATAACTGTAAAGAATACATTTATTTCCCTTATAAATTACCCAATACCACGTATTCTGTTGTAGTAACACAAAACGGACTAAGACAAAAGTCGTATAATCTAACATTAACAGGCGGCCCACCAGAAACTATATCCAACAAAGTATATAGCAGCTCCACACAGTGCAACACGGGCCATATGACACAGGAAGTAAATAGTAGCCATGTATTTACATGGTCCAAAGCCATTTGATTTATCTTAAAAACCCTAGAGATCTAGATTACTGAGATCTTGTTTGAAACAGAAATGGAATATTGGCCTTAACAGTTAGTAAACTATAGTGAGACCCGGAGCAAAGCATTTCCCCCAATGCAAATATATATATCTCTCTTTTTAATAAATTGTGTCTCCTCACTGTGCCTGTACTTCATTTTATTAGTTACTTTTAAAAGTACTATTGTTTAATTAAGAAATTTCTTCTTGCCAATCTGAACCTCAGCTATTGCAAACCTTTAGTAATTACTCAAATCACAACTAAAGATTTTTAATACTGACTATATATTCAGATTCTTGATTTAGAGCAATGTCATTATTTAAAGTATTGCTATGAGCACTTTAATACATGTTTAATTCTTCATGATATCATTTTGACTGGGGAATGTATGAAATATAGTTACCTAAACTCCTTAAAATGGTAAATAATTACCATTTGGCTCCACATTGCTAGGAACTTAGTTTATTTCGAAAGGTTAAGAAACATCCCAATTTTCTATGCCTTCATTTTGCAATTTTTCCAATAGTCGGGAGAAAGTATGCGGGTACATTAGAAAAACAGTAATACATTTTTTCCTAATTTTTTTTCTAGATCAAGCTGAGAATTACTTCCCATTTTTATGATTCAAGATGATTCAATATAGAAATCAAATGTGTCATAATAAATTTAATATTTTTACTAAACTACTTATTTAATATATAGCTTACATTTACCTTTCCTATAAAACATTCTTTGATTTATCTGGACCTGTGTGATGTTGCTAATAAGTGGTCACAGTATGTGCTATTCCAGTGTCTCTTCCACCTGTCTGAAGGCATTAATTTCTGATAGAGGTACATACTTCAATGACGTCCAAACATTAAGAGCTGTAATGGTAACCTAGGAAGGTTAAGTATTAGGTCCTAATACTAAGAAGTATTAGAACATCAATCAACTAAGTCTGAAACTCTATTTTTCACAAAATCATTATGAATTTTGATGATTCTAAATATTTAATACCCAGTTTTCTTCTGTAAACCTAGAGGTAAAATTTTGTCACAAGACCTCCAGAAATTTCAACAGTAATTGTCCAGTGTGTTATATAAAATATAACTCAATGACAGTGTTGATAATGTGCAACAGTACAAAGTTATGTTGTTTACAACATAATTATGTATATTGTACACAATATACTTATGTCATTTATAATATAATTGCTTATAATGCACATTATCAACAATATCAATGATGGTTTTTATATATGTGTGTGTGTGTATATATATATATTCATTTATATTGATATATAATTTATGTGTTGTTTTGAGTTACCCAGATCTAAACATTTTGTGGTCTTCTAGAATATGCAACCTGCTACTGAAACGTGAATTCTGTCCCAAGCAAGGACACAACTAACAGAGATCCTTATTGTCAATTTTTTGGTGGTTTCCTAGTATAACTCACAAATAGCATTTACATATACATGATGCACATGTAGGAGATGATAGAATTTGCAAATATACTAGCTTTTATTTTATTCCCTATGCTTGAAAATTGTTTGATTTAGTATTTGGCACATCACAAAATCATTACAGTTTTCAACATTATATTCTCCCCTGTAGTGCCCATCTTATAGATGTTTATCTTTAATATATTGGAGATAGTATTTTTTTATAAAAGCAGACTTTGTGATAAATGCTGTCTTGTATTCAGGCCAAGAAACTTTTATTATTTCTTTATTACATGTAACCGAAAACTTTAAAAATGTATTTCTTTAAAGTGTCTCTGTGATTTCCAAAGCTGGAGTCTACAATAACTATTTCTGCTTCCATTGAGAAGGCTGTCAAGTTAAAACTATTTAAGTAATACACACAGAGCAGGTTTTGTTTGGATGTAATTTCTACCTTTTTTTTTTTTTTTTTTTTGCAGTTTATTGCCTGAGGAAAGCAAATATTTCACTAGTGTTGTCTAATACATACATAACAATGACTGTATGACAAACAGAGCAAAGGAATATTGGGTCCATCATTCTTATTTTTAAGACTGTAGCATGTTCAATTACTTGTGGGAGCAATCAACTCACTGATTTTATACATAGCCATCAATGCTTATAAAAAGAAGTCTTAATATTTCTAGATAAAGACTAAACAGTCACAAATTCATTGTTACTAATTATTATAACTCTTTTCTCTATATTCCATCCTGGAAATTAAGGGCTACTAATAAAGTATTGAAGTCTGGAAGACAATCATAGCAGAAATACGAGGAAAATTCAGAACATTACAATAGAACCAGACGGAGAATAAAGAGAGAAAGTAGTTGTATCTGGGAATGTGTTACACAGATGTCTTCCAAAACCAGAGGAAAACCTTGCTATGCTGAAAGTTCCCGAAATGCATAGCTTCATTGCCTATTCTAAGACCTCATATCCCAGGGAAATGCTAGCCATGTGATTCACTTGACTCTCTGACATGAAATTCAATTCATCACTCTGATTTATTAAAATAACCTATGAGGGAAAAAGATTAAGCAACCTCAGATGAGATTTGGATGACATCCATAGCAGCTATTTATTACATTCAGTGCAGACTTTTAACCAAAAATGTCAACTGCCAACAGATGCTCTTATCAAGCAGCACACACAGACACACACACAAACTATTTTAACTCTTATCAGTATCGCTAGATTTAAGAAAATGTACACCTTAAAAGACAGAAGAGGATCTGGTATAAAATTAAGGAAAAACAAAAAAATGTATAATGAAAGATAATAATTTGCCACATTTACAATATAGTAGGAGTTTTAAATTTAGAGAACTAAAAGAATGGAGAGGAGAATTTCATTTACAAATGGAATAAATTTTTCATTGTCTGAAGAAAGAAAAGAGTCTTTCTGTTCTAGAGATCCAGTGTTAAGCAGCAGTACAAATAAAAGAATCACACTTGGATACATCCTCGTTAAATTTTGAACAGCAGTAATAAACAGGAAATTCTAAAAGCTCCCATGGTCAAATCTAGGATTGTGATATATAAATTTCAAAATAGCTTTCTTTTAGATGGCATTTAAAGCCATAGGTCTGGATGAGATCATATAGAGCTATTGTAGAGAAAGAGGAAAGAGCAGGGTCTGTATTGAAGCTCAGGGAAACTCCAAAATTCAGAAGTTGAAGACTAAAAACTGTAAAATAAAAATCATATTTAAAAAGTTACCCAAGAAAACTGATAATGTAAAAAGTAAAACAAAAACTATTTTATTAGTAGATCGTATAAATATAATATGTAGATGCATAACAAATTAACAAAGTTAAATTTGACTTTTTTAAGAAGGTAAAAAAATGATAGACCCTGAATATAATAATTAAAAAAGAAAGAACAATAATTTTATCATTTATCACAGATCATATAGATGTTAAGCAGATAAAAAGATTACATTAGGAACAACTTTATGCCGAAAAGTTAGACAACTTGTTTTATATGAGATCTATACATTCCTTGAAAAAATGAAACTCATCACAAGTGACATATGATGAAACATAAAATGTAACTAGCCGCATACACTCAAAAATTGAATTAATTATCAACAAATTTCTTTAAGAAAACACCCAACCCAAATGACTTAGTGCTGAATTCTATCAAATATTAAAGGAAAAACGGTACTAATCATTCACAAAATCTTTCAGAAACTAAAACCAGAAATAATACTTACTAACTCATTTCATATAGGACCAGTATAGGCATAAAAACCAAACCTGTCGAAAATTTTGAAAACAAGAAAGCAAGTGAACAAATATCCTTCATGAATACAGACGCAAAAAAGCCTTCCCAAAATATTAACTGGGTCTATTAAGCAATATAGAAAATAATACTAGAATGATGTATATGCCTTTAGAGCTAAAGGATGAGAACACATGACATATGGAGGGGAACAGCACACACTGGGGTTTTTGGAGGGTGGAGGAAAGGAGGAGGAAGAAGATTAAGAACAGTAACTAATGGACACTAGGCTTAATACCTGGGTGATGAAATAATTTGTACAACAAACCCCCATGACACACATTTACCTATGTAACAAACCTGCACTTGTAACCCTGAGTTTAAAAGTTAAAAAAAGAAAAAGAAAAAAATACTATACAATAAGCAATTAAAGGTTATCCTAGCCATGAAATGTTACATTTGAAAAATCAAAGAATGCAGTTAAGAATATTAATAGAGTAAATGATGAAAACTGTGATCATTTCAACATATAGCAATTTTTAAATTCAACATTAAACTAAGAATATAAAGAAAATTCCTGAACATGATAAACAGCATCTAGGAAAATAAGAGTAATGAAAACTAATACCATGCTTAGTGGTGAAAAACTGAATGCTCTCCCAATATTATAAATCAAGATGTTCCAAGTTTGAACATTTAAAAAATGCAAAGAATCTTCACAGAGCATACTAACATGAGGGTTTTATTTCGAGGTAATGGCTAGGGTATGGCAAGAAAACAGGTGCACGAGCAACATTGTGCATTTGAGAGATATCCAGACACAATTCCCCTGGGTGATTCTTATTTGTACATGGACACAGTAAGCTCTGTCTCCAGGTTGAACCCCCAATATTTGACTGAAGACCTTAGCTAATGAGAGTTCCCCTCTGTCCCTCTGGTTATATAGCCATACAAGTCTGTATAACCAGTTACGTCAGGTGAAAGCCATAAAAAATAAAACTGGCCCTGGCGTTACCAGAGGTATTTTAAAATTTAACTGCATATCACAACTTTCATAGCCCTCAACTTGGCCAACAGTTAAAACCAGACATATGTGTATTCCCAGAGATATGCCTGGATCTCTCCTGGTCCATCTGTAAAATGATAGTATCCTCCATAGTTAGAAGGTAAGTGTGCCCATTCTCACCACGTCTGTGCCACATTAAGAGATCCTAGTCATCATAAAGAGTCAAGGAAGAAAGATAAAAGGCATGAAATTTAAAAAGAAAGGGAAATCTCTTCCTTACAGATGGAAGATTTAATGGTAGATTCCTTACTAGTAGTTTAATGGTAGATTCCTTACTATTCCTATGTATACAGATTAATGTAACCTGTTCCTATGTATATAGATCACTGTTACTATGAATACAGATGACTGTATACATAGGAATAGTAAGGAATCTACCATTAAACTACGAGAAGTAGCAAGTGAATTCAGCAAGGTCAATAGATACAAGCTAATATACAAAAATCAATTGTGTTTTTATATCCTAGGAGCAAATCATTAGACAATTTAAATGCAAAGAGAGAGGATATTAAAGGTTGTCATCACAAGCATAAATAAAGTCTGATAAATTCCTTGTTTAAGTTACAGATGCAAGCACTAGGTCAAAGGAGGATTTTTGCTTCTCCGAAGTTACTAACCTACAGAAGGCTGAGTCCGTTTCTTTTTCTTCTTCTTTTCTACTTTTACTTTAACTTCAGAGAACACATGTGAATTTCTGTTTCATGGGTAATTGTGCGTCATTGAGGCTTGAGGAATGAGTGATCCCATCAACAAGGTAGTGAACACAGTACCTGATAGGGAGCTTTACAACCCATGCTCCCTCTCACCCTCTCCTCTTAAGCAGTCCCCATTGTCTATTGCTCCATCTTTGTGCCCATGTGTAGTCAATGTTTGGTTCCCACTTATAAGTGAGAGTACTGAGTATTTGGTTTTTCGTTCCTGCATTAGTTGACTTAGGATAATGGCCTCCAGCTTCATCCATGTTACTGCAAAGGATATGCGTTCATTCTTTTTTATGAATTGTATTCCACAGTTTATACATGTTTTTATTTATTTATTTATTTTTACAGTTCATTGGTGATGGGCATCTTTGTTGATCTTGTATCTTTGCTGTTGTGAATACATGAACATATGTATGCTACAATGAACATACAAATGCATGGGTCTTTTTGGTAAAATGATTTATTTTTCTTTGGGTATTTTATTTATTTTCCATGACTTTTTTGGTTGATAAGCTTTTTATTATTGATTCAATTTCAGAAGTTGTTATTGGTCTATTCAGGGTTTTAATTTCTTCCTTGTTCACTCTTGGAAAGCTGTGTGTTTTTAGAAATTTATCCATTTCTTCTAGGTTTTCTAGTTTGTGTGAATAGAGGTGTTCATACTAGATAATAATTCTGTTATTTTAGAACTGGCAAAATTATGTAACCTAGAACAATAAATGCCTATGCAGTTCAAAAATGTGCAAATAATAGAGGCCCAATATCTGACCACTAAATTTTCTCAAATGTACCCCTTTTAATAAAATATGCCTCTATTTTTAATATTAAATGATCAGTAATTTGTATAATGTTTCAGGAAATAAAGATATAAATATGTAAAAAATGTCTAATGGAAATTAGATCCTTGTATTAAAATGTATTTTCTGTTTATATTTTTTCAGTCTAGATTAGTAATTTAGAACAATCTATAAGTTTGAACAAAATGCACAATATTTATAGTTTGTTGAAATAATACAGCAGAATTGTTAATAAAACAAAATTTTCACATTAATTCCTCTTTGGGTATCTTTTTACCTAAATTGGTTAACATGAGACAATTCCAATAAAAGAAAATGCCAAAAACATATTTGTAACTGAGGGAGCTATGAATAAAGTGAAAAGAGCAGCTACAGTTTGCTCAAGGGCCTTTATCCACCCAAGAAAACCTGTTACGCTGGTTTGATATTTTTTTTAAAAAAAAAGAATTATGATATATCTAATCTCTTATTAATTTAGCAAACATAGACCTTTATTTAACTATGTTAACATTTCCGTAATTACCAAGAAGATCACAAATTCAAATACTGAAAGAGGAAGAGGTTATATGGAAGAGATGTCCTTTTAAACAGATACAAAAGAAATGTTGACACTGGCACCTTTGCTGTTCTTAACAGAATAGAACGTGTGTGTGTGTGTGTGTGTGTGTGTGTGTGTGTATCAAAACAAGTTACAGATTTGGGCTAGGTAGGCACATTTTAGGAAAAACAAATTTTATTGAAAATATTTAAAAGCATTGGTTACTGTATATCCAAAGTAATAGGTACAAAATTACTCAACAATCTGAGAATATCTTAGAGATAAAATTTGATTTTTATGAAATTACCAAATAAAACAAGTGTCTATGATGGAAAATTGTATCTTGACTTGATGAATGTTTTAAAAGTTAACCCTTAAAAGTGGCTGCCAAAAGGAACTAACAACTGCTCCTGGAAATGGTTTCTGGGACCTGCAATTATGTACTATAAATCAACTTATTTAATTAATGAATATTTTTGGACTTTCAAATCCTTTAATCCTCCAACATTTGGAATTAAGGCAAATATAGGACTTTGTAGAACATTTTCTGAAACAGATATAAAAGTACTGACTCTGAGATGACCTCTCTGAAAAATAAGCATACTAATAAAAAAATTGGACTGCCTTATTGTGTATGCCTCGTAGGGTTAGTTATAATGATAAACAAGATAAGCAAACAAGAGTAAGCGTTTTTGTCTGGCCACACACTATCTTCTTATATGTTGTATATAGTTCATCAAAGTACTGATGGAAATTCTATAAAGATTAAATGAAGGAATCAGTATACAATATAAAGCAAGGAGGTATGTGGCGAAAAAAAAAAAAAAAAAAAAAGCTTGCTGTTGTTCACTTACATTGTTCATCCTTGTAACTAACTTTGTGAGTCACGCACAATGGGGCAGTCCAGTGGTTTCCTCTCTCGTACTACAACAGTGGTACGCCTGGGTAATCTAAGCCAGTTTATGATGTAGAAGCATAGAGTGCTTATTTCACAGAGTTTCTAGAGAATCAAGAGAAATGATACATAGAAAAACACATTCAATCTGTAAAGAATTGTACAAACATAAAGTGTGGTGATTATTATCTAAATACCAGTTTTTCTATGTTGCCAGGGAAAAGTTGAAGCAGAAATCTTGGCTGAATGTTATATATATGTATATATGTGTATATATATGTATACATGCATATATGTGTGTGTGTGTATATATATATATAACATATTTGTAGTAAATCCAAAGCTCATGAAGAAGAAGGGATCTTCTAAAACACATATAAGATAGGGTGACAGATTTAACTTGCACTAGTATTGAATACATAAAGTGAATATCATGCCTCTGACTTGTCTGTAACTCTTCTGGTCCTATCATGATCTTCCATATGCTAGTTAATGGTGAAAAAAAAATAACTTTTATATAAACCTGAGTTGAAGCTGATTTAAATCTTAATAAGATTCAGAAATTCAAATATTTTCTTTCTTTTTACTAATAATAATGTAACAGCTTGAATGCCAGATTCTCTGCCTTCCATCTCCCTTTCATATCTATTCCATAGACATGTCTGGCCGGGCAAGTGAAACTGGGTGGCTTCCTCATAAGTTAGCAGGTCAGGGACTAATTGCAGTGTGTCTGACCTTCTCTGGCATTCAAGACAGTGCCCCTTTTCTTGCTGACTAGAGCAGCATTTGTGACTGTTAAACAATCTGTATTTTGGGGATCAACTCTATCTCCTTGAAGATTCAGTTGTTCTCAGGAATGTTCCAGGCTTCAGGCCCTAGAATCTGTGTCATTCCTTCAGTTTATCCAGCCTCTTACCTGGGAAGACACATTTCAAGTTTGCTATGCATAACCTTGTCCAATTTGGTGCCATGCTGCATCTTAGTACCATGTGGCATGGTCCTCTCTTCATCTGCCTACCCTTTCACTTTTTCTACTGGGCTGGATTAAGCCATGTCTACAAAGTATCTCTACATAGTGGTTCCCTCCAAGTATACTAAATGAGAATCCCAAGGAACATTCCACCTCACTTCCCTTATCTAAGAAAACTTTCCATCTCTACCAACGCATGGAAAGGGAAAAATTTGAAGAAAAATACATTTCACTCCTGTGATTTCTTTTTATTTTTTCACAATTGTCTATGGGTGATGCCTTTTTTATTCTCCTCTTAAACAGCCTCTATCTACAATAAAAAGCAAATATCCAGGCTATGATGTTATAGATGAGTGGGTGTTCTTTCAATAGGAAAAGCGCTGTGAACTGAGACCTTTTTGACACGCTAAATGAAGGAAAATTATTATAGAAAATCTTTGATCAAAACAACTCTATAGCCTTTCACATTTTGTTACCTCAAAATCCTTTGCATTTATTTTAGAAATATTTTTAATCCTCACCCCTACATAAACAAGAGCACAGTCTCTTTTTTTCTATATAAACTAATTCAGTAATGTCATAATCTTCAACCTCCTCCTGTCTTCTCAATCCAAGAAAGAAAAAAAAGACACAGATATCTAGGGCACACCAGAATGAAACTTTCATTATCAGAAAGGCTAGCAAGAAAACTATCTTAATATTTTTTAAAACCCCTTCCCTTACAGAGAACTTACTGTTTAATCATTGTGCATGCTATTGACTAAGAATATGGATATAATTTTGCATTAAGAAGCTGAAATAATATGTAATTTGAGAGAAATTTAAGAAAACGAAATATCATTTTTACATGTTGCAGGGTTTTTATTTTTGCTGTCACTTAAAAAAAATAAATATTAGGAGAAAAACTCAGTTTAGATTAACTTGTAACTTCTTCCCATCAGACAATCTAACTTCTCAAAATAATATTGAATTTCCCATAGCCATTCTAGAAAAACAGTATACCATCAATCCAAGGATGGAAAACAATTTCAGAGAACCTGATGCTGGGGTAGAATATAAACATGAATCCTGAAATTACTAGGAAATAGTCAATCTGTTGTAACAAAGGTAACGTTAGTCTCGGCACAAATCATAGTACTGATTAATCACTGGGCTACTTGCAGTCATGCAAATTATTGGCGATGAAAAGGTTTATGCTAATGCCATAATGGTGAGGTAAATATAACAGAATTACACTCAATGAGGACAGTGACGTTTTCATATTCACTATTGTTACGTTCAGCCCAAAGCTTAGGGAGTATTAATCAAACACTGAACAAATGCTTTTTTTCCCTAGAGAGAGAATATAAATTATCATTTTGTTGTGTATGTTCTCTAACATTGCTACAACAAGTTACCACAATTTTATTTATTATTTCACAGTTCTGTAAGTTGGAATTCTGGCAAAGGTCTCACTAGGCTCAAATGAAGGCATCAGTAAGATCATGTTTCTTTCCATGCTCTGATGATGAATCTGCTTTCAGGCTCTTCGAGTGAGTTGCTGGCAGAATTCAGTTCTATGTGATGGTAGCACTTAGGTTTCCATTTCCTTGAGGCTTGTTAGTTTGGGGTGATTCTCAACCTCCAGAGGCCACCCACATAACTTGTCTTAGTCCCCTTCCTTCTTCTTTTAAAGCTATCTTTGCAGGCGCATGAATGAGGCTGGAAACCATCATTCTCAGCAAACTAACACGGGAACAGAAAACCAAACACTGCACGTTCTCACTCATATGTGGAAGTTGAACAGTGAGAACACAAGGACACAGGAAGGGGAACATCACACACTGGGGCCTGTTGTCGGGGTGGGGAGCTGGGGGAGGGATAGCATTAGGAGAAATAACTAATGTAGATGATGGGTTGACGGATGCAGCAAACCACCATGGCACGTGTATACCTATGTAACAAACCACGTTCTGCACATGTATCCCAGAACTTAAAGTATAATTTTAAAAAATAACAAGATAAACAAAATTAAAAAAATATATATCCCAGAGAATATTTGGGAAATACAAAAAAAAAAAAAAAAAAGCTATCAACTGCTTGTCTTTTTCATGCTTTGAATCTCTCTGATCTTCTCTCCCTCTTTCTCTCTCCTCCTTTACACATCTGCCACATATCTCTTATGGGACCTTTTGCATTCTTCTGTTACATTTAAGGACTCAGATGATTACCCTGAGTTCACTTAGATCATTTAGAATAGTCTCTCTATTTTGGGGGCAGCTGACTGTAAATTACAACCTCAAATCCATCTGCAAAGCTCCTTCTTAGCAATACCTAGATTACTGTTTGATCGAATGACCATGGGATAGGGATTTGAGGAGGGGAAAGTCTTAAACTTCTGCTTCCCACAATTTGCTTACTCGCTTTTTATTCTGTAATCAGCAAATTTGTGAAATTCTAGGTGCCAGACACCTTTCACTTGTCGCAATATAAGAATCACTAACTCATGATGGTCAATTGCAAATAATGAAGTCCAGAGGTTGAGACACAAATAAACACTCTTCAATAAAATGTATTATAGAAACACTTGGGTATGGGTGTCAGTGGAACCGTGAGCCAATTAAACCTCTTTTCGAGGCATAAGAAAGTTTTATGGAAGTAGCAAGGTGGTGATTTAACTCTTGGGAGGGTTGTAGTAAGCAAAAACTTTACAGAAAAAATATGATCTGATTATGCTAGAAGATCTTAGATAAAAGTAGGAAGAAGAGCAATTGAGATTCTAGGAAGAAGTAGGGTGTGCAACAGTTAGTTGTGTAAAAGCATACAACATACTAAAAATTGTGGGGAGACAATATGGTGTACGCATGGCCAAAAGAAAGAGTAGAATAGTCGGTAGACAAAATCAATTAAATTGCAAAAGTATTAATAGATTGGAACAAATCTGTAAATGCCTTGACTACTACTGCTAGGCAACACTAAGAACATAATGGAGGTAAAAATCTAGAAAACCAGCTATGTGAGTTGAGTGTGTATGTGTATATTTAAGATAGCTGTGGCAGTTTAGTGCAATGCATTATAGACTGGATAAGGATAAGACAGCTGTGGCAGTTTAGTGCAATATAGACTAGATAATGCTGAGAGATTTGAAAACAATAAGAAAATAGTAATTTAGGTATTTTATTAATAAAACATCTCATGGTACACTTTATATGCTAATGTAGTTTAACTCATTTTTATCTGTGAATGTCATAAATATAAATATAGGTTAAAGAATCCAATTGATTCTTTGGACAGAGATTTTACTTTGGAATCAGAATGGCTTCTTTATTTTCATACTGCTTTTTCCTTTTCCTTGCTCAAGTTGGCTGGGCATATTTACTCCTTTTATATTTTAATCCTTATTCTATGCCTTTACTTATGTTAACAGTATCAGATTTAGGAAGATAATTCAATTATGCACAGACTCTTTCCTCTTATTTTAGCATCAAAAATTTATTCAAATATGAAGTTGCACTGATTCAATGCATTATTACTGATGCAAGCAAAAATTGTCATCAGGTGAATTTGTGTTCATAATTCATGGTCATGGGAAGAAATAATAATACAGTTCAGGAAAATGGATGCTAGTATAAAAAGCAGAATTTAAATATCTCTTTGTATGTTCACAATTAAAATAGTTCCCCAAGGATATTACTTTATATGGACCCATGACAATAGCCATCCTACTGCAAATTTGTTTGGTACTTGCATAATAGTATTGAAAACTCATCACTGCTGACCTCAGAGAGATTTCACAGACGTGCACTGACAAACACAGTCACAACATACTAGCCTTGTTCCATGTGCTACTGATAAAACTTCATACCACCTCAATAAGAATAGTTATTTTTAATGTAATATTGAATTTTTAAATATCTATCTTAAATAGATTGTTTTGAGTTATTATATTTTACATAAAAAACAGCATTTCTTTTTTTCTAACTTCTTTCACGGTACATGAACTACCTTATTCATTTTACTGCATAGTAAGAACAGCAACAACAAAAACTAGATAAAATGTACAATAGAATGTTAGTATTCTTAAGAAATATGTTTAAAACACACAATAAAAGTCACCAAAAGTTTGTTAAACTTACTTCAGTGTGTCAATTGTATTCTTACTTAATTTACTCAACAAACATTTATTGAGAGGTACTCTTCTATAAGATGTGAATTCAGTGCTCAACAAATCAATGCATATACATTTCACGTGGGTTGGCGCAAGCAAATAAGAAAATAAAGCAAATAAGAAAAAAGTATAGTAAATCGTAGGGTGATTCACACATGGAGAGGATGAAAGATAAAGCACAAAAATGGAATACAGATTGTCAAAAAATGCGATATGGAGTGTGTGTGTGTGTGTGTGTGTGTGTGTTTGATGGGGTTGTGTGCAGAGGAACCTAAGAACACTACAGTTATAAATGTTGAAGACTTTCCTGAGTTCCTGACCTATGGGTAAGTCCTAAACGTATGAAGATGAACCTTGTGGATTTCTGGGAATGAGCATTCCTAGAAAAGGGAAAGGATATGCAAAACCTTAATTTTAGAAGACAGTAGTGTGATGGTAACCAGACTCTAAAACATTAAAAAGTCATGACTTTTAGTGTTTGTTAATTTCCATTTTGTAAATATTCACACCATGACTAATTTTCAAGGTAATGACATAATACTGCAGAACGCAGAGTTGGAATGAGATGTACACAGTTGGAATGAGAGCGTGTTCCAGTGGCCCAGCTCACCACTGGAAGACAGTAATAGGATTTGAATTTGAGGATGTAAGGACCAGATGGGGATGAGATAATATAGAGGCTTCTAGGTCATTAAAGGCTCTGAGTTTTTCTCTGTGGAAATTAGGAAATTATTGGATGGTTTAAACTACTTAACTCACAAAGGATATAATATGAAAGTATAGGAGTTATTAATTTGCTATTAGAATTTACAAAATATTCCTTCCTTATTAAATCAAAAGTACTCATGAAAATTAAACAAATTTTAAATTTATAGTTTTAAGCATCACATGGAGAGTCAGATTAAATTGTGAGTCAATTAGAGAAAAATCTACAGACAGCACCCAAGGCGCCATTTAGCTTGTTTTTTAATTGATGAAATCTAGAAGAACTACTCATTTTCACCTTCCTGGTCACCAATACATTTACATTGAACTAATATTTAAATGCTATAGGATCAGAGGAGCACCAACTTCTTAGCTTGTTTACTGTGGTCAGAAAATGTGTTGTGCTGAAAATCATCTACATATTATTCACAGCTCCCTCTCCTTTTGTTTATCTGAAAACTTAGTATTTCATCAAGCCCACTTTTCTTATTACACTCTGCCAAATATCCCTCACTATTTGGCAGTGATAGCAAAGACTACCATCCAATATGGATAACATCACCTTCTTTATCTCCTTCTTTATCTATATATATAGAGAGAGAGATAGATAAAGGAGTCTATATTAGTTAGCCAGTCTCACAAGACCCCTTAGGCTGTCAAGGGAAAGTGGTCACTTTTTCCCAAGGCCAGGTCTTCTACTTGTGCTCTGCTTTCCTCTCTTTACCATTTGTCCAGATACTTTCTTCCATCACCTAGTTTATCAGTCCACCCATCAACAGGATCTAATATGAACATGATCAAATCACTGCAATATTGACCGAGATTCTTCTCCATGTTCCACAGAGCTAAAGCACTCCCTTTCCCTTCATGAAAAAGCTCCCAATGTGAAAACAGAGGTTGATATGGTTTAGATCTCTGTCTCCACCCAAATCTCATGACAAATTGTAATCACCAATATCAAAGGTGGGTCCTGGTGGGAGGTGATTGGATCATGGGGGCGATTCCCCCTCGGTGCTGCTCTCATAATAGTGAGTAAGTGCCCATCAGATCTGGTTGTTTAAAACTGTGTAGCTCCTTGCCTCTCTCTCTCTCTCTTCCTCCTGCTCTGGCCATGTGAAGATGGGCCTGCTTTCCCTTTATCTTACGCTATGATTATAAGTTTCCTGAGCCCTTCCCAGGCATCCTTCCTGTACAGCCTGTGGAACCATGAGCCAATTAAACCTCTTTTTCTTATAAATTATCTATTCTCAGGCATTCCTTTATAACAGTGTGAGAACAGACTAATTCAGAGCTTTTGATTTTACTACGTATCATTCACAGATCATTATTCCACTGCCATCTGCCTTCAAATCCACTAGCTCATTGAATTCACTAACTGGAGTCATCAAGCATTTCTTAAATCTCAGATCCACTGGAAAATTTTTGGTTGTTACATGACCACTTTGTGGTATTTAATCCACCTGACAGCTTCATGTCTTCTAATTTCTTTCCTGATAATCACTTATATATATTTCTTCTCCTTTCTTTCTGATAGTGTCTCTCCTGATTATGTTTCTTTCCCTTTCTCAACCCTTCCCTTGGGATATTTTCTTTCTGTCTTATCCTTTCCATGGTGTACACTCTCTTGATATATTCAGTATTTATTCATCTATAAGCTTGTCTAAATATCTAATTGATAAATAGCTTGTCTAAATATCTAATTGGTACATTTCATCCTGATGTCTTCTATAATTTCCAGAATCTTATTTCTTACAGCTTTAACCATATGCCTATTTAAAAGTCCAGTAAAAAAATAACAAAACTAAACTAAATTTAGAAGACTTTTCTCAAATCTATTCTTCCATCTGTGCTTCTAATTTGGACCAATGGTTCAAGCATTCACTTAGTGTTAAAGAATTAAATTGTTGAATATATTCTAAAATGCTCCCTATATCTATTTGATAGACCAAATCACTAATGAAGTATTTTCATTTCTATCTCTTATGTTTAAAATCTATTCTTGTTTCTCAACATCTGACTTTGCCTTTATTAAAACCAATCTTTTACCCACCTAGGTGAATAAAATAAATACTTCACTAGATATAATGGCATCTTTGGTGATTTTTTTCTATTTCCAATTTAACCACCACTTCCCAATATACACACTCCATTAAATTTCCCAAAATTTGACTAATACGCCTAATGTAAAATAAATAAATGCATTTTAAATAAGTAAATTATTATGCTTAGTATACATCATTCCTTGTGATATGGTCCCAATCTCTTGTGTGCCAGCTAATGTCTCTTTTCCACACCTTCATTTTTAGAAGTAGAATTCCCTATATTTCTAAAAGGCAATCTTTTATAGGCATTTTAACTTGCTATTCTCTCTGTCTAGACACCATATTTTTTCTCCATCTACATGACTAATTCTTTTTAACCTGTGAAAACAAAGACTTTCTTTCCAAAAGAAAAAATATATATAAAGATACTTGAGTATCTACTTAACAATCCAAACAAAAGACTACTAGTATTTAAAATAAGGGAAACTCCGAATCAGTACTTTATATAAGGAAAATGCTGGAGAATTTAAAAACATATTTAAGAAAGTAAATGTAATTAATTTTAACCTACAGAATAAAAGAAACAAAAGCAATAATCCAAATACAAAAGAACAAATGTTTTCTTCAATGAAGAAAAAGAGTGTGTCTATATTTCAAAGACTTACAAAGGTATTACCCAGGTATTATTAATGCAAATGATTAATTCTTACAAAGATTTTGATTAAAATCTTGAACTTTAAAAAACAAACATATGAAAAATAGAAACATTTAGATAGGATAAATACATGATGAATTTAGCCCCAGACAGGTAACCTTAGACTGATTCTGAGTACATTTACAAAAAATGCATTGTTAAATATAAAGCTGAGTCTAATATGGTACTAGAAAAATGACATATTATGTTTAAATGATGCTAAGATAATTATTAAATTATGTGAAAACCACTTTTTATTTATATCAAATACCAGAAAAGACAGCATTATTTTAAAATCTTATATAATTAATTGAAGAAATAAAATCTCAGAAAAAATGAAAACACAAGTGAATATCATAATGTACTAACTGAAAATAATGTATGCAACGCTCATGTGCAAAATTCAAAAGAGAAATGTTGATGAGTTTGACCAAATACAAATTAATGACATTTACATGATAAAAGTAAACAAAATTAAGAGGCAAATGAAAAAATGAAAGAAAAATTGCAATATGTGAAGCAATGTGTTGATATCTAAAGAACAATTTACAAATCATAAAAAGAACAGTATCTTACAATATAAAATTGGGCACAGTTTACATAAAAGAGATATTTCAAGAGAGCAAGATAAAATAATTTTAACAGAAATAAGGAAACTGTGAGAGGTTTCATTCCCCACGTTTCGTTTTATTGTTGTAACTGCTTATATTGGGCTCACAGTACAGTTATGATGACAACAAAAGATTTCTAGCGATTCCTCATGCCAATGGTTTTGATGGCACATCTTCATTGATATAATAGTCATGACCTAAATTTGCTTTCATTTGCTCAACAAAGCTAATGGTTATGTAACTGAAGTACTGAAATTTTAAAAGCAACATATACAAAATAGCATGCCCAAATATAATTTGAATTTTTTTACTAACCATTTTATGCTTCATAACTCTAAAACAAGATGTATATATGTAAGCACAGGGTATGTTTTAAAATAATAGAGAAAACAAGGTTGTGAAAAGAAAATTAATTTTCAGAATCTTGACAAACAACTAAGTTGATATAAAGTTTCTCCAGATATAAAAGGTATCAATAGGTACAAAAAACAAGAATCTTATTCGAAAAAGGGTTAGTACTTGGTTATTGTGGCAGGTTAAGTAACGGTCCCATGAATGCAGATGCCATTAATTTCCAGAAACTAATTGCAGGAACCTCTGAATATGATATCTTACATGACAAAGGAAGTTGTGCAGATGTGATTAGAAATTTTGAGATTCAAACATTACCCAAATGAGCCCAATGTAATTACAAATTACTCAAAAGAAAATGCAGGAAGGTCACAGTTAAGAAATGGTGGAGGGATGGAGACAAAAGTCAAAGTGGTGAGAATATGCTGTACTGTTGGCCTTGAAGATGGAGGAAGGGGCCATAAATCAGTGAATATGGTGACCTCTAAAACTTGGAAAAGCTCTGAGACTCCTGTCAGAGCCTCTAGAAGAAGAAATACTGCCAATCCCTTGACTTTAGCCTAGTGAGAATGATGTTAGACTTTTGATCTTGGAAATAAAATTTGTGTTGTTTTAATCCACTAAAATGTGGTAAATTGTAACAGAAGCAATAGAAAATTATAGAATCATAATCTTTTTATGTTGAAATCAGGATATAATTTCAAAATTAGAGAACAAACCATGATTATTTATTTAAGTTGTTTTGAATGTGAAGGAGACTTTATAAAAGCATGTTTTGGGATGTATGGGAGCCTATTTGTAAGGAATATGGCTATGCTGCCGCCAGGCAGGCCTAGGCTGAAGTAAACGCCCTGCATGACTCAGCAGGATTGGAATGCAGGTGCACAATTCCATGTGTTATAAAATCACAGTTATGGAGCCATAACATGGGGAGACTCATCACCTGCCTCTGATCCACTATTGTTTGTGAGGTGTATAAATGCAGCACTGACATCGTGAGAGAGCTGCTGAATAAAGTCATGTTGGAGCTACCTCCTGTCTTTCAAGTGTTCTGGAAGAACACTTCCAGCTCCCTGCCCCCTATTCACCCATTCCTCTCAGACCTCATCTGGGGCTCGAACCTGACATTTGGCATAGTTGGCAGGATGAGGTGAGTGGGTATTCAGCCCCTGAGGCTCCTGGGTTGGCTATGTGGCTGCAGCATGGACTGTGGTACCCAGTGGCAGCTGCGCTGTTAAGATGGACTCCAGTGGAAGCATGGGAGGCAATGGTCTGGTCTCCCTCAAGGGTGGAGAAAGCACTGAAGCACCTGGAACACACAGCACCAAGAAGGAATGCGCCTTTGCCTCCAGAGTTGGATGGGTGTTTCTAACTGCAGTTCAGGAAGTACATGTTCAGTCCCTTAAGGACACTGCATAGGTAAGGGACCTCCAGGCACAAGCTGTGCTCCTGGGGGCCCAAATGCACAGCTTAGAGAAAAACCTGGGGGTAAGGGAACTTCAGCCACAAACAGGACACTTAGAGGCCCAGATAAACAGCCTGGAACAGGAGTTAGAAACTGCCATCAGTGTGTCCTCCCAGCCAGAAACTCCTGTTCAGTCTGATGATGAGGAAGATGAGGTTCCTCCACTGTGGGCTCATCCCATGATCCTTAAGACAGTACAGCACAAAAAGCCATTGAGCCCCAAGGGTGGGCCCAGGGCCCCTCTCCCATAGTAGAGCACACTTCATATAGTGCCTACACCCCCACTGAGTCATGGGAGTTAGGCAACCAGGGTATGCAGTGCCTAGGGGAGCCCTTCCCGGCCTGAATGCTTTGTCTCTGGGACAAAGTTGCAGATGCATTTTCTGCTCAACCTCCAAGATGGAAAACTGGCTTTAATTACAGTGTAGACTGATGCCTGTGAAGTACCAGAAACTGTCAGGAGATGACAGTTGTCTACAGACTTGGTGCAAGTGATTCAGGAGAAGGATAATGCTGAGTGACCCAGTCCCTCCCAGGCACTTCAGTTCAAAGACACTTGTTGCAGTCAGGTAGGTGTATAAAGCTTTTACTGTTTAATTGGGGAATTGGCTGAAGTGCCTGGCACAGTGGGACACCAGAAAACCAAAAGCCACATGTGACTTGGCAATCCACTGATCCCTGAACCCAGATAAGTTTCTAGGCAAGGCTGCATAGGCAGTTCTGAAGACTGGTCAGTGAAAGTAAAACCTGTATCTTTGCACTTTGGCATCGGCTGGTTAGCTCTCTACTTATGCACTGTGTATGTCTCTCCCATACCTGAATACATTCTGGGGGTGAATGTTTTGCATAGCTTGGCAGCTGTGTTGTCTGTCATGGACTTGATGGACTGCTTGACAAAGGAACGGGGACAGTACCACTATATAGCGGACTTGGCTAATGCATTCTTCTCAGTCGACATCACTCCAGAGAGCCAGGAACAGTTTGCCTTAATGGGAGGGCAACAATGAATTTTCATAGTGTTGCCACAGGGCTATGTGCCTAGCCCCATCATATGTCATAGTCTTGTTGAGATTATATTAACCTCTAATTCTCTTGCAGATTTAAAAACAGCAACACTCCTTTTGCCTGGGATGCAGCTAAGACCACCTTCCTGGCAACCAAGCAGGCTATTCAGCAGGCACAAGCCCTATAGGTGATTAATCAGAGGCACCCATTTAAACTTGATGTACATGTGACCACCGATAGTTTTGACTAGGACCTATAGTGCTGCACAGAGTGCTTTAGAATGCCAGTAGCCTTTTGTTTCCAACTTTGGAAGGGAGCTGAGCTCTGGCATTCATTATTAAAAAGCAATTAGCTGCTGTATATGCTGCCCTTCAGGTCTGTGAGAGAATAATGGGACAGGCTATCATCATCGTATGTACAACTTAACCATTAGCGGGATGGGTACACTCATGGGGAACAACTCCCTGCACTGCAATGGCACAGATATCCTCTTTAGCAAAGTGGGGTGCCTACTTGGAACAGTAAAGTATACTGAGTACAAGTCCCTTAGCAACAGAGGTACAAGAGGGCTTGGGGCTTGTATTCCTAATGCAAGATAAGGCCATGGGGCCTGAGGCACCCCTAGACCCTGAGCCACCACCATTTAAGAAAGAGTGCCCCCCTCCCATTCTTGATGGGGAATGGTAAATGGTTGGGGCCAGCTGGGGCGCTACTGCTGCCTGGACTGCTATCACAGTCCAGCCTAGTATTGACACTATATGGTTTGATGCCAGGTGTGGATAAAGTGGCTGAACTCAGCAATGTAAATGGTGATCACCAGGAAGGTGACACCTACAGTAATTTTCACCACCAGCTGGGCAGTTTATTGAGGCTTTGGTTAATTACCAAAAAGTTACAGAATTGACTAATTATTCACCACCCCATATAAGGCCAAGCCACATGGCAAGACCTACGGAAGGAAGAATGTCCGTCTCCGACCAGGTATGGGATGAATGGCAATCTGTTGTTGCCTGCCCCAGTGCCCCTGAAGGCAAGAGAACAGAAAGCCTGGTGGTGGCCATGGACCCTCCAAGTCCCCTTGCAGATGGTTGGCTATCATAGCTCCCCTGGGCAGGGGGCCTGCAGTATTACTGACATGTTACTCCTTGGGTATTTAATGTGTGACCTCCATGATTGACCATTCGTAGGAGAACGGCCAGGGAAGGGACCCTCCTCTGGGGAACACATGTACTGTCTGTGTGGCCTATCATGAGCTCCCCTGTGACTTTGGCGCAGATACAGGACCCAAAAGAACGATGGGGAGCTGACAAGGTGTGGTACCATCGCCCAGGGCAGAAGCCCTTAGTGGCCGCGTTGTTATCCAGAGATTAAAAGTTGGCCTGTATTTTGCCTGAGGAATGTGATTTACCCGTTAGTACTCATGCCTGCTTTGACATTTCAGCCATAGTTTGGCATGCCCCTACAGCACCATGGACTAGGCCCACACCTATGCTGAGCTGACCAATGTCTCCAACTGCTGGATCTGCACCCTCCTTCCATTAGCAGCTGCAGATGGCTTGCCCTGGGCTTCTGTGAAGAACTGGATGTGGCTAGAGACTTGGGGTCCCATGGACAATGCTTGGGATGCAACATGTGAGCTTTGGATAGGGGGGTTGCAAAACCCACAGCATGCCTGCCGCCTGGCTGGCCCGTAGCGTCCAGGATGGATGGGGCTGGCTAATGGGAGAACAAATGTACCATGATATATAGAGCAACACTGGGGTAGTATCACTGTGGGATGGTTGCCTGATGTGGCCTGTATAAACAGTTAGAAAGCAAGTTTGACTAATTGCTGGGGTCTTAGAGTGAGTTAATTTAAGAGTTTAGAATGCCTGGGGTCCCTATTTTAGGGGACCCTCCATGCCTAAAAGAGCCCCACTGAGTTGTCACAGTCAAGATGGAAGAAAAATTCCCGCTGGTTTCAGACAATACCGGGAACAGAAACCATTTTGAAACATGCCCAGAGTGTTCTTCATAGCAATAGCCAACCCTCTGAGGGAAACTACTTTAGGGAAGCCTTATGTGACCAAGGAAGGGGCTATGAAAACAATCTCAGGTCCCTCTAGACTTCCAGTTCCATAGGAGAGGAGAAGGTCATATCTCCACGACCCGAGCCACTGAAAGAAAAAAAAAAATCTAAAATCAAGAAAACAAACTCTCATCTCATGAAACTACAGAATGAAGAGGAATATAAAAGTAAAGCAAGTAGGAAAAACAATTAAATGTTAAAAATAACAGCATGAATCAATATAATTAAAAACATATAAGCAATTGAGAAAAATCAACAAAACCTAAAGCTGGTTCTTTGAACATATCAATAAAATTTGTAAATCTAAGCCAGGATAACAAAAAAACACAGAAAGAGAGAGACAGGGGTGAACACATTATTGACTAATTCTAGAAATCAAAGGGGTCATCATTATGGATCCCAAGGAAATGAAAGGGATCATAAAGGAATATTATTGCAAATTTCATAATTTGATAACTTAGATAAAAAGGACCAATTTCTTTTTTCTTTTTCTTTCTTTATTTTATTTATTTATTTATTTTTGAGATGGAATCTCACTCTGTTGCCAGGCTGGAGTGCAGTGGCACGATCTCGGCTCACTGCAACCTCTCCCAGCCGGGTTCAAGCAATTCTCCTGTCTCAGCCTCCCAAGTAGCCAGGACGACAGGCGCTTGCCACCATGCCCAGCTAATTTTTGTATTGCTTTTGAGATGGGGTTTCACCATGTTGGCCAGGATGGTCTCGATCACTTGCCCTCATGATTCGCCTGCCTCGGCCTCCCAAAGTGCTGGGATTACAGGCGTGACCCACTGCATCCAGCCCAAGGACCAATTTCTTAAAATCACAAACTACAAAAAGTCTGTAAAGAAAAATCCATAATCTCTACTGACCTAAAATTATCAATGACATTGAATCAATGATCAATAACTTTCCCAAACCGGAAGCACCAGGCCCAGATGGCTTCTGCTTAATTCTAGAAAATGTTTAAGAGTAAAAGCCATAAATTCACCACAATCACACTAAGAAAATAGAAGCAAAGGGAATACTTCATAACATGCTCTATGAGACAACCATTATCTTAAAACAAAATGAGGATTAAGATATAAAAAGAAAGAAAATTAATAAATTTTGTTCCCTCATGAACATACATGTCAAAGTCTTTAATAGAATATTAGCAAATGAAATCCAACAAGGTATATAAAGACCAAGTGGGATTTCTTCCTGGTATGCAATTTATGATTTCAAATCAACTATATTAATTCAATGCAGCAATAGTCTAAAGAAGAAAAGTCAGATAATCATATAAACAGATGCAGAAACATAATTGATACAATTCAGTACATATTTATGATAAAACACTCACCAAACTAACAATGAAAGGGAACTTCATCATAATTATACCTACCAAAAGAACCCTACAGATTATATCATATAAATGTTGAAAAGCCAGATGAATTCTCACTAACATCAGGAATAAGGCAAGGATGTTATCATTCCTATTCAACATTATCTTAGAACACCTAGAAAATTCGATAAGAAAAAATAAATGCTACACATACAGATTCAGATGAACAAAATAAAAATACTTTTTTCCCCCAAGATGGCATACCAGTTGGTATATGTAGAAAATGCCAAGAAATCAACAAAACTTTGAAACTAAAAGCAGTTACAGCAAGATCACAGGATAAAAGGCCAATGTAAAAATGTTCATTTGTTTCCTTTATACCAGAAATAAAAATGTGACATCTGAAATTAAAACACGAAACAATTTTACACTAGCAACAAAATGAAATACTTAGGAAGAAATCTAACCCAACCTGTACAGGACTTATACACAGAAAATTACAAAATTCTGATGAAAGTTATCATATAGAATATCTAAATAAATTGAGAGATACTCTATGTTTATGCATTGGAAGACAATATTGTTCAGATGTCAGTTCTTCTAAAACTGATCTATTTAATGCAATCTCTAAAATCCTAGCAAGTTATCTTGTAAATATGAAAAACACTGATTCAAAAGTTTATATGGAGGCCAGGTGTGGTGGCTCATATGCCTGTAATCCCAGAACCTTGGGAGGCTGAGGTAGGTGGATTGCTTGAGCCCATGAGTTCAAGACCAGCCTGAGCGACCAAGTGAAACTCCCTCTCTACTAAAAACAGAAAAATTATCTGGGCATTGTGGCACACAGCTGTGGTCCCAGCTACTCCAGAGGCTGAGGCAGGAGAATTTCTTGAACCTGGAGACGGAGGTTGCAGTAAGCCCAGATCGTACCACCGCACTCAGCACTCCAGCCTGGGTGACAAAGTGAAACTCTTTCTCAAAACAAACAAACAAAAAGTTTGTAAGAATAGCTAATCAATATCAAGGGGAACTTTGGAAACTATGCACATACAAGGACATTAAACAA
This sequence comes from Macaca thibetana thibetana, assembly GCF_024542745.1. Taxonomy (NCBI): domain Eukaryota; kingdom Metazoa; phylum Chordata; class Mammalia; order Primates; family Cercopithecidae; genus Macaca; species Macaca thibetana. Next base: position 163,530,518 of record NC_065583.1, on the reverse strand, counting down.
AATGCTCCTGAAAAACCTTTGTGTAATTAAGAAATTAAGACAGAAATTGTAAACAATTTTGAAACAAATGAATATGGAAACATGACATAACAAAAACCTCTGGGATATGACAAAAACAGTGCTAAAAAGGAAGTTTTACAGCACTAAATGTGTGCATCAAAAAATAGATCAGAAATTTTCAGGTTCCTCAAGGAACCTGAAAAATAAGAACAAACGAAACTCGAAGCTAGCAAAAGAAACCACAACAACAATAAGAACAGAAATAAATGAAATAAACACCAAAAAACAATACACAGCATTAGCAAAATGAAAGATTGGTCCTCAAAAGGATAAACAAGATTGATAAACAATTAGCTACACTAATTTGAGAAGAAGAGAGACGATCCAAATAATCAAAATCAGAAATGAAAATAAAAACATTACAATTGATACTACAGAAATACAAAAAATCATCAGAGACTATAATGAACAACTATATGCTCACAAAGTAGAAAACACAGAGGAAATAGATAAATTCCTGGAAACACAGAACCCCCAAGGTTGAACAAGAAACAATTAAAAATCGTTAACAGATCAATAATGAGTAGTGATATTGAATCAGTAATAATAATAATTCAAAAAAAACTCCAAGAAATCAACGACAAAACAATGGAGCTAAAAGCAATTACAGGAAGGTCACAGGATAAAAAGCCAACATACAAATGCCTATTTCTTTCCTTTATACCAGCAATGCTACATTAAGACAGTGAAAGAATAGGCAAATCAATTGAACAGAATAGAGTTCACCAAATTCCACTAAAATACAGTACCTGAGCTTTAATAAAAGAGCAAAATAATTCACTGGTGACAACACTCCCTTTTCAACAAGTAGTGCTGAAACAACTGGACATTCATATGCAAGAAACCAACACCAAAAACTCAAAAGGAACCATAAACCTCAATGAAAAATGCAAAAATGCAAAACATCTAGGAGATAACATGAAAGAAAACCTACATAACCTTGGATTTGGCATTTGGTTTTAGATGCAATGTCAAAAGCACAAGCTGTAGAAAAAAATGATGTACTTTATAAATATTAAAAATGTATCTGCAAAAACACTACTAGGAAAACAAAGAATATTTTATGAATTAAAATAAAGTATTTGCAAAACATAATCTGATGAGGGACATATATCCAAAATATACAAAGAACTCTTACACAACGATTAAACCAATGAACAACAACTGTTAATCAATGCTTAAATCTATAATTAAGACAGTCCCAATTTAAAAATGGAAAAAAAATCTGAATAGACACCCACCAAAACACATAGATTGTAAACATACACATGAAAAGGTATTTAACATCACATATCATTAGGGAATTGTAAATTACAAACAAAATTGATACTACTACACGCTTATTTGATTGGTAATATATATTTTTAAAATACTGAAAATACCAAATGTTGATATGAATGTGGAGCAACAGGAACTCTCTTTGAGTTCCGGAGTGTAACAGGGCTTTATAGGGTAGTGAAACTATTCTGTACGGTACTATAATGGTAGATACATCATGCCATGCATTTGTCAAAATCCAAAGTGATACAGCACAAATGTGAACTTTACTGTAATGTATTGACTTTAGTTAATAATAATGTGTCCCCTATTGTTTCATTAATTGCAGTAAATACACTATAGTAATGCAAGATGTTATTAACAGGCAAGCTGTATGCAGGGGATGATACATGGGCACACTCTCTCTGTGCTCCCTGCTCAATTTTCTGTAGATCCAAAACTGCTTCGATTTAGTTAGGAACAGTTTTGTAATTAGAAAAATAGGTAATTTTCTGGACCTCTTTAAATTTATCTTTTATGGTAAACAATGTTTCCACTAATTAATTATTTCACAGTATCACTGCCAGAAATTTGGTAGCAGAAGAGTTTTCTCCCATTTTAATGTACTTGTGAATGTTTTACATTTAGATTTTTAAAGCATCTTACAAGTGATTGCAATTGCGGTATGCTCGACTTTCTCTATTGCCTGTTCTTCAATTTTTTAATCTAGTAATGTGAAATCTTAGCCCTGTCTGCAACAGGATCAGTTTTGCTCAGTGGATAACACTAACGCAATTCAGGCTACTACTTATTAGGACAAATAAAAGAAAATGAGCCTAAGTACAAATTCCAAAATATGTGATTGGCCTGATTTGTAACAACATGTGCCCGGCTTAAGCTCACTAAGCCTTATAAGAACCCTATCTACAAACGGCCATTGTTCAATCAATTAGGAGCAGCTGAAGCACCTGACCAGATTTCTAAACAAGGCGTTGTCTTTTAGCAAAGCAGGCAGACTCCTTGGTGTTTCAGGGAATTGTCTCTGGAAGTGGATGTGGCAGCAGCGCTGAGGTAGTGAATTTAACTGCGAAAATGAGGCCAAGCTGGGGAAAGTGGAAACAGAAAAATCTTCTCAAGACAAAGCAGCTAGAACCATACCATGGTTGGGATTAAACAGAGAATTGAGATGCTAGAATTCTTTGGACCTGTTTTATTGGTTTGTTTCCTTTTAATTATTGGTGGCTGTAAGAAAATCGATCTTAATTAAAAAACTTTTACAAAAGTCAAGTATTATTACAGCACAAAATGCAGAAAGCTAACTTTTGCTATAAAGTGCAAAAACAAGAATCCATTAACAAATGAACATAAACTGAAGGCAGATGGGCAGATACCAAGGCTGTTTCAGGAAAAACCTCTCCTAAAGCACACTGGATATGAGGATACCCAAGGGTAATGAGCTATAAACATGTAGACATTATTTAAATTTCAATACAAATACAATCTTAAAACTCTTAACAACATATTAATGCCATTTGTTTTTGTTTGGAAAAAAATCCCATCTGAGAATCCTTTAAACAAAAAGTATGCAGCCAGGTACAGCTGCCATTTTCTTCATTTTATACAAGGAAAGGAAAGCAGAAGTTTAGTTATCAACCAAAATGGTAATAATGGCAAACGAATAACTATGATGAACTTCTCATTCAAGGAGTGAATTATTTAACAAATGATTTTTAATTACACTGCCTTCAGAGACCATGAGTGAGCATCATGATAGACTCTAGAGAGACGAACATTTTAAAAACTGATCTAGTTTGGATATGTGTCCTCACACAAATCTCATGTTGAACTGTAATCCCCAGTTTTGAAGGTGGAAGGTAATTGGACCATGTGGTTCGATTTCTCATAAATGGTTTAGCACCATCCCCTTGGTGCTGTCCTCCTGACAGTGAATTACTTCTCATAAGATCTGGCTGTTTGTAAGCGTGTGGTAGCCCGGGAGCAGTGGCTCATACCTGTAATCCCAGCACTTTGGGAGGCTGAGGCGGGAAGATCACTTGAGGTTAGGAGTTCAAGACAAGCCTGGCCAACATGGTGAAATCCCATCTCTATAAAAATACAAAAATTAGCTGGGCATGGTGGTATATGCCTGTAGTCCCAGCTACTCAGGAGGCTGAGGCAGGAGAATTGCTTGAACCCTGGAGGCAGAGGTTGCAGTGAGCTGAGATCATGCCACTATACTCCAGTCTGGGAGACAGAGTAAGACTCTGTCTCAAAAAAAAAAAAAAAAAAGTGTGTTGCACCGTTGCACCTTACTCTCTTTTGCTTCTTGCTCCTGCTTTTGCCAGGTGATATGCTTGCACCCACTTTGCCTTCTGCCATAAATGTAAGCTTCATGAGGATACCACTATGCTTCTTATACAGCCTAAAGAACTGTGAGCCAATTACACCTCTTTTCTTTGTAAATTACCCAGTCTCAAGTATTTCTTTATAGCGGTGCAAGAATGGCCTAATACATCTCCATCACTTTCAGAGGCTAAAGTGAAAGGATAGCTTGACGTCTGGAGTTAAGACTAGCGGGGGTAACAGAGGGAGACTATGTCACTACAAAAAATAGGCAAACTAACAATTCCAGTCAATGCAACATAAATAACTTCTGAATAATACATGGATTCATAAAGCTTACGTGTATAGGATCTTTCCTGAGGTGAAATGGAAAAGACAAAAAAAAGGGAACATGTACTAAAAACCCTAAAAAATGTAATGCAGATTAAAACAGAATTAACTCAGAAGTTTTAAAAATATGCCTGTACAACTAGCCTTGAAATCTGTTTTTCAAATTCTAAGATTAAATCAGAGCTTTCAGATTAATATCACCAATAAAAATGGATTATCCTCAAGAGAAAATATAAAAATAACTGGAATTGCAATTGATATGATTAAGAAGGATTATATAATCTCTAGAGAGACATGAAAGGCAATCATAAAATCCAAGAAAAGCTTAAAAACAAAAAGCTTAGACAAAGCAATGGTGGTGAGAAACTTTTAGAATATTTGGAAAAAGATCTAATCTAACTTTGAAACTTAGAATTCTCTCCCTATTATACAGAGGTTAGGACTGAATTTCTTTCTACTTGTTGCTTTAGGAAATAAAATGCTGCCTGAAAACAGCATACTATTTTAGGTCGTTGGCTCTGTATTTAAATGGCCTGGACTTTTATTTCAAATCTGATATTTATTAAAAATGTGGCTTTGGCAACTTCCTTAAATATTCAGTGGTTGTCTCCTTGTGGTTAAACGAGGATTAACCCAAGTTATCTGGAAAATAGAAATGGACACAAAGTGGAAATGATAAGAGAATTAGGAAAATGCAATCCTAGACTGACTATGGTGAGGGAATAGGAAAAATGAGGCATGAAAGGAATAAATACAAGAGTTGGCAAGATAAAAGTTGATCACTGCTTCTGAGAAAAACACAGCTAGTATTTTGGCTATGTGAGGGGTTGCCAATTAAAACACAAGACACTAAGTTCTTTTTGAATTAGATAAATGCCCAATAAAAATAAATCTAGACTTAGTAAAGGAGATGGGTTTTTTTTTTTCCTTAAAAAGATGATTGCAGTAGGGAAAATGCTCTAAACTCTGAAATCTGCAAGCATAGGAACATCAATGAGAATTTTTTTTCTTTATTTTAACCTGTTGGGACGAGTTATCAGGGATAACAAAAACTTTTAAGAGTAAATCTATGGAGATTGAGCAGGCAGCATGGTTGCCATTGTATGACAGGAAATGTATCTCAATGTGGCCAGCCAGTCTCTGGGATGAGCTGGTAAGGGGGGCACATTCTACCTTTTAGGACTTGCTCAGGCTTGTGGGCAAGCCAAAGTTCAGGGGTCCATGAGGAGGAAAAATCTGACTAAAGCTTGGCTAAGACAGGACAGAAGGTAAGAACTGGTTCATTGAGATCACTTGATTGTAAACAATAAATATTTTGTGGACTTTGGTTGGTTGTTTTGGTTTGATTTTTTTAATAAGTTGTCCTACCCAATGTTTGGAATTTATTTACTTTAAAAAATAATATAGTACTTTTTTTGTGTACTATAAAGTACTGGGTTTGTGGCCCAGCATGCAAGGAGCTTGAAAGTCTTCATTCTAGCAACTGGTATAAAGCTGAAAGATTGACGAATCAACAATTGTTCCTAGGACCATCAGTGAAATGAAGATGCAGGGCAAATGAAGGCACAGGGCAAGCTGATGCTCCCAAATTGGAGAGAGAGAACATTGCATTGAGAGGATTTTTACTTACCCGAGCAGAAATACTCATGGGAACCAGGGTTGGATTAGGAAAATTGGAACAGTAATTGAATTGTTGGCAGTTTAGTGTTGACAAGACTGAGAGAGTTAAAACCCCCAGGAGAACCTAGCTAAAAGGGGCCTTACACTTTTGGTTTTACCTGCAGCAGCTCTACCAGTTTCCCAAGGTAAATATCAAAGAAAAATTGTTATGTTTTCATCAGGGAAAAACCAAAGGCAATCATTGTTAAATAAGCCAGGACACTTTATTATTCTTTTGTTTAGCAATTCTTTTATATTTTTAATTTTTGTGGGTACATAGTAGGTGTATATGTATATATACACATAATATATATCATATATTTATATCTCTATATATAGACATGCAATGCATACGCACAGTTTATTATTGTTGAAAAGGCCTCCTCTAAAAAGAAACTACCAGAGGCTAACCTATTGTGGTTTTATCAGAATCTAATTGATCTTGGGGAAAGGAAATACTCAACTTAAGCCCACTCTAGGCATCTTGTCCTATCTAAGGGTTGGGGTGAGAGTGGGGGAGGTTGGGAATCACTTGTGATGTTCATCGCCCAGTAGCATAGGCTCATAAAATACTGAGATCTAGTCATAATACTATAGTAGACTACTTGTTCCCACACATTTTACCAACACATCGCTAAAAACCTATTTACCAGAGTTCCTTTCACCCAGTATGGCATGCACCTCTTTCAACAAAATATTACAAGTCATACTAAAAGGCAAAAAAAAAAAAAAGCACACCGCTTAGAAAGGCTGGGCAAGCAACAGAACCACACTCAGACATGGCAGGTATGTTGGAATTATCAGTCCCTAAATTTAAAACAACTATAATTAATATACAAAAAACAGTTATGGAAAAACTAGACAACATGCAAGAATGCATGGGAATTGGAAGAAGACAGATGGGAATTCTAAGAAAGAAAATAAAATGCTAGAGGTAAAAAAAAAAAAAATCACTGTAACAGAGATGAAGAATGGCTTTGGTGGGGCTCAGGTTTACACTGGATATGAGTAAGGAATGAATCTCTGAGCTTTGAGATATGTTAACAGAAAAAAGCAAAGCAAAAAAAAAAAAAAAGAGAGAGAGAAAGAGATAGAACAAAATATCCAAAAACTATGTGACAATTACAAAAAGTGTAACACATATTTAATGAAATACTAGAATAAGAAAAAAGAGGAAACAGAAGCAATATTAGAAGCAATAATTACTGAGAATTTTCCCAAATCAATTTCAGACACCAATTCATAGCTTCATGAAAATCAAAGAACACCAGGCAGAATAAGGGTCAAAAATTATACTTATAATTTATTATACTTATGTATGTCATATTCAAAATGCGAAAAGCTTAAAAGATAAGGAAAACTTTAAAGAAGCCACAAGGGGGAAAAATACCTTAACAAAGATAAAAATTACATCTGAGTTTTCCATTGAAGCCACACTAACAAGAAGAGAGCGGAGAAAATATTTCAATTTTTGAGAGAAAAATACTCATCAACTTAAAATTCTGTATTCTGTGAAATTATCCTTTAAAAAATGGAGAGAAAAGCATTTCTCAGACAAATAAAAACAGAATTAGTCACGAAGAGACCTGCCTTGAAAGAAATTTACGAAAGTCTCTTAAGGGAAAGAAAATGATATACATCAGAAATTCAGATCAACATAAATAAATAAAGAGCATCAGAGAATAAATAAGTTTTCTTTTTCTTAATTGATCTGACAGATAACAGTTACTTGGAAACACTAGTAGCAAAATATATCCAAGTGTGTATGTGTGGGTTTGTGTCTCCTCTTTTCATTCATGAATGTCATTGATATGTTTCAAATCACCATAAACGTACCTACCAAGTATAGTCAAAAGTGCAAAAGTTCTTTTAACCATTTTCACATGTTATAGCAACAGACAAGTAAAAGCTTTTCCACGCTATTTTTATAGGCTATGACTTTAAGAAGCTGATAAATAACCCTGTAACAAATCTACAGAATCTTTAATAAAAAACACATTAATAGCTAAGTGCTATCGTGGTGACCCTTCTCCTTCTAGGACTTCATATCTAGAGAGCTAATTTCAGAATGATTATTTTTATGAAAGTAGAAAATGAAGATATAATTTGGACATTTTTCTATTGTCCTGATGTCACTTTGAGATTTCTAGTAAAATGTCCTCCTCAAAGGGGAAGAATAATTTTAACTGTAGATATTTAATCAAAGCTCTCCTACAATAATGTTTCCTTAATATTACACTTACATTTGCATTCAACATTTATTTAACATTTCTTGGTTGAAAATAGAAAGATACATGAGATGTGTGCAAATCTGCTATTTTCTTGAAATGGTTTATATTGGTTTTGTTTTGTTTTGTCTTTTACTTTTCTTTTTCCTAACTTGACAAAAGGATAATTATCCATATGAATTCACTTTGTCAGGCACTTGTCCTGTTCATTGATCCAGAAGAAAATTATGTCACTTTTATTTTTATGTTCTATCAGATTTCTTTGTAAAACTCAATCCTAAGAATATTTACTTGTGATATAACTTTGGTTATCTTATTTTATGTGTAGTGCTTATACTTCAGATGTGTGGTCTCATTTGCACTTTGAGTGCAGAAAGCTGAGAAAAGTGTTGCTTTCACCCTGAAAACAAAAAAAAAAAAATATTCAGGTAATGTAAATAATTATTACTTTCTTTCAACCATCAAGAACTAGTTTTAAATTTCTTAAAATCTAAGGGAAAAAAAGGGCCTTGCAATGAGAAATAGTCTCTGGCTCAACTCCTGGAGACCCAAGAAGAAGTGACGACTAGACTTACACAAATAGGTAAAATCTTAGCAAGAACCTTCAAGAACCTGTTGAAAATTGAGTGTGAGCAAGTGTGAAGCTACTTACCATGGAACTTAGCCTGCAAAAAGACCATTATTGGAGTCTATCTATAGAAATGAACTCCATTGGTCTCAACTTGTTCCTGGACATGGGCAGCCACAGATATCCTTTGCCTGCAGTAACAGCAATCCTTCCTATTTCAAAACATCCTGAAACTACCCACATGCTTCATTACAGACCACTAAAGTCTCACTAGCTTTATAAAACCCTATGTGAATGGAATGTTTGCCAACAGACTGTCTCAGTGTATCCTCCCTTTCCTCTATAAAACTTACACATCTTTCTAATATCTTTGAACATTTTTGATAGATTAGATGGTTTCTTCTGATGCAAGTTGAATAAAAGGCCTTTGTTACTTTTGTTTTGGACCTAGTTTTTTCTTTTTTCTTTTTTTTTTTTTTCTGGGAATGCAGAGGCTCCTGGAAGCACCTAATTGTGGGCTCTTTTCCATACACCTGCGCAGGATGCTTAAGAGCACAATTCAGTCAGAAGTAAAACCAGAGAAAGCCTTTCAAGATCCAGGCAAAAAGATAAGGAAGAAAGTACCAGGGGAGGAAAGACAGAAAGCTCACCTAGACTCTTCTACATGATGAAATAAAAGCCTTGAGTCATGGAGGAAGGGTAGCAATGCTTTCTGCCACAGGGCACAGATAAAGATGCACTGTGGCTAGGAAAGTGGAAAAAAAAAAAAAAAAAAAAGTAAAAACTCCTTATACACAGCGGAGGGATCACAAATAGTCCTGGGCAAAAAAAAAAAAAAAGGGTGCTCAATAGATACCTTGACAACAGGTATGTGTCATACTCCTAAAAGAAGAACAGAAATCCCATTTTAGAAAAATAATCACTAGAGATACAAGGTAGAGTTTGGCTGCCATGGAAAGAGGGCAAATCACTGAAGAAACTTTATGAACTGGTCCCATGGATACAGGGTGTTCCTAGGAGACTGAGCTCTCACCCACTCATCCACCCCAAGCACCCAAAAGTAGAATAGGAAGTCCTGAGTAATCAGCAACGACAGTCTACTGCTAACAAAGAACAAAAGTGTGACTACAGATTCCTTTTGATCTACAGGCATGCAGTGAAGCCAATAGATGAAGGTAGAGGGCTGATATTCCCGTTACCACAACAACTACAAAATTAAGCCTAGAGAATTACAAAGCTGGTGATTCACTGAAGGCAACAATAGCAATTGCAAAACCAAACACCAACTCCTAACTATGAAGGCTGGAATCAACCCTCATACTAATGGCCTAGCATCCTAGCATAAGAAAAGCGATGATCAATTCAGGACACGAATGTTACTTACCTCAGTCTCTAATCCTTTATGTATGACACCTAGCCCTCAATGAAAAATTTAGTGACACACACAAAAGCAAGGGTGCTGGTGGTGAGGTACAACCCACTGTGAAGAGACAAAACATTCAACAATGGCAGAGTCAGAGAAAGCGCACAGGTGGAGTGAGCACACAGAAAATTTAAATTAATTATGATTAATGAGCTAAAGACTCTAGTAATGAGGTGGAAAATAAGGCATAAACATGTGGGGGATTTCACTGGGAGGACCAGAAGTATAAGAAACAATTAAATGGAAATGCTACTAAGAGCAACAATAAAAGCAACATCAGCAGTAAAATGGTAATTGATGATTAATGCCATTGTGGGCATCAGTTAACCTTATATATCTGAGGAAAGGATGAGTAAACTAGGACATAGGTCAATGGAAATCATCTCAAATGAAATACTTTAAACAAAGAGTATAAATACTGTAAAACAAAGAGTATAAAAATTAAAAACAGCAGCTGCTGTAATAGTTGTAAGACAAAATCAAACATTGCAAAATACATATAAATGGAATTACAGAGCAAGAGGAAAGAAAAAAGACCAGATAAATATTTGAAGAGATAATTGCTGAGAATTCTCAAAAATATTTTAAAAATAACAAGCCAGATATACAAGAATCTCAGAGAACTCCAAGCAGGATAAATGGAAAAAGAAATAATAAAAAAATCGGAATATTCCCAGATCTATAAGCACAATTTTCAAACTGCTCAAAACCAAAGATAAACAGAACATCTTGAATGAAACCAGAAAATAAAGAAAATGTATAAGTATCTCATGTACTCCATACATATACACAGAAATTAACAATTAAATAAAAATTTAAACAAATAAATATTATTTGACAATTAAAAAGCATAAAGAAATACACATGGTACAGGAACAAGAGAAGACTTTAAGCACATTGCTTGTCAGACACCAGAAATCCAGAAGACAATGGGATGAGACCTTCTAAAAACCAAAACACTGCCTATGTAAATTCTGAAGGCAGCAAAAGTCTTTCAAAAATGAAAGAGAAAGCACATAGTTTTTCTAAAACAATCTGAAAGATTTCATTGCTGTCAAAACTACCCAACAAACGATTTTAAAAGGTACTCTCTGAAAAAGACGTATGATATAAGATGCAAACAGGTGTCTGGATAAAGAAATCTCTCTCTCTCTCTCTCTCTCTTTCTCTCTCTCTCTCTCTCTATATATATATATATTTTTTTTTTGAAATGGCTGATATGGAAGGAAATACACAGAAATTCAGGAGCAAGGTGGCAGAATAGAAGCCTCTATTGATCATACCCTGACAAGGACATCAAGTGAACAGCTATCTACAAAGAAAAAACACCTTTCTAAGAGCCAAAATCAGGTGAGCACTCATAGCACCTGGTTTTAACTTCATATCGCTGACAGAGGCACGGAGACAGTCTTGAATCATAAATGCCCCTCCTCTCCACACCCCCAGCGGCTGTCAGCACGAAACAGAGAGCATCCCTTGGACACTGAGGGCAGAGAGAACACAGTAAGTGTGAGGCATGGAACTCAGTGCTGTCCTGTTAAAGCAGAAAGAAAAGCCAGACCAAACTCAGCTGATGCCTGCCTTGGAGGGAGCATTTAAACCAGCCCTAGCTGGAGGGAAATTGACATTTCCAACTCTCCAAACCTGAGTTCCTGCAAACCTGGTGACCTACTAACTAAAGAGCCCTTGGGCCCTGAATAATCAGCAGCAATGTTCAGCTACTGAATCAAGGGCCTTGGGTGAGCCTCTGAGAATTGCTGGCTTCAGGGGAGTCTCAGCATATTAGCAGCTGTGGTAGCTATGGGGAAGAATTCCTTGTGCTTGAGAAAAGCAGAAGGAAAAGTAAAGGCCACTTTGTCTTGCACTTTAGGTACCAGCACAGCCACAAGGAAGTAGAGCACCAAGTGGATTCTTGGGGTCCGCAATTCCAGGACTTGACTCTTGGATGACATTTCTGGACCTGCCCTGGACAACAGCAGAGGCCACTGCCCTGAAGAGTGAGTCTCAAGCCAGGAAGCATTCACCACAAGCTGACTTGAGAACCCTGGGCCTAAAGGGACCATCAGCAGGAGTCTGGCAGCACTCCCCATGGCTGTGCTGGTGGTGACTGTGGGGTGAGATTTCTCTGCCCTTGGAAGGGGGCAGGAAGAGTGGGAAGGAATGCATTTTGTAGTTTGAGTGCCAGTTCAGCCACGATAAAATATAACACGAGCTGGACTTCTGAGGTTTTTGATTCTAGTCCCTGACTCCCAGTCAGTATCTCTGGACCTATTCAGGACTGGAGGAACTCTCTGCTCCAAAGGGAAGGACACAGACATAGCTGGCTTTACCACTTTCTGATCCTAGAGCCCCAAGGCCTTGAGCCAACATAGGCATTAGTCAAGGAGTTGGTTATAGCATGCCTTGGGCAAAATCCAGCGTTGTGCTAGCTTCAGTTCTGACCCAGCACAGTCGAACTTCTGGTAGCCACAAGAGTGCTTGTTGTCACTGTAGCCACAGCTCTAGATGGCTAAAAACAGAAAGAGAGACTATGTTTGTTTGATAGAAAGTAAGAGAAGAGAACAAATGAGCCTCTACTTAACTGCAATTTTGATTTTCCAAGTTAATATCAGTATGACATATTCCAAGTTGTCATCATTTAAGTCTCCATGGTATGTGTACTACTCAACTTGGTCAAATTCCTGTCAGGAATAAAATTCTATTCAAGGGCTTGTTTAGAATGTTCAGAAACTAATATTTTTAATACTGGAATAACTAATATATAATTAATATAGGAATAATTAAATATAGATGACTGTTTTACATAAAAATACTCTCTTATAGATGCCCACCAGATAATTACTGGCGACTACTATGAAACCCTTAGAGAACTTACAAAGATAAATTAAATGAAATCATCAGTAAGCAATTTCATAGTAACTGAATTTAGTTAGGAATAGGAAAATGAAATGGAGATATTCCTGTGGAGATACTATAGTTCATTTATATATCATCACATCCACTACGTTAAAAACAATCAACAATGATATATTAAACATCAAGATAACATTCAAAATGACCTATAGAGAAGAAAAACACTGAGCTTGTCTAAAGCAATTACTGTAGTAACAAAAATAGCTAAGGGTTATTTAAATTTACTTTAACAAGGACTATAACTTAGGAATTAAATTTGAAGTTATCAATTGGAAATTTGCAACTGTAGATTACCAAGTAATATAGAAAAATGACATAAAACAGATATGTATGTTGTTATTGCTTTTATTAAAAATGCTTGTATATAGAATAGACAAATACAACATTCAAATCATATAGTGAGACCATTATAGTCTCATCAATGTGAATATATTGTATATGACATGAATAAAATTACTAAATCTTTGAGAAAACATGGCTAACACAATGAGACTTACCAATTTTTTATCCAAATGGAAAAATTATTAGACCTTCACCCATATACAATAAAAATTTCCATATTCAAAGCCCCAAACGTTATTAGAAAAACTTTGAAAACATTACAATAAATCATACATAGGTAGGTTCACCTTTGTGAACTGGAAAATATTTACTATTAAGTTTGACTATAAGCACATTAAGTAACATTTCCTGAATAAATTGTGATGTAGTATGCTCCAGAATTGGAAAATATATTTCCATACTTATAAAGGCTAACATCTAGCCTCCACTAGACATTATTCAATTCAATAAGAATCCAATCTTTCGACTGGATAAAAATAAAAATGAGCGAAATATATAAATAGAAAATCCAAAATAGCAGAAACTAGAATGGTACAACTCCAATAATCAATGAAATAAAATAACATTTCATGACATAATATTAGCAGAATGAAAAAAAATTGTAGGCATAAAGAATCAGGAAAAAAGAAAAATATCAAACAATTTTTATCAAGGTAGAAACTGGTGTCAACATTTTAGAGGGAAAATTCTAATATTTAAAACTGTGAATACGTGTATATATTACTACTGACCACTGTAATTGCATCCTTTTCCAGGTGACAGTCCACATCTAGGAAAGGTTTTTGTATCAATATTTTTTGTAATATTATCAAAAATTTGCAAACAAATGTAAATACAATTGGTTATAGTCTAACAAAGGAAATTACAAAGGCATTGATGTGAATTAACATCATTGATCAGAATAGATTGATGTCGAAATATTTTGAAGATATCTGATAATTGAATGTAACTCGTGGACTGAAATTTCATATTAGAATAGGGAAAATGCTACCAGGACATTAGTAAGAATGTGGGTAAAAACCTGAAATACGGGCTGTGGATGCGATAATAATCTTACATTGATATTGAATATCCTAAATTTGATAATTGTACTTTGGGATGGAAGGAGGGCTTGTATTCTCAAGAAATACATACACATTAAATTATTTAGAGAAAATGGCCATAATATTTTAAGTTTGGCCCAAATTATTTGGAAAATAAATTATATGTACAGGCATACCATTTTATATTGCAGATCGCTTTATTGAAATTTGCAGATAGATATTGTCTTTTTACATATTGAAAGTTTGTGGCAACCCTGCTTCAGTCAATTCTGTTGGCACCATTTCTCCAAAGCACATGCTCACTTTCTAACTCTGTGTCATATTTTGGTAATTCTTGAAATATTTTAAACTTTTTCATTATTATTATATCTGTTATGGCGATCTATAATCAATGATCTTTGGTGTTACTATTATAATTGTTTTGGGACACCACAAATCCAGGCACATATAAGACAGCAAACTTAACCAATAAATGTTCTGTGTTTTCTGACTGCTCCACTGACCACTTGTTTCCCATCTGTGTCCCTCTCCCGAGGCCTTTGTATTATCTCAGACACAACAATATTAAAATCAGGAAAAGTAGTAATACTAAAAGAGCCTTTAAGTGCTCAAATGAAAAGTCACATGTTTCTCTAACTTTAAATAAAAACTAGACATGATTAAGCTTATTGAGAAAGGCATGTTGAAAGCCAAGAGAGATTGAAAACTAGGCTTTTGGTGCCAATTAGCCAAGTTGAGAATGCAAAGGAAAAGTTATTGAAGGAAATTGAAAGTGCTACTCCAGTGAACAGCCTTATTGCTGATATGGCAAGAGTTAGTGATCTGAATAGATCAAATCAGCTGCAACATTCCCTTAAGCCAAAACCTAATCCAGAGTGAGCCTTTAACTCTCTACATTCCGATGAAGACCGAGAGAGGTAAGGAAGTTGCAGAAGAAAAGTTTAAAGGTATTTGAACTTTTGATTGTGTAGGAGGTTGGTGCCTACACAATCCCCTAGATACTTGATTGTGTATCATGTATCACAAATATCTACTGCATCTACTATATTTTATATGTATCAAAGCAACAATGCAATTTATTTAATAATTTATCAATACTTTGTGTCTTCTATAAACCAGGTGGTTACAAATTCAATGGCAAACAAAACTGGCAAGATCTCTGCTAATAAATAAGTGAATAAAAAAACTAGTAGCAACAAATATGGTAAGAAATAACAAGATATTTTAAAATCATAGGCTGGGTGCAGTGGGGCATGCCTGTGATGCCAGCATTTTTGGGAGTCCTAGGCGGGAGGGTCGCTTAAGCCCAGGAGTTCAAGACCAGCCTGGGCAATATGATGAGACCATGTCTCAACTTTTTATTTAAAAAAAAAAAAAATTAAATTAAAATAAAAAAAGGTTGTAAGAGGTTGGTTCATGAGATGCCATCTTCATAACATAAAAGTGCAAGGTGAGGCTGCAAGTGCTGATGGAGAAGCTGCAGCAGGTTATCCAGAATATCCAGCCAAAATAATTGATGAAGGGAAGTACCCTAAAGAATAGATTTTCGGCTTAAGGAGATTTTGGGCTGAGACAATGGGATTTTCTAAATATACAATCATGTCATCTGCAAAGAGGGACAATTTGACTTCTTCTTTTCCTAACTGAATACCCTTGATTTCTTTCTCTTGCCTGATTGCCCTAGCCAGAACTTCCAACACTATGTTGAATAGGAGTGGTGAGAGAGGGCATCCCTGTCTTGTGCCAGTTTTCAAAGGGAATTTTTCCAGTTTTTGCCCATTCAGTATGATATTGGCTGTGGGTTTGTCATAAATAGCTCTTATTATTTTGAGGTACGTTCCATCAATACCAAATTTATTGAGCGTTTTTAGCATGAAGGGCTGTTGAATTTTGTCAAAAGCCTTTTCTGCATCTATTGAGATAATCATGTGGTTCTGGTCTCTGGTTCTGTTTATATGCTGGATTACGTTTACTGATTTGCGAATGTTGAACCAGCCTTGCATCCCAGGGATGAAGCCCACTTGATCATGGTGGATAAGCTTTTTGATGTGCTGCTGAATCCGGTTTGCCAGTATTTTATTGAGGATTTTTGCATCGATGTTCATCAGGGATATTGGTCTAAAATTCTGTTGTGTCTCTGCCAGGCTTTGGTATCAGGATGATGTTGGCCTCATAAAATGAGTTAGGGAGGATTCCCTCTTTTTCTATTGATTGGAATAGTTTCAGAAGGAATGGTACCATCTCCTCCTTGTACCTCTGGTAGAATTCGGCTGTGAATCCATCTGGTCCTGGACTTTATTTGGTTGGTAGGCTATTAATTATTGCCTCAATTTCAGAGCCTGCTATTGGTCTATTCAGGGATTCACCTTCTCCCTGGTTTAGTCTTGGAAGAGTGTACGTGTCCAGGAAATTATCCATTTCTTCTAGATTTTCTAGTTTATTTGCGTAGAGGTGTTTATAGTATTCTCTGATGGTAGTTTGTATTTCTGTGGGGTCGGTGGTGATATTCCCTTTATCATTTTTAATTGCGTCGATTTGATTCTTCTCTCTTTTCTTCTTTATTAGTCTGGCTAGTGGTCTGTCAATTTTGTTGATCTTTTCAAAAAACCAACTACTGGATACATCAGGATACAAAATTAATGTGCAAAAATCACAAGCATTCGTATACACCAGTAACAGACAAACAGAGAGCCAAATCATGAATGAACTTCCATTCACAATTGCTTCAAAGAGAATCAAATACCTAGGAATCCAACTTACAAGGGATGTAAAGGACCTCTTCAAGGAGAACTAGAAACCACTGCTCAGTGAAATAAAAGAGGACACAAACAAATGGAAGAACATACCATGCTCATGGATAGGAAGAATAAATATCGTGAAAATGGCCATACTGCCCAAGGTTATTTATAGATTCAATGCCATCCCCATCAAGCTACCAATGACTTTCTTCACAGAATTGGAAAAAAAAACTGCTTTAAAGTTCATATGGAACCAAAAAAGAGCCCGCATCTCCAAGACAATCCTAAGTCAAAAGAACAAAGCTGAAGGCATCACGCTACCTGACTTCAAACTATATTACAAGGCTACAGTAACCAAAACAGCATGGTACTGGTACCAAAAGAGACATATAGACCAATGGAACAGAACAGAGTCCTCAGAAATAATACCACACATCTACAGCCATCTGATCTTTGACAAACCTGAGAGAAACAAGAAATGGGGAAAGGATTCCCTATTTAATAAATGGTGCTGGGAAAATTGGCTAGCCATAAGTAGAAAGCTGAAACTGGATCCTTTCCTTACTCCTTATACAAAAATTAATTCAAGATGGATTAGAGACTTAAATGTTAGACCTAAGACCATAAAAACCCTAGAGGAAAACCTAGGTAGTACCATTCAGGACATAGGCATGGGCAAAGACTTCATGTCTAAAACACCAAAAGCAACGGCAGCAAAAGCCAAAATTGACAAATGGGATCCAATTAAACTAAAGAGCTTCTGCACAGCAAAAGAAACTACCATCAGAGTGAACAGGCAACCTACAGAATGGGAGAAAATTTTTGCAATCTACTCATCTGACAAAGGGCTAATATCCAGAACCTACAAAGAACTCAAACAAATTTACAAGAAAAAAACAAACAACCCCATCAAAAAGTGGGCAAAGGATATGAACAGACATTTCTCAAAAGAAGACATTCATACAGCCAACAGACACATGAAAAAATGCTCATCATCACTGGCCATCAGAGAAATGCAAATCAAAACCACAATGAGATACCATCTCACACCAGTTAGAATGGCAATCATTAAAAAGTCAGGAAACAACAGGTGCTGGAGAGGATGTGCAGAAATAGGAACACTTTTACACTGTTGGTGGGATTGTAAAGTAGTTCAACCATGATGGAAAACAGTATGGCGATTCCTCAAAGATCTAGAACTAGATGTACCATATGACCCAGCCATCCCATTACTGGGTATATACCCAAAGGATTCTAAATCATGCTGCTATAAAGACACATGCACACGTATGTTTATTGCGGCACTATTCACAATAGCAAAGACTTGGAATCAACCCAAATGTCCATCAGTGACAGACTGGATTAAGAAAATGTGGCACATATACACCATGGAATACTATGCAGCCATAAAAAAGGATGAGTTTTTTGTCCTTTGTAGGGACATGGATGCAGCTGGAAACCATCATTCTTAGCAAATTATCACAAGAACAGAAAACCAAACACTGCATGTTCTCACTCATAGGTGGGAACTGAACAATGAGATCACTTGGACTCGGGAAGGGGAACATCACACACCGGGGCCTATCATGGGGAGGGGGGAGGGGGGAGGGATTGCATTGGGAGTTATACCTGATGTAAATGATGAGTTGATGGGTGCTGACGAGTTGATGGGTGCAGCACAGCAACATGGCACAAGTATACATATGTAACAAACCTGCACGTTATGCACATGTACCCTAGAACTTAAAGTATTATAATAATAAAAAATAAATAAATAAATAAATAAAAGATGAATGAATGAAAAAAAAAAAAGAATAGATTTTCAATGTAGATGAAGCAGCCTTATAACTGGAATAAGATGGCATATGATACTTTCAAAGAGACAATGAAGAAGTCAATGCCTGGCTTCAAAGGACAAGTTGACTCTCTTGTTGGGTGCCAATGAGTTTAAATGGAAGCGGTTGCTCATTTACCTAGGCTGAAAATCCTAGGGCCCTTAAGAATTATGTTGAATTTACTCTTCATCTGCTCTCTAAATGGAACAACAAAGCCTGAATGACAGCACATCTGTTTAACAGCAGGATTTACTGAAATTTAAATCTACTGTTTGAGAGCTACGGCTTAGAGGACAAGATTCCTTTCAAAAGATTACTGCTCATTGACAATGCACCTAATCCCCTAAGAGTTCTGATTAAGGTGTACGCAGATATTAACATTGTTTTCATGCCTGCTGACACAAGATCTATTCTGTGGCTAATGGATCAAGCAGTAATTTTGACTTTCAAGTCTTATCATCTAAGAAAGACTTTTCATAAGGCTGTATCTGCCATCGAGAGTGAATTATCTGTTGGATCTGGGTAAAGTAAATTGAAACCTTTTGGAAAGGATTCACTAGACTAGATGCCACTAAGAACATTCAGGATTCATGGGAGGAGGTCAAAATATCAACGTTAATACGAGTTTGAAAGTTAATTCTAATCCTCACAGGTGACTTTGAGGGGTTAAGACTTCAGTGGAAGAAATAACTGCAGATGTGGTAGAAATAGCAAAAGAACTAGACCTAGAAGGGAAGCATGGAGATGTGACTTCATTGCTCCAATCTCATGATAACACTTTAGTAGACAGGAGTTGCTTCTTGTGGATAAGCAAAGAAAGTGGTTTCTTGAGACAGGCTCTATTCCTGGTGAAGAGGCTATGAACATGTTTGAAATGACAACAAAGGATTTAGATTACAAAACTTAGTTGATAAAACAGTGGCAGCGTTGAAAAGAATCGACTCCAATTTTCAAAGAAGCTCTACTGTAAGTACAATGCTATCACATGACAACACATGCTACTGATGCATTTTTCATGGAAGGAAGAGTCAATCAATTTAGCAAATTTCATTTTTTTTAAATGAAATTGCCACAGACAACCTAGTCTTCAGCAACCACCACCTTGATCAGTTAGCAGCCACCAACATTGAGGCAGAAGCCACCACTAGCAAAAGAGACTGCCTCTAGCTCAACAGTTCGATGATCATTTGCTATTTTTAGCAAAGAAGCATTTTTAATTAAGGTATATACACTTTTTAGATATAATGCTATTGCACCCTTAATAGACTACTGTAGAGTGAAAACAAAACTTTTATATGTACTGGGAAACCAAAAATTTATGTGACTCACTATATGGCTCTATTTGCTTTACTGTGGTGATCTGGATCCAAATCCACAATATCTCTCAGGAGACAGAGAGAGACAGACAGAGAGAGAGGGAGAGAGAGAGAGAGAGAGAGAGAGAGAGAGTGTATGTGTGTATGTGTGTGTGTGTAGAAAAAGAATAAATTATAAGGCAAATGTGATAAAATGGTAAAAATTGGTCAATCAGTAGAAAGTTTTTTTAAATATAAACAATGACTAAGAATTGTGAAATACATTGAATAAAATGCAGTTTTATCCAATAAAAACATATTTCATGATTAAACATGTATTTAATCATTGTTTATAAATGTATATACAGTTATAAGGATTTTATACATAGGATTTTATACATGGAATTTTAAAAAGCAAGTTTATGATTATTTTTGCTCTGAATATATAGCATATAACTTTATATTTAAGCTTAAATATTTAGAAATTGTTGATTATGTAATTCATACTATAATCTAACAAAATTATTTCTCCTAATTATTTAGTGTCTAAACCAATATAAAATGAAGGAAAAGAAAGCAAATGAGCAACAGGAATGAAAAATATCATTTTAATCATTTTTTAAAACCCCCTTTATTCCTCAAGCACAGTGTGCATGAAGATAGGCTGCCGAGTCCCGTGGACATTAGATCAGACAGAATGGATATCGGAGCACGCAAACCCCAGCCAGATCTTGCATAGCACAGCGTTTTCCAAATTAGGAAACAGACTGGGAGGTAAAAACACCATGCTTGAAACACAATTGCACTGACCCTGGGAGCCTCCCTAAATGACATTTGAAATCATGGAACAGCAGATGAATTATTCCCAGAGGAGACCAACAGGCTTGCTTTGCAAGTTACAGCCTATTAAGGACAGAGACTTATGTAAAACACTGTTGTTGGCGAATTGCTACAATGTACCCACACGTGCACACAAACACACACACACATACAGGCACACAGGCACATCTTGACACAAGAGCTTCAGAGTAAGTCACAGTAACGTCTTAATAACCTGAATTACTTGTTCTTTTCTAAATTATTCTGCTACAAATAGATGGTTCAGGAAGACATCGACACACATAAAGAAGAATACAAATTAGGTCAGCATTCCAAATATGGATAAAATAATGTGGTAAAGAATATTTAAAGTAAACCTAGAACAGAAGAAACATTTTCTTTTTGCTATGAGTAGGTAAACATGATAATTGAAAGGGACTCAAAAACATGCATTAAAAAATCTCGAAAGCTCTATATATCTAGATGCTGAGTTCAAATTATAAGGATTAATGAACAAAGTTTAACAGAAGAAAATAAAAATTAAATTGGCTGATCTAAAAAAAGATGCAAAATGAATAATAAAGTCATAACATAAATAAATACCACAGAAAACGAGTTGAATAACAAATGAAAATTGAATAACAAATGAAAACCCGGCACAGTGAATGCGACATTGTAAATCTAAGAAAAACAGTAATTGGCTATCTGTGTGCTCCAAAAGAAATTATTCAAGTATAAGCTTGAGCCAAAGGGAAAAAAGTACATATTTCAAAAATAATTACCTGTGTAAATAAAAATATTTTATATAGTAAATTATATTTAAATAAACATAGTTATTAAAATATTGCAATATTTTAAAATTAATTCTGAAACTAAATGTAGTTCTCATGCCAATTCTAGCATATTTATTAGTACAATAGTCTTAAATTTTTTAATCACACAGCAAAACTATATGCTACATGTCAAAGTTACACCTAAAAGAAAAATCTTTGAAATAATTGAAAATTTTTTAAAAATGGAAATATCAATAGCAAACAAATACAATACTAATGGATGATAATATTAACAACAAGAACTTTAAATTCTAAGGAAAGTCATTAAATGAGAAAGGAAATGGCCCTATAATTGTTGAAATTCACAAGAAATATCCTACAGTCATGAATATGCTTGTATTAAACAACAGCATAAACATTCATAAAGGAAAGACTACACAGAATATAAGAAAAATTCTGCTTCAGCTTTTATTGGCTAATACTAATGCAAAGAAAGTATTCAGTAATAATTTAGGGAATCTAGTCAATGTAATAAATTAGCGAGATGTCACTGCTACGTATCAAGGACTTTATATAGGAAGCACCTCTTTTCCAACTGCACATGCAACAATCACAACTTAAAATATATTATATATTAATAATAATGAAAAGGAAAGGAAATGTTGTGACAAATACAATGACTAGATAAAAACTATAATTAGCATACTAATCTTTTAAAAAATAGTTAAGAAGTGCACACACACATCCACCCCTCACAGAAATGCTAAAGTATAAACGCATATTTCTCCAAAGATAATCTTTACACAAAGACAAAATAAAAATTGAAAGTGCAGACTATTTTGAAAATAGCAGTCGTTAAATTACTATATATCAGAATATCTGTGAATGGATAGTAAGAGAAAAATATACAGACATAAATGTTTTTATTAATGACATAATAATACTGAATGAAATAAGATTCTAAAACTAGAATTTCTCAGTTACAAATATTAAAAACTATAAAAAGAATAAGTTTGTAAAAGTCAAATGATAGGTTAATGAAGAAAACATTATGGAACAAACTAAATATCATAAGTGATATTTGGAAAAGAACAAAGGAACAGTAAAATCACTCTGATTAGCAAAATCTAGATTATAAGGGAAGAAAAATAACACAAAATATGAAAATAAGAAAATGGTGGTGGTAAAATAATCAAGTTTATAAAGTGAACAAAAGAACAAAGGGAAAGTTTTCACTTTTCCACTCTGATTCACTTTGCAGTGACTGCGTTGCATCCTTAAAAATGCTTACACGAACAGATCAGACTCTCCATGTTGTTTGCTCATTTAGTTTCAGTTAACAAAATATGGTCAACATAATTTAATGTCTACATGTACAGACACTTTTATTCCTTCTTTGCATCTGAGCATTTTAGCATGTGAACATAAAATGATTCATTTAACACTTTCTCAATGACTATTTTGGTTTTTCTTGTTTTTTTTTTCACAATTATAAAATATGCAGAAATGATCATCTCTGTTTACATTTTCCTGTGTAAATATTTCTGAAAGCTAGCTAGCTAGGAGATGAATCATGATATAGACAGTAACGCATGTTTAAATTTTGTTTTCTCCATTATTTAATTCAAACTGTATATTCTGTAGGAGTATGTGAGAACGCCAAATTCCCTAAAGCCAATAATATAAATTAACAATAGTTTAAATTCTTGCAATCTGAATACTTTCAACATATTTCATTATTTTTTAAATTTGCATTTACCTGGTTACCAATTACATTAAATATTATATATGTAAAATGTGTAAGGATATATGATATATAATATGGCAAAAGAAAAGAATATAAATCGCATTATGTGCAAACTAATACAGAGTGCAAGTTTGCAAAATTTGGACAAAGAGCTTTATCACAAAATTCAGTAAAGGCATCATAATACAAATTTTCTTTTAGCTACAGTTTGAAGAAACTATTTGCATTTTTGTAGGACAGAAGACTGTAGGAAAGTTCACACTAAATGTTTTGAGGAAAAGGAATGACTATAATGTTAAAATCGTATTACACATTTTCCATTTTACCAACATGGCTTTATATTGCTAGTTCCCTGAACCTAAAATGCTGATATTGTTACATTTCAAAATTGAAAATTGTAAAATATTTTAAGGTAACTTATTACTTTTGTGATACATATTTTTACAAAAGTAAAATAATTAGCAATGCTGTGGGATTTCTATCCAATAGTATAATCCCTTCTATTATTTTTTATTAATTTGATGATCTTGAATATTGTTTTATCTTTGGCATACAAATTTGAGGTCAGCTAATTAAAGACTTTAACAATTACTCTGTATTAAAGAAGGAATTTTATAATCATTTCAAAATTGGCTTCACAATACATTTGGAAAACTTTATCACATAAGAGGTCAATCTGAACCAAATTTTGATTCAACACTTCAGGTCAAATATGCATTTTAATTAGGATATACTTTGAATTTGAATTGAATGTTTTTTACTAATTTTAACCATATGTATCAATAAAAACAGTAAGGAAAATTTTACATATAAATTATACACAGGAGAAAACAAAAAATTGTTATATATTTAAGTTATTTTCCCTTAAAATTAAACTAATGTAAGTTTTCCTATGTTTAATGTTATTAATTTCAACATTCCAAAAGAGGTTTTTGTATTGGTATGCTATGAGCACCTTTATGTATTCAGAAATCTATACCTAGTAGGTCATCGGGAAAAACTGTAATACCCATATAATAAACAGTCACATAAATGACACGAACAATACCACTGAGTTATATATTAGACATTATTATTTTGTTATATTGACTTTCTTAAGACATATTCCATGATTATGGAAAATAATGCTGTCATGTAAATTCATTTCTATAGTTGGTAAACAGATATACACTTTACAGACTTATAGATTATCACAATTTTTCTACAGAGACTTGCTTCATATCTATTAGAAAATCCATTAAAACTGTAAGCAACTCTAAGTAAACACAACAAAAATAGAATATTTAGTTATTATGACACATTATAAGATATGCTTTGAAAAGACTTATAAAATTGTTTTCTGTCGGGTACTACCTGTTTTCTGTTTTTCGATCTTAATGTCAGACTGTGCTAGTATTAAAAACAAACCTTTATCAGTAAATATAATAGTATCACATCATTATAATATTATGATGCCTTAGATATTAATAGAAGTCTCAGACTCACTGTCCTTTGGTAATTCAACAGCAGACACTAGTTTATTTTTTTCATTAAAGCTAGTAGATCTATTTTCCAAAATGACCATTTGCTCTGCAGTGTTTCCAAACTGGAAGGTAAGTCTAGGTTTCAGTTTGACATCAGGAGATGTTGAAAGAGTTATCCTTTTTTTGAAATATAATAAATTCCAACAAATGAACACAAATTTTCTTATTACTTAAATTAACTAGGCAAAGGAAGAACCATGTTGCAGATACTTGGAGATATTCTGCATTCACCAGCAAAGCAAATGAGCCACAGTAATGATAGAGATGCCACGAACACGTGATTACAAATTACAAAACCTTCTAACACGCAAGTATTTATTTGAAACATTTCAATGAAAAACTATTTAGCTAGGTGGTGATAAACATTCCAGTTTTAAAATTACACAAAGCTAACTGAACGGGTAAGCTTTTCTTTTTTACCCTGTCCAGTTCCTTTTAATTTTAAACAGATTAGAAGGAAAAAAGAAAGAGGAGTATGCATAAGGTAAACATATTTTCATGGAGAGGGCAGGAAGCTAGGGGACCATTAGTTCACATGTTATGTGTTTCTCCAATTATTACATATTCTGTACCAAGGATGCATTATTTTTAATTTTGAAAAAAATATATAAAAAGATAAAGTATTTTCAATCAATAATTAAAACTTTGATATCAAAAGCTGTGCATAACTTTTTAAATAATCTAAATTCTCCTACATGGAGAATCATTTATAATGCATGCTTGTAAGTCACTCATATATCACTTGATTAGTTTTATAAACAGTACTGACTTTCTATGGAGATAGGCCATTGTTAGATATGTCTCCTAGTTTCAATATATTTTCCAGTGTTTTGCCTAAATATGCTTCTCATTGATTTTAAGTTTTATTCTTCCCTAGGACTAATCTTCAAGTTCATATCAAGGGACATCATGGGAAAATTGATAAACATTGTTTTCTCTGAATAAATTTATTTCCATGCTTGATTTCTTAGTTGAGTTTAATTATAGACCCTGTTGTCATTCTGCATTTCTTCCAATATAGTTTATAAACATCTATTATAAGATACATTACTTCAAATTTTATAAAATACTCTAGTTGTGATTTGACAAGTAAGGTATTCTTCAATTTTCACATATAAAAACATCTCTTTTTCAGTAAGTAATTGCAAGACTAGTAAGTGCAAATGCTGTGAAGTAATTGAAAATATCACCTCTGTCTGTAATACTGTATTCTGTTAGCAGTTGATTGTTTTGGAGGCAACTATTGAAAGGAAGATGGATCTGTTACCTTCAATCTTGCTCAAGATCTGACTTTGAACATTTTAATGTATCTTTGTCTTTCAAGGGGAAGAAAGCATTTATTAGTGGAGATGGATACTTTACAACAGGAGGAAATGAATATAGGCTAATTTTAATCGAGGATATCTGATTAGAAGAGAAAGGGTCATCATTTTTTATCTAATAAATTTTCATATTTTTATAAAATATGAATCAAATCAGTGCATGTTCACTAGTGGAAGCAAGAAATCTATATAGTAAATGTCATTGTTGAAGTATTCAGTACAAAGTCTGGAATGTAGTAAGTGGCTCAAAATGGGGTTAACTGTGATGGAAGGGTTCTGTGCCTGGGTTCCAGAGATTGCCGTAAAGTGTTCATAGATAGAATTTTGGATAACTTTACATTAAAAACAGGAAAAAAAAAATAGCTTTAGTTTCATTAATTTCTAACTGAATTTTAGCATTTACTTGAAGTTGAAATGCAGTAAGAACTCACATTAGTATCAGTGTTAACTATTAATTGCCACCAGTAGAATCACACTTTTAGATCATGTGATTTATTATATCTCAGTATATCATGTATGCACACTCCTTTTAAAACGTAGTACTTTGTTTCACCGCGATAATAAAGTAGTATAGACATCCATACAGCCCAATTTAAAAAGTAATATTTTGATAACTGTGAAACTGGTTTCCTTGAAACACTACATGTAATTTTTTAAATTTTGTGCATTTGAGTAAGAGTCCATGGCTTCACTAGACTTTAAAGGACCAATGCCACATAAAGTTTAAAAATCCTTCTTGTGGGCGGGGTGCAGTGGCTCAGGCCTGTAATCCCAGCACTTTGGGAGGCCGAGACGGGCAGATCACGAGGTCAGGAGATAGAGACCATCCTGGCTAACACTGTGAAACCCCATCTCTACTAAAAAAACACAAAAAATTAGCCGGGTGTGGTGGTGGGTGCCTGTAGTCCCAGCTACTTGGGAGGCTGAGGCAGGAGAATGGCGTGAACCCGGGAGGCGGAGCTTGCAGTGAGCTGAGATCGCGCCACTGCACTCCAGCCTGGGCAGCAGAGGGAGACTCCTTCGAAAAAAAAAAGAAAAAAAAAAAATCCTTCATGTGAGGTATTTAACACCAAGTATACAAACCAATAAATATAGCTCTAAATCCTACCTATTGCCTAATACTTAGTCAAAATGTCATATTTTCCACAATACTTACTCTGACCCAAATTTCTTTCCTTGGAACTTCGAAATTTTTTAGAAAGAAAGAGTGATAGAGAGAAGAAAGCTTAGTATCTACTCTCAGTCTTAGAAAAAAAAAAAAGACTTTATTTTTTAGAAAAGTTTTGGATTCACAGTAAAATTGAGCAGAAAATACAGATTTTCCCATATATGCCCTGCTCCCACTCAGTCACCATCTCCTCCACCATCAGCTTCCCTCACCGGAACGGTGCATGGGTTACAATCTATGCACCCAAATTGACACATCACCGAAAGTCCATAGTTTAGAATAGGGTTTACTCTTTGTGTTGTACATACTCTGAGTTTTGACAAAGGTATAATAATATCTACTATTACAGTATCACAGATAATAATTTTACTGCCCCAAAAATCCTCTGTGCTCCACCTTTCCATCTCCCCCCTCCCATCTAAACCCTGAAAAAATCTTGATTTTTTTAATGTCTGTATAGTTTTGCCTTTTCCAGAATGGCATATGTTGGAATCATACAGTATGTAGCATTTCCAGATTAGCTTCTTTTATTTAGTAATATGCATTTAAGGGTCTTTCATGTCTACTCATGGTTTGATAGCGCATGTCTTTTTAGTGATTAATAATATTTCATTGTCTGGATGTAGTACAGTTTATCCATTTGCTTACTAAAGGACATCCTAGTTGCTTCTAACTTTTGGCAATTATAAATAAAGCTTACACACACATCTGTATGCAGCTTTTTATGTAGACATAATTTTTCAGTTCGTTTGGGAAATACCAGCTAGCATTATTGGTGGATCATATTACAAGAGTCCCTTTAGTTTTATAATAAAACACTAAGGCATTTTCCAAAGCGACTGCACTATTTTGCATTTCCATCAGCAATGCATGTGAGTTTCTTTGGCTCTACATCCTCACCAGCACTTCCTACTGTCAGTGTTTTGAATTTTGGCTGTTCTAGTAGGTGAAATTCAATCCCATCATTGTTCAAATTTACAATTCCCTCATGGCATATCACATTGAGCATTTTTTTTTTTTTTTTTTTTTTTTTTTTTTTTTACAATCTATCTCCTTTTATCGTGCTATGCTTTATTGCACTTCTCAGGTATTGCATTTTTACTTTATTTTATTTTAGGTTCTGGGGTACATGTGCAGATGTGCAGGTATGTTACATAGTTAACATGTGCCATGGTGGTTTGCTGCACCTATCAACCCATCACCTAGGTATTAAGCCTGGTGTGCATTAGCTGTTTTTCTTGATACTTTTCTCTCCCCCACACTCCCTTGACATGCCCCAGTGTGTGTTGTTCTCCTCCCTGTGTCCATGGGTTCTCATTGTTCAGTTCTTATAAGTGAGAACATGCTGTGTTTGGTTTTCTGCTCCTGTGTCAGTTTGCTGAGGATAATGACTTCTAGCCTCATTCATGTCCCTGCAAAGGACTTGATCTTGTTCCTTTTTATGGCTGCATAGTATTCCATGGTGTATATGTATCACATTTTCTTTCTCTAGTCTATCATTGATGAGCATTTCGGTTGATTCCATGTCTTTGCTATTGTGAATAGTGCTTCAATGAACATATGTCTGTGTGTATACTTATAATAATTTGTATTCCTTTGGGTATATACCCAATAATGGGATTGCTGGGTCAAATGGTATTTCTAGTTCTAAATCAGAGGAATTACCACACTGTCTTCCACAATGGATGAACTAATTTCCATTCCCACTAACAGTGTAAGAGTGTTCCTATCTCTCCGGAACCTTGTCAGCATCTTGTTGTTTCTTGACGTTTTAATAATCACCATTCTGACTGGCATGAGATGGTATCTCATTGTGGTTTTGATTTGCATTTCTCTAATGATCAGTGATGCTGATCTTTTCTTCATGTTTTTTAGCTGCATTTATGTCTTCTTTTGACAAGTGTCTGTTTTCATGTGCTTATCTGTCATCTGTAAATCTTCTTTGATGGGTGCATGTTCAGGTCTTTGCTTATTTTTAAATTGAGTGTTCATTTTCTTATTGTTGAGTTTTAAGCATTCTTTGTATATTCTGAATGAGTCCTTTATCAGATATGTCTTTTGCAAGTATCTTCTCCCGGCGTATGGCTTCTCATCTCATTCTCTTCACACTGTTTTCCACAGAGCAGAAGTTTTTATTTCTAATTAAGTAGAGCTTATCAACCACTTCTTCCACGGACCATGCCTTTCGTGTTCTATCTAAAAAGTCATTGCCAAACACAGGATCATCTATATTTTTCTAGGTTGTCTTCTAAAAGTTTTATGGTTTTGCATTTAAGTTTTGATCCATTTTGAGTTCATCTTTATGCAGGCTGTAAGCCTTTTTGAAATAGTTGCTATACTTTTTCTTTCTGTCAAGCACATTTTTCAGCAAGTCTTGAATACCTAGTAAATATAGGTAAATTAAAATATACCAGTGTGTGTTACACATCTCCTTTACACTCTCCTGTTTCTGCTTCTCCATTATTAAAACCCACCTTGAGTGTGGGTTGAAAGGGGCAGGAGGTTGTGAGCAGAGAATGAAAGAATGCTAACTTAGTACAGCTCTATGTTATTCCTGTGAGATGCATCCCAGAAATATCCAGAAAAGGCTGTCAACTTTTTTTTTCCAGACTGAGTCTCGTTCTGTCACCCAGGCTGGAGTGCAGTGGCATGATCTTGGCTCACTGCAACCTCTGCCTCCCAGATTCAAGCCATTCTCCTGCCTTAGTCTCCCCAGTAGCTGGGATTACAGGCATGCACCACCAGGGCTGGATAA
The DNA here is from genome assembly GCF_024542745.1 of Macaca thibetana thibetana. NCBI lineage: Eukaryota > Metazoa > Chordata > Mammalia > Primates > Cercopithecidae > Macaca > Macaca thibetana. Next base: position 163,500,377 of record NC_065583.1, on the reverse strand, counting down.
TTTTTTTATTTTTAGTAGAGATGGGTTGCACCATGTTGGCCTGGTTGGTCTCGAACTCCTGACCTCAAATGATCCACTTGCCTTGGCCTCCCAAAGTGCTGGGATTACAGTTGTGAGCCACTGCGCCCAGCCTTGTCAAATTTAAACATGGACTTTATTGTGTGAATGTGGCTAAATCTAGTTGATCAGAATTAACTTTTTTTGTCTTTTCCTTTGCATTTTTAAATAACAAGCCAAAAGGACTTTCAGTGCTTCTAGACTACTACCATAAATAAAAACTTAAAAGAAAAGCAGGTTGAAGTAGATATAGTAAATATCGTCCTGAACACATCAGATTGAAGTGACAGAAATTCATTGATAAGAATAATTTGAAAGAAACACTGTTAATTTATCATGAGTGATAGATTCTCCTACCTGATGGACAGTTTCGCACAGTTACACACACCCACATAGTTGGGTTTAAGTAATAAATGTGACCCCAAACCTATAGTCCCTTTAGAAGATATTCCTATACCTTATTGATCTTCACTGGTTTTCTTCTTCATATATCATATATTAAATAATTTCTTAGTTTCCTTGAATTTGGTATGTACATGTATTTTCCTTATACTTACTTTCCCATCATTCCTATAAAAGAAGGGTAAGGTACAGTTATTACTCTACCACTTTAAAACGGGAAGTTAATGAGAATAGAGCAATCTTTGTTATTTTAGAAACGTGCACAAATTCTGTAATCTTTGACTATCTTCATTGCATGTATTATTAATCATTTTCCCATATAATATTTTAATAACATGTATTTAAATCAAGAGTTTATCCTCAAATATATAATCAAATTATAGTAGTGCAAAATATACCAGTGGTGAATTCTGTAGATTTTGTAGATCTTACTCTCCAACATAAGTGGTAAAACCTGAGGGGAAGAGCTTCCCTAAACTGGTTGCAGCCCACGGTATTCTCGACCAGGTCTGCCATGATGGAAGAGAAAGTGTCTGCCGAATAGGGATACATTTGATATCTAATCAGATCCATACTTAAGCACATCTCAAAACAAAAAATCATAAAGTCAAATATGAAAACGAAAAGCTTTCACAAACGATAATTGTAAGATTTTGCTAATTTGTATTTGCCAAAAACAAAAACAAAACATAGGTCATATATATGGAAATTGATTCTGTGAGAGAAGAGGAAGGGAGAAAAATCTGGATTCTGTTGAATTTATCACTGAGAGTCCACACGCCAGATATTATAAATTAATCATGCTTGCTTAATAAACTGTATATAGTATTATTTCTTAGGTTAGTTGTCTAAAATCTGGACTTAACATTTCACTCACTAAATCAAGTTAAAATGATAGCAATTAATTGGAATAATATAAATAAAAGTATTAGAATAATGCATTAGAAGAGCATCCAATGAAAACGCTGCACATAACTAATTACTTGTAACTCGCTTGCCCACCACCCATATCTTTCCACTTTTAGGTTCCTAGAGTTTCTTCTTTCAATGATGAATTGAGGAATACTTTGGGGAGGGGAGAACCAGTATATCTAAAAGGTCATTGTGGCAGTTATTCTGTTTTCAACTAGAAATTTGGTTTGGATGTAGTGGCTTTGAAATGCGCTCACTTATTTTAATGAAGATAATTGTATTCTAGGGTGGAAGAGGTCAAGTTGCAACAGTGCCTGCCAGAGAAAACATGAGTGACAATGGTCATTATGATAGGCACAAGGTCTAAACTGCTAATTAGAGCAACCTGACCCACAGTGGCCTTTGACAACAGCAAATACACTGTCAGGTTCTTGGAAGAAAATAAATGACCTGTCATGCAAAGTCTTGCTTAATGACTATTAGACAATAAAGATATCTAGGTCTGGTGAATTAAAATCTAACTTGAGACTTGACTGTCCAAAATAAAGATTTATTGGATTTAAATAAACTCCCATACTTGCATCAATTGCAAATCCCAGAGCTCACTGAATAAAAGTGAAGAAAAATTGCAGATGAATTTCATAATACATTACAAGAATGTGCTCAACTAAATTTCCCCAAGAGTACCAGCAGCCAGATACTCGATATGGGGCAGCTATAAAGAAAAAAAGGGAAAAGTACAAATTTCATAGGAATTATTGGACACTGGGCCCAAGCTAATGCTCTTACCTGAAATCAAAATATTTTCTTCATCAGGGTGGCCTTCTGAACATCAAGTAATAAAGTTTTTACTCACTTAAATCTTCTAGTGTCCCCAGTCATTTCACAAATGTACTTTATGCTTATCTCCCTCCTCAGTTATAAGGTGTACAGTCATAGCCGTTACATTCAGTACCAGGCACCTAATCTAGGTCTATGAGAACTTGCTTGCCAGTATCTATTAAAAAAAATTCTGTTGAGGTTTTTTTTATCAAGACTACCATAAATCTATAGGTCAATTTGAGGAAAATAGACATTTTGACAACACTGTGCCTCCCAACCCATCACATGGCATTTTGTGCCATTTATGATTATCTTTACTTACTCTCAGTAAATTTCAATAGTTTGTATGTACAGATCTTGCACATATTTTTATAAATGTAACTTTAAATATTTTGAGAATTTTTGCTCTAATATAATGGTATTCTTTATTTCAATTCTCCCTTGTTGTTATATAACACTACATCTGATTATTGTGTATTAATACCATGTTCTGCACTAGCTGGGATCATTAGTACAATGGTATATAGAAGGAATATGTGTGGACATTCTTTCCTTTTTCAGATGCTGTTGGAAAAGCATTTAGTCTTGAACTGTTTGCTTAAGCATAATTTTGTTTGGGGTTGGCATAGATTTTCTTTATTTTTAAACCATTTTGAATAAGTTGTAATATATCTCTATTTTTCTGAGATGTCTTATAAATTTGTATTGATTATAATATTTTTCTGAGTTAAGATACATGATCTTTTTAATTATGTTAATCTAATAAATTGAATTAATTAATAACAAATATTAAATCAATCTTATATTTATAAAATAAATCTGTTTGGCAAGCTTTACTTCTCTCTTTCTTTAAAATGTGCAAACCACCATTGTAAATATGCATTTATATAGATAAAGCAAAATATTTTTGTAAGTCTGAATTAACAAATGTGATAAAGTATAATACATTAAAATGTTGGTAAACATAGAAAATAAGTATCCTTATTCTTCCAGAGTGCTAATTCTAGTCCAAAAAGAGATAATTAATAATATCAATGCTGATTGATCCTTGAGCTTGTTTATTCAAAAAACTAACTCCACAGTGATTGGATTAAAGCAAGCGCTATAATCCTCCAACTTAGAGAAATGTAACCACTGTGGATATTTTAAACACATTGAATGATACTTCATAATTATAAGCAATGAGATTTATATAAGAAGACAAAATTTAAGTGTTAACCCACTTATGCCTAGTGTTCCATTATTGGAACGCTAAGCTTGTGGGAGTTATTTATATCCTACTGCTCAAGGTCATCAACAAGGTCTGATTTTCCACAAAAAAAAATTTGCAATCTCTGGCATAAATGGGTTGAGTTCAAAAAGACATACGTACCAATATATGATGTGCAAGACATTTTATTGCACACATAGGAAAAAAAACGGAATGGTCTCAAACTCTTTAAAAAGGTCTTCTATTATTTTTATTTCCTCATATTATACATAATATCTGGCCCATATGCTCACTAAATATAAGAGACATATTTGAATGCAATGACTTAAAATGTAGAATTGTTGGTGTACCTGAAAATCACTTTCGATTTCACTTAAAGTACATGTAAAATATTGTTTTCTTTAATACAGAATAGTATTGATTTAAATATTATTTAGTATCAAATATGATCATCAACTTATTGAAGGGAATTTTCGTCCAGGTGTCTGAATGCTGATTATTTTTCCACAGCACCTAATTTTATTTTTGTAGATACACATATAAGAAATTATGCCCGAAAAACAAAAAGATCACGCTGGAAAACCTGTCAGTACAACAGCAATGAGACCTAACATATATGAGAATTTTAGAGGAAAGTCAATCAAAATTCCAACAGATAAAACCCCAAACACCATATTCCCAAATGTAGAAATTCTGAATGATCAAAATTTCTAGTCTAAAATCCTTAAAATCGCAATCCTGAAAGGTCAAAATCTCAAAAGTAAAACTCTAGAAAAATAATTTTTAAGGCTCTATAAGATACTGGTTTACATTCTTAAAGGTGATTTGCCGGAGAAACATATAAAAACATAACAGAGCACTTCAGAGGCCACTATACACAATAAAATAACATGCATATTTTTGCAAGGATAAATACTGTGTATATTAACAACTATGCAGAAGTCCATTCTGCATGAACACATATATAGACCACAATACTGGTGATCAAACTGCTACACCTTTGCATACGTGTCTCCTTATCCTACAATGCACGTAATTATTTTTAAACTATTTAGTAATTTAGCTAGCTTCTTCAGGCAAAGGTAGCTTTAATTCGTTAAAAGTTCCTGATATGTTATCAGCTAGAAAGAATGTCAATGCAGGCAAATGGCACACTTTTTAACGAAAGTTTTCATTGTTGTCATATTGTATGACCAATCCATTTACCTGAGATTTTTTGCCAAATGCATTGGATTGAATGGGAAAAAAAAATAATAAAAATAAAAAGAAAAGAAAAGAAACTTCATTGATAACACCTTGAAATTCACTTTTGGAAGCCCTGATTGCATCTGATTCTAAATTTGTCATTATGGTTTGGAGATTCCATTGAAATCCATTTTTTTCTACATAGAAACAATAACAAAGTAATCTCTTCACCAACATGATGCAACTATCTTGTGATTGTAATTTCTTGGATTTTAGACATTAGAAATTTTAGACTTTAGGAATTTAACCTTTTGGGATTTCAGCATTTGGAAATATGGCATTTGGAATTGTGTCTTTAGATATTATGATCCAAACCCTTCTAAGAGAATCTAAATGTCAATCTAGAAAAGATAGCCATTTAAGGACCAATTAAGAGAGGAAAACTTCTAAGGTAAATAAAAGCAGAATCTTTGAGTACTATTGGCATAGGCCATCACCTTCCTGAGCCACTAAACCCCGGAGCCTGTGTTCATGCAGAGAGGGAAGGATAGATTACACACAGAGAAATTGAATTTGCTAATCTAAACTCAGTCCACAATATGAAACATATTTGTATGCTGAACTCTGCTGTTATGGGTGAAATTGTTTCCCCAAAAGATGTTGAAGTTGTAACCTTAGTACCTGTAAATCAACCTTACTGCAAATAGTCTTTGCAGATGTTGAAATTAAAATGAGTCCATTAGAGTGGACCCTAATCCAATATCACTGGTGTACTCATAAAAGGGGAAAATGTGTACATAGGGATAGACAAAATGTGAAGACCCGGAAGGAATACCATATGGGATCCAAGAAATGTCCAAGGTTACCGGAAGCTAAGGGAGAAGAACAGAATATTCCTCGCAACCTTCAGAAAGACAAAAAACAAAAAAACCTCTATTGGCACTTCAATTTCCATAACCATAAAACAATAAATTTCTTTTGAAGCCACTCTGTCTGTGGTACTACACTGCACCAACCCCAGGAAACTAACATATCTGAGATAAAATATTGGGAAGTAGCAGCTTAAAATGTTTTTTAGCCACAAGTAACAGAATATGTGAATGCTAATGGCTTACATTTATTTTGCTCACTTAAAAATATGTTTTGGAGACCAGCAGCAACTAAATGTTGTGCAGCAACTCACTGAAGAAATCAATATTCAAGACACTTCTAGCATTAAACTCTACCATTCTCACTGTTGAGACTGTCGCCTACCTCATGGTGAGAATGACTTACTGTTGATCAGGCTATCATGCAAGACGAAGAGCGTATCAAAATAAACCACATTCATCTCTTTTATCTACAAAATAGTAGAATGCATATTATGACCCATTGCCTATAGCTCTGTCATATTGCATCACTACCTAGTAAGGAGCATGAGAAAGCAATTATTTAGGTATTTTAGTCTCTAAGGTCGAGGCAGACCAAAGAGAAATTGCTGGGGAATAGCATTTGGATATCAAACCTCAGTGTCTGCCAAATGGGCTTATGCAGTGGTTCTGTATTTTAAGTGCTAATGTCGGGTCATTCACAGAGCACTTAAAGCATAAGCCATCATTTCTGGGCACAACAAAATCCAGAATCCAGTGACAGAAAAAAAAAAAAAGAAAGGAAAGAAAGAAAACATTAAGCTCAGATTGGCACACCGCATGAGGTGGATAAGGCACGATATATAAAGTGTTCATCAACCACTTGAGATTTTTCAGATTCCTCCTTTGCTTTCACGCATCTGCACTTCCCTGGGAAATTCTGTTCTGCATGGCTATCCATAAGCAACACAAGAAAGGCATCTGATTAACAAACACCAATTTATTCTTCAGATGCTTCTTATATGAACAACCTCACTCTATGTGTTTTCTCTGTAAGGTGAAGAACAGCAAGAATGTATTAATATTTGACACGTGGTAGAAATAAAAATGTCATCCACCAAGATGCTTCCTTGCCAAATAAAACATTGTAGTTATTATTCATAGCTATATTAAAATATATTATTCATCCAGCATCATTTTTAAAATTTGTATATTTACCTTTACTTATTGGTAGTTATTTTTATTTAACTTTACTTAATGAGAGGTAGTTGTTACAAATGCATGTAACACTAGAGAATTCTTATCAAATATTTACAACATTTCTTATATTAGTGATTAATTAATTCTTCCATTAGTCTACTAAAATAATAGTATTCCGGCAGAGCAAGATGGCCGAATAGGAACAGCTCCAGTCTCCAACTCCCAGCGCGAGCGACACAGAAGACCCGTGATTTCTGCATTTTCAACTGAGGTACTGGGTTCATCTCACTAGGGAGTGCTGGACAATCGGTGCTGGTCAGCTGCTGCAGCCCAACCAGCGAGAGCTAAAGCAGGGCGAGGCATCACCTCACCTGGGAAGCGCAAGGGGAAAGTGAATCCCTTTTCCTAGCCAGGGGAACTGAGACACACAACACCTGGAAAATCGGGTAACTCCCACCCCAATACTGCGCTTTAAGCAAACGGGCACAGCAGGAGATCATATCCCACACCTGGCCAGGAGGGTCCCACGCCCACAGAGCCTCCCTCATTGCTAGCACAGCAGTCTGCCATCTAACCGAAAGGGAGCAGCGAGGCTGGGGGAGGGGCGCCCGCCATTGCTGAGGCTTAAGTAGGTAAACAAAGCCGCTGGGAAGCTCGAACTGGGTGGAGCTCACAGCAGCTCAAGGAAACCTGCCTGTCTCTGTAGACTCCACCTCTGGGGACAGGGCACAGATAAACAACAACAACAAAAAAAGCAGCAGAAACCTCTGCAGACGCAAACGACTCTGTCTGACAGCTTTGAAGAGAGGCAGACGCAAACGACTCTGTCTGACAGCTTTGAAGAGAGTAGTGGATCTCCCAACACGGAGGTTGAGATCTGAGAAGGGACAGACTGCCTGCTCAAGTGGGTCCCTGACCCCTGAGTAGCCTAATTGGGAGACATCCCCCACTAGGGGCAGTCTGACACCCCACACCTCACAGGGTGGAGTACACCCCTGAGAGGAAGCTTCCAAAGTAAGAATCAGACAGGGACACTCGCTGTTCAGCAATATTCTATCTTCTGCAGCCTCTACTGCTGATACCCAGGCAAACAGGGTCTGGAGTGGACCTCAAGCAATCTCCAACAGACCTACAGCTGAGGGTCCTGACTGTTAGAAGGAAAACTATCAAACAGGAAGGACACCTACACCAAAAGCCCATCAGTACATCACCATCATCAAAGACCAGAGGCAGATAAAACCACAAAGATGGGGAAAAAGCAAGGCAGAAAAGCTGGAAATTCAAAAAATAAGAGCGCATCTCCCCCTGCAAAGGAGCGCAGCTCATCGCCAGCAAGGGATCAAAGCTGGACGGAGAATGACTTTGACGAGATGAGAGAAGAAGGCTTCAGTCCATCAAACTTCTCAGAGCTAAAGGAGGAATTATGTACCCAGCGCAAAGAAACTAAAAATCTTGAAAAAAGAGTGGAAGAATTGATAGCTAGAGTAATTAATACAGAGAAGGTCATAAATCAAATGACAGAGATGAAAACCATGACACGAGAAATACGTGACAAATGCACAAGCTTCAGTAACCGACTCGATCAACTGGAAGAAAGAGTATCAGCGATTGAGGATCAAATGAATGAAATGAAGCGAGAAGAGAAACCAAAAGAAAAAAGAAGAAAAAGAAATGAACAAAGCCTGCAAGAAGTATGGGATTATGTAAAAAGACCAAATCTACTTCTGATTGGGGTGCCTGAAAGTGAGGGGGAAAATGGAATCAAGTTGGAAAACACTCTTCAGGATATCATCCAGGAGAACTTCCCCAACCTAGCAGGGCAGGCCAACATTCAAATCCAGGAAATACAGAGAACGCCACAAAGATACTCCTCGAGAAGAGCAACTCCAAGACACATAATTGCCAGATTCACCAAAGTTGAATTGAAGGAAAAAATCTTAAGGGCAGCCAGAGAGAAAGGTTGGGTTACCCACAAAGGGAAGCCCATCAGACTAACAGCAGATCTCTCAGCAGAAACTCTCCAAGCCAGAAGAGAGTGGGGGCCAATATTCAACATTCTTAAAGAAAAGAATTTTAAACCCAGAATTTCATATCCAGCCAAATTAAGTTTCATAAGTGAAGGAGAAATAAAATCCTTTACAGATAAGCAAATGCTTAGAGATTTTGTCACCACCAGGCCTACCTTACAAGAGACCCTGAAGGAAGCACTAAACATAAAAAGGAACAACCAGTACCAGCCATTGCAAAAACACGCCAAAATGTAAAGACCATCGAGGCTAGGAAGAAACTGCATCAACTAACGAGCAAAATAACCAGTTAATATCATAATGGCAGGATCAAGTTCACACATAACAATATTAACCTTAAATGTAAATGGACTAAATGCTCCAATTAAAAGACACAGACTGGCAAACTGGATAAAGAGTCAAGACTCATCAGTCTGCTGTATTCAGGAGACCCATCTCACATGCAGAGACATACATAGGCTCAAAATAGAGGGATGGAGGAAGATCTACCAAGTAAATGGAGAACAAAAAAAGCAGGGGTTGCAATCCTAGTCTCTGATAAAACAGATTTTAAACCATCAAAGATCAAAAGAGACAAAGAAGGCCATTACATAATGGTAAAGGGATCAATTCAACAGGAAGAGCTAACTATCCTAAATATATATGCACCCAATACAGGAGCACCCAGATTCATCAAGCAAGTCCTTAGAGACTTACAAAGAGACTTAGACTCCCATACAAAAATAATGGGAGACTTCAACACTCCACTATCAACATTAGACAGATCAACGAAACAGAAAGTTAACAAGGATATCCAGGAATTGAACTCATCTCTAGAGCAAGCAGACCTAATAGACATCTATAGAACTCTCCACCCCAAATCAACAGAATACACATTCTTCTCAGCACCACATCGCACTTATTCCAAAATTGACCACATAATTGGAAGTAAAGCACTCCTCAGCAAATGTACAAGAACAGAAATTATAACAAACTGTCTCTCAGACCACAGTGCAATCAAACTAGAACTCAGGACTAAGAAACTCAATCAAAACCGCTCAACTACATGGAAACTGAACAACCTGCTCCTGAATGACTACTGGGTACATAATGAACTGAAGGCAGAAATAAAGATATTCTTTGAAACCAATGAGAACAAGGATACAACATACCAGAATCTCTGGGACACATTTAAAGCAGTGTGTAGAGGGTAATTTATAACACTAAATGCCCACAAGAGAAAGCTGGAAAGATCTAAAATTGACACTCTAACATCACAATTAAAAGAACTGGAGAAGCAAGAGCAAACACATTCAAAACCTAGCAGAAGGCAAGAAATAACTAAGATCAGAGCAGAACTGAAGGAGATAGAGACACAAAAAACCCTCCAAAAAATCAATGAATCCAGGAGTTGGTTTTTTGAGAAGATCAACAAAATTGACAGACCGCTAGCAAGACTAATAAAGAAGAAAAGAGAGAAGAATCAAATAGACGCAATAAAAAATGATAAAGGGGATATCACCACCGACCCCACAGAAATACAAACTACCATCAGAGAATACTATAAACACCTCTACGCAAATAAACTAGAAAATCTAGAAGAAATGGATAATTTCCTGGACACGTACACTCTTCCAAGACTAAACCAGGAAGAAGGTGAATCCCTGAATAGACCAATAGCAGGCTCTGAAATTGAGGCAATAATTAATAGCCTACCAACGAAAAAAGTCCAGGACCAGATGGATTCACAGCCGAATTCTACCAGAGGTACAAGGAGGAGCTGGTACCATTCCTTCTGAAACTATTCCAATCAATAGAAAAAGAGGGAATCCTCCCTAACTCATTTTATGAGGCCAACATCATCCTGATACCAAAGCCTGGCAGAGACCCAACAAAAAAAGAGAATTTTAGACCAATATCCCTGATGAACATCGATGCAAAAATCCTCAATAAAATACTGGCAAACCGGATTCAGCAGCACATCAAAAAGCTTATCCACCATGATCAAGTGGGCTTCATCCCTGGGATGCAAGGCTGGTTCAACATTCGCAAATCAATAAACATAATCCAGCATATAAACAGAACCAAAGACAAGAACCACATGATTATCTCAATAGATGCAGAAAAGGCTTTTGACAAAATTCAACAGCCCTTCATGCTAAAAACGCTCAATAAATTCGGTATTGATGGAACATACCTCAAAATAATAAGAGCTATTTATGACAAACCCACAGCCAATATCATACTGAATGGGCAAAAACTGGAAAAATTCCCTTTGAAAACTGGCACAAGACAGGGATGCCCTCTCTCACCACTCCTATTCAACATAGTGTTGGAAGTTCTGGCTAAGGCAATCAGGCAAGAGAAAGAAATCAAGGGTATTCAGTTAGGAAAAGAAGAAGTCAAATTGTCCCTGTTTGCAGATGACATGATTGTATATTTAGAAAATCCCATTGTCTCAGCCCAAAATCTCCTTAAGCTGATAAGCAACTTCAGCAAAGTCTCAGGATACAAAATTAATGTGCAAAAATCACAAGCATTCTTATACACCAGTAACAGACAAACAGAGAGCCAAATCATGAATGAACTTCCATTCACAATTGCTTCAAAGAGAATCAAATACCTAGGAATCCAACTTACAAGGGATGTAAAGGACCTCTTCAAGGAGAACTACAAACCACTGCTCAGTGAAATAAAAGAAGACACAAACAAATGGAAGAACATACCATGCTCATGGATAGGAAGAATCAATATCGTGAAAATGGCCATACTGCCCAAGGTTATTTATAGATTCAATGCCATCCCCATCAAGCTACCAATGACTTTTTTCACAGAATTGGAAAAAACTGCTTTAAAGTTCATATGGAACCAAAAAAGAGCCCGCATCTCCAAGACAATCCTAAGTCAAAAGAACAAAGCTGGAGGCATCACACTACCTGACTTCAAACTATACTACAAGGCTACAGTAACCAAAACAGCATGGTACTGGTACCAAAACAGACATATAGACCAATGGAACAGAACAGAGTCCGCAGAAATATTACCACACATCTATAGCCATCTGATCTTTGACAAACCTGAGAGAAACAAGAAATGGGGAAAGGATTCCCTATTTAATAAATGGTGCTGGGAAAATTGGCTAGCCATAAGTAGAAAGCTGAAACTGGATCCTTTCCTTACTCCTTATACAAAAATTAATTCAAGATGGATTAGAGACTTAAATGTTAGACCTAATACCATAAAAACCCTAGAAGAAAACCTAGGTAGTACCATTCAGGACATAGGCATGGGCAAAGACTTCATGTCTAAAACACCAAAAGCAACGGCAACAAAAGCCAAAATTGACAAATGGGATCTAATTAAACTAAAGAGCTTCTGCACAGCAAAAGAAACTACCATCAGAGTGAACAGGCAACCTACAGAATGGGAGAAAAGTTTTGCAATCTACTCATCTGACAAAGGGCTAATATCCAGAACCTATAAAGAACTCAAACAAACTTACAAGAAAAAAAAAACAACCCCATCAAAAAGTGGGCAAAGGATATGAACAGACATTTCTCAAAAGAAGACATGCATACAGCCAACAGACACATGAAAAATTGCTCATCATCACTGGCCATCAGAGAAATGCAAATCAAAACCACAATGAGATACCATCTCACACCAGTTAGAATGGCGATCATTAAAAAGTCAGGAAACAACAGGTGCTGGAGAGGATGTGGAGAAATAGGAACACTTTTACACTGTTGGTGGGATTGTAAACTAGTTCAGCCATTATGGAAAACAGTATGGCGATTCCTCAAGGATCTAGAACTAGAAGTACCATATGACCCAGCCATCCCATTACTGGGTATATACCCAAAGGATTCTAAATCATGCTGCTATAAAGACACATGCACACATATGTTTATTGCGGCACTATTCACAATAGCAAAGACTTGGAATCAACCCAAATGTCCATCAGTGACAGATTGGATTAAGAAAATGTGGCACATATACACCATGGAACACTATGCAGCCATCAAAAAGGATGAGTTTTTTGTCCTTTGTAGGGACATGGATGCAGCTGGAAACCATCATTCTCAGCAAACTATCGCAAGAACAGTAAAGCAAACACCACATGTTCTCACTCATAGGTGGGAACTGAACAATGAGATCACTTGGACTCGGGAAGGGGAACATCACACACCGGGGCCTATCATGGGGAGGGGGGAGGGGGGAGGGATTGCATTGGGAGTTATACCTGATGTAAACGATGAGTTGATGGGTGCTGACGAGTTGATGGGTGCAGCACACCAACATGGCACAAGTATAGCTATGTAACAAACCTGCACGTTATGCACATGTACCCTAGAACTTAAAGTATAAAAATAATATTTAAAAAAATTAAAAAAAAAATACAAAGTAGCTGACTACATTTAACACACCCGTTCACACAAGGACAACAACAACAACAAAACAGAATAAAAAGCAAATAAACAAGAACCATACAACCCACAAAACGCCAGTTACACAACAAATATAAATGTATATACATGTCTTAAAATTAATATAGTGAATGTAGCCCATATTAAAGATTTAAACACCATTATCAGATAGTCTAAGATTTATGGTGGGATATTTAATACTGCAATTAAATTACTATACTCTTTCAATTTAAAAAGTCAGAGGATTAAAAAATATCATTTCTAGAAATGCGAAGAAGGCATTTGATCAGCGGCTACCTTGGAAAGCAAACTTATAAATAAACTAGGAATAAATTTTTTTTAAAAAAGTGATTTTCTCCATCAGCACTTCCCCTAGTCTAACTTTCCAGGATTCAGATTAATTTAACCCGGGTAAATTTATTTTGATGTGTGTTTTACCTGCTTTAGGTCCTAGGCTAAGTTCAGGTGGATGGAATTTAAGCATGCATTGAGTTTCAGAGTAACAGGGTAAGGAGTAAAAAAAAAATTAAAGACACCTCCTTCCATGCCCTTAAGGAATTGAATGCTGGAGAAGATTGCCTGATAGTTTTGCCAGAGGGAAGACTTAACTGATTCTTTCTCCTAAAAATGTTAGAGTACTAATATTAATTTTCAAAAGGATAGGAAAAAGAACAAAGTGTACTTGAATATAAGTATCCTAAGTCTAGGTTTTCCAAGTTCAGTACAGGGAAAAACTCAATTTTCAGCCTTTCATTTTCAGTGGAAAGCTGCTCAACCAGCATAAATAAAATTGTTATTTTTTCATAATAGACCAATCTCTTTTTAAAATATCAAAATCACTGAATAAAAGGATTCTTAAGTGTCTGCTCAATGACATTTATTATTAGACATTTAACTCAAGGCGATGCCAACAAAACAAGGAATCTTAGTAGTTTCATGGAGTTTATGGTTTGATTTAACCTGTAAAAAAAAATCTGATACTTAAGAGGTTTTCTTATTCAGGATGAAAAAGAAGAAAGCTGGAATTAAGAATGTTCTCCACGTGTAAATTAGAAGTCTTGCTAACATTCAAAACATATTAATAGTTACAATACAAACTACTCAAAGCTTGTTTAAAATCCTAGCTATGTCAGATCCTTGAAAATAGGAAAAAAAATGAAATTTTATTCCAAGGAATTTATTGAATGGGTACAAAATAAAACACCATTTTCCAACAAATGTAAATATTCACTGAAAGATTTAATCACTTTGTCCTAAATTACAGGTATTTGCTCTTTAGTTAGACATTGGAAGCTTTTGAGTTAGATTTTAACAGCTGCTTAGGATAGAGAACTAGCTCACGTTAACAAAGTGAATCAGGCTAGAGGTTTTCAGTTGTGGTTCTGCAGCCCAGCGCTGCTGTGCCACAATATTTTCACTGGTCCACGGTGAAATTAGAACACTATGATAAATGAAGATGATTTTTCATGAAGCTAAGTACATTAAATTTAAAGACCTGCACTTTAAACTTCAAACATTTGTACTGTCAATTATCTTTATGAAAAAATAATAGAGTAATATTAAAATTGATTTTAAAAATTAAAAAAAAATAGTATTCCTGAATTCTCACTTTATGAAGAGCTAAGTAAAAATTTTAAATATAAGTATTCAATATTAAAGTATGACATAATGAAATAACAATAAGATTTACTTCCTGATTGATGTTTTGCAAATGGACAGAGAAGATAATCTAGAATGTGAAAAATTGAGAAAATGTAATACCAAGTTTTAATTCATTTCTACAATTTTTAAATACATTCAGATGAACAAGAAAATATGTATACAAAATGCCTTCAAGGTAGTCAAGTTATATTGTTATGTCTAAAACATCATATTGAGGATATCACAATATTGTGATATCCAGCTTGCTCATGTCCCTGGCAGCACGAGGGAGAAGTCAGCTAGGAAAACAGGTGCACCTCTCAACTGACCAGCCAGTTTTAAAGACAGTTCTCTAAAATTCCCCAGCAACACCACATGTTACTGGGCACTGCTAGTTGCAAATAGCTTAGAAAATAGACTTTAAGTTTTGTAAAATGGTGTTTTAAATAAATTTAGGGTTCAGTTACCAAAAAAGAATGAGAAAATAGGTACAGGGACCACATTATTCTCACTATTAGAAAAGACAAGCAGGGTAGGAGGAGATGTGTATTTATGGACTAGTAGTTTTGTTGAAATCTTCAGGGGCATTACAGAGAAAACAAAATTACTCACTATGATATATGCTTGGAAGTAGTTAAAACAAGTGTAGTACATAAGACCATCAGATTCAATTGTGCAGACACGAGCGACTAAAACAGACTTTAGTTCATACTGTGGGACTTCATAGTGGAGATTCCAGCAAATAAGATTACTGTGGAAATATATCAAAGGTGGTTAAGTATGTTTGATCATAAGGTAGGTAATTAGACCAGATTTCTATTCCAACCCCTCATATTTATTATTTTATTACATACTATATAACACAAGATTCATGTGGAAATAGTTTAAGGGTAGTAGTAGGGCAATTTTGTGATCACCGAGTCTTCTTGTTGAAACGTATCAGTAAATGTTGACTGAGTTTAAAAAATAACCTTTTATAATACTTTATAGAATAATTCTTGTTTTACATGGAAATAGGGAGAAGAAATGTAAGAGTTGCCAGTAAAATTATGTCAAAAATAAGAGACATAATTTTAACAACTTGATTTCTACTTTTTTATACAAACTCCTTCACCTCTGATTTAAATATTTTTATTATTTTACTAAAATACTCTATATCATATAAAACATTACTACTATTTTACATTTATACATTTATTTACATTGCTTTGGTATTTGTTTTTCAGAAAATGGATATCATATAAAGTGTTCCTGAAGTTTACATTATTTGTTGAGACATGGATTCAATCAATAAGCAGGTTTTGTGCATTTTAATTTTTCAAGGTCCTACATCAATGCTGTAAAATGTGTCCATCCCATCCGTGATCATCTTTACTAGAACATTCATGATTATTCTAAAAGCAGGCACTATCTATAAAACTGTCTCATTGTAGACTTCTCAAACTTCCAGCGTATCTTCTACAATAACAAATAATACTCTAATGATTTCAAAACATATACTTTTCAGGAAATAAGAACATGTATCATTATGCATAATTTAAATAACTTTTAATATATTGACAATGTTTGAAAACATCATATGTACCTCTGAAAAGCAAAAATAAATTGAACTAATTTTTTTCAAAGTTAGATTTTATAATGTAAAATTTCATACTTATTAATGGTAAGAAGCATATATGATAGTGGTTTGGAAATCATCTATTTCACCTCTATGTTTGTTATGAAACTGTATTTGATGATATCTTTACTAGTTCTACTATGGATTCCTCCCTCAGAAACTGAACAATGCCTTCTTTTCCATACAACTGAACAGGCTTTTAATTTTCATATTTCTGGCAGTTACTTTTTTACAACCATTACCCAATGTACTACATTTTATCCTTATTTCCTTTGCTTCAACTTGCTTCTTTCATTGGAATTTTATTGTTTGCTTGTTTTTTAACCTATGGACTCACACATAAAGAGTTATGTATTTTATTGAATTTATGTTTGGAGTGGCTAAGAGACTATCAGCAATTCTAAAGAAATAATCATTTGGAGTATATAATGATATATAACTTTTGCATAACAAAGAAGAAAATTCAGCCTACCCTACCATTTCCACCATCATGCTTATTAAAGAAAAATTTGCTTTATAAGTTTTCAAAGGTAAATGGCTGTTTACATGAGCCACAAAATCTAGGAGAAAGAAATATTGGTCCCAAGTTAAAACTAAGACAACAATATAATATAGAAAGCTACTTTTACATGAAATTCACAGTAAGACATTAAAAAAATATATTCCTGTTTCCAGGATTTTGTCTAATCATGTCCCCTGTGGACATAGTGATATATAATGTGACTCCTTCTTTATACCCTCGAAACAATAACCAGTTTTCTTTCTTATTCTCTGCCATAAATACTAAAATAAAATACAACTTGTAGTTCTAATGTATTCCCCACTTATTTTGAAATAGAAAAAAGGTTAAAATATATCAATCAACTCTGATAATATTGTGCCAGGTTTTCCTTATCCTAAATTACAGGAGTTTTTCTTTTTGCTAAAACTCTATCAAAAAAAATGTCATTCTATACTAAAAAATTGAATTATAATAATGATTTAGAATTTTTTTATATACTTTAAGTTCTAGGGTACATGTGCACAATGTGCAGGTTTGTTACATATGTATACATGTGCTATGTTGGTGTGCTGCACCTATTAACTCGTCATTTACATTAGGTATATCTCCTAATGCTATCCCTGCCCCCTCCCCCGACCCCATGACAGGCCCCAGTGTGTGATGTTCCCTTTCTTGTGTCCAAGTGTTCTCATTGTTCAATTCCCACCTATGAGTGAGAACACGCAGTGTTTGGTTTTTTGTCTTTGTGATAGTTTGCTGAGAATGATATGATGGTTTCCAGCTTCATCCATGTCCCTACAATGGACAAGAACTCATCCTTTTTTATGGCTGCATAGTATTTCATGGTGTATATGTGCCACATTTTCTTAATCCAGTCTATCTTTGATGGACATTTGGGTTGGTTCCAAGTCTTTGCTATTGTGAACAGTGCCATAATAAACATACGTGTGCATGTGTCTTTATAGCAGCATGATTTATAATCCTTTGGGTATATACCCAGTAATGGGATTGCTGGGTCAAATGGTATTTCCAGTTCTAAATCCTTGAGGAATTGCCACACTGTCTTCCACAATGGTTGAACTAGTTTACAGTCCCACCAACAGTGTAAAGTGCAGTATGGCCATTTTCACAATATTGATTCTTCCTATCCATGAGCATGGAATGTTCTTCCATTTGTTTCTGTCCTCTTTTATTTCGTTGAGCAGTGGTTTTTAGTTCTCCTTGAAGAGGTCCTTCACATCCCTTGCAAAAATCCTCAATAAAATACTGGCAAACCGAATCCAGCAGTACATCAAAAAGTGTATCCAAAATGATCAAGTTGGCTTCATTCCTGGGATGCAAGGCTGGTTCAACATATGCAAATCAATAAACATAATCCAGCATATAAACAGAACCAAACACAAAAACCACATGATTATCTCAATAGATGCAGAAAAGGCCTCTGACAAAATTCAACAGCCCTTCATGATAAAAACTCTCAATAAACTAGGTATTGATGGAACGTATCTCAAAATAATAAGAGCTATTTATGACAAACCCACAGCCAATATCATACTGAATAGGTAAAAACTGAAAGCATTCCCTTTGAAAACAGGCACAAGACAGGGATGCCCTCCCTCACCACTCCTATTCAACATAGTGTTGGAAGTTCTGGCCGGGGCAATCAGCCAGGAGAAAGAAAGAAAGAGTATTCAATTAGGAAAAAAGGAAGTCAGATTGTCCCTGTTTGCAGATGACGTGATTGTACATTTAGAAAACCCCATCATCTCAGCCCAAAATCTCCTTAAGCTGATAAGCAACTTCAGCAAGGTCTTAGGATACAAAATCAATGTGCAAAAATCACAAGCATTCTTGTACACCAATAACAGACAAACAGAGAGCCAAATCATGAGTGAACTCCCATTCACAATTGCTTCAAAGAGAATAAAATACCTAGGAATCCAACTTACAAGGGATGTGAAGGACCTCTTCAAAGTGATTTAGAATATTACAAGAATCCAACAAACATTTGACAATGAGGTGGTATCAAATTTTTCTCTGAATTTAATGGGAATTTCTTTAAACATCAAAACTTCTGGCCTACTGTGTACCCTGCAAAAGTGGCCTCAGTGAGAAAATACATCTCTAAAGCATAAGAGTCATGTAAAACCAGTTAAGATTACAACCTCAATTTATTATACTTAAAACAAAGTTTTAGCAACATGCAACTTCAGAGACACCTGAGAGTAAATTAACAGGTAGTTAGTTCAAAAAGAGTAGATGTTATATGCCCATTTAAAATATCCTGAGGAGTCATTATATTCAAAGATAAAAATACGTATCAGTGTCCTTAGAAATAACAAAAGTAATAATTCTAAATGAACTGATTTGTATTAGTCAATTTTCACAATGCTATAAAGAACTGCCTGGGACGAGTAATTTATAAAGGAAAGAGGTTTAATTGATTAACAGTTCCGCATGCCTGGGGAGGCCTCAGGAAACTTACCATCATGGTGGAAGGTGAAGAGAAAGCAAGGTACCTTCTTCACAAGGCAGCAAGGAGGAGAATTGAATGCAGGAGGAACTGTCACACATTTATAAAACCATCAGATCTCACGATAACTCAATCACTATGATGAGAACAGCATGGAGGAAACCACCCCCGTGATTCAATCACCTCTACCTGGTCTCTCCCTTGACACATAGGGATTATGGGGATTGCAATTCAAGATGAGATTTTGGGTGGGGACACAGCTAAACCGTATCATGATTCAAAGCATTTTAAATAATTTAAAAATTCAAACCATATTCCCAGGCTCAATGGTAATAGCAGAAATATTTCAGATTTCAGGTAACATGGTTTATATCACTTTCTCAAACAAAGTGATAAAGACAATAGTATTCCAATGGGGAATAGCTGTTAAAGACACCCAGTTTAAAATCTACATTGTCTCGATTTTCCATTTTTTCAAGGGTAGTATCTGTGTTGCGATTATATTTTACTAAATTCAAGAATGTCACGTAATTGTTCCTTTTCTATTAGTTTTGCTTATTTACCATTTTATTCTACACCAATAAAGGAGTCTATCTGAAGAGAGCTAAAATTGATAGTTGTTGATATAACGTAACATTTGTTATTGATAAGCTGAAAGTAGGCCTTCCTGGGTTCCTCTTCCATAGGAGTTTATTGTACCTCGTTTTTCATTTCTGTGTAATTGTTCTTTGCTCCAATTATATTAGAGACTTAACATAGACAGTTATTATGAGCTGAACTGTGTCCCTCCAAATTTTATATCTTGAAGTTCTAATGCCAGTACCCAAAAATATTATTGCTTTTGGAGCTGAGGTCTTTCAAGAGGCCATCACTATAAAATGATATTATTATGGTGGGCCTTAATCCAATATGGCAGGTGTCCTTAGAAGAACGGGAAATTAGGACACAGACAAACACAGAAGGAAGACAGTATGAAGACACAATGTAAAGATGGTCATCTATAAGCCAAGGGAAGAGGCCTCAAAAGCAACAACCTTGCATACATCTTAAACTTGCACACCCAGCCTCCAAGACTATGAGGAAATAACTTCTGTCATTTAATCCACACAGTTTGTGGTATTTTATTATGACAGCCCAAGTTAACAAATACAACATTGTATACTTTATAATTTAAATATCAACCAAAAAATGTGAGTCTGTAAAACTCTATCCACAGAGATATAATTTTAATATAATTTTTGTTTAATAAAATATAAGTAACTTTATATATACTTAATATATGTACTTATTTTCTTATCCAATACCAGATGTATTTCAAATGTAAGATAAGATTGTGCATTCATTGTAAATTATATGATATATAATACCCTTATAGAGGCTATGATGGCACCTGTAATCAATCACATTACTGTATCTACTTAGAAACATATAAATATTCACATTAAATGGGATTAAAGAATATTAATCCTCATCAGCGTAAGTGTTGAGTGAGAGTAACAACATCTTTTGGGTTTTCAAAGCTTTGGGAGGGTTCTCAAAACTTAGATTGTTAACCTGGCTGTGGAAAGATCATTGTAGGAATCTGGTATTAGTCAACATCTTCCTGAGTAGGAAATATTCAAGCTTTAAACACTGTCTGTCATCACTAACATGACATTCTCTGCACTGTGCTATCATCCGTTTGTCATCTCACCATGGTGCCTAGTTCATCATCAACTCTTGATCTTCCTTAAAGCCAATATTGGACAGAGCCTTTGTGGAATAAAAATGAATGTACTAATTTTACAGAATCCTTGCGTTAAATTTACCAAAATTGAGGCTTTAAAGAACCACATATTTGTAACCCAAGATTTGTGATCCACACTTTTCTTTGGAAGATGAATATCTGGTAAGACACGGAGAGGTGGTTTCTGTCATAGTGGGGTGACAGGGGATTCCTGGTCAACTGAGTGTCTTTAGTGTAAGATTTCTAAAAGTGTGTATTAGTAGCAAGTTGTTTTATAAATTTCTAATCAACATAATCAGCAAGTTTGTAAAAACTATCTAACCCATCGGAGTTTTTTGCAGAATTCTATCAGCATTCCGTTAGTCACTAGAGTTGCAAATGTCACTTAATAAGACATGACACTGTAGTTATTTTTTTCCTATTAGCTTCCATATAAATCTACCCAATGCTAAAACTTAGGCATATTTCTGTCCTGCAAAAGTGTATTTCAGCTGAAAGGAGATAACGAAGTGGGGAGAGGAAAGGTATTGCACAATATTCTGTAATTTCAGAGATGAGGAAATTGCATCTCAAAATACCTTGCTCTATCTCTCAAAATAAATCTTAGAACATACTACTAAATATTTTTATCAAGATATAGAAACCATTATTACTAATCATTCCATGTCCATTTCTATGTGCATTACATATACTACATTTTATTACCCTTCATATCCGAAGTATTTTGTGAACCCACATAAGAGAAAACTATCTACAGGCAAATAAACTCTGAAAAACAATTCTACTTTTAGATATGTTAAAATGTAAATAGATAAGCATCTAATTTTAATAATTTAATTGAAAAAGTTATGCTTTTATGACAAACATATGGTTTGGGACATATCTAATAAATGAATCTGACAGAAAACCCAATTTTATTCTTATATCTTGACTCAGAAATTAATCTTATTTCAGATCTCTAAGGTCTTTTTCATTCCACAGGAGAAGTCAAGAATTATGTCCCCCAAACTTCTCTCTTCATAGTGCCCTGGGTTGGAGTTTGCCAGTGGGAATCACTGACATGGAATGTACACAGGAGAAAGAGAAATGGAAGCGTCCATTACATTGTGTCCAGAAAGGATCAGCAAAGGACAGATGGGTTGTCATTGGTCATCAGATTTAGTGAAGAAACAATAAAATAGGTGGACCTAGGCAATATGCTTAATCATTAAATTATATTATTAAATAGAAAATATAAGGTACATAATATAATCTATAACATAAAATAATATATGTAAACTGAAAATAACTGCATATGCAAACCAACTGCATTTGAGAAAAGCAGGTGGGTTATAAAAAAAAGTAAAATTATACTTCTACTTTATACCACATAAAAATAAGTACGTTCCAATCTTTGCACAACATTTAGTATGTTTCCAGTAGGGAAGCTATTGGCATTTTATATGACAAATTATTAACTTCTTTAACAAATAAGGGGAATCTATAAGTTAAGGGGAAAATATTCAAAACTTAATATAAAAATGAGCCCAAAAAACCAGGAAAGAATTAACAGAGAAAGAAATATGAAGGGTTCAAAGTAGTCTAAAATATTTTGAACCATAAACAGATATATCATTTTTTAAAAAAGAAAAATAACATTGTTTCCCTTTTTCTTTTTAAGACAACCCAGAAGAATCTTTTTAAAAAAATCAACATTCTGTTGAAAGACACCAATGATCTTTTGCTCATGTTAAAGTCATTGATGATTTCTCCTGACACAATAAATGATCTCTAGAAAGAATCACGTTTTTTCTACAAAGGTGCAGAGAGCAAATATTTCAGGATTTTCCAGCCATCCAGTCTCTGGGGTAGCTACACAACTGTGCTGTTGTAGTGTGAAAGAAACTGTAGACAACACAGAAATAAATGAGCATGGTTGTTTTCCAATAAAATGTTATTTACCAAAAAACAGGTGGCAGGTGACATTTGGCCCATGAGTCATACTTTCCTGACTCCTGATCTATAGCATTTTCCTATAATGTATTACTGAATGACGTGTTAAAGTTATGCCTACATTTGGTCATCAAGCAGCTGCATATGGTACATTTAAATATTCATGACACCCTTTTGAAATCCTTCACCAGAATTCTGTGTATCTCTGCTTAAAACATTAAAAAAATCTCAGTGACAAAATTGAATGTGTAAGTAAATAATTTCAGTCCTACAGTCAGACTTATGGGAATTACTTTACATGAAAACAGGCACAATTGGGTTCCAACTAAATTAACTAATCTTGTTCAATTCTTCGAATTTCATTGTATTATTAATTTCATTAATTATAACCAAATCTCATATATTTTACTTGCTATTCTTCAACCTTTTATAGCATTCCTTCAATCTGCAGCCTAACTTGCTTCTTTTTAACTTTCTAAATTTCTAATTATATTTCAAAAATTATATTTCATTTATATTTTTAAGGAGAGAAGCCTAATTTGACTCTTACTTTTTACTGGGGAAATTACTACCCACTGTAGGCTGAATCAAAAGTCCACATTTCAGACAGAATTTTTCAAACAAACACCTGTTGAGAAAGAATACTCTTTGAGGGAGAATGGCTTTCAAATTCATTTGTATTCGAGTGTGGTTCATGAGGTGAGGCAACCTGACCTACAGTATGTGAATAATAGCCATTTCAGTGATGCAAAAATCCAATGAATTAAAGTTTTAAGTGATAAAGCAGAGACTCATTGAGCTTAACCCACACTAAGCCAGAGATACGTGCTTTTTAATGTCTATATTCAGATCCAAAGTTCTTTAATGTATATTTTAAATGATTTTTCACAATAATCCTGTGAGTTAGTCAAAGCAGCATTATTTTTCTATTTTTAAGAGGTCATATTCATATTTACAGAACTTTAAAATCACAAGGCTAGCAAGTAGCAAAGCTGAAATATAAACTCGCACATTCTGCACAATTTCACTAGTGGGGTTATGATTTGAGTCCACCACAATTCTTATCTGCTTCTTTACTGGCCTGGATAAATTTTGGAACATTTTCAGAATTATCTAATTGATATTTAAATAATTTTTAATATTTTCAAAGAATATATCTCATGTTAACTTTCAGGTTAGAAGCCATCTCTTTACAGTTGGGAGGAATGAGGGCAGCTCATTTGCTCACTCAGCTTCCAAAGCAATATCCATGAACTTAAATAGATCATCCAAGTATCCGTATCTAGTTGAAGTAAAAGAATTTTTGCACATAGTGTCAGCTCCAGGATCTAACATATATGAAGTTAAATAACATATCTCATCCTTCATAACAAACGTCTATATCACTTCCAACAAAAACTCCTAAAAAGATATGGAAAGAATGGTCAATGCTATGGAAGAGAACGTTGGTAGAGAGAACATCATGAAAGTCTGGGAGGATTATACTATTGAAGATGCCATCATTGTTACAAAAAAAGATGTGAAAGCCATCAAGCTCTAAAGAGTGAATTCCTGCCATAGGAAACTGTCCAGATAATGTGCATGACTTGACAGGATTTGCTCTAGAGCCAATCAATAAATTACGAAAGAGACTGTGGATATGGCAAAAAGGTGGGGTGAAGGGTTCTGAGATATGGATCTTGAATAAATTCAAAAGCTAATAAATACCACACTAGAGAAATTAACAGAAGGCAACCAGATGGAGATAAGTGTTTCAGAACCAGCACCAGGCGATGAGGAAGGAGACAGAGGAAACAGGGGCAGGAAAAGAATTTGTCTTTAGACAATCTGGTGGAAGAGTTCCGATTATTCAAGACAGCTTCTGGTCTCTTTAATGACATGGACACCTCTATGATATGGGCACTGAAACTCAAAGCAAATGGTGGAAGGAGGATTGGTACCATACAGAAGCATTTTTAGAGAAATGAAAAGGTCAGAAGGAAACCACAACGTACTTCCACAATGTTACACTAAGTATGGCCCTTCCACATCTTCCACCTGTGCTACCCGTGAGAAAGCAGGACCAGCCCCTCCTCTCCCTCCTCCTTCTCAGTCTACTTGACATGAAGATGATGAGGATGAAGGCCTTTATGATGATCCATTTCCACTTAATGAATAATAAATATATTTTCTCTCCTTATGGTTTTGAAAATAACATTTTCTTTTCTCTAGCTTACTTTACTGTAGTAATAATTTATAATACATAAAACATACAAAATATGTGTTAATTTACTATGTTAACAGTAAGGCTTCTGATCAGCAGTAGTCTGTTAATCATTAAGTTTAGGGAGAGTCAAAAGTTATACGTGGATTTTCCACTGTGCAGGTGGTCGGCGACCCTCACTCCCACGTTGTTCAAGAGTCAAACAGATTTTCCATAATTCGTATACTTTTAGATTTTAAAAATCCATTTCAACTATCAAAATAATGCCATATTTTTCTGTGTTTTCAATGAAAAGTTGAAGTGATATAAGGAGAATAATAAAGAACTCAGAAGACAATTATACAGCTGACCTGAACGTAGAGCACTGCTTCTCCTATCAATGATTTCCAACTGCTTTGTGAGTTCCAGGGATCTGGTCAACCCTTGCAGCCTCCTTCACTGGATGAGGATGAGAATGAGTATCAGGACTGTAGGTTCTGGGCTGTACTCCATCCAGTTCAATCTATTAAGATTCTGAATATAATTTTGTCTGAAGGAAAATTTGAACCCCACCTCCCCAAAAGTGTAATGTTTTATCCTCTACAGATCTGGCATAGCCAGTGGCAAATGGAATTGGCCCC
Source organism: Macaca thibetana thibetana (assembly GCF_024542745.1). Taxonomy (NCBI): domain Eukaryota; kingdom Metazoa; phylum Chordata; class Mammalia; order Primates; family Cercopithecidae; genus Macaca; species Macaca thibetana. The sequence goes on along the minus strand of NC_065583.1, from coordinate 163,474,593 downwards.
TGTCTCTGTGACTCTGTAAATAAATGCCATTTTTATTCCATTCCGTTGGCTTGTTTCCCATAAATTAAAAAGAACATAACAGCAACTTCCTTATTGTATTGATTTTACAACCTCAAAGGTGTTTTTAATCTGGGGAAAAGTAAACCTTTATTAACAAGTTGTCACTTTCACAGCAGATAATTCTAAGTTACAGGATTTCATTAAGAAAAGAAAACATCCCCTTCCAATAATGTGGAGTGCTGGAAATGTGTTTTGTTTAGCCTGTTGATTTCTAATTTTCTAAAGGTATTGCATTTAAGGATTTTACTTGTTTACTTTACATAATATTTTGAATGTTATTTATCTGAAGCTAATGCTCATCACTATATGTTTATTGGAGGAGGAAAAAAGCAAATGATACCTTTCATCTTAATGTGTCAAGACAAGCAGCGTCACTGACAATAAAAATAAGAAAAAAAAAGGCTGAGTTACACAAATAAATCATGTACTAAAAGTGTAGCTTCAAATAACCAAGTCAATTAATTCTGATTTTGATATGTTACAACGTACTGGTGATCTAAGGAAAGCCTCCTTTAAATTTAATCTTTTTATTGTTTTTTCTACTCTAACCAGAACTCAATTAGAACAGACATCTCTGAGTTCCCAGGTAACATGATTCACTGATGTTCTGCACTTAGGTTAGAATTGCCCTGACTAGAAGAAAAAAGTGCTAAAGTAAGTTGTCCCATCATGGTGTTAATTTAGAGAAACAAAGCTTGTTCTTTCTTCTCATGGAAGGAGAATACCTCCCAGAAGGACTGAAATCCACTCCTATTATCAAACATAATTTCAGATGCCAATACGGTTGCTTCTGATGATGCTCCCTATCCTAGAATTGTGAAAAATTAGATTAGAATGGTAGAGTTTGATCCTGAACAAGTGTTTGTATCCCAAATCACGGTTGATAATAGGAGAGAATTTCAGTCTCACTCCATGATGTAAAATAAATTTAATCCAACATGCTGTTTCAGAGATCACTTTCTGAAAATACTAAACTGATATTTTTATTTCTTTCCATTGTGAAGCAGACACCTGGGCAGTCACTCCACATGATGTGTCAAAGAAAGAGAGCAAACACCCCCTTGAAGCTGCGTATGGCATGCTGAGCAGAAGAGAGTCTGGTGTCAGGGGGAAACTCAGAGTGGCAGGAACAGCAGGCATGCAAACCGACCTCTTCAAGCAATGTTCCTAGACAAAGTACAGGTGAGTTTGGAAGAAAAACAGAAAAATTAGGAAGTGATAGTCCAAGAGTCCCCTGTTCCCTTCAGGCCACTCTCATTCACACATGTACATTTTCTACCTTCTACCTATCCAAGACAGGTAAAGGAAAATCAAACTGGCCTTGAGCCTGATCTAATATGACAGAAGAAGCACTTCATTTTGGTTCCCAAGAATTTCTTGTGGGCCCTATGTGGCTACAACCATGTCCAAGAGCTTCCCTCCACCAACCCCATGAAAGGACCACGAGGTTGTAGATGGTGCTGACTGGCAAGCTGACCAGGGAGGTCGCTGCAGCTGGATATCAGCAATCTTGTAGCCAGGGCAGCAAGTCGAGAATTAGGAATATTTTCAAGGTCAGGAATGCCAACTCCTGTACCCTTGGAGAGAGACAGATGACAAAAGAAAATCTGAAAGACAAGGGCATCTGAAAAAGACTGAGTGAATTAATGGAATGTCCTGAGTTTATTGATCTAGATACCTTTTCTGCCCTACACATAGGAGAATGAATGGGAGTACAAATAGGTAATTCGGCACGTACAGTTACAATCTTTGTATGTGTGATTACAGTGTGGACATTAGTCACCACAGTACAATGCTTTTCAAGGATCATCTGGCTGATAATCTTCCAGAAAATAAAATCATAAATTCTAGACAATCTGTGTGCCACCTGAGGATGTGATAGAGCTAATGAAGATGAGAGATATTAAAACAATTCAAATTACTAACAAAATATAAATTTTGCGAATAAGAGGCTAAATTTCTAATACTTTGGTTTCAACAAACCTGTTTTATGAACCAGCTGTGGCAACTTACAAGACTATTTTTTATAAAAGGAAAAGGTCAGATCTTTGAGAGAGTTTTTAAATAAAACAAGCAAAGGGTTCTTTGTGGAGTCTTAATGTCCTTAATAGGCTTTTGGTTGGTAGTTCTTTTAACCATGTCTATGGAAGAACATAATGGGATAATTCTTTTGTCAAAAAAACAGATGTGACTGTGTAAAAAGTAAAAATAACCAATGAAGAAATATTCAAGTTTTTTTTTGTTCTTTTCTGAAGATAAACTGCTTTTCTATCTTCATGTAGAAGTATAATTTTAAGACAATTGATTTAGAGAAATATGTATACATACATATATACATACATACAGATATATATGTTTATATATAAATATGTATACATATATGTCAATAATGTATATTTAATATATGTGTATATATACATCTATATTTTTCTGGGTTTTTCACTTAATTCTTTAGAAGATAGAATGACTTTTTAAAATAAGTAATAACAATTATATGAGGATCCCAGTATCTGGATGTTGGGGTTACATGTGCTATCTTTCCTGAAAACTGTTTTACTTATACAAACAAGCAGTCCTTTCCTCCCAGCCCAGAATCCTTTATATGTAACAACTCATACTGATAAAAGATAATTTTAGCATAATTGGAGAATAGGTAAAATAAAAACTTAATCATAAGAACTGTGGACCCTACTTTCAGTGTGCGCGCGCGTGTGTGTGTGTGTGTGTGTGTGTGTGTGTGTGTGTGGGAGGAGAAGTGTTATAGGGGTTTTACAGCCATCAATAAGGGTCAGATTGTAAATAACAAATGTAACAATCTACTTTCTCCACTCCCCACTTGTCTTGACCTTTCTAAACTCTTGCACAAACATGAAGATTGAATGCTTAAAAGGATAACATATTTTACTACAATATGACAGTAAACAAAAGGAAAACTAGATTTGGAAATTGAGCCATGATCTATTAAGCTATGCCTATTTGTAAGGAAAAGTCTTGTCAGTGTAACTGATTAAAGCTTAGTGTTTTGAATTAGAAGAGCAGTTCAGCAAATGCAGAGGTGTACAGAAGCATAATGACTTGAAGTGAATGGTAAAATGCTGCTTCTGTATATTGCCCTCCTCTCTCTGGGGTAGGAATCTTGCTGAAACTAACCATACATGTTACTTTTTACATTTGTTATGAAAAACAAGAGGGAGCCCAAAATGCAACACCAATAAATAAAGGCAGGGGGAATGACTTTATAGTTTCGAAGGGTTTGTAACATACTATTCAACTCCATTCTTATATTCGACCTCTGAAGATAAATAAAAACATGTTAATTTCAAATTTTACATCTTGTTTCATTTGCTTTTTCAAATATAAGTTGAGCAGGCAGTGATAGTGTGAAACACAGAATTTAGTATAAAGGACATTGCATTTAAAACGTAAATTGACAACTCTACTAGCTATTGGACCTTGTGATAAGATATAATCTGTGCCTCAGTGTTCTCAGTATTAATAGGAACAACAATATATGTCTCTCTGGGTTGAAATAAGTGCTAAAGGTATTCATGGATACAAAGTACAAGGAAAACACTGAAATAGTAGCTATTCAAGATTCAAAATTACAGCTGTGGGATATTTTTGTCATTTATCTTCACCTTATAGTACAGAAGTGAATACAACCTTTTCTCTGCCATTAGAATTCTTGCAGAGTTGAAAAATAACAGATGTTGGTGAGGATGCAGAGAAAATGGAATGCTTATACACTGTTGGTGGAAATGTAAGTAAGTATAACCTCTATGGAAAACAGTATGGAGATTTCTCGAAGAACTGAAAATAGAACTACCATTAGATCCAGGAATCCCACTACTTTGTATCTACCCAAGGGAAAATAAGCCATTATATCAAAAAGATACCTGCTCTCATACATCTATCACAGTGCTATTCACAATACCAAAGATACGAAATCAATCAAAGTCTTCATCAGTGCATTATTGGATGAAGAAAATGCTTATACACACACACAAACATATATACTCAATGGGATAATATTCAATCAAAAAAAATGAAATCATATTCTTTGCTTAGCATGGATGGAACTGGATGCCATTTTCTTAAGTGAAACACCTCGAAAATACAAAGACAAATACTGCATGTTCTCACTTATAAGTAGGAGATAAACAATGTGTACACACAGACATAGTGTAGGATGATAGACATTGGGGACTGAAAGGGTGGGAGGGGGGTGAAGCATCAGAAATTACTTAATGGGTACAGTGTACACTATTCCAGTTATGGTTACACTAAAATGCCAGACTTCACTATACAATATATCCACATAACAAAATTATTCTCACACCCCTTAAATCAACACTGCAAAAAAATCTGATGATCTGATTTACTGATTCAACCAGTCTTGGGCTGGCCTGGGCTACATACATACACACACTCTTTCTTTCTCTCTTTCTCTCTCATTATACACACCTAGGTAGCCGGCACCTCCATGTCGACAAAATAAATTGCCATCACCCCAGATCCAGAACCTGTGCACTTTTCCAGGCATGTCCTTGAGAATAATGACTATACAGATGCCTAAAAACAAGGATTAGATTTGCCCATTTTTGTTTGACACGACTCATCATTCAACATTATATTTGTGATACTAATCCATGTGGTTGTCGATAGGTGTAGATAATGGATTACTATTGTAATCCATTCACTAAATATGTTACAATTTCTGTATTTATTCTTCCCTGAAGGGCCGCTGGGCAATTTCTAGATTTTGTCTAATAAGAATAGGGCTCCTACTACATTGAAACAAACGGATGTTTGTGAACATGTATCTGTTGGATATGTTCCTAGTTTGGTTGAATTGTTTGATTACATGGTATTCATAACATCAGATTTCACAAATAGTGATGATTTTACAAATGGACTATTTCAATTTACATTCCAACCAGAACTATATGAGAGGGCCAAAGACTACAGTTTTTGACAACACTTGCATTTTTCATAGTTTTCATTTTAGCCATTTTGGTGAAAGTTTATTGTAGTTTCAATTTGCAGTTGATGATTTGTAAAACTGAGCAATCTTTCATGACATATTGCTCACTTGGATACTTTTTTTTTGCAATGTCTATTCAAGTCTAATTGCCTATTTGCTATTGTCGTGACTGTCCTTTCTTAACATTATGTAGTCTATATATAAGGTGTTTATTCTTTTTGCTGTTCTTGTTAGATATCTGTATTATAAATATTATATTGTACTCTGAGGACTACCATTTTAATCTCTTCATAGTATACTTTAATACTGAATTTCTTATTTGTAACATGTTGTAAAATATGTCAGGTTTATTATGTTTTCTTTGTCCTTAGTGCTTCTGTGCATTCTTTATATTTCTGTCTATTCTAACAAATATTTTATGTGTTTTCTTGTGAAAGCTCTACTATTATTCTTAAAATTAGTCTACAGTGTCCAGACACAAACTAGCAAAAAAAAAAAAAATTCTGTTATATTGGAAACTTTGTCTTGTCTAATATCCCACTCTCTTAACTATTCCAACTATTTTTAAAACTTAAAGTTTATTTTGTAAGGCCTTCAGCTTAAAACTTATTTTTATTCATTTGTATTGCCTATTTTTGCCTCTCTGCTCTTCCATGTGAATTTCAGAATAAAAGTTATCTATTTCTACCAAAAAACAAGCTGGTATTTAAATTTGGACAGTGCGGAATCTATAGATTACTTTAGGAAGAATGGACATCTTTACAATATCAAGTGTTCTAACCCATCAAAATGGTATATTCTTCTGTTTACTTAAGTATTCTGTAATTTGTCTCAATAACGTTTATAATTATCTTAAAATATTGATTTTGTGCTCATATTTAAATAGATTTATTTTAAATATTTCCTTTTTGGACATGTTTATGGAAATAAAATTCACCTACCACACACTTTATCTGTTTAAAGTGTCTAATTATTACATTCAAACACGGTGAATTGTGCAGCCATCACCACAATCAAATTTAGAATATTTTCATGAAAATATGAATGAAACCCCATACCTACTAGTAGTTACTTTACATTAAAGCTTTAGACAACCACTACTCTACTTTCAGTCTCTGTAGATCTACATATTTTATACATTTCATATACATGGAATCAAACAATATACAATCTTTTGTGACTGGCTTCATTTACTTGAGTACAAGATTAATCCACTGAGGTCCTGTTTCTGGCTTCCACTGTGAAGCACCCAGGAGTGCCCCTAAACATCTCTAAACATGACAGCTATGAGAAGCCCAAAGCAAGCCAGTGGGCCTATCTTTAGTTTCTGGAGAGCACTTCCTGTGTCCTCTGGCAGAAATGTTTCAGCCCCATCCCCAGTAACCAGAACAACAGCTGGAACTTCAATTTCAGAAGACAAGCAGCATATATTATGCAAGTCAGTAACTGAGTGATGGTGACCAGGTCTAATTTCCTTTCTACATTTTGGATCCTGAAGCTATTTGCAACACAGAAACACAAATTGGCTGTTTGGTCACTACTCCCCATAGGGTAGAGCCCCAAATATTGTAAGATGTTGCCTCACACACTGTCGTCTTAGGTTAGTTTTAAATAAATCTTTCCATCATTCTCTCTGCTGGGCTCATTCCACTGGACACTCATGCACTGACATCCACACCTCCCCGGTTAAGAGTTAGTTGCCCCAGAGAGTATGGAATCCCCATACATCTGACTTATGCCATGCAAGGAAGTCCGGTTATCTGTAGCTTTGGAGAGAGCCCCAGGGCACCACAACAGAGCTGTCCATGCTTGCTGGGGGATACTACCAAGTGCACAGAATCGTCCAACAGAGCTGTCCTGACAACAGGTGGGCACATGGCATGGTACACCAAAGGTGGCTTTTACCGTATATATTTATTTTGTTTCCTCCCTTGATTGCAAGCTCCATGAACTGAACTTTTCTTTATTATGTTCAATATTTTACCCAACAAGTACTATGAGGCTTGGCAAATGGTAGATTTCAATTAAGAGGTACTCAATGTATCACTGAATTAATTTATTTATTTTGTGAGTAAGCATGGGACTTCTTTTGGTGTATTAACTTCTTTTGGTATATATGAAGCATAACATTAAGCTCATTAAATGATAAAGTTTACTCTCATCTTAAGGTAAATATTAGCACTTCCTCAATGTAGGAGTTAGTGATGATGTGGTGAATTTCTTTGTTTGTTCCAGATGACATTTTTCATTCTGTCAAAACATTAGATAGATTGTGGATAAGAGTCTGATGAAATGAAGACTAACCACCAGACATGATGTTTATTCACTCAGAATCAATTTACCTTTCCCCTAAAGGGGACATTCTATTTTATGGCAATGATTGATGATTGAAACATTTATCATGATATAGTCATCAAAATGACATGTTTTATTAATAATAAAATTTATGGTGAAAGCATATAACATCCACTGACATTCTGGAAAAGTAGTAATTGTTTTAGATGCTTTCCTCATAATCAATTAGTAGACTGCTTAAATAAATTTATTCATATACCTAACGATAGATATTTGAACTTTATAATATTTACTATGTCTGAAGTAGAGATAATTATAAACTGAAAGCTGTGTTATCTCATCATGTAAGCTGCATTTTAAACCAAAATTCACAGTTACCAAACTGTAACCTATGCACGTGTTTAGTCTAGATACTCAAATTCATACCTAAATTAGTTATGAGTTAAAAAAGAAGAAAAATTATCATGAAATAAAATTGTTCACCAATACACAAAAACCTTTTGAAGAATGATTATAATAGATGTTGTCCACTCAGGAAAAAATACTGAAATAGGTAAATCACAATTACATTAGGTTTGATCCTTAATTTTATATCAGTAGCTAATATTCTAAATATTATCATTAAATTTCATTAAATTTATTAAATCCTAAATTTAAATATTAAATAAATTTACTGTCTAAATATTTTACCACTGACCTGTATTTTCAGTTGTTTGATAAGCATATTGAATTGCCCGTATGAGACTTGTATGTACGATGTCATGCAAAGACCCAAATTTATTCATCTTTAATTCAAGAATAGAAAGTTCAGCTATAGTACCAGGAGAGTGGAATTTATGATGTGAAGATGGATCAGCCGCATCTCATCTTGAAATGGCATTGAACTTATATTCACGCTTACAAGCACCTTTACTTGCTCACAAATTTGAACCAGGTACATTTATCTTCTTTGACAACAGGGAGAAAGAAATACAGCGATCAGCATAATATGCATGAGGCATCTGTTGCTTCTATGCCAAGAAACACAATCTTCTCTCCTCAAGAAATACACATCACAGGCGTCTAGAATTTTAGATATTGATTAGCCTCAGTATATCCCTTTCTCATCTTTTAAAAGTTATTTGATCTTAAATCACATGCCCCTATCTCTTACCTAGGAATGCAGAATAAGTTGTTTCTGGGTAGTATTGCTCATTATTAAGCATATAATTTTATAGATAACCTTTGGAAGATAGGATTAGAGAATTGAAATTTCTGGTTGAAAGGCTTATGCATTTATAATTTCAATGCAAATCTCACAATTATCTTAGAAAAAAGACTTTATATGTACAGTCAGAAACATTTCTCTAAAACTTTGCTGACACTGGGCATTATTGAGTCCATTTAAATATTTATAATATGATGGGTTTAAAATGTCATTTAAAATCTTTTACGTTTAGTTGACTAACGATAAGCATTAGTACATTTTTATATGTGTGTAGTGGTTGTTTTCACGTTTTAATTAAAACCCATCCATTTTTTTCTCAAAATTTTATATATTTATAAGTATAGCATATTAACTTTTTTCTCTGCTGGAAGTGTATCTCCATCTATTTTGCAACTTAATGCCCTATTTTCCTTCAATGGCGATGTTAGTCATCCTTCACTCACTTATTTACTGCACCACACCCCAAACCTATCAAAAAAGAAAAGAAAAGAAAGAAATGTTTAAGAAAAAGTAAAGATGCACTTCAATTTTAAAGTCTCTTCTTTCTTTTCCAGCTATTTCCTAATTCAGGTTCTTATCATCACCTATACCCTTCCCTTGTCACTTCTGACCTCTCTTGCTGTATCTAAAATCAGGAACTATAGAAACAGGGTGACACCAGCTTTTCTCCCTAAATACTCCTCCCTCCTTCTGATTTCCAATGAAATTATCAAGAAATGCTTTTGATATACAAGGAAGTTCAACATTTTAGACAACGTAGTACAGAAAGAATCATATTAATAAGAGAGTGGTCATCATGTAGTTCTTCTGTTTTCTTTTGTTTTGTTTCTGAAATTTTCAACATGACCTGACTACTTCCAAAGAAAACTTAGAGAAAATTCCTAACTTAATCACACTGCCTAACTTGGAAGGGTCTGAATAGCAAGACCGGACATGAGAGCAGTTGGCAGGACCTTTTGTTTCCTACAACGCAATTCGTTGCTGCTCTTGTCATGTGCACACACAGAAGTCCAGTAGCCATATGGCGGATTTTAATTCAGCCCCATATTTGGTCTATATACTTATGCAGGGCAGAGATGAGGTGATTGACTCATTTACCATAACAAAAACTTCCCTGGCTGAACTAAAAACACTGTTTGCCTGCGGTCTATAGAAACTTTTTAGAGAGGGGATTGGGGGAAAATGGCCAAATAATTTATTTCTAGGGAGAGTTAAAGCCAAATAAAACACATTCTCTGTGGTAATTATTATAATTGTTTGACTATAGTTTCAGTTGTTTCTTAGGTATGTGGTGTGATCACACACCCCTACCTGCATTGAAGCTGGGTATTAAGATGCTACTTATCAGTTAATTAACTATGGGCAGGAGTGTCACATGTCACCTCCAGGAAGAAGCCTTCGAGCATCTGCATTGTTTTCAACAGTAATGACAGGAGCATGTGATGAGATGGCTTCTCCATCAACCTGGATCCTTGAGTGGTTGTGATAGCCAGGGTCCACTGGCAATCAGCACTAGACATGTGGTGTGGGCATGACATCTCATCATTAACTACTCGTAGGATTTTGGAATAAATTTTGACCAACACAGTCCCTTTCTTAAATATTAATTTAAGGAATTGAGGACAAAGTTGACTCAACGAAGACATGTGAACATCAAGAATGGGTGAAAGAGGGAGACTTGATCTCAAAATAAATAAATAAAAATAATATAGAGGTATGGTATTAGAAATAGAAAAAACTGACATAATAAAAGAAAAAAGGTGTAATTTAGACTTAAAATAGGATTTAGTAGATTGTATGTCATACTTGGAGACAATTATAGCATCTTTTCTGCTCTCTCCACCGACAATAAAATGTCCAATTTTAAGGTGTTAAAATTAGAGACTACATTACCTAGTCTCCCTTACCCTCTGGCTTCTGAGCATCCAGAGAGAGCATGATCAAGACCCTTCTTTTCTTTCTGCTTTCTCTGGCACTGTGTTATAGCTGGCATGTATTCCTTTACGATAAGTAGTTCTCTAGTAGAGAGGACATTTGGCAATGCCTAGAGACCTTTTTGATTGTCACAACTATGATGCTACAGAAATCTAGTAAGAGGACACAAAGGATGTTGATAAATATTTTACAATGTACAGAACAACTCCCCTCCCAAAATAACACACCACACACACACACACACACACAGAGAGAGAGAGAGAGAGAGAGAGAGAGAGAGAGAGAGAGAGAGAGAGAGAGAATTAGCCAATCCTAATGCAACAGTGCCACGATTGAGAACCACTGATTAATGACAACAGGTCCTTGTCAGGAGCCCCTTGTTCATGGCACCAGCTCACACAGAGTTCTACCTCCTTCAACTTTTAAGCTTAGTACAGGTAGTCCTGTCTTCCCACTAATACTGGTCTCTGCATGGCTCAGCATTTTTCTTTGTTTTCTAAAGGCTAATTATACCTCTCTATGTAATCCATTTATCAAAGTCTATTTAACTCTTCACTGCCTTTGCCATATTTGCTTGGATCCTGAATTATTAGAGTGATCTCCACCTGAATATGAACACTTAAGAATCCTTTCTTGGGCCGGGCATGGTGGCTTATGCCTGTAATCCCAGCAGTTTGGGAGGCCAAGGCGGGTGGATCTCTCAAGGTCAGGAGTTTGAGACCAGCCTGGCCAACATGGTGAAACACCATCCCTACTAAAAAAAATTACAAAATAGCTGGGCGTGGTGGTGCGCGCCTATAGTCCCAGCTACTTGGGAGGCTGAGGCAGGAGAATCGCATGGACCCAGAAGGCGGAGGTTGCATTGAGCCAAGTTTGTACCACTCCAGCCTGAGCAACAGAGTGATACTTTGTCTCAATAAATAAATAATTAATTAATTAAAAGGCTTCCTCAGATCGGGTTGCTCATATATTTGGTTAGATGACTAACCACAAGTAAATGTAAGAAATTGCTAATCCTAGACTTTCTGTTGTGGTTGTAGGTACCAGTATTGGGAGGGTATATCCCTGAGGTAGGTTTTAGTTATGGGCAATTTTGGTATGTAGAATGATTTTCAGATGTGCTAGCTATTCTGGCTGTAATGGGGAGTTATTGTAATGTAATGGGGAGATAAACCTAAGGTATTTGACCACCCAAGTCAAAGCCTAGAACATGTCACACCTTGATTCTTCTTCTACCATGATTGTAAGTTTCCTGAGGCCTCCCCAGTCATATGGAACTGTAAGTAAATTGAACCTCTATCCTTTATAAATTACCCAGTCTCACGTATGTCCTTGTAGCAGCTTGAGAACAGACTAATACAGTAAATTGGTACTGCAGAGAGAAAGGTGCAGCTATAAAGATACCTGAAAATGTGGAAGCGACTTTGGAACTCGGTAACAGGCAGAGGTTGGAACACTTTGGAGGGATCAGAAGAAGACAGAAAAATGTGGGAAAGTTTGGAACTTCCTAAAGATTCAGAGGGCTCAGAAGACAGGAAGATGTGGGAAAGTTTGAAACTTCCTAAAGATTTGTTGAATGGCTTTGATCCAAATGCTGATAGTGATATGGACAATGAAGTCCAGGCTGTGGTGGTCTCAGATGGAGATGTGGAACTTACTGGGAACCAGAGCAAAGGTTTAGCAAAGAGACTGGTGGAATTTTGCCTCTGCCCTAAAGATCTGTGGAATTTTGAACTTGAGAGATATGATTTAGGGTATCTGGCAGAAGAAATTTCTAAGTGGCAAAACATTCAAGAAGCAGCAGAGCACAAAAGTTTGGAAAATTTGCAGCCCAGATGACGTGAGAGAAAAGAAAACTCCATTTTCTGGGTAGAAATTCAAGCAAGCTGCAGAAATTTGCATTAAGTAATAAGCAGCCAAATGTTACTCACCAAGACAATAAGGAAAATATATACAGGGCATGTCAGAGACCTGCACAGCCATCCCTCCCATCACAGGCCTGGAGGCCTAGGAGAGACAAATGGTTTCATGAGCCGGGCCCAGGGTTCCCCTGCTCTATGCAGCCTAGGGACATTGTGTCCTGCATTGCAGCTGATTCAGCTCTAACTGTGACTACAATGGGTCAATGTACATTTTAGGCCATTGCTTCAGAGGGTGCAAGCCCCAAGCCTTGGCAACTTCCACATGGTGTTGGGCCTGTGGGTGCAGATAAGTTAAGAATCGAGGTTTGGGGCCAGGTGCAGCGGCTCATGCCTGTAATCCCAGCACTTTGGGAGGCTGAGGCAGGCAGATCACAGGTCAGGAGTTCGAGACTGGCCTGACCAACATGGTGAAACCCCATCTCTATTAAAAATACAAAAATTAGCTGGGCGTGGTGGCATGTGCCTGTAGTCCCAGCTACTCAGAAGGCTGAATCAGGAGAATCTCCTGAACCCAGGAGGTAGAAGTTGCAGTGAGCCAAGATCATGCCACTGTACTCCAGCCTGGGTGACAGATCAAGACTCTGTCTCAAAAAAAAAAAAAAAAAAAGAGAGAGAGAGAGAGAGAGAGAGAATTGAGGTTTGGGAACCTCTGCCTAGACTTCAGAGGATTTAGGAAAATGCCTGGGTGTCCGGGCAGAAGATTGTCAAAGGGGTGGAGCCCCCATAAAGAACCTGTTATGACAGTGCAAAAGGCAAATGCAGGGTCAGAGCCCCCAAACAGAGTCTCTAATGGGGCCACTGGGGTAATGACAGGTGAAGCTTTGAGAAGAAGCCCATTGTTTTCCAGACCCCAGAATGGTAGATCCACCAATAGCTTGCACCATGTCCCTGGAAAAGCCACAGAAACTAAATGCCAGCCCATGAAAATATCCAGGAGGGGGGCTGTATCCTACAAAGCCACAAGGGTAGAGCTGCCCAAGGCCATGGGAGCCCATGGAACTCTTGCATCAGCATGCCCTGGAAGTAGGAGTCAAAGATTATTTTTGAACTTAAAGGTTTAATGACTGCTCTATTGTATTTCAGATTTGCATGGGGCCTGTAGCCCCTTTGTTTTGGCTAATTTCTTCCATTTGGAATAGGTGTATGATATGGTTTGGCTCTGTGTCCCCACCCAAATCTCATTTTGAATTGTACTCTCATAATTCCCATGTGTTGTGGTAGGGAACTGGTGCAAGATAATTTGAATCATGGGGGCAGTTTTCCTCATATTCTTCTTGTGATAGTGTCTAAGTCTCATGAGATCTGATGGCTTTATTAGAGGTTTCCACTTTTGCATCTTCCTCATTTTTCTCTTGCCACCACCATGTAAAAAGTGCCTTTTGCCTCCCACCATAATTCTGAGTTTTCCTCAGCCATGTGGAACCTTACGTCCAATTAAACCTCTTTATTTTCCCAGTCTCAGGCATGTCTTTATCAGCAGTGTGAAAATGGATTAATACAGTAAATTGGTACCAGTAGGGTGGGGTGTTGCTGAAAAGATACTCAAAAATATATAAGTGGCTTTGGGACTGGGTAACAGACAGAGGTTGGAACAGTTTAAAGTGCTCAGAAGAAGACAGGAAAGTGTGGGAAAGTTTGGAAGCTCCTAGATATTTGTTGAATGGCTTTGACAAAAATACTGATAATGATATGGACAATAAGGTCCAGGCTGAGATGGTCTCAAATAAAGATGAGGAACTTGTCGGGAACTGGAGCAAAGGTGACTCTTGTTATATTTTAGCAAATGGACTAGTGGCATTTTAACCCTGCCCTAGAGATATGTGGAACTTCAACCTTGAGACAGATAATTTAGAGTATCTGGTGGAAGAAATTTCTAAGGAACAAAGCATTCAAGAAATGACTTGAGTGCTGTTAAACCGTTCTATTTTAAAAGGCAAAGAGAGCATAAAAGTTTGGAAAATTTGCAGCCTGATGATGCAGTATAAAAGAAAAACGCATTTTCTGAGGAGAAATTCAAGCTGGCTGCAGAAATTTGCATAAGTAACAAGGAGCCAAATGTTAATCCCCAAGACAATGGAAAAATTTCTCCAGGGCATGTCATAGGTTTTCATGGTAGCCCCTGTCATCAGAGACCTGGAACCCTAGGAGAAAAAAATGGTTTCATGGGTTGGGCCCAGGGTTCCTATGCTGTGTTCAAACTAGGGTCTTGGTGCCTTGTGTCCCAGTTGCTCCAGTCATTTTTAAAAGGGGCAGAGGTACAGCTCTGCCCATGATTTCAGAGGGTGCAAACCCAAAACCTTGGCAGCTACCATGTGGCATTGAGCCTGTGGGTTCAACAGAAGGGTGTGCAGAACTCAGGAGTTGAGGTTTGGGAATCTCCACCTAGATTTCATAAAATGCATGGAAGTGCCTGGAGGTTAATTTGAGACCTTTCTAATTTCTTAATAAAGGTGTTTAGGGCTATATACTTCCCACTTAACATTTCCTTCGCTGCATCCTGGATATTTTGGTAGGTTGTGTCCCTATTTTAATTAATTTCAATTGTCTTTTATAAAATTTATGCTTAAATTATGATTTTGACTAGGAGCTATTTGGGAGCAAATTACTTAATTTGCATGTATTTGTGCAGTTTTGAGAGGCATTCTTGGTATCAATTTATATTTTTATGGTGCTATGATCAAAGTGTATACTAGGTATAGTTTTAATTTTTTTTATTTATTTTTATTTTAGGATGGAGTCTCGCTCTGTCGCCTAGGCTGGAGTACAGTGGCACAATCTCGGCTCACTGCAAGCTCCGCCTCCTGGGTTCACACCATTCTCCTGCCTCAGCCTCCCAAGTAGCTGGGTCTATAGATGCCTGCCACCATGCCGAGCTAATTTTTTGTATTTTTAGTAGAGATGGGTTTTCACCATGTTAGCCAGGATGGTCTCGATCTCCTGGCCTCGTGATCTACCTGCCTGTTCCTCCCAAAGTGCTGGGATTACAGGCGTGAGCCACTGTGCCCAGCCTCAATTATTCTTTTTACCTCTACAAGGAGAACTACAATGCACTGATGAAAAAATTTGAAGATAACACAAATGAACAAAAAAGCATTCCATACTCCTGGATTGGAATAATCAGTATCATAAACATGGACATGTTGCTCAAAGCTATTTATACTTTCAATGATATTTTTATAAAACTATCAACAATCCAACATTTGGTTCTATTTCTATAGAACCAAAAAAGGTCCCAAGTAATCAAAGCAATCCTAAGCAAAAAGAACAAGCCAGAGGAATCACATTACTCAACTTCAAAATATACTATAAGATTACAGTGAACAAAACAGCCTGGAACTGGCAAAAAAAAAAAAAAAAACAGACACATAGACAAATGGAACAGAATATAAAACTCATAAATAAAGCTGCACACCTACAATCATCTCATCCTCGACAAGGCTAACAAAAACAAGCAATGGGGAAAGGACTCCCTATTTGACAACTTTTGCTGGAATAACTGGCTACCCATATGCCGAAGTATGATGCTGGACCCCTACATTTCACCATATACAAAAATGACCTCAAGATTTAAATGGATTAAAGATTTAAATTTAAGAATTCAAAGTATAAAAATCCTGGAAGACAACTAGAAAACACTCTTATTGACATTGGCCTTGGCAAATAATTTTTGGCTAATTCCCCAAAACAATCGCACCAAAAACAAAAATAGACACGTGGAACTCAATTAAACAGAAGAGCTTCTGAACCACAAGAGAAGCTATGGACAGAACAGACAACCTACAGAAGAAGATGTTTGCAAATTATGCATCCAACAAAGGCCTAATATCCAGAACATATAGGAACTTTAAACATGTCAGCAAGCAAAAAACAAATAGCCCTATTTTAAAAATTGCCAAAGAAAATAAACAGACACTTCTCAAAAGAAAAGTTACAAGCAGATATACAGACATACAAGCAGCCAACAAACATATGAAAAAAAATGCTCAACATCACCAATCATCAGAGAAATGCTAATCAAAACCACAATGAGATACCATCTCACACCAGTTGGAAGGTCTGTTATTTAAAAAGTCAAGAAACAAAGAGATGCTGGAAAGGCTGCTGAGAAAAGGGAATGCTCATATGCTGTTGGCGGGAATGTTAATTAGTCCAGTCACTGTGGAAAGCAGTGAGGATATTTCTCAAACAACTTAAAACAGACCTACCATTCAAACCAGCAATCCCATTACTAAATATGCACCCAGAAGAAAATAAGTCCTGCTACCAAAAAGACACGCAAACTTTTGTGTTCATTGCTGCACTATTCACAAAAGCAAAGACAAGGAATCAACCCAGGCATCCATCAGTGGTAGATTGGATAAAGAAAACGTGGTACATATACAAGACAGAATACCATGCGGTCATAAAAATGAATGAATCATATCCTTCACAGCAACATGGATGGAGATGAGCTGGAGGCCATAATCCTAAGCAAATTAATGCAGGAATGAAAAAACAAAATGTGTATATTCTCACTTATAAGTAGGAGATAAACATTGAACACACATGGACATAAGTATGAGAACAATAGACAGTGTAGACTTCAAGAAGGTGAGGGGTGGTAAGTTAAAAAAGTAACTGTTGGTACTATGCTCACTACCTGGGTGACATTTTCTGTACTCCAAACCTCAGCACCATGCAATATTACCATGTAAGGAATCTGCACAAATACATTAGTATCAAAATAAAAGTAGAAACAAAAAAAAGTGACTAAAAAAAAAAAAAAATAGACAAGAACCAGCCTTAATTCAAATAGTAACTCATCTCTATTTAAACTACCTGCTTCCTAGAGGGAAAAGTAAATCTTCTCTTAGAAAAATTTACATCATGTGCAGCTTCTATGTTTTACACATCTGGCATTCAGCCAAGAAGTATGAGCTATAATAATGGGTCAAGAGAAAATGACCAGTAATCCAAAGAGAAATAATAAAAGTTTAAAATAGATCCACATAGGATCCAACAAATAGATCAGAAGACAAAAAATTTCCAAAATAGTTAAGGTAAAATTTAAATAAATCTAAATATAGAAAAATAGAGAACAAATAGGGAAAAAATAGAGGAAAATGTGGAGAATAGAAACAATTAGGAATACAAAACTTTTCAAGTTCACATTTTATAGCATTTAATAACTATATTGTATAACCATAACATCTGATTCTATGAAATTAAATTTTGATGAGTATATTAAAGAGCAGTAGATATGTCATAAAAGTATTGAACTTGAAGACCAATAAAAAACGCCCAAATTGTAGCGTACAAAATAAGCAATATGAGTGTTCACCATAAGTTTTCGAAAACTTGCAGTCAACAAGAGACAGGCTATCAGATGCTTGACATTTCTGTACTTTGGTGTAGGTGGTGAGTATACAGACATATATATGCTTAAAATTCATTGAGGTGTACATATTACTGAATACTATGTCTTAAAGTAAAGAATAATAAATTGTGTGGTTGATTGACAAAGGTCATTTTTACACGTAAGTAACAAAGTTGATAAGAAACACTTCACTAGACCATTATCATCATTGAATAACATGAGGTAGGATTTGTACACAATGCAAAAACAGAAAACTAGACAGAATATTTCCTATAAAAATAACAAAATGATATCTTAAATCAACGAATGCACACATTTGTAATGGGAAAATTAAACTACAAGAGAAAATTATTTGCATTTCAGTGTCCTCTCCATTTAAATAATTGTATTCTTTATTATTAGATCATTTTCTAGCAGGAGCTTTAACTATGAGTAACATAAATTATTTTACATTTGAGAAAAATCACTCAGTTTTAGATAATGGATGGGAATGGGAAAATGATACAGGCAGGTGGGGAGGTTAGGTAATTATCTACATGATTTAATTGAGATTTAATAATAGCCTAAATATAAATAGCTATAAGAATGATAAAAAGGTGGAGAAACTTAAGAAATATTAAGACATTTGCATCAATCCATTTTCATTATCCATGATAGAAAATGAGGAAGAGTAAGTAAAAGAAGAATAACAATGACAAAAGTTCTTCCCAACTAGTCAGTATTTTTCTCAAGAATGTGGATAGATGGTATTTGGGAAGATGATATTTTCACTAATGGAGATGCAGATGAGAAAAACAGATTTAAGGGATACAGCTTTTGATGGGTTCAATGTGGGTATACTGAACTTAATGTTTGTGTAAGATCACAGAATATATGCTTGTGAATAGCCGGATATAACAATCTGGAATTAAAGGGAATGATATGAAAGAAATATGGTGATATGGGGGTCACTGGAATAAAAAATAACCTTAATACCAACAAGTAGCAACTGCTAGATACCAATTACTGTTCTATGTTCCTTGTATAAATGAATGTCACTTAATCTCCACACTAACAAAATGAGGTAGATAATATTATTGGATTACTATTCATCAGAAGAGAAAACTGCGACACAGAGGGTTGAATGTCTTGCCCAAGCTCACAGATCTTGCAATTAATGGTGGTGAGATTTGTACCCAAGCAAACTGCAGGAGGACCCAGGCTCTGACATACAGTATGTACTGCTTCTTAAGACATGATCATTGAAACAATGAGAAAAGGTGATATCAACCAGAGAAAACTTCTTAAATGAAAATAAAATGTTCTGAGGCTGGAGTGTTATGGAAAATCGACAATAAAGATACTGGCAGAGGATGAGGAGATTGGGAAAGGAAAAGAAATGGACCCACCAGAAAAGTAACCAAAGGCTAGAAGGCCATGAGGTCTAAGACAATTGTGCTCCCCAAGAGCAAGAGGGTGGTGAGTTGGTAGTTTAAAAGCCATCAAATCAGGAAAAGTGTCCTGGAATATAAAAATAAAAGACATTGGCTGTGCATCACGTTTAAGAAGCTCACGGAAGGCCTTGTTGCAGAACTGTAACAAGGGGAAATGTCGAGTGGCCGAAGAGCATAGGGAATAACCATTAACAAAGGACTCAGGAGAAGCGGTGGTTTGCCTTTTTGAGAATTTGAGGTACAATATTTAAGAGGTCAATGAACCTATTTCAAGTTCTGGACATAAACATTTTATCGTAAAATGAATGTGATCTCCAATTTTCCTAGTCAGCCAGGCCTGATATAACAGAGTATCATAGACCGGGTGGCTTTTAAATAACAAAAATTAATGTCCCAAAGTTCTGAAGGCTGGAAATGCAAGGACAAAGTATGAACAGATTTGGTCCTCATGGGCCCTCTCTTAGGCTGCAAACTGCCAATTTCTCTTTGTATCCTAAGACCATGAAAAGAAAGCTAGACAGCTCTCAGGGCTCTCTTTAATAAGGAAACTGATTCCATTTGTGAGAACTCCACCTTCATGACGTAATCACCCCCCAAAGGTGCCCCCTCGGAATACCATCACATTAAGCATTAGGATTTCAACAAACAAATGTTGGGCAAGCAAAAACATTCAGTCTATTGCATCAATGTTTTAATAATTTGTATAATTCAATTCTAAACAAAGAATCTACATTAATATTACCATTATTATACTATTTTCTCAAAATTTATCTCTATAAAAAGGTCTGTGAGTGGGGACAGCAGTCCCAGGAAGATATTTTCCATTTTTGTACATTAGGAAATGTAAACTACTTGATGCTTTAAGAAAAAAAAAACAAATAACCAGTTTATTTTGTTCTCTCCAACTTCTATGGTAAATGGCTTGTGCAAGAAACAACAGATGCCTCTGCTACTTGATATCTACACTGGAAGATGAAAACAGCATAAATTATAACTTCAACCTTTAAAGGAAAAACACTATGGCACATTCTTGTAAATGAGTTTTGTAAGTGATCAGAAAGTAATATAGGAATTTAACATTTCCTAAACTATTTTTAGAGCAGTTACTTTGAATTTCAAAGGTAAATGAAACTAGATATATTGAAATATCTTCTGATATTAAAAATCAGAAAATTTTTTGGTTGTTTGTAACTTTTATTGCTTCTTCCCCAAAGTAATGTTTACAAACTGACGTTTTATACCTATGTTGCAGTAACTTTGGGATCAGGAGAAGAGATGAACTTCACACAGCATTCTAAATGAATGTCACAACTACAAATCCTGGGGGTAGAGAGGATCAAAAGCATTCCTTAATCTACAAATCAATTTTGATGCTCCAAGAAACACACACCTTTCATAGAAACAACAGTGGCCTAAATAGTGTTTTTCCTAAAACATTTCTACACCAAAAATCTTTGGAATTGAACATAATGAAAAAGTCAGAATTATATTTTTAAAATTCCATTAGATTTAGCAAACATCTATTGCACAGATTTCAGTTACCCAATATTGTTTCAGTTCCTGATTTTGGTTCATAACTGAGAAGAAGAATTAGATTTGAAGAAATTAAATATGAAATAATGGGACAAAAAAACCTAACAGAGTTATATATGATTTGATATAAAATATAAATCAATTTACTTATGGAAAGTTGCTGTAAATTTCTCCTGAAATTGTTGATGTTTTACAGTATATAAAACAATTTCATCTGTATTATTTGCCTTTAAAGGCAACTTTCTTGGCTTGGCAATTGATAATGAAGATGTATTGCACTGGTTTGTAATTTAAGGCTCAGAGCCATTTTAAGAGCTCTTGGAGATAATTTCCCCTCTTCCAGAAGATTCTTGTGGACAGTTGTTGCTGCAACCAGCACTCCTGGCTCTGCAGAAATGAGGATATTGACATCACACCTGAATCTCCCCAAGTGCATTAAGATATATAATATTATACTCTCTGAAACTGACTATTAGCATCATCTCTGAGTGACTTAACTTTCAACATAATCCTATAGTATTGCCTGTATTTTCCCTATATTGTTTTGTTCTTATTATAAAGTGTATTTCCAGACTCTTATGCGATTCTATTCTAGCTATAAAACATTAGAACCATATTATATTATAAACCATATCGTAGCAAATCTAGAGATCTTTCTGCAGATATAGTCAAGAGAAATAAACTCATGATTTCAACTTTCAAGTAGTATATGAAAGCAAACCCTACAATAAACTTACAATCATCTGTACATTCAATACATACAAATTCCTAAGTATGGGTAATACTGAAAATAATCCGTTACATAAAATGTAAGTTTAAAATGCATACTTGTCCTGATGAAATTATTATACAGCCTGAAAAAATTATTTTGTCATTTTTCTGAGTTATTTTGTATTGCGTGGGCCCAGACTGAAAGACTAATTATCATGGAATGTTATACTCAGGATCTAATTAATTGGTTAACCAAAACCCTTAGAAATTTGCATTGTTTAACTATGGGATATAAACATAGACTTTGTCCCTCTATTACAAGTGACTCTTTTTCAACCCATTGTGAAATTAATGAGAACAGATATTAATACAGTACTTGTGACAGGAGCTAGGCAAACTGTCATGTTTATAAGAAAGTTTTGAAAGCAATTCATGCAAATTGCAATGTAGCTTGTCATCTCTGGATCTTGTATGCTCTGGGCAGTCTATAACACTGGTACTGACAGGTTGCAAAAACAATAACAAAGCATGGTGCAACAAAAAATATTAGGAAATATAAAAAAATTTCAGCGAATGAAAAATAAAAAATATAGATGTTGACAAACAGGACTTGCTAAAGATGATTTCAGTCTTTAAAAAATCTAGGGAAAGGGAAATAGAGATGAGAAAAGATAGCTTCTGAGGAGACAAAGTAATTAAAAACCAAGAGAAAGCAATGTTTATCACGTAGAAGAAATGACCAGAAAGAATTGTTGTTGGTGAAAAGAGGGAGAGGGAATAATTTATCTTTGCAATTAAAATAAATTACAAGGTTTAATTCTAAACAGGCTACATAAATTAAATCATTGTCTGTACTCCAAGTAAATAAGTCATGAACTTAATTATTCATGAAGATAGTTACTATATATAGATATTTCACAATAATTCACTGTAATTTTCAGAGCATCTATGTTTTTTCTGTTTTTGTTCTGGAAAATTGGACAATGAATGCTGGCAAGCATCATTTTCTAGAAAATGAAAGAAAATGTCCCTGAAGATTATGACATGAAACTTCTGTGGAATGGAGGATTGAGTGATGTGTTTTCTGGACTAGAAAACTTTTTATTTTGTTTTTCTTCTTATTCCAAGCAGTGATATAAACTTACAGAATTGTTACGTAGTAATGGTGAGGATCTTTTATACTACTAAGTCCTAGAGTGTTCTGAGATCACGATATACAAACATATGCTTTAATTTAAATCCAATATATTATATTTGAGAAAATCAGAAATAACACCCTATTAGAATTCTCTTATTTGCCTTCACAAGACCACAGCATCTATGAGAGTCTTCATGATTTTAAGTCATGAAACAAGTGGATGGGCGTGACTATCATTCCTCTTTCTTTCCCAGGCATTAATAGCATCTCATGGTAGCTAGATTTACCAAATCCTCTGAATTTTTTAATATAGTTTACCGGTACGTTAGATTTTCGTTTATTTATCCCTTCACTTATTATTTATTGAGAAATTAATATTAGCGTTTCTTAGTATACAATGAGTTTCTTAGTATGCCATGGTGAACAAAACACAGTCCCTGTCTTTAAAAATAGGTAGGTCATGATCATGAAACCTTCCCCTATTGCAAGAGCACCTCTCAGGCCTTCCATGCTGTGTACCACATGACTTTATTCCTCAGGCATGTATGTTTGAACTATTCGCAGCAGCTAACATAGGAGCTTTTGATACATGGCATGGCCAGTGTATCAAAATCCCTGGCCTGCTGTGCACGGACGGAATTATGATGTGAGCTTTCAGTGGGCTGGTGTCTTAGGATTGTGACATTTCTTCACAAGTGTTTCTCCAGTGGTATAACGCTTCCTCTACCCTTTATTTCCTTCCTTGGTTGCAGCATTCCCATCTATTTCTTTGAAGTTCTCATACTATTTAATTTGTTTTGTTTTGCTTTATTTCTTGTTGCTGATGTTGTTTCATTTTTGCTTAAGTGAGACAGGATGGAATTGGAGTAACAAGAAGGTCCCTCTTAAAAGTGGAATAAAGCTCTGTCAAAATTTTCCCCCATGTTATCACAAAGGCTCTGAAGTTATTTCACAATGAATTTTTTCTTCCTTTGTCCTTGCCAGATGCACAAGGGGATCTTTCTCAGATATTCATAGGGAGACACTAAAGAATCACCTGCAGGTAAAGCCCACAAAAGTGCTGGGTTCCCTTTAACACTGCAGTCCACAGGAGATTCTCACACTTTCTTCCAGCACTCTGCCGTGAGGAATTTATCAAAACTACCATTTAAGGGTTTCAGCCAGTTATGGACTCAGCGGCTGCTATCTCAGGTGGGAAGATTTCAGACAGGTCTCTCTGGATGATCCCGTCTCTCCAGATTTCCAAGAGGCAACTTCCCCTGACCCGAATCATCTAATATGTAAAAAATAAGTCATCTATTTTCAGTTTCTCCAGCCTTTGCTTATTTTAACATGAGTGAGAACTTGTGAGACGCTTATTACACGTCGGAGCTGAAATTGAAAGTCCAAATGTTATTAGTACCATAATAATAGTAGTTTTAACTTAGCTACGTCCATGCTACATCATCCTATGTCAGACTTTATAAGATTTGAAACATTGAGCATAACAAAGGGGACAAATATAATTTAACCATAGTCACCATGTGTAGCACCATGGATATAAAAATGATTCACAGCATGTAAAATAGGTGTAGAAATAAAGTATTTGGATCTTACTTCTAATAGAAGTCATCTAGATAAACAGCAGAAATCAAGTATAGACTCAAACAGGAAAAAACAAACAAAAAAAAATCTGAGAATTTTACAGTTAAAATCTGTGGTATGTAAAATTTGAGAAATCATTCATTTGAACTTCAGATAATCACACACTTTGTTTTTGAGAAGTCATTAATTTGAACTTTGGATAATTACAGACTTCAGACTTCTTTTTTCCTGAATGTCTTGCATCAGTGTGAACTGTGTCTCAAAAGTGTCATAAGAGGGAACAGGCCAGCATATTTAAGGTAGCCTTCGTCACCGAACACTTGCGAACCTCATTCTTATCATTGAAAATATTTTAAAGGGCTGGAGTGCATTCAGTGAAAACCAAAAGTAGACTTAATTGATCTACACCTTATCGCTGAAGACTGAATTACCATCTTGTCAAAAGTGACTAGAGTCTTACAGATAAAAGCTAAGAAAGTTTTCATCCTCCAGTTATGATAAAGTCATAGTTCTCAAAAGTTGTCATATGTAAATCATGTACCATTTTATAAAACAAAGCTTAATGTGCTGTCATATTTAAAATTTGGTGGGGAGGGGGGAGTGCTTGTCTTGGGATTTTAACTTAGATAATTTTTGCAAAATTAGTGTCACCTGGAAGCATTTTATTGACAATTTAATGATTGACTTTTCTTCAGATCATTCTACTAAGGGCAGGAATTTGAAGGTGAAAGCAATGTCACTAATATTAAAAACAACTTTATCATTCTGAAAGGCAGGTTATTTCAAGCCTGAGTCTCTCTGGAAAACTTTGATAAAGTCATTTTGATTCTGGAACATGTTGTTTCTTGCTAAGTTTTGCCAGAGATCACCAGCTCTATAATATAGAAATTGCATTGAGCAATTGGGATTTTATAAGAAATTACCATCATAAATATCATACTTTATTGTTGCATTATGACATACTTACTATGTTCTATATTTGGCTTCAGATGTATTAATACTGAATATACCCTCAATATGGCATCACTATGAATTAGATTAAACTAACCACAGCACAAAGGAATAGTAACATCAATTTAAATTTTCCTAGAATATTGTGGCAATTCTATGTTTACATTCAAAATCCAGTAACAAAAAAATGATTGCAAAACTCATTTACAGTTTAGAATATGGGGAGATTAAACTAATTTTATCTCTAAATAAACTCAAAGTTGCATTTTAATAGCAAAACTCATCAGTTCTCTTTCTGCTTTGGTATCATTAGCCTTTACAGCTTATCCCCACAGCATGAAGAAATTGGAACCCTGAGCAGACCAAAAATGGGTTCCAAAACTGAATCAGTAAAAAACAACCTACCAACCAAAAAAAGCTCTGGACCAGATTTTTTCAAAGTCAAATTCTGCTAGATTTACAGACAAGAACTGGTGACAATTCTACTGAAACTATTTCAAAATATCAAGGAGAAGAAACTCCTCCCTAATTCATCCTAAAAAGTCAGGATCACCCTAATACTAAAACCTGGCAAAGATACAACCAAAAAAGAAAACTTCAGGCCAATATCTCTGATAAACATAGAGACAAAAATTCTCAACAAACTACTAGCAAATCATATCCAGCAGTACATCAAAAAGTCAATACACCATAATAAAGTAGGCTTTATTCATGGGATGCAAAGATGGTCCAACATATGCAAATCAATAAATGTAATTCAACACATAAAAGGAATCAAAAGCAAAAACCATATGCTCATCTTAATAGATGAAGAAAAAGCTTTCGATAAAATCCAGCATCCATTTATGATACAAACTCTGAACAGACTAGGCATTGAAGAAACATACCTAAAAATAAAAATAGCCATCCATGACACATCCAGAGACAACATCATACTGAATTGACAAAAGCTCAAACCATTTTCCTTGAGAATGGCAACAAAACAAAAATGTCCATTCCCAACACTCCTATTCAATATATTTCTGAAATTTCTAGCCAGAGCTAGAAATTTTCCAAATAGGAAAAGAAGTCAAACTATCTCTCTTCACTCAAAATATGAATCTATACCTAGAAAATTGAAAACCCTCTGCCAAAAGGCTCCTAGAATTGATAAACAACTTTAGTAAATTTCAGGATGCAAAATCATTGTACAAAAACCAGTAGTATTTCTAGACTCTAATAGCATTCAAGTTGAAATCCAAATACTGGATACAATCCCATTTAAAATGACAACACACAAAAAATAAAATACCTAGGAATAAATCTAACCAAGGAGGTTAAAGACCTCTACAAGAACTACAAAACACTTCAGAAAAAAAATTATGGATGATACAAATAAATAGACAAACATTCCATGCTGATGGACTGGAAGAATCAATATCATTAAAAAGGTCATGCTACCCAAAGCAATCTACAGATTCAGCACTATTCTTATTAAAATACCAACGTCATTTTTCACAGAATTAGAAAAAAATATTTTATGATTCATGTGAAACCAAAAAAGAGCCTGTAATCCTAAACAAACAGAGCAAAGCCAGAGGCATCACATTACCTGACTTCAAACCATACTATAAGGCTACAGTAACCAAAATAGCATGGTACTGGTACAAAAACAGATACACAGACCAATAAAACAGAAATAAAGCCACATACATACAGCTATCTGATTTTTGTCAAAGTCAACAAAAATAAGCAATAGGGAAAGCACTCCCTCTTCAATAAACAGTGCTGGGATAGCTGGCTAGCCATATGCACAATCATCAAGCTAGACTCCTACCTTTTCCCGTATACAAAAGTTAACTTAGAGTGGATTAAATATTTAAATGTAACACCTGAAGTTCTAAGATTCTTAAAAGAAAACATAGAAAACACCCTTCTGGACATTGACCTTGGGAATACATTTATGACTAAGTCCTCAAAAGCAATTGCAATGTTAACAAAATTGTCAAGTGGGACCTGGTGAAATTAAAGAGCTTCTGCGCAACAAAAGAAACTGAAGAGAGAGTAAAAAAACAATCTGCGAGATAGGAGAAAGTATTTGCAAACTATGCATCTGACAAAGGTCTAATATGCAGAATCTATAAGGAACTTAATTCAACAAGTAAAAAGCACATAACTTCAGTAAAAACTGGGCAAAACATATGAATAGAATCTTCTCGAAAGAAGACACACAAGTGGCAACGAACATAGGAAAAAACGTTCAACATCACTAATCATCAGAGAAATGCAAATCAAAACCTCAAAAAAGATACCATCTCACACCCATTAGAAAGGCTAGTATTTAAAAGTCAAAAAAGAGAGAAGCTGAAGGCTTTAGAGAAACGGAATGCTTATACACTGTAGTTGGGAATATAAATTATTTCAGCCACAGTGGAAAGCAGTTGGGATAATTCTCAAAGAACTTAAAACAGAACTACCGTTCAACCCAGTAATCCCATTACTGGGTATATATCCAAAAGAAAATAAATCATTGTACCAAAAAAACACATGTACTCTTCACAGTAGCAAAGACATAGAATCAACCTAGGTGCCCATCAATGGTAGATTAAATTAAATGGTAGATATGTGGTACATATATACCTTGGAATATTACATGGCCATAAAAAAAAAATCTTATCCTTTGCACCAATATAGATGAAGCTGGAGGCCATTATCCTAAGAGAATTAATATAGGAACAGAAAAACAAATACCACAAGTTCTCATTTATAAGTGGAAGCTAAACATTTGATACTCATGGACATAAAGATGATAGCAATAGATACTGGGGACTACTAGAAAGGGCAAAGGGGGAAACTACCTATTGGGTGCTATACTCACTATCTGGGTGGTGGGATCAAGCATACCGCAAACATCACCATCACACAGTATATTCATGTAAAAAACCAGCACATGTACCCATAGATCTAAAATAAAAGTTGAAATTATTTTTAAAAATTTAAAAAAGAATGGTTCTATCATACATATTCTATAAATTCAATGGGAATTAACTGGAGAAATTTCTTGAAAAATACAACAAATTAAATTGATCTAAGAAGATACAGAATATCCAGTTCTGTATCTAAAAACATCAAAATAATTTCAACAAAAACACTCCAACTAGGAAATCTGTAGGAAATCAACTAGGAAAGGTAAATCTAACATTCAAGGGAGAGATTACACCATTACTGTATGTATATATGTAAATGTTGGTTTTTTAAGAGAAAAATCATTTACCAAATTGTTTTACGAAGGTAGTTCATGGCTAATCCAAAATCTAATAAGACATTATAATACAATAAGAAGAAAGGGAGAAGAGAGAGAGGAAGGAAAGAAAAGGGAAGGGAGTAAGGAAGGAAGGCAATATAAAAGGAAAGAAAAGAGGACAGAAAGAAAGGAAAAGCAAAGAAAAAGATAAAAAATATACACGACATTCGTAATACCCCATATGCCTTTGAGGCAATGTTTATTTTCCTCATTCTATTTTTCTCTCTGTTGTTCAGCTTGCATAATCTCTATCAATCTACTCTCAAATTTGCTTATCTTTTCATCACCCATTCTAAGTCTACGTTCAAGCCCTTCTCATGAATATGAAATTACTATAATACTTGTGGGTTTGTTTCATAATTTCTATCTCTGTATTGATATTAGCTCCTTAACGCAACATTGTCATCATCCCTTCCTTTCCTCCTCTGACCATACTTACCTTCAGTTCTGTGAATGTATTTATAATGGCTATTTCGAAGTCTGTTTGTTTCAAATTTGGCATCTGGTTGTTCTCACAGGCAGTTGTGTGGCCTGCAATATTTTTTCCAGTGTAGAGTCCATACTTTCCTGTTTCTTTGCATGCCTCAAAATTCTTTGTTGGAAACCTGACATTTCAGGTCTACTTTCAGCAACTCTGGGTACTGATACTCTGGGTACTGATACTCTTTCTTTCAGGGTTTGGTTTTGTTGTTTATTTCCTAATGACTGGACTTGGTGTATCATTTTTGTGAAGTACATCCCCCCTCACCTACACAGTGTTAAACCAGTAATGTTAATACACAGGGAGGCATCTCTTTGGAGATACTCACAGGCACTCTGGGAAGACAGTAGTGCAGATCTCTTATTCTCTATTCCTGACTAGACATGGCTGCTGAACTCCATTAATTGCTTCCTCCTTGTTCTAATAGTTTCACCAATGAACTGGGGCATAAATTGCTCCACAATCTAACCCAATTCAATTTTGCCTACTTTGAAGAAACAGTTTCTGACGTCTGCGTTTGATATTTGTTCTGACTCCACAAGGGTCCCCTTCAGCGATCCTCTTTGCTATTCCCTTACTTTTCTTACTGATTTTTCACGGATTTCCTTGAGCACGTGTTTCTTCATTGCCATTTGCCCTTAGGGTCCAGAGCCTTATGATTCACTGGAAAGTGAGTCAGTGAAGTTCCTTGCGCTGTAATGACAGTAGTTTATCCTCGAGAATGCCAGATAATTTAATGTTCAAAATCGATCAATACATTTACAATATGTAAAAATGCACAAAAATATAATTCAGCACCCACTCATGATTTTTAAATGCTGAATACACTACCAATAGTAAGAAACCTACTCAACTGATAAAGAACATTATAAAAAATTCAATAGCTAACATAATGTACAACGATAAAAAAATGTTGTTTACTTCTAATATCTAGAAAACTATGCTAGCTTTCACACTTTCCACTCAGAATTTTACTGGTTGTTCTAGCTATTATAATCAAGTAAGACATTAAAATAAAATCTATAAAATCCATAAATTCTGAAATAAAACTTTGTGTGTATATATATATATATTTTACACAGAAAATTCCAGAAATCTAGAAATTAGTTCAAAAGGTAATAAATTTAGCAAGGATACAGAAATGATCAATGAAAAACAATTGTTCTTATATACCAGCAGCAGACAATTTAAATATTAAAAATGACACTTACAAGATTGCTATAAAAATATACAATAACGTATCTAAGACCTCTGCGCTGAAATTTATAAATCAATACTAGGATAAATGAAACAAGATATAAAGAAAGAAATATACAATGTTTAAATATCATAAAAATTGATTTTTTTAACTTTATGTTCAGGGATGCATGGACAGATTTGTTACATAAGTAAATGCCTGTCATGGAGGAATTGTTGTACAGATTATTTCATCATCCAGACATTAAGCCTAGTAGCAACTGGTTATTTTTCCTGATCCTAGACCTCCTCCCAGCCTCCACCCTATGAAAGGCCCCAGTGTGTGTTGTTCCCTTCTATGCATCCATGTGTTCTCATCATTTAGCTCCCACTTATAAGTGAGAACATGCAGTATTTGGTTTCCTGTTCGTGGGTCAGTTTGCTAAGAATGATGACCCCCAGCCTCATCCATTTTCCTGTAAAGGACATGATGTCTATTTTTTTTTTTTTATGACTGCATAGTATCCCATGGTGTATCTGTACATTTTCTTTATCCAGTAGACCACTGATTGACATTTAGGTTGATTCCATGTCTTTGCTATTGTGGATAGTGCTGCAATGAACATATGTGTACATGTGTATTTATGATAGAACAGTTTATATTCCATTGGATATATACCCAGTAATAGGATTACTAGATCAAATGTGAGTTCTGTTTTTAGGTCTTTGAGGAATCACCACACTGTGTTACACAATGGTTGAACTAATTTACACTTCTACTAACAGTGTATAAATGTTCCCATTTTTCTGCAACCTCACCAGCATCTATCATTTTTTTAAATAGCCATGCTGACTGTTTGTTAGATCTCACTGTTGCTTTGATTTGCATTTCTCTAATGATCAGTGATGTTGAGCATCTTATCATATGCTTGTTGGCCAAATAAATGTCTTCTTTTGAGAGGTGTCTGTTCATGTCCTTTGCCCACTTTTTAATGAGGTTGGGTTTTTTTCTTGTAAATTTTCCTAAGTTACTTATAGATGCTGGATATTAGACCTTTGTCAGACACATAGTTTGCAAAAGTTTTCTCCCATTCAATAGGTTGTCTGTTCTCTCTGCTGATAGTTTCATTTGCTGTGCAGAAATTCTTTAGTTTGATTAGATCCAATTTGTCAAGTTTGCTTTTGTTGCAATTGTTTTTGGCATCGTCCTCACGAAATCTTTGCCCTTCTCTATGTCCAGAATGATATTGCCTAAGTTGTCTACCAGAGTTTTTATAGTTTTGGATTTTATGTTTAAGTCTTTAATCCATCTTGAGTTGATTTTTGTATATGGCATAAGGAAGGGGTTGAGTTTCAATCTTCTGCATATGGCAAGCCAGTTACTCCAGCACCATTTATTGAATAGGGAGTCCTTTCCCCACTGATTGTTTTTATCACCTTTGTCGAAGATCAGATGGTTGTAGCTGTATGGCCTTATTTCTGGGCTTTGTATTCTGTTCCATTGATCTATGTGCCTGTTTTTGTACTACTCCCATGCTGTTTTGTTGACTATAGCCCTGTAGTATAGTTTGAAGTCTGGTATGGTGATGCCTCCAGTTTTGTTCTTTTTGCTTAAGATTGCCTTTGCTATTAGGGCTCTTTTTTGATTCAATATAAATTTTAAAATAGTTTTTTTTTAAGTGAAAAATGTTATTGGTAATATGATAGTAATAACATTGAATCTATAAATTGTTTTGAGCAGTATGGCCATTTTAACAATATTGATTATTTTTATTTATTGAATAATTTTCCATTTGTGTGAGTCATCTCAGATTTCTTTGAGCAGTGTTTTATAGTTCTCATTGTACAGATCTTTTGCTTCCCTGCTTAGCTGTATTCTTAGGTATTTTTTTTTGGAAGAATCAATATTTTTTAAATGCCATTTCTCCATAAGTTGATCTATAGATTAAAAAATCAATCTAAATCAAATTTCAGCAGGATTTTTGGTAGAAATGGCAAGAGTTCCTAAATTTCAAAAGACTGAAATTCAGGGTCTCAAGACTAAACAACTAAGACCAAACATGTAAACATAGACCAATAAAATATAATATAGAATTCACATTCATGGGTTATTTAAATTTCAACAAAAGTGTGAGTATCTTTCAGGACATGAATGTCTTTTTTTTTTTTTTTTTTTTTTTTTTTTTTTTTGAGATGGAGTCTTGCTGTGTCACCCAGGCTGGAGTGCAGTGGCCGGATCTCGGCTCACTGCAAGCTCCGCCTCCCGGGTTTATGCCATTCTCCTGCCTCAGCCTCCCAAGTAGCTGGGACTACAGGTGCCCGCCACCTTGCCTGGCTAGTTTTTTGTATTTTTTAATAGAGACGGGGTTTCACTGTGTTAGCCAGGATGGTCTCGATCTCCTGACCTTGTGATCCGCCCGTCTCGGCCTCCCAAAGTGCTGGGATTACAGGCTTGAGCCACCATGCTCGGCTATGAATGTCATTTTTTAATTGTGTAGCTTCAACTGTATATTTTTATGGAAAGTAATCATCAAACGTTAACTTCCAACACACACACACACACACACCTGAAATAAATAATATAACTAAATGTAAAACCTAAGAATATAAAACTATAAAATACAGAGATGAAAATCGTTACCACATTCATGTATGGAAACAATTCTTAGCTAGAATGAAGACGTGAAAACTACAAAATTTTTAAAAACAGATAAATTGGACTACATGAAAATTAAAATTCAAGAAATGGAAAGGAAAACCACAGAAAGGAAACAAATTTATAGAAACATAAATAACTCTTACAACTCAGTAATGAGGATTTAAATAGCTCGATATAAATGGGCAAAAAGATCTAAATTGACATGACACATAAGACATTTGCATTGCCAATAAATCCATCACAGTGTTCTGTATATTAAGGTAAATAAACATGAAAATTACAGTGCAAGGCTCCTTCACATCCATTAGAACCACTAAAATGGTTAAAATTTAAAATGCTGGCAATACATAGTGATGACAAGTGTGTGGGCAACTGGAGGCCTCCTATACTGCTGGTGAAAATGTAAAACCATACAACTATTTTGAAAATCAGTTTCTTATAAACCTTACATGCACATCTACCATAAGACCCAACAATTCAACTCCTAGGTATGTTATTTTAGTTAAATGAAAACATCCATATAAAGATCTTTATGAAAATGTTTATAGTCATTTTTTGTAATAACAAATAAATAGAACATTGCCAAATGATAAAAAGTAATGAATAATGGATAAACAATTTGTGCTATATCCGTGAAATACAATCCTGTTAAGCAGAAAAAAAAAAAAAAAAAAAAAAAAAAAAAAAGAACTATTACCATATGTGGCAGTACTAATCAGTCTCAAAATAATTATGTTGGGTGCAAGAAGCCAGACTAAACTGAGTACAGTCTGTATTAACTTGTTTAGATAAAATTATATAAAACAAAATTGTATACATAGTAAAAGCAAGCAGATGAGTGGTTTCCTGGCAATATAGGTAAAGGGAAATATTACACAAGGATGCCTTTGGGCTAAGGGAAATATGCCTTATTTTGACCATAATGATGATTTCGCAGTTATATGTCAAATCTCAACAAATAGGAAACATTAAATATATGCAATTTATTATATATCAATTATAACTCTATAAATTGGTGAGAACTATTTCCAAACATATTTTCATGTGTTAAATTATTTATTTTTAACCTTGAAATAATCTTGAGCAACCAATTGGAATGAAATTAGAGATAAGGCTTCAAACTGAATACGATGCAATGCTCTCCTTTTTTTGCTTGCTTGTTTGTTTGATACAGAGTCCTGCTCTGTCGCCCAGGCTGGAGTGCAGTGGTGTGATCTCAGTTCACTGCAACCTCCACCTCCTGGGTTCAAGCGATTCTCCTGCTTCAGCCTCCCAAGTAGCTGGGACTACAGGCACGCACCACCATGCCCAGCTAATTTTTGTATTTTTAGTAGAGATGGGGTTTCACCATATTGGCCAGCTGGTCTTGAACTCCTGACCTTGTTATCTGCCCACCTCAGCCTCCCAAAGTGCTGGGATTACAGGCGTGAGCCACCATGCCTGGCCAATGCTCTCATTTCTTTGCCTATTAAAATAATAGTGTAAGATGAATAGAACATAAAAACCTAAGAAATACAAGTATCCAAAAAGGTAAGTTTCCATATTCTGGATCGACTGTCAGTAGGGAGCCATCAGTAAAGAGAGTGTCTGTCAGTTCTAGGTGAGACTGGAGGATTTTTGTAGAGGGGAGTCTAAGCAATTGTACATTTCATTTTCTTACTTTTTCCTTCTGTTCTCTCTTCAGTTCTCTTTCTTTCTTCTCTTCCATTTCCTTCTATTTCTTTTTTTTAATTTTTAATTTTTGTGGGTACACAGTAGGGGTCTATATTTATGAGGTACATGAGATGTTTTGATACAGTCCTACAATGTGAAATAAGCGCATCATGGAGAATGGGGCATCCACTCCCTCAAGCACTTATCTTTGAGTTACAAAAAAATCTAATTACACTCGTTATTTTAAAATATACAAATAAGTTATTATGGACTATAGTCACCTCGTTGTGCTATCAGGTAGTAGGTCTTATATTCATTCTTTCTATTTTTCCTTTTTTTTTTTTACCTTCCATCTGCTTTACATTCTTTTCTTTTTGTTATTTTTATCTTCTTTGTTTCTTTGTATTCACAGATGATAGTATTTTCCATTTATTTTATCATCCCTTTCGTCACTCATCTTTCAAAATCTAGCTTCACTTTTTATATATTTTTTCACCATTTTAATCACATGCTTTTAAAACATTATATGTATCTTAATTCATTTAGACTGGCATAATAAAATATCATAAACCAGGTAACTTATAAATATCTCATTTTCCTTATTTCATTTTACCTTATAAACATTTTATTTTTTAACAATTCTAAGCTGGGAAGTCCAGTACAAAGGCACTGGCAGACTTGGTGTGTGTGGTGGGCTGCTTTCTGGTGCATAGATAGCTCCATCTCACTGTATCCTCACATGGTGGAAGGGAAGAACGAGCTCCCTTTAACTTCTTCTATAAGAGCACTAACCCCACTCATGAGCCACACGACCTAATCACTTGCCAAAGACCTACCTATTAATACCATCACTTTGGGGGTTAAGACTTCATCATATGAATTTAGGGGGGACACAAACATTCAGACCCTAGCAATATGTTAATAAAACTATGAGAATACCATCATGTCTTGTATATCTATATTTACAATATTCAGATTACTTGTAAATGTCTTCATATCAAAAACATGTCACAGATGAGAACAATGATGGCTGAAAGAACTCATTTTCATAATATTTCATAAGGAGAAATTAATTGAGTTATGATTTAAGCCCACATGTTTTCAACCCATGAGCAATCTCATTTACTACACCTCCTTGTTGGTACATCCTGCCACATTTCTCTACACTGATAACCATCTTAGGAAACTATCCCTAAATAGATTAAAACCCTAGCAAGAGATTCTTATTTGCTTAAAGTGATCCTTCTTTTGGTTGCTGCTGGAGTGAGGAAGCCCTCTACTTACAGACTTTTTTTCATAAATTATGGACATCACAGTCTGAACTACCAGATGTCAGAAATACTCTACTAAGGAGACAAGACACAAAGTTTTGCCCTGCAGTGTTAAACATTTAAGAAAATATAGTATATGTAGAATTCCAGGGTTCTCAGATTAATACTTTAAAATCTTTTTTCCCAAGACCAGTGAACACAAGCACAGCTATACAGCCCAATAAGAATTTATAAATAATTTGGCAAAACCTGACTTTCATATACAACATAAAGCATTCAGACGTGATATTTCTATTCTAATTTGGGATATAAGAAAGTGAATGTATATTTGTAAAGTTTTTACATAGCACTGCCTTTATAATAAAGCACAAACACTGACATAAAAATGCCTAACAAATATTTGGGGAGTTAAATCAAGGTATGACCTCAAAGATTCAATTCACAGGAATAAATTTAAACCCAAATACATATATAGTTCATTCATGTTTATACTCTTAATAATTTGACTCTCAAATATAAGCAATACATAACAGTTATTAAGTTATTGGTTCTATAACTATTACTATTATAAAATTCAATATTTACATTCATATATTATATAGATAGATAGTCATGCTTGGTAGTCTAATTTTAACTTAATAATATAAATGTCACCAAACAACTTTTATTCTAAAGTTAATTAAGATACAAATAAGTGAAGCCTGTATTAGCTTTAGTTCTAGGCTTGAGCCAGAATAAACAACACATAAAAAGCTTCTGTCATAAGCATGAGGTCCTAAAAATGCATGCTGATTATAATAACAGTTGTAGTCTTTAGCAATTATCACCCTGACATTTGAGATCTGACACATGGTTATAAAGTATCAACAATCATTTTCTGCAACCTTATGAAACTAGTGCAAGGGAAATACTTTCACATTTTCTTCCAAATATTTATATGCTGCTGCTTTGACCAGAGTCAATCATTAACTTTTATTCAACATTTTTGTGGATTCACTTCATATATAATTATTTGCCAGGAATGGTGGAAGAATATTATCAGCTTAATTGTTGTGCATATATTTTTCTGTGCTGATTAAATTATCTTTTTATAAAGCATTATTTTAACCCCAATATTATTTATTCTCTGTGTCATTCATTTTCTTCAAGTCTTTTTTTTTTTTTTTTATTTCTGTGGCCAACATAAAATTAGTAGCATCTATGTCTTTCAGTAAAAGAATAAGCATAGTGAAATAATTTAATTTAGGTCACATTTGGTGACATTTTGCATTACAATAAAATGATCCTTATTCTATTGAAGCATTTGTCAACTGCTGTATTTAATTATGACACACAAGGCATGCTGCAGAACCTAAAGAGCTCAAAATTGATGCCATGATGGAGGAAAGTGTATAATATTGAGGTCCAGACAATCAATGGGCAGAATTTTGGCAAAATACAATTTCCTATTGGGAATTCTTTTCAAAGCCTGGGAACATGCACTTGGGAATGTAGGAATACATAGCATAGACCTCCCTCAATTGATCAAGAGCTAAATCCAGCCTCCATGTAGACAAGAGGCTATGAAGACACAGACAAGATATTAGGTAGCCATCTGTTGTCAGAGCAATAGAAGGAGAACATGACAAATTGAGTGAAGATTTCAATAAAGCCCATTGTCAGGTTAACTAGTATGACACGGGAAGGACTTACAGAAGGGCAGTTGTGTCTCTCAAGAGGTAGGAGCTGATACCGACTGGAAGTGGTGATTATCTAACAGCTCAAATGGCATATCAAATGTAGGTGTTTGAAGAATAACCGAATATAGTTTCCTATGTAAGAAATGAGTTTCTACCTTACTATAGCGATTTTTTATGGAAGGATTTCACCTAAATGAGCATAGCCTACAGGTCAAGCAGAGCAAAAGTAATATTTAATATAGAAGAGGATGTTTACTGTTGAGATGAAAACAACTGGGAACAAGATGAAAACTGTTTACTGTTGAGATGAAAACAATTGGGAACAAGATGAAAATTGGTGATTGAGTCATCAGATACTTTGGACATGAAGTGCTTCTCCACAAACTTTCCTTTTTTATTTTTTCATTTATTTCATTTTTTAAAAAAGGAAATTATACATTATGTAAAATTTTAAATTATCTTTGTAAAAATCAGTATTCAATTAAAACACTATTGTGAACTATTATTGTATTGACTTGAGGGTTTCTTCTGTTTGTTTATATGTTGGAACATCCCAACTGAAAGGTCAGGTGTTCTCAATAAATGTCCCTAATATGGGCTCCTTGTATGCACAACAGTTCAGAACCTCAGGCAAGGTAAAAAGAGGCCCATTCCCTTAAGACAATTCATTCACTGTGACTAGTTCCACTCCTGATTTTGGAATAAGGTGAATCCGTTAAGCACACTGAAAAGTTAATATTGTTTCCAACTCTTAACATAAGCAAATTTAACTCTGGACATGCCTCTCCCATCCTGAGAAGTTACACTCAGCTGGTGCGTCCCCACAACACCACCCATGCAGCAGAGGAAGCCTTAGAAAATCAGCCAGCTCTGTGGACTGCCACTCACTGCTGCCAGCTTCAACTCTACCTGTTGTTCCTGTTTTTATTATACCTGTTCTCAAATGCACATTCTAAGTTTGGTTTTGATTCCTGTTTCTTATCTTTTTAACACTGACAATTGGCCCAGCTCTCTTTTGTATATTAACAAATTTTTGCCTCCTTTTTAACTCTACGGCCACTGCTAGTATAATGTCCTCCTACTCAGGAAATAACTTGATGGAAGCCATTTGCACCATATGTGGTACTTAGTTATTTGATTGTGGGTTACATCCCCTTTAAGCATTTCTATTTCAATTCTTCTGTGCAATTATAGAATAAGAGGGTATACTCTTATAAAATTACTTAAGCAGGCGACTTTATTAAATATGAAGTCCTTATTGGTGTATAGAAAATGGTTGAATTTTGCTACTGGAAAAAGTCATAACATGTGCTGTTGTTTGGTATCATTGTTACTTTAAAGGATTGTGAGAGTGATAAAAGTTCAAAGAGCACCCAATTTGGCTCAGAAGCCAGTCCAAATTAATTAAAACTACAAACCATCTTTAAAAACTACACCAAGTGTCCAAGTGTGCCAAGATTTATTTACTAAATTGTATTGATTTAGGCATAAAATGTTTACTTCTACTAATATCAGATTATTGAAGATTTATAAAGAGATTTTAATCAGGGTGATTGAAACAATTCAATAAGTCACTATTACTATGTACCAGTTAGCACACAGCAATTATTTTTGGGTTTGGAGATGAATAAAAACACACACAATAAGTAAAACTTCTGACCTCATCTAAATAAATCAGAAATTCCTAATATTTGTGTTGTAGAATTTGTGACATGTCACCATTTCAAATGTGGTAAGATGGGAATCATCATGTCCAAACTAAATGTGGTCTTGTCATCTTCTATCTTTTGAAACATTTTAAAATGGAGAAATGTCCTCTCTTTCTGAAAGTGCTAACTTTGTGTTGTTCATTACATCCTTTAATAATTTATCCCCAAAGAGAACAAATAGACAAAAAGCATTGAGCCAGAACCTGCTTAGGGACAAAAAGAGCAAACAGACAGAATTCATCAGAGACTGCACAGCTCTAGTTATCAGTTATCATGAGGCTGTATTTTAAAATATTTTCTAGAATCATCTACATTCACTTATATAAGTGAAGAAGAGAAACACTCTTCTGTATTTATTAATTTATTCTATCAGCCTGTCATTTGATGTCCGGGAGGAAGAGGGAAGAATAAATGTAAAGCTGATTTCTTCCTTAAGCCTTTCAGTAGAAAAAAAATAAATGTTGTAATCATTGAAGAAAAGTTTTTCTTTAACTTTAAAAAAATTATTACCTACATACTATGTTTCCATATTCTTCTGCCTCATGAATCTTAAATTCTCATTAGTAATTACAGACAGACTCCAGATAGCTCTGATAACACTTGTATTAAGAGGATGGCAATTAATTATATTTAAATAACAATAACCTAACTTTTAAATGCCAGTAATCAAATTCTAATACTTTATTTCACATTAGAGGGTAAATAAATATTTCTTTCTCTGAAGTCACAGTGATTTCCACTCATTACTGCTTTTATAATGGAATTAAAATATACGTTCTTCAGGCATAGCACTGAAACAGGTAGTTTAATGATTTAGGTAAAAATTACAGATACGCATAGAGTTGGTAGATGAGATCATTACACTTCTTAAAAAAATTGTACAGTTTTCACTCTAATTGCCATATACATTATTTTACATAATAGCTAGCATTTTTCTCTTTATAATGGAAATATATACTACAGTTTACATACACATTTTTAGAAATACACAGAAAAAATACTATACAGCATTTGCAGCAGCAAACAAAAGTGCTTTCATTTATCTCAAAGTAGAGATATATTGTTGTTGTTGTTTTTAACTTTAAGCTCAGGGCTACAAGTGCAGGTTTGTTACATAGGTAAATTTGTGTCATGAGGTTTTGTTGTATAGATTATTTCATCACCCAGGTATTAAGTCTAGTAGTCTTTAGTTATTTTAATTTTCCATCAATCAATTCATATTGACCTAACCTACCTTAATAGATAATAAAAATTGATGGTGATCAGTGCCTTACAGTTCATTTTCATGATGGAAGAAGATTTATAAACCAAAGTGAACAAATGATAGATCAAATTCCCAAAAGACGAGTTTTTACACAGAATAAGAAGATGTCCCGCATCAGAAAAGCTATTCAGTCTCTTAACATAAATGTCCTGTAATATCTATGAAGTCTATAAATGTCCAATAAAGTGTGTATACAAACACACACACATACACACACAGACATATATTTAATTATATATCATATATTTTATATTTTTGGTTAACATTGCACAGGTTACTTTAAATAGATATTTTCTCAAAAGTTTAATATTAATACTAATTCATACTGTTTATTCCAGGCTGGATATTGATTGCTCCAAAATGATTTATTTAATGATATAAGCAATAATGCTATTTTAATTATATATCTGCTTTTATATCTACAGGCTGCATCTGAAATTATTATTTTTCATTCTTGCCTATCTTTGTAACTAGAAATCTCACATATATAATCCAACAAATCCTTAAACTTAGTCTACTTTGAAATTCAAGTGTTGTCTTACATCCACAGATTAATCTCATTTCAATTTCCCAGGGATTATAACTGGCATCTCTACTAGTCCATCATACAGGTTGCATTGTGAAATCACCTTCAATTCCCTCTTATTTTCATTTTCTAAAATCCTTTATCAACTTATCCAAAATAATTTTCCCTTTAAATGTTTTTCAGTTTTACCCTTTTTTATCTCTACTATCAAAAAATATTCCAAGGAAATATCAGTTTGGATGGGATCAAAGCAAACTTGAGTGGTGCAGAGACCACAGACGTTCAGGTAAGAGAGGTGTGAGTGATTTTTGGAGTACTGTGAAAACACATAATTATAGAAAGTGAGATTTCAGAAGAATGTGGGTGGAGAAAAGGAAAAGACAAAATAAATTAAGGGAAATGTACTTTTTCTCATTCTGTTAGAAACAACACAGATGGCTATAAACATTCATTTAGAAAATAAAACCCAGGGAAAAAATAACCTTAACATTTTGAACTGAAGTGCTATGCTTCATCAGGGACAGCAACCATACCATTCTTGGTGTTAATGCATTTTTCCACCATTTTTATCAAGAAAGCACGATCTGTTACTGGCATTAGCCAACTCCAGGCAGCAAAATAGACAAAATGTCAACAGTGTCTCCAATATCTCACATCATCACTACACTCTTTACATGCCACAGAGCTGGTCTGATTCAGGAAAAAAATATGAGTGGAAAACTGAATGAAGTGACCGAAGAGTGAGAAGCCATATTTTCCACAAATAGGTTGCAGCTTGAGACATTCCAAGGTTTTAATATTAGTAAATGCACTTTGTAGTTTCAAAATGTTTCTAAAGCTCTTAGAAAGCAGTAAGGTTAAGAGCATTATTCGATTAATAAGTCTTTTTTGGAGACAACAACAAAATGATGTAAATGAGATACATAACTTCTACTCACTGAAGAAACGGTAAAAATTCATCCATCCTTGAAAACACACTGCATGTCAAAAAGTCCTTCTAGTAAAGGATCAAAAAAATTGAGAGTTCCTTAGTGATGACTAAGGGAAATGCAATATTTCTTATTGGATTTAGATTTAATTTTGTTATAAAAATATCTTACCACACTTGTAATGTTTAGTAAAATAGAATTATACTTCTTACAATCAGAAAGATGACCTACTGAAAGTATTAGAAATATCAGGGTCAGAAAAATTTAAGAATAAACCTGGTATCATGAAAGAACATTTCCGACTTCTATAAATATATCAGGATTTGGTCCCATCTCCTTCATTAATAACTTTTTACCTTGAGCAATTTATCTAATCAATCTATGTAAATGTATACAATTCTGTATAAGTAATAAGAAGAATAAAACCTTCATCATTTCTTTACCTGAGAAAAAAGAGAGATTATGTTTGGGGAAAAAATCTAGGGAAGCTGCAATAAGCTTAAGCAAAATTCAGTTATACAAGCATATCTCATTTTATTGTCATTTGCTTTATTGTGTTACAAATACCACCTTTTCTAAAATTGAAGGTTTGTGGCAACACTGTGAACAGCAAGTCTATCAGCATCATTTTTCCAATAGTATGTGCTCACTTTGAGTCCCTGAGTCACATTATTGCAATATTTCAAAATTTTTCATTATTTGTTTCACTGATCTTTGTCATTGCTATTATAACTGCTCTGGGCCCCAAAACCATTAAAATTATATGGGCCACAAACTGCACCCATATAAAATGGAGAACTGAGTCAGTAACTGTTACATTCCCCTCTCTCTCTCCCTCTCCTTGGGGCCCCCCATTCTCTAAAATGTAGTAATATTAAAATGAGGCCAGTTAATAACCCTACCATGGCCTCTAAGTGTTCAAGTGACAGAAAGACTCACAAGACTCTCACTTTAAACCTAAAGGTAGAAATGGTTAAGCTTGGTGGAAAAGGCACGCCCCAAGGAGAGACAGGCTGGAAGCTCGGCTTCTTTCACCAAACATCCAAGTTGTGAATGCATAGAAAACATTCTTGAAGAAAAACTTAAAACTGCTACTCCTATGAATACATGAATGATAAGAAAATGCAACAGTTTTATTTCTGATATGGAGAAAGTTAGTGGTCATGATTAAAGATCAAACTAGCCACAACATTCCCTTAAAACAAAGCTTAATCCAGAGGAAGGCCCTTACTCTCTCCATTTCTGTGAAGACTGATAGAGGTGAGGAAGCAGCAGAAGAAAAGTTTGAAAGTAGCAGAGGCTGGATTGTGAGGTTAAGAAAAGAAGTCATCTCCATAAAAGAAAAGTGTAAGGTGATGCAGCAGTGGTGATATAGAAGCTGCAGCATGTTGTCCAGAAGATCCAGCTAAGACAACTGACGAAGATGGCTAAACAACAGATTTTTCAATGTGGATGACAGCTTTACATTGAAAGAAGATGCCACTTAGGACAGTCATAGCTAAGAGATAAGTCATCCCTGGCGTCAAAGCCTCAAAGGATAGGCTAAATCTTGTTAGGAGCTATTTTAGCAAGTGACTTTAAGTGAAACCAGTGCTCATTTACCATTCTAAAAATCCTAGGGCCCCTAAGAATTGTGCTAATCCATCCTACCCGTGTTCTATAAACAAATCAGCAAAGCCTAAATGACAGCACATCTGGTTACAGCATGGTTAACTGAACATTTTAAGCCTACTATTGATACCTACTGCTTAGAAAAAAATACTCCTTTCAAAATATTATTGCTCATTGACTAGACACCTGAACACACAACAGCTCTGATGAAGAGGTACAAGGAGACTGATGTTGTTTTAATGCCTACTAACACAACCTCAATTCTGTAGTCCATGGGCAAGAAGTAATTTTGACTTTCAAGTCTTATTATGTAAGAAATACATTTCTTATGGCTATGACTACCATTTCTTAGGGATACAACTACCCATTCCTTGGGCAGATATAAACAAATAAATTGCAAACTTTCTGTAAAGTCTTCGCCATCCTAGATGACATTAAGAACATCTGTGGCCAGGTGTGGTGGCTCAGGCCTGTAATCCCAGCACTTTGGGAGACTGAGGTGGGCGGATCACCTGAAGTAAGGAGTTCAAGACCAGCCTGGCCTACATGGTGAAACCCCATCTCTACTAAAAATACAAAATTAGCTGCGTGTGGTGGCACGTGCCTGTAGTCCCAGCTATTCGGGAGGCTGAGTCAGGAGAATCACTTGAACCCGGGATGGGGAGGTTGCAGTGAGCCGAGATCACACCACTGCACTCCAGCCTTGGCAACAGATTGAGACTCTTTCTCAAAAAAAAAAAAAACAAAAAAAAAAAAGTATTTGCGATTTACAAAGGCAGGTCAAAATAGCCACATTAGCAAGAGTCTGGAAGAGGTTGATTCCAATACTCATAGGTGAAATTAAGGGCATTAACACTTTCATGGAGGAAGTATCTACAGATATAATGGAAACAGCAAGATAATTAGAATTAGAAGTGGAGCCTGAAGATGGACTTGAATTGTTCCAGTCTCATGATAAGTCTTCTTATGTATGAGCAAATAAAGTGTTTTACTGAGATGAAATCTACTCCGAGTAAAGATGCCAGGAACATTATTGAAATTATAACAAAGAATTTAGAACATTACACAAGCTTAGTTGATAAAGCAGTGGCAGAGCTTGAGAGAACTGACTCCAATTTTGAAAAAAGTTCTACTGTAGGTAAAACGTCATCAAACAGCACTGCATGCTACAGAGAAATATTTCATAAAAAGAAAAGTCAATCAGTGTGGCAAATCTTATTGTTGTCTTATTTTAAGAAATTGCCATGGCTACCATGACCTTCAGCCTCCACCACCTAATCAGTAAGCAGCCGTCAACATTAAGACTCTATCAGCAAAAAAATTATGACTCATTGAAGGTTCAGATGATCATCAGCATTTTGAATCAATAAAACATTTTAAATTAAGGTATGTACATTGTTTTTGAGACATAATGCTATTGCACACTTAATAACTACAGTGGAGTGTAAACATAACTTCTATATGTATAGGGTTATATAAACCCAATGCATATAAAAGTTTATTTTATTGCAATATTATTTTTAATAATATTGCAATATTCACTTTACAATAAATTTATAACTTTATTGCAATATTCACTTTATTGCAGTGTCTGGAAC
This sequence comes from Macaca thibetana thibetana, assembly GCF_024542745.1. Taxonomy (NCBI): domain Eukaryota; kingdom Metazoa; phylum Chordata; class Mammalia; order Primates; family Cercopithecidae; genus Macaca; species Macaca thibetana. The sequence continues at coordinate 163,429,645 of NC_065583.1, read as the reverse complement.
TGAACCCACAATATCTCTGAGGTATACTTGTATTAGGTCTGTTTCTAACACTAATTTACTATGTTAGTGTGTGACAGTAGGTCTTTGAATATATTTTCCATTGTGAAATGTAGCATGCAAGCAAAAATCCATGAGATAAACAGATGTATATTTCAAAGGATGATAATAATTCAAAGACATGTAGTTTAATAAATAATGTTACCAATATGATTGACATCTCCTTCTGACCACCTGATAACTCTCCTACATACTCCAAAATCACCAAATTTAACCATTACTATATATTTTTGATAATCATCTTGTTCGTCTTTATATTTTTATTATACATATATTTATTCCTAACTATATATGATTCACACTGGCTTCTTGACAGGGTTCTGGGACTCAAAGTGGCTAGCTTGACTTCTTCACAACATGGCAGTGAGCTTCTGAAAAGGACCACTCCAAAGCAAAAATATTCAATGTGTAAGCTTTTATCAAGTGTTGTTTGCATCATGCTTGCAAATGTCTTACTAGTCGAGCCTACAGTCGATGTGGGAGGGCACAACCCAGGGACATGTATATTGGGAGATGTGATTCACTGGCGACCACCAAAGTCATAGAGTCATAGTCTAGCACAGTGATCTATACAGCTATATGTGCAGTATCACAGAAATATTCATCTGGATAGTGGCTTCCCAAATGTCAAGTTAGAACTGGATATAAGGTTTTTACTACCTAGAATGGATGCTAAGAAATGAGACACTTTATTTAGTCTTAGATAGAGAGGGAAAAAAAAAAAGTATGAGAAAAGGAACATAAAATCTGAGCAATACTAGCAAAACTGAAAACTTGATTTATAATTTTAGATTATTGAGCCAGATCATCTTCAAGTCTTCCGGATATCCCCTGTGGATCATCAGAGTCAAATTTAGACATAATCTCACTCAATTGTTAGAGGGAAAAATGAATGCAGGAACTATGATCTAGAAAGTTACATATTTCTTATCTTAGTCATGGCCCATATTTAAAATATATCTTATATTATCCATCAACTAGAACCACCTTTAGCAGTATGATGATTTTTCTTGATGTAGCTATACTGGAGAAATATTTGGAATTCTAGATTTTGTTGTCATTTTTGCTGCCTTCACAAACAGCCTTAATGCTAGATTCATCCCCAATAACAGAGCAGTTTTTAAATAATAAACTTACATTGACAGAAACTCTAATGCACAGTCAGATTGGAGAGGGCTGAAGTGGTCTCTCCAGAGGCCAACAGACTGGATGAGTACCCATGGCAACGTGATTTCAAGTCAGTGGAATAACCATGAAATCAAAGAGTAAGGGAGCAGCTGTGAGATCTAGCACATTTAGCACAACTAATCAAACCGAGGTCAGCAGCTGGTATAAGCTGTAAAGGGGTAAGATAAACTCCAGTGACAGGTTCCTAAAATATTGTCCACAGACATGTAAAAACAACGGTATTGTGTTGAGGTATTGCAGAAAGGGCATTGCTCAGTTCAGCAATGTTTGCCACCTTGGACAGCTAAACTGTCTTAATGAGCAGCTTCCAAAATGAAATATAATAGATAGAAGAGATGGACTGTTGGAAAAATAAGTATGGCTAACTCCAAATGTCTTGCTGACAATAAATCCTGATATCTCCTGTTCATTCTATGGATGGATTTATTGAACTACATTTCATCCCATTTTATACCTAAGACTGCACAAGTTATTTTAAATCACTTTCTGGGGAACACTGTGTTTTCTAAACTATGCCATAAAAAATTTAATTATTATATCTGACTTTAGGCAACCCATTTTACCTACCTGGATTAGAGTTTTATTATTTTTAAAATAGAAGATTTGCTCCCCTCCCCCATCAAATAATTTCTGGCTCTAATAATTTGTTGTGGTTCCTATTATCAACCAGTCCCTGGATAAGCTCTAGGTATACAAAGTGGCAAAAAGCACTCTTCACGAAATTAGTTATTTGGAAGTCTAAAATTAATTCATGAAAATATAAATAATAAGCCAGCATGGGCTAAGCATAGTATTTTCAAAAAACATATATACGTCGGGTGCGGTGGCTCACCCCTATAATCTCAGCAATTTGGGAGGCTGAGGTCAGTGGATCACCTGAGGTCAGGAGTTTGAGACTAGCCTGGGCAACTTGGTGAACCCTGTCTCTACTAAAAACACAAAAATTAGATGGGCATGGTGGTTGGCGCCTGTAGTCCTAGCTACTCGGAAGGGTGAGGCAGGAGAATCGCTTGAACAACCTCCCAGGAGGCAGAGGTTGCAGTGAGCCGAGATCACACAACTGCACTCCAGCCTGGGTGACAGAATGAGATTTCATCTCAAAAACTAAAAAAGAAGAAAGAAAGAAAAAAATAATAAAAGAAGCATCTGTAGTAAGTCCTCCAAGACTTGGGAGGAAGTAGAAATCACTTTGGGCCAATATTTTTGAAAATTTTCCTAACAGTGGGTAGAAATTGGATAAGATAGAGTGAGTTGAGCAGGCCGCAAGAATGGTAACTGAAGTGAGTTTAGGTGTAGAGGCAGATATTTAACTTTGGCCTTGAATAAGCTAACCACCACCGTCTGCAATGGTGTCTCCATATATAATTTCCCCGATGTCTGAATATTTAGTCCAGATATGCACATGCTCTTTTATTTATACCAGTTGGTCTTCTTCCTTTGCCCTATTTTCAGATACCCACTATTCCTACTGGGGAGAAGCCTAGACTGACAATATATAAAGAGTAAGTACTGTATTGTGTCTCACTTAAACAATGCATTTTTTCTATTTGATCATTCTACTTAACACACTGTTCGCTTTTTTCCTCAAAAGCATCTGTTACTAAAAATAAAAACAGACCACCCCTCTGACTATGCAAATGGATCTGATGTAATTAATCTATATATCTAGTCCCTATATGTCAACACTCACTGACTACCTATAAATCACCTCAAATTGAATAATTTAGACAAAGAATGGTTTCTGCTCTTATATAATCAATGTACAAAATATAGATTAATTCAAGGTAAGACAGAACACATATTTTGCTTTCCAAGTCATTGTAGAAAAGACATGTAAGTGAGTTTTAACATGATTATGTGTATGAAGAACTTGACGCAGATAATCTTGGAGCTCTGCTTGTCATCCTTTGGCCACCTGCAGTGATGGTGGCCCACCTGCAGCTCAATGGGGGACCATTCTACACGAGATCAGGTTCCCATTGCAAGAAATCTATTTCAAACACAACATATGACTCTATACTTTGCTGCCTTTCGGACCTCACCAAGACTGCAAAATCTTCATCACAATTCTCAACCACACTCACATTAGAAACTCAAAAATATACGCAAAAAGTGTCTTACTATTCTAACATTGGGAAGAAAACTGCAGTTGATCACATTTACATATCATTTTATTTGAAATATGTTATTGTAATTATTTCTTATCACATGAAGCATATTTACTTCCTGAACAATTTTCTTTTTTTACCAATTTCAAAATGTATACATTTGGCTCAGTCACCAGTTGAACCCCAAATACGTTGCTGTCTGTACCTTATTTTCTTAGTGGGAATAAAGACAGTATTGAAGTGAAAGCAATGTTGTCATCAAGGACATAGTCTCTGAGAGAGACCCTTCAGGAGATACGAAGTTGGTGGCAGTAGCCACAGGCCCCTGAAACTGGTGTTCAGCACTGGAGAGTCTCGGCATGGGCAACAAATTATCAGGAAGCAGCCACTACTAGGGATAAAGACAGGAAGTAAAAGTGATAACAAGAGAACAGAGAAGTAGTCAGGATAGTAGAATTAAAGATGACTGAAGCCATCTAACACACCTCATAATTCTGTCAAAGCGGTTTTGGAATAGGAAGAGGTGCAGCAGTAAGAAAATGCATAAATGATTCATGGTGTGCATTCTGATTGTAAATAAGTGTTGCACTTAAAGCTAGATGCTTCTCATTTTTAAAAGTATAAAATGCTATGTCTTAAATAATAAAGAAGAAAATCACCAAGCTGAGAAATAAAAAATGCCACATCTGGGGTGAGAGTTAATATAAGACAAGCACATGAAAAAGTTTGGATAAAATAGTTATTTGTGCATTACGAAATATCAGACTTCAATGGAATCTTCTGCACTTGCAGCCTCTTTGAAAGGTACTAGCCTACCTGAACCCAGAGAAGTTTTCATGTAAATCCATGAAGCATCATGCACTAAGATATTCACCATGATAGCATTGAGGGTAACAGGGAGCTGGTTACAGCATAGATTTTCCTAAGATGATATATAAAATAATTATAGTTAATGCATACTGTGAAATGCGTGATACAGTTAGAAAAAAAAAATTTAAGGGAATAGAGTAACATTGGTAAATGTGGCAACCATTTTTTGTAAAGAGATATGTTTTTAAAAACAGCATTAAACAAGACAGAAAATATTGATTCAATTTATAAAATCAAAAAAAAAACTTGAACACATGTGCATGGTCACATATAGACACACAAGGACATGTATCAAACATGTTGAACAGATTGCATGTTGGAAAAGGCAAAAGAGTAGGTACTGAGAAGAAGGAGACAAACAGTACAGCTACGTAAGGTCTTGCATGGGAGACAGAAGGAATACATTGGGAATAGTGAGGACTCTAAGTAATTAATGAGTAAACTCAGATTTTTTTTTTTCAGGTATCAGGTGTGTCCACAACAACTACGAATGTCAGAAGAAACACTTTCAGAAAGTGAGTCATGGAAGAGAGAAAGTGTTAAAGAGTTCATAGAATTCATGGGACAGTTTTTGGTCATTACATAAAAATTCTGAGATTAAAGGATAGCACTTTTTCTAGTTATGTGTAAATAAAAGATGCAGAAGCGTATGAACAAGGTTCATCAGTTAGCAATAACAAAAAAAGGAAAATAAAAGTGTAAGAAAATGTACCATTGTGAGCAAGGATTTTTCTATATTTTAAAAATTTGTGTAAACTGTGTGTTTACAAATTTATGATTTTATATTTCATGTTGCATTTGTCTTATTTTCAAAAATGCAGTATTTGCCATCCTACTTATATAATTATATAACTGTTTATTGCTTCTGTCTTATGAAATATGATAACATGTTTATAACTTGTCAAACACAGCCAGAGCTCTTCCCCCTTCCTCAACTAGGGGGAAAGGTTATGTCTATATTCTCAGAAAATGAACAGCCATGGGTATTCAAAGTGACCAACCCCAGCATCTGCATCATAAAAGGATTTGAACAATTACCTTTATAACCTACCAGTTGTTAATTTCAAATTAGGTTTCATAGAGATTTTTTTATTGAACCACAATTTGATTGCCTGTGATACACACAAATGGCTATTTAGTGTATAATCCTAGAACTGTAGGGCTCATACATACCCTCCCCCCCCCACACACACACACACAAACACACACACACCCCCCACACCCACTCATGTGCAACTATGCTCTTAGTTTAGACTTCGGTTGCTCTCCTCTCTTCCATTGGTTGCTCTCCTCTCTTCCAGTGAGAATAAGACTCTAAATCCATGCAGCTCTTAAAAGAAGGATCATGAATTTCTGATGTCTCAAAACTCCAAGAGAATAAGAATCATACAGGATTCTAGATCACTGCTAGGTAGGAAAAGTGAGAACAGTAATAGCAAAATTCTGACATTGAAGGCTCCCATGAGAACTCCAGGTGTGGACGAGTAGGATCTGTGGTGCAAAATCTACCCTCTTTGGTTACACCATAAGTTGAGTCCATAAGAATTGTGGGGAAATGGGTGCACCCCTCTTGTATACCAGCTCAGAAGAGTTAGGTTGAAAATAAAAGCACTCTTCTCATGTCTTATTTCAATTTTCTTACTTTAGAGTACAAGAATGCAATGCAACAAAGCATTAATGGCATTATTCATAAAATATTGTATTTGGAGTATTAGTAGTTAATAGCTACTATTAATTTTTGTTCGTTTGTTTGTTTTTGAGACAGAGTTTTGCTCTTGTTGCCCAGGCTAGAGTGCAATAGAAAGATCACGGTTCACTGCAACCTCCGCCTCCCAGGTTCAAGTGATTCTCTTGCCTCAGCCTCCTGAGTAGCTGGGATTACAGGCATGCGCCACCACACCTGGCTAATTTTGTATTTTGAGTAGAGACAGGGTTTCTCCATGTTGATCAGGCTGGTCTTGAACTCCCGATCTCAGGTGATCTGCCCGCCTCTGCCTCCCAAAGTGCTGGGATTACAGGCGTGGACCACTGTGCCCGGTCTAATTTTATCATGAATACTACTAGTAATAATATACTGTATAATAAAGTTACAGTTTTATATTAATATTATGTTTGTATAATAGTTTTTAGTTATTGATACTGTATTATTACATTATAATATAGTCATGATTTTTTTTTCTTATCAGGATTAAGGGACTAGAAAAAAAATCCAAGTAACATGATTCTTGTATTTCTTTCTTCCTAGAGGTATCAATTCTCTATCTGGATAAAAATACAGCATGTCATTTCGCAAAGCAGACATTGGACTTAAATGGAAAATGTGTGCCACCTGTATTCCTGTTTCAATCGCTTTATCTCTTTATTTGCATCTGATGTGTCAAATTATCAAGGCACTCTTTAGACAAAGAATAGGACAAGCAAATTAAGTAAGTTCTCATAAGCTTCCATCTTTTATAAATTGTCATAAAGCATAAAGATAAGATTCAAGAAAGGCTGCTATTTAAAAGTTCCGGCTTGTAGAATAGCTTCTCTGATCCTGGCATTGTTCCTTTACATTTTGTCTCTTCAAATTCTGGCAGGTATGCAATACCTCATACAGCAGCTTTTGAGAACGGAACGTGAGTAGTAAAACTTTGCAAGCTGATACTTATGAAAACAGAAGAAAGGTATTTTTTTCAACTCCAGAGAGTCAAAATTTAATCAGTCATTGTTAGTGGTATAAGACAAAAAGTAAACACTGAGAGGGTGACTCACAGTTAGTCTACGTAATTCTACTTAATATGATTATGAAAAAGTATTTAAATATAGCAATTAGCAACATAATTGATGTATCGATATAAGTGAAATAAAAAATAATTAAGTCATCTGGCAGAAAAGATATTTTTTCTTTCTCTCTAAATCAAAATTTAAAAATCAGTGATGCTTTAGAACATTTCTTTTTTTATTAGAAATTACTTTAAAGACATAGTCCTAATAAATAATCGCCTAAAGATAATATAAGTTAAAGACAGATTAATAGTAAGTAGGATTTATAACCATTATGTTGGTATAAACTTTTATACCAATTCAATAATATTATACATATTATTGAATATTTTATTGCCCTCAACAAATCTCAATAAAAATCTGGGCAAAAGAATGAATCTGTATTGTAATTCAATGACAAATAAGAATTTGAATTGAAAGTGGTTATTTTTCCAACTAAAAAATAAGTACACAGACTTCACAAAAATATAGAGCTTTTTTTATTTATAGACGGTGTGACTGTTTACTTAACTCCCCCAGGAAAAAAAAGAAAATAGTAAGGAAGGATAAAAAATTACAATACTACTAAAGAAAGTGAAATACTTAGGTATAAATCTAACAGAAATGTAAGGTGTTTATATGTAAAATACTACAAACCTTTGATGAATAAAATAGAAGATCCAATTAAATGAAGATATATTTTGTTTTCATGGATTATCAGACTTGATATTGTTATGATATAAATTGTGCATAACTCAATCTATAAATCCAGGAAGCTAGTTTCTAGCTATTGACAAATGAATTCTAAAATGTATATTCAAAGGCAAAATACCTAGAACAGCCAACACAGTGTTGAAGTAAAAACACAAAGTTGGAGGACTTATACTATCCAACTTAAAGACTACAAGCTGCAGTAATTCACACAGTGTGATATTTGGTGAAAGAACAGACATATGGATCAATGCAACAAAATAGAGTGCCCGTAAATAGACTCCCACAGATAGTCCACTGATCTTTGATAAATGACCAAAGGTAATTAATAGAAGAAATGACAGCTGGTAGAACAACAGGTTATGGAAATAAATGGATTTCTGTATATATAAAATGAACCAAAGAAGAAAACTTGTATCTTTCATTTAAAAACTTCAAATCTACTATAGGTCTAAATATATAATAATGCAGAACTATATAACTTCTAGAAGGAAACATAGGAGAAAATCTATGTGTCCTTGGATTTACTAACAAGTTTTTAAAAACACCAAAAGTTCAGTACATGTAACAAAATTTGGTGAGCTGGACTTTATGAAAACTAAAAGCCTCTTTCCAGAGTAAGACACTGTTAGCAGAATGGAAAGGCAAGCCACAGATTGGAGATAATATTTACAAAACACAAATGTGATTTAAACAATTGAATTCAAAGTATACAAGGAATTCTTAACATTTAACAGCAAGAAACCAAACAACCCAATTTAAAAAATGGGCAAAAGATCTAAGCAGAGAAACCTAATCAAAGAAGATACACAGATGAACAAAAGTAAATGAAAAGATGTTTAAATTAAAATAAGAAGAGATACTGCTACACTACACATCTATTAGAATAGGTACAATTCCAAAACTAAAGTGCTACCTGACGATAGAGCAACTGGAACTCTCATTCATTGGTGGTGGGAATGCACAATGGCACAGACATGTTGCAAGGCAGTTTGGCAGTTTTTTGCAAATCTAAACATACAATCCAGTAAGTATACTAAGTATTTACTTACTTAATATCAAATTTATGCCTCCACAAAAGCCTACCTGCTGATGTTTATAGAAACTCAATCCATAGTCACTGAAAACTGGAAGCAATCAGATGTCTTTGGATAGAAGAATGGATAAACAAACTGTGATATATCCATACAATATAGTATTACTCAGTAGCAAAAAGAAATTAGTTATCAAGCCACGAAAAAACAGAGATGAATTGTGTGTGCGTGCACGTGTGTGTGTGTGTGTGTGTAAGAAGCCAATCTGAAAATGATACATCCTATGCAACTCCAATCATATAGCATTCTGGCAAAGGAAAACTTACAGAGACAATAGTAAATCGGTAATTACTAGGCATTCTGGAGAAGTGAAGCTTTGAATGTGTGAGGCACAGAACGTGTTTCAGAGGTTTGCAACTATTCTGTATAATACTATAATTTGGGTATGCAACATTAACATTTGTCAAAATCCATAGAACTTTACAGCTCAAATTTATGTACACAAATTTTTAAATTATCATTTATCATTTAGGAGGTAAGATTCTATTCTATCCCAGAATATAATGCACAAGATGACAAACAAATTGTATTACAAATGGATAAAACAATCTCACTGAAGTGAGTTGGGAAAAAAATGTGCTAACCTAGTTAAGTAGGAAAATGAGTATAGTATAGGTGTAACTTGAAATTGAGCAACTAATTAAAAGGATGCCCGATGTTGAAAGCCAGATTTCTCACTGTTGGAGTGAGAGAGTACAGGTAAGCAAGAGAAGGAAGCTAGAGTGATCCACGTGGTACTGAATTGGAGTCAGAGTTAGTATGAACTTTTGTTTTAGTACAGATACAGAGTGTTGCATATAGAAATACTTATAGTTAATACATGGGTGAGTATATGTACATTTATTTCCCTGTTCTGTCAACTGAGAAGACCTAAAAGTAAGGACAATTTAGTGGCATTGAGTACATGAAACTCACAGAATTTGGTTTTCATTCCATTCTCCAATAAAAGGAACTAGGGCTCTTTGAATAAATGTCTGATTTTAAAAGCTGAGCCTAAAGAATCTTGTGCCAGAAAGCAAGGAATTGTTAATCACATATACACACACACTCAAAATTATCAGAGCATGTCAAAAGGCCCTAAGAGGCAAAAGAAAGTGCTTTCAATGACAAAAGTTGGAATGATTTAAGCAACAAAGTAAATAAAGTACTATTGGATAATAACCCGAAGCATAAAATAAAAATTCATGATTTCACTCTGATATAAATACAATATTTAATAAATGAACAAATGAATGAGAAAGACAAATGTCCCATGCAGAAGAATTCAAAATAACTTACATGGATACTCTGCTCTCAAAGAGCTGGACTGGAAGTCTTCACTTTTAGGTGTGGGCTTTGAATAGTGACTTCCTTCCAAAGAATACAGTATGAAAAGGGGGAAAATTGAAACTACTGTCTAGAAACGTGATGAACAGTAGCTCAACCAGGTGATCACAGTCAATGTTAATATTCATCTGTCATGTTGATTGTACATATATTTAATATGATATGATAAAAATGTCACCTTACCTCACAGGAATTCCTTCTGAAAACACATAATCTCAGTCTAATCATGAGTAAAACATTAAATTCTAATTGAGGGTCTTTCTATGAATACTTGGCCAGTACTCCTCAAAATTCTCAAGGATTTCAAAAACCAGAAGTCTGAGAAAATGCCATACCCAACAGAAACCTAAGGAAAATATGACTACTAAATATAATGTAGTATTCTAGATGACATCTTGAAAGAGAAAAATGATGTTAAGTTAAACAAACTAAGAAAATATGAAAAATATGACTTGTTGATAATAATGTATCAGTATTGGTTCATTAATTTAAACAGATATACACGGTCATCCTCCTTACGCCTGGGGAATGTATTCCAAGATCACAGTGCATGCCTGACATCATAAATAGTACCAAACACTATATATACTATGCATTTTTTTCCTGTGCACTGACAACTATGATAAGTTTAATTTACAAATTAGGCACCATAAGACATAACAACAATAAGTAATAATAAAATATAAAACCATAATATAGTGTAATACATGTGAATGTGGTCTCTCTCTCCTCTCTGTCTTTCTCCCTCTCCCTCCCTCTCTCTCAAAATATAGTGATATTTTGAACCACAGTTCACATGGGTAACTGAAACTGGGGAAAGCAAAACTATAGATAATGGGGGCACCTACTGTACTATATTCAGTACTAAGATGTTAATAGGGGAAACTGGGGCTAGGGTATACAAGAATTCTATATACCCTCACAACAGACTGAAGGTCTGTGCACTCAGAAAATTTGTAAGTTGAAATCCTAACTCCGGATGTGAGGGTATTAGGAAGTGGACACTTTGAGAGGTTATTAAATCATGGGAGTGAAAACCCCATGAATCGATTTATGTATGCATATGCATATATGTATATATACATATAAATTAATAGGGCTTCAGATATTTGTATTATGTGCTTTAAAACCACTATATTTCCTTTGGTTAAAGATATAAAAAGAAAAATAAGAATGTCGTTAGATAACTAAAAAATATAAACCTTACCAAAATAAAAATTCCAGGACATAAAAGTCAAAGTATGGAAATTGACTTTTCTGTATTTAAGACAAAAACAGCTATATATAAGTATTATATAGAGAGCACAAAAAATAGTTATATATAAGTATTAAATCTAAATTAATATTGAATGCATGAAACAATAATTATAATTGCAAGCAGCATTAAAATATAGAGAAACTCATAGCAAAATAGCCCAAATATAGAAGAAAATGAATAAACTTAAAAGGATACTAGGGACCTTGTATTTTTGGAATGATGATAAGATAAAATATCCACGCTCTATTCTCTACTAAGAAAAGGAAATAGTGAAAAATGTCCAGTTTAATTAAAGTTAAAATAGGAGAGAGAGAAAGAAGTAGGCAGGGCAAAGAAAGACCATGAATAAGATACTATAATAAGATAATAAATAAATAAGATCATAACCAAAAGATAAATAAGATAATAAAAAGAACATTAATAAGATACGTAAAAACAAATACAGCAGTAATTACATTAAGCCATTATGGCCTAAATGCTCTGAATAAAATCAAAATATTATTACACCAGACTACAAAATGTAAAAATAAACAACACTACATCAAGATTCGGATCTAAAATATGTGGACACAAAAAGGTTTAAAATCAAAAGTATTACTTAATGGAAGTTCTTCAACCAGACATAAAAGGATGTTAGTGAAAAATAAGTCATCTGAAGGTTCAAAACTCACTAGTAATAGTAAGTACACAAACAAAACTGACCATTATAACACTGTAATTGTGGTGTGTAAACTACTCATATCTTGAGTAGAAAGATGAACCTATTGGGGGATGAAGTTAAAGTGTGAGTTTAATATTTTATTAGCTTTCTCTTTGCTTGTTTGCTAGTTTGTTTGCTTAGTCTATCAGTGTTAAGTTGTCATAATTTAAAATAATGGGTTATAAGATGTTATTTGCAAGTCTCACAATAACCTCAAATCAAAATACATACAATAGATACACATGAAATAGAAAGCAAGAAATTAAAATACACAACATGAGAAAATAACCTTCACTGAAAGAAAGACAGAAGGGAAGAAAAGAAGTATACAAAGACCACAAAACAACCAGAAAAAAAATAATAACATAGAAGTGAGTTCATACTTATTCTTTCATTGGAGAGTTTAGTTCACTAACACTCGATAAGTATACATACATACTTGAAAACATGAAAGTATATATACATACTTATTGAATGTAAACAAACTAAAATCTCCAATGAAAAGACACAGAGTGGCTGAATTTAAAAATAGACCAAATGACACAATGATCTGTTGCCTATAAGAACCACATATCACCCATACAGACAAATGCAGAATGAAAATAAAGAGACAGAAAAATATATTCCATATTAGTAGAAACCAAAAAACAGCTGGAGTAACTACACTAATTTTGGAAAAATAGATTTCAACACAAAAACTATAAAAGACAAAAAAGTTTATTATATAATAATGAAGAAGTCAGTTCAGTAAGAGGTTATAACCCTTGTAAATACATATGCATCCAACACTGGAGAACACAAATACACAAAGTTAACTGTTAATAAAGAGGAAGATTGATCCCAATACAATAACACCTGGAGACTTCAACACCCCAGTTTCAGCATGGGACTGATCAGGCAGAAAGTCAACAACAAAAACAAAAAATCAGACTTAATCTGCACTATCGACAAAATGGACCTAAGAAATATTCACAGATGGTATTATCCAGAGGCTGCAGAATACACATTCTTCTTTCCCCTCAACACATCTACCATTCTAAAGGATAGACCACATATTAGTCTACAAAAGATACTTAATTCAAAAACCCCAAAATTATACTAAATATATTCTCTGAACACAATGGAAGAAAATCAGTAATCAATAACAAGAAGAAATGTGGAAACTATACATACACATGGAACTTAAACAATAAACTGTTGAATGACTACTGCATCAATGAAGAAATTAAATAGAAAATTTTAAAATTTCCTGAAACAAACGAAAATGAAAACATGACATACAAAACCTATGAGATACAGTAAAAGCAGTAATATAGCAATAACTGCCTGCATCAAAAAAGTAGAGAAACTTCAAAAAACCTAATGCTGTATCTTAAAAAACTAGAAAAGTAAGAGTAAATCAAAGCCTAAATTAGTAGAAAAAAAGATCACAGCAGAAATAAATGAACTTGAAATGAGAAAAGCAATACAAATATAAATAAAATACAAAGTTGGCTTTTTGAAAAAGTAAAATAATTGACAGAAAAAGTAAAATAATTTAGCCAGACTAACCAGGAACAAAAGAGATAAGAGGCAAATAAAATCAGAGATGAAAATGGAGACAGTGTAATTAATACCACAGAAATTCAAGGGATAATTAGAGACTACTATAAGGAACTATATGTCTATTAAATGTAAAACCTAGAAGAAATGAATAAATTCCTAAAAATATACAACCTACCAAGAGATCAAAGTTATAATGAAAAGTCTCCCAGTGGAGAAAAGCCTGGCACCAGTGGTTTCACTGCTGAATTATAACAAAGATTTAAAGAAGAACTAATACAAATTTTATTCAAACTATTCCAAAAATTAGAAGAGGGAATATTATCCAAATCATTCTGTGAAGCCAGTTTACCCTGGTGCCAAAACCAAAGACAGACATATCAAACAAAGACCTGTATCCCTGATAATCATTGATATAAAAATCTGCAGTAAAATACTAGCAAACTGAAACCAACAACACATTAAAAAGATTCTTTGTCATGAACACATGTGATTTATACCCAGGATGGTTCAACATATGCAAATCAATCAATGTGGAACATCTTATCAACATAATGAAGAAAAGAATATAGAATCATTTCAATTAATGAAGAAAAAACATTTGATAAAAATCAGCATCCTTTCATGTTAAAAACCCTTTAAAAACTGCATATAGAAGGAACAAACCACATAATAAAAAGCCTCATACCACAGATTTACAGCTAGTATTATACTGAATAAGAAAAAATTGAATTCCTTTTCTCTAGGACCTGAAAAAAGGCAAGGATGCCAACTTTCATCACTGTTATTCAACATAGTAGTGGAAGTCCTAGCTACAACAATCAGACAAAAGAAAGAAATAAGGGGCACCCAAATTGGAAAGTCAAATTATTCTAGCCTGCAGATGATATGATCTTATATTTGCAAAAACCTAAAGACTACATCAAAAAAATTACAAGACCTGATAAAGTTTGTAAAGCTACGAATACAAAACCAGCATGCAAAAAAATCAATAGCATGTCTACATGCCAACAGTGAACAATCTGAAAAAAGAAATCAAGAAGGTAAAGCTATTTATAATAGCAACAAACAAAATGAAATACCTAAGAATAAACTTAAGAAGTGAAAGAGCTCTACCATGTAAACTATATAACATTGATTCAAAACTTTGAAGAGCACTAAAAAAAAACCAGATATTCTATGTTAATGGAGTAGAATAATTAATATTGTTAAAATGTTCTTAATACCCAAAGAAATGCACAGGTTCCATGAATCCCTATCAAAATATCAATGACATTCTTCACAGACATATGAAAAAAATCCTAAAATTTGTATGGAATCACAAAAGACCCAGAATAGCCAAAGTGATCCTGAGCAAAAAGAACAAAACTAGAGGAATCACATTACTTGATTTCAAATTATACTACAGAGCTATACTAACCAAAACTGTATGGTACTGACATAAAAACAGACACATAGACCAATGGAATAGAGAACCTAGAAATAAATCCCATATACCTAGAGTAAATTCATTTTTAATACAGGTGCCAAAACCTAAATTGGAGTAGAATAGTCTCTTCAATAAATGGTGCTGGGAAAACTGGATATCCAAATGCAGAAAAATGAAGCTAAACCCCTAAATCTTGCCACACACAAAAATCAAATCAAAAAGGATTACAGATGTAAATCTAGTATCTCAACCCATAAATCTACTAAAACAAAAACTTGGGGAGACTCTGCAGGACATTGGTCTGGGCAAAGATTTCTTGAGTAATACCCCACAAGCACAGGTAATCAAAACAAAGATGGACAAATGGGATTACATCAAGTGAAAAAGCTTCTGCACAGAAAAGGAAACAATCAACAAAGTCACAAGACAACCCACAGAATCGGAGATAATGTTTGCAAGCTATCTATCTGACAAGAGATCAATAACCAAAATATATGAGGACCTCAAACAAATCAATAAGAAAAAATATAATAATTCAATTATAAAATGGGCAAAATATATGAATAGATATTTCTCAAAAGAATGCATACAAATGGAAAACAGGTATATGAAAAGGTGATCAATATCATTGATCATCAGAGACATGCAAATGCATACTCCAATATATATCATCTTAACCTAGTTCAAATGGCTTGTATCCAAAAGACAGGCAATAATGAATGTTGAAGAGGATATGGAGAAAAAGGAACCATTGTACACTGTTGGTAGGAACGTAAATTAGTACATTTGACATGTGTATTTATCTCATAACATAGTCTCAAAACATGTAAAACAAATAGAACTGAAAAGAGGAACTTAAAATTCCATATATTATCATTAAAAGAAAAACAAACAGTAAAAAGTAAAAGCATCGACAAATATAACACAAGAAACGTGTACCAAATATGTGAAAGGAAAATATCTTGGGGCCCCAAAATCACTCAGGAAAACTCTAGCTGGAAACTTCTTAGGGCAAACCTCTCTCCCATTCTATTCAAAGTTAACCCTCTGCTCACTGAGATAGATGTGTATCTTTTTCCCTCCTTTGGAAAGGCTAATCAGAAACTCTAAAGAATGAAAGCATTGTGTCTCACCTATCTGTGGCCCAGAATCTCCCTTCCCACTTCAAGTCTTCCTTCCCTTGTTTCAAGCTGTCCCACCTTTCCAGACCGAACCAACAGACTTCTTACGTATGTTGATTGATGTCTCATGTCTCCCTAAAATGTATAAAACCAAGCTATTCCCTGACCAACTTGGGCACATGTTGTCAGGACTTCCTAAGGCTGTGTCATGGGCACATCCTCAACCTTGGCAAAATAAAATTTCTAAATTAATGAGAACTGTCTCAGATTTTTTGGGTTCACAAACATCACACCCAAAACTTCAGAATAATTTTCAAGCTCAAATGTAGTATCTATTACATGCAAAATCATTACATTTTCATGACAAAAAAACAAGCTTGACAAATTTTAAATCACGAAAATCTACATTTCAATTAGAAATAAAGATAATAAACACAGTATCATATTTTTGGTGTTTAAGGATTGTACCTGTGTTACTCAGGGTTCTCCAGATAAACCAAACCTAAAGACATGTACTTGTGTCTTTGTGTGCCCATTTCACCATGGGGAATATTTCCAGCAAAGTTTTAAACTCTTCTTGTTCTTTTCCTCATGAGAGAAGATTTATGTAAGTATCTTTTCTTATTACAAAGGCTGAGATGTCCTGTGATTTGCAGCCTACAAGCTAGAGAACGAGGAGAGCCAGTGATGTAATTCAGTTTGAGTTCAAGGGCCTGAGAACCAGAAGATGGAAGTCCTTGCTCAAGAAAAGAAAGCAAACATGCACTTCCTCTACCTTTTTGTTTTAGTCAAAACAAAAGGTTGAATGATACCCACCCACACTGGGAAGGATGGCTCTTATCTCAGTCTACAGATTCAAAGATTAAGGTCTTCTGGAAACACCTACCAGATGTAGGTGTTTGAAATAATGTTTTGCCAGCTATGTAGGCATCCCTTAGCAGTCAAATTGACCCTTAAAATTAACCTTCACAGTACCTGTAAGTATACCAGAGTTAAATTAAATTATAGTTGATTAATAATGAAATTATGAAATATGAACACATATTAGACACAGGCAAATAAGCCTGTGTGTAATAAGTGTGAACCCCCAAAATTCGAGATAGGTCTCAGTTAATTTAGAAACTTGATTTTGCCAAGATTGAGGATGCGAGCCCATGACACAGCCTCAGGAAGTCCTGACTACATGTACCCAAGGTGGGTGGGGCACAGCTTGGTTTCATACATTTTAGGGAGACATAAGACATCAATCAATATATGTAAGAAGTACATTAGTTCCACCCAGAAAGGTATGGACAACTCCAGGGAAGGGAAGAGAAAAATGGCTGTACTCTTCTGAGTTTCTGATTAGCCTTTCCAAAGGAGACAATCAGAATATGCATTCAGTGAGCAGGGGAATAATTTTGAATAGAATGGGAAGCAGGTTTGCCCTGAGCAGTTTCCAGCTTGAATTTTCCTTTTAGCTTAGTGATTTTTGCGGGCCCAAGATATTTTCCTTTCGCATAAGAAATGTGGCCGGGCGGTGGCTCAAGCCTGTAATCCCAGCACTTTGGGAGGCCGAGACGGGCGGATCACGAGGTCAGGAGATCGAGACCATCCTGGCTAACACGGTGAAACCCTGTCTCTACTAAAAATACAAAAAACTAGCTGGGCGAGGTGGCGGCGCCTGTAGTCCCAGGTACTCGGGAGGCTGAGACAGGAGAATGGCGTAAACCCGGGAGGCGGAGCTTGCAGTGAGCTAAGATCCGGCCACTGCACTCCAGCCCGGGCAACAGAGCCAGACTCCGTCTCAAAAAAAAAAAAAAGAAATGTAATAAACTACTTGTGTTTAAAAGGCAAGAATCACAAAATCAATAACTAAGCATAAGCCCATGGGATTAAAGAGAGAAAACTAAATAGATTTTAAAAAGCAAGAAATGAATGTAAATACAAAAATTAATGAAATAGGGAAAACAGATTAGAGAGAATCAACAAAGGCAAAATAATAATATTAGTGACATTTTAATAAAACAGGAAGTTGCTTGATGTCTGGTGATATGAATCAGGAAGAAATAAGAAAAATTGGACAAACTAATGACAAACATGAAAGATAACTACAGATTATTCAGACAATGAAAAGCATTAAAAAGTGATCTATTGAATAATTGTGTGCCCATAAAAAATAAACAAAAAATGGCTACATTCTTAGCATTAATTTAAATAATCCTCCTTCTAGTGAGATTATTAATGCTATATTACCAAAATAAATCTCAAAAGAAAACAGATAGTCCTAGTTAGCTTTCTTCAGCAGAGGGAAGCGGCAGACTGTATTGTCAAAGTTACGGTTATTTCTTTATTTAAATAATAAAAGACTTTGTGTCCCTTCTTTCTTTTCATTATTACATGTCTGAACTTTGCTCAATGGAAAAGCATTCTTCCCCAACTTTATTTCTAAGAAAGCATTGCTGTGTTAATTGTCACAAACAACGGGTAATAATTGAAAAAATTTTAAGGTACTTTCTTTCGTAGGTTCTTTCGGTTGTTTCCCCTGAAACAGAGACTGAGACAGAAATGCTTGCTGATTAAGTACAAGAGTGTTCTTAGAAGGGAAGTGAGATTTCTCAGACAGACAAGGAAAAAAATATCTAAGCAAGAATCAGCCTGATACCGTAGAGAAATTTAAAGCTGAATTGTGTCAAAACATATTTTTTTCCATGCATCAGGGAGCTGTCCTTTTCCCCGTTGTGGAGGGTGGGGGGTGAGTACTGGAGATGACAGAGCCTTGCTGGCTGGTGAGGAAGATCCTGTTTGGACAGGGCACCTCTTTAAAGAGGGCAGCCATCACTCACAGCAACTAGTAAACAGGGCATGGGCTGGTTAGTGGTTAGCAGAATCTAGAAGGAAACCAAGAGCATCCTTATCCAGGAGCAATACAAAAACAATGATCATACTTTTCTTTCTCACTTCAAGCATACATTCTAGAGGACATACTGAAACCTCTCAAGGCAGAATTTCAGGGAACTTTGTCCTAAAGTCATCTTCTAATCTTTCCCGGGTCTTGTAGTGTTTATTCATTTAATCCCTTATCAACAAATGATATTTTCCCAATACTCCATGAGTTTCCAGGGCCTATATGTGCTTTTCTGTATTTCCAATATGACATTCATGACGATTTGGATATTTTAATAACATTTATTTTAGGGACTGTGGAAGGAGTGTCACACAATTTCATAGTGTGAAACTTCTAGCTTATTTAAAATTTATAGTAAGCCATTCAGACCATGCCCTACCTTTTAAAATACTGGCATATTATCTGTAAAGCTGTGCAAAAGCAAGAGTAAAGCATAGGCAAGAATCCATAAGAAGATGAATGTTCTTGTTTCCAAATGCACACTTCCACATACACACACACAGGCACTCACACTCACACACTGGATTATTTTGTTTTCACACTGCTGATAAAGACATACCTGAGGCTGGGAAATTTTAAAAAATAAAGAGGTTTACTTGGACTTAGAGTTCTACATGACTGGGGAAGCCTCTCAGTCATGGTGGAAGGCAAGGAGGAGCAAGTCACATCTTACACAGATGGTAGCAGGCAAAGGGAGAATGAGGAAGATTCAAAAGTGGAAACCCCTGATAAAACCACACTTATTTACTACCATGAGAACAGTATGGGGGCAACCATCCCCATGATTCAGTTATCTCTCAACTGGTCCCTCCCACAACAGGTGGGAACTATGGGAGTATAATTCAAGATGAGATTTGGGTGGAGACACAGAGCCAAACAATATCATTCCACCCCTGGCCCCTACCAAATCTTATGTCCTCACATTTCAAAACCAATCATGCCTTCCCAGTAGTCCCTTAAAGTCTTAACTCATTTCAGCATTAACTCAGAAGTCCACAGTCCAAAGTCTCATCTGAGACAAGGTAAGTCTCATCCACCTATGAGCCTGTAAAATCAAGGCAAGCTAGTTATTTCCTAGACACAATAGGGGTACAGACATTTGGTAAATACAATCATTTCAAATGAGAGAAATTGACCAAAAAAGAAAAGGGTCTACAGGGCCCATGCAAGTCTGAAACCCAACAGGGTAGTCAAATCCTAAAGCTCCAAAATGATTTCCTTTCACTTCATGTCTCACATCCAAGTCATGCTGATGCAAGAGGTGAGTTCCCATGGTCTTGGGAAGTTCTGCCTCTGTGGCTTTGCAGGGTACAGACTCTCTCCCAGTTGCTTTCATGGACTTGTATGGAATGTTTGTGGTTTTTCCAGGCACGTGGTGCAAGCTGTTGGTAGGTCTACCATTCTGGGTTCTGGAGGATACTTTAATCCTGTTAATGCTGGGTTCTTTTTCTCATAGCTCCACTAGGCAGTGCCCCAGTAGGGACTCAGTGTGGGGGTTCTGACCCTACATTTTCCTTCTGCACTGCCTTAGCAGAGGTTTTCCATGAGAACCCTGCTCCTGCAGCAAACTTCTGCCTGGGTATCCAGGCATTTCCATATATCTTCTGAAATCTAGGTGGAGGTTCCCAAACCTCAATTTTGACTTCTGTGTACCCACAGACTCAACATCACATGGAAGTTGTCAAGGCTTGGGGCTTGCACCATCCAAAGCCACTGCTCGAGTTGTATGTTGGCCCCTTTCAGCCATGGCTGGAGTGCCTGGGACACAGGGCACCAAGTCCCTAGGCTGCACACAGCACAGGGACCCTGGGCCCAGCCCAGGAAACCTCTTTTTAATTCTAGACCTCAGTGCCTGTAATGGGAGGGGCTACCATGAAAACATCTGACATGCCCTAGATACATTTTTCTCATTGTCTTGGGGATTAGTATTCAGCTTCTTGATACTTATGCCAATGTCTATAGCCTGCTTGGATTTCTCCTCAGAAGATGGGATTTTCTTTTTTATCACATTGTCAGCCTACAAATTTTCCAAACTTTTATGCTGTTTCCCTTTTAAAACTGAATGCCTTTAACAGCACCCAAGTCACTTCTTGAATGCTTTGCTGCTTAGAAATTTCTCCTGCCAAATACCGTAAATCATCTCTCTCAAGTTCAAAGTTCCGCAAATCTCTAGGGCAGGGGTAAAATGCTGCCAGTCTGTTTGCTAAAACATAACAACAGTCATCTTTACTACAGTTTCCAACAAGTTCCTCATCTTCATCTGAGACCACCTCAGCTTGGACCTCATTGTCCATATTACTATCAACATTCTAGGCAAAGCCATTCAACAAGTCTCTAGGGAGTTTCAAACTTTTCCACATTTTCCTTTCTTCTTCTGAGCCCTCCAAACTGTTCCAACCTCTGTCTCTTACCCAGTTGCAAAGTCACTTCCACATTTTCAGGTATCTTTTCAGCAATGCCCCATTCTACTGGTACCAATTTACTATATTAGTTTGTTTTCATGCTGCTGCAAAAGAAATACCTGAGACTGGGAAATGTACAAAATAAAGAGGTTTAACTGGACTTACAGTTCCATGTGGTTGGAAAAGCCTCACAATCATGCTGGAAGGCAAGGAGGAATAGTCACATCTTATATTGATGGCAGCAGGCAAAAAGAGAATGAGGATGATGCAAAAGCGGAAACCCCCAGGAAAACCATCAAATCTTGTGAGATTTATTCACTATCACAAGAACAGTACTGGTGAAACCACCCCCATGATTCAATTATCTCCCACAGGCTCCCTCCCACAAGATGTGGGAATTATGGGAGTACAATTCAAGATGAGATTTGGGAGCCAAACCATATCACACACTTCACAGCAATCTCAACATGGTGAAAACTTTCAAAAGAATTCTAAACTCTCTGCTCTTTTTCTGATTAAAGAAAGATTGCATCAAGGTATTCTATCTATCACTTACTTCTTTATTCCACTGATTGGGCAGCAGTTAAAAATTCCAGTAGTAACGGGATACAACTGCTACGGGTAGTTAGACAGGCAAGAGAAGACTTGCAGACCAAGAGAAGACTATTGTCCTCCACCCACCAGGAATGTCAGGTGATGGTTTGACCATTATCACATTACCAGCACCAGGAAGAGACAAGCTCCTGCTGATCCACAGCTGTTAACATTAAAGTGTTAACTGAATGCAGGCACCTCACCTGGAAGAAGCAAAAGGGATTCCAATAAAATCTCAGGTATTGGGCGAGTGAGCCCAGGCATATGGTCATTAAGAGACACAGTGGCAGGGAAGGTGGTATGCTCACCTTCCAGGGGCACTCCACTGGAAAAAGGAAGAAAGCCTCAAATGGGCAAGCATACAACTTCCTAAACACAGGCGTGTGCTCAATTTCCAAGCGTAATAAAAGCACTGCGCATGCCGGCAACCCACCCTCAGGAAAGAATCATGGGAAAGGGGTGCAAGATGCCAGCCTACAAAGTCCTAGGATCACGGTTAAATGGGGCACTTGTTCTTCAAGTCACCCACTTGAATCTCTTCTAAGTGCACTTTCCTTTCTTTCCTGATCTAAAGCTTTTTTAATGAACTTCCACTCGTGTTTTGAAACTTGCCTTGGTCGCATTTTCTGCTTGATGCCCCTCAGTCAAATTCTTTCTTCTGAGGAGGCAAGAAATGAGGTTGCTGCAGACACACATGGATTCGCTGCTGGTAACTCAGATGCCTGCCACCAGTAACACAACCAAAAATATATTTTACTGTCATACCATTTTTTAAAATTTTGGAATATCTAGTATTTCCAGATTATTTTTTAAAACTTAACTTTGTAATTTTGCTTTAGAAGTTCTACAAAAGTGAGCCATGCAGTGCCACCAGAGGAGATTGTCACATCACCTCAGAGGCTACTACTTGGGTAGAAAGCATGAAAACACATCAAAGATCCATTTCCTTCTCAGCCTTTTCTCTTTTCAAAGAAAATAAGTCCCCGGAGGACTAAAATATGCCAATGAATAATAACAGAAGAATTTTTCAAACCTTAAGACATTGTGGTTAAAATTAATTTTTCTTATAGACATTTAGATTATAAATAACAAAATAAATGCCTTACTGTATTAAAAGATAAAATCCATAAAAATTTATAAAAGTTCCCCCATCATAATGTTCTTAATAAGATAATGTCGAGGAGAGTTGAAGCCTTCAGTAAAGACAGAGAGAGTTTAAGAAAACTAATTTCATCAGCCAGTGCCCTGGCCTCTAGAATCATAGCTATTAGGAATTGTTTTATTATATCATTACAGAGCCTTGTTGTTTTATTATATCATTACAGAGCCTTGTAAGTGACCAATCCACTCCAAAGTCACAGGTCAGGTTAATAAGTTTAAGCAATTTAGCAGGTCACCTCCAATAGTAAGAATAATACTGGTAATATAATAAATAATGACAGTGTCAGTGACATCAATTCTATTTGTTTTTCTAAATGCTTATTCATTTAAACTGTAAGACTCACAATTTTTACAGATGAAAAGAACAAAGAATTTAAGTAAGTTGTCCAAGTCCACCTTCTTAGTAAATGTTGCAACTGAGATTCAAAACCCAAAAATTTGTTCAGTATGTAAAGGTTTGTTCAGGTTGTTCAGTAAGAATTTCTCTTTTACAGCATAGGTAAAGAAAAGCTCGGCACAGTCAAGGAAAGCAGTAGAGAGAGCCAAGCTTATGGGCGTGAGGCAGGGAAATTGTGTAGAAAAGGATTTGACAGCACTGAGGTTATGAGATTCACACTACTCACAGTGTAGAGAGACCCAAAATACAAAATATAGATTTCATAAACAATTGCAAATACTTGGAGACAAAGAAAGAAAATGGACATCAACCCAGAATTCCACGCACAGCCAAATCTTTGCATAAGAGTTAAGAAGAATGGACATTTTTCATTTATTTCTTTGCCTTCATTTACCAACAACCTTAAATCAAGCCGAGTTTATGATGCCAGTTTCAGTTCACTAAGGCTCAGCCCTTCTTCCTGGTTCTCTGTGGTTCTTGGCTCTGCACTCTGGGCCAGCCTTCCTCTTCATTGAACTTAGCTCTTATTTTCAGAAAAGTAGCAAAGATCTTTCTGAGGTGTTAACCAAGGGCTTTACATCACCCCCTTGCGTTTCTCTTTACCATGTTTTCCTGCTAGAACTCTGGATCATATCTGTCTTAGAAGTCATTATTTAACTTGAGAATTGCTAGCCATCTGGAGAGGGTGGGGATGAGAAAGAGCTTTATTTTCCAATTCAGCAAGCCCTGGCTTCTTTATATTTAGCTCATTTCTTTCTGTCTTATATTTCCTGCACAGCAAGAAGTAGTCAATGCTTCCTGGAAATCTTCTTTGCTAAGTTTTAAAGTTCATTAAATATATATATATCCTATTTTTCACAACGTGGTTACAGCATTGCCAAATTACCACCACTCTCTAATAAGGGTCTTCATTCCCCAGTTTCCAGTGTACATTCTCATCTTTGTTCAATCCCTCACTGAGAGCCTCCTCCATACCTTTATACATTTAATATTTTGCTTGGGCCCCTTCTAAATTTCACTTAACACTTTCCTCAAGCTTCCCCAAGGCTATTTAGACTGCCTTTTGGCATACAATCCAAAATGCATGCAACATATGCCTAAAAGTTAGCAAAAACCACCATTGTTTCTAGGTAGTTGATATTTGTGTTCCTTACTTTATTCCATATCATACTTGGATTTTGTTTCCATCCTTGACAGATTTATCTTTGTGGTATTGCAATTTGTCACTATAATACCTCAGCATTGGTATATAATCTAAGAAATGCCATAAGAAAACATATTTCAGTGTTTATGGTAATTATATGCATGGCTTAAACATTTTTTTCTTATGTTTTCTTTTTTTTTTAGACATGGTTTCACTCTGTTGCCTAGGCTTTAGTGCATTGGTGTGATCCCTGCACCCTCAACCTCCCAAGCTCAAGTGATCCTCTGCCTCAGCCGCTTGAGTACCTAGGGCCACAGGCGCACACCACCATACTCAGCTAATTTTTAATTTTTTGTAGAGATGGGATCTTACCATGTTGCTCAGGCTTGTCTCAAACTCCTGGGTTCCAGCCTCCCAAAGTGTTGGGATTGCAGTAATGATCCATCAGCTCAAACATCTCTTTCAATACCTCATATTGAATTCCTCTTATTGAATGTTCAAAGGGAAAAATTAAAAACGTGTGTGTCAGAACTAACTTGTTTATATTCCATCTAAATACCGTAAGCTTTACTTTACTTTTTTATTGTTTTTAATATGCTGCCTAGAAATCTTGATTGATAAATTTGCAACTGACTTCTGAGAACTGTAGAAAACCTTAAGGAATAGCTTGTCTCCCAAGGTAATCTTATTCCAGACTTTATCCAACGTTTATTTTTCATGTGCTTCAGTTTCCTACATTTATTTGCTCCACCTACACAAGTATTTATTTTGTTCTACCCACACAATATGGCACATTGTAAACTAATTCAAGTGATTTTCAAGTGATTTTCACAATGAAGTTGACTCTACACAGGAGTAATACAGGAGTTATTAAGAAATAATTTTTAGTCAACTAGAAAGGGTAAAGGTTCTTGG
This sequence comes from Macaca thibetana thibetana, assembly GCF_024542745.1. Taxonomy (NCBI): domain Eukaryota; kingdom Metazoa; phylum Chordata; class Mammalia; order Primates; family Cercopithecidae; genus Macaca; species Macaca thibetana. The sequence goes on along the minus strand of NC_065583.1, from coordinate 163,403,996 downwards.
GGGAATTTTTTAAAACATAAAAACAGCTCTGGAAACATTTCTTTTCTAACAGCAAGGCGGCCTGAGAAACCAGGCCGGCAAGTATTGATACGCAAATACGGACGATTAGAAACTAGGTCCATCCAACATAGCGACTCCCACCCTCTTCTCCTTGCCACCATGTGTGCCAGGTGTCATGGCTGCCTCCAGATAATACGGCCAGTGTGAGACATCATGGCGGCCCATTATTTGCATATTAAAAGCTAAGGTGGGAGGGCCAGGTTTTTTGTGGGCTACATGAATGACATACCTGGTCAAACCAATCCCCTGGGCCCAATGCAAATAAGACACTGCCTCCTCCAGCCTCCCAATATAACTGACTATGTTTGCACCATATACAGGGGTTTTCTCTCTCTGCTCGGAGCCCCCCTCCCTCTGGAACAAAATTTTGGAAAAACCTAATATACATTTTCTGTTTTTAATGTAACAAGACAGATTTGCCACATTATGCAAGTTATTCTATTGGGTCATTTGTTACAGGAAACATTATTATTCCAGATGCTGTTACTACTCTGCTCTACTCAAAGTCTAATGCTTCTATCCAACTTACTGCCAGAGAACAAACTTAACCAGATTTGCCTAAGTGCAAGGTGGCTTCAATGCTGTTGATTTATGTTTCTCCCAGCACTTAGTATTGTTGACTTCTGCACAGTCCCCTGATTTAGTTGATCCAAATCAACTACTAAAGTCCCTACCCAAGCCATTGGAGCTAAAGTATAGTTTAGTATTTTCTAGACTTAGATTCAAGCCCGGGGAACAGGTTATAAACACGCAGCATGCCTGGGGTCTCAACCCAAACAATGAGTTCTTAGTTGTCACATATCTGCACAAGGTGAACATTGTTTTTTATTTATGCCTGCTTTAAAAGCGAAGCTCTGCATTTAAAATAACACATCCCCCTTAAACACACACACACACACATACACACAACCTGCAACTGAGAAAGGCAAGAAGCAAGAGATGAAAGACATTTTTGATGTCTTATTAACAAAATGTCTAGGCCTTAGCATGCATTGGTTATTTACATGGCAAACTGGTGTCTCAGAATCACTAATTTTAATGAATAAGATACAAAGGGGAAATTGATTTCATATATATACACACTATTATAAATATCTTTTAATCTCCTAATATATAAATTTTACACTGTGAAATTACATCAACTATGATCAGTCTCTATTATCTTTTTAGCCATGTTAATTTCTTGCTCATGTTTTAATACTAGAGCTGGAGCAGTCTGTGTGTGTGTGTGTGTGTGTGTGTGTGTGTGTGTGTGTGTGTATTATATAAAAAATAATAGAGATTGATCATAACTGATGTAATTTCACAGTGTAAAATTTATATATTAGGAGATTAAAAGATACTTATATATTTTTTTCACTCAGCAACTTGAATTGTACCAAGAATTGCTTATTGTTTGCTGGTACATTTTATTAGTATAGCTGTGAACCCCAAAATGTATATTTGAAAATGCCCTTGTCCCCATAGTTGTGTCAGCATCCACACATACCAAAACGTGCATTTAGCAAAAATTTTGGTATGTTAATATATTTTTACAAATCCACATCATTATGAAATATTAAAAGAAAATACTAAGATTTATTTATCTTTCTTTTGCCACTTTTAACACAGTACCTAGGAAAATGGAAGGCAATCTATACAATTTTTATTTACATTAAGCAATTAGTTTTTTAAATTGCTAATTACTGCATAATATAGCTACAGTCTAAGAACACAGAAGGAGCAAATTCAAAACATATAAATAAACATTTCTCAAGGATAATAAAATATGAAAACAGAGAAATCATCACATACTTTTAACATCTTTGTCCTCAGAATTTTGTAAATATTCTCCATCCAACAATGATTGATTTTTCACTGGCAGAGTCTCCATGGAATCCCTCATCATTTTGATGAGTTACTAGATGGGATTGTTATTTACTTCATTTGTGCAGTCAATCAGCAATGCTCATTTCTTACCCAAGTCATAACGAGCACATTACTATTTCATAGCAAATATTAATCAGCAGGTATTCTACTATTGTGCCAGAACACTATGTGCTAAATTGCAATGAATTATGATGCACATTACTAAAGTAGAACCCTCCAGAGATTGTTGATATACAGTAGTTGTAATTTCACTTTTATTGATCATACATTAAATTGTATTAAGGTGAGAAATACCTCTTAAATAAATGAGAAATACCGCTTAAATAAATTATGATGCACATTAATAAAGTAGAATCCAGAGATTGTTGATATACAGTAGTTGTAATTTCATTTTTATTGATCATACATTAAATTGTATTAAGGTGAGAAATACCTCTAAAATAAATAAATGAAGACTGACTCTGTTTGAATAATTTCAATTTAGAAATTAATGTGTTAATATAACCTATGTGTCACTGTCTTCTCCAAATCAACTAGTATGATGGAAATAAAGTGCTCACTTTATAGTCTACTGCCCTCTGGCTGATAACACTTGCTGCCATGAATAAGAGACTAGTTAACATTCAACATATGTTAATTAAGGTTCTTTATTAAAATGTGTTATTGTTGCTTTTTATTCATTCTTAATACATAGTTTATTATATCTAATGAACTATGGGGGTATAGTAAAACCATTAGGGCTTTCTGAACAGTCATTAAAACCTTGCACAGCTGAATTAAATTTTAAATAGTAGGAATTTTTCATTCACTTACTGCTGCTTAAAATAATTATGTTTTTGATATCTAGTAATTCATAATTTAAAAATATATTACGTCAAAGGAATAAAGGATATGTGTTTTCAAAATATGTGTATGGTTTATCCTAAGAAATTCAATTAAATATATTTGAAATATTCTGTGATAAAAGAGATAAAATCATAAATTTGCAATGATTGGTGAAGCCATTTAAATTAATGGCATATGCACTTAGGCACACAATAGAACTCTGTTTAGAAAGGTAAACTCCAGTTTCTCTTTCTACAAAATGTGCTGACTAATGCCTAAAGTAGGCTGGAAACTTTTTGTAAATGTGCTATGCCTGTTCCCATCAAGTGAATTATTATGGTTACCAAGAGTTAACTGCATTAGCTCCTGATAATGTTTGGCTTTGTGTCCTTACCCAAATCTCATCCGAATCGTAATCCCCACATGTCAAGGGAGGGACCTGGTAGGAAGTGATTGGATCATGGGAGTAGTTTCCACCATGCTGTTCTCATGATAGTGAGTGAATTCTCACAAGATCTGATGGTTTTTATAAGGGGTTTCCCCTCTTTTGCTCACATTCTTCTCCTGCCTGCCGCCCTGTGAAGAAGGACATGTTTCCACCATGACCATAAATTTCCTGAGGTCTCCCCAGCCATGCAAAACTAGGAGTCAATTAAACCTCTTTCTTTATTAATTACCCACTCTCAAGTACGTCTTTGTTGCAGTGTGAGAATGATTACAGCTCCGAATCCTTTTACATTAATCAATATAGGCCAGGTAATGTGGCTGAAGCAAATCAACCTCAAAATCTCAGTGGTTTAACAAAAATTTACTTTTGACTTATTCAAAGGCTGCTGCATGTTGGGCAACACTTTATTCAACTCTCCTCTCCCAAAAATCTTGACTACTTCCATCATGATATCACTAGTGGCCATCATGTCATTTGTGTGGTTTTAACATGTGACTTTAAGGTTGCTGGGGAAAGGGAAGAGAGAACATGGAGAACATAGATATTCTCTGCTTCTTACAGGAATTTACGCACTTTCACCTATAACCCATTATCCATAGTTAGACTCCTGGTACCAGTATAACTGCAGGGAAACCCGGAAAATACAGGGGCATATACAGACATTCAGGGAGCATTAAATGTTTCTCCTACATTTCTGTAATTTAATCCAACTTAAATAAACGTATTAAATAGACTGAAAATTTGAGACACAGCTATAAAAAAACGACTACTTCAAAAAATCTTGGTAAAGTCTAGTTGATTAAAAAAAATATACTTACTGACACATTAAGTGTCAGTAAGATTTATGTAAAGAAACAAAAGGAAACATAGGAAAAGGGCTGCAAAAATCTAAAAGAATGCCTTGCCAGTGATTTTAACTTTTTATTAAATTATTTTTTTAAAAAAGCAGGTAGTGATACTAGGTGAATTATAGTTGTTTTGGCGAGTTTTACAAAAAGTAAGAGTCTAATAGAACTAATAAAAAGACATACCCAGAGGAAGGGCCTTGAACTTTCATTATGTTGATACATGAATATGATTTAAGTTAAAAATACAATGCTTAACTTAGATACACATTTTTTATAGAATAATAATATTATATAGAATTAAATGGATCTCCCACATACTACTGTGTAACTTTGCCCAATTTATTTAACTATCCCTGATTCCTCATCTATAAAACAGTTTTAAAACAGTACACGTCTCTTGGAACTGTTGTGAAGAAAAAGGAAAAAAATTGTAACATGCCTACAGAATGTAGAAATCATTGAATGCACATTAGCTACCATTTATATTATCACAAATTTAACATGGTTCACAAACCAAATTCTAGTATGATTTCCATTAGAGAATAAACCTATATTTAACATTTTTCTGAGACATGGTCTTGCTCTGTTGCCCAGTCTAAGTGCAGTGGTCCAGTCATGGCTCACTGCAGACTCTGCTTCCTGGGCTCAAGTGATCCTCCAACCTCAGCCTCCAAAGCAGCTGGGACCACAGGTGCATGCCACCATGCATGGCTAACTTTTAAATATTTTTTAGTAAAGTCAGGATTTTGCCATGTTGCCCAGACTGGCCTCGAACTCTTGGGCTCAAGCAATCTACCTGTCTCTGCCTCTGAAAGTGCTGGGATTATAGGCATGAGGCACACTATCCAGCCTAAATTTTTAAAAATGATAGTAACCTTTAGCTTTATTGCATTTTTGTGTGTATATATTTTAAAAACAAGTGGTTTAGATATTTTAGTTTTTAAATGATTTCTTTATATTTTTTAGATAAAAATCTTATTCCATCTCCCATGCTGGAGTGCAGTAACATGATTATGGCTCATTGGAGCCTTGACCTGGGCTCAAGTGATCCTGCTGTCTCAGCCTTCCAAGTATCTGAGACCACAAGTATATGCCACCATGCTTGATTTTTTTATTTTTTTAGTCACAAGGTCTTGCTATGTTGTCCAGGTTGGTCTCAGACTCTTGGACAAACTCAAGTGATCCTCCTACCTTAGATTCCCAAAGTGCTGAGATTACAGGCATGAACCACTGCACTCAGCTATTTTTTTTTTTTTTTTTTTTTTTTTTTAATTTCTTGTAGAGACAGGATCTTGCTTTTTGGCCCAGACTAGTATTTAACTCACGAGCTCAAGGGATCTTCCCACCTCAGGTTCCCCAACTACTGGGATTACAGGTGTGTCACTCAGCCTAACCAAGACTTACTTTTAATTTAGTAAATTTAGCTTTATTTTGAAATCCATTTTCCAGCTGGCTAAAACAAATAACACCTGTAATCCCAGCACTTTGGGAACTGAGGCAGGCTGATCCCTTGAGCCCAGGAGTTTGAGACAAGCCTCAGAGCAAATCCCCATGACTACAAAAAAAAAAAATACAAAAATTGGCCAGGAGTAGTGGTGTGCACATGTAGTCCCAGCTAGTCAGGAGGCTCAGGCAGGAGGATCACTTGAGCCCAGGAGGCAGAGATTGCAGTGAGTTGAGATCTCACCACTGCCCTCCAGCCCAGGTGACAAAGTGAGACTATGTCTCCAAAAAAAAAAAAAAAATCCAAATAAATTCAACCTTAAAACCTTGATTGATTTATTAATTTATTTAGGATATTGGTTTTTTAAAATAAATCTAAGAATTATATATGTAATTCATGTAAGTTAAGGTATATGTAGTAGAGTACTGTCAAGTCTAAAAAATTAACTGACATATATAAGAGTAATTGATGTTAGCCCGCTGGGACTGCTGTAACGAAATACCACAGACTGGGTAGCTTAACAATACAAATGTATTTCTCAGAGTCCTGGAGTCTGGGATGTTCAAGACCAAAGTGTTAGCCAATTTGGTGCCTGACATGTGTATCCTCTTTCTGGCGTGCAGACGGTCACCTCCCTCATATGGCAGAGAGAGAGAGAGAGAGAGAGAGAGAGAGAGAAAGGGGAGAGAGAGAGAGAGAGAGAGAGAGAGAGAGAGGAGAGATTTCCTTATAAGGACACAGTTCCATGGTATTTGGACCTCATTTTTATGATGTCATTTAATCTTAATTACCTCCCAAGACCCAATCTCCAGGTACAGTCACTTTTGGGATTAGAACTTCAACCAATGAATTTTGAAGCTCTACAATTCAGTCTATAGCAATAGTAAATAAATCCAAAGGGATGCAAATGAATAAACTTTTAGAAATAATGACGTGATGTCTATCATCAAAAAGACAAAAGATAATCAGTGTTAGCAAGGATGTACAGTAAAGAAGATCCTTGTACACTATTGGTCAAAACGTAAATTAGTACAGTCATTACGGAGATTCCTCAAAAAATTAAAAATAGACATACCATATTACTCAGCAATCCCACTTCTGTGTATATAACCACAGGAAATGAAGTCCACATGTTAAGAAGTTATCTGCACTCCCGTACTCACTACAATTCACAATAGCCAAGATACGGAATCAACGAAAGTATTCATATAGGTGCATGGATTTGAAAAATAAAATACGTATTTCTTATATGTTAAGCCATTATTGCATTGCTATAAAGAAATGCCTGAGACTAGAAAATGTATAAAGAAAAGCAGTTTACTTGGCTCACAGTTTGCAGGCTTTATAGGAAGCATGGTGCTGGCATGTCCTCAGCTTCTAGAGGGGCCTCTGGAAGCTTATAATCATAGTGAAAGGTAAAGGGGGGCAGGTATGTAACATGATCAGAGCAGAAGCAAAAGAGAGTTGGGAAGGGAGATGCTACACACTTTTAACCGACCAGATCTCATGAGAAATCACTCACTATTGTGAAGACAGCACCAAGGCATAAGAGATCCACCCCCATGATCCAAATACCTCTACACCAGACCCACCTCCAGCATTAGGGACTACAATTCAACATGAGATTTGGGCAGGGACAAATATCCAAACTATATTATTCTGCCCCTGGCCCTTCTGATATCTCAGTCTTCTCACGTTGCAAAATAAAATCATGTCTTCTCAACAATATAAAATCATGTCTTCTCAACAATCTCCCAAATTCTTAACTCATTCCAGCATTAACTCAGAAGTCCAAAGTCCAAAGTTTCATCTGAGACAAAGTAAGTCCCTTTCACCTATGAGTCTATAAAGTCAAAAACAAGTTATTTAATTTCAAGACACGACGGCGGTATAAGCGTTGGGTAACATTGCCATTCCATAAGAGGGAAATCAACCAAAGGAAAGTGGCGACAGGCCTCATGAACGTTTGAAATCCATCAGGGTAGTTATTACGTCTTAAATCTCCAAAATAATCTCCTGTGACTACATGTAACACATTCAGGACACACTGGTGCAAGACATGGGGTCCTAAGACCTTGGGCAGCTCCACTCCTGTGGCTTTGCAGAGCTCAGCCCCTGCAGCTGCTCTCACAGTTTGTTGAGTGCCTGCGGCTTTTTCAGGAACAAACTATAAACTTCTAGTGGATCTATCATTCTAGGACCTGGAGAACAATGATGGTGGCCCCCTTTTTACTGTTTCACTAGACAGTGTCTCAATGGGTACTCTGTGGGGCCTCCAACCCCACATTTTTCATCTGCACTGCCTGAATAGAAGTTCTCTGTGGAGGCTCCCCCATTGCAGCAAGATTCCATCTGGAGACCTGGACTTTTCCACTTACCCTCTGAACTCTAGGTAGAGACTGCTTCTTCACTTTTGCATTCTGTGCTCTTGTAAGCTTAGCAATACCTGAAAGCCACCACGGCTTACTGCTTGCACCCTCTGAAGAAGCAACCACAGTTGTAACTGGGGCCCTCTGAGCCAAGGCTGGAGCCAGAGCAGCCAGGATGCTGGAAGCATTGGCCCGAGGCTGTGCAGACCATCAGGCCCATGGGCCTGACCCATAAAACTGTTTATTCCTCCTAGGACTCCAGGCCTTTGATAGGAAGTGCTGCCCCAAGGGTCTCTGAAATGACTTTGAGGCCATTTTCTACTATCTTGGCTATTAGCACTTGACGACCTTTTAGTTATGCAAGTATTTCTAGTAAGTGGTTACTCCACAGCCTGCTTGAATTCTGTCTTAAAAAACCTTTTTCTTTTTCTGCCACCTGGTCAAGCTGCAAATTTTTCAAACTTTTATGCTCTGCTTCCCTTTCAAATATAAACTCCAACTTTAAGTCTTTTTTTTTTTTTTTTCCACTTCTACATCTGAGAGTAGGCTGTTAGAAGCAGCCAGGCTACATATTGAGCACATTGCTGCTTAGAAATTTCCTCCACCTGATACCCTAGGTTGTCACTCTGAAGTTCAAATTTCCACAGATCACTAGGGCATAAACAGAATGCAGCCAAGCTCTTTGCTAAGGTATAACATGAATGACATTTGCTCCAGTTCCCACTAAGTTCCTCATTTACATCTTCATTGACCTGAACTTCACGGTCCGTATCACTATCAACATTTTGGCCACAACTATTTAAATAGTCTCTAAGAAGTTTCAAATTTTCCTTCATCTTTTTGTTTTATTTTGAGCCCTCCAAACTCTTCCAATGTCTACCTGTTACCCAGTTCCAAAAAAAGCTTCCACATTTTCAGCTATTGTTATAGAAATATCCCACTCCTCAGTGCCATTTAATTTGTGCATGTGAGACCATTCTTGCATTGCTATAAAGAATACCAAAGATTGAGTAATTTGTAAAGAAAAGAGGTTTAATTGACTTACAGTTCTGCAGGAATTACAGGAAGCATGGTGCTGGCATCTGCTCAGATCCTGGGGATGCTTCAGGAAGCTTGCCATGGTGAGACAAGGTGAAGGGGAAGCAGACACACCTAGAAGAGCAGGAGCAAGAGTGAGTGTTGGGGGAAGGTGCCACATACTTTTGAAAGACAGGATTTCCTAGGTGGACTAACAATCCCTAAGTCTAGCTGGGAAGGTGACTGCATCCACCTTTAAACACGGGGCTGGCAACTTAGCTCACACGTGACCAATCAGAGAGCCCACTAAAATGCTAATTAGGCAAAAACAAGAGGTAAAGAAATAGCCAGTTATCTAATTGCCTGAGAGCACAGTGCGAGAGACAAGGATCATTCCAGGCATTCGAGCCGGCAATGGCTACCCTCTGTGGATCCCCTCCCTTTGTATGGGAGCTCTGTTTTCACTCTATTATATCTTGCAACTGCACTCTTCTGGTCCGTGTTTGCTATGGCTAGAGCCGAGCTTTCGCTCGCAGCCCACCACTGCTGTTTGCCACCATTGCAGACCTGCAGCTGACTTCCATTCCTCTGGATACAGCAGGATGTCCGCTGTGCTTCTCATCCAGCAAGGCACCCACTGCCACTCCCGATTGGGCTAAAGGCTTGCCATTGTTCCTGCACAGCTGCCTGGGTTCATCCTAATCGAGCTGAACACTAGTCACTGGGTTCCACGGTTCCTTTCCATGACCCACAGCTATGGGTCTAATAGTGCTATAACACTCACCACATGGCCCAAGATTCCATTCCTCGGAATCCATGAGGCCAAGAACCGCGGGTCAGAGAACATGAGGCTTGTCACCATCTTGGAAGTGGCCTGTTGCCATTTTGGAAGCAGCCTGCCACCATCTTAGGAGCTCTGGGAGCAAGGACCCCCCGTAGCACTTTTTAATGACCAGATTCTGAAAGAACTCACTCACTATCATGAAGACAGCACCAGTCATAAGGGATCTGTCCCCAAGACCTAAATACCTCCCAAAAGGCTCCACCTCTAGCATTGAGGATAAAAATGCAACATGAGATTTGAGGGGGAACAAATATACAAACCATATTACCATATAAATAAAATAATATTTAGTCTTTAAAAAGAAATAAATTATTTCATTTTCAACGAAATGGATGAACCTGGTGGACATTATGCTAAGTGAAAGAAGCCAGGCCCAGAAAGACAAACACTTTATGATCTCACTTATATTTGGCATCTTAAAATGTTGATGTTACAGAAGCAGAGAGTAGAATGGTGGTCAGCAGGGTTTGAGGTGGTGCTGGGGGAATTAGCAGATGTTGGTCAAAGGGTACAAAGTTTTGGTTAAGCAGGATGCAGAAGTTTGAGAGATGTATTGTAGACTATAGTGACTGGTATAACTAACTATAGTCAATAATAATGAATTGTATGCTTGAAAATTGCTGATAAGGTACATCATAAATGATCTCATCACATATCCAAAAAGATAAGTATGTGAGGTGATCCATATGTAAACTAGCTTGATTTCAGCATTTCACAATGTATACATATTTCAAAACATCACATTGTACACCACAAGTATGTAAAATTTTTATTTGTCAATTACATGTTAATAAAGCTGGGAAAAAAGATATAATTTGGAAACTCAATACAACTTCTTTCAACACTTATGGAACAAAAATGAAAAATCAGAGAGGAATGGCAACAAGCATTGGGTAGCAATGACATATTGGAATCGAGTGCACCATTCATTAAAAATATACATGTCTATCAGATGGTGGAACATAGAAGTATTTGAGAGGCAGCAATATTTAGACATGAAAATGGCACAGAGTAGAAAGGCAGTTTGAATTACCTATTAAATAGCAAAGGAACATGAAAGATTGCTTTCCTCTCCACTCTTTCATTCAAAGAGAATGTTAAGATTCTGTGTAAAGGAGCCATGATCCTAGACGCCATGCCTATGGACATGTTTTGTCACCTCTAACAGCTCACAGCTCACTGTGGGAGACCTATATGTAAACAGGCAAGTTTAGAGCCACGTAGTAAATGAATAATGGAGTTTCAATTTTGAGAACATAAAGAAAGAAAAGAGCGATACCTTTTCAGCGGGGGAAATGTTATAGATAAAAGGCTTTTCAGAGGTGGTGCTGGGGCTGAGAAATAAAAAGTGAGTATTGATTCACGAGTCAAAGTTGGAGTCAATATAGCATTATTTTCAAAAGGAATATCATGAGTAAAGTGAAGAAGGCAGGAAAAAGCACATTACAAAGAAGTAACTGAAAACAACTTTGTATTGCTCATGAATACATTACTAGGCAGGGAGTGGAGGGATGAGTGGCCTGAGAAGGCCATTGTTCTCTTGCAGTGGGCTTTAGACATTACTGAGTCATATGTGTCACTGAAGGCTTTAATGCATCTCTAATGCATCTAGATTTAAGCTTTAGAATGCTCCGTCTGAAGTATATGAAGAGATAGATTTAAAAGAAAAATGTTAGATGTAGAAAGACTTCTTAAGAAATAATTTGGGCCTTTACAGCACGAACGTTTAAAGAGTACACAGAGGAATATGAGCCTACAGAACAGCAAAGGAATAAATTATTAGAAAATTATAAAGAAAGCCAAAAGAGAATGGTATCTTAGAAATGACAACAGAAGCAAAATGGCATATTTCTTCTGTGTTTATAATATATATGTGTTTCTCTCAAGCTGTTAATAACTAGTCAACGGAAAAAAAGGTTTCTCAGGCAAATATATTAGAGAAGTGCTGTTAACCAAGGAGAATTGTTTTCTTTAATTCTTTAATTAAAATTCTTGGAAATTTAGTGCCATACTTTACAACACAACCTTCCAAGAGGCACACAGAGTACACCACAGTGTGGGACAGATCAACTACAGTGAAATTCATATTCTTCAATGAGACTTTGATTCGACCAGTTGAACAAACTGTTATGCTGTATTTCTTAACTCCTCCCTCTCCTACATAACAGCCAAAGAATCACCAATTCCTCATCATTTTATCATTTAAATATTTCTTCAATGATTCCACTTTTCTACTTTAATCACTTCCACCTAACATCCTATCATTTTTCACACATTTTGTTAGTCTTTTACTGAGTCTTTTCCTGTATTATTTCATCAACTGCAGTATAAATAATACCTTTTATTTTTTCCCCATATTTTCTTATAACTTTTTGCTCTTCCTCCAGGGAGTATTTTGCATGAATTTCTTAGCACTTTCTAAAAAAAAATAAAGATAGTCTTAGTTTGATGATTTTCAAAAACTTGGAGAATTCTAATTCTAATTCTAATTCTGGGGAAAATACTGATAAATTTTTGGAAAGTTGTCCATGCTGAATGCTACATAAAAAGATCACTTTTTTTTTCTTTTAGTGAAGGAAGGTTCATAATTAGAAAGAAATAAAAAACTAGAATATTTGTCCATGTATCTGAAAAAGAAAACTGGCATCTTTCCTTATTATATTACTTATACACCTGTGATTGTAGACTGCATTTCCTCTTAAAAATAAAGTTATGATCAAGCAATCATCAAAAGCTTCCATTAGAAAACTGTTACTTTGGATAAACAACACAATCCTTCACATGTCGTACCATGTCTTCATAATCTGGTGACCTGCCTCCTTCTCCAATCACCTGCCAATCTTCCCCCAGCCTCTGTGTTCCAGGATGATACATAAGAGAACTTTCTTTGACTGAAAATGGTATGCATAGCATTCCAAAAAACACAGATCTACCTGTGTTTTATAATACAAAGCAAAGGAAACACAAAAATGTTGTCAAACTTCTGTATTCATGGGTTCATCAAAGACTTCTTTCCTTCAAGAGGAATTGAATTTTAAAGAATAACTTTTCTTAAATTAGCCCTTCCTCAAAATTTGATTTGAAAATCCTAATATACTTCAAAGTTTTCCTCATTAGGTGTCAATTTAATTACTTCAACTATTATGTTTTGAAAAAATTTTAAGCCAGAGAATTTCAAAATTATTAATTGCACAGTCTTAGTGCCATAATTTTAGTTATTTTTCTGAGTGATCTATTTTGTTTCTATATTACTACTGTAATTTACAAAGAATGTGATGCTTCTATTACATATTTTAAATAAATTCATAATTTAACAGTAAAATACATTAACATATATTATCAACATAAATATGTACAAAAACTATTTTATAAAATAATTTTTAAAAATTGTATATAGAGAAAATTCTCTGTGGTTCATTACTCAATAGAATGTGAATTCTAAATCAAATACAAAAGTAATTTTCATTTAGCTTTCTATTCTTTTTATTTTTTCTTGGGTTCTCAGTAGAAAAATATGCAAAATCCAATTTTGTAATTATTTAAAATAAAAATGAAAATGCATAAAAGATCAATCACCTCTGAATTTGTTTTCCTCTCTTTTGCAGTCAAAATTATATGAAATGATAATTTTAAAGTGATATGCCAGAAACCTTCCTGGGACTTCCCACACCTCCTCACTTTATCAGGGAAAACAATCTACCAATTTTGCTGTTTTTCCATTTTCTATTCAAATGCTAACCTCAATCAATCATGACAATTTGAACAGATTTAAATTCTACCCAGAATGAAGAGCATTTGAATTTCAAATGATATTTGGAATACACACACACACACACACACACACACACACACACACGAATTTATTTTTCTCTCAACTGATACTTGGGTCAGGATCAAACATCCTGTTTGAAAGATATAGGACCTTGAGTTCCACCTATTTTGCTGATGAAGAGTCAAAATTTGTAAAATATTTGAGATTTATTCTGAGCCAAATATGAGTGACCAATAGCCCTTAACACAGCTCGAGGAGATCCTAAAAACATGTGCTCAAGGTGGTCAGGCTACAGTTTGGTTTCATATGTTTTAGGGAGACATAAGGCATCAACCAATACACGTAAGAGTTGCATTGGTTCCGTCTGGAAAGGCAGGACAATTCAAAGTGTGGGGAGGCTTCCTGGTCATAGGTGGATTTAAAGATTTTCTGATTGGCCATTAGTTGAAAGAGTTATTATCGAAAGACCTGGAGTCAACAGAAGGAAATGTTTGGGTTACAATAAGGAGTTAGAAAGATCAAGATTCTTATTGTGCAGATAAAGCCTCCAGGTAGCAGGCTTCTGAGAGAAATGGTTGTGGATGTTTTTTATCAGACTTAAAAGGGTGCCACACTCTTAGTTAATTCTTTCCTGGATCAGAAAAAAAGATCTGGAAAGTGAAGGTGACTCTCCACAGAATGTAGATTTTCCCCACAAGAAACAGCGTTGCAGGGCCTTTACAAAAACCTGTCAAATAAATATATTTTGGAGTCAATATTTCCATTGATTTTAGGGCCTGTTATCTGTCATGTGATGCTACACTGGAGTCAGGTTGGAGCTGGGTATCTTATTGCTACAAAGAGCCTGTTTGGTCCAGTCCTAAGATCTGTTGTAATGTTAATGGTGGTCAGGTGTGCCTGAATTCCAAAGGGAGGAGGATATAATGAGACATATTCAACCCGTTTCTATCATGGCCTGAACTAGATTTTCAAATTTACTTTGGAATGCCAAATTTACTTTGGAAAGACCAAAAGTGGTATTCATCAGTTACTTGAGGGGCGTAGAATTTCCTTTTTAATTTACACTTTGATGGAAGTCTTTATTTTTAAGTGTAAGGGAACATATTTAGAAAGAGATTGCATATACAACTGAGACTGTAGCCTCTCTTAATGCTTGGAGTGTGTACTTGGAAATTCACAGCTTCTATAACTTTGATGGAAAACTTTGAATTAAAATATTGTATTGCATTTTCATAATCTAACAAAATAAACGTGTTTGAAAATAAATGATGTAAGCACAACTTTCAGAAGAGCTCCTTGTGTATGGTTTGTAGTGCCAACTAGATTTAAACAGAGCAGCTGGTTCCTGGGCGGGATTCCCTGTGGTCTTGTGGATAGATCTGTTTCCAGTAGTTAGGAGACTTCTATTTTATTGTTTCTGACAAGCATAGCAGTCTGGTCACAGGTGTGGAAAGATAGCTTAAAAGAAAAAAAGCAAAACATACCCAAATTTTTGGCTGTCATTTTTATTACATTTTCATAGACATTAAACAAAAGTTATAGTTTTAAAAATGTGACATCTAAAAGCTTGTTTTATATTATTATCAGCGGAAACTACTTTTTATAAAATATGCATTTGCTGTGCTTACATTGTTTGTGTCCTACTTAACATCCTCACATATATTTTAATGGATTAATAATGTAATAGTTTTTATTTATTTATTCATTAAATCATTCATTTAGTTCAACAGGGACATCAAAAATATAACACAAAGCGTAGCAGGCACAAAAATGCCATTCAAGGGCAAGACTTGTTATTAAACAGTACACGATATTAATTTGGTAGCTTTACAAATATTATATATTTGTTTAACTCTACTTTTGATATAAAACAGGAATTATAGGAGTTGGATCAAGTGAAACATTGATCATCAAATCACATGTTCTGATTACTTAAAGGGTTTTACTCTTCTCACCTTTGGCTTCCTTTATAGTTCTTATGGGAGTATATATTTCTCCTGATATAGTATTTTACTTTAATTACAGATAATTTAGTATCCAGATCTAATTCTTTTTGTAATATGTTTCACTGCATGGTTCTCCTCAATTTATGCTGTTTTTCCTTAGTATTAATTATCCTCTTGCTTCTCTACCTCTGTAGGGTTTTATAAACTTATACATCTCCATAGTTTTATAAACCATGTATCTCAAAATAACTTAATCCTTTCTAAGATTTCAATGTGATTTTTGAGTTCTTGCAGTCTAATCATTTTAAGCATCCTGAAAAAAGCCAAAATATGAATAAAAAGACTACATTGGAGTCAGAAATATTTTGCTGCACCACTGAAAGTATTTGTCACATGTGTAAGTTTACATACAATAGACATTCTAAGCATGGTATTAAAATATCAACAATGTAAATCCCCAGAAATATATATAATTCTCATAGCAATTGTTCATAGTCAATGCTACAATTTAAAAATTAGAGGCAGAAGTTTTACGTTAGTACTGATACCTTAATACTCATTGGGTGAACTGATCTCGTGAAAATGATACTCCGAGGAAAACTGTGATAAGTCCAAATGTGTTACATGCACAAAGTCCCTCTTTAGTATCTCATCTAATGGTGAGAAACTTTGGACTGCTCTAAGTGGAAGGTGGGGGTAGGGAAGCTCTGCTCTCACGTCTCCCTCCTCCCTGAGGTTTGATTTGATCAGAGGTTTCTCAGAGACCCAACAGTGTCTGCAACTTCTTTTCTTTTCTTTTTTTTTTTTTTTTTTTTTTTTTTTTTTTTTTTTTTTTTTTTTGAGGCAGAGTCTCACTCTCTTGCCCAGGCTGGAGTGCAGTGGCGTAATCTCAGCTCACTGTAATCTCTGCCTCCCAGGCTTAAGCGATTCTCCTGCCTCAGCCTCCCCCGTAGCTGGGACTACAGGTGCATGCCACCACACCCAGCTAATTTTTGCACTTTTAGTAGAGACGGGGCTTCACCATGTTGGCCAGGCTGGTCGTGAACTCCTGACCTCAAGTGATCTGCCTACTTCAGTCTCCCAAAGTGCTGGGATTACAAGCGTGAGTCAATGAACCCAGTCTGGAATTTTTTTTCTTTTGAACCTCTTATTTCCTGTGCCAGCCAAGAGACTCACATCTATTCTTATTGATGGAACAATTTGGCTTTTCATAAATTCTTATAAATTCGTGGCTTTTGAAATCTCTAACAACCAAATATTAAAATTTTGGCTAATTTTGTCTCTGCGTTGTGTTACATGAATTTTTTCCTTAGGGTCAATGAGTCTAGATGCTGGATCTGGGGAAGTAAACAAAGGAAAAATATAAATATCATTCATGGACCTCCAGAGGGTTGACACTTTCAGGAAGCCCATGATATCTGAGAAAGAGAAAAGCAGCCTCTAATATCCAGGAGTTTGCCTCACACCCACAGGCAAGACATGGTGTTCTGTTGGACATACTTTCACAGCACATCAACAACAGACAAGGCCATTCTGTGACCATACTGAATCAACATTTTGTTTTGTAATCATGTCTACACACAGAAAAAGCAAAGCCAATGTCCATCCCCTGATTTTGGCTGAGTGACTGCTTAGTATTTATGAATTACAGCTTTTGCATCATCTGTAATCTGCCCTCTAGAAACATGAGATGGATGGATGTACCTCAATTTAGGATTATCCCTGCTTCCTAAAAGCAATTCAGAGCCAAACTCCACTTCTTAAACTCTCTTCAAAACCACCAAATAGCTGGGCATGATGACTCACACTTGCAATCCCAGCACTTTGGGAGGCCCAAGGCAGGCAGATCACTAGCAGCCAGAAGTTTAAGACCAGCCTGGCCAACATGGCAAACCCCATCTCCACTAAAAATATAAAATTATCTGGGGAAGGTGGTGTGCACCTGTAATCCCTGCTACTTGAAAGGCTGAGACATGAGAATCACTTCAATTCAGGAGGCAGAGGTTGCAGTGAGCTGAGATTCCACCACTGCATTCCAGCCTGGGTGACAGAGTGAGACTCTGTCTCAAACAAAATAAAACGAAACCCACCAAATAAGTCCATACCCTATAATAAATAAGTCTTTTTTAACACCTGTATGGGACACCCCTTAGCTCTCCACGGTGGCATGTTCCTTACCAAGATGAGTAATAAAACCAACCTGTTGAAACACAAGGTGTCACAGGTGGTATCGACAGGTCTAAACTATCTCCATAACAATACTAAGTTGTTATTTGGCCTTTCTTCTGTTTTTGAATTTGAACTAACTATGCAAAATCAATAGCAGATAAAACTATTGGAACCCTACTACCCATAGCTTGACTGATTGTCTTGGGATTGCTACTATATTACTAGTTAATGTGTATGTCAACACCACACACTTGTGGGGAAAAAAAAAGAAAAATAGAAGAATGGCTTAAAAATGTTCTTTTAAAGCTAGTCAGATAATGTTACATTTTAATATTCTGTGTGGTGAAATTAGAAGTACACATAAGGCACTTTTGTCGCCTACTGAAGTGTGACAGTTCATGTGTAAAAGCACATAAGGGATTGTCTGAATTCTGAACTGAAAGAGCCATATTTTCCAAGGAACAACAATTTCATTGGAAAGAATGACTAATACACAAACTCTGGTTACTCAACTTGGGTTTTGGCAGACATTTAAGAAAATCGGCAAAATGAGCCTGTCACTTCAAAAGAAATAACTGATAGTGTTTGCTTTAAATACCAACATTTATGCCTCCCAGTTAAGATTAGAATTTTGGAAAATCTAATGGCCACCATGAGCTTGACAGCTTCCAACACTTAAAGGAAATATATGAACATTTGAAAAATTTGCATAATTACTGAACTGATATTTTCTAAGTGGCAAATGCATGATAATCATACATATGTTAAAGATTTACCCGAAGTGCAAGATAGTCCAACTTATTTTAAGACAATAAAGTATGAAAAATTCATTGAAATAATTTCAAAGTACAAATTGCAAATAACCTTTTTTCAAGTAACTACCACATACCAAATCTTGGTGTGGTATCAAAGACAAATATCGACAATTACCATGGAAGGTAATTCAAATATTCCTCCCATTTCCAAATATATATCTGTGCAATTATGAATCTTTTCTCTATACATTTTTAAAAAATGAATCTGGAAAACATTGACTGAGATATCAATAAGAAATTTCAATTGCCCTGTACTAACCCAAATATTAAATATGTATGCAAAAACTACAAAAAAGTTCTCTTGTCATGGTTATTTTTTGACAATAGAGTTTCTATAAGAAATAGACTAAGTTAACATGATAAGTGCTATTTTATTGGTATATAAAAATATTTGTATTATTTTATTCTTACTCTGCTGTAAAAAAACTACCTGAGATTAGGTAATTTATAAAGAAAAGAGGTTTAATTGGCTCACAGTTCTGCAGACTGTACAGGAAGTATGGATGGGGAGGCCTCAGGAAACTTACAATCATAGCAGAAGGCAAAGAGGAAGGAAGCACATCTTCACAAGGCCAGAGCAGGAAGAAGAAAAAGGAGGAGGAAGTGCTATACACTTTTAAACAACCAGATCTCATAAGAAATTACTCACTATTATGAAAACAGCAAGGGGGAAATCCACCCCTATGATCCAATCACCTCCCACAGGTGCCATCCTCCAACACTGAGGATTTGCCATGAGATGAGTGGGGACACAGAGCCAAATCATATTATTTCACCCTGGCCCCTCTCAAATCTCATGTGCCTGTTACACTGCAAAATACAATTATTCCTTTTCAACAGTTCCCCAGTCTTAACTCATTTTAGCATTAACTCAGAAGCCTACATTCCAAAGTCTCATCTAAGGGAAGGTAAGTCCCTTCTGCTTATGAGCCTGTCAAATCAAAAACAAGTTAGTTATTTCCAAGAGACAATGGGGATATAGGCTTTGAGTAAATGCTCCCCTTTCCAAAAGGATTGGCCAAAACAGAGACTGCAAGCCCCATGCAAGTCTGAAAAACAGAAGGGCAGTCATTACATCTTAAAGCTTCCAAATAATCTCCTTTGGCTCCATGCTTCACATCCAGGCCACACTGATGCAATGGGTTGTCTCCCAAGGCTTTGGACAGTTCTGCTTTTTTGGCTCTGCTGGGTTCACCTCCCATGGCTGCTCTCAAGGGCTGCTATTGAATGCCTGTAGTTTTTCCAGGTGCATGGTGCAAGTTGCCAGTGTATCTACCACTCTAGGCTCTGGAGGATGGTGACCCTCTTCTTTCAGGTCCACTAGGCAGTGCCCCAGTGGGGACTCGGTATGGAGGCTCTAAGCCCACATTTCCACTCCATATTGCACTAGTAGAGGATCTCCATAAGGGCTCTGCCCCTGCAGCAGACTTCCTACTA
The DNA here is from genome assembly GCF_024542745.1 of Macaca thibetana thibetana. Taxonomy (NCBI): domain Eukaryota; kingdom Metazoa; phylum Chordata; class Mammalia; order Primates; family Cercopithecidae; genus Macaca; species Macaca thibetana. The sequence goes on along the minus strand of NC_065583.1, from coordinate 163,384,133 downwards.
GACATGCAGACATTTTTATACATACACTGAAATCTAGGTGGAGGCTCCCAAGCCTCAACTCTTGCCCTCTGTGCACCTGCAAGTTTAACACTACATGGAAGTCACCAAGGCTTATGGCTGGCACCCTCTAGAGAAGCAGCCCGAAACATACCTGGGGCCCTTTTAACCACAGCTCCAGCTGGAGTAGCTGGGATGCTGAGAGCGGTGTCTCAAGGTTGTGCAGGGAAGCGAAGCCATGGGCCTGGGCCACAAAGCCATTTTTCCCTTCTAGGCCTCCAGGTCTGTGATGGTAGGAACTGCCATGACGGTCTCTGTAATGTTTTCCAGGCATTTTCCCCATTGTCTTAGCTATAAACCTTCGGCCCCTCTTTACTTACACAAATTTCTGGAGAATGCTTAAAAGCTGGTTTTTCTACCACATGGTCAGGCTGCACATTTTCTATACTTTTATGTTTGTTTTCCTTTCTAATATAAGTTCCAGCTTCACATTATCTCTTTGCTCATGCATATAACAAAACACTATTAGAAGCAGCAAGTTCACATCTTGAACACATTGCTGTTTAGAAATTACTTTTTGTCAGATACCCTAAATCATCACTGTCAAGTCCAAAGTTCCACAGATCCCTAGAATATGGGCACAATGCCTCCAATCTCCTTGCTAAAGCAGAGAAAGAGTTACCTTTACTCCAGTTCCCGATAAGTTCCTCATTTCCATCTGAGACTACCTCAGCCTGTACTTCATTGTCCACATCACTATCAATATTTTGATCACAACAATTTAACAAGCCTCTAAGAAATTCCAAACATTTCCACATTTTCAGGAATCTTTATAGCAATGCCCCACCTTCCAGTACCAACTTTCTGTATAAGTCAGTTCTTGCACTTCTATAGAAAACTACCTGAGACTGACTTATTTATTTGAAAAAAAGAGGTTTTACTGGCTCACAGTTATGCAGGCTGTACATGAAGCATGATGTACATAGAAATTTACAATCATGGAGAATGGTGAAGAGGAAGGAAACACATCTTCATATGACCAGAGCAGGAAAAAGAGAAGGGGGAGGTACTACAAACTTTTAAAACAATTAGATCTCGTGAGAACTCACCCACTATCATGAGAACAGCAAAGGGAAAGGCCACCCCAATGATCTAATCACCTCCCACTAGGTCTCTCCTTCAACACTGGGGGTTACAATTCAAAATGAGATTTGGGTGAGGACAGAAATCCAAACCATATCAATATCAATAAATAGTATTCAATAAAATATAAATAAACAATATTTAAACATTTATTAGTTGTAATTACCAATACAGTAAGTAGAAAGAGAAATAGTAATTTATACTATTTAGAACTTCTATGATAGTTTTAAATATAAAGGCATCCTGAAAACAAAAAGTTTAAGGGCTTCTGGGTTAATACATTAAAAATATTTCCTACAACAATATTAAGCAATTAATGTATGTCTCTTTTCCTCCCTTTTGGAAACTGAGTACGTTAATTGTAACGCAAATAGCAGAGTCAAAGTTTACATTGGTTCTAAGACATTGTCAACATACTAAGAATACCAAAAAATTAAAAGTACTATTGCTTCTTTTATATTCTGAGTTCCCAGAGTGACTCTATTTCCATGATATCCTGACCAAAATTTATTTTTAGAAAACTATTTTGTATCAGGGGAACCAACCCCCAATATTTCAACATAGGTCCTTTCTATTTTCCCTAAGTGTCAGCCAGTCTTAGAAATAAAGAGAAAGAGTACAAAAAGGGGAATTTTTCAGCTGGGCCTCCGGGGGTGACATCACATATCGGTAGGTCTGTGATGTCCCCTGAGCTGCAAAACCAGCAAGTTTTTATTAAGGACTTTAAAAGGGGAGGGGATGTACGAATAGGGAGTAGGTCACAAAGATCAAATGCTTTAAAGAGCAATAAAGATCACAAGGCAAAGGGCAAAATTAGAATTACTAATGAGGGTCTATGTTTGGTTGTGCACATATTGTCTTGAAAAACATCTTAAACAACAGATAACAGGGTTCGAGAGCAGAGAACCAGTCTGATCTCAAATTTACCAGGGTGGGATCTTTTTCTCACCCTAATAAGCCTGAGGGTACTGCAGGAGACAAGGCCGTATTTCAGTCCTTATCTCAACCACATAAGACAGACACTCCCAGTGCAGCCGTTTATAGACCTACCCCCAGGAATGCATTCCTTCCCCAGGGTATTAATTATTAATATTACTTGCTGGGAAAAGAATTCAGTGCTATCTCTCCTACTTGCATGTCCATTTATAGGCTCTCTGCAAGAAGAAAAATATGGCTATATTCTGCCCAACCCTGCAGTTAGTCAGACCTTTGGTTGTCTTCCCTTGTTCCCTAAAATCACTGTTATTCTGTTTGTTTTCAAGGTGCACTGATTTCATATTCTTAAAACACATGTTTTACAATCAATTTGTACAATAGTGGTCCTGAGGTAACGTACATTCTCAGCTTACAAAGATAACAGGATTAAGAGATTAAAGACAGGCATAAGAAATTATAAGAGTATTAATTTTGGGAACTGATAAATGTCCATGAAAACTTACAATTTATGTTTAGAGACTGCAGTAAAGACAGGTGTAAGAAATTATTAAAGTATTAATTTTGGGAACTGAAAAATGTCCATGAAATCTTCACAATTTATGTTCCTCTGCCGTGGCTCCAGCCGGTCCCTCCATTTGGGGTCCCTGGCTTCCCACAACATTTTGTCCTATTTTGGATTCAAATGTTTTAATATTTGGAAAATGCAGAAGATAATACACTAATAGTCAATAACAATGCTTTGTTTATAGGATACAAATCAAGTATAAAAATCAATTTTTAGAAGAATAAAATGTTAGTAGGTTGTAAAATTCTGAGTTTAGGAAAGAAAATGTGAGAAAAGCAGAACTGCAAATAAGGATTTCCAGTGACAAAAATGTGTACAAAACTATAGTCCACTGTTACTTTCAGTGAATCCAATTAATTAAAGTGATTGAAGGATAGAACTTCTATTTATATAAAGCAAGACTGGCTAATATTTTTAATTTTCAAATTTTAAGTTGTGGGATACATGTGCAGAATGTGTCAGTTTGTTACACAGGTATACATGTGCCATAGTGGTTTGCTGCACCTATCAACCCATCATCTAAGTTTTAAGCCCCGCATGCATTAGGTATGTGCCCTAAGGCTTTCCCTCCTCTTCCATCCCAAGCCCCAACAGGCCTTGCTGTGTGATGTTCCTCTCCCTGTGCCCATGTGTTCTCATTGTTCAACTTGCACTTATGAGTGAGAACATGTGGTGTGTAGTTTTCTGTTCCTGTGTTACTTTGCTGAGAATGATGGTTTCCAGCTTAATCCACGTCCCTGCAAAAGACATGAACTCATTCTTTTTAATGGCTGCATAGAATTCCACGATGTATATGTGCCACATTTTCTTTATCCAGTCTATCATTGATGGACATTTGGGTTGGTCCCAAGTCTTTCCTATTGTAAATAGTACTGCAATAAACATATGTGTGCATGTGCCTTTATAGTAGAATGATTTATAATCCTTTGAGTATATACCCAGTAATCACATTACTGGGTCAAATGGTATTTCTAGTTCTAGATCCTTGAGGAATTGCCCCACTGTCTTCCACAATGGATGAACTAATTTACTCTCCCACCAACAGTGTAAAAGTATTCCTATTTCTCCAGATCCTTGTCAGCATCTGTTGTTTCCTTACTTTTTAATGATTGCCATTCTAACTGGCATGAGATGGTATCTCATTGTGGTTTTGATTTGCATTTCTCTAATGACCAGTGACGATGAGTTTTTTTTTTTCATGTTTGTTGGCTGTATAAACGTCTTCTTTTAAATGTCTGTTCATATCCTTTGCCCACTTTTTGATGAGGTTGTTTGGTTTTTTATTGTAAATTTGTTTAAGTTCCTTGTAGATTCTGGATATTAGACCTTTGTCAGATGGCTACAGTGCAAAAAGTTTCTCCCACTCTGTAGGTTGCCTGTTCACTCTGATGATAGTTTCTTTTGCTGTGGAGAAGCTCTTTGGTTCAATTAGATTCCATTTGTCAATTTTGGCTTTTGTTGCAATTGCTGTTGATATTTTAGTCATGAAGTCTTTGCCCATGCCTATATCCTGAATGGTATTGCCTAGGTTTTCTTCTGGGGTTTTTATGATTTTAGGTTTTATGTTTAAGCCTTTAATCCACCTTGAGTTGATTTTTGTATAAGGTGTAAGGAAGGGGTCCAGTTTCAGTTTTCTGCTTATGGCTAGCCAGTTTTCCCAGCATGATTTATGAAATAGGGAATCCTTTTCCCATTGCTTGTTCTTCTTAGGTTTATTGAAGATCAGATGGTTATAGATGTGTGGTGTTATTTCTGAGGCCTCCGTTCTGTTCTCTTGGTCTATATATCTGTTTTGTTACCAGTATATATCTGTTTTGGTTACTGTAGCCTAGTAGTATAATTTGAAGACAAGCTAATTTTCTTTCCCATTCATTTTTTGCCTGTTTTTAAAATTATTTTTGTTTTAGTTTATTTGTTGTTTTAGGGAGAGGTAGTAAAAGGGACATTATATGCTATCATTGGTAGTCGAAAAATGATGACATATAATGTTGCCACTTATATTTAAAGATTAGAAAAAAATACTGTAGTCACTAAAAGAAGCTAAGTAATGATCCTAATTTCCAGCAAAGCTATTAGATAAGTTCAGTAATTAGATCAACTTTATTAAATATTAGAAAAAGCTAAATTTTTAGGTAAATCTTTGAAAAGAAATTAGGAATCGAGAAACAATTTTATATCACAAATATAAAAGTCTCTTTCTTATGAATCTTTCAGGATATTAGGAGATAACTCTGAAATATTGTAACATCATAAAATCCAAATGTCCTTTGGACCTAAATTTTAAGAGTTCCTCTTTATGCTTTCATAACCCAGTCATTTCCCACCACTGTTTCTTAATACCTGTTGATTTGCATTGTCTGACAAAGACAATATTATAATTACAGCAAAGGCAAAATGTTGCTGTTGTGGTCTTAATCTTAAACTGGAAAAAATCTTAAACTGGAAAAAAAAGTACACTGGAAAACAATCTTTCTGACAATTGTCACAAAAATGATTACAAGGCTCTCAGCAGGTTCAGAATTAATAAAGCTTAAAATAAGCAACCAAGAAAACATCTTAGATCCCCTACCTCTTGTCTAACATTATTTGAACATTAAAGTCAATAGTTGGCCCAATTATGTTATACAAAATATTACCTTTATTAGCTTTTATTTACCTTACACAGGAAGGTAATTAAAAATTATAAGTACTATCAAATAACATCAACATATATGAGCCTTCAACTTCTTTAAAAAAGAATTAAGCACTGAATCAAATTCTGTACTTACACCAGAATCTACCTAGTACATGATCTCATTGTAATCACACCAAATTACCTGTCAATATTTATCTACTCATATCCTGCTCTTAAAATATTCCCAAAATGGTATTAATAAAGTAAAAGAACATTGTCATAAATAGCATTTCTTCTGGGAGTTATATTTTGACTTTTTAGCCCAGAACCTTTTGGGTTTTGTCTATTTTAAACACCAGCAAACTAAATGCCTTCAGAAACAACATATATATATTTTTAAAAACTGAATATTAAGCATTTTTAATAGCATTTTTAAGTGTGGACAATCTTTTTTTAACCTCACTGTATTTAAAAATAACAGAAACATGCATCAAAATGGACATGGCAAGAAGCATGTTAATTGTTTTTGTATGGAGAATTAGGTGCTCTGGCTTGTCCCTGAACATTAAGAATAGATATATCGTAACTTGTTATTATCTACATTCATCTTGTTTCAGTAATTTCATATTTTGCTTTCTAGTTCCAATTGGGATTCCTGGACTAGAATAAGATCTTGTTCATTCTGCAGGGAGTTTTGCCTCAGTATGCATTTTCTAACTGGGCTTAAATAATAAATTCAATAGTTAAGCTAGCCAGGCAAAGAGGAGTCAACAGTTGTTAAACGCCTTCTCCAATGTTTACACTCAAGGATATTGGTTAGGGTGGTGGGATTCCATTCTGAAGACACAAATTCTGAAATCAAGTAGTTTTGCAGAGAAGTGGCCAGTGAGACATGTAAAGGTACAAACTTAATTCATTGATAATGTGAACTTAGGTACTTTTGCCCTTTCCAAGGATCAGAGTTGCTTGTGGGGTCATGTGAGGGGACCTACGAGACCACACTTTTATATTAGTGCTGAGAACTAAGCAGTAGACAAGAAAATTAGGAAAAGGAAGAATCACATGACCCTTCCAGGAGGAAATAACAGAGTGGTGAGTTAGACAATCCTTCATGGCTATCCACAAAATATTAATATTATTCAAGTAAAGGATGAAGTGTCTTAATTTGACTTATTTCATAAACACACTTTATGAATAAATGAATAGTTCCTTTTACTATTCTCCATTAAAATCTACAAGAATGTTGTTTCAACTAAAAAATATGTTACAATTTGTTTACCAGCACTTGTGAAATATTTTCTAGTCATGAGCAACAGAACAAATAATATTTGTTGATTTCAAAACACATCAGAGAAGCATAAGCCTTTGAAAATAAAGATGCATAATCAAGGTATAAAATATTCTTAATGCCTTGCTAATTATGTTTAGAAGCACAGAAGCTTAATAAATTCAAAATAGCATGAGAAATAAAAGTGCAATTCCATCAGTCAAAATAAAGAATGGATTCAAAATGTTTAAAATTCAAAAGCACTCTAAGATGCAGTAGTCTTATAGACATCATTAGATCACAGATATTGGAGTGCTCACTAGATTTCTTTAAAGGACTTTAAATTCAGGTATGATTATTACTATGAGCAAAATGAAGAAAGTTAATATATTAGCCCTAAGAAGTTAATTTATCATCCAAATCTCTTATAAAGTGGATTTATTTGTTAGGTAAAAATCTAATAACTTTGAATACAACTTAAACAAAGAAATAATTTAAATTAAAATGGAATAATTTTAAGAAGATCAAGAAATGTAATTAGAATTGGAATGCCAAATCACCAATAGCTATTGTTCATCCAGTAGTTTATATGTGGCAAGCAGAACACAATATCATCCATTTAAATGGCATCATAATACATTAACATGACAGATTACATAGATTATATTATATACATTATGTATAGATTGATTATATATAGAGACGTTATATAGATTAAGAAATCTATATAGTGTATCTCACTTAATCCTCAATGCAACAAAAAATGGTAGGTTCTGTTTTATTATCCCACTTTACAGATGGGGGTATCAACCAGTCTTATTTTTCCCTGGGTCTGAATATCTGAAATTCTACAAGGATAGCCAGCCCTTCAAGGCTTCAACCTTGCAATAATCAAAGGAAAACTTAGACAAATTTATGTATTGACCCCTTTGGATTAGACTATAATCCTAATCCACTTGAAATAGTCAGTGTTAAATTTGATTCTATTTTAATCTTGCTTTCTATTTCACTAAGTTTTGCTTCAATGTCCACTGTCAGAGAGTACAGAATAGTGGTTAACAGGATAATTTCTAAAGCTAGTCTGCTTGGGTTAACAAGTATAGATGATAGGCTGCTCTGCCTATGAAGCAGCCATGCTTTTATTATTTACTTCTTTAATAAACTTGCTTTCATTTAAAAAAAAAAGTGTAGATAACAAAAAGATCTACCTCATGGCAATAGCTGGAAGACTGTTAGACTATGTAAAGTGTTTAGAACAGGCCCTAGCCCTATGTAAGTGTTTTATATTATTTATTTAATTATAATTTCTATGGATTTATTGTATTAATGTTGTACAGTAACACCTAAAGTTAGACTTTTTACTCACCAGTGTTCAGCTTTTCTTCTCTAATTTAATTGTTTAAGGCTATAAATTTACATCTGAGCACTATTTTACCTATATTCCACAGGTTTCGACAAGGAGAATTTTATCATTGATGTCTAAATGTCTAATTTCCATTATAATTTCTGATTGGACACAGAAGTTACTGATTATTAATTGGCTTTCTTACTAGATTTCAGAAGCATTTTTCTAGTTTTTTAAGTTATTGCATTAGAGGCATTGTAATCACAGAATTTTTTTTTTTTTTTTAAAGATTTGCAACTAGCTTTATGTCTTAGGATATTGCCAATTCTCACAGAGACTTTGTGTTTTATGTTTGTATAACAGATTTAGCTTACTTATTGGTTTCTTCAGATCCCCTATGACTCTATTGATAGCTTTTATTTTATGTGTTCTACCCATTATTAAGAAGGTAAGGCAAAAATCCCTCCCATATAATGGCAAATTTTCTAATTCTTCTTGCTATTAAAAATTTTGCTAAATATATTATTAGATGTATCAACTCAGAACATGTTTCTACTGAGTTGAAATATTTATATGCACTTTTCTTCCCTAGGGTGCTTCTTGCCAAAAAATGTCATTTTTTATATTAATATAGTCTAATCAGCATTCTTTTGGTGTGTAATTGATTAGTATTTGCCTTGTATGTTTTCAGTGTATCCGTTTAGATTTACTAATAATGTATTTGCTGCCTTACTTGCTTATCTTTTCATTGTTTTCATTTCAGACATTACATATAGAATCACTTTCAGGAAACATCTTACTAGTTGCCTTAGAGAGGGTCTGTAGTGTCTAACCCTCAATTCTTGTTTATCTAAAAATACCCATATACTGTTCTCAGTTGCAATACTTTCAGGTCGCATAAAAATCTGAGTTATATAAATTTTTTCTTTTATAAGGACTTTAGTTTTTTTTTCAGTGTCTACTGAATTTCTATGGTTGAGAAGTGAGTTTTCATGAGAATTCTCTCATGCCATTGAGGATAATCTATACTTTCCTCTACATGTTTTTTAAAGCTTAGTTTTCCTCTTCTTAACTCTCTCAATTTCTTCAGTAATGTTGATTAGAGACATCCTATTTCTTCTCATTTTCACTTTCATTTCTCTTGAAACTTTTAAACATTTATTTACTGCTCTGTGTTGTATTCAGAATAACATCTTCAGATTTATCCTTATGCTCACTAATGTTTCTTCAGATATTCATAATCTAATATTGTACCCATCCAATTAGTGTTTATTTCAATTACATTATTTTTCCATTTAGTTTCCTTTAAAATCTGCTTCTTTTTATATAACAATTTTGTTGAACAGATTTTAATAACTTACATTATTTCAATATAGATAACTTATATTTCATCTGGTAATTCTAATATCTGATATTTTTATGAACCTCACTCTCTTCTCTGCTTTTGATGTCAGCAGGAGTCAGACAGATTCTTAGGCAGAAAGGGGCAGGTCCCCAGTGAGGCCCAATCTTCAAGCCAGGGATGGCCTGAAGCCAGGGGCCACAATGCCAGTTCTGCCTGGAGTCCATGACAGAGTGGGTATTTCCTTGATCCCTTTTGGCCAATCAGATGGTCCAAAAGCCCAGCTATGGAAAAATCAGCACTTTCTCTCACACATGGACCAATCAGCATGCACTTCCTCCATTCTGAGCCCATAAAGACCCCAGACTCAGTCAGACTCAGCAGGAGCTACCCACTTTGGGTCACTTGCCACTGAGAGCTGTTCTGTCACTCAATAAAACTCTTCCCTGCCTTGCTCACCCTCCAGTTGTCCATGTAATCTCTTTCTACACTTTCCTGGACAACTCACCAGAGCTGTGGATGGTGACATGTTCCTATTCACCAGACTGTGGAAGTGAAGAATGGTGACCCTTCTGGGGGCCCAGACCTTGGGATTCCCTGAGACACTGCTGTAACACTATAGCCCTCCCAACCTCCACCAGCATCAGGTGGGCACACCATGTGACAGGAAGCAGCAGCAGGGCTGGGTCAGCCCAGAAGCCATGGGTTGAAGTGAGGTGACAGGACTAAACAAGCATAATACAGATGAGCTGAAACATACCCTGCCAACGTTCACCATGCTGCAGGTGATGGGAATGAAAGAGTTGTAACATGCGCCCCCCCAAACCCTTTGTGCTCTGTGATTGTTGACATCTCTGAGTTTTCGGAGGCCACCATGTTCCCCTCATCCAGACACTGGTACCCACAACAGAAATCACTTCCAGTATGCCTGGTTCAGCTGCAGCCTTGCACAGAGCTGGCACCTGTGCCTGCCAAGCCACAGCAGCTGGCACAGCTGGCTATGCACAGTGGCCAGACTCTGTGCTCACTTACTCACACACTTCTTGCCACTTCATGCCTGTTTCACCCTCAATGGGCATGGAATCTGGGCCAGCAGCATGAGTCAAGTACAGCCTGCCGGGCAGAGTGGGTGAAATGAACAAAACTCAAGCATAGGTGTCACTGGCCACAGAGGTTTCTAGCTGACAAAGCAACACTCAGAGGATCCTGTGATATTTCGTCTTCTAGTCCTAAATAGTGCTTCATTTTTCTATTGTGTTTTTTGTGATTTGTGACTAGGAGTTTATATTCACTAAACTTTACTGTGGCAGTAGTTTTTGGGCTGATCTGAAATTGAGTTTCTGCAAAGAATGTTTGCTACTTGTTCTGTCAGGCATTTAAAGGCATTACTTAGCCCACTTTTAAATTAAATTTTGGCTTTTAGGTGTTTTCTATCCACCAAGTTGTATAAATTTATGATGCAAACCTGCAAACCCATGTTTATGTACTTTTAATATTATTCTTTTTCCTCACTCAGAGCAGTATTTCTTAAGATCATCAGATGAGGGCAAGTGGGTTTGTTTTTCTATTTTACTTTAGTATGATCATATTCTTTGAGATACTTATGATAAGCTAAGGATCCTATTTTCTTTCTTGAATTTTCTGCAGAACAGGAAAAAAATGACTTTTCAGGACCATATTGTAGAAATGAGAATATGCATTTAACTATTGGGAAATAACTATGCCACAGTCAACAATGTGTCTTTTACAGATTGAAGGGAAAATTGATTTTTTTAAGACCACAATTTACAAGAAAAATCTCTCACAACTCTAATCAAAAGTGATAACAGAAAGTCATGAAAGCAAGAAGGCAATGTTAAGTGAAGATCTTGGTTGCCTTATTAACTCTCTGTACTTAATTGTGGTCCAGTTGGTTACCCATTTTAGTTGTTGAAGGTTTTGATTAGTAGGTGATTGGTGGAAGGAAAAAGCAGGTCTGGAAAGTCTTTGCGTATGCAAAGTTATCTCTTCATGTTACTTAATAGGCTAATGGTGGAGGCACCTAACAGCCATAACGGAAGTCTACTTTGAGAGTGACCCCATCGTCTAAGAAGAATGTCTACTCTGAGTTCTGAGCAAGGAATCCAGAAGTGACCAGCTCAGTGATTCACTCCCTATCTTTGAAGGATGTCTGAACACCCAGTCCATTCCTTAGAATGCAGCCTGTTCAGGGAATTGAAGTCCTGTGTTTTGAGTTAAATGGAAGTTACTCGGTGGAGGGTGCTAACTGAAAATGTTATATAAACTGCATACTTCTTACAAACAATAGTGGTTCTCCTGTCTAGCCCACTACCATGAGACTGCCCCATATATAATTCTCCTCAATAAAACTTATGTCTAATTCACTGAGTCTCTAGTTCAGCCTCTCAGATATGGTTTCATCCATATTGGAGTCAATAGGAGTCTGGAACAACAATGGGTCACATGGGCAACTTTGGAGGGAGTTCATATGAAACACGTGTGGAAATTTAGGCTGTGATGTCAGCAAGCTCATTCTGTGTAAACTCCAGTCAACCATCTTGATCCCAATTGATTTCAGCCAGATTTCTCTTTATCTCATAAGCAGAGGGAGTTTCAATGTTTCAACAAGTTGTTCTTTTCGTATCTGCTATCCTGCAAACTCAAGAATACATGCTAGTTTCTAGTTTCTTATGCTGTGGGGTAAAGTTCCGGTTTCAGCTTTTAAGCAAGTTGCTTGTTCTTTTTATATACTATCCTATAAGTCTGATAATTTCGTCATTAGTTTCCTTAACCCTTTGGGGCACAGTTTCACATGTGCTCCCTCCTTCCCTTTGCTTTGGTCATCGTTTATATTCTCCCACTTCCTATGATAGCATTTACCTGTTTTCTCCCCCAACTATGTGAACTCCATTATTAACTTTAACTTACCCTTAGGTCACGAAATGTACTTCTGCCTTATTAGTCTCCCCTCTGTGTCCTTGGAAGTGCTGCATCATTATCTCAGATGTTATCAATGTTTCTAAGTGAAACCCTTGACTCTATCCCCTTGGCTGGTACTGAGATGGGTTCCTAAAGACAACAGGTTTAGGATCATCCCTCTTGCTCGATCTATTATGACACCAAATCCTTGAATCGCTGATGACCTATTTATTTCCTGTTCTCAACAAGCATTTATTAAAATCCTTCTATACCAGGTTTCATGCTAGATACAGTCTGCTCTTAAGGACCTCAAAAATGTACCACAGTGATTCTAAATTTTGACAGCATGTAATACTTTTTTTTGTATTTAAATTCTTAAAAAATTTTTTTTAAATTTTACTTTAAGTTCCTGGATACATGTGCAGAATATGCAGGTTTGTTACATAGATATACATGTGCCATGGTGGTTTGCTGCACCTGTCAACCTGTCATCTGGGTTTCAAGCCCCGCATGCAGTAGGTATTTGCCCTAACACTCTCCCTCCCCTTGCAGATATCTTGGCCTTATGCATAGCCATTTTAATTCCATAAAGCCAAGGGAGGTGCATGAAAAAAATTACTCCCAGTGAATCTAACACTCATCTATATATAGGGAGAGACAGGAAACCAATTAAAATGGAGCCAAATATATGTGCTAAGATAGTGTACCAAACCCCAGGCACAAAAGCCTGGAGAGGCTGCCCAAAATTAGTTGAGTAGGCGTTCTTTCCTCGCATTTAGCGTGAGCTAGAATTGTCCAGTCACACCTAAACTGTAATAACCCTACCGATATGTTGAAAGGCAGGACATTGAGGTTAAAACATTTTCTCTGGAATCAACCTGTCACCTAGGTGAACCTGAGCAAGTCATTTAGCCTTTGTGAGCTTCAATTTCTTACTTGTAGCATCTTTATTAAACATTATTACCTTTTAGGGGTTTGGGGATATTTGAATATAATACTGTATGTTCATGCTTAAAGCAATGTCTAGTGCATAACTAATATATAATAAACGCAACATATTCATTTTTTTCTAAGAAAAATATTTATCAGATGATTTTCGAAAAAACTGTAAAGTTCTTACTTAAAGCATCAATATATTTTGTATTGCAATTTAAATATTTTTGCATTCCTTTTTACTTTATTGATCAAAATAAGTGAAGGAAGGTGAGCCTCTCCTGAAGGTATAGGTAGGGGTCCCCCTTATGAAAATCAATTGCGTAGCCCTGAAATAAACAGGTTTGGGATTCATTGATCCATGGGGTTGCCTGACAGACAGAAAAATTATTTAAACTGCATAGATTTACTAGAAGGTAATCTTGTGCCCTCATATTCAGTATACATAGTTTTACTCTCCTGAAGACGCTGAGTTCAACAAGCCTGGTCTGTTAAAGAATAGCAGATAAAGCACCACAAATAAGCTAGTTAAAATAATAATCTTAATTTCAAAAACAACAAAAACTCAAGTGGACTTAGATTTTTGCAAAACAACTAAAAAAAAAAAAAACCTAATTTCAGCTATTCTTAGCTATTTATAAAAGCCCATAAGTTTTTATGCTTATTTGAGCTTGGTTATTAAAAATGTGAGTTGGCTGGATGCAGTGACTCACACCTGTAATCCCAACACTTTGGAAGACCAGGGCGGGTGGATCACCTGAGGTCAAGTGTTTGATACCAGCCTGGCCAATATGGTGAAACCTCATCTCTACTAAAAATACAAAATTAGCTGGGTGTGGTGGAGCATGTCTATAATCCCAGCTACTTGGGAGGCTGAGGCATGAGAATGGCTTGAACCTGGGAAGTGGAGGTTGCAGTGAGCCAGGATTGCCTCATTGCACTCCAGCCTGGGCAGCAAGAGCGAACTCTATCTCAAAAAAGAAAACAAAAAAAAATCTAAGATATAAAAATTTTAAACCCCCATTGCTTTTAATTTGTCCCATGTAAAATACAAAAATGTTATACAATGTTAACTCTAGGGATGCTAAGTAATAAGTCAACATATCAGGCAGAGTCCAGTCAGAAAAAAATTAGAACCTAAAATGAATATTTCAATGGAATGGAATAATTACCAAAGAGTAAAAAGGATGAAAAGGTGCAGGTTTAAAAGAAAATGGTGGCCAGGTGCTCACACCTGTAATCCCAGCACTTTGGAAGGCCAATGTGGGCAGATCACTTGAGGTCAGGAGTTCAAGACAAGCCTGGCCAACATGGTGAAATCCTGTCTATACCAAAAATATAAAAAAATTAGCCAGGTGTGGTGGTGCACACCTGTATTCCCAGCTACTCAGGAGGCTGAGGCAGGAGAAATGCTTGAATTTGGGAGGTGGAGGTTGCAGTGAGCCAAGATCGTGCCACTGCACTCCAATCTGGGTGACCGAGCAAGACTCAGTCTCAAAAAAATAAAGCAGATGGTGAAGCTATTACCAGCGTTAGGGAGGAGGTGGAGCTACCCCAGCCTTGGACTGAAGGCTTTTGGTGTAAATAGGAACCACAGATGAGATCAAGCTATTTAGAAATGCATCCTGAATTAGAGCAAAAGATGAGTGTTTCTTCCAGCCCTTCACCCTACTAATTGCTTCTGGTGACTGTCACTGCCTAGTAGGCAGGAAAGTAGTTGGTTAAGAGAGAAGAAGAAAGAAGTTGGTTAAGAGATCAGAAAGAAAATAGGCAAAGGTCAACACAGTGAGAATATAAGGAAACAAATTACAAAGCACTAATGACTTTCTGAAGACCTGTTATAGAACAAATAGGAGTATGTGTTCACGTACTCCCAGAGGCTTGTTCTTTGTAGCATCCTAAAATGAATGTCCCATAATTACCTGGCCCATGGTTTCTTTATTTTCTTTAAGTGTTCTTGCCATAAATAACATAATTAACTTAGAAAAAAACTTGATTGCATTTATTAAAAAATCAACTGTGTATTTAATTTAAAGCAAAATTAAATGTCACTCAAAAATACAGCTAAAGTTAAATGTGAAAGAAACCAACTTGTAATCATGCATTAAGGATATGTTAATGGTTTGAGGCAGTCTTATGTCTGAATAACCTAGAGCCTTGTTGAAAATTATATCCTTGTGCCTCTAATAAAGGTAGAAAACAGCAATCAGGAGATTTTTCAGAATATGTTCTCCTCTTGCACTCTCTAAAACGGCTTAGAAATGAAAAAAATCTCTAAATAACAACAAAAGTTAGCATGAAATCAAATCTGGTGTACCCAAATTTGTTTAGCTTCGTCATTTTTTGAAAGTTGTACTCCATTCCATGCATTCTGTACTATTCTATGCACTACTGAAAACAACTGACATTATCAGTAATCTCCATCAGGTAAGAAAACCATCAGTGTCTAATTCGATGTGCTGAATTTAACTCTTACTCATTTGTGAGACAATGTGTGGGAATTCATTAAACCTCTTTGAATATAGTTTCACCATTTAAATATTAGAAAGGAAGTAATGAAAATCATTTAACATGAATATATTTAAAGGATATTAGTAAACTCTCAAAATGTCATGTGGAGGTATTTATCCCATTTCATAGAAAATGAAAGAAACCAAAACTAAGAGAGGTCAAAATGGCAGTTTCCTCCTGTAATAGATGGGCAAAACCACAATTTTGGCAAAACCACAGCCCTACAATATAATATTAACTAATACTATTAGAGAGTACCAGGCATATTTCTAAGAATTTTTGAAAATTAACTCAAAGAATAATCAAATAATAACAACAAACAAACAAACAAACAAACAAACAAAAAACCCCAAGAATTCTATATGAATAAAAACTAGGAAGCACAGAGGAATTAAGTAATTTGTTCAAGGTCACACATCTATTAAGTGGCAGAACTTCAACTAGTTGGGCCCTAAGGCCTTCACTGTCAAATAATGTTATATTATCTCTCAACAGACTGTATAGGGCTGTTGTGAAGATCATGGAAGTCAACATATGGGAAAATATTCATGGGATATAAAATGCTACATATACATAAATTACCATTTTTAATGCCTAACTAAAGTATCTAATAAACACCCATTGCAGTATTTTAACAAAAATCACATTCAGTTACTCTTTGTTTTTGAACAATAATATTGCACAGTAGATCCAATCAAGCAATGGTTTCATTTGAGTAAAGATGTACTGTATTTTTTCATTGGACTTAATATCTAAATTTGTATTCTACTATGCCAATTTCTGCTTCAAATGGTCCCAGCTACTTCTCTAATGTTACCATTTCTTATTCTCTCCTGGCTTGCAGGTATTGAAGCAGATGAGTTTTTTAAGAATATGTCCCAATGGTATAAGCTTAATCCTGCCTTATCTCTTTCCTCTGCCTGTGAGGCAGTTCTTCCTGATCTCCTCATGAGCTGATACCACTAATATTCAAATCGCTTCTTCAGAGGTGCTTGCCTGATCTTTTATTCTGAAGTAGACACTCCACCATGCTGTAGTCCATTGTCTTGTTTTCATTCTCTACAAAGTAATAATGCATATCTCTTTTTTTCTTTTTTATAGTTACAGACTTTCATGCTCAACAGGAAGCAATCCCCATTTGAGAGGAAGCCTTGTCATTCTTCATTGACTGGCATATAGTAAGCATTTCATAATGTGGGTGATAAATGAATGAACAAATTATAAATAACCAAATAAATATAAATTGTGTGAATATAGAAAGCACTGTTCTAATAAGAAACAAGTCATGGGTTAGATCTTTATGAGAAGCAATTTGCTTTATCATAGTTGTAATACTGAAAATTAACTCAACATGAAATTTTATAATAGCAGTTGAAATATAAAGTATGAGTAAAATGAATAAGCACATATCTGTACCATTTCATAAAATTTACCTTAGAATGAATGTCATTTTTGGTATTATGTCAAAGACAGTGTTAACAAAAGTAAAAAATGAAAAATGTTAAGTTGTTGCATTCTAGGTATACAAAATAAACACTATTTAAAATAGTTTAAAAATTGAATTCAATAAAATTAATTTGATTTTAAAAATTCATAAACAACCCCTTCAAGGAAAAGTAAAGGAATTTACAAAACAACTAGAAAACAAGTAACAAAGGGGCGGAAGTAAGTCCTTATTTATGAAGAATTACTTTCAATATAAATGGATTAAGTTCTCCAATTAAAAGATATAGAATGGCTGAATGGATAAAAAAACAAGAACTAACTATATGCTACCTGAAACAGACAAACTTAACATGTAAATACATGTATAGATTGAAAGTAAAATGATGGACAAAAGATATTCCATAGGAATGTAAACCAAAAAAGAGGAGGAGTTGCTATACTTATGTCAGATACCTTAAGCCAAAAGCCATAAAAAGATACAAAGAAGGCTATTATCTAATAATTAAGTGGGTCAATACGCCAAGAGGTTATAACTATAAATATATATGCACCAAAATAGGAACACATAAATTTATAAAGCAAATATTAATAGAACTAAAGAGACAGACTACAATACAATAATAGAGATTTCAACCACCCCACCTTTGGCAATAAAATGATCATCCATACATAAAATCAAGAAACATCAGAGTTCCCATCCAGCAGTCAAAGAATATATATCATTCCCAATAATATCTAGCACGTTCTCCAGGATACATTATACTTCAGGCAATGAAAAAGTCTTAACAATTTTTTAAAATTTGAATTATATTAAGTGTATTTTCTAACCACAATAAAATAAAATTAGGTGATCAATGTTAGAAACTGTACAAACCCATAGATATTAAACAACATGATCCTGAGCAACCAAAGGACCAATGAAGAAAGGTTAAAAATAAAAAAAAATTATCGAAACAAATGAAAGTGGAAAAACAATATGCCAAAACCTAGAGATACAGCAAAGCATTCTAAGAGGACCACTTATAGCAATTATTACCTATCCTAGAAATGTAACTGGTACCAAAGATCTCAAATAAACAACGTGTCATTGCACTTCTAGGAACTAGAAAAATAATTCCAGAAGAAGTATAAGGAAATAAACAATAAAGATCAGAGCATATATCAGTGCAATGGACCTTAAAAAATACAAAAGATCAATAAAATGAAGAACTAGTTTTTTGAAAAGATAAACAAAATCAACAAATATTTACTAGACTAAGAAAAAAAGAGATATGACTGAAATATGGTCAGAGATGGAAAACGAAACATTACAACTGGTACCAAGGAAGTACAAACGATCTCTAAAGACTATTATGAAGAAATCTATGCCAAAAAATTAGAAAGCTTAGAAGAAATGGATAAATTCCTAGACACAAACTACCAAAACTTAATAATAAAGAAATAGAAAACTTGGGAGCAATAAGGAGTAATGTTGTTAAATCAGTTATGAGAAGACTCCTATCAAAGAAAAGCCCAGGACCTGATGGATTTATTGCTGAGTTGTACTATACATTTAATGAAGAACTAACAGTAATTCTTCTCAAACTATTTCAAATAAATGAAATAGAATTCTTTCAAACTCATCCTATGAAGTCAGCATTACCCTGATACCAAAACCAAAGATACACACACACACAAATAAAACTATAGACCAAAATCCCCTGTGAACACGGATGCAAAAATCCTCAACAAAATATGAGTAAACTGAATTCAATAACACATCAAAAGTGTCATTCACCATAATAAAGTGGTATTCATCTCAAGTATGCTAGGATGGTTCAACATATGCAAATCAATAAACATGATACATCACATTAACAGAATGGAGGACAATAATCATACAGTCATCTTAATAAATGCAGAAAAAGAATTTAATACAATTGAAAATCTCTTCATAATAAAACCCTAAACAATTTTGACATAGAAGAAACAGACCTCAACGCAATACAGTCAATACATGACAAACCATTAACTAGCATCATACTGAATGGAAAAAAAGTTGAAAGCTTTTTCTCTAAAACTTGGGAACAAAACAAGGATGCCCAATTTCACCAATTTTATTCAACATAGTACTGAAACTCCTTGCCAGATAAATTCGGTAAGAAAAAGAAATAAATTTCATTCAAATTGGAAGGGAAGAAGTCAAATTGCTCTTTTTTGTGGATGATATAATCTTATATGTATTCAATCCTACAGATCCCACCTAAAACTTGTTAGGACTAATAAACAATTTTAATAAAGTTGCAGGATCCAAAATCAATATACACAAATTAGCAGCATTTCTATACACCAATAGGCGATGATCTAAAAAAATTTTTTAAATCCCATTTGTAATTGTTGCCAAAATAATAAAATATATAGGTGTCAATTTAACCAATAAGGTGAAACAATGAAAGCTATAAAATAGTGATGAAGAAATTAAAGAAGACACAATTGAAAGACATTTCATGTTTTTACATTGAAATAATATTGTTAAAATGTTCATATTACCAAAGTGATCTACAGATTAATACAATCCCTAAAAAAATACCAATATATTTTTTGTAGAAAATGAAAAAAGAATCCTAAAATGTGTATGGACAAACAAAAGATTCCAACTAGCTAAGGCAATTTTGAGCAAAATAAACAAAGCTGGAGACATCACACTACCTGACTTAAAAATACACTAGAAAGCAATAGTTACTAAAACACATGGGACTGGCATAAAAATAGACACATAGAACAATGGAACAGAATAGACATGCCCTCCATCCCCTGCAAAATCTATGCATTTACAACCGACTTATTTTTGACAAAGCCAACAAGAACATACATTGAAGAAAAACCAGTCCCTTAAATAAACAGTGCTGAGAAAACTGGATATCCATATCCAGAAGAATTAAAATAGACACCTATCTCTGAGCACTCACAAAAATAACACAAAATAAATGAAATAATTGTAAGACACAAGACTATTAGAAGAAAATAGGGGAAAGGCTTCATGACATTGATCTGTGCAAGGAATTTCGATAAAACCTTAATAACACAGACAACAAAATCAAAAATAGACAAATGGGATTAAATTGGACTCAAAACCTTCTACACTGCAAAGGGAATGATCAACACAATGAAAAGATCAGAATGCAAGGAAAGATCCATCAACTGTGCATCTGATAAGGAGTAAATTTATAAAATATATAAGGAACTCAAACAACTCAATAACAAAAACTAAAAAAATTAAAATCAAAATTCCTCAATTTGAAAATGGGTAAAAATCTCAATACATAGTTCCCCAAAAAACAACAAATGGCCACCAGCTATATGAAAAAAATGCTCAACTTTACTAATCATCAAGCAAATGCAAATCAAAATCACAATGCGAATCACTTCCCACTATCCCAGTTTGTATGGCTATTACAAAACGGATAAAATATAACAAACACTGGTTGGGATGTGGAGAAAAACACACTCTTATAAACCATTGGTGGGAATGTAAATTAGTACAGCCATTCTGGACAACAGTATGGAAGTTCCTCAAGAAGTAAAAAATAAAACTAGCAATCCCACTACTGGGTATATATCCAAAGGAATTGAAATCAGCATGAAAAACAGATATCTGCTGTCCCATGTTTACTGCAGCACAATTCACAATGGCCAGGATATAGAATCAACCTAAGTGTTCATCAATAAATGAATGGATACAAACAATGTGGCATATATAAATAACAGAATACTATTCAGCCATAAAAATGAAAACCTCTCATGTGTGACAATACAGATGAACCTAGAGGATATTTTTGTTAAGTGAAATAAACAAGCACAGAAGGACAAATTCTGCATAATCTCACTCATACGTGGAGTCTACAAAAGTTGATCTCATAGAAACTAGAGAACAGAGTAGTGGTTTCCAGAGGCTGGGGAGAATAGGGGGATGGGTTGTGGGGAGCAGTTGGTCAATACGTACAAAGTTAAAGAGTTAGAAAAAAGAAATAAGCTTTGGTATTCTATCGTACAGTGGACTATAGTTCACAATAATATATTGTATACCTCAAAAGAGCTAGAAGGAAGAATTTTGAATGTTCTTACTACAAAGAAATGACAAGTTGTAGAGGTGATAGATATGCTCACTATCCTGATTTAATCATTACACAATCGATAAATGTATTGAAATATCACACTACATCTCATTAATATGTATAATTGTGTCAATTAAAAACAGCATAAATTTTACAAAAGACAAAAGTCAAACAAACATGAAATTCATTGAATTTAATTTAAGTGTTCATAAAATATCCCTTTGGTGTAATATAACATAATGGAAAAAAGCAAATTATTATAAATATGCTTTTATTCCATTTGTTCTCTTAATTTTTTTTTCAAAATTATTTTGGTTTTAATTCTCAATAATTCAAATCCATTGCACTTCTGATAATCAAAGTTTGCTTTTTCTTTATTCATGTTCATTTATAGTCACATAAAGCACCTTTCTCTAAAGGCTTATTTTCTATTACTTGCTTTTATCACTGTTGATGTAAGAAATAAGCCATTCAACTGAAAAACAAATATTTAAATTGAATAAGAATGACATTGACAATGAGGTTAATATGTATAAATATATATATATAGATCAAAGTAACTTTTTCTATGATTTACAAAAAATACAGTTTACATTAAGGCAGCAAGATCAATATGCTTCACCACTGTTCGTAGAAATGTAAATTACAGATAACAGTATGGAAACTGTCTCCATTACAGACAACAATATGGAAGCTGCTCAGAAAATTAAAAATAGAACTACATAATGCAATAATCCCACCACCAGGTGTATATTAAAGGGAAATGACATCTGTTTGTCAAAGAGATATCTACACTCTCTTGTTATTGAAACACTGTTCATAATAGTAAAAATATGAAATCAACCTAAATGACTATCTGTGATTAATTCCAAAATACGTGGAGTTAAATAGCACATGGGTCTATGAATAAATCTCAAGACAAATTTTAAAATATTTTGAACTAAACGAAAATGAAGACACAACTTAGCAATAGTTATATGATTGAGATGCAGCAAAAACAATGCTTATGAGGAAATCCATAGCACTGAATTCGTATATTAGAAAATATGAAAGAGATAAAATCAATCTTAGTTTCTTAGTGAAATTTTTAAAAAGTAAGAACAAATTAAAGCCAAAGTAATCAGAAAAAAATGAACAACTGTATGGCTCAAAGTTGATAACCTAGATAAAATGTACAAATTTTTTGAAAAAGACAAATTGCAAAAACTTACATAAGAAACATGTCATCTGAATAGGACTATATCTATTAAGAAAAATGAATCAATAATTAATCACCTTACAAAACAGAAAGCATCAACCCCAAATGGGTTTATTGGAGAATTCTAGCAAAAATTTTAAGAAAAAATTGTACCAGTTAACTACAGCTTTATAACACTATGGAGCAAACATAGTCTATCATTCAGCACTAAAAAAACCCATGAGCTATCAAGCCATAAAAATACATGGAAGTATCTAAATGCATATTACTTGGTGAAATAAGCCAACCTGAAAATACTACATATTGTAAGATTCCAAATACACAACAATCTCCAAAATGATGGAGATAGTAAAAATTTCAGTGGTTGTCCTGGAATGGGGGTAGGGGAAAGAATGAACAGCCATAATACAGATGATTTTTAGGGCAATGAATATACTGTGTATGATTCTATAGTGATGAATGCATATTATTACACATTTGTCCAAACCGATAGAATGTATACACCAAGGGTAAACCTTAATATAAACTACAGACTTGGAGTTATTATTAAGTGTCAGTGTAGGTTCATTAATTGTAACTAATGTACCACTCAGATGGGGGATGTTACTAATGAGGGAGCCTCTCCCGGTGTGGAACCAGGAGATCTACAGAAAATCTCTCAACTTTCCTACCAATTTTGCTGTGAATCTAAAATTCCTCTAAAAACATAAAGTGATGCACACGTACACATAGAGTTGATCATATCAACTTAGCTTATCAATTCAAGCAAATTTGACAAGATTAATGCATCATAGTAAAGGAGAATATTCTGTGCTAATAATTTTATTAAATATATTAAAGTATTTAAATATTAATGTCATGTCTTCCTTCTAAATATTGCCCTTTAATTCATCTTTAACATTCCTAATTTTCTGAAAGAGTATCATGAGTGTTTAATGTAATGTCTGTGTCTTACTAGCTTTGGATTTATTTTATTCTTATGCAGAATAAAAGTATTAATTTAATTTGACTTGCAATGTTAGAATATTGATGTTGAACAAACGAATTTGTCATTGAAATAGCTGACGCCTAAATATGTATATTTAAAAGGTGTACTTTACAAAACTATTGACTTATTCATTTATACTCTTCTTGTTCTGAAGGAATAATAAAGGAAACCTGTACTTTAATAAAATTAGTATCCCTAGTCACCATGTAACATTCACTAATCTCTTAGTATATCAATAATGTATCAGGAAAGATCCTTGGAAAGGGTAAAATACTTGTATGTATTTAGAAAACACTTATTTTGGGAAAAAGAGAATGTCCACAGTCTAACATGAAGATTTGGTGGGTCAGCAAAGTTAAAATTAGGAAGGATAAATACTATCTCTCTCAGAAAGTATCTTTATAATAAGGAAGCAGAATATATCCTGCATATAGGTTTTTTTCTTTTAGAGACAGAGTCTTGCTCTATCATCCAGGTTGCAGTGCAGTGGCACAGTCATAGCTGAATGCAGCCTGCAACCTCAAATTCCTGGACTCAAGTGATCCTCCTATCTCAGCCCCCAGAGGAGCTAAGACTGAAGGCATGTGTCCTCACGTCCAGCTAATGTGTATACTTTTTGTTTTGTTTCTGTTTTGTTTTTTTTTTTTTTTGGTTGTTGTTGTTTTGTTTGTTTGTTTAGAAATGATTCTCGCTACCTTGCCCAGGCTGGTCTACAACTCCTGGCCTCAAGAGATCCTCCTGCCTTAGCCTCCCAAAGTGCTGAGATACAGACATGAGATACCATGTCTGGCCCTGAATTTGACTTGAAGGATCTTTCATATGTAGTTATTTTGATATTTTACATATCTAATTTTCTCTACTTATTAGTTTTGCTAACATCAATCCATGTAGGATAACTAATAAAATAAAGAGTGGATTTAATACAGTGTTCTCACTCCCAGGTAACATTTACAAGAGGTCATCTTTGTCACTTCAATCACCAATGAACATTACTCTTATTTCACCTTTGTTTTTGTTTGTTCATTTCTGACAGATATTTCTGACAGATTTTTTCCTCAACCAAACTTACTCCTCTGGTTTGTTCTTTGTTTTACAATTAAGTGAGAGATACATCTTTGATAATTTTATAACCAGAGACACCTTTATTTATTTGGTTTATGGGATTCATAAAACAACCAAATAAAATTAAAAAATGCTCCTAAATTTGACCTGGAATGTGTTGGAATTTCTTCTTTGTTCAATAGGAAAACTTAAAAATTTTCCTATTGTTTAAATAGAAAGAACATGTTTGTATGCAGACAACATACAACTGTGGTACAAAAGGATGATTAACAGTTTTGTGACTGAGGTGAAAACAAAGATTTGGGGAACAGTGAGAAGAAAATACGGATTTATTCCGACTGAAGATGAGGAAAAACTTGACAAAAGAGGGAAAAAACTTAAGCTAACCTTAGTGGATGAGCAAGATTTTGACAGATAAAAGTATGTTGAAGAGTTTACTACATATTCTAATATTTAAAAAACTGACTGCAACATTTTTGGCAACTCTTGTCTTTTTATTAACTTCTTCCCTTCTTAAGCTCTGGGCAGACATTTAGCAATTCATCTTCTAGTGCTACAGTGAAATAGGCAATTGTGATTAGAATTGTTAATAGCTCAATGTGAGGATAAAAGATAAAAAACACAAGTCTAAGATAATAAAAAGCCATAGTTCACCATAGATTAGATTCCCCATAGTGCAGATTTTGCTATGTAG
The DNA here is from genome assembly GCF_024542745.1 of Macaca thibetana thibetana. NCBI lineage: Eukaryota > Metazoa > Chordata > Mammalia > Primates > Cercopithecidae > Macaca > Macaca thibetana. The sequence goes on along the minus strand of NC_065583.1, from coordinate 163,359,079 downwards.
CCTTTAGTCAGGCATGAGACATCACTAATTGTATCAGATTTACTTGTTATGATGGTCTTTTAGGAAAAGAGAAAGCTATAGTATTTTGATGTTTTACCAGTTACACTCCAGTCTGGAAATAAACTTTCTCCAAGGAAGGTAAATTAATTATTTTAATGTTCAATTGATAAAAAGATCGTTTTCTAAAATGTGCAGTTAAATATCCACTTGCTTTCGAAACGGTGAATTCTTTTTGACTAAAATGTCCATCAGGATCACTTTATATTTTATTATCACATCATCAATCTCCTTTTATTCTCTATCTCATGAATCCCATCTATGCATTAACTTTCATGACAATATTCCAGTATTAACTCAGTCATATTTTCTGTTGGTATGACTGTACATTTAGAATATACTCATGCTATTTAAATTATTTATTTTCACAAAAATTCCACATAAATAGGAAAAAAATCAGGGAGATTTTTGTGGGGAAATCAATATAGAAGATTTTCTGCCTGGTTTTAATATTTCAGAGATTTGTAACCTAACAAAAAATGTCTCAGGAAGCAAATGTGCTCATTACAAAAGTCAAAATATCAGATATTTACTAAACCTACTGTGATATTTCTAGAACTATAAAATTACATATATCCAATGCAAGTGTATATTCTTTATTCACCTTTAACTCAAAGACCAAATTTCTGTGCCATTTGAAATAATTTGAAGGAGGTGTCTGCTTTGGAAATTAGGAGAAAATGACATGTTAAGGAGATCCTTATGTAAATGTGGGATCTTATGTTGTAACGATTTTGAAAGGACATGTGACTACTCTAAAAATTAGAGTAAGTAATCTATTTATTATTTTCATCCCTAACAAAGCCTATTGTAAGTCTAGGTCAAGAAGTTAAACTTCCTTAAAGAGTAAGGGAACAAACTAGCTAATGAATAGGATTTCTGCATTTAAACAGGAGCATAAAAAGTAGGCCCTTGGGAGAGTTAGTAGAGGTTCCAGAACCACTGAAAACTCTTGAAGGAACTGAACCTGGTCATAAAGTTAGGCAGGAAGGTCATGGGCTAAATCCAGGAAACCATTTATTTGCATAATGCAAGCAGAAAGAACAAACTTACCGGACTCAGGCTTCAACACTGCATTCATTGTCATCTTGAGCTGCCAGATTAACTAAAAGATGTGAAAAAAAATACTGAAAAAAAGAGGGAGATCTGGACATGACTACTACCTGAAAAATCTGGCTGATGTTTAAACTTCATTTCTCCAAAACTCCCAGGGAAAAACAACAGCTGTAAGACCGGAAAATTTCAGCAGCTTCCTGAGACTAACACATGTTTTAGAGTTTAATTCTGCTGAGTAGGAGGGATTTGTAAATATTTTGTGCTTGATGAAACTCTAGAAGGGTCAGGAGTCATGAGTAAGAACAGTATTTTTCCCTAAGATAACATTCTTGCTTAAGAGATTTGCTTAAGCTATAAGATCAAAATGGAAACTGACTTACTTTAACACAGGGGTCCTCAACCCCCAGGGCCATGAACCAGTACTGGTCTGTGGTTTGTTAGGAACCAGGCAACACAGCAGGAGGTGAGTGGCAGGTGAGTGTGTGAAACTTCATCTGTAATTTACAGCCACTCCTCATTGCTCACATTACCGCCTGGGTTCCACCTCCTGTCAGATAAGCAGTGGCATTAGACTCTCATAGGCATTCAAACCTTATTTATGAACTGTGCATACAAGGAATATAGGTTGTTCATGCCTTATGAAAATCTAATGCCTGATGATCTGTCACTGTCTCCCATCACCCCCAAATGGAACCGTCTAGCTGCAGGAAAACAAGCTCAGGGCTCTCACTGATTATACATTATGGAAACTTGTATAATTATTTCATTATGTATTACAATGTAATAATAATAGAAATAAAATGGATGATAAATGTAATGTACTTGAATCATCCTGAAACCATCCTCCGACCCCGGTCAATGGAAAAATAGTCTTCTATGAAACCGAACCCCAGTGCCAAAAAGGTTGGGGACTGCTGCTTTAACAAACCCAAAGTGCAAAACTCCACAAAATAAATAATCACCAGTAGTTTAATTGCCCTCTAGGACAAAACTCAAAAACTCTTATAAGGATGATATTAATAAAACAGTTTAAAATGTATCATCTACAATTTTCAGTATGCTGTTAAAAAATAATAAAGATGTGGGGAAAAAAGGAAACAGGAAAATGTGAAGGAAGAGGGAAGAGAAAAATCAGTCAATAGGAAAAGAATGATAGAAAACTATGAATTTAGAATTAACCGATAAACACTATACACAAACTATGATAAACGTGTAAGTGAATCTTCAGAAAATTATGAGGATGCCGAGTAAACAGATTTGAACTATCAGAAGAGGTATGAAAAGTCCTAAAATGGAATATTTAGGATAAAAATATAACAAACAACAAATAAGCATTTTTGTATGGGATGAAATCTGTAAGAAAATAGGTGATTTTAAAAACATGGTAAACAATTTGATTAACTATGTAATTATGTACCCCACAATTGTGTGATTTACCTTGTTTCAAATATATAAGAAATGTTATAAAAATTGATGCAATTCTGGGCATAAAGTAGCCTTTAGAAAATTAAACAAACAAATTAAACTAAAACAAAAAATATATGTTTTCTTACTACAGTGCAGCCATTCTAGACATCAAAAATAATATGTAAATAATTCGTGGTTAAAGACAAAATTAAAAGAAAAATTTGATTTTTTTTTTTTTCCTGAATGATGGAACTGGTGGATTGTATCATATTTTTTTGGGAACTTTAACCCAAGCTGAAATACCAGCAAAAAATAGTATTTTATAGTATTTTGTTTAAAAATCAGTGGCTAAATATCCATCTCAATGTTATAGTTCACCACTGTGCTGACAGTCCTCTTGCGTTCTATCTATGGCTACATACCAATGTTACCCCAAACAGTGGTTAAACAACACACAATCATTATACCACAGTTTCTGTGGGTGTGGACTTGACACAGCTTACCTGGATCTAATGTTTCAGAGTCTCACAGTCTCCACTGAAGGTGTCAGCTCAGGCTGCAGTCTCATCTCAACAGGGGAAGAATCTGCTTTTGAGTTCACCGGGTTGTCAACAGATTAAATTCTCTATTGCCTGCTAAACTGGAGGGTTCATTTTCTTGCTGGCTTTCAGCTACTGGCCACCCTGAGTTCCTAGCTGCTTCTTGGCTGGAGAACCAGTTCTTTCCCAAGTGGGCTTTCTCAGCATGGCCATTTGTTTCATCTAAAACAACAAAGGAGAGAGTCCACTAATGAGAATAACGTTACAACCTTATGAAACATAATCACAGAAGAGACATGTAGTCACCTTTGCCGTAAATTATTATTTAGAGCAAGTCAAAGATCCTGCCCACACTCGAGAATGCTGAAGGGTATGGAAACCATGAGGCAGAAATAATCAGGGACATCTTGGAATCTTTCTGACACACTTTTAGTATCTCTCCAGATGGACTCCTCGTTTCTCTCCACGCAGTGCAGTATCCTGAGAGGCTAACTTTCATGGCTTGTGGTGACGTATGGCCATGGGAGGCACAAGTGGAGGCAATTGTAAGACTAGAAATATATGCTATTGTTCACGCCTGTAATCCTAGCAATTTGGGAGGCCGAGGCAGGTGGATCACTTGAGGTCAGGAGTTTGAGATCAGCCTGGCCAACATAGTGAAACCCCGTCTGTACTAAAAATACAAAAATTAGCCAGGCGTGGTAGTGCATGCCTGTAGTCCCAGCTCCTTGGGAGGCTGAGGCAGGAGAATAGCTTGAACCTGGGAGGCAGAGGTTGAAGTGAGCTGAGATCACGCCACTGCACTCTAGCCTGGGTGACAGAGTGAGATTCCATCTCAAGAAAAGAAAGGAAAAGAAAAGAAAAGAAAAGAAGAAAAGAAAAGAAAGAAAAGAAAAAAGAAAAGAAAAAGGAAAAGAAAAGAAAAGAAAAGAAGAAAAGAAAAGAAAAAAAAGAAAAAAGAAAAGAAAAAAGAAAAGAAAAGAAAAGAAAAGAAAAAAGAAAAGAAAAGAAAAGAAAAGAAAAGAAAAGAAAAGAAAAGAAAAGAAAAAAGACAGGACAGGACAGGACAGGACAAGACAAGACAAGAAATATGTGATATTGTAGTATTTGCTCTGCTGGCCTCCTCCCTTCCCAGGCATGGTTTGATAGGGGCTGTTTTATGTTACCAAAGCTCAGCAATTAGGTTGTTGGCTCTCACTTACAGCATCAGCATTTCTCCAAATTATTATAATTTGCTTCCCTTTTACTCATTCATTCAGGACCAGAAGTGGTAATGAAACTTGGCTCTTGGTAGTCTGTGCTGCTTCCACATCTCTTGTATGGTTCCCTAAACTGTGCCCATTGCATTGCAAATAATCTCTCCTTTAGACTCTTTTCAGTTACGCTGGGGAAATGTGCCATGTGTTTTCTCTGAGACTAACTGATAAAACCACATGGTCAAATCACAGAAGAAAAATCATACAACTTCAGTAGACGCAGAAAAAGCATTTGTTAATATTCAGCAGCAAATATTGATTAACAATTTTAAAAATAACTTTTTAATACTAAGAATAAAAGGAAATTAATATAATCTGATAAAGTATATTCTCCAAAATATTGGAGCAAACATTAAGTCAAATGGTAAAACATTGAAAACTTTTCCTTAAAGATTTAGAATAATACAATGATGTTTCCTATCTTGTTATTTAATATTGAATAGGAAACCTAATAAAGTAAGGCAAGAAACACACATACACACACACACACACACACACACACACAGAGAGAGAGAGAGAGAGAGAGAGAGATAGACTGGGGAAACAATCCTCATTAGAAACAAATACCAGGAGTATTAACATATCGAAAATTATCTCCAGAAAAAGTGTTAGTATTAATAAGAGAAATTAGCAAGTTTGATAAATTAAAAAATAATTATGTAACTAAAATCTGTGGTCAAATATTCCAAAGAGACGTATGAGAATATGAAATGTATTAGCATTAACTTAATAAATCTATGGAATCAATGCAACTGCAATCAAAATCTCAATGTGCTCAGTGTGTGTGTGTGTGTGTGTGTGTGTGTGTGTGTGTGAAGGTGGACAGAGAAAAGAAGAGAGTGGACACACATGGGTGACACAGAAAGCTAATTCTAATGAAAACACAGAGGACTAAGAATGGCCAAGCTACTTTCCTGAAGAAGAATGCCAAGGTGTGAGAAGTTGTTCTACCATACATCGATATTGATTATAAAGCTATAGAAATTAACACAGTGTGTTTGTGGATAGCTGAATGAGCAAATGGCAAAATATAGAAATCTCAGAAGCAGACACACAGATACACAGACACTTGATTTAGGACAAAAGAATGCAAAGAGCCACAGAAAGATATGATTATAAATAAATGGTTCTAAGTCAATTGGATACTGTAGCAGAACAAAATGAACCTTGACCTCAAACACATGATATACAGGAAATGTTTAGTGTAAAATGTAAAATATAAAAGGCAAAATCTTAAATATTCTAGAAAATAAAATAGAACATGTTTTTGACATTGGGAGTAGGCATGGCGTTAGGCACAAAACACTAGACTACATTTTTGTCTAAAATAAAAGACTACATTGATATAGTCTTTTAAATTTTAAACATTTCAACTTCACACATAAGTAAATAGTGTATATATAAAATATAGTTAAAATGCATACATACCAATAAGTAAAAGAAAGACAACACAATAAAACAGTGGGCAAGAGGAGTAAACAGAACCTTTAAAATATAGATAATCCAAAATGACCAGTGCTTCTATCCAAAAGTAATTCCTCTCATTAATAATCAAGGAGCTGGGCGCAGTGGCTCACGCCTGTAATCCCGGCACTTTGGGAGGCCGAGGCGGGCAGATCATGAAGTCAGGAGATCAAGACCATCCTGGCTAACAAGGTGAAACCCCGTCTCTACTAAAAATACAAAAAATTAGCTGGGCGTGGTGGCAGGTGCCCATAGTCCCAGCTACTTGGGAGGCTGAGGCAGGAGAATTGCTTGAACTTGGGAATCGGAGGTTGCAGTGAGTTGAGATCTTGCCACTGCACTCTAGCCTGGGCAACAGAGCACGACTCTGTCTTAAAAAAATAAATAAAATAAAATAAAATAAAATAATCAAGGAAAGGCAAATTAAAACCACACTGGAATGGAAAAAATTAAAATAGACATCACTGTTGATGTGGATGTTGCACCGTAACTTATATACTCTGCAGATGGGAGGATAGAGACAATCGGTATCTAAAAGTAACTATTGGCAGTATCTAGTAAAGCCAAAAATATGCATATCCTATGTCTCAGCATTTCTTTGTATAAATGCAACAGAAATGCATGCGTATGTTCTACAAGAGATATATACAAGAATGTTCAAGCAGCACTAATTGTAACAGCCATAATTAGAAACAACTCAATAGTTTATAACCAGTAGAATGGCTATATTTTGAACTATTTATTCAATAGAACATTAATTTGTAATGAGAATGAATAAATTTTACTGCATGCAGCAGTATGGATAAATCTCACAAACATGTTGAAAAACAAAAGCTAGAAATAAAGGAATATACTCTGCGCAATTCATTTATAAGATTTTGGAAAAGCAGCAAAAGTAAAAAACAAAACAAAACAAAAACAGTCCTAGAACTTAGAATAGTGGTTTTCTTTGCAGAGAAGTAGAAACTGGAAGGGAGTAAGAGGAAGCTTCTAGGGTATTGATGTGTTCTAGTTCTTGATCAGGGTACTGAATAAATGGGAAATTTCACTGTGTGGAAAGCCATAAAGATGTATAATTTCTATTTTCACTCCACCTAAGTTATATGTCATGCTTTAGTTTTTCATTTTTAAGCTGATATTATCAAGCAATGGCAAGATTAGGCACATAAGGAACTGTAAAGTACTGCTGGGAAGAATTAGAATTGTTTTGACTACATTAGAAAATGATTTATCATGAATTATTATATTGAATGCATAAACTTATGACTCAGAAATCATACTCTGTGGTTGCCAAGTATGACATGTGCCCAAGAGGACATTAAGTAACAAGTTAAGAGGAGCATTTTAATCATAGCATCAAGAATTAACCAAGAGCTTCACAAAAATCAAATAAATGATTGTGCCGTACCCATGCAATGCACGAAACACTATCTGGCTACAATAATAAATGGATCCAAGCCACAGGCAACAACTTAAATCATAAAAGCCTAACTTTCAATAAAAAATTAACAACTATGTGATTCTATTCTCCATAAAAGGTCAAATGAAACCCTATTTTAAAGTACAAGGCAAAACAAGGAAGCAGTTTCTGTAGAATTCAAACAGGTCATGTGAAACATACTCTGGAATGTAACTCAAAGTTTTAACACATGCTTGTAGATAAAAATGCAAACTTCAATTAATGCATAAATAAAAGCATCTACATCAGTGACAATAATAATAATAATACAAACAATAACAACATTTCTAGTAGTTAGACTTCGATGTGTAAGAGCACTGTGACACAGAAGTAATAATAACATTCTAGAATGCTCTAAGTTTATATGTCTATTACCTCATTATTGAAAAAAGTTATATAATTAATAGTATCACTAGAAGGATTAAACTGTAGCACTTCTGACATTAAATCTTGGACTTCTAGGGTCCACAGAATTAAAATCCAAAGTGCTTTAACTTCAAGTTGACTGTCTTGAAGTGGGATAAGACAATTCTTGGAGTTGTTTCTTACATTAAAATAAAGAAATTATACTAGATGTTCACAAGCATACGTTTTGATTTTAAATCTCTATTTCTACACCAATATTTTTTTCTTTTTTGAAATTAATATATTTGCTCAGTGACAAGCCAAGTAAGATGAAATTTATAACTTTCAAACAAAGATAACTATAGAAAAACAGTGATTTTGTATTTCCATTAACTAACTTAAAATAATATATTACTATGATTCATCAGGAAGCTTTTTCTTCTATTCTAAGGATTTTTAAGTGAAAATAACACTCTAAAGATGATCTCTGAAATCCAAGAGGATCCCAGAAAAGTATAGAAGTTAAATATTGTGATGGTTTAAACATCATTTAGGATCTAGCACTCATATGCAGTACCTTCAGTAAGACCGATCGGGACAATTACTCCTCATTCAATAAAATGAAGTTTTGTACAAATCTTTGCTCCACTCTTCGTTTTATTTCTCCAGGAGCAAATGATTGCATTCTCTTGTTTGCTATTACTATTTAGTCAAAGAAAGAGAGGAGACAGTTACATCATTTTATTTTTAGAGTATATCAGTTTACGCCAATTGCTTCTTAAGCCTTTGGCACAAACAACTGAAATTTCATTCTAATATTCATCCTTTAGATCACATCGCTGTGGTATTTCTTCTTGATAACTTCATATGCCATGTGTCATGACCCATGGAAAGGAAGAGTTCATTTAGGAAGTGCAAATACAATTCTGTTACTATATAGGGATATGAAATAGGAGATACCAGGTGCATCACTTGCTGAGAAAAATGCGTCAGTTTCGAGAGTGCTTCCTATCACAGTCAGAGTATAGGAAGTAAAGTATCACTTCCCCAGATACTAAATTTTCTTCCAGCTAGCTGATGATTACAGCACATGCAGTCATGAATCATTATGACATGTTCTTCATGTTTGTATCTCTCCATGACTTGAGTATAATTGTTAGAGAAGAACATACCACCATCAAAACATCTCTGAGTAATTAAACAAGACCTTAATAAGCAACCTCACAGGAGTGGTCTGTTTTATGCACATCACTCCTTGATATCTGATTAATGAATGTTTCAGGCCTCTGTAATCTTGGGGAGTTTGGTCACAATTGAAGCTGCAGAGTTTTAGCTGATGTAATTATTCATGTGATATAATCTGGACACAGATTTCCTATCTGTCCTTGACAACCTCAGCGATGAGTTACCTACTAAAGACCCTTACTTTAACGGGTGAATAAAGGACTGAGCAGAGCCAAATAGAAGAAAATGGGCTACTTATGGTCCCTTGGACTAGAAGAAAGTCAAGCAAAAGAGAAAGAATCCCAAGGTTACTGAGTCTGACTTTTACAAAGCAACCATAAAAGCAAAACATTAGGATGATTTGTCATCATACTTCTAAAGTGATGATGAGAAACCTTGTTCTAAATAGTTACAACAAAGCTACCCCATCTCATTGTCTTGGGGGGATTAAATGCCAAATTAAATAGTAGATCCTGGACTACTCTCTGTATTTGATTTATGAGACGACTGTGTACTGGAATAATTGTGAGAATTCCAAAGAATACAGGCTGGCTTTGGGTAAAACAAATGAAGGAATTCTTCCTTTAAATTTGAGAACTTTAGAGTGAACATTCATCACTGTGGTCTCTGTAGATAAATTTCTGAATCATAGACTTTCCACTGTCTCAGTACGCATGCTGTCATGGAGAGAATCTGGGAAGTCTGTTGTTCTTAGAATAAAACTTTAAAAATTCCAGGGAATTCAAGTAGTTATAGATTTGAGAAATATGAATACATGAGAGTAGATTCAATTAACTTCAGTGTTTACTCATCAAGAAAACAGTATTAGTCCTCAAAGCAAAGAAAGCACCAATGGAGGCTCAGCAGAATTCTCTAGGAATATGATAGAATAACATTTACAGCCCATTTTTGGGAAAGATCTTGAAATTAAATATTGGCTTCCAGAATTGCAAAATCATGCACATTTTTTATATTTTTATTTTCAATGTTTTAAGCCTTTAATTGTACTCTTGAAATATAAACTTGAAGGCTGATGTTATTTTTATAAAGGCATTTTGCCTATACTTTGACCATAAATGGAAATATATGAAATCAATTTAATGAACTACCTGAATATTCCCATTTGTTGTAATGTCTTAAGATGAGTTCATAAATAATAGAACCAGCACTTCTTCAGTTTTAATGGCCCCATTCATAGGATACCATTACAAATTATTCCCTTCTATTATAATAAATTCCAATATTTGCATTTAAATACAACCTTTTGCATTTAATATCTTGTTTTTTTCTTTTTTTGCTTGAGAAATGAAAAAAAAAAATAATAAGGCCACATTGAAGTTTGGGAAAATGTAAGAATAAAACCAAACAAAAAGTATTATTTTTCTATGGCTGAAATATTAATAAGCTTTAAACAAAGTTAATGACAATTTTTTTTTCAGAGAATAGACATTTATATTGATGAGTTTTATTTCCCTCTGTGGAATGTATTTCTTTAAAATAGTTATGTTTTCTTATTAACTTAAAAATATGCACTGATAAATTTGGGCATTTTTAAAAATCTATGCCTCAAGTTGTGTTTGTTAGCCTGATAATTTAATTATTATACAACATTTAAATTTTTTTTTTAATTTTGATAAACGGAGTAATAGTTGCTAATGTTTACATTTCTAAATCACAGATCCGCTGCTTTCTTAGTAGGCATGGTGCAAGGTAGATCTGGGAATTCTACTGCCTTTATAGTGAAACTCTCAAAATTTCAGGAAGTTTCAGTAGTTATAGATTTGCAAAATAGGAATACAGGAGCATAAATTCATTAACTTCAATTTTTTGAAGTTACAATTTTATAAGCAAAGGGAAATACAATTACAGAAAATAACTTTATACTAGTAAAGTCAATCAAAAACAAAATTTGCCATATTAATCTTATAGTTAGTGATATTATTGACATTTCTTTCAATTAAATATCTTAAAAGCAAAGTTTCTGGAATAAAGCTTCTAAGCAACATTTATTTTTACACTTCATTTAAGGAGCAAAAGACAATTCATAAGAAATCAAGGATCAAAGATTTGTTTCTATATACAATTTCACAATATACCTTGGGGACAGTACCTGTCTGGCCTACTCCCTTTCCATTTTTACAACTATAGTCTTATACAATAAAAGACAGTGTATAACCCAAGTCATCAAATAAAGATTTAGCAATTACTTTTAGCAGAATTAACTACCATACCAGGAAAAGCAACTGACTGATTTAAGAAAGACTTTCAACCAAAAACTTTGGGGAAACATATTTTTTGTTCTTTTATTTTTTTACCAAAAGCCTAATAAGAGGAGTCTAGGCTATTGCACAGTTAAATATATGGCAACTATGGCTTAAAACATGATGATCATGACAAGACAATTGTAATTCTGCTCCCAAGATTATCCTTGTCTCTTTATACTCCCCGATGGTCACTGGTACCGCCTACCACCTGATTAGGGACTCCCATTCTAAGTGTTGTTTGAATGGTTTCATGAAGTCTGGGGAATAGTAGCTGCAATATCGTAATCAAAACAACTTTATGTTACAGGCCAAAGAAAAAGGCTTTTAGCTGTCAACTCTTTGTCATTCCCTTTCCAATGGAAAAAGTCACTAGGTCATTCTGTTTTTGTTTTTGAAGATCAAGATGGTAGGACTTCAATAGGATGGGAGTTTACAAATTGCATTTCTCTGAACAAGCAGTGAAAGTGATACCTTTCTGATCACACTGCCTTGGACAATATATTAAATTATAAAAAGTGCCCAATACTGAAAGATTCTGTAAATATTGTACATTATACCTCAATCATTTTATATAAAAATATTTTCTGAGACAGAAAAACTATGTGTAAAGATATAAGGCAATGGAGAATAAAATTTGCTGAAATCGTTCATAAAGTAAATCTCATTCTTTCTTCCTAAAGATATAACTTTGGGCCAAATTTAGTGTAAAGTCTCAAGCACAGGATATTCACTATACTTCCAATAGCTAAACTGTAGAACAAACTAACAGTTCACTTAAGATTGCCAGGCCTCCCCTGTAGATCTGAACTCTGTCTTATGAGACACAAATGATGTAACATAGGTCATCTTAAAGTCATCTAAGGAAATCAGAACTTGTGTGCTCAGGGAATGCATACTCTAAGCTAGTCATCACTGACATTTTGCTGGTCCTCAAGCCTTCTCTGTCACCTGCTATGTTAATCTTTTCACAATTTGCCTATGACCCTTGGTTAAGGCCTTTTTTGAGTATAACAGCATAAGTGTTGGGCATCTACACGCAGCACAACATTTATATTGTATGTTAAGTGAATCTGCAACAATGGCATAAGTACACCTCATCTGGACAAACCCAATGAGGACTGTGGAAAATTGTAAAGAGCCAACTTATTCAATACATAAGGCCATTACATACATTATATTGTTATGTCAATTTAATTATTTACTTTCTCCATTGTTCTACAGCTATCTGAAATGTATAATGAGCTGTGTGAAACTATTTATATAGTAATATTGCTATTCTAGTTTATGCAAATTTATGTGCAAGGCAAGTTGTAGAGCTAATGGATAAACTTGACTATAAATTCTTAATCTACATTAGATAGTGCAATTGCAACACTAATTGTGTGATCATAGAAATACTGCTCATGTCCTTTTAAACCATTTGTAGACTGTATTTTCCCAAAACACACTAAAACTCTGCCCAAGGCCTTGGGAGCCCGTCCCTTGCACTAGTGTACCCTGGATGTGGGACATGGAGTCAAATGAGATTATTTTGAAGCTTTAAGATTTAATGTCTGCTATTCTGGGTTTCAAAATTCAAAATTGCATAGGGCCTGTAGCCCCTTTATTTCAATGGATTTCTCCCTTTTGGAAATGGAATGCTTACCCAACACCTATACCCTCATTGTACCTTGGAAGTAAATAACTTGCCTTTGATTTTACCGGCCCATAGGTGGAAGGCACTTGCTATGTCTCAGATGAGTCTTTGGATTTTGGACTTTTGAGTTAATGTTGGAATGAGTTAAGTCTTTGAGGGACTATTGGGAAGGTATGATTGTATTTTGCAGTGTGAGAAGGAAATGAGATTTGGGAGGGGCTAGAGAGCAAATGATATAGTTAGGATATTTATGCCCATCCAAATCTCATGTTGAATTGTAATTTCTCATGCTGGATGTGCGGTCTGGTGGGAGGTGTTTGGATTACAGGGGCAGATCCTCATGACTTGGTACTATCTTCATAATGGTTAATTCTCATAAGATCTAGTAATTTAAAGTCACTAGGTCATTGGCACCTGCCCACACTACTCTCTCTTTCTCTCTCTCTCCCTTCCTCTCTCTTTTGCTTTCTCCATGTGATGGGCCTGCTCTTGCTTTGTCTTCTTCCTGAGTAAAAGCTCTCTGAGCTTACCCTAATAAATATGTAGAAATGAAATAGACTATGCTACATTTCTATAACCACTATTTACATTATTTTGATTAAGATATACGCGTTTTTCTGTGATACAAAGAACTTTAGGTTTTTTAAAGAGCTGCAAAATTCATCTAATAACAGAATACTATTTAGAGCTCTTCGATACATTTTGAGTATGGCAAGATTGTCATATGGGTCCTCTTCTAAGAGGAAGTTATATTTTTTCCTTGGGAATGTATAGATGGTAAAATGATTTAAATACCAAGGAAACACAGCATAGTAACATTTTTCAAAGTCTAGCCTTCAGATCACCTCCATGGGATCACCTGTTCAGCTTACTAAGGACATCATATTTTGGACTGCCCCCGCACCCCTCTTAATCATATAGTCCCTGAGGATGGATATATATAGTATGCATTGTAAAGAAACTCTCTAGCTGATTTTTATGTGCACTATGAATTAACAACCAGCATAAAATGTACTAACAAAGATGTAAGATATATAACGCATATCAAGAAGAGACCATCATGGGGAAGAAGTCAAAGAGTATTACACAGGCAGCATTTAAGGTGAAGACAGAAGATGACTCGTTTCATATAAAAATAACACAGCATTTATAGAAAGAGTATTTTCTTTCAATTTTTAAAGACTTAAATACAGTAAATGTCCTGATTATGGGAACCAGGATAATTGGATGTAAGACTGAAAATCGAAGTCAATGGAGCCAGTTCTAGATACATAGGTTATGTAAAATAAATATTTGTTGGCTGATTAATTAATGAAGACCTTAAATAGGGAACTGAGAAATTCAAAGGCATTGTATGAAGTGAATAATAGCAATAGACATCATTTATTTCATATATTTCTATAAAAATAGTTTTTTATTTTCATATCCCATGATGTTCGGAACACCTCTCAGGATGCATAGATAGTATCCTAAGTTACAAAATAGGAAATTCAAGCTTAAAAAGTTAAAGTAACTTGCCTGACTTCATGCAGTTACCTAGTGAACCAAGGAGTGGCTCATGTCTACCTCCATTGATGCTACCTCTGCACATGAGAAGGGGCCCTGGGAGGAGGAAGACATCATATACACAGTACGTTCAATGCTACAGCTGTCCACACATTCTGACTGGTTCTTTGTAAATTTTGTTTTAAAATGAAAACCATCATCTAACCTTAGAATACATATTTTTCTATCTGAATTATGTTTTCACTATTTGCTGGGGGAAAAATAGTCTAACTCTTTCAACGTAGGCTTTATTTATTTAGTTTTTTTAATATATATACACACACATAAAATATATATATATAATATATATTTTTAAATATATATATACAATATGTATTTTTAAATATATATATACACACACATAAAAATATATATATATATTTTTTTAATATATATATGTATATACATACACATAAAACAAACAGTTTTCTACCGGAGGCTTCACGTCTCTACATGTAATCATGTCACTGTTCTTAAAAGTGAAAACCATCTCCAGCATCTGTGCTGGAGAGGATGTGGAGAAACAGGAATGCTTTTACACTGTTGGTGGGAATGTAAATTAGTTCAACCATTGTGGAAGACAGTGTGGCGGTTCCTCAAGGATCTACAACCAGAAACACCATTTGACCCCGCCATCCCATTACTGGGTCTATACCCAAAGATTTATAAATCATTCTACTCTAAAGACACATGCACACATATGTTTATTGCAGCACTGTTCACAATAGCAAAGACTTGGAACCAACCCAATGTCCATCAATGGTGGACAGGATAAAGAAAATGTGGCACATATACACCATGGAATACTATGCAGCCATAAAAAAATGAGTTCATATCCTTTGTAGGCACATGGATGAAACTGAAAACCATCATTGTCAGCAAACTAACACAGGAACAGAAAACCAAACACCGCATGCTCTCAATCATAAGTGGGAGCTGAACAATGAAAACATATGTGCACAGGAAGGGGAACATTACACATTGGGGCCTGTCCGGTTTGGGGGTTATGGGAGGGATAGCTTTAGGTGAGCTACCTAATGTAGATGACGAATTGATGGGTGCAGCAAACCGCCATGGCACGTGTATACCTACGTAACAAACCTGCACGTTCTGGACATGTATCCCAGAACTTCAAGTATTTAAAAGAAAAAGTGAAAAACTTACTTTTTCTTTCCCCAAATCAGCCAATTGACCTTAATCCTGTACGAAACTGTGAAGTACAATTATTTTCATGATTGGTTTGCTCAGAAGCCTTGCCATAACTCTGGGGTGAGAATGGTTAATGAGTAAAACACATTAACCTATGTTTAGCATTTCTTTTAAGAAATGAGATTGTGATTTCAATTTAGATGACAATCACCAGGACCAAGCCTGAACATTATTGAATCATCATCAACATAACCCTCACTGATCACCTTAATGGTAGTGCAATAACAGCAACTGCGAAGTTATAATATGATGATGATCTCTAAGGCCCCTACCACCCAGCTCTTCAAATAGCACTGAAGTGTTGAGAGATGAGCGTTGTAGGCTATGTTTCTTTCTGTTTGGACTCACTTTGTAATTGCTGTTGCTGAAGCCACCTAGTGTATGTGATTGTGTTGTGGCTGCCTGAGCTGATTAAGAGATACCCTGTAGCTATTCCTGCTGTTAATAATTACCATGAAAAAATTATGTAATGGCTTGTCATTTTATTTGGTGCTGATTATGGATATAAGTTCAGGCAAGGTTCTAGGAACCTAGATTAAGATAAATTAGAATACAATGCTCAAAGGTAATCAGGGGATTTTGTGTATGTGTGTGTGTGTGTGTGTGTGCACGTTTCAGTTTTGAGAGACGTCACTGAGGTATTCAGATATTTTAATCTAAATAATTCCAATATAATCATTTGAGCATGATCCTCATTGGATCATGCTGATGCTGAAAGTTTAGGCAGCAGCAGGACAGGATTAAAAAAAGAATGTAACCAATTAATCTAACTAAGGCTTTTATAATAGGGATACATATGTTGTGGTATTTGTTTATAAAGACAAAGCTTTATGTCAAAGAAGAGGAAAAGGGTGCCCCAACCAAGAGGTAAGGCAGCACCTCTTGCTGACCTTAAGGTTTTCCACTTGAAGTTATTCCCTGATGAGCCACAGGGCAAACCTCTCTTTACTCACAGGCTTACAAATACTCCATAAAATAATGAAAAAGGGCATCAACCTGACCCTCAGCACCATGATAACAAGGAAGACATGATGAGCCTTAGGGGATTCTTTCAGTACAGTATTTTTTTAAAGTCATTATTCCCATAAAAATGGAGCTCAGGCCTTTTTCTTTAGCCAGTGGTTTATTTTGTTTGATATCCTTTAGTTAATACGAAGCACAGGAGAATATAAGGAAGTGAGTAAACTACAGACGTTATTAAAGTGAAGTGAAAATGAGGCAATCATAGAGGCCCTGATAAATTTTCTGGCCTCAATTATCAATGTATTTTGAAATGTATTTAAGAGGTTGAGTCACCCGAATAATTAAGTCAGCAGCTTCTTAGGACCAATTTCTTTTCTTTATAACTTAGAGAGGTCACAAAGAATTCACATCTCAAAATGGAATAGAACTGAATTTTTTCTAATCTAATTTTTCAATAATAATGAGAAATGATGTTTCTAGCTACTTAAATAACTTTTGATATGTTTTGGCTGTGTCTCCACCCAAATCTCATCTTGAGTTGTAGTTCCCATAAGCCTCACGTGTTGTGGGAGAGGCCCCATGGGAGATAATTGAATCATGGGGGTGGTTACCTCCATGCTGTTCTCATGACAGTGAGTGAGTTCTCACAAGATCCGATGGTTTTATAAGGAGCTTTCCCCCACTTCTTTCTACACTTCTCCTTGCTGCCACTATATGAAGAAAGATGTGTTTGCTTCCTCTTCTGCCATAATTGTAAGTTTGCTGTGGGCTCCTCAGTCATGCAGAACTGTGAGTCAGTTAAACCCCTCTCCTTTATAAATTACCCAGTCTCAGGTATGTCTTTATTAGTAGTGTGAGAATGGACTAATTTACTTACAGACCGTCATCTACTTTTCTGTAAATATATATTAAATTAAATTTTGAACCATAGCTAAATTACTTGATAAATGTTACTTAGCGTTTTCAGAGCAAGAACATATGCATGCATTACAGTTCATTTGTTATATTTTATTATAACACAGAATATTTTAAAATACCACAGATTTCAGAATATTGATTAATTGGAAGTAGATTATATATAACAGTACATTCCAAATATGTAGCATTTTCCCAACTAATGATAATATTAGGAAAATTTAAGGCATATACATACATTTTTCCTTTGAAGTCAAATGTCTGTATAGTTTTAGCGAAGTTATGGCAAATATTATATTATGTAGACAACAGCTTCAATTTTCCATTTCAGTTTCCATGTACAGATAACACACAAATTGAATTTCTTCTGCGCCATAATTGAATATGTATTTTATGTACACATGAAATATATATTCAGACATGGTTATACAAAATCTATATTTATAACTGGAAAGTAGTATGGAAATTGAGGTATTTCATTATTTTAGTATCTGAATATTGAAATAAATATTACATGCAAGTATTTCATCAGATGTTAATAAGGTATATCAAAACAATAAATAAAAATAACATTATAATAATAGTGAAATGGAAAGATGCAAATTGTTGAAAGCAGAGAAATGGTAAGATTTGTTTGTAGGCCACACAATTTAATTTATACTAGTATAGATCAGTTTAACACATTTAATATTTTTTGGCTGAAGTTGAATTATATGTACATGTTACCATCTAAGGCAGTATTTTAAATATCAAAGATTACTACACCTTTTCTCTTTCAACAAAGAATATATCTCAGCTCTTTTATTTTGCTTGACATCTTTCCATCAATATGTGTCCTTGGCAATCACTGTTATTCACGGACATAATTTGCACAAAGACCTCAAAATTTTCCCTGCCATTTTAATTAGTGGTTTCTGTTCATACTGTAAGAACTGAGAATGCAAGTATTGAAATCATGTAGTTAATTAATAATAACTATTATTTGCAGAAAAGAAAATATTTTGAAACACAAACCTATTATATTTGAAACACAAATATGTACGGAAAAATAGTGGAACATATATGGCACTGTTGTACAGCTATTAAAAATGAATTAAGTTCATGAAAATTATTTCTATCTGCTTAAGTCTCAAGATTATAGAAACTCTTATTACATTATCTGAAGACTTAGAATAAAGCCCTGCTTCATGATTCCTCAATTTTAAGTATTATCTATGCATCTATCGTGATCTTTTCAAAATTCTAATTCATCCATGAAGAAAAGGAAATGACATCCTAACTATTTTGCATCTATACCCATAGCCCTGATTTTCAATTAGCTACAGATGTTTGAATTATTTTCTAAGGGATAAAAAGTATTCTCTTCCAGATGCATTAGTTTTCAGATAAAGATTTAAAAATCCAGACACTAAAAAAAACTACTGAAATTATATATATATATATATATAACCATATATATTTATATATGTGAATATATACATGTTCCTCAGCTCTTCAAAGGAAGGTTTTCCTAATATTGTCTTTGTAAGCTAAACTGTCACCTCTGAATTCAAAAGGGCCAATTCAGTTTAACTCTGACATATACGTTGCTTGATTTATTTACCTATGTATGTAAAAATGATAGTCTCATTGACAAGTAAGATTAAATACTTAATATTATACTCACTAGATTAATGAAAATGTACTATGTTTCATTTCCAAACCTCAGTGGAAAATGCTTCTCTAATAACCTATTCATTGGCTGCAAGCTTCACAGAACATTGTCTTCTATTTTCGGAATAAACTTTTATTGTAATTTAGATTCTACTTCAGGCAAACAACCTGTAGTAGTATTTTCTTGCAAAGTTAAAAAAAAAATACTTGCAGGCAAACACAAAGAAAAAAATAGAAAGGGCAGACATATTTGCAAGAGAGAATTCTGAGGTGGTAGAGCAATTTCCTAAGTAAAGAGCAGTGTTTTCTCTCAAGAAGACTACACAAAAAATATAAAATTATTTAGGCTACTAATAAGACTATTTGTTTTCTAATTCCTTACAGAAAAATAGTCATTTGTGGATATAACTGATTTTGTCAACTATCATTATTAATATAACATATATTAAATTACAATTGTATTCATGCAATGTCTACTATTTACCTTTCAATTTTAAAAGTCCCCATCATTTATGACATGTGAAAGGTTAAGTGATTCATATGATAGTTTTACTATTCCATGAACAGATAATGATCTTTATTTAAAGGTCTTATAATAGGGGTAGTATAGATTAATGCCATATTCTAAAACTTTAGAGACTGTTAAAGTAACCTAATGTGTACGTTAACACTCTCACTGCTGAGCCCTACTGCCAGAGTTTCTGATTCAGTAGATCTGGAGTGGGTCTGAGAACGCACATTTCTGAAAAATTACAGGTAATGCTCATGTTTCAATCCAGGCTACAAACTTGGGTCAAAACAATTAGAAGTTTATCTTCACACTTTATTTAAAGCAAGTTATTTTAAAATTAAAACTTAACCTATAACTGTAGTATCAGTTCCTGAAATCTCTATGCCAAGCATAATTTATGGTAGACAGGGAATCTGACCTAGTTTGATATTGGAAAACACTAGAGAAATTGAAGTTTCTCTTAAGTCAGCCGGAATGTTATTTCATTAGATAGATTTATTTTTTGTATGTGAGATTCTTTTATGTTTATGAGGAATACTGGATCTATGAACTTTTAGATTATCTAAACCATTTTGATTTAAAACGTATCAAACTTATAATCTTTCAAAAATACCTAAAATTAGGGATTTTAGAAGTTGGCCTTTATGACATTTACTATTATATGACCATGATGATTAATTTGTTTCCTCTTTAACCAGAATCTGTCATCAGAGAACTCTAAAGCACTTGCTAGGTATCATTGTTTTATGAAAGGAGACAGAGAGAGGAGGAGGAGGAGAAGAAGGAGAAGGCAGAGAAGAGGAGGAAGGGAGGATAGGGAGGAAAGAGGCAGAGAAGGAAAGTGACAGGAAAAAAGAAAAGAAAAACACACATCTAAGGACAAAACGTCTTTAAAGCATTTTTTCCCCCTGACTTCCACCCAGGAATACTCAGGCAGAACTGGCTTTATGTATATTTGACCTGTGCAATCACAAGATATTCTGTGTTCAGAAGATCCCTGTGCTTAGTTGAATATTCTGCTATCATTGTCTTGAAATTTCTAATAATTTTAGAACAAGCGCCCTGTATATTTGTTTTGCACTGTAGCCCATCCTGTCTTCAGGTAACAAAATTAATTCAAATGTCATTTTTTTCTCCTCTTCCATTGTAAGTGTATACTTGCTAAATAAATGTCTCAAAATTTAAAAAATGAATTCAAGCCACAAATACTTCTAAGCATATTTACACATAGGGAATGTGCTAAGTATGACAGAATAAACAGAAGAAAACTAAGGTTGGAGGGAGAAAAACAAAAATAAGTGTATGTATGCTGGGAACAGATAAAGCCTGAAATTCATCAAATAAAGGAAAAAGAAATTGAGTCAAAGACTTCCATGTTTTGGAGGAACACTCCCATGTCTACAGAGGGAAGGGAATCAGAGACTTGTAAATAAGAGGAACATATTGTTGAGCAAAGTGGATTATCACATAATCTACTATGAAGTATTCACAGGCAGATCTAATACTTTATAAATTGTGTGTGGAGGGATTTCTGGCCTAGAGAAGAAGAGATAAAATACCCAAATAGCAAAGCTAATCTACTCAATCCATGGCCTCCATTTGGAGGCTCTTATAAATTATCAAATCAATGCATTTTCTGTTACCCATAGAAACAAAAATTAATATTTCTTTGTTTTTATCAGATTGCACAAGTTCTTTCTTATAGATTGAAAGAAAATTCTCAAAAGTCTTTTTTCACGCTACTTTTAAAGGACCACCCTAAGGAAGAGAATGCCTCCATTGAGTGCGGGGAGGCAGAGGGGACAGAGATAAGTAAACAGACATTTTGTTTGCATTGTAATTAACTTCCAAGTCTCAGGAAAACAAAACATCCAACATGTTCAATAACTCATCCTCCGTTTGAAATAACAGCACAGTAAAAATGAATTACCCAAGAAAAAAAGCACTCTAAAATAGGATATTGGGTCTCCTGTCCAAAAAGGATTTATTTTCATTAAAAAATATGTAAATGGTAAACACTGAATCAAAATTACTCTGGAATTTGAGTAGCAAAATTATAATTGATGATCTTCATAAAGGTAAAATGTATTCTATACTGCATGCTACATGTTCATGTCCTTACAGTTTTACAAATAGGATTCTTGAACTTCTAACTCTTAGGAAATAGTCTTGTTTTGTTTTGTTTTTTGAGACAGTCTCGCTCTCAAGCCTAGGCTGGAGGGTAAAGGCACAATCTCGGCTCACTGCAATCTCCCCCACCCAGGTTAAAGTGACTCTCATGCCTCGGCTGGTTCATTTTTGTATTTTTTTCGAGATGGTGTTTTGCGATGTTTCCCAGTCTGATTTCAAACTCCTGACCTCAAGTGATCTGCCCGCCTCAGCGTCCCAAAGTGTTGGAATTACAGGCGTGAGCCACTGTGCCTGACCACTTGGGCAATAGTCATGCAAAAAATAATTACTCTAATCCAGCTATATCATTGTCTCCTTGAATTATGAAGCTAAAAAGTGCATATATTTTTGAAGATCACAGTAAAATGTGTTTTGGAGACAAATGCTTGAGAATCAGGCCACTAAAATTTAAATACTGACTGACAGTTCTGTGAATTTGTGAAAATGCTTACATTCTCTGAACCTCACTTTTTTATTTATATTAATGACAAAAAGAGCAAAATATCATAACTGTTTTGAGAATTAAATGAATTAGATGTAAAATGCTGAGAATGGTCCCAGTATTCAGTAATTATTATTAGTAGTAGTATCACAATATAGCAAGTCCCAAGACTAATGAAACAATCACAAAAGGCCACCCAGAGGAAGTGCTTTATGAAACTGAATTTAACTTCCCCAAAAATGTTATGTACACATTGCTACATTTTTATGATCATTTTGATGTAAGAGCCCTATTTACAAAATTTTTTAAAAATGTTAAAGTGTATAGAATAAATTTATAAATTTACAGGTAAGCACATATTGCTTAACTGGTCTGACATATTAGACTTGAATAAAGCAAGGTCTGTGTTTTACTCACTTTCGCATTATTTATGCAAAATTCCAAGATTAAGAAATATTTGCTGGATTGAAATTGCCATATGACTTCAACTATTGGCACAAATTACTTCGAAACATTATAGAAAGGTTATGTTCTTTAAGATAATAGAAGAGGAGGCCGGGCGCGGTGGCTCACGCCTGTAATCCCAGCACTTTGGGAGGCCGAGGCGGGTGGATCACAAGGTCAGGAGATTGAGATCACGGTGAAACCCCGTCTCTACTAAAAATACAAAATATTAGCCGGGCGCAGTGGTGGGCGCCTGTAGTCCCAGCTACTTGGGAGGCTGAGGCAGGAGAATGGCGGGAACCCGGAAGGCGGAGCTTGCAGTGAGCTGAGATCCGGCCACTGCACTCCAGTCTGGGCGACAGAGCGAGACTCTGTCTCAAAATAAATAAATAAATAAATAAATAAATAAATAAATAAATAAATAAAAAAAAAAGATAAAAAAGAGGAAATGATTAAAATTTTAGATGTGGCCTGTAGGAGACCTTAGACATCAAGAAGTCCAGAATTTTCATTAGAGAGATGAGAAAACTTGACCTCAAGAAGTCAAATTGCGTATCAATATATAAAGCTAGTGAACACCTGCAGTGAGATTATAACCCAAATTCTCCATCGGCACTGGTCACACCAACACTAGGGATTATGAGACCGTTTAGTTTTTAATTCCTAAGTGTATAATAATTTTGCCTTATAACACTCATAACAATAGTTTTCTTTCCACTGTTGCAAATGCCTAGGGAAAGGACAAATCAACCAATTGCCTTGCTCTGCTCCTAGAAAAATGACCTCTTTACTCCCTCAGACACTGTGCTCTTTTTAAAAAGAATCAATGTAAACCTTACATGTAAAGAAAATGTCACCCAATTATATTTCATTATTTTAAGTGTTATGGATATAGGAAATAAAACAAAAGCCAAGAAAATTCTATCAAAATGTTAACCCTAAGCACTCTTCCATTATGAGTCAAGTGAATAAAAATACAATGTTAATTTTTTTCAGCAACACCAGTTACATCTTGGCAAGGATCCAATTACAGTTGATATATCTGTTTGAAATCTTACGTTTTTCTGGTGACTAAAGAAAAGTTTGTTTTAGAGATGACACATATTCCTGAAATGATTTACTTCATTTTCTCACAGAATATCACATCTCAGGCAAATATATCTACAAATATATACATATGTATATACATATGTATGTGTTTGTGTGTATGTGTATATATATATGAATATATATAAATATATATATACACATAGCAAGTGTATATATATATATGAATATATATAAATATATATATACACACATACACACACATTTTTATGATCACTTTGATATAAATAAGAGCCCTATTTACAAAATTTTTTTAAATTTTAAAATTTATAGAATAAATTTGCAAAACAAAACCATTCAAATCAGCAGACTGGAAAGCTTTGAAGAGTATTCTACATACACAATGAAATTTCTATTCCACTCATATCTGTTTTCTTAAAATAAAACCAATATATAATTTTTGCAACTTTTAGCAGTCTCTACTGATATTATCCATATCTCTGACTCTTCCATTAGGAGATGGGAGTCTCTGGTTCCTGGGTGTATTACCAATGCTTAAAACAATGCTGGAAAAATAATAAATATTTGATAAATAAATGCATCAATGGTTAAAAAGGTCTACAGAGATTCTCTTGATGCAGAATAATCTGTGAGCATTGTGCTTAAAACAAGTGCTTCCAATAAAAGCCCGATTTCAGTTCAGCAGCCACAGTGATGCTTTGAAGATATATGCTTATTATTACTCTGTCCTCAGAAAACCCTCAATATTGTTTTTTAAATTTGCTCCTATTTCTTTCCAAAGGATAGCCACTAGACACAGTGCAACACTGAGTCACTCCTTTGACCTCCTAGCCTCACTTCTTACAAATTCACTATCATTCTGTTAGATCCAGGCACGTGGACCAACTTCCTGTTCCTTAAAAGTGCCAGGCACATGCAGACCTTAAGCCCCTTGTACTGGCTGCTTATAATGGGTCATGTTGTGGTCCTTAAAAATTATTGCCTTAAAGGATGAAACTTTATGCTTTTTAAGGCTATTTGGTTTTTAAAAATTAAACAAGATCTGCTTAAAGCAAAAATTGCAAGTGATTGTGGGATGGGTTGGAGGAAGGAGTGATCTTGTTCCTCAGTTAGGTATATCAGTATCTTTGACTAGAGGGCTTCTTTGCTTTCCCTCTTACTAAATGCACAGCTTTTACTAAGAAGTTGACTAAGGAAAGACTAGGATTATAAAATATGGACTCAGGTCCTTGAGAATCACTGTAGAAAAAATTTATATGAGTTTTATTTTTTAATTTTGAAATACTGAAATAATGTTTTAAATGGTGCTATGAAACCATGGAATTGTTCAACTGTCAGAAAGCAAAGTAGAACAAAAAATTTCAGAAATCGAAGAAAATTTTCTTGATTTTTGTCAGATTTTACACAGAAATTTAGACAGATTGAGAAACAAAAGCTCATGTCCTCCATTCCCTAGTTTTCCTTGTAGAGGAACGATGGGTTAGAACATTCTTATATGCTCCTTCAAGATCAAATGTTCTGTTTCACCGAAGTGCCAACTCTTATTTTCTGTCCCTACAAGACTTTCTTCCATATTATCCTCTTCGTGTGAATAATTTCTTATATTAGGAGCTACCTACCTACTTTTTCTCCTATATTCTGCCAGTGCTTTTTCTTTCAGTAGGTATTATAGAGTCAGGTTGCCAAAGGAGGTAAGGGGGAGCTACAGTGAGAGCAAGCACACAAAGGGGAGCACCCCGGGGAGGTTTGCAATTGCTCTCTCAAATGTATACCACTGAAATGAACAGCAAAACTTTCCCTAAGATAGTGAGGAGGAAAACAAGATTTTAAAGTAAACCCACAAAATTACACTTGCATACACACTTTGATGCGGCAACCCCATGTCTAGGAGTCTGTCCCAGAAATTCGGCTGCATAGAAGTAAAGTGACATGTGCATATGGTAATTTGTGATGACTTAATTTGTAACAGTTAAAGCTAAGAAACAGTCCGGTTTCCATAAAGAGAGGACATATGTAAACCATAAGTGGGATACAATGCAACATAAGAGTGAGAAAGTTCTCCACTTACTGTGGGGAACAATCTCCAAGATATGTTTGAAAAACCAATCAAGGTGAAGAATAATATGTATATTATGCTACCATTGTATTAATAGAGAAACTGAGAGCATATACTTATATTTGATATTTATTCATAAGAATTCTAGAATTAAGTCTAATAATTTTTATGTTTTAATTTCTTTAAAATTTAATTTGCACTTGTAATTTTACAAAAACAATTAAAGTGTTCCCCATATGCGCTGACTGAGAGGGAGGTACACTCTCTATCGAAACACATAGATGACAAGAAATTATTCTTCTACACACCATTTAAATTATCCATATTCGAACTTTATAAATTAAATATCTATTCAAATACATCTGATCTTTGACAAAGTTGACAAAAACAAGTAACAGGGAAAGGATTCCCCATTTAATAAATGGTGCTGGGAAAACTGGCTAACCATATTCAGAAAACAGAAACTGGACCCCTTCCTTACACCTTATACAAAAATTAACTCAAGATACATTAAAGATGTAAATGTAAAACCCAAAGCCATAAAAACCCTAGAATAAAACACAGGCAATACCGCCCAGGACATAGGCATGGGCAAAGACTTCACGACAAAAACACCAAAAGCAATGGCAACAAAAGCCAAAATTGACAAATGGGATCTAATTAAACTAAAGAGCTTCTGCACAGCAAAAGAAGCTATCATCAGAGTGAACAGGCAACCTATAGAATGGGAGGAAATTTATGCAATCTATCCATCTGACAAATGGCTAATATCCAGAATCTACAAGGAACTTAAACACATTTACAAGAAAAAAACAAACAACCCATGAAAAAGTGGGCAAAGGATATCAACAGACACTTCTCAAAAGAAAACATTTATGCAGCCAACAAACATGAAAAAAAGCTCATCATCACTGGTCATTAGAGAAAATCAAATCAAAACCACAATGAGATACCATCTCACGCCAGTCAGAATGGCAATGATTAAAAAGTCAGGAGACAATAGATAGTGGTGAGGCTGTGGAGAAATAGGAATGCCTTTACACTGTTGGTGGGAGAGTAAATTAGTTCAACTATTGTTGAAGATAGTGTGGTGATTCCTCAAGGATCTAGAACTAGAAATACCATTTGACCCAGCAATCCCATTACTGGGTATATACTCAAAGGATTTTAAATCATTCTGCTATAAAGACACATGCATATGTATGCTTATTGTAGCACTATTTACGATAGAAAGATTTGGAACCAACCCAAATGCCCAGCAATGATAGACTGGATAAAGATAAGGTGGCACATATATACCATGGAATAGCATGCAGCCATAAAAAAGAATGAGATCATGTTCTTTTCAGGGACATGGATGTAGCTGGAAGCCATCATTCTCAGCATACTAACACAGGAACAGAAAACCAAACACCTCATGTTCTCACTCATATATGGGAGTTGAACAATGAGAACACATGAACACAGGGAGGGGAACATCACACACTGGGGCCTGTCAGGGAATGGGGGACAAGAGGAGGGAGAGCATTAGGACAAATACCTAATGCATGCAGGGCTTAAAACCTAGATGACGGGTTGATAGGTATAGCAGAACACCAGGGTACATGCTTACCTATGTTACAAACCTGTACATTCTGCACATGTATCCAGAAATTTAAAGTAAAATAAAATAAAACAAAAAAATGCATTTCACAATGAAATTATTAAATAGGAAACACTAAGTTTGATTAAATTTGGTATATTTTTAAGAGGACCACCACTGGAGTTTTGTTCGCTTTTTAAATTTTTAAAATTTTTCATTGAGATATAATTGATGAAAGTTGTATATGCCCAAGTTATTAATAAATATATACAATCTAAAATGATTTCCACAATCAAGCTAATGAACATATCCATGTACTTAAGATCTACTGTCTTAGCAAATTTCAAGTATGCAGTACATTATTATTAGCTATAGTCACTAAGCTACACATTAGGTCTCTAGAACTTACTTAGCTTATAACTGCACATTTGTACCTTTGATGGGGAGATGTTGATCTCTCCCAATCTCTGAGCCCTGATACCCACTCTTCTACTCTCTGTTTCTGTGAGCTCAGTGTTTTAACATTACACATAAAGCAAGATCACACAGTATTTGTCTTGCTGTCCCTGACTTATTTTACTTAGCATATGTCCTCCATGTTTATCTATGTTGCTGCAAATGACAAAATTTCCTTTTTTTATTTTAGATTTCTTAATTTCAATTGTAACTTTTAAGGCTGAGTAATATCCATTTTCTATTTGTCTATCCATTCATCTATTGATTGACACCTAGGTTATTTCCATCTCTTGGCTATTGTGAGTAATTATGCAATGAACATGGGAATGCAGATACCTCTTCAAGATTAGTGATTTTATTTCCTTTCAATATGTAATATACCCAGTAGTGGAGTTGCTGGATCATATGATAGTTCTATTTTTAACTTTTTGAGGAATCTCCATACTTTTTTCAATAATGGTTGTACCAATTTACATCCCCATCAACAATGTATAAGGGTTCTCTTTTTTTCATGTTCTTGCCAACACATTTTATTTTGACATTTTTATAGTAGCTATCCTGACAGATGGGTACTAGAAATACTGTGGTTTTTGTCTTTCCTTTTTGATTAGTTATCTTAAATATATTTTCATACAACTATTGGTTATTTGTATGTCTTAATTGAGAAAATGTCTATTAAAAGTTCTTTGCCAAATTTTTTAGTCAGGTTTTTATTATGATTTGCCATTGATTGGTTGGAGTTCCTTATTATTTTGGATATTAACACCTTGTCAGATATGTTTGCAAATATTTCCTACTATTCCACGGGTTGCCTTTTCATTTTGTTTCTGCACAGAAAGGTTTTAGTTTAATGTAATCCCACCTGTTTATTTTTACTTTGGTTGCCTGTGTTTTAGCAACAATTGATATAAAAAAATTTGCCAAGAGCAGTATCAAGGGGCTTTTCCCCTATTTTCTTATAAGAGTTTTTGGTTACAGATCCTATGTTTAAATTTTTAATCAATTGTGAGTGATTTTTAATTATGCTCCGAAATAAGGATTCAATTTCATTTCTTTTGCATGTGTATATTCAGGTTCTAAAACGTATTTTATTTAACAGACTACCATTTCCCCATTGTGTATTGTTAGCACCTTTGTTGAAGATCACTTAGTCATATACACATAGGTTTATTTTTGGGCTTTCTATTCTGCTTAATTGCTCTGTATGTCTGTTTTTTAACACTACCATACTGTTTTGATTATGGTGGCTTTGTAATATAATCTGATATCATAAAACATGATACCTCCAGCTTTGTTCTTTTTCCTCAATAATACTTTAGCTATTTATTTGAAGGGCTTTTTTTTTTGTTTCATATTCATTTAACTTTGTTTTTGTATTTCTTCGAAAAAATGGCACTGGAATTTTGATAGGGATTGAGTTGAGTCTGTAGATTGCTTTGAGTAATACAAAAATTGTATGAAAGCATAACACTCAATGGTAAAATAAGCAAACAGTGAAAATTAGAATGTCCTAATACTGTAATGCTGGTATATAAATTGCTTACATCTCAAGTATAAAGTCAAAAGACAAAACTTTTAAAAATAACTAAGTTACAATAATTTGATAATAACTAAACAATATAAAAAGATATAAATTGTGACAAATCTAAACAGGCAAATAATAAATAAGGAAATTGAATCAGTAATGAAAAGTTTCCCATCAAAGAGAAGCCTAGGATCTGATGGTTTTACTTGTGAAACTACCAAACATTTAAAGAATAATACCAATTCTTCTCAAACTCTGTCTGAAAATGGAGTCAAACACTTCCATATTTGTTCTATGAGACCAACAACCAAGATACCAAAGCCAGACAAGGACACTACAAGAAAAGAAAACTATTGACCAATATCCCACATGAGCACAGATACAAAAATCCTCAATAAAACACTAGCAAACCAATTTAAGAGCACATTACAAAGATCATATACCATACCATGGGATTTATCCATAGGATTCATGAATAATTAAACTTATGCAAATAAATTACTGTGATATACCACATTAACAGAATAAAGAACAAAAATCACATGAACAACTCAATAGATGCAGAAAAAGTCTTGACAATATTCAACAACCTTTATAATAAAATATCTCAACACATTAGATATAGAAAGTATGTATCTCAACACCATAAAGGTCATATATCACAGGCCCACAGTTAACATTATGTTCAACAATGAAAAGCTGAAATATTTTCCTCTAAGATCAGGAAAAAACATACGGACATCCAGTCCTGCCACTTCTACTCAATATAGTATTAGAAGTCCTAGCCAGAAAAATTAGGCAATAAAAATAATTAAAAACATCCAAATTGGGCTGGGCACGGTGGCTCACACCTGTAATCCTAGCACTTTGGGAGGCTGAGGCAGGTGGATCACGAAGTCAGGAGATCGAGACCATACTGGATAACATGATGAAACCCCATCTCTACTAAAAATACAAAAAATTACCTGGGCGTGGTGGCAGGCACCTGTAGTCCCAGCTACTTGGGAGGCTGAGGCCGGAGAATGGTGTGAACCCGGGAGGTGGAGCTTGCAGTGAGCACAGATTGTGCCACTGTACTGCAGCCTAGGTGACAGAGTGAGACTCTCTCTAAAAAAATAAAAAATCCAGATTGGAAAGGAATAAAAAATTGTCTCTTTTTGTAGATGACATATATATATATACACACACACACACACACATATATATATATATATATATATATATATATATATATATATAGAGAGAGAGAGAGAGAGAGAGAGAGAGAGAGAGAGAGAGAAAACTTTAAAGACCCCACCAAAAAACTGTTGGAACTGATAAACAGATTCAGTAAGGATGCAGAACACAAAAATCAAGGCACAAACATCAATTAAGTTTCTAGAAACTAACTTCAAAGTACCTGAAAAAGAAATTTTAAAAAAAAATCTCATTTACAATAGCATTAAAAAGAATAAAATTTTCAGGAATAAATTTAACTGAGGAGATAAAAGATCTGAAAACTATAGGCTGAAAACTATAAAACATTTGAAAAAAATTGAAGCAGACACAAATCAGTGGGAAGATACACTATGTTCATGAGTTGAAAGCATTAAAATTATTAAAAGGTCCATAGTACACAAATGAACAACTTTTTTTGTTTGTTTGTTTGAGATGAAGTTTCACTCTTTTTTGCACAGGTTGGGGTGCAATGGCATGATCATGGCTCACTGCAATCTCCGCCTCCCGAGTTCAAGCTATTCTCCGGCCTCAGCCTCCAGAGTAGCTGGGATTACAGGCATGCACCACCACGCCCAGCTAATGTTGTATTTTTAGTAGAGATGGGGTTTCACCATGTTGGTCAGGCTAGTCTAGAACTCTTGACATCAGGTGATCCACCTGCCTTGGTCTCCCAAAGTGCTGGAATTACAGGCATGAGCCACCATGCTTGGCCCCAAATGAGTAACTTTAACGATAAATGCATTTAAAGGTAAATGCAATAACATTACCAATAACTAATACCAATTCTTCTCAACCTTATCTTTGGGCTTCCTAGACCCCTTTTTATTAAGCAATATTTTCATGTACCAGGACTATCCCCAGACTTTGTCCCACGATTCTCAAACACCATCAATAGTTTTACCTTTTAATTATAATAAAATTACTTTCTCTCTATTAACTACTTACTGTTTTTCTAAATATCTACCAATACATAGACAGCAGTCATGGTATCTGTCTGTTACCTAGAAACACACATCCTGAGATGGTAGTCTCCTGGTTCTACTTTTAATCCAGGAACCTGGAATTTGAGTGCAAAGGGGTTCCATTACAAGCCACAACGTGAATTTAAAAATTAGATGAGAGCACTGAGAGATTTTATATCTATCTTATGTGAAGAATTCAACATTTTCTTGAAAACCTCATTGATGTGTTATTTGATTAACTGTCTTTTCAAGATATTATATAGTGCTTTCTCCTGAGAAAAAATTTTTACTTAGTTTGATTTACTATCGAATTAGTAGCTAGCATGATTTAGTCTAGTTTCAATTACATCTGATCTCATAAATTCACATATGTGCAACTTTATAGATATTGTGCATGCATTTAGCAATTCTTGTACCTAGGAAAAAAGACTTAAACATGTGGGGTTTTTTTACATTCAAAAAAATTTTATAAAGATGAGACAGTTAACATTTTTTCTCACTGTTGAATGTTCTTTGAAACAAATAAATTCAATTTATATTGATACCTACACATTTATTCATTTGTGGTACATCCTCCCTCTGGAAAAAAAAGAAATCACATTTAAAATAATATTTTGATTCAGAAGAATTTTCATTCTGCTGTTAAAAATAGATTTTTCAGAAAACAAAACTTTTACATGGACTTTAATAAAACATCATTCCTTGACGATTAAAAAATCAGGAAACAACAGATGCTGGCGAGGCTATGGAAAAATAGGAATGCCTTTACACTGTTGGTGGGAGTGTAAATTAGTTCAACCACTGTGGAAGACAGTGTGGCAATTCCTCAGGGAACTAGAACCAGAAATACCATTTGACCCAGCAATCCCATTACTGGGTATATACCCAAAGAATTATAAATCATTCTGCTATAAAGATACATACATATCTATGTTTATTGCAGCACTATTTACAATAGCAAAGACTTGGAACCAACCCAAATGCCCAGCAATGATAGACTGTATAAAGGAAATGTGGCATATATATACCATGGAATACTATGCAGCCATAAAAAAGAATGAGATCATGTTCTTTTCAGGGACATGGATGAAGCTGGAAGCCATCATTCTCAGCATACTAACACAGGAACAGAAAACCAAACACGGCATGTTCTCATACATGTCAATTGAACAATGAGAACACATGGACACAGGGAAGGGAACATCACACACCGGGACCTGTTGCTGGAGGATAAGAGGAGGGAGAGCATTAGGACAAACACCTAATGCACGCAGATCTTAAAACCTAGATGACGGGTTGAACACCATGACACATGTATACCTTTGTAACAAACCTGCACATTCAGCACATGTATCCCAGAACTTAAAGTAAAAAATAACAATAATAAATACAACATTCTTAAAAATAATCTAACAGTGTAGATATGCCATCTATTTAGATCAACAGTTCTAATTTCTAATTCCTGTTTCAAATAAAGGAACTAAAATGATTTGAGAAGCCAAAAGGACTTTTGTTTTTTGTGGGTTGTGTGTATCAAAATCTTTGTGAAAAATTACTATGTTCTATATCTCCCTCAGAATACAAAAAAGAAAGAAGAGTGAAATTGTACCACAGTTTTCCACATTTCTTTCATGTCTGGTTGAATAGCACGCAGCAGGATTACCACATGTGATTGTGGATTCCATCTGTTGCCTCCCGCATACATGTAGTTGGATAATGAAGAAATATTTAAAAATAATTTTTCCACGATTGTAGGTATTTTTCTTTGCTTCTACCACAAAGTTTAACAAGCGCACAAGTGGTGATTTCTTAAAGGTTAGCTGCAATGTGGAATGTGAATTAGTATCAATGTCCTTTTTGTACTCTGTTACATTAAACTTTATTTTTTGAATTAAATTTGAACTAAATTGATCATTTACCCATGCATAATTTTGTAACATCATGTACTGGTCAGTTGGTATATATTGTCTCACTGAATTATGTAGGTCATGGAAATGTGGACACATTCTGTTTTATGACATCAAGATACCACATTCGTTAATATCACCAATAGTCTCATCAGAAAAGTCTTTCAGAATCACGAATCTCTCAAGCTCATGATGATAGACACAAGTTTTCCAAAAGTCTAGTTTTCACTAGAAATTTTCAGTACAATCATTGACAACAAATACTGTCAGTTATCCTTGAAGTGACAGTCTGACATCACTGACAATTTTTAGAAAATACCTTTCAAATACTAAAATCCAAATAATTGGTGTCGGTCATTCTTTACAATAAAAATTGTGTCCCATGGAAAACCACCTAGTATAGCTCACAGCTCAAACAACTGCATATGAAACAACTGCATATGAAACAACTGCATCTACTCAAGTAAAGCATCATCTTTCCTTCTGTAACAAATGTGTATA
Source organism: Macaca thibetana thibetana (assembly GCF_024542745.1). Classification (NCBI taxonomy): domain Eukaryota; kingdom Metazoa; phylum Chordata; class Mammalia; order Primates; family Cercopithecidae; genus Macaca; species Macaca thibetana. The sequence continues at coordinate 163,325,246 of NC_065583.1, read as the reverse complement.
GTGTGCCCTTCCCATTTCACCACAGAGAATTTTTAAAACACATGGATTTGAGGGTCACTCAAGTGTTACTCTCCTAAACAGTAAAGAGAATAAAAGGAAGCCACTAATCAAAGCAGAGTCATAAACTGATGAATTATTATTTTATAAGGTGAAGTTTTCTTTACATCTTCCTCCATTCCTTTGTATGATACTATTCCTTCTATTTTTGTCAAAATAGAAAGTGTTTCCCAAGCCTAGTTCCATACAGGAAAATGTAAAGTTAAATTTTTGTATCAGAATTGCTCAATAAATATTCTATCGTGTTGATGTTATGAATATTCACTCCATCTCTTAGGTGACTTTACTGTTCTTTACTTGGGCCATAGAATGCAGATCTAATTTTGACATTAGTAAGTTATCATATGTGTCATCATTTAGCTCTCTGGGTTATATCATACATAGAATTTATATGATTTCTAAACATTTTTAAGACGTGCATGGATAGCATTAAATGTTGAGAATAAGCAAAAGTTTCTGATTAGCCTTAGTTTTCAAACTAGCTTCAACCACAGATAAAATTCACTAAAGAATATAATCAGTATTCCAAAAATTATTGTGTGGGTATCTTCACAATTCATTCACTTTCTAATTCTTTTTTTTTTTTTTTTTTTTTGAGATACAGTCTCACTCTGTCACTCAGACTGGAGTGGAGTGGCACCATCTTGGCTCACTGCATCCTCTGTCTCCCAGGTTCAAGTGATTCTTCTACTTCAGCCTGCTAAGTAACTGTGATAACAGGCATGCGCCACTACACCCAGATAATTTTGTATTTTTAGTAGCGACGAGGTTTCACCATGTTGACCAGGCTGGTCTCAAACTCCTGACCTCAAGTGATCCACCTACTTTGGCCTCCCAAAGTGCTGGAATTATAGTCATGAGCCAGTGCGCCCGGCCTCACCTTCTAATTCTATCTCTTTATAATAAGGCCACTTGATTTGTTTCGTAGTTAGAACTCTTTTTTATAAAGTGCACAGAAGTGCTTGGATTTATGCTGAAAAATGCTGAATAAAATAAATACAAATGAAGTAGAGATCTCAGTCCACTGGATTCATTATATGGAACACAGGGCAGTAGAAGTATTTGTTGTCACTTTGCTAGTTGATGAAAAGTATCTGGATTTATTTCATATAATATACACTATTTCAGTTCTAGGAGAGTTTCTGAGAAATTGTTAAATTATATTCTTGAGATAAAGAGTTGAGGTGTGATAACCAGTTGGAGAAAAGTTTAGGGATAAATTTTCCCAAATAAAAAGTATAAATGCAAAGACGATAAGATATTTATAATTCTGACTGTGTGTTTTAAAAAATACCTATTACATATTAGAGTTAATAAAGACAAAATAGGTAGAAAACATAATAAAATTGGAATTAAAATTATTTTTTGATTTAAGTGACCTAAATCACATGAAAATAAAATATAGAATATGTTTTTTACAAGGCATAGTACCAAGAACAAATAGTTGCAAATATTATTTTAAGCTAATGGTTTAAATCATATATTACTTTACTGAATCTTTGGCTGGGGAGTTAATTTAGAACAATAATTGTATTTGTACTATTAGCAAGAACCTGTGGCTGAATGTAATGGAGCAGCATCTCACTGGGAAGCAAATGACTTCATTTGCTCTTCAGCTACTCACAACACCTCCAGCAGCTTAAGCATGGCACCTAGCTTACCATGAAGCAAAATAATTCTGCACAGGATGACGGGCTTTCCTTTTGATGTGCTAATTAGTCATAAAATTCATACTGGAATCAAAGTAATGAATGATCAGAAATTGTTACCTACAGGCTGCATCATTTGGAAATGTGTAAATAATCAGGCTAAGATTCTGGATTTAAGATCTCTTTGCCAAGTGGTCGTCTGCCAATACACAGGCCGTGTTTGCCTGTGTTGACGGTGTATTTGAAAGCTCAGGAGAGCCTTCAGCATCCTGTAGTCCTCATGAGTCCCCGCTGTCATGATTATGCTTTTCTTCCACCTTTGTCCCCAAGATAGGCTCCTAGGAACTCTGATTTCAGAAAGATACCTGGAAGCAAATCCTCTCACAAAATATATTTAATAAAACCATTAACAGCCTAAAGACATGAAGAAAAAACTATTTCAAATTCTTATAAGAAAAACATAATTATATTTAGCAATGCACTAGCTTTATTAAATGGAAAGGGCATGAACTCAGGATAAAAAATACAAACAACAATAATACTATAACAAAGGAGAAACATGCACACCTGATGTCATAGGTTTTGTAAAGTAAGTAGAGTTTTTGTCTTAATACCTAATTTCTATCCCACAAAATCTAACTTTGCATGGCTTAAGACAATAAATGACCAGTAAGAACATCAAGAAGCATAACTATCCTACAGCCTTTTATGCATAGGTAATAATTACAAATGCGTATGTGTGTGGAAAATATATTTTCAATATATTTTTAAAACTTCAAAACTCATATTTCCATATGAGTAAGCTAAGTATCTTACACCAACTCTTTTACCAAGAGTAGACATTAGCCCTGGAATCTACAAGAATCCAAAAATTAGATCAATTATCCTTCAAGTACCAGCAAAAAATCTAAAAAAGTTCCCTCATGGGCCGGGCGCGGTGGCTCAAGCCTGTAATCCTAGCACTTTGGGAGGCCCAGAAGGGCGGATCACGAGGTCAGGAGATGGAGACCATCCTGGCTAACATGGTGAAACCCCGTCTCTACTAAAAACAAAAACCAAAAAGCTAGCCGGGCGAGGTGGCGGGCGCCTGTAGTCCCAGCCACTGGGGAGGCTGAGGCAGGAGAATGGCGTAAACCCGGGAGGCAGAGCTTGCAGTGAGCTGAGATCCGGCCACTGTACTCCAGCCTGGGCGGCAGAGCGAGACTCCGTCTCAAAAAAAAAGAAAAAAAAAGGTCCCTGATGACTCATGGACTCACCATCCTTCACTGCCCCAAAGTCCTTTAAGTCACTTCCTTTCCCCAAAAGCCCAGATACCATTTTGAAGAAAAAGCAGAGAAGAGGAATCTAAAAGACTGAGGTATTAAACCTATAGAAACTAATGATGTACTTGACTGTGCTGATTAAAATCCTCTTTTAAGCTTCTAAGTTTGCTGGATTGGACTACATTTCATATATTTTTCCTCTACCACCAATCAACAGTGTGTCTGTGAGGGGGAAAAAAAGCAAAGCTTCACACATCCAAGTTGTAGTACTATCAATTATGTGATCAGAATGAATTCAATAAGATAAAACAAAAAGAAATAGATGAAAAGAAGAAAATGACAAAAGAAACGCAATTAATTCCCTGGGCCTTTTGATCTGTTATAATTTTATTTAACATTCGTCTCATCTCCTACAAACTTCTGTCTCTACTTCAGAGCTGATGCTCTAACAATTATGTTTATCTTCATGTATCTGATGGCTTTTCTCTGTTCACCTCACATTTCCTGTTATTTTGTTGTCTGTCACCTCTGGATTTCAACACATCCCAAAAATTTCTCTCCTATTGTGTCCAGAATTGGTTCCTTCCAGTGGGTTCTTGGTCTCGCTGACTTCAAGAATGAAGCCATGGACTCTCACAGTGAGTGTTACAGTTCTTAAAGATGGTGTGTCCGGAGTTTATTCCTTCAGCTGTTCAGATGTGTCCGGAGTTGCTTCCTTCTGGTGGGTTTGTGGTCTTGCTTACTTCAGGAGTGAAGTTGCAGACCTTCGCATTGAGTGTTACAGCTCTTAAAGGTTGCCCATCTGGAGTTGTTCATTCCTCCCGGTGGGTTTGTGGTCTCGCTGACTTCAGGATGTAAAGCTGCAGACTTTCACAGTGAGTGTTACAGCTCATAAAGCTAGTGCGGACCCAAAGAGTGAGCAGCAGCAAGACTTATTGCAAAGAGCAAAAGAACAAAGCTTTCACACTGTGGAAAGGGATGCCAGGGGGTTGCAGCTGGCTAAGGTAGCCAGCTTTTATTCCCTTATTCGGCCCCACCCACATCCTCCTGATTGGTCCATTTTACAGAGTGCTGATTGGTGTGTTCACAAACCTTTAACTAGACACAGAGCACTGATTGGTGTATTTACAATCCTTTAGACAGGAAAGTTTTCCCAGTCCCCACCTGACCCACAAGCCCAGTTGCTTCACCTCTCACTATTATGGTTTTCTCTTTGACTTCCTTATCTTCCCATGTCCTGCCTGTACTGTCAATGCCCAGTGATCAAGGTGTTACAGGTAGTTCAGCATGAGCAGGGCAGAAGTGGGCCCCCCCTCCACCCACTAGAAATATCAGGTGATGCTTTGGCATTGCCTCTCTAAAAGTGGTAAGTTGTGCAGCCAGCTCCAGGGAGAGGCCATTTCCTGATGGTCCACACTTGTTAACATTAAAGTGTTAGTTAAGGGCAGGCCCAGGGAGAAGAAACTTCCTAGGCATGCACACTGAGAGACAAAAATGGTGAAGTATGATCTTTCGGGTACAGACCACTGGTAAATGGAAGAAAGCCTCAGGTGGGCATGCGTGCAACTCCCTAAACACACTGCGTGCTAGGGACACGGTTAAACAGGGCATTTGATCTTCTCTTCTCTTCTCTCTCTTGGACTTTCATGCACCCAATTGAATCTCTTCCCAAAGTTCTTTTCTGTTCTAAAGACTTTTTAATACACTTCTACTCCTGCTCTGGAACTCACCTCGGCCTCTTTTTCTGCATGCTGCCTCTCAGTCAAATTCTTTCTTCTGAGGGAGCAAGGGCTGAAATTGCTTCAGACCTGTACAGATTTGTTGCTGATAACTCAGGGTAACTCGGATCTCTCCCACGGGTAACGAAGGGGCCTGTGCAGTGGCTTCCATTGTTAATGTTCCAAGGAAAACAGGTTGCAAGGTTTCTCAAAAGTAATTTCTGCAACTTATGAGTGTGATATCAAAATACGATATATTTTAATTTTGAGGGTTTTTTTTTATGATTCTATTTCTCCAGTGGATTGGAATCAAGAATAGAGACTGTGGGAAAACGAGCAAAATTGAAACCAACCCAGTTGTCCCATAAGTTTCCTTATTTTGTTTTCATAAACATAGAAATTGACTCTTCTGGTCTTAAAGCATGAAACATGTATTTGTTTTTTCTGAGTTCTTTCCTCAGGAAAGAACCTTCAGACCTCTCAAAAAAATGATAAAACAACTGAAACTCACCAAATAATAATATCCATATAATGAGATGCCAGACCCCTCATTCATCATGACTGCTGCGTGCTCCCTCACTAGTTTCTGTTTTCTTACACATTGTCATATTTCTTCCCTGCTATATAAACCCCTAGTTTCAGTTGGTCTCAGAGATGGTTTCAACTGAACTCCCATCTCCTTGGCTATAGCACCCAATTAAAACCTTCATCCCTGGCAATACTCATCTTCTCAGTGACTGGCTTTCTGTGCAGCAAGCAGCAGGACCCAGACCAAACCCCTGGTGTTTTGGTAACAAATTAACTCTATTTGTCCATGCCAATGTACAGCTAAGGAATTCTAAGAATCAGAAGTTGAAGGGCCAGCATGAGTTTGTTATTTTTCCACAAGTTCTTTCAGTAAATTCAATAAAATATAGTTTATAATACATTTTCAATATATAATAAAACTCTTTATTCTTCAGTGGTCATTGACTCAACCCTTCACCTGAAATGGGAAATGGTAAGCAGAGAAAGAGAAGTGTGAAATGAAACTAGAGAGATGAAATGGACCAGATTACTAAAGAGATTTTGGTTTGGGGGACTTTTTTCTCTAGACAAAAGGAGATAAATAAAAGTCTTTTAAGGAAGAGAATGTCATATTGTAATTGGCAATTAAAGCCATTGAGAGAACTTCTGCTGAAAGAAACCACAAGGGAGGTCAAAATCGCTGCTCCATATGGAAAACAAGCCTATGGAAAGTAATGTACTTGCAGTACTATGTGTGGAGGGCTAAGGGAGATACACTGGGCTTGGATCTGAAACGTAACTTCCCTAGGATTTTCAGTAATATTTTGTGATGATAGTTGTTATGGGATACTGTAAAATTTGAGTTTTACCTGGTTTCCTAATGCATAAAAATGCTGACTTTCATAATAGTAATATTTGTTTTGAAATATTAATCAGTATGATTACAGAATATATGTTCTTGTGTACACATGTGTGGATGTGTGTGGACCTTGAGATATGTGCATATATATGTGGCATATATATATATATATATATATGTCTGTTTATGTGTATGTCTGTGTGCACATGGCATTTGTGTGTTCGTGTATCTTTGGCAAGGGAACGATAGAACATCCAGTTGGAAACCTGCCTGTGAAACCTTTAGTGAAGCGATTTCACTAGGTTTCTAGGTGGAAATCAAACTAATAAAACGTGACTTTGTTACTGAAACATCAGGGGTTCTGTTTCAGTGCTGCTGCTTGCCACATAGTAAGCCAATCACTGAGATGCCAAGTATTACCAAGGAAGAAGGCTTTAATCGGATGCTGCAGCTGAGGAGATGGGAGCTCAGTCTCAAATCCATCTCCCTGACTAAAACCAGGGGTTTATATAGCAGTCAAGAAATGAAACAATGTATAAGAAAACAGGAACTGGGGAGTGGCAAGGAAGCAATCACGGTGAATGAGGCTTCCTGCAAACAATGATCTGGTTTCAGTTTTTTGATACTTTTTGTGAGAGTCCTGGAGGTCATTTCCTGAGGAAAGAATTCAGATAAAACAAATATAATCACACCTGTAATTCCAGCACTTTGGGAGGTCAGGATGGGAGAACGATGAGACGCTGGGACTTCAAGACCAACCTGGCCAAGATGATGAAACCCTGTCCCTACTAAAAATACAAAAATTAGCTGGGCACAGTTGTGCAAGTCTGTAATCCTAGCTACCTAGGAGGCTGAGGCAGGAGAATTGCTTGAACCCAGGAGGTAGAGTTTGCAGTGAGCTGAGATTGTGCTACTGCAGTTCAGCCTGGGCAAAAGACCAAGACTCTGTCTCAAGATAAGTAAATAACTAAAAATAAAAACGAACATTAAGTTTCAAGTTTTTAAGACTAGAAGGGTAAATCTCTATGTTTACTGAAAAGAACAGTCTATGGGACAACTGGGTCGGTTTCAGCCTGACTCAAAGATAGCCATGCCTTTTGTGTTTAGCACATCTCTCATTAAAATTTGGTACACGACTTGTGTGTTTTGCAATACACTAACAGGTATCTCTAGGCTTTGTATGGAAGGCAAGGGAAAGGTCCCTTATTCTGCCAATGGATTCTGCACTTTAGTATCTCCAGATTGGTTCTCAGCAAAAACCTTTCAAAAAACACAGCCCATTGGAGGCTGTCTCAAAACTCATGGCTAGAATTCACATATATCAGTGATCTTGTGGTTCTTTTGTAAAATTTCTGTGTATTTGTATACATTTGTATCTGAGTATAAGTACTCCCACAGCAGTATCCTCTTATTACGTACATGTGTACAATTTTACCCTAAAAATAGTTTAGGCACACAAGGAAAAGAAGAAAAAACATTATGAGTCTCATAACTCATAACATAGGGAGGCTCAGAGCAGACTCTTCAATTCCTTTTGGGAAGAGGACAGTCATTCTTCCAGGAAAAAGAAAAAGGTAGTTGATTGAGAATTATTCAACCCAAATCATTGTTTAAAAATATTCCTCAGTGCAATGACAGAAGAAAACTTCAGGCTCTGAGGTTAGGTCTTTAAGTAATATAAATGCAAAAATTACAGTTATATAATACAATCCAAAAATAATGTAATTCAGGACTTGCAGATGGGAGTGAGTATCTGGAAAGTGGAGGAGGTGAGGCACAGGGAGAACAACCTTTCACAACCACACTAAAATAACTTTTCATTTTTCTTCTAAACTTCACTTAAAGAAGAATAAAAAATAAAACATTTTCAAGTAGATTTTGGCATAAATAAAGCCAGTTCTTATTAAAAAAAAATCTCAGTTCTGTTCTGAATGGTCAGATTAATTATTGGAAAGTTGGCTTCCAACTTGATGAGATTTGTGCTTACTTTGCTTTGAAAATTGACCTTTTCATTAAACAAAGTTTTACAAAGGCCAAATAAGTCCTTACAAACTTTGTTTCCAATGCATCATCACATGTGACTTGTTTGCAAATAAGAATTCTGCATACTTAGGGCCCAATTCTCTTTTATTTATACCTTTGATCTCAGCACATTTTATCTGGAGGTCTCCAAATACTACTGGCCTTATTGGATCTTACCCTAATGCTGCCTAATAACACCTAATGCCTATGTCCTACAGTCAACTGTTCCAGTGGGAAAATAATATTTACTTCTTCCTTTACAAGTGGCCACTCAGAACTGACTCATGACAGTATTCTCCATCATCTGCCCTTTGTAAACCTCCTGCATCCATATTTTAGGATGAAACTTTAATGAACTAAAATGTCACAAATGGCTGTTCTCCTACATCTGCTATATTTGTCGTCCATTTCTCAACTTGGTCTTTATGGTTCACATTTATTCATGATTAATGTGTCTCCATTTAGTACTAGTAGAAAAAAATTCAATTTCTTCATGGTTCAGTAGGGAAGATTATAAACCATCTAACTTAAAATTATTTTCATATTGAAATTCTGCCCAAATACAAATCCCAGATAAAGCTTCACATGTCCTGTTATGTTTTTCCTTGGTGACCTCAGCCTACAGAAATTTGTGTTTTCTCCAAGTGTCTTTTGCATTTATGGCTCCCAGCATAAACTTAATCACATATATTTAAACTCTATGGTTGTTCTCTGCATAAATTATTGCCTCAGAAGTGCTTAATCTCCTTGTAGGTAGGATCTGTATTGTGCTTCCTCTGTATCCCATGAAGTGCCTAGAATGCTACTCAGTAGGGGTCAAAAGTGTTGATAGATTTGATTTTGTAATGTCATAAATGGGAAATTATAAAGAATATTTAATCTCTTCAATTATTAAATTTCAAGACTTGGGTTCCTTCTAAACAAAACTCCTGAAAATCAGAGAAAATGTAACCTGTTGATAGACTCACTCAGCATCCATCTTGGTGCCTTATAAGTTAGAACGCAATCTCAGTGAGGCCAGGGATGTTGACCCTCCTGTTCACCCCTACAACATGACACACAATTTGGGTCCTAGATAAGTGCATGTTGAATGAAACAAAGTGAGTTGTGTCAAACAATTTCTGGGATGTTTTCCCAGTCCGTATTTCTCTTTTTGATGTGGTTTGTTGGTCCCTAAAAATCTCATGTTAAAATCCCACTCCCAAAGTGGTGGTGTTGGGAGGTTCAGCCTACATGGAGGCATTTGGGTTATGGAGTAGATCTTGGACGAATGGTTGGCTGCTATTCTTACTCTCGCAAGATGAGATGAGTTCATGGGACTGGATTAGTCCTTGCCAGAAGGGGTTGTTATAAAGCTGGGATACCCCTCAAGTTTTCTTCTTTTCACATGCATCCACCTCCCCTTTGGTCTTCTCTGTCATGTTGTGACACAGCAAAAAAGTCCATGCTAGAAGGCAGGGCCAAGCCTACGAACTTCTCAGCCTGCATAACCATGAGTTATATAAACCTCTTTCAAATAAATTACACAGTCTTGGGTATTCTGCTATAGCAACACAAAGCCGGTTAGGACAGAACACTACTTTTCTCACCAAAGGTAAGCCCCATAGGCAGAGAAAGTCCCTTTTATTTTTGTCATAACTGACTAGACTTGTAATACATGCTTGACCTAAACCAGACAGTCAGATTCCCCTTTATTCTTGTTGAACTATTAATTTGGGGCACTGGAGTACATAATAGGGATGAAAGCTGACAGTAGGGGTGAATTACAGGGCTGGAAGAACCACATGCTGCCATAAATACTGACGGCATAGCTCTCAGGTACGAGAAGGAGAAGACAAAGCTGATCTGTGGAGACAGGTGAAGGAGCAAACCAACGGGAAGAGACTCATGGGGCAAGAATAGACAAGCTTTGCCCCAGGGCTCTTGTCTGGTCCTGCCTCTGATACCTCAGGAGTTTGACTAATCCCCTGCCCTTAGTTTCCATGAATCACTCCTGGGCAGTAACAAGCCATCTCTCAGGGTTTCCTATTACTATGTCGCCAAACATATTTTAGGAACTCAAAATATTCCATAAATAGGGGTAATAGAGATTGAATTGAGAGGACCATGAAGGTACTTCTAAGTAATAGACAGAGGACTCGAACCCTGCTGTCAGTTGCACCATAGGTTGTGAGTGAGTGCAAGTTAAGAATGCCGAACCACATTACATCCATCGATGCTTCTACCTCCCAATTTTTGTCATCTGCCAGGTACCAGTCATTCCAATGAAAAGGATTGTATTCAATTCACCAAATATTTACATTCACCAGTTCACCAAAACTATTATATTCAGTTCACCAAAACTATTACATTCAATTCCCCAAACTATTTACATTCAATTCACCAAATACCCAGACATTTCATCACATGTGAGGATATATCTAGACATTTATAGCATTTTTTAGTTTTCACTTAGTTTAAATTAAATTGGTGCAGTTTCTTTTCAAATCCATTTGTAGCTCTTCACATTCATATATCACCAGATTTTATTTCCTTTATTCTGGGATCTTTCCAAACAAAATGAAATCAAAATTATGTTTAAATAGGCTTTTCTAATCCATGCGCATGGAACACCTGTCTTTTTTATATCTGTAGAAGGCTCTCTCATTAAAAATTTAGTGTTATGATTTTATGATTTTTTTCTTCTGAACATATTAAAGCAGCTTTCTCAACAACATTTACAAGATTTTCTGGGCATATGTAAGTGTAAAAAACATGGTACAGGCCTTGATAGAAATTAATACAGACCCAAGGGACAGAAAGCATGGCGCATAGCAAAACAAACAAATAAAGCAATAGATATTATCATATCCAACTCTAATATTTCAATAAACCTTTACATAATTACTTCTATGTAGTTGAAAGATACTTTGTAAGATGGAATTTTAGTTGTTAAAGACTGAGAAAAAACACATTTTGAACTCATAACTCTTTCTATTCTTTGTCTTGTTAAGCAGCTGCAGAATGTGTTTGCTAGCCCTAATTAAACAGTATGTATAAAACTATATTTGTTACATACCAACACTGATTGCTTTATATATAAATGTGCATATACATATGTATGTATGCATGTGTGTGTGTGTGTATATATATATATTAAATATTCTCTTATAACTTAGTCCAAGTCCAAAATACCAGTTTTGTTGATGTAGTTATCTACAATATGATCACATCATATGTTCCTCCAGGAAAACTCACATTAGAAAATGGCAGAATCTTCATTCTGACCCTGAGTTCATGTCTCAATGTAGCATAGTGGCCTAATCCATAGCATGCTAGCATTTATCCTGGTACAGGGGACCATCCACCCCCGTCCTCAGATGCACACAGGCAGGCAGGGAGCCTATAGATATTCATAGGCCAAACTCTCCCTGGTGGGAACCAACCCATCTGAGTATCCAGACTCATTTCAAATGGAGCAGAATAGTTTCATGAATGGCCAGCAGGAAGGGTGAGAGAAGAACTGGCCGACAACCATGGGAAGGGAGGCAAACCATTGCTTTGTTAAAATGAGGACTCAAAGAAATCAACAAACGTGCAAAAACAACAAATAGTTTAGTTTGACTCTGTTAGAGGTTGCATGAAATGATAAATGGGAATTAAATCTAGAAATTTAGATCAGAACCAGATTATAGATGGCATTGATTACCAGGCTAAGGAAACCAAATCTCAAACTGTACTTAAGATACCGCTGATGATTTCCAAGCAGAGAACTGACTCAGAACAACGGAAACAGGAATGGCAATATTAAATCCTATTATCATGTCATAATCATTTACACTGGGCAGAATACTGCATGGAAAATAAAGATTAGTAAGGCATCATATTTGCATTCAGGAAGAAAAAAATCTACATGCATACAACATAAAATAATGAATATTTTCATACCATAAAGTAGAAAGAATTAACTCCTTAAGGAAGGACAAGAGTGCTTTGGGGGTCATGTCAGTTCTATAATTCTTTGCTGCTGTATCCTTTTTCTTCCATTAATTGACTCTGACCCTCTATTAATTCAGTCCTACTGCCAGTCTTCAGAAACAAATATGATTTCAGATAAAAATTATTGAATCAACTTTTACCCAATACTCTGAAGCTTAGCAAAAATCACCTTTACCACCCACATCCAATAATAGCAAACATCCATTGAGCATATGCTAGATGGCCGGCATAGTTCTAATCATTTTATAAGCCTCGTCTCATCCAATCTTTCCAAAAGCACTACCTGGTAAGTTCTGTTACCATTTCCCGAAGCTGAGAGATATAAAAGAAGATGCCCAAGGCTACCAAATTTATGCTCCTTGCTCCTAGTCAACACACAACACTGCATATGACATAATTTGAAAATCTGCCTCTGACCTGGAGTCAAAAGCCCTCACATTGTTCCCAGTGTCTGTCTTTCCTTTGAGATCTCACATTGTGCTCACATTTTCTCACATAGGTTCTGTCTTGTCTTGCCTGCTGTAGTCCCTGTAGCAAGACAGTCAATGTCTCAGAGAAAGAGAGCTTCATCAGCCTAGCTCTGGGAACGAGGGTATGTGGGGTAAAATCAAAACTGACCTGTAATAGAGGCTCAGAACCAGATTCAGATGCCTCTGTCTCCACACTGGTTCTTTCTCAGTCCCTGAGGCATATACACTCCTCACAGCACCAGTATTTACATTCAGTGTTCTAGCTGCAGGCCACATTCCCAGGAAATTGACTCTGAAATGCTTGGATTTGTGCATGGAAAGTTTATTGGGAAGTCACCTTTGGAAAAACACCTAAATCCTATTACCATGTCATAATCATGGATGAGGAAATGACGGGTGAGGGAAGCGAAACTCGGCAATGCAGAAATTGAGTTCTGATGCAGATGTCTTCAGATTACCTGTTTGTGAACCTAGATCTAAAAGGTCCTTTAGAGTTCTCCCAGTTGAGACAAGAGGGCAGGAGATTTGTATGCCCATTCCATTGGCTTGTCATTGGACACAGGATACCCCATTAGGTAAGGCAGCTTCCTCGGCCAAGGTTAATTCCTGGACAAGGACTTAACCTTTAAACTTCTGAGGCAATACTCCATGTAGTTGGGGCAGTGGTGGATCCATTCTAAAGTGGGTTCTAGACAATACACAACAGTATTGACCTTAGCCCCTCATCGTGATTTCCATCCATCTTGAAAAAGCTTCTGGTTTGTCTCTTTTCCTACAAAAACTTAAATAAAGGAAGGTTAGCCGGCCAACTACATCCACTCCCACTGCAGCTGGTCTTAAGGCCACAATGGGTACTCATAATCTCTCTGCTACCACCCATGCTATATTTCCCAGATCTTTGTCAAAGGACTTGAAGGGCTTTGGGAACATATCTGGTGTGGTGAACCAGACTCTTATTTCCAAGGGCAATGCTTTCCTGTCCATCTGTCCTTCTCCAGGTGCGCCTGTCAGTTTTGTCCATTTACAGTCAAAAGTGAACAAGTGAGTACTAAAAGACACACCAGTGGGTTACCCAAGTGCAATATATTTTATTCCCTTTCCCCACTGAATAATAATAGCTTTTCCTCAATTACCCCTTCAAGGAAAGAGCCTCCTTTCCTTGTCTGCTAGTCTCTTGAGACAAGGAGTCAGATGCAGCCAGGAAGCAGCCCTAGCTTTAAATTTCATAGCAGGATTCCCATTACATTCCCAAATGGAAGCATTTCTTCCTCAGAATCAGGACTATCAGATGTGAAAATCTTAAGACTTTCATGATCAAGAAGCACAAATGTCCAACTGTGATACTGGGAGTGATAGTCCTTGGGGCTAAGGCTTCCATAACAACATACCATAAACTAGGTGGCATGAAAAACAGAAAATTATTTTCTCACAATTTTGGAGCCTAGAATGCCCAAAGTCAAGGATCTGTCAGAGTTCAAATTCTGGTGAGGATCCTCTTTGCAACTTGCAAATGGTCACCTCACAGTGTTCGCATACTGGAGAGAGAAAGAGAGAAAGAGAGAGAGAGAGAGACAGAGACAGAGACAGAGAGAGGAAGAGAGAGGAGACAGAGAGAGAGAGAGAGAGAGAGAAAGAAAGAGACAGAGAGAGAGAGAGAGAGAGACTCACCCTTATAAGAACACTAATCTCATCAGATTAAGGCTTTACCCTGATGATCTCATTTAACCTTAGTTAATTCCATAGAGGTCTATTTACAAGTACATCACATTGGGGGCTAGGACTGAAACATGAATTTTGGGGAAACACATAAAATTCACAGTAGGGCTACTCCTATTCTACCTCCTTGTTCATAAGTCTTTCTCTTCTTCTGATTTCAGACATAATATCACAACATGCTCATTGAGTTGTATCCATAATATATCCTAGAGGTGCACCAATCCAGATGTCTTTTTCCATGTATAAGGGTCTCACGCCTTCACATTCTCACTCCTTTACATTCAGTGTCCTGACCTTGGCATACAAAATGGCCAAATGTTGGGGGAGTCAACTCTCTCTGGAGCTCTCTGCTCTCATAAACAAGACCTGATCTGTAGCCTTATCTTCTTCTGTCCTTTGGATGTATGAATTAAGAGTCTCTCTATGTGCTACAACAGCATCTCCTGTTTTTCATGCTTTGTCTTATATTGGAGTTATTTACCTTCAGCTTTTGATGACCTTCAGTGTATTGATGATTCCCAGCAATAGCCTCCTATTCCATAAAATTACTACTTCCTCCATACCCATGAAACACCTGATAGAGTGCACATTAACATTTTCCTTTCCATTGGTATTCCACCCCAGGTCACCAGCAGTGAAAGTTGAATGTCTACACCACACCTGCCATGACCAACAAGGGCTTCTTTCACAAGTAATAATGTTTTAACTGCCAGACAGTAACTGGGTAATCCAGCTTGAAAAATTCATTTCAGAGTCAGCCTCCTACGACAACAGAGGTTGGCACCAACTGTCATAAACAAGATTCCTGGAAAACAGATACACTGAGTCTCTGAAATTTGTGTACAAATGGTTACTCGGGAGCAGAGGTGACGAGAATAGGATTGGGCAGGTAGAGAGACTGTACTGTGATTAAATTTCAATGGGGGCCTCAACTGGATATTATGGAGAGCTCTGGAGCTGGAAATTCCTTGGCTTGCTTCCACTGAGACAAGGAAGCCATGTCTTTTTACTCCTACATCAAGTTATTGATTACAGGCTACCCCCAGGAAGCAGGCATAAAATCAGGCAAAGCACTTTCCTTCAGCTGAGAGTAGTTCCTAGAGAAACGAAACTGTGAGCAGTCAGCTGATAAAACAAGACAGACAAGAAAAGCAGTTGTGAGACTGATTGCCTAATTCCCAAAGCAAAATGTGATTGGCAAACAACAGGGTTCAAGGGGTTCTGGGTCTGTAAACTGGCTCTAGTCTGAAAACTGATTGAGGGGTTGTGATTCTTAGTTTTTTAATTTGAATTAGTCTTTTGTCCAATCGACTTAGAAGTTTTCTCCTTATATAAATTAAGTAGGAACGCAGCACACTTCCTGTCAGTTTCACTTCTAGGAATATCGTAATTAATTAGCCAATGCCAGAGCTCTACACGAGTCAGACTGTTCTGATTGCTGCTTTCCCTCTGCTGTCCATTATGGTAGTAGCTGTGCCCACCTTGCCTTTGACAGTTGAGTGCTGCCACTTGGCCCCTGCCACCTCAGGATCCAATTATTCCCATTGTATTTAAATTTTGTAGTTTCTTGACTGAGATTACCACTGTTAGATCTGACATACAGAGAAGAGCAATTACAGGGCTCTTCAAAGATGCAGGTGCTGGCTTCAGAAATCTATTTCACAAGGCATTGGTCAAGGGTATATCTTCTGGACCCTCCCAGCTGGGATGAGTAGGTCTAAAGTGACTAATCCACCTCACCGTCCCAATCTCTCTCAGCCATTAGAACCCTTCCTCTACATTAAACCAAGGCAGATCAGGCATTTCCAGTTCACTCACAGTGGGCCATCTTTTAATCCATATTTCAGATAATCAAACAAATAAGCTATTAGAACTTTTTCTAACTTCCCAAGCTGCAACATTAAATGCAGAGTTCCTACTTAGTGGGCCCAAATCAGTAAATTCAGCCTGATCCAACTCTATGTTCCTTTCACCATTATCCCATACCCTTAATATCCATTCCCATGCCTGTTCTCCAGATTTGTTTATATAAATTAGAGAACTCAAGCAGTTCTTTTCTAGTGTAGCACACCTCCTCATGGGTCACACTCTCACCCTCACCTCTAGGGGCCTGCTGGAACATTAGTCTAGTTATAGGTCTAGAAGCCAATGGGGGTGTTGGGGGTGGCTCCTGAGGAGAATCAACATAACTTTGCCAGGCAACTGCCTTACAAGAGGTCATCACTGTTGCCTCAGGCAGTGCAGGGTTTATCTCTTCAGACAAAGGCAGAAAGGTTAATGACAGCATGGGTGGAGGAAGGGATGTTGCCACTACTGAGGATGGGGAAGCTGTTCCTTCTGGCAAAAAAGATTCATCAGGTTTTACAACTCAGCATACTCAGCCTCATCAGGGTCCTCCCAGATGTCCCCATTCCAAGTTGCAGGGTCCCATTCTTTTCCAATCAATGTCCTCACTTTAACAGTAGACACCTGGTGAGGTTGTGCATGCACCTTTCATTGCAGGTCAGCCACTCACATAATAAAAGCTTGAGTCTGTTTTTCCATGATTTCTGCTCTTTCTTGACAGGAGATAAGACTCTTACTCAGGGCAATCATAGCAGATTTGAGGCTCAGTATCAGCTTTTGAAGCTGGGAGACAGAATCCCTGAGTTCATCACCATTTTCTTTCATCACTCTCTCCAGTGAACTTGGGAGCAATCAATCAGTTTCATTATGTTCCTTGGTTCTCCACATATGATCAAAGGTATTATATATAGAGTCACTAAACTCCTTGCCCCTCATGAGGAGTGAATCAGGAGTATCAAATACATTTATTTTGCAAAACTCTCTAAAATCTTCATGCCAAGGACTATCAGTGTTCTCCATACTATTAGAAATAGAATCCTTAGCATTTTTGGGTCTAATCATATAAAGCAGCCAACTCCAGAAACTCTAAAACCAATGAAAGAACTCCATTTTTAATATTATGTTCCTCTAGAACCACTCCTGATACCAAAATCTGTATTAGTCAGGGTTCCCTAGAGGTACAGAACTAATAGGAGATATATAGAGAGATTTATATCTATCTATCTATCTATCTATAAAGGGGAGTTTATTAAATATTAACTTATATGATCACAAGGTCCCACAACACGCTGTCTGTAAGCTTGAGAAGCAAGGAGAGCCAGCCTGTCTCAAAAACTGAAGAACATGGAGTCCAATGTTCTTGGGCAGGAAGCTCCCAGCATGGGAGAAAGATGTAGCCTGGGAGGGTGAGCTGGTCTCGCCTTTTCAGTTTTCTGCCTGTTTTATATTCACTAGCAGCTGATTTGATTGTGCCCACCAGATTAAGGGTGTGTCTGCTTTCCCCAGCGCACTGACTCAAATGTTAACCTCCTTTGGCAACACCCTCACAGACACACCCAGGATCAATACTTTGCATCCTTCAATCCAATCAAGTTGACAGTATTAACCATCACAATAAGCAAGGAAAAAATATTGGAGGAAAGACCTTCTCAAAATTATAAGACATAAGAAGACATACATGACTGCTTACTTTTAAAACCATATCACAGTTTTGAATATGTTGAATAGGCGTGGTGATCCTTGTCTTGTACTGGTTTTCAAAGGGAGTGCTTCCAGCTTTTTCCCATTCAATATGATATTGACTGTGGGTTTGTCATTAATAGCTCTTATTGAGATATGCTCCATCAATACCTAATTTATTGAGAGTTTTTAACATGAAAGGATGTTTAATTTTATCAAAGGCCTTTTCTGCATCTATTGAGATAATCATGGGTTTTGTCTTTGTTTCTCTTTATGTGATGAATTACGTTTATTGATTTGCATATGTTGAACCAGCCTTGCATCCAAGGGATGAAGCCAACTTGATCGTGGTGGATAAGTTTTTTGATGTGCTGCTATTCTCGATTTCCCAGTATTTTATTAAGGATTTTCACATTGATATTCATCAGGGATATTGGCCCCAAATTTTCTTTTTTTGTTGTGTCTCTTCCTGGTTTTGCTATCAAGATGATGCTGGCTTCATAAAATGAGTTAAAACTGGACACCTTCCTTACACCTTATATAAAAATTAAATCAAGATGGACTAAAGACTTAAATGTAAAACGCAAAACCATAAAAACTCTAAAAGAAACCCTAGGCAATACCATTCAGGACATAGGAATGGGCAAAGACTTCATGACAAAAACACCCAAAGAAATTGCAACAAAAGCCAAAATTGATTAATAAGATCTAATTAAACTAAAGAGCTTCTGCACAGCAAAAGAAACTATCATCAGAGTGAACACGCAACCTACAGAATGGGAGATTATCTTTGCAATCTACCCATCTGACAAAGGTCTACTAATATCCAGAATTTATGAGAACCTTAAACAGATTTACAGGAAGAAAAAAGCAGTCCAATCAAAAAGTAGGCAGAGGATATGAACAGACATTGCCAAAAGAAGACATTTATGCAGCCAACAAAAGTAGGAAAAAAGCTCACCGTCACTAATCATCAGAGAAATGCAAATCAAAACCACAATGAGATACCATCTCACACCAGTCAGAAAGGTGATTATCAAAAAATCAGGAAACAATAGATGCTGGTGAGGCTATGGAGAAACAGGAACACTTTTACACTGTTGGTGGAAATGTAAATTAGTTCAGCCATTGTGGAAGACAGTATGGTGATTCCTCAAGGATCTAGAACCAGAAACACCATTTGACACAGCAATCTCATTACTGGATATATACCCAAAGCAATATAAAGTATTCTACTATAAAGACACATGCACACCTATTTTTATTGAAGCACTGTTTACAAGATCAACGACATGGAACCAACCCAAATGTCCATCAATGATAGACTGGATAAAGAAAATATGGTACATATACACCATGGAATACTATGCAGTCCTAAGGAATGAGACCTAAGGAATGAGTCCTAAGGAATGTCCTTTGCAGTGACATGGATGAAGCTGGAAGCCATTATCCTCAGCAAACTAACACGGAACGAAAAACCATACACCACATATTCTCACTCTTAAGTGAGAGCTAAACATTGAGAACATATGGACACAGAAAGGGGAATAACACATACCAGGTCCTGCTGGGGGGTGAGGAGAGGGAACTTAGAGAGTGGGTCAATAGGTGCAGCAAACCACCATGTCACATGTATAGCTATGTAACAAACCTGCACATTCTGCATATGTATCCCATTTTTTTTAGAAAAAATAAAAAAACAACATATATATATAAATTATACTTATAATTTAAACCAACATATATATTAATTATAAACATATACTATAAATATATGTTTATTTATAATATGTATTATGTTTCATTGTAAATACTATATGTATATATATCCTATTTTCTGATGTAAAAATGTTGGAAAATATAATTCAAACGAGTAAGTTTAAAAGCAACAAAGAAACATGAGTCGAATTGAGTCTACTATCACTTTTGTCTTCTGACCAAATACACCCATATCCAAAGTTTTCTAGTTACATTTTTCTCTTCTAATTTATTGAAGCATCCAGAGATTCCATTACACCTTCAACCTTGAGAAGAAATATCTGAGCAGCTAGCCTAGATGTAAAATACAACAGGGTGTAAATTGTACTCTTCACTGGGAGTACCTTATTCCAGAGAAAACTTTTAAATGTATTTGTAAAAGTGTTTATGTGAGGTTAAATCTAAGGAAGAAAAGCAGTTAGCATTAAAATCACTCAGCTCATATTTGATATTTCGGTAATAAAGGATGATTATACTTGACTTTAGATTACGTATCATGATTATAACTTTCATAATATAACTATTCACAAAATTCTCCAAATTAGCCAGGCTTCTCAAACAAATCCAAAATTTGAATCTATATTGCCTTCTCTTGCTTGAATGTCTGATTACAATCAGCAAATTTCAAATACTTTTCTCAGTTCTAAGTTGAATGCTACATACATTTTATACTAATTATGACTTTAAAATTTAACTATAATTCAAGAGACAACTAAAGAAAAACAAAGCAGCACTTTTGTGATGTCTCAGTAATTTTAATTAAAATTTTAAATTTACCCTTCCATCTTACATTTATAGCAAAATTACAAAGCTTAAAGCTTTTAAGCCCTGTCTACTTGAGTGAGAGTTAGCCTTGTTCTATGATGATACTTGGTTGAATTCTGGGAGTGTGGAGGGTGGGGAATCGACTGTTTTGCAGAAAACACTGATGTCCCTATTTCTTTCATAGTAAGTTCTCTTCCAGAAGTTCTCTACAACTGAGATGACAGTTGCCTAAGGATTCAGCAGGTCTTCCCTTTATATTATAAGTCTTTCTCTCATGGAGCCTATAGTTATGGTGGATGCAAGAGTGGGCTACTGGTAGGTAGGGCTAGGCAGGAATGGTCAAGTTCAGTGGCCCTCTGTAACGTCTACTGCCTTCTATGAATTCTCAGCTCTACTCACAGTTTCTACCACTTCCAGTAACTTGGTACCTTTTTCTTTGAATCATTATCTCTACAAAACCCTAGCTCATTGTTCACCAAATGCTAGGCAAAAATTTACTAAGTATTCATTGGTCAATACCTCCATGAAATCTTTAACAAACTAACCTTAAATCCTGATTACTCCTTGCCATAGTAATGTCTAATAGAAATTTGAAAGTAGTCTTCACCAAAGTTTTCATTATATCAAGCCCATGCTATCTGAAAATCTAGCTCTATGTGAAGATAAAGACTAAAAATCATAAGTTAAGAACATCTAGTAGTAGAAATAATAAGAAAAGAAAATGAAAGAAATTGAATTAAGGTGTAACACAATCTAGGTAATTTGACTATAATTTGACTATGTGTGCATATATGCATATATATGTATATATATATACACACACACATACATTCTCATGAAAAACATAAAAGAATGTGTCAGAACATGATTTTGTTGTTTTTTTGAGACAGACTTTTGCTCTTGTTGCCCAGGCTGGAGTGCAGTGGCATACTCTCGGCTCACTGCAACCTCCACCTTTCGGTTTCAAGTGATTCTCCTGCCTCAGCCTCCCGAGTAGCTGGGATTACAGGCACCTGCCACCACTCCCAGCTAATTTTTGCATTTTTAGTAGAGGTGGGTTTTCACCATGTTGGCCAGGCTGGTCTCGAACTCCTGACCTCATGATCCACCCACCTCGGCCTCCCAAAGTGCTGGGATTACAGGTGTGAGCCACCGTGCCCAGCCCAGACAATGATTTTTTAAATTAGTATTTTTATTATTTAAAATTATGTGAAATTCAGGAAAATTTTATGTAACTAAAACTATAAGTCTAAATGTTTTGTGAAGCACGGAATCAATTATTAGGCAGATAACAAAAGTTGGAGAAATTCCAACGTGTGTAGACAATCTTGTTCTAAAGCCTTAAACAACACATTTCATGCTACTTAGCTCTCAAAACTAAAGTGAAAAAGTCAAGTATTGTTTTTCCCAGCCTCCCTTGCAGCTAAAGGTGGCCATGTAATCCAGTTTTTACTCATGATATTTGATGTGAGATAATGCTTTTGATAGGAAAGGGGAAAAGAAGCTGGCAAGGTATTTCCTCCTGAGGCCTTCTTCCTGTTTAAATACAGAGATGATTATTGAAATTACAGAGATAAGGCCAGGTGTGGTGGCTCATGCCTGTAATCCCAACACTTTGGGAGGCCACAGCAGGTGGATCACCTGAGGTCAGGAGTTTGAGACCAGCCTAGCCAACATGGTGAAACCCTGTCTCTACTGAAAATACAAAAATTAGCTGGGTGTGGTGGTATGTACCTCCATGCCTGGCTAATTTTTATATTAGCTACTCAGGAGGTTGAGGCACGAGAATCCCAGAAGTTAGAGATTGCAATGAGCCAAGATTGCACCACTGCACTCCAGCCTGGGTGACAGAGCAAGGGAAAGACTGTTTCAACAACAACAACAACAAAAGGAATTACAGAAATATTGGCTATAGCACCATTCAGCCACTGAATCAAAACAAACAATTTCCTTCTGGTGGACTTCTTATATAAGAAACATACATGTTACATTTGCATAAGCCATTATTGCCTTATTGTAGCATTTTCTTTTTTCTTTATTTCAAATACATGCTGCTTAAGTGAATCTTTGAATTATGCTGCTGCATTTTCTTATTTTTAACCCTTGAACAAAATATATAGACTGATAAATAATAAACAGATTGATAGACAAATAGTCTGATAGAAAATAGATATATAATATATCAACACAATAAAGGGAATAGTGTCTGACTTCAGACAGTCTGGCTTTAATTCCCTGTTCCATTACTTAATATTTGTGTAACTTCGAATGAATTCGTTTATTGCTCTGTGCTTTAGTTTCCTATATTTAAAATGCATTTTCTTAAAAATAAATTAAAAATGCATCTTATGACAGTTAATTATTCAGTTATTGTAAGGATCATAAGAATGAATACATACAACACTAAAACTTAGTAAGCATTAAGCCAAAGGCAACAGTAGCACATTGACTCTTAATTTTTCTCTGATGACCTAACAATATAAGAGAATAGAATAAGCACATTTAAATAAAACACACATTTCATTTAGAATATTCAGAATTAATCGTTGGGCTCCTACAGACAGAGATGAATACTTAAAAGTTATCTAATACTTTAGCCTTGTCATCAGTTTCGCGTTTTTTTCTTTTCGTTCTCTTCCTAGAGCTCTTCTGATAACATTAAGCCATCCGCCTCTCTCTGCCCCAATATCATTCTTCCCCTTTCCTCAGGACCCTGGAGGATTAGCTGGGGCTTGTCAAGGAAGGTTTTTGAAGCATATACAGTTTTAAAATATGTTAAATATAATGTTTAAGATAATCTAAGTAGTCTTTTTTCTCTACATTTCATTACTCTTAGCTTAGAGCTATCTTTTGGCTTAAGCTCTCTGTTAGGGAATGAGGAGACTCAAAGAAGAACTACTTGTCTCCATCTGAGATCTGAAGCATCTTGAATAACTCAAAAGGGAAATGGAGTTGAAAAACCAGAGTACCTCTTTTACTAATGATGAAACAGACATCAAAAGAACCTAAAATAAAGAGAGTTACTCAAGCATC
The DNA here is from genome assembly GCF_024542745.1 of Macaca thibetana thibetana. Taxonomy (NCBI): domain Eukaryota; kingdom Metazoa; phylum Chordata; class Mammalia; order Primates; family Cercopithecidae; genus Macaca; species Macaca thibetana. Next base: position 163,301,927 of record NC_065583.1, on the reverse strand, counting down.
ACTGGGCCTCCTGGGGCTGACACTAAAGTAAAAAAGGATAGAGATGGACACATGCTCTATGAGTATTATTTATGAGGGTGGGACCTGAGTTCCCTATGCTCAGTTTCTTCTACACGCCTCATCAGATTACAAACTTCCTCATTCCCCAGCGAGCCATGACTTAAGAAATGAACAGGAGACTAGAGCGCCATGGGAGCTGTCCTCCCTGACTAGAGGAGTGTCACGCTAGCTGTCCCATCTGAAAACCTACCAATTGCAAAGAAACGTTACAAGAGGCGACAAAGCCTTCACCCTCAATGCTGGTTCAACTATCTTACTTGACATTAAATTGTACCTCTCTTACTTGGTATTAAGGGCCCTACGTATTTCCTAAATGAATGGCTTCCTTCTTTCTTTCCTTTCTTTCTTTTCTTTCTCTCTCTCTCTCTGTTTCTTTCTTTTCTTTCTCTTTCCTTCCTCTATCTTTTCTTTCTTTCTTTCTTCTTTCCTTCTTTCTTTTTTCTTTTCTTTTTGTTTTTCTTCTTCTCTTCTGGCGTTCTTTTTTCTTCCTTTTCTTTTCCTGTTTTTTTGTGCCACTTTTGTGTACTTTTAGTAGAGACGGGTTTCACCATATTGGCCAGGATGATCTGGATCTCTTTACCTCGTGATCCGCCCACCTTGGCCTCTCCAAGTGCTGGGATTACAGACGTGAGCCACTGCACCCGGCCGGAATGACATATTTCTAATTCATTGTTTTCTTCTTGGTTGTGGTAGGTATAATCGATGCAAAATAATTAATTAAGATTATTGGCCAGGCGTGGTGGCTCACGCCTTAAGTCCCATCACTTTGGGTGGCCGAGGCGGGCAGATCACAAAGTCAGGAAATCGAGACCATCCCGGGTAACATGGTGAAACCCCGTCTCTACTAAAAATAAAAAAATTAGCGGGGCGTGGCGGCGGAAGCCTGCAGTTCCAGCTACTCGGGAGGCGGAGGCAGGAGAATGGCGTGAACCGAGGAGGTGGAGCTTGCAGTGAGCCGAGATCGCAACACTGCACTCCACCCTGGGTGACAGAGCGAGACTCCGTCTCAAAAAAAAAAAAAAAAAAAAAAAAATTATTATTAGCAATTTTCTAATAATGTATAATATGTACAACCTTGGCTCAATAAATTCATCAGCCCAGAAATATTTCCCAGAAATATTTGATAAAAACACTAATATTCCTTGGAATAGACCATTTAAAATAATTATAAGGAGTTTTTATGAAGTGATATAAGGTTGTTTCACTGTAGCATACATACCAGCAGATCAAATTAATGAATATTTATCAAAGTATTATAGTCTGTAAAATATAGTGCTAGTGTTATAAGGAATAAAAAAATGACATGACGAAGGTCATAAATACTTGGGATGTTTGATTTTTTCAAAATCACTAACACGAATTTAGTTGGGGATGTAAAGACCAAACACGAAAATATGAGCAGAAATGCCAGAAATGTATACCTTATCAACAAAGCTTATGAAACTGTTACTACACAAAATCTTATTAATTTTCAAAATAGAATTTATAACACTAGCTGTGCATACCATGCAGGGAGAGATCTCATTGAGATACTAAAGCTACCTGGAAGACAGGATCAAGGTTATGAAACAAGAAACAAAAGAGTAAAAAGGAAAGAAGGAAGGGAGGAAGGGACAGACGGAGGAAGGGTTAAGCAGTTCACATTTTAAAAAGGAAATACAACATTTTAAAATTTGGAAAAAAGTAGTAAGAAGACCATTTTCACAGGCACTAAAGATTAAAGCCTGAACTAATAAAGATGTCAAAGTGAATATAGTTCAAAAGCCATGCTAAAGACCTGGACTTAGGAACAATGAGGATTAATTTTTTCTTTTTTTGATTGTGTTGCCCAAACCACAAAAGTGGCCATGCTGACCATGCTGGCTGTTGTTCCTTCCTGTATTATATCTAGTCTTTTTTTTTTTTTTTTCCCTCTAGGAAAGGTATATTGAAATATCCAGTCCTAGTAGTACCCTCAACTCCCAGACAGCATCCAATACATAGCAAAGTCCTGCTTCCTTAAACCTTTCCCAAGATCACCTAACCCAGGCCCACACAGGAAGTACTTCCTGAGATCCTACTGAGACATCCCACAGTTCCCCATGGTGTGTGTCTTAAGTGTGTGTCACTTCAATGTGTCTTAAGCCAACCTGTTCAGTTGCAGATGTGTTCCCAGTGGTGTTTGGTTCGAAGTCATTGGCACAACCATGCCCCTATAACTCACCCTTAATTTTTCTTTGCATGGTAGATGACATGCTGCCACTTTCAATTTGTAAAAAATAGAAAATGTATATTCTTTTCACATTGAATCCTAGACACAAAGCTACCACTTGAGAATACAAATTGGTGTATGCCGTGCAAAAGGTGAAATGAACATATAAAACTAAACAAATAAGGGAGAGAAATGTCCATCTTTATCTCAGTTATTTCAAACACAGATCTAATGGGAGGCGCATCCATAGCCATCCATCATAATTGTTTCTTCTTATGTTTTTACTCTTAGTGTGCCTGGTGGAATTTTTAAAATCAATTACAGTTTCAGTCTCTGAAAAATGATCCCATGTGAGGGAATCTTTATTGTCATGGTTGTGATATATATTCTTGTTATTTTTTCCTTGAAAGAGAAAAAATATTCTATAATCTTTAATATAGAATGATTTATTTCTTCATTTCACTAACCAAAGATTTTCTGGATTGAAAGAATTATTCTGCATATTGCTATCCCAGCTCCTAGTAATTTACGTGATTTTTATTCTGAACCAATTTATCAATTTACATGTTTATCCTCTCATAATTTTTGTGTGTGTCTGAATTTACAAATGTAATGTCCAACTTGATTCATTATATGTATTTTATAAACTGTTACTCCTTTGTGTGAATTTCAATTAGGATTTAGAGAGAAAATACTATTTTTCATGCCTAACAGAGTTTGCTTTTCTTCATTTCCGTATATTCCTAACTAAGCACTGTTGGCCTGTAAAGAAGCCTTCATTAAGATTCTAGCATAAGTTGAACTATTATTCTAAACTACCCACCACCATAAGGTAACTCTAACTCAGTTACATTGAGCCATGTGTATATCCTTTCAAACTGTCTTATTAACTCTAATTTTATCACTCTGTAAATTGGGTAACATGAATCTTCTCACTTTGTTCATTTTTGGAATTGTTTTGGCTGTTTTAGTAACTGTGCCTTTTCATGTAATTTTAGAATCAATTTTTGGGTATCTCCAAAAAAAGTCTTACTATTATTTAGAATAGGATTGCATTGAATGTTTAGATAAAATTGGAAAGAACTGACATTTTTTAAAAATATTGAGTCATCCAATCCATAAAGATGGTTCATCTCTCCATTTTGTTAGATCTTCTGTGGTATCTTCCATCAGTGTTTCCTGGTTTTCTCTCTATATATATCTTGTACATATTTTACTTCTTAAATTTATATCTACTTCCATTTTTGTTGCTACTATATAGGGTTTAGGGTTGATTTTGTTTTCAAATTCCAGTTTTTCATGGCAAGAATGAACTCTATATATATGAAAACAATTGACTTTAGACATTGGCACTGTATCCTGTAATCCTGCTAAACTCATTCACTAGTTCCAGAAATGGTTTGTTGTGTGTGTGTGTGTGCAGTTTTTTGGAATTGTCTATGTAGGCATCTGTGTCATCTGCAAATTAATATAGATTATTCCTTCTTTCCCTTTTTTTTTAATGTATGATTTTTGCTTTTTTTCTTCCTTTATCACAATAGCTGGGAATTCTGGTACAGGGTTAAATAACAATGGTGAGATTTCATCCTTGCATTGTTTCAAATCTTAGAAAATATTTCATCTGTACATATTAAGTATGAAACTAGCTGTAGAGTTTGTTTACCTATGCCCTTTATTATGTTAGGCACTTCCCTTCTATTTCTAGATTTTTAGTTTGTTTTATAACTTTTAGTTTAAGTTCAGGGGTACATGTGCAAGATGTGTAGGTTCTTGTGGTGTTTTATCATAAAAGAGTGTTGCATTTTGTTCATTGCTTATTTTGCAACTATTGAGATGACTGCATGTTTTTCTAAGTCTGTTAATAAATTACATTTTTATAATATTTGTATTTTAACTTTATAACATTTACAGAGTTATATTAATGTAATAAATTATACTGTTGTATTTACAAATGATGAAATATCCTTGCATTCCCAGAATGAACCCCACTTGGTCATAGTTTTTAAAATTCATTTTAAATATTGCCAGATTGCATTCACTAATAGTAAGTATTAAGTATTTCTGCATCTATGCTCATGAGAGGTAATGATCTTTAGGTATTTTGTAAAATATTTGTCTACTTTGGCTACTAAGGAAACATCTCATGTTTTCTGAGAGAGGTCTTTTATAATTGCTGTTAATTATTTCATCGATGTATTGTAGAAGTCACCAATAAAACTATACTGGTCTAATGTTTTCTTTTGGGAAAGTTTTACACTACTATTTCAATTGCTTAATAGGTATAAAGCTTTCTAGATTATCTGTTTCTCTTTCAGTGATTTTTGTAGGTAGTGTCATTCAAGAAATTCCACGATTATCTGTTTCTCTTTCAGTGATTTTTGTAGGTAGTGTCATTCAAGAAATTCAACAACTTTACTTAAGTTGTGGAATTTATGGATGAAGAATTGTTTGTAGTACTTCTATATTATCCTTTTAATGTCTGTGGAATCAACAGTAAAGACCTCTCTTTATTTCCTATTGGTCATTGGTACCTTCTTTTTTTTTTTTTCTTTGTTAGCATAACTAGAACTTTATTAATTTTGCAGATTTTCTCAAATCTGCAAAAGAACAAATCTTTGGCTTCAGTAATTTTTCCCTATTGTTTCTCTACTTTAAATTTCATTGATTTCTACTCTAATTTTTATTTTTTTCTTATGCTTACTTTAGAGAGAGAAGTATTTTAAAGTTGTTCCTGCATGTTGAACAAACTGTAAACATCCTGCAAAGATCTGATAGCCAGTCTACTTTCTGTCCATCACCTATAGACACCCTCTTCCTTCTCAAGTCAAACTCAGTGGGTCAGTCATGTCCACTACTATGCTGTTACAGAGATGGCTACCAGAGAGTGGAGCCACACTGTGGAAGAAGTTTCTGTCTTCTCTGACAAGGAAGAGGAGTGACATCTTAAGTTCTACGATAATAACATACAAATACATCCAATATATTTAGATTTAAGTCATATACTTCTAATAAGGTAAGTTGAAAATAACTAGACTCAGCTGTTCATATGTAGAAGCATGTAGTAAGCATAACAATATGATGTGGGATTCTATGATGATTCTGCATACGATTTTCTCTGGTCAAATTATTTCATTTTTTTCCAAACTGCCCTCAAGACTACTAGATTAAGAAAAAAATAAATTATGTGATTGTTAAATATAAAGATCAGTAAAAATATAACAACTTTCCAAATGTAAAATAATGCAGCCAGTTTTCACATTGCACAATACTTTATTGAGACATAATTGAGACATACGCATATTGGAGTTGTGCAGAGTGAAGATGTGTCTCAGCATGCTTAAGTTTTTCTTAAAATAGTGAAATGTAAAGTGAGTACTCTGTTTAAGAATTAATTACAGGAGTTGTATAGTCAATGCAGTATCATGTAACTTTTGTATGTTTGTAATTTAACGTTCAAAGAATATCAGAAATATAAATGTCTAGAAAGAGAGACAAAAATAATTGTTGGAAAAGAACTTACTCTTTTGACCCACATTGTGTTTCTCCTGAGTTTCATGTTTTATTCTCTTTATTTCAGTTATTATTTTCTTTCTCCAGATGCCCTTAAGTGTACTTTAACGACAGATTGCAGTTGCATGTATGCATTATTCTCTTTTTATTATACCGGTTTGTTCTTCCTTAGTATATGATGTTGTTGTGCCTCTGTATTTTATCCTTCGACTTTTATCTCTGTTTTAATTACTATATTTGAATGCACAAAACAATGCCAAAACTGTTTTGAACGGTAAGCTGAAAAGTTCTTATTTTTTCAAGGCAATTTTCTTCTCAGAAGTGAGCTCTCCCTATCTATGGAAATATTTTTGTATTTTCTTATGGAGCCTTACAATTTAGAAGGGATTTTATTTCTTTCCACCTTTTCAAAATTGAATAATCCCTGCTATGAATCCACCCTTATAAGCTCTAACAAAGTTCTTCATTGTTCACTGCAACATTATTTATGAGAACAAATTATTAGAGACAACTTAATATACATAAAGGGGCCATGATCAAATATAGACTTTGTCAACATAAATGTCTTCCTGTTAAAAAACAAGGCAGATATAGAATATATAGAGAAGTACATATACATATATATGTGCCTATTAAAAAGAATAAAGGACACTAGGACATATCAACATGGAAGCATATCATTGGTACATCACTGAGTGAAAAACTGGGGAATGTGTTTACCTACAGGTATATAAGGCAACAACGTTATTGTAATAAAGTACCTATCTTCATCTGCCTGCCTATTTATCTCTAACTTGACTCAATAATGCATAGCACATAGAAGACATTAAATATTGTTTGACTCATAAATCTCTAGAAGAAGGCAACCCAGCTATTAATCATGGTTACATCAAAAAGTGAGATTATGAGGATATTTGGAGAGAGAAGTAAGATTTTTCACATATATATATATATATAATATAGAGAGAGATAGTTTAGCTATTTCACCATATGCATATACACACACATATATAATCTACAGCATAATATATGCATGTCCATTAAAATACTGCAACTATATAACATATCTCTATAAAGTGCTAGAAAGCCAATAAATTATTTGGGGAAAATAATTAAAAAATTGAACATACCACTTAGTAACATTAATTATCAGAGAGCCTGCAAATTTCAGTTGTCTTTGCCTTCTGAGAGGATACGATGTAAATCCCAAAGTAGGTTGTGATGTGGCAGCCTTATTTCAATATTCCAGATAAATCTAAAATCTAGCATTGTGGTATCCACTGGTTTAGAGGTGGCTTTGAAGACTTTATAGCTTATACACAACCATGAAAAGGGAATGAATCCCTGGTATATTTTAGGGGAGACCATTATTTGTACACCAACATTAACATTGCCTCAACAACTTAGATGACAAGGTACTAACGCATTGTCGATGACATTTACTGACCAAGAAAACTTGGCCTTCAAGCACTCTTCTTTCAAAAAACTCTAAGTATAGTTTGCATATAAGCAAATCACAGTGGTTTTCCAGGGAAGAATGGCAGGAATTCCTTTAATGGTCGATGCTACTGGGGATTTCTGTAACAGGTGGTGCATAGATCATAATGAAAAATAAAAAGTTATATGAAAAAAGGAAGCAAACATTAAATTCCAAAAATATTCTGTGCCATATCCTAGCGGATGTTTTTGTCCTTTCATTCTATTTAGGTGGGGAGAATCCTTCATTTTTTTATTAAAAAAAGCAGAAAGTCTTAAAGTGGTTTCTCCATACAGAAGTATTAACAGGGTCAATTTGTCCTCTACTTCATTCATTGAGATATTTCCCCATATAACAAATATTCATTAAACATCAATTTTACCCCAGGCTCTGTAATAGGTTGTGAATACACTGTAATGATGAAACCCAACTTTCTAGGTCTTTCCTGCCCAAGTACTCCCTTTATTTTAGGGAGAGAAAAACATAAACAAGCACATCTATATATACATATATATATGCAATTTTATATATAAAATATGTGTGTATATATATACACATGTGTTATATATAAATTTTATATATATAAAATTACTAATTTCTGTAAATAAGATAAAGAGGATACTTCTGGAAAATAATGGGGCAGGAGTGCTACTTTAATATCTTGTTTAAATAATTATAAAACATAAACAGAATTTGGATTGAAGATAAAAAAGAAAAGATGAGAATAAAATAGGTATGAGACAAAGATAGGAAGAGAGCATTCCAGGCAACAGAAAACAGACTCCAAAGCAAAATAAATTTTTACCTATTTAAGTAACTGAAAAAAGAAGCTGTAGCAGAAGTCTAGTCGGAGAAAAACTTGGACAGAAACAAGTGTTAGTGATATATTAGCTAAGGTAGGCCACTATATGCTATAATAACAGACGGAACCCAATGTGGAATGGATTAACATGAAGAACGATTTTTCAACTGCACTTAGTCCAGGACATAAAGCCCTAAACTAGAGCATCTGAGGGATATAGACATCTCTTTCTCCAACATATGCACTGTAATTTACCATGTATCATTTAGCAGGCAAGTGAAATGAATAAAAAGAGCCTGAAAAAGGCGTGCCTGCTCTTCACTGCTTCAAATTCTAAGTGTTACAGTGCTTCTGTTCAAATTCTATTGGTGAGATAAACATAAAAAGGGATGGATGACGATAGTTCTGCTCTGTATGCTGAGAAGCAGGTATTTAGTGGGCAGCTAACCAGTTGTTGCTATGAGATTTGGGGATACCTGTAAGATACGCATATGTACATGTTACATTGATAGGTGTCAAAATTAATATGAATATCATGGAAGTGGTTTGGTGATAAATGGTGAAATGAGAGCATATCTTATTAATTTTGAAATTATGGAAATACAATATAGCATTTCAGAAAACAAGTGTAGAAAAAGAAATAGATTCTGGCTAAGATCAACCAGTCAGGGAAAGAGACTAAGACGAAATTTCTAGAGGTAGCAGATATTTCTCAATATCTAGATGTCACAAGAGTCAAAATAATAGACTGTGTTGTATGCTGCTAAGTTGTCCAGGACAGACAGAACAAATATTGGATGAAGTTTTTGATGTTTTAGGAAAGACATTTAGATGACTTAGGAGTGCAGTTAAAGGTAAATTCATGAATATGTAAGAGATTTGGGGGTGAATATGATACAGATGTTCAAATTTCAATTAGTTCTAATAGCTTAAATAACAGAGCAATTAGAGATGAACTAGGGAGAAAGCAAACAAAGAGAGACAAAGCATTCCTCAAATATAATGTAAATATCTCATTGGAACGAATGGAAGAAATGGAACAAACACAAAAAGACCAAGCAAGCCTGAAACAGTTAGTATTGTCTGGAAATTTGACTGAGGCTGAACAATGGGAATTAAATTGTTTCATGCCAAAAAAAAAAAAAAAAAAAAAAAGACACGAGACAGTTACATTCCTTGAAGCCAAGGTCAGGGTCCATTTTCTATTTCAGAAACAAAGATTTAAAACATTTCCTCCATTGCTACCTAAGGCTAGAGTTCCCAGAAAGTGGCAGTTCTACCCGGGGACACAGAAACCAGAAATTTATAATCAGAACTGAGCCAAGTTCTACTCTGGAACTGCAATAGGTCTTCCATATTTCCAATTTCATATTAGAGTTTACTTCCAAACTGCCCTTATAAGACCATTCTCTGGATGAGTGGGGACTTCAGTGGGTATCCAGAAGGAGAAAACTATAAACTCTAAGTCAGCGAGTATGTTGTATGCTGGACCCAGAGAGAAAGAGGCAGAACTGGAATAAGAAAGATGAAGAAAGCGCCTCCTTCACAAAATGAGTGTACAATCAATATTTGACACATGAAGAAATGCAATACTAAAAGACAATCAATAAAATTTATTATCAGAATATTAATTTATATATCATGAATTTAATTTTATAAAATAGAAATAAAAGAATTTAAAATCAGTATAAGATATAAAAAGTAAAGGCATACTTTATACTCAGTAAACATAAACTGCAACATAAAAATACCAGTGAATTAAAGCTAAATGTTTTAAGAAAAAAAGAAAAACTTAAAAATAAAAAATCTACAGTGTTTGAAGTTAACAAATACAATATCCAGAATAAACTCCAGAAAATTCACAATTGAGAAATAAATTCATGAAGATGAAGACAATAAAACATAAGGCATTAGAAATGAATCACAAAGAGACAAAAGGATAAAAAAACGAAAAAGCAATATTTGTCTGGAAAGAGTTTCACAATAAGAGAATTAACTGGATGATGGGAAAAATAATATTTATTTGGGAGAATTCTGCAAACTAAAGAAATTTTGCAAACTAAAAAAATGTGTATTTCCTGATTAAAAATGTATACCAAATGTTAAGCAGGAAAAATGAAACTAAATTCACACTTAGAAACATTATTTAAAAAAATATAAAAGTAAAGAGACAAAATCTACCAGAATAGCAAAAGACTTATTTCCTGTTATTTGTAGAATTTTTATAGCAGCAAAGGTGTCAGAAAAACCTACATGATATTCAAAATTCTTAGGAAAATTTTCTATTTTAGAATTTTATTCTCAGAGACTCTGGTTAAAGTAAGAGCATAATAAACATTTTCAGACATACAATGATAAATAATATTGGTAGCTTTCAGAATATGCTGTTCTGGACATATATTTAATTCCCATATAATTCAACACTACAGATGAATAAACCAAGGCACAAGTGGATTAACTGACTTTTCCAAAGTAACAACTAATAAGTATAGAAGTAAGATTTTGAAACAACATATTTACTAGATTCAGAGTCTATGCATTTAATATAATACTAGGGGAACAATTGAAGAATATTTAGCAACAGAAAATGGCCAAATAAAACCCTCCAGTGATTGCCCCCTCCCGCACAGCAACCAAATTGCACTGCCATCCAAACAAGATAGTGCTAGTACTTTCATAGAACTGAAAATCAAGTGAGCAATCACAGTACTTGGTCTTAACACCTTATCAAGGAAAAGGGCACTCAAGTGGGTAGAAAAGGCAGTCTCGAATTGCTAACATCACCCCTTTCCCATTCCCTGGCAATGGCCACATGGAGAGAAAATACGTGTGTTTGGGGGAGGGAGAGCATAGCGAATGTCGGACTTTGTATTGTAACTCACTGCTGCCCTGTCATAGCAGAAAGCAACACAAAGCAGAATTCGCTGGCACTGGAGAGAAAGCATTTAGATCAGGCCTAGCCAGAATGGAATCATTCATCCAGACAGGAACCCAAGTTCCAGTTAGCCCCCCTACCATGGGCAAAAATGCCATGGGACCCTAAATAAACCTGAAAGGGAGTTGAGGACAAACTACTGAAATTACTAGGCAAGTTCTGGTACAGTGCTGGGCTCGGAACCAAGTGAACTTGGGGTGTACATAACCTAGTGAGATGATAGCTAGGGCAGCCAGAGAGTGCTTACATCACCCCCTGACACAAAACCCCAGAGAGTGCAGCTTGAAGCTCCAGGAGAGCCTTCCATCAGCTTGAGGAGAGGAGAGGAGAGGGGAGAGTAAAGAAGATATTGTCTTGCAATGTGGATACCAGCTCAGCCATAGGAAAACAGGACACCAGGCAGAGTCCCAAAGGCCCCATTCCAGGTGCGGGCACCTGCAGGGCATTTCTAGACATATCTTGGGCCAGAAGGACACCCACTGCATTGAAGGGAAGGACCCCATCCTGGCAGGATTCACCAGCTCCTAAAGAAAGAGCCCTTGTACCTTGAACGCACATTAATGGTACCCAGGCAGTACTAGCCACAGACCTTAGGTGAAACCCAGGGCTTTGCTGGCTTCAGGTGTGGCCCAACCCATTCACAGCTGTAGTGGCCAAGTGGAGAAACCCCTTCTGCTTCAGAAAGAGGGAAAGAAGAGTAAAGGAGACTGTTTTGCCACTAGGACACCAGCTTGGCCAGTGGAATAGAACATCAAGCAGGCTTGTAGGCCACATATTTGTGATCACCAATTGTAGGCCTTGGCCTCTGGATGGCACTTTTAGACCCGAGCTGGATAAGAAGAAAGCCCACTGCCCTGAAAGGAGAGATCTAGGCCTGGCAGCATTCACCACAAGCTGATGGAAGAGCCCTTGGGCTTGAGCATATATCAGTGGCAGCCAGGCACTGGTCGCTGAAGGTCATGGACAACATCCAGGGCTGCTCTGGCTTTGGGTCTGACCCAGCACAGCTCCAGTGGTAGTGCCCACAGGGGTGCTTGTGTCACCCATCCTGTAGCTCCAGGCAGCTCAACAAGAAGACAGAGACTCTGTTTCTTTAGGGCAAAGTAAGAAAAGAGATAAAAGTATCTGCCTGGTAATCCAGGCAATTCTCCTGGACCTTAAAGACAAGCAAAATAGTACTTATATGAGTCCATAATAATCACAGTGTCACTGGGTTTGAAGTGCCTCCTAATGCAGATACCATGACCAAAGATTAAGATCACAAAACTCAATTATTTTGAATACTTGGAAAGCCATCTGTATTAGGTGATTTTCAGTCAGCTGATAAAGACATACCTGAGACTGGGTAATTTATAAAGAAAAAGAGGTTTAATGGATTTACAGTTCCATGTGGCTGCGGAGGCCCACAATCATGGCAGAAGGTGAAAGTCACGTCTTACATGGCAGCGGTCAACAGAGAGAGGACTTGTACAGGAAAACTCCCCGTTATAAAACCATCAGATCACATGAGACTTATTCACTATCACGAGAACAGTGCAGGAAAGACCCACCCCCATGATTCAATTACCTCCCACCAGGTCCGTCCCACAACACGTGGGAATTGTGGGAGCTACAATTCAAGATAAGATCTGGGTGGACACACAGTCAAATGATATCACCATCCCAAGATAGATAGATACAAAAAAGCCTAACTCTTCAAATATCAGACATTGACAAACAACAAGCATCAAGGCCATTCAGGAAAACATGATCTCACAATATGAACGATGTAAGGCACTAGGGACCAATTCCAGAGTGACAGATATATGGGACCTTTCAGACAGAATTCAAAATAGCTAGTTTGAGGAAGTTCAACGAAATTCAAGTTAACACGAAGAAGGAATTCAGAATTCTATCAGATAAATTTAACGAAGAGTTTGAAACAATTAAAAAGAATCAAGCAGAAATTCTGGAGCTCAAAAATTCAAGAGACATACTGAAAAATGCTTCAGTCTCTCAACAGCAGAATTAAGAAGAATTAGTGAGCTTGAAGACAGCTATTGGAAAATATACAGTTAGAGCTCTGAGACAAAATAATAAAGAAGAATAAGTACCTTCAAGATCTAGAAAACAGTCTCAATGGGGCAAATCTAAGAGTTATTGGCCATAAAGGTGAGCTAGAGAGATTGTGATGGAAAGTTTATTGAAAGAGATAATAACAGAGAACATTCAAAACCAAGAGAAAAATATCAGCATTCAAATATTAGAAGTTATAGAACACCAAGCAGATTTAACTAAAAAAAGACTACCTCAAGGTATCTAATAATCAAACTCCTGAATGTCAAGGATAAAGGAACCTAAAACCAGCAAGAGAAAATAAACCAGTAATATGAAATGGAGGTTCAGTACATCTGTCAGCAGACTTCTCAGTGGAAACCTTACAGGTCAGGAGAGAGTGAAATGATATATTTAAAGCAATGAAAGAAAAATGCATTTATCTTACAGTAGCATGTCCAGAAAAAAAGAAAGAAAAAAAATCCTTCTAACACAAAGGAGAAATAGATTTCCCAAGGAAAAGCTGAGGGATTTCATCAGCACCACACCTGTTCTAGAGGAAATGCTACAGCAACTCTTCAATTTGGGGAAAAAAAAAATAATGAGCAATAAGAAATCACCAGAATGTACAAAACTCATTGGTAACAGTCAATGCACAGAAAAATACACAATATTATAATACTGTAACTGTAGTGTACAACCTATTCATATCTTTAGAAAGACTAAACGATGAACCTATCAAAAAAATAACTACAAAACTTTCCAAAACATAGATAGTATAATAATATATAAATGGAAACAACAAAATTTTTAAAAGCAGGAGAGGATGAAGTTGAAGTATAGAATTATTATTAGTTTACTACTTGCCTCTTTGTTCACTAGCTTTTGCAATCAGTGTTCAGTCATCGGTTTAAAATAGTAAGCTATAAGATGGTATTTGCAAACGTTATGGTAACCTCAAATCAGAAAAACTACAACAGATACACAAAAAATAAGAAACAAGAAATTTAAAAACACCACTAGTGAACATCACGCTCATGAAAAGGAAGACAGGAGGGAAGGAAGGAAACAAGAGAAGACCAGAAAATAATAAAATGGGTCATTTCAGAAAGCAGACATAACAATTGTAAATGTATATGTACTCAACACTGGAGCTCTCAGGTATATACTAATATCATTGGAGTTTATATTATTGGAGCTAAAGAGAGAGGTGGCCACAATGTAATAGTAACTGAAGACTTCTACACCCCACTTTTAGCATTGGACAGATAATCCAGAAAGAAAATCAACACTATAGACCAAATTAACTTAATAGATAATTACAGAACATTTCATCCAATGGCTAAAAAATACACATTCTTCCCTAGCACAAGAATTACTGTCACAGATGGACCATATGTTGGGCCAAAAAACTAGTTCAAAAAATTCAAAAATAGTTGACATATCAAGTGTCTTCTCTGACCATGATGGAATGAAACTAGAAATCAATCACAAGAGGAATTTGGAAGACTATAGAGACATACAGAAATTAATTAAACAATATGCTCCTGAATAACCTGTAGGTTAATGAGGAAATTAAGAAGGGAATTTAAAATTTTTCTGAAACAAATCAAAACAGAAACAGAACATACCAGCATTTGGGGGTACAGTGAAAACAGCACTAAAAAGAAAGTTTATAGCAATAAGCACCTACATGAAAAAAGGAGAAAAACTTCAATTAAACAACCTAATGATGCATCTTCAGGAAATAGAAAATCAATAGCAACCCAAGTCCAAAGTTGGTATAAAAGACATAGTAAAGATAAGAATAGAAATAGCTGGGTGCAGTGGCTCATGCCTGTGATCCCAGCACTTTGGGAGGCCAAGGCAAGCAGATCACTTGAGATCAGGAGTTTGAGACCAGCATGGCCAACATGGCAAAACCCTGTCTCTACTAAAAATATACATACACATACACAAATAGCTGGGTGTAGTGGCACGCACTTGTAATCCCAGCTACTTGGGAGGCTGAGGCATAAGAATCGTTTGAATTCAGGAGGAACAGGTGGTAGTGAGCCAAGATCATGCAATTGCACTCCAGCTTGGGTGACAGACCAAGACTCTGTCTCAAAAAATCATAAAAACATTAGAACAGAAATAAATGCAGTTACAATGAAAAAAATACTAAAGATCAATGAAATGAAAAGTTGTTTTTTTTTTTTTTAAAAAGATAAAATTGATGAATCTTTAGCCAAACTACAAAAAAATCAGAGAGGAAAAGGAGATATTACAACTGATACTTCAGAAATTCAGGAATCATTAGAGACTACTATGAGCAGCTATATGCCAAAAATTGAAAATACAACAAAAAAATTAATAAATTTCTAGACATATACAGCCTATCAAGATTGAACCATGAAGAAAGGCAAGCACAAACAGACCAATAACAAGTAATGAGATCAAAGCCATAATAAAAAGTATTGCAGCAAATTGGCTAGCCAAAAGTAGAAAGCTGAAACTGGATCCTTTCCTTACTCCTTATACGAAAATTAATTCAAGATGGATTAGAGACTTAAATGTTAGACCTAAAACCATAAAAACCCTAGGAGAAAACCTGGGTACTACCAATCAGGACATAGGCATGGGCAAGGACTTCATGTCTAAAACACCAAAAGCAACGGCAACAAAAGCCAAAATTGACAAATGGGATCTCATTAAACTAAAGAGCTTCTGCACAGCAAAAGAAACTACCATCAGAGTGAACAGGCAACCTACAGAATGGGAGAAAATTTTTGCAATCTACTCATCTGACAAAGGGCTAATATCCAGAACCTACAAAGAACTCAAACAAATTTACAAGAAAAAAACAAACAACCCCATCAAAAAGTGGGCAAAGGATATGAACAGACATTTCTCAAAAGAAGACATTCATACAGCCAACAGACACATGAAAAAATGCTCATCATCACTAGCCATCAGAGAAATGCAAATCAAAACCACAATGAGATACCATCTCACACCAGTTAGAATGGCACACTGCTGGTGGGACTGTAAACTAGTTCAACCATTGTGGAAAACAGTGTGGCAATTCCTCAAGGATCTAGAACTAGAAATACCATTTGACCCAGCCATCCCATTACTGGGGATATATCCAAAGGATTATAAATCATGCTACTATAAAGACACATGCACACGTATGTTTATTGTGGCACTATTCACAATAGCAAAGACTTGGAATCAAGTCTGGAATATAGTAAGTAAAATCTAGTCTTTTGAAGACATAAATAACTTTGGTAAAACCTGAGCCCCTAAGTGGCCAGTCTCTGCCTAGAGACACATTCAAAGGAAACATCTTTATCCAGAAAACTTACAACTTTTGACTCACCAGACGTGTAATTACTAATGCTCTACTGTTCACCAGAACCCTTACCAATAACATAAACAGTCAATTAACACATATTTTTATGTTATATATATTATATACTGTATTCTTACAATAAGGTAAACTAGAGAATAGAAAATGTTAATTGGGAAATCATAAAAAAGGAGAAAATATGTCTCCTATTCATTAAGTGGAAGTGAATTATCATAAAAGTTTTCTTCCTTGTCACCTTCAGATTGAGTAGGCTGAGGAAGAGGAGGAAGTGGCGGAGCCGGTCTTGCTGTCTCGGGGTGGCAGAATCCAAAGAAGTGGAGGAGGTGGAAAGGGAGATAGGAGAGGCAGGCACACTCTGGGTAACTTTCACTGAAAAATATCTTCCTATAAGTAAATTTGTGCAGTTCAAATCTGTGTCATTCAAGGATTAACTGTGCTAAATGTACTATAAAAATATAAATGGTTTGTTTCATTTTAGGTTAGAGATTATAAATATATATTAGTACATACCAATAAGCATACTATAATTTTCTCTTGAAATGTTTAGCTGCAAATGTAGGCATGAGGCAGATAGACAACCAAGTTTATCCAGTTTTTAATACTGGTGAGAAAAATGGGGGTGAGAAATGTAATGATGTTTACAAAGGGATGAATCTAAACAAGGGTTATGGAATCTAAGCTGAGTAAGAAGAATGAAGGTGGAAAGTCAGTCATCTGGATCAATAGGTTGAGGATCTCAATGAGATACAACATCTTTACATGGGGAGATTTGTTAGAGCAAGTGAGGAGGAATTATTGTGTTAT
Organism: Macaca thibetana thibetana; assembly: GCF_024542745.1. Taxonomy (NCBI): domain Eukaryota; kingdom Metazoa; phylum Chordata; class Mammalia; order Primates; family Cercopithecidae; genus Macaca; species Macaca thibetana. The sequence goes on along the minus strand of NC_065583.1, from coordinate 163,284,759 downwards.
GCGGTGAGAAAATGGAACTTCAAGTGCAAATCCTGGGGCTTCATCTCGTTCTCCTGACTATGAACTGACTTCGAATTTACTCTCAACACTTTGGACTCGGACCTAAGAATCTGATGCCCAATTTTTAATTAGGTTTTTGTTGTTATTGTTGTTTTATATTGTTCTAGCTGTGCATACACGCATGCACAGAATTCACTCTAATTCATTTTGAAAGGCAAGACTTAATAAGAGATATTCAGAACTCACAGAATTGCTGCATAGCTTGAGATAAATTTTCTAGGCTAAAATTTTAAGACCAAGAATTACGCCAAAATACCCTGGCAAAGATGCAGAGACTGACATGCTGTAAACCCCAAATAATGCCACTGTCAGGCAGCTGCCACCGCCACCCTCAACATCTGGATCAGCAACAGCGTGCGCCTGTTTCCTCGGTTAGCTCATTTCTTACCCAAAGCCTACTATGTGGGCACTGATTGGTGGAAATTACAGGACAAGTTTTCTCTCCACAGACATGGGAAGCTGGGATGTGTGTTGCTTTGTGATTCCGTGATAGACTTGACAACATGGAAACTACCAAAATGTCAGGAGGGTGAGCAAAGGGTTTCTGGAAGACTTTAAAAAAGCTCAAAGGGAAGAGCTTAAGTTACTCATTCCAATAGCAAAACGTGCTGTTCTCCACGTTGTTTAAAGACTTTGCTCTCTAAGTTTGTCTTTATCATATTGTACAATTATCTATACAGTACTAAATACAGAAGAGTGTTCAGTAATGGTAAGTGTGTGACGATGAGATTACATAAAGGACGGGAGAGACAAATATGTGTTACCCAGTCATTCTACCCACACAGCCTATGTATGTAGATTTTTAAAGAAGTGATTACTTTGCCAGAACACTTTCCAAACTGTATTCTAAATGACAAATGCCCAGTTAGTTCATAATCTCTGTAGTGAAACACAGGGAAATGCCCTGGCTTGCTTGCTGTGAGAGAATCATTAGACTTCAGAAAGCAGGAGACTAATTCATGATACTAATCTAGAAAAAAGTGTGAGCTTCAAATTATACAGCCGAGTCATCATGTGGAATAAGGTTTAAAGCCTTTACATTTTATAAATATTTATTTTTGCCTCACTTCACCAAATACCTCAGATGAGTGCATATTTTTAGCCTAAACTTACACCATAATTACCTCAATTCTGGATCACATTGCCAATGTATAACTATGGGTATGTTACCAGAGGAAAGTTGGAGAAACAATTCTGGTAAAAACATTTTTTATGTGAGAGAGAGAAACCCTGTAATTTTCAGCAAAATGATTACATAAAGAGCTACCTATAATTTTATTTAATTGTACCTTTTAATTTCGTTTTGTCAACCTACCTTTTTTTCACCCTTGTCTCAAAAAGAAAGAAAGATATTAAAACTATGTTCAAAGCAAAGTTTTCAGGGATATTTACATAGTTAACTGTTCTCAATTTATGTCTAAGATTACAGCATTTTAAACAACTAGCAGAGAATCCAAAACTCGTTATAGCAGTATTTTCCATAGGTACAGGTACAGAGAGGCCTCCTTTCAAATATTGAACATACAAGTATTAATCATGAGTTAAATATAAGTAAAATTAATAGGACTGCACATTAATTATGAATAATAGACTATATGGCAACAAATGCAAATATAACCTTATAGATTACCATCAACATATCAACCTGTATAATCTGCAATATGTTAAAAGTCCATGTTGCTGCATAATATTTCATTGTACATATATATCACATTTTCTTTATCCATTACAATCACATGCTGATGGGTAATTAGGTTATTTCCATAAGTTAACTGTTGTGGATAATGCTGCAATATAAATGGGAGTGCAGATATCTCTTTAGGATCCTTGTTTCACTTCATTTGGATATATACCCAGAAGTGGGTATATATCATATACTAGTTCTGAATCATATACTAGTTCTATTTTTATTTTTTGTAGGGCCCCCAAACACTTGTAGTAAACTTGTGTTCCCCAAAATAAGTGTACCATTTTACATTTCACTAATAGTTCTACATCCTCACCAATACGTGTTCTCTTTTGTTTATCAATAAGTGAAATTAGCCAGTCTTACAAAGACAAATCCTGTATGATTTCACTTATATGAGGTTATCTAAACAGAGAAACATGGAGGTAGAGAATCGAATGGTGGTTGCCTGGGAATGGGAGGGGGAAACAGAGGATTGTTCAGCAGATATAAAGTGTTAATCTTGCCAGATAAATAAGTGTGGAAATCTGTAAAACGTAGTGCCTAACACTAACACCGTAGTATTGTGCACCTAAACATGTATAGAGTATAGATCTCAAGTTAAGCATTCTTGCCACAGAAAGGACACAAGGAAACTTATGGATGTGATGGATTTACATTAATTACCTTGGTTGTGCTGAGAGTATCTGGGGTGTATTCATATGTCCAAACTCATCTGATTGTATACATTAAATGGGCATATCAATTCTATCTCCATAAGGTGTTAAAAATTCCATTATGAAACTTTTCTTTGTTGTTGGTACATAGAGGAAAGGTGATGGTGAAGAAGGCCAATTATTAAATCAGTTTTCCTGAGTTCAAATCCAGCTCTACCGATGCTACCCTCATGAGCAACACCAAATTCTTTAATATCTCTGTTTCCTCATCTGTAAAGCAAGGATTATATTAGTACCTATTTCATAGGATTGCTGTGATGCTTAAATAAGAAAATACATGTAAAGGACAGAAACCAGTGGTTGGCACATTTTGGGCTCCCTATACAGGTTAGAATTTTAAATTAAGTGTCCACCTTTTAGAAATATTTTTAATGACTCACTGATAGATTTTTCCATTTATATATTTTGTTCCTGGAAGACATAGAACTATATCTTCAGTGCATACTCAGTTAACACATCAATGTTCTATTCATACTACTCAAAAATTCTAGAGCTTTACCTAAAGTTTATTTATTCGCCCAGATGAGTGGCTGGCAACCTTTTTCTGCATAGGGCTAGTGAGTTAAGATTTTAGTATTTGCAGGCCTTACGGTTTCCATCACAACTACTCAACCCTGCCATTATAGTGCAAAAGCTGCCCTAGATAATACTGAAACAAGTAGGTGTAGCTGCAATCTCATGACACTCTATTCACAAAAATAAGCAGCAAACCAGATCTGGCCTATGCATCTGGCCCATGATCTAGATATTTGATAAAATGAAAACAGAGTGCTCAAATCTTTCAACCCTATTTAACCTTTTCTAAGAGAAATAAATTCAATGAAGCTCTTTGAGTATCACAATTGTACTCTGTGAGTATATGTACCTAAACCCTGAATTCACATTAAATAAAACAAGTATAAGCAGTAGTCAGAAAATTCTGTTTTGTGTTAACAAACACAAAGAAGAGCTTTTATAGTTTGTAAGACTAGAGAAACGTGCCTGATTCAACACTTAAAAGACGGAAATAATGCAAGTTGTTACCCTCATATGTTTCTCTCTACTTACCATATGAAGATCAAACACAGTATATGCGTTACTTTAAAAATACCATTAGTGCATTATTAATTCAATATTTATAACTGCCAAGATGTTATGAGATAAAATCCTAATTGTCAAGTAGACTGTTTTCTAATATAAAAAGCAGCTAAATCTATCCGATCAGAGCCTGACTTAATAGAGATATGTCCATAACCACAATCAATGGAGTGGTGCCCTTACTCAAAAGGTCATTGCATTGATAGTGCCTTTCATGAGGGATGATGGCAAGTTTGTGCTGTTTTTGAAAACGATAAACGAAAGAGAAACTAAAACCATTCTAGAAAAATCTGAATATCAACAATACAAGATAAAATATATATCATCTTGATTTTTTTAAATTGTGTTTTGTTCTGTGTTAGGCTAAATTCTTGAGGTAATTGCCCAAACTTTCCATTTAATTTTACGAAGTATGCATAAGTATGTAAGGCAAATAAATAACTGGAAGGCTGGCCACTATGCAGGTTTTGGTTTTTACTTCCTGGTTCCCAGCACCTTCCCAATTACCCCACATGTAAAAGACACTAACCTTGTGCAGAGTGTGGCAGGGGGAGACGGCATGGACCGTACTTCCCAAAACATGACTGCATATTCCCTTGTAGGCTGCTTCTGCACAGTAGAGCCCAAAACACTGAAAATATCTCTGAGGACTTTTCAAAGGGTTTAATCCTCCTGTGCATTCACCAGCAAATACCTAGACCTCAAGGAACAGATTTGATTTCCTAAGCTTTTTCTGTCCACACTAGAAAGGTTGATTATTACGCAGAGGGAGGATGCATAGCCTCGGGTCCTGGATAGACAGCTCCACTGGCTTCTCCTAGGAAGGAATGATGTCAGTCTTCATTATGAGAACACATCCCTTCTCACCATTGCTCTCATCCTGAATTCCAACCTCCAACAGATGTCTGTGCATTGAAGATTGCTGTCTACCTCTCTGTCATTTCCACTAACAGGGCCGATTCCACTGGCCAATAACTTCTGAATTGTTGAAGGGCTGCTACTAGATCCCTGCCCAAGTCTTTCACTTTAACAGGATACAACTAGGAGCTTACTATACCCCCTCCCTCCTCATGGTGACTCCTTGGCACTTTCTATGTAACTCTTCTATGATCCCTACCTAGCAGCTTCTCTCTATCCTCTAGATAGCCCTTCAACCCAAGCCAGCTCTAGAGCTGAAGACACCTGGTATTTCTGTCTTCTGTTCAAGCATTAGAGGAACATCAAATCCTAGACAGACAGATAGATAAAGAGATGGACAGAGATCGAAATATATAAGGAAATTGCTTCAAGTATTTTGTCTAATCTAGTTCACATTTATGAAACGCAATACAAGTCAAAAAGAGAGAGAAAAATAATTACTTCATTGCAGATGATAGTAATGGAGATCCAAGGATATCTGTCAACAATTCCACCCAAAATTGAGTAAAGGATTTTTGTGGCAATTTTCTAGTCATTGTTTATGTATATATTTAATGCATACATATTGTATTGCTATCTAAATCTATTTTGTATTCTACATTTTTGCATAGTTTTCCTGTTCACTATTGCCTCTTTTATCATATAGACATATTTAACCCTTTAATCTCACCTCTATTCCCAGGCATTAACTAGCATTTGTGGATTATTCACATTGCTCTCCAAGCACAAACAATGTACACAATTAATATGTATGTAAAATAATTTTTTTGTGTTTTAAAAGTGGGATCACGTGGATTCTATTTCTCTAGTTCTCAAATTTCTTGAGCTTACTCACATAAGAAGGCTCACATGGAATCTTACTTTACATGAAAATCACCAAATTTTTTAACATCTCTGCTCTCTACTTCTTAACTATCAATACATCAAGAAACTACTTTCTGATCATTTACAATGTTTTAATTCTATATGTAAATTTGCATCTGAGAAATAATTTTTACTAAAATTAAAGAAAAGAGAAAATAAAATCTTTCCTCCTTAGAAATCTAACTATCTAGTTACAAAATAACACAGGTCCCTGCCACCACCACATACACACATACAATTATGAAATTTGAAGACATTTTTGCTTAATATTACACATTTGGAGTTGGGCAAAATACACTTAATTCCAGTGACATTATAATTCATTCAATGGACAGGACATAAAAACCTAATTATTGTGGTTTAACCCACTGCTTCTCAAAGTGTAATCTATAAACCACAGTTGGTCCACAATCTCTTACCTGTCTGCCATAACTTAAGTATAGAAGTTAACAGCATTTCAAAGTATTTCTGGTACTTTGGAGAAGAATTTCACAGTTGCTGAGTCAAAAGACCAAGATACTGACTTGTATTTTATATGTCTGTTTTCCTCCAACTATATCAAGGTATAATTGACAAATAATAATTTTATATGTTTAAGATGTACAAGATGTCTTGATATACATATACATTGTAAAACAATTACCATAATAATAAATCTAATTAAAATACTCATCATCTCACATAATTAACCTTTTTCTTTTTTTGTGGTAACAGTATTTAATATGTGCCCTTTTTGCAAATTTTATGTACACATCATTATTAACTATAGTTACCATGCTGTACATTAGGTATCCTTAGGTATCCAGAATTTATTCATCTTATTGTACCCTTTGACCAATATTTCCCCATTTCTCCCTATCCACAACCATGGTAACCAGCCTCCTACTCTCTGTTTCTATAAGTTCAACTTTTTTAGAATTCACATAAATGCAAGATCACTCAGCATTTGTCTTTTCATGTTTGGCTTATTTCACTCAGCATCATGTTCTACAGGTTTATTCCTGTTGTTACCGATGGCAGAATTTCCTTCGTTTTTAAGGTTAAAAAGTATTCCACTGTGTGTGTTTGTGTACATGTGAATAGCACATTTTTAAATCCATTCATCTACTGATGAACACATAGGTTGTTTCCATATCTTGGCTATTGTAAATAATGCTGCAGTGAACATGGGAGTGCAAAAATCTCTTTGAGAATAGTGATCTTATTTCCTTTGGATAAATCCAGATGTGGAATTGCTAGTCATATGGTAGTTTTATTGTTTAATTTTCTGAAGATCCTCTATTCTATATTCCATAATGACTATATCAGTTTGCATTCCCACATATGTCTTTGTTATTTTATTTCTGGTCTGTGGCAGATTAGGAAAGCACAGACACACACACACACACACACACATTTTCTGAACCACAGAAAGTCTGAGAGGCAGAGCTCTATGGCAATAGCCCTCAGTCTCTACATTATACACTACTGTTCAGTATTTTAAAACCTCTGTTATACTCTTGTAAAACAATAATTATGGGATATTTACTACAAGTGTCTACTACATGCTGAGTATCATGGAAAAGTATACAGAGTGATAAGACATGTCTATACTCTGGTTGGGTAAGGAGAACCGAGGCAGAGGAAACAACTGGGAAACTCAGATGCTTTGCAATGAAGACCTTCGGTGGGCTCTAGATGAACCTTCATCATCAGATGTAGCTGAAAATTCTCTCAATGCTTTCTTATTCTATCTCAAGCTACCAAAGGGCACAGAAAATTTATATTCATCATGCTATGTTTTAAACCTAAGCAACTGTTCAAACAGACATTGAGAACACGGGCATTTCAGTAAAATCCTTAATACTTGTGAATCCAGTTTTTCTTTCTTTCTCCACCAACAGGTCTTTCTGCAATAGTCAGAGAAAAGAAGAGCAGAAAAGTCCCAAATCATTTATAACACTCAAACAAATAAAATGCACCTTTGGAATCTCAGTTCACCTCATAAAGTGACTTCACACTTCACCTCATGAAATAATGAAAAAGAAAAACAAAGTCCTCTTTTTGTCAGCAACTTGGACTCAGTAAGACTGTATTAAACCAATTGCTTTGAGACAAAAACATCTTTGTCATCCTATAAGAGATGAGAACTGACAGATCCAAGAGGGGAAAGGGGAATGCTCTTATTGTTTATGCTTCATACCTCACAGCTTTATCCTCAAGCCAGTCTCACATACACACACACACACACACAGGCATACATGCATGCACACATGCCTGCACACGCACACACACATGATTGACAGATTTTTAATCTATAAAAAAGCATAAACTTCATAAAGTAATCAAATACTCATTGTTCTTTAGCTACTTTGAGGCTTTTTTGACATTGCCAAATATTAGCAGGAATGTTCAAAATCAATTTCACATTAAAAAAATTTCTAACAGTCAGCATTCTTCTTATTATGAAATCACCACAGAAACCCATGTAAAAAATATAAGATTTGACGGTCTGCTTAAATATGCATGAAATTATTTTAATTATTTTATTCTCATTCTCTCTTTCACTAAACTGTGTTTCTAGTAAATTTTAAAGTGCATTTTTTAACAAAAGAAAAAAAGGCTTAATGTACACTCATATGTATAAGTTATCATGAATTTAGGTCTATATGGCTTAACAAGAGAGGATTTTCTTTTCATTCTTCACTTGATTATTCACCTTCAACAGTAGAGTTGTGAATTTAAAATTTAAATGACATAAGTATTAACTAATAAATACTGTACACACCTTGGCATTAATTCAAATGGTATAATTCTGACAACAGTAAAACAGGAATCATGGTGGATGCACTATTATAGGGGGCATGGTAAAGGAAAATGTTTCAAAAGATTGCAAGACAGTGATGTCTGACCAATTGTAAAGCTAAGTCATTCCTAGTATATTAATTCCAGGATTTCACGATTAAAATGTCTTAACCATTTTATTAAAGTATAATATACTTTAGCATAACTGATAAATAAACCCATAATTTATTTAACTTACCCATCATCGATTTACAAATTTTAAGTTACAATATTAGGTTAGTACAAAAATAATTTCTTTAATGGCAAAAACCGCAATTACTTTTGTACCAAAGCATACAAAGTTTCTTTGATACTGGGGTATCTTTTCAGAACAAGAAAGATCAAATAGGTCAAAGGGTTTTACCAACAAAGTAATTTGACCGTTTACATAAATAATACCCTAATCAGGGAAACATTTCTGAAGCCTTTCTTGATCACCTTCCTATTCCTTGGTATTCCAAATGTGGGCCTCGCTGTCATCAACAGTAAGCCATGGGCATCGTGATTTATTTGTGTGTCCCTAGAACTGTGCACAAAGCCTCACTGGTAGACAGTAGACATTACATACACACTTGTCTATGAACAAATCTATTCAAGCTTTCCGTTTGGACTTGAATAAAAAAGATGAAATATTTCCATCTATCAAGAAAACAGAACCACACTGCCTGTGGGGGTTTAGCTGAGGCCAACATATGATAAAGTTGTCACTAAAGAATTCAAAAAATATATATATAAGGTTGAGAATGATCAAAATAAATGTAATGAGATTTCATTAGACAGACAACCAGTCTAGACATAAGAATGCTTCCAACCATCTGAGTAACAAGTCAATGTGACTATTTTCTGGTAAAACTGGGAATGCTTGCAGACACCGTGGGTGAAAGGCATTCAACAATGATTTATTTTGAGTACAAATTTGTAAACTGCCAGATAAAGGGCAAGAGACTGCCAGGATGGTATCCTATCCACCTCCCACTCTATGGCGACGGCCCTGAGTTGCAGACACTTGTCACTTATGTGCCCTGGACTGTGTGTAAGAACTGTTCCCAATGCACAGTCAACACAAAGTCCTCTGTGGTTCACTGGAACCACCACCAGCACCATCACCATCACTGGAAACAAACAGATTCAAAAGCTAGCAAATAAAATACCTGTTTTCATCACCTGTACTAAAATATAAGTCCTGTCTAGAATAGAATTTTAAAACAAATGAAGATTGCATTCGGCACCCTGTCCATCCTTTTCCCATGCCCCTCCCTTACACCTGCCAGTAAAATCACGGTCCTCATTCAGTCCAGCAGTTCTCTGACCACACCATACCTGAGCACATTTAGTGTGGACAGCATGTTTGGCTTGAAGTCTTTCCTTCTACCCTAGCATAGCTACCACTGTTGTGAGAACTCCCATGTCCAGCACTCCAGGAAGGTGACATCAGGTATAAATAAGGTGATACCAGGTACCATTTGTTAAAATGTCATGAACTAGAATAAGGTCTGGAAATATACAAATGTATATAATAGGTAAATAAATGACTGTTAAATATGTTTATTTGGTAGGATGCTAAAAGGATATGCATTCTAATAAAGGAGGCTTGTATTTGGCAAATGTGTTCCCACATACTCCTTGACGATATGATGATGGTGAGTGATGTCTATAAATATACATGGAAATACATTTATTTTTGATAAAATAAATGTATTTTATTGTAAAATATTCTAAAAGTACTGAAATAAAAATATTTCATTTATTAACCATCAGAATGTAAGATCTAGTTTCCATAATCCAAGGTCTATTTAGATTACATAATTATTCAGTGTTAGACATGGTAGTGATGGCTCAACAGAAAATAAGATTTTTAGAAAGGAAAATGACTAGTTCAGGAAATAAGTCAACTATAGCAAGAAATCAATCAAGTATCCATTGCGTTTGGTTCCTATAAACAATGCCTGAACATCTAGTCTGAACTGGGACAAAATCACTTTAATTGCACTACTGCTTTTCAGTTTAAAGCCACTGTCAGTAATTTAATGTCAAATTCTGGGTCTTTATTCAATTACCAGAGTGGGGGGATTCCTTGAGAAATTGAGAGGTGTGCTTCAAAGTGGGATTGAGAGTTGAACAAGCCTATTAAGTATCTCTGTCCTCACTTTCTGTATAGCATATTTAATCAAAAGTTTAGAGTCATCATGGTTGATGTGAAAGTCAACAAAACTTATCACATCTGAAAGAAATGACTAAGGGAACTAAAGATAAAAAACATTAAGTTTATTAGGGAACAGAAAAAAAATGGGAAAGAGATGGACACAAGAAGAGGGGAAGAGAGGAATGTAATTTACAGTTTAAGTCAATAAAAAGTTTTAAAATTTCAATTATATGGAGTTAACGTGAGTAGAACTTTTAAAAATCCTTTTACAGTAGAAATAAGCAAAAAATGCTATTCTAATTACATTCCAGCTTTCTGCTCTGAGCTTGCAGTGCTGTACTTACAGCCATTTCCAAACCAAGCCAAAACCTTCCTCTAAAGAAACCTGGGAAATTGAGGTAATATTCCATAAGTGTCATCAGTGCTGTTCACGCAAATATTCTGTCTCTCTCTCCTTTTAAGTACATGGAAAGATTGTACTCTCCAAACATGAGGTATGCTCATGCAACTTCTGTGGGTTGATTAAAAGTGACAAATGACACATCTATGACAAGTACATTCTCTACGGAAATTTAAGTACTCGTGTCAGTTTTTACTATGTTCTTTTCTCCCCCTAGGTATCAAGGAAATTTCAGATACAGCTAGATCCTAGAGTGAGGATACAGGGTAAAACATTCTCAGCACCATTTATTAAATAGGGAATCCTTTCCCCATTTCTTGTTTCTCTCAGGTTTGTCAAAGATCAGATGGCTGTAGATGTGTGGTATTATTTCTGAGGACTCTGTTCTGTTCCATTGGTCTATATCTCTGTTTTGGTACCAGTACCATGCTGTTTTGGTTACTGTAGCCTTGTAGTATAGTTTGAAGTCAGGTAGCGTGATGCCTCCAGCTTTGTTCTTTTGACTTAGGATTGTCTTGGAGATGCGGGCTCTTTTTTGGTTCCATATGAACTTTAAAGCAGTTTTTTCCAATTCCGTGAAGAAACTCATTGGTAGCTTGATGGGGATGGCATTGAATCTATAAATTACCTTGGGCAGTATGGCCATTTTCACGATATTGATTCTTCCTATCCATGAGCATGGTATGTTCTTCCATTTGTTTGTGTCCTCTTTTATTTCACTGAGCAGTGGTTTGTAGTTCTCCTTGAAGAGGTCCTTTACATCCCTTGTAAGTTGGATTCCTAGGTATTTTATTCTCTTTGAAGCAATTGTGAATAGAAGTTCATTCCTGATTTGGCTCTCTGTTTGTCTCTTACTGGTGTATAAGAATGCTGTCATTTTTGCACATTAATTTTGTATCCTGAGACTTTGCTGAAGTTGCTTATCAGCTTAAGGAGATTTTGGGCTGAGACAATGGGGTTTTCTAAATATACAATCATGTCATCTGCAAAGAGGAACAATTTGACTTCTTCTTTTCCTAACTGAATACCCTTAATTTCTTTCTCTTGCCTGATTGCCCTAGCCAAAACTTCCAACACTATGTTGAATAGGAGTGGTGAGAGAGGGCATCCCTGTCTTGTGCCAGTTTTCAAAGGGAATTTTTCCAGTTTTTGCCCATTCAGTATGATATTGGCTGTGGGTCTGTCATAAATAGCTCTTATGATTTTGAGGTACGTTCCATCAATACCGAATTTATTGAGCGTTTTTAGCATGAAGGGCTGTTGAATTTTGTCAAAAGCCTTTTCTGCATCTATTGAGATAATCATGTGGTTCTTGTCTTTGGTTCTGTTTATATGCTGGATTAATTGGCTAGCCATAAGTAGAAAGCTGAAACTGGATCCTTTCCTTACTCCTTATACGAAAATTAATTCAAGATGGATTAGAGACTTAAATGTTTGACCTAATACCATAAAAACCCTAGAGGAAAACCTAGGTAGTACCATTCAGGACATAGGCATGGGCAAAGACTTCATGTCTAAAACACCAAAAGCAACGGCAGCAAAAGCCAAAATTGACAAATGGGATCTAATTAAACTAAAGAGCTTCTGCACAGCAAAAGAAACTACCATCAGAGTGAACAGGCAACCTACAGAATGGGAGAAAAGTTTTGCAATCTACTCATCTGACAAAGGGCTAATATCCAGAACCTACAAAGAACTCAAACAAATTTACAAGAAAAAAACAAACAACCCCATCAAAAAGTGGGCAAAGGATATGAACAGACATTTCTCAAAAGAAGACATTCATACAGCCAACAGACACATGAAAAAATGCTCATCATCACTGGCCATCAGAGAAATGCAAATCAAAACCACAATGAGATACCATCTCACACCAGTTAGAACGGCAATCATTAAAAAGTCAGGAAACAACAGGTGCTGGAGAGGATGTGGAGAAATAGGAACACTTTTACACTGTTGGTGGGATTGTAAACTAGTTCAACCATTATGGAAAACAGTATGGCGATTCCTCAAGGATCTAGAACTAGAAGTACCATATGACCCAGCCATCCCATTACTGGGTATATACCCAAAGGATTCTAAATCATGCTGCTATAAAGACACATGCACACGTATGTTTATTGCGGCACTATTCACAATAGCAAAGACTTGGAATCAACCCAAATGTCCATCAGTGACAGATTGGATTAAGAAAATGTGGCACATATACACCATGGAATACTATGCAGCCATAAAAAAGGATGAGTTTGTGTCCTTTGTAGGGACATGGATGCCGCTGGAAACCATCATTCTTAGCAAACTATCACAGGAACAGAAAACCAAACACCACATGTTCTCACTCATAGGTGGGAACTGAATAATGAGATCACTTGGACTCGGGAAGGGGGACATCACACACCGGGGCCTATCATGGGGAGGGGGGAGGGGGGAGGGATTGCATTGGGAGTTATACCTGATGTAAATGACGAGTTGATGGGTGCTGACGAGTTGATGGGTGCAGCACACCAACATGGCACAAGCATACATATGTAACAAACCTGTACGTTATGCACATGTACCCTAGAACTTAAAGTATAATAATAAAGAAATAAATAAATAAAATAAATAAATAAAGAACATTCTCCTAGCCAACTCAGATTGATATGTAGCATGAATAATAAATAAAATACTACTGCTTTAAGCTACTACATTTCTGGTCTTGATTGTTAAAAAGCTTAGCCTACCTCTTCTGCCTGATACATACAGAGTGTCAACATTCAAGGTTGACAAACACAGATTATGTTGGCTATATTAAAGGATCAATTCTAGGTAACTGAAGATTAGAAGCTGATACTTCATAAAAACATACAGATTTCACACTTTCACTCCCTACCTCTAAGATATTGACCATTTTATTTTTGCCGGCATAGTTTTTCTGATGATTAGATGACATATTATATTCTGATGATAAAATGACCCATTTCATGTAAATAGTGAGAAGAAAATAGCCGTCAATACATTTTAATAATTTTCTCTATCCTTCTGTATAATCATACCAGTCCTCAAAGCCTTTGACTTTGTTCAACAATTTATTAAAAATTAAGTATTAAATAGTAACATTAAAATGTCATGTTATCAGCAGTATGAATCAAGTTGTAACCTATTTTGGGGAGTAGAATGAGATTAAGATTTATGAACTATATTTTAAGTACAGATTTCATAATACAGGTATTACATGGACCCACTGGAGCAATAAAATAGATCACTATTCACATTGAAATTGTGGGTCCAATACATTAAATAAGGACAACTGGCCAGAAATTACTTTCTTCATATAAAGACATTCTAAACTTGTGAATAATTTAGACTTTCATTTTTTTGTTTAGTTTTTGTTTCAATTAACTAGCGCTGGCATACGTGTGTTCATTACTAGATACTTGATATTGTTCCCTTAATACTCTGTAGCCATTCTATGTGAGTGTCAATCAGGATAAACTAGGTTAGATCTTGGCAAAAAACAAAACAAAACAAAAAAAGAAAACGTCTAAATCTTGGTGATTCTTTGTGACAAAAGCCATGAATAAATGTGCTTTCATAGTCAAAATTAGTGTCTACATATTCATAACAGCAATATTAAACATCACATGATGACTAAAACTGGGCAAAATTATCATTACAATATAGCTTCCAAACAGCATAGCATGAAAGACTGTAGAAATTTAAGTCTTTTCAATCATGCTGTTCTATAGATTAGCTCAATTCCTGCTGGTTCTGCTAATGTGTATAAACCCATTTTAAACTGGAGTTCAAGCTGGAATAATCTCATGATTCTTATTGGCCTCATATATCCTCTATGGCTCTAGTTAGGGTGATCTAGTGGTTCTTAGTTTTTTTTCACATATAAAAATTTCATCAAAAGTATTCTAGGCTACAAAACATTAAGTCTTGGAATAAAATCAAAGATTAGGTTCACAAAAATAATAAACTATTGACAAAGTGTATCAGTCATTTTGTTAAAGACTTGGCCAATAATCAGGTTTCTAAACTTTTTTACTAACTAGTAATTGAATTGACTGAATTTACCAGGTGCTTTGACACCATACATTCTTCCTTTAACTGATGGTATGGAAAAGAATTCCAAGATCATAATTTATTTGAACTATTTCCCCAACAAATTTAGTGTATAGCACATTATCATGACTTTCTTTAACTTACAATGTCTTTGAAGGCATGCTTATTTTCCAGAAAGTTACGGGAAATCCATTATTAAATTTGGCCACATCTTTGAAAAATAAGCAATGTTCTTAGATCAAAGGAACAAATGTTGCTTTAAAGAATAATTTAAGTGCAGCACATATTTTGTTCTTTCAGTTGTTTCTGGATAGCTGATCAGAGATTTATATAGAATGCTTAGGAATTCATTTTCATATAAACTCTACCAAAGAATCAAAGGAAATCTAAGCAGATTTTAAAACATCACATCTACCATACCCATATTCTCACTCTGCTGGTACAGCATGCAGTATTAAACCAATAACATTGACCACTAGGGTTGCATATTTGGGACGTACTTACGCTAGGGAAAGAAAGTATGTATTATTCATCTGAAATTTAAGATTAACTGGGGGTTCTGTATTTTATCTAAAAACCCTGGCGACAATGCAGTTCCTTGAAATATAATAGTGGTCAAGTTAAATAACTGTTAATATTTCTTCTGTTTTCTCTGCCTTAGGATGAATTATTCATTGGTGATGAGCAGTGTGCAAACAATAATAAAGCCAAATCCACATTTTTGTGACAGTCCTGACAAACTGCTGCTATATTAAAGAAATAAATTACAAGTCCTCTATTGCTCCACTGCACAGCTCTCATCCCTATTTTTGAGGCATTTCAATCAACCTTGCAATTTTCACCAAGTAGTAAGATATTAAACATATATTTTATCTGTCCTGAAATAGCATTGATTTTGAAACTGTGAGATCTTCTAATTTTTTTCCAGATAATGGTCAAACTGGCCCTTTGGGTTATAAATTAGGTTTTTCATGGCTAATATACTTCACATCGGCGTGTATTATACAAGCAAAAATTATGTCATCACAAGGCTCTGGTACAACATGAAGGGAGCATAAATGTCAAGATTGATGATGATGGCTTGGAGCCAGCTCATTAAAGGCAATGGTGTGAATAATATAACTATGTTGCTTTTGAAAGAACCGAATATGTATTATCCACCTATCAGTGCACCAAAGCAGCATCATAAACATAGATCTCTAACTGCAGCCCATTTAAATGATGAAAGGATGTATATTAATCTATGAAACAGATTTTACCCAGGGGGGAAAATTGTTCTATTTATGAAAGTTAAAAACATTCAGTGCACAGAGAAGCACTTATCAGATGAGAATCCACAGTATGCAGATGCATTTTACTAATGCTTCCTGCTAAGATAAATAGTCTGTGGTCATGAAAGATGCTACCATAATTTACAAGAAATAAAAGAACTAAAAAGAGCAACATGTAGGCAGCTTTTTGTAAAGCACGGGGAGTAAATATTCTAAATTACTGGGCCTCTGTGTTTTATATAGTTAATTCAAAAATCATTGATAAAACATGACAATAAATATATATGTGTATATATATATCACAAACAAAAATAACTGAGTGTTTTTTTTATACTTACTATTCCCTAAAGGTAAGTGAATATATCTTTTGGTAATAACTGCATGCTTGATTCACATCCACCTTCATTTTCAGGATCCTCGGACCCCATTACAATTTTGTTTGTGGACATTATTTACATATGTGAATAATTCCCTATTTTTTGTATCTGCGATGAGAGAAAGGATTTTTAGTTTCCATGCATAACTTCAAAATTTACCAAGAGAATTCAGCAGATTCTTCCATAGTGCACACCACTAAGGTATCTTTGACTCAAAGTATCTTGTCTGTTACAACAGCAATTCGTAATCCAGAAGTTACAGTAGTTTTTTCTCCAATAGTCTCTTATAGATATTTCTGGGCCCATCTCTTACCTATTGATACCCAATGTACATATTCCATGGAAAAATGAAATTTCAAATAGGAAAAGTACCAAATAACCACTTCTAATTCAGGGGAGGGGATGGAGGCCTTCAATATTCTCACATACATTGTCTCTCTGAATCCCTACACAACCTTACAAGATCACTTGTAAGGTTTTCTTTCAGATTGAGAAACTGAAGACTCAAAAGATTATGTATGCTCTCTAAGACCCCCAAACTGATAAGTGGCAGAGAACATATCTGAACCTGGGATTTCTCATTTTAGGCAGGTCATTTTTCACAGTGCCCCTGCTGGCCCATGTTGTGTGAGCAAGATGATGCCCAGTAGGGTTCCGAATTCTGGGTGAGCCTGACTCTATGTCACTGGATCTTATTCCTAAAAGGGCATTTAAACATATCCTTGTTTCCCAGACTCACTGGATAACTTCTGTGGTTTGAATGTGTCCTCACAAAAATTCAGTTGTTGCCAATGTGATAGTATTAACAGGTGGGCTCTTTAAGAGATGGATAGACCATGAGGGCTCTGCATAGAACGCTGCTGACATATGACTCCATCGTAGAAAAAGACTCAATTTTATATTTCAAGAGGCATCATACCAACAGGGGCCAGATGTTCACCTAGTCAGTAGCAACAATACCCAAGCAGATCAGGTTGTCACCCTTTATTATGAGTCCTCATCAGAGGACTCACGGGCCATAAAATGATCTGGACTTCACCAGCTCAAGACGGCCATCCTGACAGATCTCATATTGCTGTCACTAGTGATCAACACCTGGGGGACTCTTCCTTGCAAGACATTGCCAACAGTCTGGGTCAGGCCAGGATACTCTCTTTGTCCACACTTCTTCCCTTGGACTGCTTCCTTAACCCCTTTCCTATCTCCCTTTCTCTTGATGTTAAGCGTTACTATGTTTGGTAGGAAATTTTAATCTATAACATTTGTATATTGATTAAGTTAACTACTATGTATGATTTGCCATATTGACTAAGTTGTGGAGTGACTTGAGCCTGTCTGTCCATGGCCGACAACTGAGTGAACAGATAGTACAAAGAATCACCTGCTTGGGAACTTTATGAAGTTCATAGTGTTTATGATTGAAATAACATCACCTTGAGAAATGAAATAAGTATACTGGTTACGTCTGACCTTGCACTGCTCTCAACAGGCTCCTCTCTGTCAAATGAGAATAATATCCTTACAACAGAGGCTTCATTCAGAGTTTGCTAGCTCGTTCTTTCTACCTTCTGCCATGCAAGGACACAGCGTTCCTCCTCTCCAGAGGATACAGCAACAAGGTGCTATCCTGGAAGCAGGGAGCAGCCCTCACGAGGCATCAAACATGCCAGAGCCTTGATCTTCTACTCTGCAGCCTCCACAACTGTAAAAATTAAATGTATGTACCTTATAAATTACCTACTCTCAGGTATTCTGTTTTAGTGGCACAAAATGGACAAGTTCACACACCCAGACATGGAGTGTGAAATACAGAAGTCAACTTTAATTCTAACCTCCCTTAACCAAACAATCAGTACACTGTGTCAATTCGTCTTCCTAAACCTTCCTCAGTTGCACTTATTTGTCCCTAACTTTATTGCCACTGCCTTTAATCAGGTCTTTGTTCAAGCTCACCTGGACCACTGCTCTAACACTTTAACTTGGCTTCCTGGTAAAAAGTTTCTTCTTTGTCTACTTCCAATGCATTCTTTATGGAAAACTTTGTCTAAAATGCAGTCAAAGCATGTCATTCTCCTGCTTTAATTATTCCAATGTCACCTAAATTACAACTAATAAAGTCTAAAAGTGTCCATAGGTCATATATAAGTCTCTTAACGACCTAGCTATTGATTATGTTCCTGTTGGACTGATTTCCCCTAGGGCCCAAATGAACCCTACTTTGAATTCTCACCAATTTCCTGATGACTCCATCATTTATCTATCTGTCTCTCTGTCTGTCTGTCTGTCTGTCTATCTATCTATCTATCTATCTATCTATCTATCTATCTATCTTTCTATCTAATTTTATTCTAGTTCTCCATAATGTTGCCCCTTTTCCCTAGAATGGCCTTGATCTGTAGCTCTGACAAATAAAATGTTGCAAAAGTGATGCTTCAAATAACATTTTATCTGCTACAACTTTTAAATAGGACTTTCATTATTTCTCTTTCTTCTCATTCTCTCTCTCCTCTCTGTGTGTGCATATGTCTGTGGGTGTCTGCGTCTTCAAACGATTTTAAGTAGTGACACTATAGATAATTTTCAAACTACAAAATCCTTTTTTTAAACCTTCCTTAGTTCCCTATTGCCTTTTGCCTTGAGAATAAGCATACTAACTTTTTAGAATGATGTACAAGCCATAACTCGTGTTTCCCTCTTCAATGTAATCTCTCATTGTATATTTCCTTTCACTTGGTCTTCACCAAACTATCTTTATTTATTCAAACATATCATCTGTATATGTACTTCCTTGGATTTTCTCATGACTTTTTTAATGTTTGTATAAATTTAAGGGGTACAAGTGCAGTTGTGTTACATTGATATATGTCACACTGGTGAAATCTGGCCTTTTGACCATCACTCAAATAATGTGCATTGTACCCATTTAGTAATTTTTTATCAATAACCCCCTCCCACCCTCTGAGTCTCCATTGTCTATTATTCCACATTGTATATCATATGTACAAATTATTTAGCTCCAAATTATAAGTGAAAACATGCAGTATCTGACTTTCTGCTTCTGAGTTATTTCACTTAAGATAATGGCCTCCAGTTCCATCCATATTGCTGCAAAAAACATGACCTCATGCTGTTTTAAATAATAATAACCATCTTCTTACTTGACTGGGTTAAAAAAATTAAAACCCAGCTCATTCACAACCTTTTCAATAAGTAATTTTTAGAATTTTATAGGGAAGTTTAAATAGCACAGTATTAGTCAGTCTTGCCATGACAACTTACCACCAAAAATTCTCAATGGCTTACAGCAACTTCATTTCTCACTCTCTTTCATGTGAGCAGCTGAGGATTGGTTACTAAACTCTTTTCCATGTACCTTCTCATTCATCCTGGGAATCAGGCTGAAGGACAAGTCCTTATTTGAACTTGCCTGTTGTGTGGCAATAGCTGGTAGATTCATGCAATAGCTTTTACAGTTGCCTCTTGGATTTGAGACTCAACACATCTAGTCACATATCATTGATCAAAGCAAACCCATAGATCAACTCAACATCAATAGGAGGCACTGTGTGCACTTTGGCAATAGGCAAGGATGAATAATCCTTGTATTAGAAAGATGAGTCAATATTTGGAAACAATAATGCAGTCTGGCTCCTTTTACCTCCATCAAATTCATTTGAATAGTTTATCTCTAGAGTTTTGCTCTAAATAAAGAAATGTGATTTATTCAGCTTTCCATCCCAGCACCTTCCTCAATTCCTGAAACACAATGTGTTCATTAACTGTTTGCAAAATAAATGATGAGATGAATGAACAGAAAAGTAAAGGAAAAAATGAAGGGAAAAGGACCTAATGTAACAACACCTCATTGCAATTAACTTTTGACAGTTACGCTGCCTTGAACTTAACCAAAAATTTCCAGAGGGCAAGGGTTTTATTCAAATTCCTAACACACCCTCCGGCAAAGTTTCTGCAAAGAGTTTGTCACAGTGTGAGTATATATTCAGAAAATCTCACCACATAATGAATACATAAATAAATATAGTGAGTAACAATGGTAGACCCATTCATGTAAAACTATCCTCACCTGTAACTGCATTCTTATATCACTGCTCAGTAATTGTGTCTGTCATGTAAAGGAGATATGACCCTTCACTCGCTGTTCTTCAAAAAACTCTTTGATAAACGACTTGCTTTTGCTCTATTAAACCTAACTCTGGAAAGAACACACAGAAAACAAGTTTGCTTTGTTTCACTTTTAAATAAATCTATAAAATGAAAATCCAAGGATGAAGAAAGGTCTACTTACAATGCCATAAAACAAAGCCAAAACATCTATTTCTGTCTTGTTTAAAAGAAAAAGCTAAAAGCATTATTTTATTGCATTTTCTGAGAGCAGCATAAGATAACATAGAAATAGACTCTTTAACTACAGTTCAGTTATTAGGAGAGTGAGCAGAAACACTATTTGAGTGTAAGTATTTTAAAGCTGTGATGGTTAATTTTGCTGTTAGTGAGGAATCTAGGCTGGGCCATCTTCTGTTCCCTCATGCAAATATTCAGTTGTCTGGAAAGAGATGATGGTGCTATAATTGGCATAGACATTACCACTTTGCACTGAATTTGCCTGACTTTGTCATTAATTCCATCCTTGGCATGCCTGTCTCACATCCCTTTCCAACTATAAAATTTAACATCTTACTAAATCTTCCACCACAACTAAGTAATGTTCCCTACTGATAACACTCTATTTTAAATGTGTATTTTTTCCAACAACCTAAAATGAGAATCTGTGTAAAACAGAAAAAGGTATAATAAAAACTAATTTATTTGTCATAGTTGGGGAAGGAGGTTCTGAAGGAGGTTTCAAGACACCTGAGATTCCTCTCTTTTAGTGTTATGAAAAATAACCATTTTGAAGAAAATATTTCCAAAACCTACAGAACAGTTCCCTGTTTTCTTAAACAAGCATACAGATATGCATTTTACCCCAGTGAATCTGCATTATTCCTACATTTCCATTTATATGTCAAATGCTGGCACTCTTGTTTTTAAGGCTATCAACTATGGTATTTTGTTTTTGTCTTTGCTTCTTATGAAATGCACCTCAATAATTTTTTATTTGCTACTTATTATCAACTGTAACTGAAAAAATAGAAAATTTGGATGATAGAATTTCTCTATAAATTGAGTCCACAAGATGGGAAAAAGGGCCAATTATAAAAAGTGAAATGCAAGCACTACAGCATGTTGTTGCTATGAATAATTTTTGTTATGCCAATGTTTTTCCTCCTTTTCTCATTTTTCTTTAGTAATTAGCTTCCTCCCAAATTAAGGATAAGTTCTGTACTAAAATAGATGGAAAATATGATACACAGTCTCAAAAAATTTAAACTAACATTAATTGTAAGATATACCATTATTTTATCATACTCTGAA
Source organism: Macaca thibetana thibetana (assembly GCF_024542745.1). NCBI lineage: Eukaryota > Metazoa > Chordata > Mammalia > Primates > Cercopithecidae > Macaca > Macaca thibetana. The sequence continues at coordinate 163,262,937 of NC_065583.1, read as the reverse complement.
AAATAAAACTACCAATTAAACTTTTTCTCATCACTCAGATTCTATTATATTAACCAATAAATGACCATTTACTTACACATGCATTTTTATCTTGCACAGTGAAAAACAAAAGAAAGTATAAATGCAAGAAGCTAATTACAATAATCTTTCAAATTTCTTGAGCAACTTCATTTTTCTGTGACTCTCTTTTCCATCATGTTGGCCTTCACCATGGGATATAATTTCCTTCAACCAGATTACATAGTTCCAGCGATTTCCCCCTAGTAATTTTCATCATTTGCTTTATCGTTTTCTCTCATTAACCAACTGAAACTCAGTTTAAGATCTGAAAAGGCACAGCACTATGTTTATTTTCCTGGCTTCACTGGGAGAAAATGACACTTCCTTGTGACCAGACTTTTCTGTGGTTTTACTCAAAAAACTTACACACTTTCTTTCTGATATATAGTTCCTGTTTCCTTTGTAGGATTATGGAAAACACGTGCGCACACACACACTTTAAAAGAAAAGCTTTTGCCCTGGGATCTGACTGAAATGTTATATCAATATGGTGTTGACTCATAGCAGAGGATATTTTCAAATTTTATTATTAATGCTGTTTAGTACATGCCTGTACGCATGGGTCTCTGTGATCTGCCAGAGCCATTTTTCCTTGGTTGGCCTTTTAGATTTGCTATTTTGTTTTCCTGTACAAACATACCTATGATATCTTTCCAGTCCTGAACCAGTTGGTCACTGCCCTTCCTGGAAAACACTATAGACTAAGATGGTTAAGAAAAAAGGCATCAGCTTTCTGGGGTCTCAGGAATCCCTGCCTGCTTGTTGTCATTTTCACTCTAAACAACCTCACATGAGCCATTGTGCCTTTAGCATGGCATCTGTCCATTTCAATTGTTAAAAGGCTTAGATCAATTATCTTGGCAAGAACCAATCTCAAAGACCCATTTCTCATGTTGAACCACCTCAAACGCATTTCATTCCTGTCATATCTCCCTCAATGTCACCGAGTGTCTCTAAAACACAATATTATCTGTCATATTTTCACTAGGTGAAAGAGGTTCAATTATCCTCAAAGTTCAGTGTCTTGCAAACACTGCCACAAAAATTCACCCTCCTCATTAACAAGAATAAATCCAGTATCTCCTTAACCCCCCCAAAATTCCTGCAAGTGCTCTAGTTCTTGAACATTACTAAGACCCACTCAGGCTGATGTGGGGAGTAAGACTCCAGCTGTAAGGCTCGCAGCCCTTGGAATCAATAGCCCTAGTGGCTTTAAGCCAAGACAAGGCAGATGGGGCACTCTTTTTTAGCTACAGTGGGTGTCATGTTGCCAGAGGATTTGAGTGGTGACCCTCCTTGTTAACAGGTCTGCCCTCTCTCAGAAGAGAACTGAGGCATGAGCATGAACTAAAGATGGAAGGTAATTTGATAGCGTCTGTGGGGACAAGCGGGGCTCTTCGTTCAATACATAGTATTATAAATATTATAATGGAATTATTAGTGAGAGCAGACTGAACAGCAGCTGGATCGTCACAGCCAAAAACGCTGCAGCCGCAGGCTTAAATATGAGAGTGTGCAGCTGAAGAAACTGGATCGAATGTTTTGTTCTGCAGAATTCATGGAGCTGCAGAGAATAGAGCAATGCATTCTGCACCTTACTCGAGGGAGAAGAGCAGCTCAATATTCAGGAGAGTTTACCCAGAATTTCCTTCGAAGGAACAGTAGCGATGATATCTGAGGAATTCACTTTTGACAAGTGTGTGTCTGGCTGAAATATTGGGAACTGTGGAGCATGCCTCTGGAGGAAAGAAGTCCGCTTAAGAAATCTTAACAGTGTTTTCTGGGATATAAAAATCCCCCAGGTTCCTAGAACATGGCAGTGTGATGACGCATGAGAAAGGATGTTGCATGATTATCTCGCACTCTTATTAGGTTCACCAGCTTACACACCCATGCCTGTGGCCACTGGTAAGTCACCATGGAAGTATGGAGAGGTCAGCTCGAACTCCTGTCCCTATGAAAATTCTAAGGGAAAACAGCAGAAACGTGTTGTTCAAAACCCTACTTACACGATAGATTACTAAGTAACCTCAGACAGATTTTCTGCCTTAATTCTTCTTAAGCCTTTTAAGACTAATGGGGGTCTATTAACTTCAAGGTCTTAACTTCAGACCTTAAAAACTGGTGGGACAGGTAAGTCCACTGGGGACTTCAGTGTTAAGAGGAAGCCATTAAAGTGGAGACAGGTCCCCGAAAACAATATTTTGCTAATGGATAGGACTTAATCTGTGGCTTACACATGATAGTACACAGTCACTCAGGTTGCTATAATGTATACATTATTGAAAAGAATTTAAAGGCTGATGAATTATAATTTTTCTCTGCTGTAAAAGCAGTGCTTGAATTAAAGCAGAAATATTTACTTATCAATTATAGCCATTTGGGCCATAATTCTAAGGGTGAGAAAATATTAATAGAAGTGGTCATTTTGAAGACAAAGTTTTAAGAAAGGTCATACAAAAGAGGCCTTTTGTTCCTTGGGAAGCAATTTTCTTGGAGTCAGTTTATCCCGAACCCAATGCTTACTCAAAATAGTGTCTTCCTGCACAAAGACCTTCCCAGAAAGCTAAACTGAGGAAATGAGTTACAGCAGAATGAATAATTGCATAATGGATGTGAGGAAACTAATCAGTGAAGTTCCTGGCCAGTCTAGCTAAGGGGACGAGAAAGTCAGAAATATTTGAGTCACTGTCTTGTGGAGAGGATGGATTTCCTTTAAATGGCCTTCCACAGCAGATGGGTCCCTGGGCCTTGTCCGCCCATTGGCAGATGGGTGAGGATAAATTGCAGCTTTGAAATACAAAGAGCAGTTCTAGAAACTATCACAAGTTTGTGATCATTCTCACAGTGGGGTCTCTGGTGGCAGGAGCCTGCTCAACTTCCAGGCAGGACAGACTGGACGTGTAAGGGAGTTAGCTCTGAAGCAGCCCACAGCCATTGACAAACAGGAGGTGCTGGGCAAACAAAGCTCTAGAAGGACAATTCTTTAATTTTTTTTTCTTTTTTTTTAAGATATGGAGTCTCTGTTGCGTAGGCTGAAGTGCAGTGGGATGATCATGGCTCATTGCAGCCTCGACCTCCAGGACTCCAGTGATCTTCCCATTTCAGTCTCTGGAGTAGCTAGTATTACGGAAGTGTAGCACTATGTCCAGTTAACTTCTCAGTTTTTCAGAGATGGAATCTTGCTATATTGCCTAGGCTGGTCTCAAACTCCTGGGGGAGAAACAATTCTGAGCCTTGCTGAACACAGAGCCCCAATTTCCAACAGCAACAACATATTGATCAGTGCAACACACAATATTTTATATATGGAATAAGTAGAAATTGTGCTAGGTGAAAACATCCAATACAACTAAGGAGTTGGAGACTATTAGGAAAGCAAAGAGAGAGGTTTGTTAAGCCCAGGATGGGTGGAGATTTCTGCTAGGGTTGTTGGAGGGTGGGGACTAAGTACCCATCTTTTTTAAGCCCCCAAACCTCAGGAACCCTGTGTGACTGACTGTGCCCTAACTCTCTAGTGTGCATTCGAAATTTAAGTCCACGGGTCTTTTTCTCAGGGCCCAATGGCCTATAGCCACCGGGCTCTTCAGATGGTTGAGAAGTCATCTCTCCTTTTGGATTCTCAGTTTTTATTTCTCTTGTATTTTCCACCTTCTAAAGAGGAATCTATCTTTACAAATAGTCTGGAAAATTTTAGAGAAAATGAGCAGGTGAGGGATTACTTGGCCCAAACCACAGAGCAGCTGGACTCTTGTTTCTTCTGATCTCGTTCCCACTTCCCTGCATCTGTGACATTGGCAAAGACAGAAACATGAGTTTGCAGGACAGATTACAGTATCATCATTCCAGGGGAAAAGAAAAATATTCGTGCATGTGGTAAGTGGCTCCACAGTGTAATTTCAAACACAGTGGTTCAGGGACCCTGGATTTATTAAGAGAGTTCAGGATGCCTGCATGAGAACGAAGCGTCCCAATTCTTGATCATCTACCCACTTCCCATCCCAGGTGAGGACAAGCCTTTGTGTTCAGGCTGACGTGGAGAGCAGTGTGCAGCTTCTAAGAGATGTAGATCAGAAGCAAGTGTCCTAACTATGCTCTGTAAGACTGAGATGCTGTGTCCTTCTTAAGCAAATGAATACTCACTGCAACATCAATTAAGGATCATGTAGAAAAAGAAATTCTTTGAGTTTACCAAATTCTTTGAGTTTACTGTTCTGTCCTTATCAATGAATAAGAAACACACAGAGCCATTAACCTAATATAGGAAGTCATGAATACTGAATGGCTGTGCCTTCCCCGAAGAGAGGAGACAGTGGAATGTGAGCCCTTCTTTCTTTCTTGTCTTTCAGAATCAATGCAGGACAGGAAGAAGAAAAAAGATGGAGAATTGAGTTTGGTTTTGGCCTGTTCATCCCTGTGCTCTCCAAGAGCTATCTATAATTTCTCCTCCCTTCAGTTCCTGTGTTCACAGTCTCGGAGGATGTCATTGCCAGAACAACTCTCTCAACAAACAAAATGAAACCTTCAGCAGGGAGCCTCATAGAAGGGAATTGGGGCTTAAGGTACATCTCTTCCCAAAAGTCAATTCAGCACTAAGATTTGGCGTGTGTTTCCCTGGCTTTTACCCATAGAAAAGGCAAAGGCCTAGAAGATCTCCTTCTATACATCATGTCAGGGTCAGCTTCTGGGAAGGTGGAAACAGAAGTGTTTTCATGGCCAGTAAAGAGAGTTGAGAGAATAAAAATCCCATTGGGCTGATCGGAGAGGGGAAAAAAGTGGAGATTATCCATCGATTTCATGCTTGAACCTCAGGTCAGCAGAGTTCAGCTGCTGGCAGATCCCTTAGATGAACATTCTTACAGCCTTCCTGCTGCCTCTCCCGGCCTGAATTTTCTAAACAGAGACAGGAAGATTGGACACAGAGACAGACACCCAGGCAACTTCTGAAATCCCAGGACTGATAACTATAGCCCAGACATCTTCCTTCCATGTCCCCCAGGGAGCCTGTGTCTCTAAGTCAGCACCCAGCAGGATAAACCAGGGTCCCAGGAAGCTGAGGGCACTGTCACCATCTTAAGAGATTTGTGTTTCATTACCAGAGAAGTGTCTTGCAACCCTTCCAGAGAAGAAAGTCTAACTCAGATAATTGTCTCTATACAGCAAGAAATCGTATTGGCACTTCTGGGAGCACATCTTCTGAAGAAGGTCTCTGCTTTTTCCAATCGGTGATGTCTCCTTTCTCATAGTAGCTGGGACTACAGCATTAACATACTCATTAGTAGAACACACATTGGGCAATCTATGGAATGCATAGAAATTGTACTAGGCAAAAACATACAATAAAACAAATGAGTTGGAGATTATCAGGAAAGCAAAGAGAAATGTGTGTTAGGCCCAGGATTGGTGGAGGTTCCTGCTAAGGTCAGTGAAGGGGTGAGTCAAATGTCTACCTTCTTCATTCAGAATACATTTGTTTCTTCATATAGGAGAATGAATTCTTCTGTCTGTGCCATGGTTTGGATTGAGGTTTGTGGTATCCTGGGAGCTTGGGATTTGAGGAGAACATTGTCAGTCTCAGATTTAATATAGTGCCTTTTTAGTCTTCTTTATTAGTCCATTCTCACATTGCTATAAAGAAATACCAGAGACTGAGTAATTTATAAGAAAAGAGGTTTAATTGGTTGACAGTTCTGCAGGCTCTATAGGAAGCCTGGTGGCATCTGCTTCTGTGGAGGCCTCAGGGAGCTTTTACTCACAGCAGAAGGCAAAGACAGAGCAGGCAGTTTACATGGGGCAGGCAGGATCAAGAGAGTGAGGGGGATGGTGCCACACATTTTCAAACACCAAACCTCATGAGAACTCACTGTCGCAAGGACAGTACCAAGAAGGCTGATATTAACTAATATCAGTCATTAATGAGAAATCCACCCCCATGATCCAGTCACCTCCTACTAAGCCCTACCTCCAACACTGGGGATGACCATTCAACATGAGATTTGATGGGAACACAGATCCAAATCATATCACCTTTTAAAGAGGGGCCGGATGCATGCAAGGGGATTGTGAGGAGCTTTGCACATCCACCACCATCCAAGATCTTTTCAATCTGCTAGACTATCTTAACTTTGAAATATACAGAATGGGAGAAAATTTTTGCAATCTACTCATCTGACAAAGGGCTAATATCCAGAACCTACAAAGAACTCAAACAAATTTACAAGAAAAAAACAAACAACCCCATCAAAAAGTGGGCAAAGGATATGAACAGACATTTCTCAAAAGAAGACATTTATGCAGCCAACAGACACATGAAAAAATGCTCATCATCACTGGCCATCAGAGAAATGCAAATCAAAACCACAATGAGATACCATCTCACACCAGTTAGAATGGCAATCATTAAAAAGTCAAGAAACAACAGGTGCTGGAGAGGATGTGGAGAAATAGGAACACTTTTACACTGTTGGTGGGATTGTAAACTAGTTCAACCATTATGGAAAACAGTATGGCGATTCCTCAAGGATCTAGAACTAGATGTACCATATGACCCAGCCATCCCATTACTGAGTATATACCCAAAGGATTCTAAATCATGCTGCTATAAAGACACATGCACACGTATGTTTATTGCGGCACTATTCACAATAGCAAAGACTTGGAATCAACCCAAATGTCCATCAGTGACAGACTGGATTAAGAAAATGTGGCACATATACACCATGGAATACTATGCAGCCATAAAAAAGGATGAGTTTGTGTCCTTTGTAGGGACATGGATGCAGCTGGAAACCATCATTCACAGCAAACTATCGCAAGAAAAGAAAATCAAACACTACATGTTCTCACTCATAGGTGGGAACTGAACAATGAGATCACTCGGACTCGGGAGGGGGAACATCACACACTGGGGCCTATCATGGGGAGGGGGGAAGGGGGAGGAATTGCATTGGGAGTTATACCTGAGGTAAATGATGAGGTGATGGGTGCTGACAAGTTGATGGGTGTAGCACACCAACATAGCACAAGTATACATATGTAACAAACCTGCACGTTATGCACATGTACCCTAGAACTTAAAGTATAATAATAATTTAAAAAGACAAAAAAAAAAAAAGAAATATAGTTATCTTGTATAACTGTCATTGGACAAGGTGGACAAGGGCAAAGAATGGGGAACAAGTATAAAGTCATTCAGAAACTTTCCAAAGTGAAAATAATCAAGTAAAGGTCCAGCCCTAAAACCTGGCTCAGGCAGTTCTTACCCTGTTTCCTCACTATCTCCATCTTCACATAGCTGGGGAGAGGAGGGTTACAGTGAAACAATACAGCCAGAAATACTTTCACTAAGCTTCCAGGAAGGGCGAGAGATAAGCAGCTTCACATATCACAAAAGCAGAAACTAGAAGATTAGGGATGGCTAGACCTTGAAACCCACAGTTGGGGTACAGCCTTTGACCCTGGATCTCTTAGTGGGGAAACAGCTGGCACCAGCCCCACACCCTGATCCCTTCTTGATGAAGCCTGGGAGGCAGGATGAACTTCTCACCTCTTAGCTTAGTATTAATGAAATTGGACAGAAGTACAGCCTGCTGACATCCCTTTACACTCTTTTATTGTAAAGAATCATCTGAAAAAATGATAGAAAATACAAGAAACTGTTTTAAGCAACAAAAGGGAAAGTAATGACTTGCAGAATTGACAAGTTTGGGAATAGGCCTGCGTCAAGCACTGGGTTATTGCATGGGCTCAGTTGATACCCTCAGGATTCTGTTTCCTTCTATTTCACGGCTCTATCCTACTGCTGCTTCATCATCAGGTCTCATGTGGTAGAAATGGGTCTTGTAGCAAGTCTAAAGTGAAACCCTTCCAGGTTCATGTGCAACTGAAAACATGGTGCCTCTCTCACAAGAATTCCCATAAAAGCCTCATTTTCCTTCTTGGCCCTAATTAGGTAACATGCCCATCCCTGAACCAGTCACTGGGAATGGGATACTTCTTTTTGCCTGGGCCTGAGTCACCTACTCACCCTTGGGTTTAGTGTAAGGGTGGAAGACAACCCACCTATGCATGGATAGAAACTAAAGAGTGGAGGTAGTTTCCCTAGAAATGAATGTTGATACTTGCTTTCAAGTCTAAAACAGTTATAAAATAAGCAGAATAACTTGTTTGCTACTAAATCTCAATGAGCTATAATTCTCAGGGACCAATAAAAATGTAATTAAATCTAGCTCCAAATAGATATAATGACAAATGACTAATAATCCAGATTTTCTGTCATCTCTCATCCAACACAAAATAGATCTCCATAATCTATTAATCCATTTATAGAGAGCACCAAATGTTCAGACTATAAAACCACACTTGCAATCATTACTGCCACCAATTATAAATATCTTTTTTGTCTATAAACCAACCAATAATGAAAACACAATCCAAAGTTAGCAGAGATGGAGGAAATCTAGAGAAACAGAGATTGAGCAAAATTAAAGTACTATTGTCAGTCTTGGTTTCCTCTGCAAGCCAAGACATGCTGGGATTGTACTGCCTATGAGGTGCCCTTCTTGGGCAATAAAGTGAAACCTGGCCTTCTCAGGGGAATCATTCACACGTCTCAGTGAATGACCTCCAAAAGTAATAAAAAGTGATTTTCAGGGAAACGGGTCATAATCATTACTCTCATACCGATATAAAAAGAACATTGTCAAAGGTTTATTTAACTCACTGATTGATGAGAAAACCAATAAATGCTTCAACTAATTCAAAGGAAAATCCAAAATACCCAAACAATATAGGGAGACAAGAAATGCTGAAAAGAATTTCCAAATACATGCAAAATGGCTCTATTCATAGGGTACTAACCAATTACATTCTACTGGACACAATGAATGTATGTATCTATGGACAAGAAGCATTTGCATTATTATCGGTTTTATACAATTTACAGAGATGTCAAATAACTCAAACTTATAGAAGACAGAGATAATTCAGAGGAAATTTAATATTCAAAAGAGTACGTTTTGCCATTTCAAAGTCTTTCACAGTATCTCATGATACCCCAATATACCTCAATAGGCATTCCATTTAGCAAGAGGCATGTGACCCCATTCTCTTACTGTACTCTATTACACTGCAACAAAAGAAGAGATTTTTCTTACCCTTCTAGTCTCATAATATATTTAGTGATATAGTTCTCCTGATTTTGTTTGAATCCCCTTATTCCTAGAACTGAACTACAAGCCATGGATGTTAAACCAACATAGTGTAAATTCATCATATGGTACTCAAAGTCACCTCTCCTTACCACAATATAAGTATACAAATGACATATCTTATTTTTTATATACCCTATAGAGGCTATTTATATATTTTATGTTTTGTGTTGACTCTTAACAGCTCTTTGTTTTGCAGAATTTGTTTATGAAATTCCTTTCAGATACACTCTACGTTTCATTTACATTTTACAGTGACCACATTCACCTTATTCCATTCTTTTGTTCATTGAACATTCTTTAATTAAAAAAAAAATTCAACATTAGTATCACAAGCTGGTAATTTGAACATGTACTGGCATAAATTTGACAACTTTGAGAATTGCTTTTCAAATTTGATTTGTTGAAACACATAATGGCTATCTTTCATAATGGAATTTCCTTTTTTTTCAGGATTACATTAATTCTCTTGATGAACAACCTTTTAAACTGTTGTCTGCTAATAAAAATAGAACATTGTCATCAAATTTTAATCCTTGTTTTCTCAACATACACATAATGATACTCCTGGTTTCCATACTGGAAGAATTTTTAATAACATTAACATAAAAGAATTGGATTCAACTGAATTTGGTTTCAAATGATAGTCATGACAATCACCATAATTACCCACTTGAGCTCAGAATGTCCTGTGCACAAGTAATATTTAAGAACCTCGATATCTATAAGAATGAAGTTTTGTAATTTATCTCTTTAACATACTGAACAAGTTCTCCCAAGTAATGGAATATGTCAACAACAGTGTTTGCACTTCTTTCAATTTACATAATTCGGTTGCTAAGGAGACATTGAATATGATGAACAAGAAATAAATAGGCCTCACAATGAATTATTTAAAGTGTCAACAGGAATTTTTGAGATTCTTCCAACAGAATGAAAATATTATTTCAATACATCAAATAAAAAGGGAAGTCTCTCAACTCGATTTGATGAAAAGAGCCAATGGTTTTAAGATATGAAAGAACTGAAAAACCCTAACCTCCAAATGTTTTACAAAAGTTTTACCAAAAAGTTTTAAAAGCTTATCTTATGCAGGTTGTCTTATAAAACTTGTTACCCAGATCATTTCATAGGGTAATCTGTAACATTACTTTCAAAACTCAATAAGGCAACACAAGAAAATCACTTAGAGACGTAAATTCAAGTATATGAATAAGATATTAGTTAAGAAAATACAACAATATATTTTAAAAATCACATTCAATTATTAGGCTATATACCAGGAATGAAAGACTGGTGCAACATAAGCAAATGTATAAATATGCTTCAAAATAACAGATTAAAGAAGAAAATTACATATGTTTAGTAGATAGAAAACTATATATGTTAAAACATAAATATCAACTTGTGAATTTAATTTGTTTTAGCAAACAGAAAATTTCCTTAACACTTATAAAACAGAAGTTGAAAGATGGTTAATACTGTGATGATTAATACTGAATGTCAACTTGAATGGATTGAAGGATGCAAAAAAAAAAACCTCCCAGCCTACATCTTCCTCCTGTGCTGGATGCTTCCTGCCCTTGAACACCGGACTCCAAGTTCTTCAGTTTTCGGACTCGGACTAGCTCTCCATGCTTCTCAGCTTGCAGACAGCCTATTGTGGAACCTTGTGATCCTGTGAGTTAATACTTAATAAACTTCCTATTATGTATATATTATGTATATATCCATCCTATTAGTTCAGTCCCTCTAGAAAACCCTAACAAATTTCTGTACCTGGAGTGGTTCTAAAGGAACAGAATATTAAGGACAGAGTTCTTTCATTGGTTTTGGGGTTTCTGGAGTTGGCTACTTAATATAATTAGACCCCAAAATGCTAAGGACTCTACTTCTAATAGTATGGAAAACTACTGACAGTCCTCACGTGAACTGTTTAGAGAATTAATATATGCCTTTGCCACTCCTGATTGATCACTCATGAGAGGCAAGGAGTTGAGTGGCTTTATATATACTACCTTTGACCATATGTGGAGAACCAAGGAACTTAATGAAGCTGGCTGGTTGCTCCTAAATTCACTGGACAAAGTGATGAAAAAGAATCAGAGATTCTATCTCCTGGCTTCAAGAGTAAATGCTGAGCCTCAAATCTGCTAAGATTGCCCTGAGTGAGAGTCTTATCTCCTGTAGAGAAAGAGTTGAAATTGTGGAAAAACAGACACAAGCTCTTATTATGCGAGTGGCTGACCTGCAATGAAAGTTGCATGCACAGCCTCACCAGGTGTCTACTGTTAAAGTGAGGACACTGATTGGAAACCCCGCAACTTGGAATGGGGACGTATGGAAGGACTCTGATAAGGCTGGCGACACTGAGCTTGTAAACTCTGATGAACCTTCTTTTGCCAGACAAAACAGCTTCCCCATCCCCAAGTAGTGGCAACATCCCTATCCCAGTGCTGCCATCAACCTTTCTGCCTTTCTCTGAGGAGATAAACCCTGTGCTGCCTAAGGCAACAGTGATGGCCTCCCCAAAGCAGTTGCCAGCCAAGAGAATGTTGATTCTCCTCACAAGCCACTCCCAACACCTCTGTTTGCTTCTAGACCTATAACTAAAGCCCTGGTGGGCCCCTAGAGGTGAGGTTGAGAGTGTGACCCATGAGGAGGTGCACTACACTAAAAAATAAGTGCTTGAGTTTTTAATTTATGTAAGCAGAAATCTGGAGAACAGGCATGGGAATGGATATTAAGGGTGTGGGATAATGGTGGAAGGAACATAGAATTGGATCAAGTTGAATTTATTGATTTGGGCCCACTAAGCAGACACTCTGCATTTAATGTTGCAGCTCAGGGAGTTAAAAAAGAGTCTAATAGTTTATTTGCTTGGTTAGTTGAAATATGGATTAAAAGATGGTACACTGTGAGAGAGCTGGAAATGCCTGCTCCCCCCCTTGGTTTAATGTAGAGGAAGAGATCCAAAGACTTAGGGAGAGTGGGATGATGGAGTGGATTAATCACTTTAGACGTACTCATCTCTGATGGGAGGGTCTAGAAGATATACCCTTGACCAATGCCTTGCAAAAAAGATTTGTGAGGGCAGCACCTGCATCTTTGAAGAGCCCTGTAATTGCTCTTCTCTGTATATCAGATCTAACAGTGTTAATCTCAGTCACTGAACTACAAAATTTAAATACAATGGGAATAATTGGATCCCAAGGTGGTAGGTGCCAAGTAGCAGCACTCGACCATCAAAGGCAAGGTGGGCATAGCTACTTTAATGGACAGCAAAGGCAAAGCAGCAATCAGAATAGTCTGACTCTTGTAGAGCTCTGGCATTAGCTAATTAATCACAGTGTTCCTAGAAGTGAAATTGACAGAAAGCCTACTACATTCCTACTTAAACCATATAAGCAGAAAACTTCTAGGCCAAATGGACAAAAGATGAATTTGAATTATAAAAACAGAGAATTACAGGCCCTCAGACTTGAACCAGTTTAGAGACCCAGAAACGCTTGAATGAAGGGGAAGCCAGTTGTCCTGAGGAAAGACCCCACTACACTACCAACAATTTATGCTGTTAATATTTCTCCCATCCTTCCCCAAGGAGACCGCTAACCTCTTACTAGGGTGTCTGCGCATTGGGCAAAGTAAATGATCAGACATTTCTGGGACTACTGGACACTGGCTCTGAGCTGACGTTAATTCCAGGGGACCCAAAACATCATTGTGTTCCTCCAGTGAAAGTAGGGGCTTATGGAGGTCAGGTAATTAATGGGAGTTTTAGCTCTGGTCTGACTTACAGTGGGTCCCCACTCATCCTGTGGTTATTTCCCCAGTGCCAGAATGCATAATTGGCAGACATACTTCGCAGCTGGCAGAACCCCCACATTGGCTCCCTGACTTGTAGGGTGAGAGCTGTCATGGTGGGAAAGGCCACATGGAAGCCATTAGAGTTGCCTCTACCTAGAAATATAGTAAATCAAAAACAATGTTGCATCCCTGGAGGGATTGTGGAGATTAGTGCCACCATCAAGGACTTGAAAGATGCAGGAATGGTGAAAGACATAGGTGTGGTCATTCCCAACACATCCCCGTTCAACTCTCCCATTTGGCCTGTGCAGAAGACAGATGCATCTTGGAGAATGACAGTGGATTGTCATAAGCTTAACCACGTGGTAACTCCAACTGCAGCTGCTGTACCAGATTTGGTTTCATTGCTTGAGCAAATTAACACGTCTCCTTGGACCTGGCATGTAGCCATTGACTTGGCAAGTACCTTTCCTTCATTCCTGTCCATAAGGCCTACCAGAAGCAATCTGCCTTCAGCTGGCAAGGCCAGAAGTATACCTTCACTGTCCTACCTCAGGAGTATATAAACTCTCCAGCTTTGTGTCATAATCTTATTCAGAGAGACCTTGATTGCTTCTCACTTCCACAGTATATCACACTGGTCCTTTACATTGATGGCGTTATGTTGACTGGATCCAGTGAGCAAGAAGTAGCAAACACACTGGACTTACTGGTGAGACATTTGTGTGCCAGAGGATGGAAAATAAATCCAACTAAAATTCAGGGCCTTTTTACCTCAGTAAAATTTCTAGGGGTCCAATGGTGTGGAGCCTGTCAAGATATTCCTTCTAAGGTGAAGGACAAGTTGCTGCATTTGTCCCCTCCTACAATCAAGAAAGAGGCACGATGCCTAGTGAGCCTATTTGGATTTTGGAGGCAACACATTCCTCATTTGGATGTGTCTCTGGCTTATTGAATCACCTAACAGGCTGCCAGTTTTAAGTGGGGCCCAGAATGGGAGAAGGCTCTGCAACAGCTCCAGGCTGCTGTGCAAGCTGCTCTGCCACTTGGGCCATATGACCCAGCAGATCCAATGGTGCCTGAGGTGTCAGATGAAGGTGAGGGACTTGCTGGGAAATGGAGTAAAGGTGACTCTTGTTATGTTTTAGCAAAGAGATTGGCAGCATTTTTCCCCTGCGCTAGAGATTTCTGGAACTGTGAACTTGAGAGGGATGATTTAGGGTATCTGATGGAAGAAATTTCTAAGTAGCAAAGCATTCAAGAGGTGACTTGGGTGCTGTTAAAAGCATTCAGTTTTATAAGGGAAGCAGAGCATAAAAGTTAAGAAAATTTGCAGTCTGACAATGTGATAGAAAAGAAAAACCTATTTTCTGAGGAGAAATTCAAGCCAGCTGCAGAAATTTGCATAAGTAATGAGGAGCCATTGTTAATCCCCAAGACAATGGGGAAAATGTCTCCAGGGGAGGTCAGAAGTCTTCCCAGCAGCCCCTCCCATCACAGGCATGGAGGCCTAGAAGAAAATGATTTTGTGGGCCCAGCCAAGGATCCCTGTGCTGTGTGTGGTTTAGGGACTTGGTGCCCTGTGTCTCAGCAACTCCAGCCAATCTGAAAGGGGCCAATGTAGAGCTTGGGCTGTGGCTTCTCAGGGTGTAAGCCCTAAGCCTTAGCAGCTTTCACATGGTATTGAGCCTGTGAGTGCACAGAAGTGAAGAATTGGCATTTGGGACCTCATTGTCCATATCGCTATCAGGCTTTTGGTCAAAGCCATTCAACAAGTCTCTAGGGAGTTCCAAATTTTCCCACATTTTCCGTCTTCTTCTGAGCCCTCCAAACTATTCTAACCTCTGTTACCCAGTTCCAAAGTCACTTCCACATTTTTGGATATCTTTTCAGGCAATCCAGTGTCCATCCCTAAGAAGAATGAATACATAAAATGTCATAGAATACTATGCAGCAATATATAAATACATAAATACACAGCATAAATGCTACATAAATACACAGCAACACGGACATATCCAGAAACCAGAGCTTTTACCAAAACAGAGAAGGACAATGAGATCCAGGGTCTAACATCGTTTCACTAAATGAAATTGCCTCCACATGGAATAATAATACACATTACAGATAAACACATGTAATAAAATAATCTGTCTGAAATGCATTATAATGGCTACCTATGAATAAAAATGGAGTAGACAGAGTAAAGGAAAATGAGAATGGGGAAAATGAACAAAAGGAAAAAATAGATAAAATAAGATATATAATGCCCAAACTGCTAAAGAGAGTGTGCCATGATATGAGTAATACATTAACACCCAGCTCCTGAAGTTCAGAGAGAAGGACTGCATCACTTCTCTAAGTTTCCACAGCCTGTAAGAGGCAAAGAACATCTTGACCTAGGATCTTCTGAACCCAAGCCAATCCCTCTATCACATATTAACAGCAATGATTGTAAGAGCATATACGATCTCGTTTGACACAACAATCCAGTGGGTTAAACATGGTGGATCTTATAATCTCCATTTTACTAACTAACAGACCATGACTATTATTATACAGTCAGTGCTACAGTTAATAGTTGGTACATCTTGAACTTGAAATATGGGATGTCAGTCAACATGGGGCACTCTTCCCACCATATCATCATTCTTTCAGTAAGTTATAGTCTCCTATCACATAATTATCTCCTTTGAGAGTTCTTTTAGAATAAATGTGGTTTTAGTTCAACTCTATTTGTTGAATAATTGGTAGCAAGGATACATCAATTTTTAATAGTTTTTTTCTTCCAAATGTATTTTAGGTTCAAGGGAGTACATGTTCAGGTTAACATTAAAATGCATTTTGTTTTGTTTTCTCAGATAAGGATCTCTAATAATTCAGACACAGAAGACAGAAAATCTTTCTACTTTGCTTATGGACAAATATGTCCTAGACTTACAACACCAGAATTTCCGCTTTCTAAATGTAAATAGTTTAAGGCAGTGATATTAAGGCAATGTAAATTGAGCAAGAGAAAAAGTTATTAAAAAGGCAAAACAACGATAATGTTATAAAAAACTTATCTCTGCGCCTTTGGGACTTCACTGACCTTGTTTGTTTTCCTCCTAGAGGCCAGTTTTAGCGATTTTCCAGAATAAATTAAAAAATCAGGAAATATACAACATATTTAGAAGTTAAAAAATGTGTTTCCAAAAAAACAAACATAAAAAATACTAAATGCAAGGCATAATAATGAATTAGAAAAATACCATAATGGGGACTTGGAAGACTGAGAAAATTTTTGCATGCCTGGAAAGATCTGAATAGGCACCGTGTAATAGAACACGATATTCCAGGAAAACATCCTTGTTCTTTGAGATATAAGCAAATTGTTTAGGAATGGAATGCCAAGAGAAGGGAAAGCTAACAAAGCTATAAAAACACAAACAAATCATGAGCTTAGATGACGTGTATGCAGGAATTAATGGAATTATTCTTGTAACTTTTCTGGAGGGTTAGAGATTATAAACTGTGAACATAATAAGTTATTATATAAAATATTTTAAGTGTGAGCTTAATACAATAGTCATTAAAGAAGTATTTTTATGGTTTCTTTGGACTCCACTAATCCACTAATCTAGAACAATCCCACTCCTTTTTTTCAGTCTTTCATGATACTAACAGTATATTTTGCAGAATGTCTCTTAATTTTTCACAATGTTTTACACAAATTAAAAAAATCTTTGCATTAATACTGCACAATTCATATTACATCATTTTTACTGCACAAGAGGCCATATGACATAAGCTTGTGCCAACATTAGTAATATTGCATTTTAGCTTGTATTTCAGGTGGTGTTTAACCATATTTATTTCCTGTGAAGGTACCTCTTATTATTTATATATGTAGGTAATAACCTGGGTGACATAAAGGGACTACATAACAAACAGTTTTCTAAATTTTTTCTCCAATAATTTTAACATTCATTGATAATTCCTGCTGGAATTCATTATTACCACAGTCGTTGTAAAAAGATTTTTTCTAGTATTTCTTATTTACTTATTAGTTTGTATTCTTGTGTAAGGAAGGCTTTACTGCCCCCTTTCATTTTTATGTTTTGTGAAGCAATTTTCAGATATTTTCTACATATATTAAATGCAAGGGTATGATTTGTTTAAATAGATAACTCTCCTATAAAGAAAAAAAGAAAGATTTGAATATTTTCCCACCCTATTACATTTTTTGTTATTTTCCTACAGCCTCTTATTGTTAAGCTTCATGGTTATATAATATGTTACATGTATTTACTCCCCAGGAAGATACAAGCTCTTTTAGAGATCATCTCACTTGTCTATATTGCTTGGTAAAAATTGTCACAAGTAAGGCATAGTGAGTGCTCAAAAAATATGTAGTGAATAAATTAATTTTCAAACATATTTGATGAATGAATGAATTTATAATGTCTTAAAAATTCCTTCAACAGTTTTTTTAAGCTTTTAGTTTTGCATGTATAGTAATAATAAATTTATTTAAATTCTAAATAAATGCAAAAGGAAAAAATAAAAAGCAGTGGAAGAAATTAGTCTTACATAAATCAATGTTTTGCCAACTAGGAAAGTTACATGTACTTAAAGAAGATTCTTTACAAAAATATCAAATGCTGGAAGTTCATAGATACAACACAATGGAAGAAGGGAAAAAACAAAGGAATATTGAAGAGAAACTTAAATGCTAGTATTAGAAAATACAATGTATACAGCAAATTGCGCTTCTACATTGAAAAATATAACCTGCTTCTTAGTCTAAATTATGTAATGTTAACAATAGCAAGAAAAAATGTATTTGAATCTGCATTTGTTCTATAAAAACCAAAAAAAGAAAAAATATAGAAGTATCATATAGGAAGCCCAAAGTAGATGAAACTAGACTAATAGTAACTCTAAATATGCAACAATATGGACAAAACTGGAGGACATTATGTTGAGTGAAATAAGCCAGGCATAGAAAGACAAATGTCACATATTCTCACTTATAGTGGGAGCTAAACTAGTGATTTCATGGAGATAGTGAACAGAATGGTGTTACTAGAGGGCAGGAGGGCAGAGGGGGATAAAGAGGGGTTGGTTAATGGGTACACAAGTACAGTTAGATAGAAGGAAGAAGACCTAGTGTTTGGTAACACAATAGGGCAACTGTAGTTAACAATAATTCATTGTATCTTTCAAAATAACTAAATGAGTAGATTCTAAATGTTCCTAAAACAAAGATATAATGTTTGAAGTGACAGATATTCCAATTACCCAAATTTGATCATTACACACTGTATGCTCATATTGAAATACAATACTTACAACATAAATATGTACAACCATTATGTATCTATAAAAATTGTAAAATGTTCTGGTAGCATCCTGAATTCTATATCCTTACCCTCTTGGCATGGAATGAACCAACAATTAAGGACCACTGTGTCTAGATGCAGATAATACATTACCTCAGGGTATTCATAGAAAGTACACATAAAATAATAATATTTAAAAAGTTATAAAGAAATCTGAGCATGTTACATATGTTAATTAATCCTCACAATACAGCCAAGAGATATATATAGTTATTACATTTCACACTTGAAAACAGTAACATTTTGGTTTAAAAAAAAAAAACTTGCCTTCAATCACACATAAAGTTGGTGGAAGTCAGTGTTGAAAGTTAATGGTTGCATTCATTATCAATAATAGCATGAATTGTTTACCTTAATGATGAAAATGTAAAACACTATACAAATGTACAGATGTGGGGTGTGTACATGTATGTGTGCGTGCAAGAGTCTTTCAATAGGGACAATTTGTTAGTAACTAGTATGTATTGGATGATTCAGTAAACTGTGGGAACGGCTAGTTGAGGATCTTTAGAGGGAGAAACAGGATATACATAAAGACATGGCGAGAATTAACTGAAATTGAGAAAAGGAGGGCAAAGCTGATTCTTAAGTAAGAAGTATGGATGGGGTGTTGGGTAATGGCAGCAACTAAGTAGGAGTTCACTCAATATTTGGGTAAGAGAGGCAGTCAAATGCTAGCAAGGCTACGAGATCACATTTTTACACTTAATGGGGGTCATTATTCGCCTAGATGAAGATCACAGGTTCAGTTATAAAAATAAGAGACTGCCCTCCACATTACACTATTGCACAACGCTGCTGAGTTGCCCCGACAGCTTCAAATCAGCACTGCAAGTTATGGATGAGTTGTTTTATTAAGTTTCTAATAACGTTATTTATCAAAATAACATAGAAATGTAAGAAACTTCATAGTTTTTTTCTGTCTTTCACGTATGTGTAGTACTCATTAACGAGATGCTGTCTGGTTAAGTATGTGTTGAAGACATTACAGATCTTAACACCTGCAAAAATGTTTAATAAATTACTATAAACCTTGATGGAATCACCTGGCTGTTTTCCTAATTTAGAGGTAATCTCAAAAATAATTTGATCCTATCATCACTTAAGTTGTATGTGTACGATGTTATTAGTTGGTAAGAAGAACAATAACTGAACTATAATTATTGTGAGGACAGACAATATACCAATCTTTAGCAGCACATAAATGATACGCCTCTCGTTGAAACACCTGAACCTAGTTTTCTGAATCTCCAGAGACCAAACAAAAATAGTGATGCTTTTAATTGTCCTGACTTTAATACACATTAAAGAAGAATGTGCTCCAGAAGTATATGCAAAATTTGTGAATTTCAAACCCATTTAGAAAATCCATTTTATATTCAGAGACCATGGCTTTTCTAGAGAAGAAAAACAAAGTAAAATGTAACCCTGGAAATTTTGGCTTTACTCCTTTTTATTATTAATACATTATCTAAATCTTAAATAATTTTAGATGATCTAAAATCAGTGTATTTGTAGTTTTCTGTCACTCCCCAAATTACCTTATAGTAACACACACACACACATAATGAAAAGCAATATGGATAATATAGTCTATTACAGTAATGCTATTAAATATTTTTAATATGTCAGAAGTTTGAAAAAATGTACAATAAATTAGTGTTAGAGGAGAAGAAAAAGGAAACTTTTCACTTTTATCTTAACAATTCCAAATGAAGACTTAATAAAATAAAATGAATGTAAAATGTCATTACTCAGCACATTTCTAAAACATGTCTCAACTCTCATCTTGTGAGTGCAATTAAAAATGACATATTAACTTAAAATTATAAAATATATTGATTCATTTGTAAATGTATATTTTAAACTAATCCCTCTCTGATAATTAGAGGCCTTTACTTTTCTGTTCTATAAATCTTCCAGATTCCAGCATATCCAAAGTTATTTTAAGTCAGCATAATAAAAATCTTCTCAATTAAAAAAATAAAGATTATAATATGCTCTTCTCTAGGAATTTATTCTTGAACTTTCTGAGTAGGGCCAAATATCTCAGATCTGTCAGAACTAGAGATTCAGAGAGTTATAATTAGTCTCTTCCTTTTCTCCTTTCCTTTTAAATTCCACTCAGATACTGCCCTTTTCACCACCACAACCATCCTCATCCATGAGCAACTTATGATATATGATTTATATAATAAATCATACAAAAAAGAGTCAATTTTCTGCAGGCTGAACTACTGGACCAAAATCAAGTCTATACTAGTATGGTGAAGTACAGCACAACTTTAATCACTCAAATCATGTGGTGTATTCTTCTAGTGAACATACGTTTTACTAAAATATTTAGATGACTGAATCAGAAGTGATACTGTTGTATAAAATGACTGAAAATAGCCTACATTACTTGCTTGTCTTACCAATGGAAAGGTGTCCTGTCTTACTCCAATCCTTAGTTCTTCATCTATAAGAACTAACCTCACTTCATACTGCTTATTTTACCTTAAGAAGACCTTATGATACCATCAGTATTTTATTTCTGTTACAACTATTTATTTGGTTTATGTTTTCCAACCAGAAGGAACTAAAAAACAGACAACAACAACAACAAAAAAAAAAAAACAGAAAAGTAGATGAATCTGTAATAGTTATAGTGAAAATATCCTGAGGGAGGAATCACATGATTGTTCTTTTGTGGCATTGATAGAATTCTTTTTCAAAGAACTAAGACATAGAGATTTCTGTCACTAGTGCATTCTAAATATATTTTATGAAAAAATATTTAAGCAAAAGACTAAGGGATTTTATTGCATTGAATAAAAAGCTTAGTTAAGAAGCTAATACCACACTGTAGATGTGTTATTAAAATTTCATCAAACACATTTTCTTTTTATGCTTTGCTTCCTTTATCTTTGCAACATATGTGTTATAACTTACTATGTATAAAATGTACTCCATCTGTTAGAGTCCTTTGGGAAGTTTCTGTAATCTAATGTTTGGGACACTCTAATTCATCACCATACAAGAAACTATGACACACTTAGTGCATCATTTCTCTGGGGACTCTATTGTCCTTTGACAAGGGGTTAGAGTGACCTGAAAGGTCATTCCCATCTCTGCCTTTTATGGTAACACATTGGGCAGCGGTCCTGTTTCCTTTCTCAGGATAATTGGCCAGCTTACCACCAGGTAGACATGCAGCCATTTTGGTATAAATAAAGGCAATAGTTGACAACTAGATATACATGTAGTAAAATAGGAAGGTTATGAGATTCTGAAATAGGTATCATGCATTTTAAGAATTTTCAAGCATGGCAGAGGCTATTTGAACAATCATGTAAATCTTGTGCAATTTAGAAAGACTGAAGATTAGGAAATAAAAACAAACAGAAAAGGAGTTTGAATTGCTCTCAAAATTCCTGCCATTTCAAAACAAACCGCAAAAGAATCCTTATGAATTGACTAACTTGAGAGCACCAATGAGAGTAAATGGAGATTTTGACAGGGAAGAAGAAGCACACTTAGACTCATGGAGTGATTGCAAGCATTACTAACTTGAAACAGAAAACTGAGCCCAGATGCTTTGCACTGACCACTGGGGAGGAGCTGGGTTTCTGTTGTCTGCAGCAATTCTTGGCAAAATTCGTTGACATCTAATACACGTTTCTATGCCTAATAATTAAAAACCAACACGTTCTGAACAGTTGCACAGAGTGTGAGGTCAAAAGACCATGTTAGGGCAGCTGAACTAGCTCAGCTGCATTTCCTGACGACAATTACTTTCATAATTAAGCTTTAGAAAGTGTAATTTGAAGAAGAATTTCCCGTATCCCCAAGGCCTGTTCTGCTACCGTCAAAATTCTTATAATGGGATTTTCTTGGAACACAGGCAGAATACCAGCAATATGACCTGGAAGCCATATTGGAAAGGAAGATACATCAGAATAGTTGCTGTTATTTTCCTGTTTGTGTGGTCTTTCCTCTCCATTTCTATTATGTATTGCTAATCTTTCTCTTATAAAATTCATTAGAAGTACTCACTCATTACTACTCTTATTTCCAGCAAATGCACACACCCTTTTTATTATCTGATGTGTTAATTCAATGAACAACTAAACATATTCTGCATCTATCAAGTGTTATACACTAGGGATACAAGGTTGAGAAGGGCATGGTCCTTACAGATAGGACAGAAAGTTCAAAAAAGAGAAGGCACAGAAAAGTCAGCATAAGATTACAATTTCATACATTTGGTAGAATCACATATGTCACGAGGAACCCAAGGATCAGAGCATACACGTTTTGAGGGTCAGAAAAATGTTGCCTGGGAGAAGTACATTCAACACTGAGATAAGAAAAAAAGATGAATTGGAATTGTCTGAGCGAAGCAAAGGAGGATCTTTTCTCAAGCATTTGGAATAGTAGGTGCAAAATTCCAAAGGTAAGAATTGTTATACCCCAAGACTCATCATAAATATGGTTTTGTTGTCCAGAAATCTTTATCCACACTCTCTACCTTCACTCCTGTTAAAATACACCATTTCCCCTGGGTTGGACCCTTGGTATTCTCTGTGTCCTTTTCTTTCTAGACTTCTCAAGGACTTCTCTTTAGCAATTAGCCCTTTTCCTTCTGTTTTATCTATTTGTCCCTCTCTTTACAATCACTTAATCCATTACATGTACTTTATAGTTCCTATCAATAAAGAAAAATAAGAAACACACTTCTCTTGACACCTGTGCTAAGGAGTTTGGTGTCTCATCTTGAGGCTGGTGCACAACCAGTAAAGGGTATCGAGCAACTAAATACCATGAGGTTTAACCTCCTGAAAATAGCATCCTGGCTTCTGTGTGCAAAATTGATTGCAGGAGGTGAGACAGGAAGTAAGCATACCTATCAGGAGGTTTGCTAGCAGCCTTATCTAGACGGCAGCAGTGGAAACAGAGATTAGACAGCCGGAGAGAGAGAGAGAAAGAAGTGACAACTGACAGAACTTCATCAAATCAATGTCATGAGAGCAGCTCCAAGCAGGGACTCAGTAAACACAGAGGTGGAGGGTCAAACTTCCCATGACCCCAAGCAGCCTGCCTCCGAGCCACCCGAGCTAAACATATTCAAGTGAAAGTGTTGCACCCGCTTCACAAATATGTGCTTTAAAAAGTTTATTCACCATTCTCTTCCATCCCTCCCGACTTTCTCAGCCCTGGCTAAGAAAACACAAATTCTGGAATTTCTTCTAATTGGCCCTTAAGGGTTGTGGGGTACAGGGAGTAAAGGGTGAAGTGCAGCCTTCAGTTTGGGAAACTTTGTGGCTCATAACCCTCACTCACCATCTAGAAGATGCTCAACAAATATGTATTGAAATTTTCTAGTCAGCAAAACAGGAAGCACCAGAGAAGGTGGGACTGGATCAGATGATTGTCCTGCCTGTTAAATGTGTGAAATGGAGATATGTGGTGACATTTTACATATAGTTATTAGAAATGGGTATCTGGTGCTCAGGGAATACATGGGTGAGAAAATGCAAGTCTCTGTAGTTGTAAAGTTTAACCTTAAAATACTGAGAACACACACACACACACACACCCCCCCACACACCATCTTGAAAGTGTTGGAAAAATTTGAGGTCAAAGCTGTATGAATATCTACTGGGATTGCTACTACATTTACCAACTTATCTATGTTTTAAGTTAACTGTCCTCAGTCCTTATTTTAGTTGGCTGCTAACTACTTTATCACCCTGTCCTCCCTGGATTATAATTTCCTCAAGGATAAGGTAAAGGGATTTGAATAGAGAATTATAAGTTCTATACCACTTCCTAGCTCTAAAATTCAAAGTGTTTGATTCTCAGACCGATTTTTGAACTCCAGAGAAAATTCTACATTTCATTTCAAAGTATTTCAGCATTTCAACATGAATCACCTGACAACCCCATGAATTAAAAGTTCTACCCAAAACTGGACCATTCTTCTTAGGCAGATTTGGGGAACTCTCACAGCTGTATTTACCCAGAAGCAGAACCTGAGACAAGGTTTTAAGCACATGCTATTTCTTTGGAGAGTAAAGTAGATACCAGTATAGGAGAAGGGAAATCAGACAAGTAAGGTTAAAGAGCTCACTGTGAATTACTAGAGATTAACCCCACTGCGGAGACACGGAGGGCCAGAGCGGTCCCATCTGGACGATGGAAGAGTCAGGGTCGTTATAGACCATCTCCTGTTAACCATTTTTTGAGGATTCTACCTAAGACACATCCAGCCAGCTGCACACAAGCCAAAGTGTTTTCTACAGCCACAGAAAGTCTTCAGACAAAAAGCAGCAGGTGCAAAAGCTGGAAATCAGGTAGCAGGCAGGGTCATAAGGGTGAGGGGATACAGATAGAGTCATTATCTGCTCTATCAGTTCAGTGGGAACAGGCTGAATGTCTTCAAGCCCAGAACCTGAAGAACCCCATGCCCAAACAAAATGCTGGACAGTTCCTGTAAATTGAAGACACTAGTGCTGGCTAGTATCTTCTCCAGACTTTCATGAATCATTATATAATCTTGTGACTTGTGCATGTCTTAGCATTTACTTTTACCTTGTCATAAATGGAAATGTATAGATACAAACAATAATTAAGACAGAATTGTTACAAGCAATATCTGAAACAGTGCCATGCATTCTATTTCCTGTTATTTCATTGATGAAATCACATTGTGACATAAAATATCTTTATTCCAAATTTGCTTAACCTGTAAGGCTAGTTTGAAATAGAAACCTAAAACAGTAACTACATGTGACTTTTACTTTCCAAAATTGTGAATTTAATTGAATCATTAAGAGTAACAAGTACAAACTCTTTAGTAACTTTCCTGTTATTACTAAAGACTTCTTTGTGTAGCTGGGATGGAGTAAATATTCTAATTCACTTCCCCAAATCTCTTTAAGTTCTCTCAGCACAATTAACTTGGCCATTTTTCAGAAATAGAAAATAAATGATAGACTGTATTTTACTCTGAACTTCACTATTTTTAAAAAATATAGTTACATGACAAGGGAATATATTTAACAATGCTTTTAAATGGATGAGTTTAAAATGAGGATAAATTCTCACTTTTATCTATGTCCTGAATGCTTAGCCTAGTGCCTGTTGAATAAGAGCTCAAAAATGGTTTATTAAAATCATGTTATTAACACTCTCAACCTCTTTCTCAATTTGGACTATCATAGGTTTGTGTCTGTGAAATGGATGATTGACAGTGATACTTGAGCTCCAGGCAGTCCAGCAGTCTCTACAAGTACAATTAAAGAGGAGAATATTTGCTATGTAATTCTCAATAAAATAGGGATTAGCAAGCTAAGCAAGTGGCATGACCACAGCTTGTCCTAGGCAAGATTGTTTAAAAAGTCCTTGTGTTTTGTGACTGTAGACTGTAGTGAGTTAGATGGTGTCCCCTCATGTATACATACTACACACCCACAAACACCACACTTACATATTTTATATACATAATATACGTGTGTATACACATATGTGTGTGTGTGTGTATATATATATATATATTCCACTCAGAATTTGTGAATGTGACCTTATTGGGGAATAGAGGGTTGCTATGATCTGAATGTTGGTATCGCCTCTAGATTGTTATGTTTGAGCTTGTTAGTGTGGTAATAGTAAGCGGTGGGACCTTCAGAAATAGATTAAGTCTATAAGTGCTAATACCCTTATTAAAAAAGGCTCAAGAGAGCTCCCCCATCCCTTACACCAAGGAAGAACACAGCAAGAAGATGCCATCTGTGAGTGTCTTACCAGACACTGAATCTGCTAGACCCTTAATCTAGGATTTCCCAGCCTCCACATAGAATAAATTTCTATTGTTTATAGATGACCCAGTCTAAGGTATTTCGATATAGCAGCCTAAACAGAATAAGATAGAAATTGGTACTGAGAAACGGGGCTGCTGTGACAGATACCTAAAAACGTGGAAGTGACTTTGGAACTGGGTAATGGACACAGAGGCTGAAAGGGTATTGAAGTTTATTGTCATAAGCGGACTATAAAGGGTGATTCTGGTGAGGGCTCAGAAGAAAAGGAAAGCTTTAGAGAAAGCCTCAAGTTTCTTAGAGATTACCTAAGTGGTCAAAAGCAGAATGCTCATAGAAATACAGACAGTAAAGGACATTGTGATGAGGTCACGAACAGAAATGCAGAACATGTTATTGAAAACTGGAGGAAAGGCGAAAGTTCTTATAAAGTAGTAAAGAAACTGCTTGTGTTTAGTGCTTAGTGTTTTTTGAAAAGAGACACTTATGAATGATGAAATAGGGTATCTGGTGGAAGAAATCTCTAAGCAAAGTGTTAAGGTTGGACTACGGCTTCTCTTGACTTATACAGTAAAATGTGAGAAGAGGGAAACAAGTTGAAGATAAAAATTTATAGTCAAAAGGGAAGCAGGACTTAAAGATTTAGAAAATTCTCAGCTTGGCCATGTTGTAAAGAACGGAAAGGTATGTTTGGGAGAGAATACCAAGGATGTGGCCCAGCAGCCATTTGATAAGGTTAACATGGAACTGCAGAAGTCAGGTGCTTTTCATCAAAGCAATGGAGGAATGACCCCCTAAAAGTATTTCAGACATCATGAGCGCTGCTGCTCCCACCACAGGCCCAGTGTGCCAAGGCCTAGGGGAAAGAACCAGGTCAAAAGAGGGGCCCACGATGCCCACTGGAGCTCAGCACTTCCTGCCCTAGGCTACCTCATCTGTGCTCCCTGCTTTCTGACACAGCACTGCTCAGCTATTCCAGGCATGGCTCCAGAGGTCCCAAGTATGGTGTGGGCTTCCAGTGGCCACCTTTCGGGAGGGCACAGATGATAAACCTTGGTAATGTTCTCTAGGCATCATCTCCACCAGGACACAGAGTGCAATACCATCGAGGAAGAGCTGCCTCCACATTGATTTCAAAGGATGCCCTGGAAAGCCTTGAGGCTCAGGCAAAGAATTGACATAGGGGTGAGGCCACCACAAAAAGCCTCCACTAAGGCAGTGCTTGGCAGAGCCATGGGACCAGGCCTACCCTCTGACCACAGACCAGGAGAACGACTAGAGCATATTTCTAGCCCAGCATGTGGCTCTCATATGTAAGTGCTGTCATGTGGGGTGGGACTGGGACATCCAGAGCCTTGGGGACTCAACACCTGCCCAAGTGTGTCTGGAAGATTGGAAGATGGGGCATCAAAAGGAGATTATTCTGGAGCCTTAAGATTTATCGTTTACTTTGTTGTTGTTGTTGTATTCCTTCCTACTTCTCCCTTTTGGAATGGGAATGTCGATTCTATGTCTGTCCCACCATTGTATTTTGGAAGCTCTTTACCTATTTGATTTCACAGATTCACAGATGGAGAGCAATTTGTCTCAGAATAAACACACCTTGAGTCTCACCTATATCTGGTTTAGATGATATTTAGTTGAGACTTCAGAATTTAGACTTTTGAATCTGTGCTGGAACAAGACTTTGAGGGCTACTGAGATGGAATGAATACATTTTTCATATGAAAAGGACTTGAATTTTGGGGAACCAGAGGTGGAATGCTACGGTCTGGATGTATTTTCCTAAAATATGTATGTTTGAACCTAATCTGCAGTGTGAGAGTATTAAGACGTAAGGCCTTTGGGAAGTGATTTGAGTCATGAGGATGGAGCTCTTACAGAATTAGTACACTCACAAAAGATTCTTGAAGTAGCCCTCAGCTTTTTCCACCACAGTGAGAGCACTGAGAAGGTTCCATCTGTGAGGAACAGGTTCACAGGTGCACAGTCATGAACTCTGCAGTCTCCAGAACCAGAAATAAATTTCTATTTTTTATGTTAAAACAAACTAAATATGGCCTGAGAAGCACTCTGTATTTCTATATTTGAGTCATTGTGGAGGAACTGTAACCTAGCTTAATATTCAGGCAAAATTGAAAACCTACCTTAATAGTATGCACCTGTAACAATGGATGAGTGTTGGCCAATCCCAGCGGCCATATTTCAACCACTAATAGGCTGCTGAATGTTCAGACTGTGTTCAAATAAGGCAAACGCTGAGCTATAACCAGTCTCACTATTTCACACCTCACATCTGATTCCTGTACTTCACTTTACCTTTTTGGTCTATAAATTTGTTCTGACCACGAGGCACCCCTGGAGCCTCTGTGAATCTGCTGTGGTTCTGGGGGCTGCCCGATTCGTTAATCATTCATTGCTCAATTAAACGCCTTTAAATTTAACTCAGTTGAAGTTTTCCTTTAATCATTTATAAATTACCCAGTCTAAAGTATTTTGTTATAACAATTGGAACAAACTAAGACAAGGGTCCCTGTAGATGTAATTAAGTTAGGGATCTTCGAGTGAGATAATTTTGGATTATCTGAGTGGGTCTTAATTTCAGTAAAATGTCCCCCTAAGAGACAGAAGAGAAGATACACACACAGAGAAGGCCATGTGAAGACAGATGCAGAAACTGGAGTTATGCCCTCACACAGCAAGGAACACCTGGAACCAACAAAACCTAGAAGATACAGTAATAATTCTTCCCTAGAGCCTGTGGAGGAAATGTGGTCCTATCAACACCTTCCTTTCAGAATTGTGGCCTCCAGAACTGTGAAATAATAAATTTCTCTTCTGACCTAGTTTGTGATCATTTGTTATGGTAGTCACAGGAAACTAATACAGGTATTATCTTTTCTATAAAAGCTATTTTCAGTCTCACAAGTGACCTTTTGACAGGGTTTTCTGTTTTTATATCACTCGAGTATCTATCAAAGTTTTTGACTCTGATGCTAGCGTTGACCTTTTCAGTTCCAGCAAATATGGTGACATGACCAGGCTTCCCAATATCTGTTTTCCTTGGATTGTCAGCACATAGAGTACTTTACTTTCCTACCTGCATTAAGCAAAGCATGGCCCTTTGGTTAGGTCTGGTCAATTAAACAGAAACAGAGGGGGAACACCAGTGTATGATTCTCTATGTTTTTTTTCATTGCTCCAAATGACCAAAAGTGCCTTAGTCTGCTTGAACTGCTATAACAAAATACCATAGACTGCATAGCTTAAACAGCAGACATTAACTTCTCAGACATCTGGAGTCTGGGAAGTCTGAGACCAGGGTACCAGCATAGTCTGTTTCTTGGAGAGGGCCCTTGGAGAAGGCTCTCTTCCTGATTATAGATGGCCATCATGTAGCACTGTGAGACAACACGACACAAAGAGAGAGCTCTGATGTCTCCTCCTCTTCTTGGAAGGACACTAATATCATCACGGGGCCTCTCACTCATGACCTCCTCTAAACTTAATTTATTCCCAAAGTCTCCACCTCCAAATACCTTCACATTTGGAGTTAGTGCTTCATTCAACAAATGAATTTGGGGGGAATATAATCAGTTCATAACATTAAAATTCAAATGGTAAAATGAAAGTGCCACTAGATCAGAGCAGCACACATCTTGCCTTCCAGACCAATACAAGGCTTATATGAACAAGGAATATATTTCTTCTCTGTTAAACTATATTGATTTTGTGGTGCTTGTTACTATAGCATAACTTAAGTTCCTCTAAGATAGCATATAAAGCTGGAAGTAAAAGGGTGTTGTTTGGTTAAGAATTCTGCTTATAATCTAGATGGTAACTCCAGATAAATTTCTTGGGTTACAGCTGTGTGAACCCACAGATTAAAATTTCTCTAAGTATTAAACAACTGGGTGGACATGCATTGTTATATGATCTGGCCCATGATATACACAAATCTCATAAAGAAACACATATAATAACCAATGTTTGATTTATAACATAAAAAAAAATAAGACATTTGCTGGAAATTGTATATTCCTAAGGTCATCACATATAAGTTTCAAATATCCAAACCCCAGATTTCTAGTAAGCAATGCAGAACCATAAGTCTAGACATCCTCTTATATGAGGGGTGCTCCGGGGGTGTCAGGTTTGACATTATTTTAGCTAGTCACATAGCCCCACAGTACTTAACAGGGCACAGAACAGGCAGAGAAGTTAATATTTTCCACAAAGAGTGAAGGAATTAGTTCAACTATTCACTGTTTATTATTAGTAGCAATAGTAAGCAAAACAAGGTATGTTCATGTGAATATGAATGCTCTTCCAATTCACTGTCAAGCTGAAAGTTTATACAGTGCAATAAAAAGCCATTCCACGACTTTAAAAAATAACATAATAATTAAAATAAAGAAAATTTTTAAATAAAAGCAAAAAAAATTGACACTATCTGGGACCTGGACATTTAATATCATTAACGTTTTTATCAATTGGAATAACTATTTTTCAATGTATTATATTTTAGGGAAAACCTAAAGGAAAATATTTTCATGTCCTAACCTGTAAATATTAATATGTTACTTTACCTGCAAAAAATACTTTGTAGATATG
Source organism: Macaca thibetana thibetana (assembly GCF_024542745.1). Lineage (NCBI taxonomy): Eukaryota > Metazoa > Chordata > Mammalia > Primates > Cercopithecidae > Macaca > Macaca thibetana. Next base: position 163,232,061 of record NC_065583.1, on the reverse strand, counting down.
ATGAAGGATACTGTGATGAGGGAGCAGCAGTCAGAGAGGAGAGAAAATGCCACACTACTTGCTTTGAAGTTGGAGGAAGAGGCCACAAGCCATGGAATGCAGGAGGCCTCTAGAAACTGGAAAAGGTCAGAAACTCCCTTCCTCCCTAGAGCAGACAGAAGAAACACAGGTCTGTCTGCACTTGCATTTTAGTGCAGTGGAATTGATTTTGGACTTCTGCCCTCTAGAATTGTAAGACAGTATGTGTTCATTTAATTTTAGCCTTTTTTTTTCCTTTTCCTCATGTCGCTTTCAGTTTTAAAAAGTTCTAAAGATTTGCCAGTCTTCAGTTTCTCAGTAATTTGGTATTTCAACTTGCTCTGTGTAATTAAAATGTTTTAGGAACTTTCATTTCAAATTTCCTCAATCAGAAGGTGGGGAAAGATGACAGAATAGAAGCTTACACTGTTCATCCTCCCACAGAACATGAATTTTAACAACTATGGGCTCACAGAAAAGTAGCCCCACAAGAACCAAAAATCAGATGAACAATCACAGTACCTGGTTTTAACTTCATACCACTGAGAGAGGCATTGAAGAGGGTCTGCACTATAGACAAAATGGATCTAAGATATTTACAGAACCCTTCATCCAATGGCTGCAGAATAATCCTTTTTCTTTTCAGGACATGAATCATTCTTGAGGATACATTTTACATCAGTTCACAAAACAATTCTTAAAACATTTAAAAAATGAAGTATTATCACAGATCAATAACAATAATAATTTTGGAAACTATACAAACACATGGAAATTAAACAATATGCTCCAAAATGATCAGCTGGTCAATGAAGTAATTAAGAAGAAAATTTAAAAATATATATTCAAACAAATGATGATGGAAACACAACATATCAAAAGCTATAGGTTACAGTAAAAGTGGCACTAAAATGGAGATGTATAACTATAAGTGCCTACACATCAAAAAACGAGAAAAACTTTAATCAAATAATGTATCTTAAAGAACTAGAAAAGCAAGAGTCAACTGAAACCAGAATTAGAAGAAATAATAATCAAAGCAGAAATAAATGAAATTAAAGTGAAGAAACCAATATTAAAAATCAGTAAAACCAAAAAATTGTTTTTCTAAAAAAGATAAACAAAATTGACAAATCTTAGCCAGACTAATGAAGAAATAAAGAGAGAACATAAAATCAGAGATGAATAAATAAAATAAATAATTAAAATTAGAGATATAAAGTAGACATTGGCACTATTCACAATAGCAAAGACTTGGAATCAACCCAAATGTCCATCAGTGACAGATTGGATTAAGAAAATGTGGCACATATACACCATGGAATACTATGCAGCCATCAAAAAGGATGAGTTTGTGTCCTTTGTAGGGACATGGATGCAGCTGGAAACCATCATTCTTAGCAAACTATCACAAGAACAGAAAACCAAACACCGCATGTTCTCACTCATAGGTGGGAACTGAACAATGAGATCACTTGGACTCGGGAAGGGGAACATCACACACCAGGGCCTATCATGGGGAGCGGGGAGCGGGGAGGGATTGCATTGGGAGTTATACCTGATGTAAATGACGAGTTGATGGGTGCTGACGAGTTGATGGGTGCAGCACACCAACATGGCACAAGTATACATATGTAACAAACCTGCACGTTATGCACATGTACCCTAGAACTTAAAGTGTAATAATAATAAATAAATTTAAAAAAATAAAAATAAAAAAAATAAAGTAGACATTGGAACTAATACCACAGAAATTCAAACGATCATAAGTGGCTACTATGGACAACTATATGCCAATGCATTGGAAAATATAGAGAAAGTAGATAAATTCTTACACATATACAACCAACCAAGATTGAACACTGAAGAAATCCAAAACCTACACAGACCAATAACAAGTAAAATATTAAAGCTGTAATAAAAAGTCTTTCAGTAAAGAAAAGCCAGGGACCCAATAACTTCACTACTGAATTCTACCAAGCATTTAAAGAAGAATGAATACCAATCCTACTCAAACTATTCTAAAAAATAGAGAAGGAGGGAATACTTGCAAACTCATTCTGTGAAGCCAGTATTGCCCTGATACCAAAACCAAACAAAGACACTCAAGAAAACTACAGGGCAGTGTCTCTGATGAATATAGATGCAAAAAGCCTCAAAAAGGTCTTTCATCATGACCAAATGGGATTTATCCCAGAAATGCAAGGATGGTTCAACATATACAAACCAATCAATGGGATACATAATATCAACAGAATGAAGAATAAAAATCATATGCTGACTTCAATTGATGCTGAAAAAGAATTTGATAAAATTCAACATAGCTTATAATAAAAGCCATATATGACAGACCTGTGGCTAGCATATTGAATGGGGAAAAACTGAAAATGTTTCCTCTAAAATCTGGAACATGACAAGGATGTGCATCTTTATCATTGTTATTCAACATAATACTAGGAGTCTTAGCTCCAGCCATGAAACTACAGAAAGAAAGAAACATCATCCAAGTTGTAAAGAAATAAGTCAAATAATTTTGTTTTGCAGATATCTGATCTTATATTTGGAAAAACCTAAAGACTCCATCAATTCTATTATAACTGATAAATTCACTGAAGTTGCAGGATACAAAAACAGCATACAAAAATCTCTAGCATTTCTATATGACAACAGTGAACAATCTGAATTAAAAAATAACCCCATTTACAATAACCTCACATAAAATTTAATAGACAGGAACTAACTTAACAAAAGAAGTAAAAGATCTCTACAATAAAGACTACAAAACATTGATGAAATAAATTGAAGAGTACATCAAAAATGCAAAGATAGCCCATGTTCATGGATTGGGAGACTCAATATTGTTAAAATGTCCACACTACCCAAAGCAAACTACAGGTACAATGCAATCCCTATCCACATTTCAAGGATATGCTTCACAGAAATAGAGAAAACAAGTCTAAAATTTATATGAAAACACAAAAGACCCAGAATAGCCAAAGCTATCCTGAGCAAAATAAACACTAGAGGAATCACATTATCTGACTTCAAATTATACTATGGCGTTATAGTAATCAAAACAGCATGATACTTGTATAAAAACAGACATATAGACGAATGGAACAGAATAGAGATTCTAGAAACAAATTCACACATCTACACTGAACTCATTTTCAACAAAGTTTTCAAGAATATACACTGGGAAAAAGACTATCACTTCAATAAATGTTTCTGGGAAAACTGAATAGCCATATGAAAAGGTAACTAGATCACCATATGTTGCCACATACAAAAATTAAATCGAAATGAATTAAAGTCTTAAATGTAAGACCTCAAACTGTAAAATTACTACAAAAAACATTGAGTAAACTCTCCAGGACATTTTTCTGGGCAAAAATATATTGAGTAATACCCCACAAGCACAGGCAACCAAAGCAAAAATGGACAAATGCAATCACATCAAGTTAAAAAGCTTCTGCACAACAAAGGATACAATGACAAAGGTGAGGAGACAAGCCACAGAATGGAAGAAAATGTTTGCAAACTACCCATCTGACAAAGGATTAATAACCAGAATATATAAGGAGTTCAAACAACTCTATAGGAAAAAAATCTAATTAATCTAATCTAATCATCTATGTAATCCAATTAAAATAGCAAAATATTTGAATACATATTTTTCAAAGGAACACATACAAATGGTAAACAGGCATTTGAAATGTGCTCAACATCACTGATCATGAGAGAAATGCACCCCTGTTAGAATGGCTTTATGCAAAAGACAGGCAATAACAATTGTTGGTGAGGATGTGGAGAAAAGGGAGACTTTTTACTGTTGGTGGGAATGGAAATTAACACAACCACTGTGGAGAATATTTGGAGGTTCCTCAAAAAACTATAAATAGAGCTACCATAGAATCCAGCAATCCCACTGCTGGGTACCCAAAAGAAAATAAATCAGTTTATCAAAATGATATCTGCACTCCCATGCTTTTTGCAGCACTGTTCCCAATAGCCAAGTTTTGGAAGCAGCCTAAGTGTTCAACAATACATGAATGGCTAATGAAAATGTGGTACTTATATACAGTAGAGTAGTATTTAGCCATACAAAAATGAGATCCTGTCATTTGCAACTCCACGGAGGTAACTGAAGGTCATTATGTTAAGTGAAGTAAGTCAAGCACAAAAACACAAACATCGCATGTTCTCACTTATTTATGGGAACTAAAATTCAAAATAATTAAACTCATGGAGATAGAATAGAAGGTTAGTTACCATAACCTGAGAAGGGTAATAGTAAGTGGATGGAAGCAAGTAGGGATGGTTTATGTGTACAAAATAGTTAGAAAAAATGAATAAGACCTAGTACTTTATAGCACAACAGAGTGACTATAGTCAATAATTTATTTGTACATTTTAAAATAACTAAAACAATATAATTGGATTGTTTGTAACACAAAAGATGAATGGTTGAGAGAATCTATACCTCATTTTTCATAATGTGATTATTACATATTGCATGCCTGTACCAATATATCTTATGTATTCCATAAATATATAAGCATACAACATACCCACAAAAATTACGAATTAAAAATTTAAAAATGGCTGGGAGTGTTGGCTCACACCTGTAATCCCAACATTTTGGGAGGCCAAGGCAGGCAGATCACAAGGTCAGGAGTTAGAGACCAGCCTGGCCAACATGGTGAAACTCCATCTCTACTAAAAATACCAAAATTAGCCAGGTGTGGTGTGGGCACCTGTAATCACAGCTACTCACGAGGCTGAGGCAGGAGAATTGCTTGAACCCAGGAGGCAGAGGTTGCAGTGAGCCAAGATCATACCACTGCACTCCAGCCTGGGTGACAGAGCAAGACTCCATCTCAGAAAAAAATAAAAATAAAAAAATAAACAATTCTCAATTGACAACTTGTAATGTTTTGGGGAAACATCAGATCTAAGGTGTTCTAAATTCCACATACGCTATGGTATGAAAAAAGAAATATGGATTTCTGCTAATTTCAGGAAATTCCTTCTTATGCATATGTGTAAACTTCCTGTAATTTTGTCATTCAAAGCAGAAAAATAGAGCTAAATAGAGAAATGCTAGGCTACATTTCCATAGAAGGAATAAAGATAGTTTAATATAGCAGAATATATTCCACTGACGACACATACTTTATTTTAAACAACTTTCCCCATCTTCACAAGAAATACATAAACTAAAAATAAATAGGTCTTCTTGTGGGTTTTGATGTTGGCTTATTATTTTTAAGAACTTCTGCTTGAAAAGATGCCCCCTGACAGACACAAACTTCAATTCCTACCAAGTGTGATATACCCAGCCACTTTTCAAAATATTTGAACACAATGCTTTTTAAAACAGGCTGTACCTTTCAGCCTGGAAGCTACAGCAGATGTTTTTGCTACTTTTGCTACTAAAGGCAGTGCTGGTTGCTGGTGGAACTGCAGGTGGCACGGCCTGAAGCCAGATTAAGTGTCCTCCTGCTCCCTCTGCCCTTTTCTGCTATTGCTGCAGATTGGCAGTCACTTCCAGGAAGCCAACTGGCAAGGCTGTCATGATCCTGGAGTTTTCATATTTTTCCCTACAGCTGAGAGAAGTCAATGAGTAACAAGCATCCCGCTGATAGACAAAAGACACAAATGTCTCCAAGGCCAAAATATCACTTTTTTATGGACAAATGAAAACTGTCTGAATTAAGTTGATACGTTTTCTCAGCTCTTCATATTTACTTTGTTTTTTTAATCATCTGTACAAACAGTAGGATGGGAATTAGATGAAAGTATTCATCTGTTGTTTTCACAAATTTTAAAGAATTTTTTTAATTCATAAAGATTATATTGAACCTTTTTTTCAAAATATAATATTGTTTTCAAAAGTTTGTGATAATGTGAGCATGCCAAATACCATTCGAGATTCTTGGGCATTATTCAGTCATATAAAAAATCCTTAAAAGCACCACTTTGATCATCCGACAGTTATACTGACCAAAAAACTGATCTCTGCTGAAGCAATGAGAAGTACATTATTCACCCTGACATGTCTATTAACCAGTCCCCACCTGCCAGACCCACCAAGATGCTGTCAGCAGCTATTCCACGAGTGGTAATTCTGGCAGGCTCTGAGATATTACAGAATGCTTGGATAAATATCACTTCACTTTCTTGGACTCCCAAGATTCAGGCGTTTTGACTTCAGAAGAGCATGGAGGATGTTATTGCATCATTATTTTAAATTTCAAAGTTAATTTCAATATTTTCTAATGCTTCCTTAAAGCATGGACTCTGAAAAAAGCAAGTTAATCAAAGGATGATCTTGAAACTATTCAATAGTGGCTTTTCGTTGAATAAAACAGTATCACACTGAAAGACAAAAATTCACATATATTGTATATTTCTCAATCACATGTATATTAGGTTTCAGAACTTTTTAAATTATAATTGAAAATACATATTATTGCTAAGACATCCATTTTTAATTTCTCAGGTATCATTAATTTTTAAATTGACCTCCTAAAACCAAGTTTTAACAGATTATGAACATAAATCTTAATGATTAGACAAGCTCTAAACACCTCTTATGACTTCATAAATAGGAAAAAAAATCTGTATAACAGAAATTATAAAACACAAGGGACATTCCACAAGTCATTAAAATGGAAGTGTGTGGTTAATGCTAAATAATTTATTTTCTTTCTAAGATGGTAGAATTCTACCCAATATATAAATATGCTTAGCTTACCAATAAACTTCCTCAGAAAACAGGTGACTGGAGTATACCCTAATAAAAGTAGATAATAGGTAGATGTTAGGATCTTCCTTAATCCAGTTGTCTATTAAAAATATAATGGAATTGAAATTTCAAGGAAAAGTAACTTACTGCATATAAAAATGTCAAAATATCTAAACTTTCAAAGCAAATTGTGTATATGCATTATATATGCATATAAATATATATTAATATGTATGTATATATAATTTGCTTTATTAAAATAAAACTGTCTACATTTTTGAACTAGAGAAGTAACAAGAAAAGCAAAAATCAGTTCAATAAAGACTAGAATATATTTTTCTACTTATATTGCAATAAAAATAATAAATGACAAGAAAATGCTTAATCTCTGCTCAGTCATAATAAAAGTTGCCTTTATCTTGCATTACTTTCTTAGCTTACTTTTTAACAATGATCACATTCTGTAAGCTATGTTTATTAGAAAACTCTTACTCTATACATTTCTTATGCTATTGAATGTAAAATAACTAGATACTAATAGCCTGAGAGACTTTTCTCCGTGGAATATTAAATTGCATTGCATTGAGGAAAGAGGGGCACAGCACTTTGCTAGAAGGGCTCAATCAAGTGTATACTCTAGAAAGCAGCGGCTTTACTTGTGAAGGCATTTAAACATATATTTTCCATTGCCAAAATCTACAAAGAACACTGATTCAGTGGAGGAATGCAGCCCCCAAAGAGAATAAAAATGTAGTTCACCAATGTTCCTAAAACACAAAGTGACTGTGTCAGATAGTTGTTCAGGAGTTAATGAGAAATGAAAACAGTCTGTGATTAGTAATAAGAGTCTTGTTGCAAGAACCAGACATCACAAAATAGAAATCTTGAGATAAGACAGTTTCAGACCAAGAATTCTGCCTAGCCAAGATGATTAAGCATCATTACAAGCTATTTAGAGAGAGGAACAGGAAAGTGAATTTTTTAAACCCGTACATTATATATAGCATTGTTCCTCAATATTTTATCTACCTTCTGTGTGATAAATTAAACATATTAGCCCTCCTGTAACAATGTCTAGATATTCTTATAACTGAAATTCTCATTTGTGTCTCCAAACCAGACAATATTCTGTCAAGCTTTACTTCCTTTTTTGTATTATATGTATGTATTATAAATAATATTTAAGTGTTCTCAATACAAAATTATGTAACATGCTTTTAGAAATTTCAAATGTTCCTCTTCCCCACTGACTGCCCCACAGACTTGGAACACTTCAGGCAGATCCAAATGTTGTATCTTCAGCTTATAGCACAATACCTGGTCCTCAAAAATGTTTGATCATAGGAGAAAGCATGAAGAATAAGAAGAACAAGTATAGCAATGAAAAAAATGTATACCCTAGTAACTGTATGGAGATTAGCTGAGAATCTACAGAAATTAAAGAAAAATTTCTATTTCAATGCAGCCAATTGGCTATACGTACATATCATCTTACTCTAAAAACCCGTCTAGAATAATAGTAAAAAATTACAGGGCTGGGTATATTGGCTCATGCCTGTAATCCCAGCACTTTGTGGGGCTGAGGGAGGGGGAGTGCTTGAGCTCAGGATTTTGAGATCTGCCTGGGCAATATGGCAAAACCCTGTCTCTACAAAAAGCACAAAAATCAGCCAGGCATTGTGGTGAATGTCTGTGGTCCCAGTTACTCAGGTGGCTCAGGCAAGAGGATTACTGGAGCCTGATAAGTCGAGGTTGCAGTGAGCTGTGATCACGCCACTGCACTCCAGCCTAGGTGACAGAGCAAGACCCTGTCTCAAAAGAAAAAATTACAAAACACGAATCATCACAAACAAAAGTAGTATCAAAAATATCAGTGAACAAAGGACCTCAACAAATATTTGGAAGGTGGCAGCTGATAAAGTAGTAAACTTTTCAGAGACAAAAACCTGAAATGCCTTCAGAGGCCAGCACTGAATGAAATGAAGCTGATAAGGCTTTTGGACATATTCAGATCCAAGGCAAGCATGAATGATCTTGGAGACTAAAAATAAGGAAATTGATAGAAAATTTTCATATAGAGATATTAAACTCCTTGGGTCCCTTTCTAATTTGTGCTCCAAATTTGAAAAATATTCTAGAGATTAGGTCATTTAAGAATGCAAAGAAAATTTATTTTCCACGCATGCCATTTTACAAATCAATTGAATAGAGGCAAGACAAGAAAAACGGAAAATTGATATCCTAGCAAACCAGGGATTTAGCAAAGAAAAGCGACAAAGAAGAGATCCAGGAAATCGACCTTATAGCACTCCAAAGGAAGAATCAGCCTGGATGTGACTAGGAAAGTAGATTGTTGCAAGGAGAGTATCACCAAGGGGAAAAACAGCTTTGCTAGATCATCTGCTATGTTTGAGTGTATGGCCTGGGGAAAGCACAAGCAGGCATGTATTAGGATTCTCCAGAGCAACACAACCAACAGGACACAGAGATTAACAGAACTGGCTAACACAGTTATGGAGGCACAGAAATCTCACGAGAGGACTTTCGCAAGTTGGAGAAACAGGAAAGCTTGTAGTGTGACTCAGTCCACATTCAAATGTCTCACAATCAGGGAAGCTAATGGTATCACTCACAGCCCTTCTCAGCCCAGTCTGAGGCAGAGGGCCCAAGAACCTGGGGTACAGTTGTTGCAAACCTGGAGTCCAAAGCTGAAAAACTTGGAGTTCTGATGTCCAAGAGCAGGAGAAGAGTGGTTGAGTCCAGAAGTGTGCATGCAGACATGCGAGACAGACAGAAAGAGAGGATTAGTTTTTAACTTTTAGTTCTATCTTGACCTCAGCCCACTAAACAGTGCCCATTCAGATTTGGTGAGGGCAGATCTCCCTTACACATTCCACTAAGTCATGCAGCAGTCTTGCAGAAACGCCCTCACAGACACACCCAGACATAGTGCTTTACCAGCCATCTGGATATCTTAATTCAGTCAAGTTGAAATCTAAAATTACCCATCAAAAGGTACATGACAGATTCTACATTAAATAAATAAAGCTAGGTACATAGAAAATTATGCAAGTTCGAAAAATAAATTTTACTGTCAAAAGAAAAAGTTGAACAAGGTTGCAAATAAAATAATATATACTTCACCTTGCATTGAATAACATAGATATGACAATATAAATATGAATTATTAAATAAATTTACTAAAATATTTGAAAAGATACCCAAAATATCACAAAGAGAATTTACTTCTAGATGAAAACAGTGGAATAGGTTTTGGAAAGAACCATTTTAAGGTACTCACATATTTTCTGTATACATATATAAGGGTCTCAAATAGGATAACATTGTTCTCTATGCAAAAAACATTGAGGTAACGGCTAAGAAGTCTCAACCTGACACTATCAAATATTTTTGTTTGCATAATACATATCTAATTCTTCTTGCTTAACAAATAAGTACATATGCTTATCTTTCAGTTTATAATGAATTCAGTACTTGAATAGTAATAAATAGATCCTGTAGTTTGGAAATATCAAAAAACAACTTTCCTAAATGCTGGTTTACAAGGATGCTACATATCCAAGTTTGGGGCTAGGGGCAGGAGGAAAATGGTGGATTCTTGCTAGATAGATGTCTATCTTCTGTGTAAAAACAGATAAGGTGAAAGGATTTATATTCTTCCCCCGGTCCATATGTATCATATAAAAGTACTTAAATATGTATACACAAGTAACTATACCATGAGGCAGAACTACTTCCAGATCAACAGGTCTAATCACATATTAATATAATGAACTAGAATGATAATTTTTGAGAATGGAAATTCAACTAAGGCCCTTTCAGGCTAGAGAGTGACAGAAGGTCACAGAGTAGGAATAGCTATGAGATAGGTCAGCAAATAGCTATGGAAATTGGAAGCCTGCTGTTGGTGGTAGTACAGGAAAAAATAGTTCTTCAGACCAGTAATTGGATACTAGGTAGCAAATAGTATGTTGACTTGCTCTAGTAAAGAAAACCCAATGAATGCTACGTTAGCAATTGGAGTTGCTACATGATATGGGTGATAATCCATTGTCAATCTCTATAGTCCATCTCCTTTTTGCATAGATGAGAGGGGTGATTAGAATAGGATATGGTAGAAATCACTACTCCTGTGTTCTTCAATTCCTCGAAGGTAGTACTGATTTCTCTGATCATTCAGGAATGCATACTGCTTTGGGTTATCTAGTTTTGTAGGTATAGGTAGATCTAGTACTTTCCATTTAGCTGGTTCTACTATAATAGCTCTTATCTCACTAGTCAGATAACCAATATGGAAAATGCCGCTCCTTGCTGAGTATGTTTATTGTACACTATGGTTTCAGAAACTGAGAAAATAATCATTGGATGTGTTCAGGGACCAAATGATTCCAATGTAAACTGAATCTCAGACAAAAGTCATTTGTTACCTGGCCTTCATATATCCCTAACCCAACTGACTGGCTGGACACTAGACTTTTCAGACACTAGAGTCAGTATAGAGTTAAATTCAAGTAATTCTGGAGAATCTTGGAGAATCTGGGAAGAGGCAGCATGATCAATAATACAGTACGAAGGATCTCTCTGGGTGAAATCTGGTTATTAGAGTAACTACAGAGTCCTTGTCTCTGAAAATTACATGCTTCAGTTTTAAGGTTCCATCATCCTAAGTGGATTTATGGAGTCCACTGTGGTGACTAAAGAGGATGATCACTTCTCCATATGTTCATGACCATTCCTGTGCCTTCTTCTGTTACTTGTTCAAATGTTTTGTCCATTTAATAATTGGGTTGTCTTTTTAGTTTTGACTTGTAGATGTTCTTCACATATTCTGAATATGTTATTTTTCAGATGTTTATTTCAAATATTTTCTCTTATTCTTTGGCTTGACTTTTCACATTCTTGTGTCTCTTTAGAAGTATACATTTTTAATTTTTATGAAGCCCAAATAATTTTTTTTCATTTTCTATGTTGATTTATTTTTTAACGGTATCTAAGAAATCTTTCCCTACCTCAAGATCATGAAGATATTTTTCTAGCTTTCCTGTATTAACTCTTAGGTCAGTGGTTGACCCAGATTAAGTTTTGTTTCTCCATGGAGTAAGGTAAGTATCAATTTTCATTTGTTTTTCCATAGAAATTATTAGTTATTGCAGTCTTAATTTGATATGATCTTCTTTCTGCATGGAATTACCATGGTCAATTTGTTACATATCAACTGACTATGTATATGTGAGTCTATATTTGGGCTCCATCTCCTCTACTAAGCTATTCATCTATTTTACACAAATATCTGTCTTGCAACAACTGTCTATGTCACATTGTCTTGACTACTGCCCCTTTGTACAACCTCTTAAAATTAGGTAGCGTAAATTCTCCCATTTTATTATGCTTTTCATGACTATTCTGGATCTTCAAGAGCCTTCTAATTTCCAGGAAAAAAAAAATATATATATATATATACACACACACACACACACACATACTTAAACTTTACCAAAAAACAAAAAAAAAGAAAAGGCCTGCTGAAATTTTCATTTAGGATTACATTAACATGTAAATCATTGTGGGGAGAATTTGAAGCTTAACCATATTGTGTCTTCTAATCCAGAAATATGGCATATGTCTCCATTTATTTACATCTTTTAAAATGTTCTTTCAGCAATGCTTTTTAGTATGTATTTCTACATATTTTTCTTTTCATTTCAAATGGGAAGTGGAGGATTAGAGAGATCTAACAATTTACCTCAACACACGGGCAAAGCCATCTTTAACTCCAACGGATGCTCTTTCGTAAAAATATTTAAGGAGATTTAAAATTTCCTAATTCAACTCCCCTCACTTATAGTTGCAGAAGTGAAGTCTCAAAACTTAGAGGTGCCTGAGATTATCAACTGTACTCATATAAAAACTGTCACCTACTTGCAGATACGATTCCAAAATTAGTATTTTTCTGATGCATCCTACCTTCTCTTGTACCTGGTTGAAAATTTAAAAAGCATAAAAAGACATTGAACTTTATAAAACACTATGAGTTTTTCTCCACTTCTTCATCCAGCAACAAGCTATTCAGTGCTTATTATGTTGTTTAATAAAAGTGTCTAGCAGGTTCTTAAAAGTTCTACTGGAATTCATACCTTCTCATTATTAGTGACTGTACGAGGTAAAATTAAGTTAGAAGGGAAAAAACACACCTATGACAAACACAGAAAAAATGTAATATAAAGACCTACTAGCTCATAATAGCGGATTAACTAATACAGGGTAGAGGTAATGCTAAAGAGCAGGCAAACAATACATACAGGGAGCAGCCACGACACCAGGTCTGGGCTGACCCAGAGAAAGCACAAGAGAAACAAAGGTGCAAGGGGATACACTTAGGTAAGGTTCAGGCCTTGTTAGAGAGAGTGTATCTATGGTCCACTTGGTGATGGAGTCAGCATGGTGCCACAGGCAAGGGTAGTTATCAGAAATCCACCTACTGAGGCACCAGTGAAATTCCTGGGAAGCTGGCTGAGATACCAGTGAAATTTCTGAACACTGGGATATGGGGAAGACCTGCTGGGAAGCCAGCCTCAGGGGCTGCTGAAGCTCACTAGGAGGTCACTCAGTGGGATGCAGGGAAATTTGCTGAAGGTCACCCCTGGATGTCTCACATGTCACCAGCAGCAGCATGCTACAGGAACAAGAGAGAAAAAGCACAGTGTGACAGAGAATAGAAGCTCCTTAAACTCCTTCCTCTGGCAGTGTCTTCTGCTGTCCTAGACTGACAATGCTTTGCATTGTATCAGTCAGAAAAGAAGAAATGTTTATAGGGTCTGGGTCTAATATCACAAAGTAAGATAAAGAAGGGTAGATTTTGAGTTGAGCAGCAATGCGCTGATAACCAGCACAGTGACTAGGTAACATACACTCCCCTCACTGACCAAAGGATGTAGTAGGAGCAAATCCAAGATCAAAAGAACAATCTTTAAAAACCGTGATATTTATAAAATCATGATAAAGTTGAACAGTAAATAAAATGATTTAAGTATTAAGTGGTTCTAGATATATTAAATCATTCTATTCAAACGAAATTATTAAAGATCTACCATACAGAAAGCACTGTGTAAAGCACTACAGGATTTAGAAATCATTGTGACCTAAGGTCCCATCTGAACTCCTGTGACAGGATTCCATGTCCAATCCTAGCAGTATTGAATTCAGTTTCCATCCATGCTTATATACTCAAAACCTTTGCTTCAGCAACCCTCGTTCTCTTTTGTATTAATTTTTTACATTGTCTATAAAACATTTTGAAAGAAGTATTTTGTTTCTAATGTCTCTTTCCCCATGGTCTTTTAAACCTATTCCAGTAAGTTCTCTTTTCCGTTGATCAATTAAGTGTCTGTATCAAGAAATACCATTTGACCCAGCCACCCCATTACTGGGTATATACCCAAAGGATTATAAGTCATGCTGCTATAAAGACACATGCACATGTATGTTTATTGTGGCACTATTCACAATAGCAAAGACTTGGAATCAACCCAAATGTCCATCAGTGACAGACAGGATTAAGAAAATGTGGCACAGATACACCGTGGAATACTATGCAGCCATAAAAATGATGAGTTCATGTCCTTTGTAGGGATATGGCTGCAGCTGGAAACCATCATTCTCAGCAAACTATCGCAAGAACAGAAAACCAAACACCGCATGTTCTCACTCATAGGCGGGAATTGAACAATGAGATCACTTGGACACAGGAAGGGGAACATCACATACCAGGTCCTATTGTGGGGAGGGGGTAAGAGGGAGGGACAGCATTAGGAGATATACCTACTGTAAATGACGTGTCAGCAGTAATAGCTCTTTCTGAAAACCTTACAGGGAGAAGCAGTTTCCTTGCCTTTTGAGTTTTCTTATGGCCACATGTAGGCCTTTTTTCTTATTTCTTCTTTCACCTTCAAAGTCCACCACTACAGTGTCCACTTCCATTATCTCATCACCTTCTTTCCTGAGTCATCCTGCATTCCCTTATAAAACCCCTCCTGAATACAACGGACTCACAAAGGATATTTAAGGATAACCTGCCCTCCTCAAGATCCCCAACCTAACCACATCTGCAAAGTCTCTCTTACCATGTGAGGCAACATATTCACAGGTTCCAGGGATTAGGATGAGATCTTTCGGCACCATTATTCAGCTGACCACACCCACTGATCATCAGAGATGCACACTCACCTCCCTGCTGTTTCTCGCATGTGACTGGCACCCACCTATCTCAGAAACTTTGCACTTACAATTCCATATATCTAGAATGCTCTTTCCCTAGAGAGCTACATCAATTCATTCTCAAAGTCTTTTCATGGTACACTATAAAGCTTTACACACATGCCTTGGCTCTTATTTTGTATGCTTTACTTTTCTGCCTTGGTATTTATCACCATCTAATGTAAAATATATTACATTTATCATGTTTAATGTCCATTCCTCCACTAGAATCTAAGTTCTAAGATAGAAAGGATTATTTTCTACTTCACTCAATTTTTAACTCAAGAGCTTACAACAGTGCCAGCCGTATAGGAGGTGTGCAGTAATAGTGAGTAAATGTTAAATAAAATGCTAAATTGCACGATAAAAAATATATCCAAAGTCCCTGCCATTATGGACCCATATTGTGAAAACTCTGTTCTGAAAAAAATACCACCATGGGCTGTTTAGGTTTAGATGAAATACCAAAGGTGGAATCAACCTCAAATAGTCTTCTGTATTAAGAATTCCAGCTTTAAAATGCCCACTGAATATAAACTGCTGAATGGCTCGTTAGACAAACAAATTCATCATTTCCAAATACAAACTCCTTACTGAGCTTCCTATGTCCATGTGTGGGGACATTATAAAAGTCTCAGTGATTCATTTTCAAAATCTAGGAGTATTGCCATCTCCTCTAAAATACATTTCAACTTTCATTCCTGTCTTAAATCCGCTCCCTCAAGTATGAAGTTCTGAGCAGATAAGCTCGTATGAGTCATACTGTGAAAGACTCTTGGGAGCAACACTTATAAGGGAGCACAGACAGAAGAATTGGTCAGAAGCCATTAAAATGTCACACATTGCACATGCGAACTCAGTCAATCCTATAGTAGCTCTGGAGATAGGCCCTTCAGAGTTATACCAAAATGTAACAAGGGTACTAGTCATTGTACTCTTCCCCCCATGCACATTACCCTGTTATTGAAGAGAATGTGTAATCTTGTATAAAGGAGCTCTTTTTGGCCAAGGGCAATTCCCAAATAATTCAGCAGCAGGTCACCAGCTGCCAACCATCTTGGGTGCTGGGGGAACGAGTCTCTGTCCAGAAGAGGCATCTGCTACAGTCCATTTCTTCTGTCACATCATGCAGCAAGCCCAACTCATCTGGGTAAAAAAAAACCTACAGCATTCTAGTTTTCCTTGTTTCTTAGTACATGAAGTCCTTGCCCATGCCTATGTCCTGAATGGTATTATCTAGGTTTTCTTCTAGGGTTTTTATGGTTTTAGGTCTAACATTTAAGTCTCTAATCCATCTTGAATTAATTTTCATATAAGGAGTAAGGAAAGGATCCAGTTTCAGCTTTCTACTTATGGCTAGCCAATTTTCCCAGCACCATTTATTAAATAGAGAATCCTTTCCCCATTTCTTGTTTTTCTCAGGTTTGTCAAAGATCAGATGGCTGTAGATGTGTGGTATTATTTCTGAGGGCTCTGTTCTGTTCCATTGGTCTATATGTCTGTTTTTGTACCAGTACCATGCTGTTTGGGTTACTGTAGCGTTGTAGTATAGTTTGAAGTCAGGTAGTGTGATGCCTCCAGCTTTGTTCTTTTGGCTTAGGATTGTCTTGGCAATGCGGGGTCTTTTTTGGTTCCATATGAACTTTAAAGCAGTTTTTTCCAATTCTGTGAAGAAAGTCACTGGTAGAGTGACGGACTGGATTAAGAAAATGTGGCACATATACACCATGGAACACTATGCAGCCATAAAAAAGGATGAGTTCGTGTCCTTTGTAGGGACATGGATGCAGCTGGAAAACATCATTCTCAGCAAACTATCGCAAGAACAGAAAAACAAACACTGCATGTTCTCACTCATAGGTGGGAATTGAACAATGAGATCACTTGGACACAGGAAGGGGAACATCACACACCAGGTCCTATTGTGAGGAGAGGGGAGAGCGGAGGGATAGCATTAGGAGATATACCTAATGTAAATGACGAGGTAATGGGTGCAGCACACCAACATGGCACATGGATACATATGTAACAAATCTGCACGTTGTACACATGTACCCTAGAACTTAAAGTATAATTATATATATATAATAGTACAAACAGTAGTCTCTATCACTGTAACTGGCTGGTAGTTCTCTAGTGATCTTCTTCTCACCCCCTCAAATATTCCACTCAGGGTTCCCCATCATCTTAGCTAGCACCATGCTTGGTCTGTGAGAATTATCTATTGGGGTAACCCAGCCCTCATTCCTGAGGGTTCTCAGCCTCTTTCTCAAGCATTGGGTGGCTGCATTTGTTTATTTATCAATAAATTTAAGCTTGAAGAAATGTCCTAGAGCAGAGGTAAGTACACACTGGGTTCCACAGCCAAATCCTGTCATTTTGTAAATAAAGTTATATTAGAACATAGTCATGAATTTTCTACAGCTGTAGCTGTGACCCACAATGCATGGCCTATAGGTATTACATAGCTCTTTCCAGAAAAAGTTGACCATCTTGTGCCTAGAGGATTTGTTCTTTCTTGCACCAAATGCATAAGAGCAGTTCTTGCACATCCTGATAATTAACATCAACTATCCTGCCAGTGTGACCTTGGAAATGACATAGTGGCAGCCACACCTTAGCGTTCAATTGTGCTCTCCCTGAGTCTTCTGGTTGATCATTCCTCCCCTGGATCACAGAACCTAAATTTTGGAGACAGAAAGCAGAAATTCCCCAAGTAGATGGCTGGGACAGACAAGAAGTTGTGAAAGTCCTACTTCTATACTTTGATGTTCAAACTGATAAATTTCACCTTTGATGGACACAGCTTGAGATAATAGTTTTTGGTATAGGATGCATTATTTCATCTTGGAGGATAGTGCCTCATCCTTGCAGAGTAACTCCTCCAGTCTTTCACCTCAGCAATGCCTTCAAAATGTTATATTTCCAGTAGCTCTCAGACACTGTAGTAAGGCCAGTAGATCCTGGAGGCCCATGCCCATTGCCATACCACCTTCAACATTCAGCTGGTCTCTTGCTTTGAGACAATATTAAAAAATACTGTGCCTGTGAAAATATCAGCTTGTGAACCAGTGAACAGTGGTGCTAGCTGAAGCCCTGCAGATAGAAAACACAAAATGGTAGCTGGATACATGTTGATTCTAGTAAAGATTAATGGTTGCTGCTTCTGGGACGAAAGAAGCCTGATGTAATAAATCTACCACCAAGTGGCTGCTTGGTCTCCGTGAGTGCTAGTGCAATACCAGGGTTTCAGCATGTCTGTTACTGCCATGTTAGACACATTACTCAGCAGCAGTTGCTCCTGAGGTTCTCAGGGACATAAGAAAGGTTTTGACAACAAAATGTACAATATGAGTTTCTCAATGTGTAATGTTAATAACCTAATATCTAGGCAGCGATAATTCATAACCTAATGAGTCAATATGCTGCAGAAGAGTATTCAGGGCTTCCAGGAACACTGTTTTGCCCCTTAGAAAAGAGGTTAATTACCATTCAGGACATAGGCATGGGCAAGGACTTCATGTCTAAAACACCAAAAGCAAGGGCAACTAAAGCCAAAATTGGCAAACGGGATCTGATTAAACTAAAGAGCTTCTTCACAGCAAAAGAAACTACCATCAGAGTGAACAGGCAACCTACAGAATGGGAGAAAATTTTTGCAATCTACTCATCTGACAAAGGGCTAATATCCAGAACCTATAAAGAACTTAAACAAATATACAAGAAAAAAACAAACAACCCCATCAAAAAGTGGGCAAAGGATATGAACAGACATTTCTCAAAAGAAGACATTCATACAGCCAACAGACACATGAAAAAATGCTCATCATCGCTGGCCATCAGAGAGATGCAAATCAAAACCACAATGAGATACCATCTCACACCAGTTAGAATGGCGATCATTAAAAAGTCAGGAAACAAGAGGTGCTGGAGAGGATGTGGAGAAATAGGAATACTTTTACACTGTTGGTGGGACTGTAACCTAGTTCAACCATTGTGGAAAACAGTGTGGCGATTCCTCAAGGATCTAGAACTAGAAATACCATTTGACCCAGCCATCCCATTACTGGGGATATACCCAAAGGATTATAAGTCATGCTGCTATAAAGACACATGTACATGTATGTTTATTGCGGCACTGTTCACAGTAGCAAAGACTTGGAATCAACCCAATGTCCATCAGTGACAGACTGGATTGAGAAAAAGTGGCACATATACCCCATAGAATACTATGCAGCCATAAAAAAGGATGAGTTCATGTCCTTTGTAGGGACATGGATGCAGCCGGAAACCATTATTCTCAGCAAACTATTGCAAGAACAGAAAAACACCGCATGTTCTCACTCATAGGTGGGAATTGAACAATGAGATCACTTGGACACAGGAAGGGGAACATCACACACTGGGGCCTATTGTGGGGATCGGGGAGTGGGGAGGGAGAGCATTAGGAGATATACCTAATGGAAAAGACAAGTTAATGGGTGCAGCACACCAACATGGCACATGTATACATATGTAACAAACCTGCACGTTGTGCACATGTACCCTAGAACTTAAACTATAATGAAAGAGAGAGAGAGAGAGAACGAACGAAAGAACGAACGAAAGAAAGAAAAAGAGAAAAGAGGTTAATTAGTAAAAACACATACGGTATGTGTGCTGTAAGGCTCACATCGGGCAGATGTGGTGCAGATTAACCCCCCATCTTTCCTCACCTTTGTTCCTGAATATTGTCTATATCAACTCTCTCAATGGCTCCTTTCCCATGTACGGCCTTTGGCTGTTTGGGTGCCAATAAAGTAATCTGGAGAAAGGAGGATGAGCTTGGCATATTGATTCTCACACTTCTCTACCTGTAGGACTCTGCAAAGGGCCTTCTCCTTTCAGGCTGCAGGAACTAGTCATGTTGATCCTTCAGTGTAGAATGGCAACAGTCCCCAAATTTCTAATATTAATAATTTATAATATTAAGTTCTGATGTTAAGTCTACGTAAGGGCCACTGTAGCTCCTGGCATACTACCACAGGATTGACTGAGCTCTCACTTGAAATATGTGACATTTTAACTTCTTAATATCAGACTTACTATAATTCCCTTGTGGTTTACCTCATCCAAATCTATGTAATTGATCTACTTATTAAGCCATCTTTAAAATATCCTGTTTTTCATGTTCAATCATTTTCCTGTAGGGATCTCGACTGATATATTTTTAGAAATTTGGGTGGGGGAATTTAATAAAAATGAAAACCAAGAGATTATTTCTAAGTAACTAAGAAAAAGAATAAAAATTTTGAATGAAAATGTTTTGTTGATAATGAAGTGAGAATCTGGGCAAGTGATCAATCCCAATGGATATAATTAGCTGATAATATGTAATCTCTTGCAAGCAAGGTTCTAAGATGGAAACTCCAGGAATACTAAATCAAAGTCAGATGTAATCTGCTTTTACTGATGTTGTTGAACCAGTAATTGTGTACATTAATACCAGAAGAGTGACCCAATTAATTCTTCAAGAATAAATCTACACCTTCCTCTACCATACCCCAAGCAGGCAAATATTTTCACTACTACCCTCCTTGTAATCCCCATCTATCACATCCTGTATCACTTATCTATTGCCACATTAATAATACATAACCAATAAAACAAAACATCTCTGGCTTAAACAATAACTACTTATTGCTCATGTGTATGGAGGCAGCTGTGACTAGAGCAAGTGGTTCTGCTAGTCTTGGTTGGATATGCACACATGTTGTCTGGCTGGATGTTAGGTAACTCAGCTATGCTCCACGTGGTCTCTCCTCCAGCAGGCTAGCTCTGGCATGTTCTCATGGCAATGGAAGCACAAGAGGGCTCATGAGGCCTTCACTTGGAAACCTGCTGTGTCCTCAACCATATGCTGCTCAGCAAAAACTTTACAGGGCCAACCCAGATTCAACAGATGGGAAATGTCTCTACCCCTTAGGGAAAAGAAAAACAAAGTTACATGGCAATGGAAGGGACAACATAGAGGAAAAAATATTGGGGTTCTTCATGCCTCAGTCCACCGTGCATGCCTTCTTTCAACCTCATCCTCTATCTCTGCAACTTTTCCCACCACCCAAAACTCACATCTTCAAAATAAGCATTTCCATTTTACATGACTGTAACTGTAGTTCCTTCTCATTTGCAAGGAGCAGAGACTGAGACAAGGAACTGAAGTTGGAATGTACATTACAGAGACAGAAAATTGAGCATGAGCCTCAGGAAGAGCAGGGCTATATACCAGGTACCAATATCAGGACTTTAAGTTTTGTGCTCAGGTTGTTAAATGCCCAATCCACTCTCCAACTCTTTGCTCCCTATTTAGATCCATGATTACCCTGTTCCTCTCTCCATGTCAAGATATACCATAGAATGCACTTTCCCTAAGTCTAAACTCCCCTTTCCCTTACCCCAGCCCTACTAAGTAACCTTGACTACGCAGAGAGTAAGTTTTGGAGCTTTCCGGAGCAGGACGGTAAGTGGCATTGTAAGTTAAACAGCAGTCAGACATGACAAGACTTCTGATGACATCTCTGGTTGTAATACAGAACCTTTTCTCTTTATTACTATTATCATCATGAAGACTGCTTTTCCCTTTTTATGACTCAAAAATTGCTGCGTGAAATGAGTCATAGAAAGAGAAAATATAAATTTCTGATGTGACTTTATACTGTGAGGAAATGTCCTCCCTCTACTAAATTGTTACTTACTATAACAATGGCAGTCATAATGATAACAGCATTTACATTCCCTTATCGATTTACAATTTTTATAACACCGCCACAAACTTGTTTTATCACTGTTCCTAGCCACAGCTCTACTGTTGCCTGGACATGGTCAAAGTTCTGTCCTGCTCTCGGCCCCGTTTCCAGCAGTGGCCATGTTCCCCACAGAGGTCCTGCAGGGCAGGAGCTTCCATGAGACTTAGATCCATGGCAGCATTTCAAAGGGGGAAAGTCCTGGAGCGGACCTAGAGAATCTGAATCAGAGACAGAGACTTACTACATTTTTCTCTATTCATTATTAGTCTCAAACATTATTGCTTATCAGAGTGCATCTGCTAAAATATGAATTTTATTTTGTTTTAAATGTATTAATAGATATATTTGTATTATTGGAATGTTTCTGTGAAAAATGAATGTTTGAAACTGGGCACAGTGGCTCACATCTGTCATCCCTGCATTTTGGGAGGCCAACGTGGGTAGATTGCTGGAGCCCAGGAGTTTGATACCAGCCTGGGCAACATGGCAAAAAGCCATCTCTACAAAAAATACAAAAAATTAGCCAAGTGTGTTGACACGCACCTGTATTCCCCACTACTCAGCAAGATGAGGTGGGAGGATGGCTTGAGCCTGGGAGGTGGAGGCTACAGTGAGCCATGATCATACCACTGCACTCCAGCCTACGTGACAGAGCAAGACCTTGCCTTGAATAATAATAAAAAAATTTCCGCACATCATTCTCTCAGAGCCTGAGAGTAGAAGCCAGGCAATTTGAAGTTTAGTGAGCATCCTAGATGATTCTGATGACTCTTTTCTATCCTATTTGATTCATCAGCAGTATCTGTGCTAGTGAAGGTTGTCTTTTTCTCCAGGTCACTACATACGTGAAACTGTAACTGGCCACAAAGGCTAGGTCTTAGTAAGTACATGAAAACATCTGAGACAAAAAAGGGCCTATGCTCCCTTATTTTTCAAAACACACTAATATTTTTTAATATTTACAAATAAAACAACAGAACCTAATAAAATATAAATAATTATATCTGTATTTAACTTTGCATACATTTGCCTACAACTTTTTTTCCAGCTTCGTATTTACATTCAGAGATGTTGGTGGGGGAAATCTACAAATTGACAGATTTAATGAGAATGCTTACTTCACGTTCTGAAGTGAAAGGAACTTTTTATCCACTGGGCATCTTGTCTATGGGAGGTAATTTCACAAACATCATTTCACATACAGGCTGCCTCAATATAGTGGTCAGGAGGCTGGGCTCTGAAGACATTAGCCTGAATTCATATCCTGTCTTTCCACTATCTGTGTGACTTGGGAAAGTTACTTAATATCATTTCTATAAATAAGATGCATTAATATCATCTCTATAAATAAGGATAGGAAAGTGACTAACCTGATTAGTTCAAAGGGCTATGTAAAAAGAATTCAGACAAACAAAACCTGAAGCATTATGACATAATAAACATAAAATAAATACGAGCTATTTTAATTATTTTATAATTACAAACTCTATTCATTATTAATCAGAAGTCTATTTTGACGTATTTTTTAAATTAAGCCGAGCTGTCATTTGACTTAATTTAAGATGACTCAATTAAAAAATGCGGTACAGATGTACCCAAATTAGGATGATTCAACTGATGGTCTGTCAACTTTACAATGGTGAGTACGTAATTCAGATTCAGTAGAAATCTTAGAGTACACATTCAACCCTTTTCACTTTCACTATAGTATTCAATACGTTACATAAGATATTCAATGTTTTATTATAAAGCAGACTCCGTATAACATGTTTCTGCCCAATGACAGACTGATTTAAGTGTTCTGAGCATATTTAAGGTAAGCGAGGTTAAGCTATGAAGTTCAGTAGGTTAGGCGTATTAAGCACACTTTTTAACTTACAAAATTTATGATAGGTTTAATCAGGACTTAACTCCATCATAAGTCAAACAGCATCGGTATTAATATATGGTAAATTTATTTAAGACTGTATTGTAAAATCATAGGCTTTATTACTATTGTCATTCTTTATCATTGATCCTTTGCCTGAATGAGAGGTGAGACAGCAAGCTGCCACTGTCAGATCCCACCTCATGCTACTGATTCCTCAGAGAACAAGCCCTAAATCCCGAAAACAGTGCAATTTAGAATTCTATAACTGAATTACACTACTCTTTATTAAAAAGAAAAATATCTAATGATTTTTCTCTTGCCTTCTGCTGAAAATATTTTTAAGTATTAACTTCTTCATGCTTTGATTTCCATCATTTCACCATGGAATACCTCCAGGGTGAGAGCTATTTTGCATTTTTAGAGGCCTCCCTAACCTTCTCTCTTTGGCATTTGAGGAACTCTGACTGCGGTGATCACACAGGGCAAGCAGTAACGGAAAGCAAGGGCAGTCCCGCCTTTGTCTCTCACTTGTTGCAGTCTTTAAGGAAGAGAGGGGGAAAAGGGCTCTCTGATTAATTTCAGGCCTTCAAGTTTCAGCAATACCATGACATATTGGCGTTCTCTCCTTTTTCGATTGCGGCTTTGCTCTTGTACTTCCTTTGCACACTCCTGCAATGGAAAGCTAACCTTTATGCTTTTACAGCCTGATGTGGCTCAGAGTCAAAGCGAAGCTGGCAATCAAAGGCTAGGATGGCATTTGAAAGGAAGACCGTACCAATGGGGCTCACAGTGGGAGCTCTCTAAAGCCCTTAAGTGTACCTTTTGAAACCAGCCTTCTCTGCATATCGTTTGTGACTAAAATGCTAATACTGTTAGTGCTCAAATTTTATTCCAATTCTCTCTAGGGTTTAGGTACTCTGCTATTCTCCGTGTTCACAGACCTGACGTTCAGATCACTGGACAATGTACTGAGCCTTTATTCTGATTTTACAACCGCTCAATTTCCTTTAGGGTTATTTTACTCATTGATATGTATTACACAGCCACAGGGTGATTACCCATAATGCATTTTCCTGCTTAAACATATTGATAGTAAGACTAGAGATTATAATGTATTCTACTCTGTAGAGATGACACTGCCAACCCTCAACCTCTGGGACTTTTAGATATATGGCAGAGATTTGGTTTGTTTGATTTGCAGTGCACTCATCTGATTTCCTATCTTTCTCTCATCATTAAGTGCACATGTTAGAATGAAGCCACAATATTCAACACTACTTTTATTACCTTCGTACACAGTAATACCATATCAATTGTAAATCTTTTTGAAGGGGAGGAAAGAAAATGGGCAGAAATAGGAGGTAAGACATAAACAGAAGTGTGATTATAGAAGGGCATGATTTTCTTTCTCTTTCTTTCTTTATTTTTAAGAAAATGGACTATTGAGACACGATAAAAAGGAGAGTTGGCCAGGTTTGGTGGCTCATGCCTGTAATCTCAGCACTTGGGGAGGCCAAGGCAGGAGGACTGCTTGAGCTCAGAATTTTGAAACCAGCCTGGGCAACATAGAGAGACCCTATCTATGCAAAAATTATTTTTTAAAAAATAGCCAGGTGTAATAGCATGTGCCTGCATTCCCAGCTACTTGGGAGGCTGAGGTGGGAGGATCACTTGAGCCTGGGAGACCAAGCCGGCAGTGAGCTGTGATTGTGCCACTCTACTCCAGCCTGGGCAACAGAGCAAGACTGTGTCTTTAAAAAAAAAAAAAAAAAAAAAAAGTTGTTGCTAATTTAATATCATTAGCTTTATGCTAATGAAAAGGCCATGATTGCCACTGACTATGCACCACAGTAAAATATGTATGTATGATTGACCAAAAAAATATGTATATATGATTGACCAAAAGATTTAAGCTTTAAGGAGAAATATTTTTCTCTAGTTTCTGCCTCTCTGAAGGAATTGTGGGGAGCCCAGACCTGCATGCTTTCTTCAGCCAGGAGCTGATGGCAGAGGGTAAAGCAAAGTGGGAGAAAGTTATCTAGCAAATCCAACATGAGGAAATAAAACAATGACCAAAAAAAAAGTATTCCTATAGAAAATAACTCTGGTAGAAACAAATACAGAAACATTTTGTGCCCTGAGTAATTGGTGTATGTAAAGGTGACCGAGAGCAATACTCTTATTCTAACACATTGTATATCTCCATGCCCACAATATACAACGGACCTAATAAAGGGGCAATTTTTAGAAGCTCATGAGCATAGTGTAGTGGGACAGGCAGTGGGCTATAGGTTGAAAGACAGGTTTTTTATTT
Source organism: Macaca thibetana thibetana (assembly GCF_024542745.1). NCBI lineage: Eukaryota > Metazoa > Chordata > Mammalia > Primates > Cercopithecidae > Macaca > Macaca thibetana. Next base: position 163,206,049 of record NC_065583.1, on the reverse strand, counting down.
TTTTCTAGGCTTCCATTTCAGTAGCTTGTGTTAGGAAATTGTTATAATTATCTCCTTCCTGTGTTCTGCAAAGGAAAGATCTATTCAAAATGCTTCTAAAACACTAACAGTCCTCCACAAATGGAAATATCATTTGTAAATTAATCCTCACCTTCAACAGAGTGGCTTTTGCCACATACTGCTCTCTGCTTAATTGTCATCAGTCATTAATTTTAAATTAATCCAGCTCAATATTTTTCAAACTGTAACCACGAAACTTTAGTTCTAACTCACAGCTACGGAAATAAAGCACCAGAAAGTAAATTTTGCCTTCATCATTTTGCTGAAGACTTCCCTGAAAGAGGTCGTCTATTCAGACCTCCACAATACCAGGACTTTAGGGAGATGTGACCTCTCATTTAATTCCCCAGAACGGTCCCCTTATCTATCTGGTCTTGGGCAAAACGATTATTGTACCTTCTTCTGAAACTCAGAAAAGCAAAGTCAGTCAAATCCTTGCCTCTAACCAATCCAGGTTTGTTTCTCAGTTTTTGCTGGATATGATCCAAGTTGCCTTAGAGAACTCATGACTAGATTAAAGAAAATGTGCTTTGGCAATCGAAGTGTGTTCTGGAAACTCTGACATTTAAATAGAATCATGTTCAAACTTTCACACCTGGGAGTCCAATCTGGCTGAACTTCATGGGAGCTGGAGCAGGGAGGAGTGGAATAAAGATATTTAGTAATTATTTAATTTTGCCAATGCTGAGTGTGGTTACTTAGGGATGGCAATTTAAACACAAATTAAAGACAAATATTATTTTCATTGTTACCTGAAAGTCACTGCCTTCTCTTCCTCACATATATTCACAAAGGCTGTCTCTACACTCATTTAAATGGATTAGGAGACTTGAGAAATACAAAGTAACAAAATGAAGTAAGGTCTACCATTTTATCCTAATAATTAAAAGACTGACTTTTTTAAAGGTTACAATGATATTTGCTGTGAAAACACCCAGTATAACATTATGAAAATAGAGACTCAGAGCACCCCTTGATACTTTGTGGGATCTCTTAAAATTAAGGTTTTATTCTACTCTCTGCACTGTTTTTAGGATGAAGATTTGAAGCTATCACCGTAGTCATTTCTTTTAAATGTATGTACTTTAAATTTTAAAAAGAAAATTAGTTCATTTTCAATGATGAATTATTCAGTGGCTTATGCTTAATAGTATTAACTCTTTTGGATTTTGACAAGGCTTTAAGACCGTATTAATCATCAACCACTAAGAGTTCCATTGCATTTGTACCCTGAATATAAATATTATACACATTTCTATTTCTTTAAGCTTTTATTTAAAGTGTGTCTTTCTGGCCAAATAAAAAATAATTATTTTCTTATAAATTCAAAGTGAGTGGAACGCCTCTGACATTCATACAGTTCTGCAACTCTAATCAATTTTGTCCAGGTACAAAAGCATCATTTAGAATCTTTGTATACTGCATCCTCATCAGCTAACTCAAATCTTTGTACAAGAAGCGGCACTGAAATAAACAATTTTCAAGATAAACATTAAAAGATTTGGTAAATCTGCTACATGACTACAAGAAGAGTACAACAGTTAAGATGTAGTTTTGAAATAAGCATGAGATATTATCAGTCAGAATGGGCTAGATGTGCCGCAGTAATAAACAACCCAAAATTTCAGTGGCTTCAGCATAACAAAGTACTCTTATTTTCTTGTACTTCATGGCTCTTGTGAGTCATTGGTGCCTGCTCATGTCAGTCCTTCAGCATCGCAGCTAATGAAGCGCCAGCATTTTTTAGATCTCTGCAGAATTACTCCCAGAGTTTTATATAATGGAGAGGGTGCTCTTGGAACAAAATTAAATGTGCAGCCCAGAAATCATGCACAGCATCTTCAGTCTCAACTCATTGGTCAGAAATGGATTTGTAGCTTTATCAACCACAAGAAGTCAGAAACTGAGCCAATCCTGTGTTCAAAAACTGTGGGAGAAAAAGCTATGCATTTAAATAACCTTAAAGACCAGCATAGTCTACCTACACGTATTTGTTTAACTCTTCAATTCACCAGCAAAATACATTTACAATCTTCCTGGGTGAGACAACATAATTGCTTACCCAGTCATGTCACAGAGGGCAAAGGCTTAGATCTGTGAGTGATTCATGGTGGTGACTATATCAGGGAGTATACTCATTATTAAACTATGATCTTTCAGCTTGATTTCCATCATTCTATATTCCAATTTATTTTAATTTTTGGCATGTAAAATGTATTACTACTGTGATTTTATCATAAAAAATTATGAGCTTGGTCTTTCCTTCTTGCTTTTGTATAGGACCAAGAGACATTGGCTACTCTGACAACACTAAAGCGGACTACAGGAATGTCATTCTCCTTTCCTCCCCTCCCCCCGACCTTTCTCTACTCCTCTGTGGCCCCAGTTCAGAACCAAAACTATGTCAGATAGCTGAGGGCTTTGGTGATGTGGGGTTTTTGAACATACAGTCATCGTCACTACATCAGAGAGTAACCTTGCTTAAACTTATATTTTGATATTTTCTTTCTCCCTCATGCCATAGACTATAAGCTGTAACCTTAGGACAATTCTTTTCATGGAGGAAATAACCCTATTCCACTGCTTCTTTTGGGGAACTGTTATTTCCATTTTCCCAAGAAGGCTACGGGTGCTGCTGCTCATTTGCTGCTGTCATTCTAATCTCTGAAGCCTCAGAGGGTCCATTTTGCACAATGTTTTTCATTTTTTGTTATAAAAGATGGTTATTACTTTTGTAGTATACATGTGTTCCTTAATGTTCTTTAAATATCAGTGATCGTCATTATGCATTTGGAGCAGGAAGATTCAAAATATGAAGTTCCGTTGCCATCTTGGCTTGATGCAGCAGGATATTCTCATCACATTCTCACCTTACCTGTGGCTTCAGGCCATTTCCAATGTTGTTGCTTCCTTCTTTTTACTTTTATATCTTTTCTGACTTTTCTTCAATGACTGCCTATTTCTTTTGACAAGAGTAAAGAAAGGATGGATTTAAGATCTCAACAAAAGGGAAGGATAGTGCGTAAATGTTTAATGTATAGACATTTGATGAGTTTTCTAATATTTATTGGACTATTTCTGCCTAGAAATAAGAGAAAAAAATCTCAAGTAGACAAGAACATCACACCAGAAGTGAGAACAAAAGGATATCACAATAAGGTAGTCAACTACATTTTCTTCATGAAGTTTAAATATTTCCATATGATCAACAATTCTCAATTCTGAACACAGTACAAGCTAACAGCCATTTTCCCAACAGCACACCTAACTTTAGGTACAGGTTGATAATTTGCTTGCAATCCCCAAGCTAAATACTGAGGTTTGAAAATATTCACTTCTTTGATACCAGTGTGTAGGTTTGGCTTAAATTGTTCATCAAAACCTCAACCAGACATATTTGCATAAAAGAATCATACAAGAAAAAATGCACTATCAAGAAAAACATGTAATTTTTCTCACATGTTAAAAACAAAGATACTTCAGAGGATGCTTGTCAAATGCCTTAAAGGCAGTTCTATACATGCAACAGTGTATAAGATTTCACAGTCTAGAATCTTTCTTTTCACCTCAAATAGGTTTCTGCCTTTAAATTACAAAATAAAATTTAGTCATTAATGTCTAAATAACCAACTGTGTCATAGTCTGTTCTGTGCTGCTATAATGGAATACCACAGACTGGGTAATTTATAAAGAACAGAAAATTATTTCTCACAGTTCTGTAGGCTGAGAAGTCATGATCAAGGCACCAGCACACTCAGTGTTTGATGAGGGCAGCTCTCGGCTTTCCAGATGGTGCCTTAGTGTTGCATCCTCAAAAGGGGAGGAATGTAGTGCCCTTATATGACAGAAGTCAGAAGGGCAAAGAAGAGTAAACTCCTTCTATCAAGCCCTTTTATAACGGCACCTAATCCCATTCATGAGAGTGAAGCTGTCATAACTGAATCATCTATCAATGTCCACACACCTCCCAAAACTGTTGCATGGGGGATTGAATTTCAACATGAATTTTAGAGTTGACAAAGGCATTCAAACCATAGTTAACTGTATATTTAAATATTTAAACAGCTGATGTTACCAATTATAGTATTTTAAATAGCTGAAAGATGTAAGAGGATCAAAAAGTGACTATTTGTAGCAGAAATCATTAATCCCAAACCAAAAGAGATATTGGTATAGAAACCAGTGAACTGGTTTCTTCACATCAATTATCTACTGGGATTCTGAAAATATTTTATTCACTGGTTTTATAATCCTACAGCCATAGACCACCTGTGGAATCCATGTGGGGAAGCCCAGTGATCAGTGCTTAGTCCTCACCTCACTGGTCCTGTCCAGAGCAAAAATTGCACTAGGAAAAGTTAATCAAACAAGGAAGACTTTATTCAAGAATACTGCAATAGGGAAGAGAAGCCAAAATTAAAATCTAAACTCAACTACGCTGAAACAAAATGCAGGGGAATTTTTAATTGTGGAGTGAACTAGTGGCAAAGTACTGCAGAACCTTTGGTGTAAGGTTGATTAATAGGATGGGTTGAACACATTGAGTTATTCCTAGGTTTTCATGTGGTTTTTGTTGTTGTTGTTGTTGTTCCTGTGATTAGACTATCTGCATCTGCTAACTGGCACTTATCAAAGTTAGGCTCCCACCCTCTCAAATAAACTGGGGAATAGGAGCTCTACCTTCCTTGATTACCTCTCAAAGAGATAGCTCCTAAGTCTTTGAGCAAGATATTTCTAAGCTATAAAACTGGTAGAAAGCTTTAATATGCCAAGGAACAAAGAATTTATAATTACACGTTTCTAAAGGAAATGCACATAGAGTTCAGGGGTCCTGGGTTAGGAAGAAGTCTGTCTAAAGTTTAGTCCAGCTGGATGGCACTTCAGGGCCCTCTTGATCAGTCCTCTCAGACACAACTGATCATTCTCTCCTCAAAATATTGCCTTTACTTAGCTTAAGGGACACGGCCCATGGTCAGTTTTCTCCACCTCATTGGTGGTTGACACTGTGCCAGTCTTACTAGACTGAGGGCACTCTTCCTGTATCTGATTTTGAGGGTTATCATAACAAAACACCACAGACTGAGTAGCTTTAATAACAGACACGGATTTCTCACAGTTCTGGAGGTAGGAAGTCCAAGATCAAGGTGTCAGCAGGGCTGATTTCTCCTGAAGCCTCTCTCATTGTAATGCAGGTGGCTGCCTTCTTGCTGTGTCCTTGTATGGTCTGTCCACTGTTTGAGTGCTCATTCTTGATGTCTCTACCTCGTGTGTGTGTGTGTCTGTGTGAGGGAGTTTCGCTTCTTGTCACCCAGGCTAGAGTGCAATGGCACGATCTCAGCTCCCTGCAACCTCTGCCTACCCACTTCAAGAGTTTCTCATGCCTCAGCCTCTTGAGGAGCTAGGATTACAGGACCCTGCCACCAGGCCTGGCTAACTTTTGTATTTTTAGTAGAGGCTAGGTTTCACCATGTTGGCTAGGCTGGTCTCGAACTCCTGATCTCAGGTGATCCACCCACCTCAACCTCCCAAACGTCTGGGATTTCAGCATGAGCCACCGTGCCTGGCCTCCACCTCTTCTTATAAGGACACCAGTGCTACTAGATTGGAGCTTCATCCTATGGCTTCATTTAGCCTAATGACCTCTTTAAATGACCTCTTTAAAGGTTGTATCTCCAAACACAGTCACACTGGAGGTTAGGGCTGCAACATATGAACTTGGGGGAGGGCACAATTTAGGCCATTGCACTTCATAACCTCTACAAGGCAGAGTGCCACAGGCTCAGTTCTCTAGCCCCTTTTTTAATTAGCATTTATTCCCTCTGTCACTGCCCAAAGTCTGCTGGGTAGAAGTTACATTTTTAAGTTGATAACACACACATTTATATCCTCAGCCTAAACAGTCCCTCAAATTCACAGGTCCTTTAACCAAATTCCTATGTAACATCTTCATTCCATATGTAATAGCACCTGAAATGTAATATATAATATGTACTTTTTATTCCCTTTTAAGCTGCACCTTCTTCATTTTTCCCCAACTCAAGAAATAGTAACTACAGTTCTCAGCTGCTCAACCCAAACTTTCTCATTTTTTCCGTCTCAATAAAGTTCATTGCCAATCCTCTCAGACCCACTTGAGAAATATATTTTAAATCTCACCTAGGTTAGGCACAGTGGCTCATGCCTATAATCCCAGCACCCCATCTCTACTAAAAAATACAAAAACAGCCAGGCATGGTGGCGGACACCTGTAATCCCAGCTACTCAGGAAGCTGAGGCAGGGAATTGCTTGAACCTTGGAGGCGGAAGCTGCAGTGAGCCAAGATCATATCACTGCATTCCAGCCTAGGTGACAGAGCGAGACTCCATCTCAAACAAACAAAAAACAAACAACAATAGCAACAACAAAAAACTCACCTGATGCCAAAGGGGAAAGGGCTTGACTCTGGTTCTGTGTTTATTAATTGTGCAGACTTCGGTAATTCCATTAAGTATTATCACTCAATTATCTCTTCTCTAAAATGGATGTTAACTACATCTACTTCATAGGGTTGTTACAGCACATACAGTGTGGAGCACACAACAACTGTTTAATAAATGGCAAGCACAATTATATGCTGTACTTTAAGAATTTCTCTCAGTTGGGAAATAATATCAGCTTGACCTGCAGTGCAATAGCTTTATCCTTTTCCTCCATTTCCCATAGGAAACCATGGTCAGCAGTTAGGTACACTCAAACCATAAAATGTTTGAGCATAATTCGGTTTACTGTAGAATATTCCTCCACTCTCCAATGTCTTCTTGAAGGTGATGCATGACTCATTTTAACTGAGGCAAGGAAACAGCCAAATTTAAATATATGTACAGCACCACACTTGAATCATGACAGTAGAGCTTGTCTTCTGCCAAATTAAACATTCAGGAAATAATCATCTTTAATGCATCAAATCTTTTTGCTTTCCTACCTTCTTCTAGAGTGTTCTTTTACACAGATCACATAGGGACAGTCAGGTTGTATAAGGGGGCAATCTATGCCCATCTCCCATGAAGGGTTAATATGCTCAATTTTCCTTCTTTTTGCTTTTTTGCATACTCCTGACAAGCTTTTCGAGGTTCCAATTTCATCAAATTTATATTTAGGGATTTTAATTAATAACAAAGTGTATGAAATTAATAACAAATCCAAAGATATCTAATTGTGTGCTTGTGAAGATGGAGATGGTAAAAAATGAAATGTGAAAAATGCTTTATGAACCATAAAGACTGATGACACCACTATCTTCAATGAGGTTAGTCTACTCCGATGAAGTTGATGACATTGACCTGTTCCATGGTATGTTCTGCCTACGTTTTTTGGTGTCTCTCTAGTTGGGTAGGTGCTATTGTGACTCATTCATTCATCAAAGGAAATTCAACTTTTCACCAGATCATTTAAGAATGAAGGTGTAAATGTGTTACTGATTTCTCAAACACACTCATCTTCTAACCGAGAATGAGTTAGGTACACTAGTAAGAGTGTTAACTGGTGAAAATTGTCCTTCCATTTGTGGATACAAACAGTGGCATCATGGGAGGTTAACTGGTTGAAGTGATTAATAGTTTCTCTCTCTCCACCCACCCCCTTGGAAACTAAAATCTGAAAATAATTAACTCTTCACTGGGAAAGGATCAGCAGAAGTCGGTAAGATCTTATTGACAGCTCCTTGAACATAGAGAATCTCTGTTTTTCTCACTTTGTACCATTAACCTAGAGTGTCTCCATAGGCTTAGCTCTTTATCTAAATTTCCCCAAGCTGTGCTCAAGTTTCTCATCCTCCTTGAAGCTTCCTGCATCATCTCCATCCACAAGGTTCTCTCCTACCTCTAAAAGTCTGTAAGACCATGTTGCGCATTAACTTATTTTTATATACTATTTATGATGTAGGCTAATTGTTGACATGTGGAAGCTTTGTCATTTATATTAGCTGGAGCATTAAGGAAGCAAGTGAAAGCAATTCATTGAAGATTATTTATATTTATATATTTATAACAAAATAGGAAAACGATTTCTAGAAAGGAAAATATTCATGTAGTTCACATGATCAAAGAATGGTCTTCAGGAATCACATTATAGAGACCTTCTGCCACCAAGTGACCTATCTCTCTTGAGAAGAGATAAGACTTTCAAACATTTGACTTAATGCTACAGATAAGCACTCTATGTATGGGAGGGAAAGAAAATATCAGTTATCTGACATTTCAAATCTCTATGTTCAGAAGTCCAGCAGAAGAAATAGCATGTTGATTTCAGGATGTGTCTTCTACCATTAGACCCACAGCTATTGCCAGGGAGTTGCGGTTGCCTTGTGCTAGATGCTTTTGTGTAATGTGATGAAGTTCAGTCTTGGAAATGGTAGATCCACCAGAGTCATAAGGTTCCACAAAGTAAAGGATATTGGGAAGAAAAAAAATACACACTTGAGATTTCTATTTCTAGAAATTCTTGGGAATGGTCAGGAAAGTTATACAAAGCAGCTGGTGTTTGTGAAGGGTCTGCAGGATCACATTTCACCCCATTTCTCTGACTTCTTATTCTATTGTGTTTCCCATTTCCCTGACTTGAGTTGCACTAACTTTCACTGAGAAATGAGCACTGAAACCTTATGATTATGGAATTCCCATGAATAACTGGACACCCAACCATTTTGGATGGTAGCCTGCAGACTTGAAAGGTCCTTTCATGTCAGAGTTTTATGTCATTTCCTGTATGCTTCCAAATGCATGCCCCGTTCAAGTTCTTGATAAAGATGAGAAGTACTATAGTAACACTCCAGCATCCTGATTTTCAGCCAAATCCACTAAAGCTTCCATTTTGAAGGTTATATTTTCCAAGTTCCAAGACTTAAGTAACAGTTTAACTTCGCTACCATTTAATAAATATTGCCAATAACCCCAACAACCCCACGACACCACTATTTATATATTCTTAATTTAAATTTATGGAGTACAAGTGTAATTTTCTTACATTGATATGTTGTATAATGATGAAGTCACGACTTTCACTGTATCTATCACTGGAGTAATATAGAGTGTATACATTGGGCTCTGCATTTTAGCTTACATCACTTATAACAGATTGCTACCAGTATCCATATTTGAATTAAAACTATTTCATTTACAAATACTGCATAGGAACCTAAAACATCTTAAACTAAAAGGGAACTTTACTAGTTCATCTATTTGTGATGAACACTTCAAAGAACTAATGAAAGTTTGGCATGAGGAACTGGAGGCTGAGTTCAACACCACTGAGACTCTCTTCTGTTTTTTACTGCTTTTTAAGTTAATTCTGAATCTGTACTATCTTCCAGGAGTAATACACATGCTTTATATAACCCCTTATTCACATTCTCCTTCTTAGCAGTCCTGGGTAGAGAAAGGTAGATGATCTCTTTATTTTCTTAACAAAGAAGGACTTAATTCACCTGACCTGAGTCATTTAACCACTATTTGTTTGATAACTGTTTCCACAAATATGAGATCCTGTAACTAACAAGGATGGGTTCACGTTCCCTTCCCTGTGCACTGATGATAGGTGGCCAGCTGTGAGGTGATGCCTCATTAAGGTCATATCAAAGAAAGGGGAGAAGCCATCATTTCCAAATGAAGAAATATTAAACAAGTTTTCTGCTACTCCCCACTTAGATTTTCACATATTAAAATGCATAATGAGAGAGAATTTATGAAGTCCTTTCTAAGTGCAGTCACAATGCTGACTATGAATTATCTTATTTGAGCAGTAACGCCGTGAGGTAGGCACTATGATGATTACCATTTTACAGATGAGGAATATAAATCCTAGCAATGTAGGAAAGTTATGTAAGGATCCAAGGGTAGGAAATGATAGGGTCTACATGAACCCCAGGTTTCTCTGATCCTTCAGCATTGTGAGGAAGCAACACTGGTGGCATAGCTTGGGGAGCGAAAGTTCATGCTTAGGCATCAAATGGACCTGAATTCACATCTCGGCTCCACCAATTACTGGCTGTATGGTTTTTGGATTAGCGCACTATACTGCACAGATGAACCAAGGAAATGTTTATTTCATAAGGAACAGATTTAAGTATTATGATTTTCTATGTTGATACATGCTTATAAATTGAATTATAGCTTCCAAAGTCCCAAGAAAGAGTGAACATAAAAGAATTAGGTGTCAATCTCTAAGGGCAACATGTGAAATGAAATCTTACCAATCAGAAGAATAGAAACAAATTTTCTAGTTTCTCTTGTTATCTCTTCAGAATGGATATGCCACTTATATTTATAATTTTTTAACTTCAAAATTACTTCTGTTATACCTTTTAAAGGTAAATATGTTTTTCATGTTGTTTTCCTTTTTTTTTTCCAACTTTTAAGTTCAGGGGTAGATGTGCAGGATGTGTAGGTTTGTTGCATAAATGTGTGCCATGGTGGTTTGCTGCACAGATGATCCCATCACCCAGGTATGAAGCTCAGTATTCATTAGCTATTCTTCCTGATCTCCCTCCTCTCACCCTCTGCCCTCTGACAGGCCCCAGTGTGTGTTGTTCCACCTCATGTGTCCATATGTTCTCATCCTTTAGCTCCCACTTACAAGTGAGAACATGCAGTAGTTGATTTTCTCTTCTTGTGTTAGTTTGCTAAGGATAATGGTCTCCAGCTCCAACTATGTCCCTGCAAAGGACATGATCTCATTCCTTTTTTATGGCTGCATAGTATTCCACAATGCATATGTACCACATTTTCTTTATCCAGACTATCATTGACAGGCATTTAGGTTGATACCACATTTTCTAGAAAGGAATCTCTTATAAATTTAATTATAACTTTGAATCAGGCTCTAGATAAGCTATCTGTCATGTCAGTGTAGGGTTTCATTTTCAAATTGGACAAAGAGTATTTTAGTACTAGTTGTGTGCTAATTTAGAATTGATGCAGAAAATTCAGAATATAATTTTAAGAATGAGCTATTTTAAAAATAAAGCTGAGAAGATGAACGAAAAATGACAGTCGGTTGTTTCAGTTGTTTACTTGCACGACAGAGAGTTGTGATTTCCTTAAAAGGCCAATTTACTAAATTGATCTATATGTCATATATGCTAAGGTAGGAAAACAAAAACGAATGGTTAATAAACCTGATTCTTCAGCAGTCTTTTCACTTCCCATTCAGAAAATAAGTCGAGACAAACTAGAGAATCTGGGAAGAATGCCAAGGTGCCACTGCAGGTCAGCAAATAAGTCATTTTGTTGATTGGATATAACTTTTGACATCTTATACTTCTTTTCACATTCCTATTATGTATCAAAGCAAATGTGGCTAGTCCATCTTGCCCAGTTTGGGTTTTTTTATTAATTCCTAGAGCATTACAAAATGATGACAAGCTAATTTTTGCCTAGTGCTTTAGTATTAACAATACTTCCATACTTCCAATACTTTGTACTTGAGTCTCAAAATTACCTGTTTTACGAAGAACACAGATGTTTAAAACATGAGTTGTGCAAGGTCAAAAGCACACTAGTGAGGAATTACAGAATACTATACCTACTACATTAATACTGTAGTCATTACTTGGCCTGTCTCATCCTCTCTTCCTTTTTCTCCTCTCACCATCTCTTACTCTTTCTGCATATACAGATACATGGATATAGAGATAGCAATAAAATCAAAGATATAGATGTGTGTGTGTTGTATGAGTGTATGCACTTTCTTCAATTAAAATGAATAAAGTTGTGTAAAGACAAAATATACTTTTGGTACTAGTTAAATTCCATCAAAGGAATTTTTAGTGTTATACCACTAAAAGTTACATTTTCATACTATACTTCTGAATTTTAATACAAAAACTCAATATTTGTTATATAAGATATACACAGGCTGGACACAGTGGCTCATGCCTATAATTCCAGCATTTTGGGAGGCCAAGGCAAGAGGATCACTTGAAGCCAGGAGTTCAAGACCAGCCTGAGAGGGCCAGGCACAGTGGCTCACGCCTGTAATCATCTGAGGTCAGGAGTTCAAAACTGGCCAACATGGTGAAACCCTGCTTCTACTAAAAATACAAAAATTAGCCAGGCACCTTGGTGCAGGCCTGTAGTCCCAGCTACTAAGGAGTTTGAGACAGGAGGATCTTTTGAACTCTTGAGGTGGAGGTTGCAGTGAGCCGAGATCATGCCACTGCACTCCAGCCTGGGCAACAGAGTGAGACCTTGTCTCCATCAAATAAAATAAAAAGACCAGCCTGGGCAACAAAGCAAGACCCTAATTCTACAAAATAAAAATGAGACTCTAATTCTACAAAATTTTAAAACAAATTACTCAGGTATGGTAGCATGCACCTGCAATCATAGCTACTATAAAGAGGTTGAGGCAGGAGGATCAATTAAGCCCAGAAGTTTGAGGCTGCAGCAAGCTATGATAATACCACTGCAATCCAACCTGAGCTACGGAGCAAGAATCCTCTCTAAATACACACACACATACACATAACATATATATTTATATGTTATGCATATATACATATACTCACATACTGATTATTTGAATCAGGATCCAGATAGTTTTTCCATTGCATAGATGTAGGATTTCATTTTCAATTGGGACACAGTATTTTAGTACTAGTTATGTGCTAACTTAGAATTGATGCAGAAAATGCGGAATACAATTCAAAGAGTAAGTCATTTTTAAAATCAAACTGAGAAGGTAAACAAAAAATAAGTCAGTAAATTTATATCCATGTATAAGTATATATATTTTATGTAAGTGTATATACTTATATTCATATATAAGTGTTTTATTTATACATACATTTATGTATACATGTTTATATATGTACATGAATACATACATACATATATATGTAAATATACATTTATTAGGTTGGTGAAAAAATGCGGTTTTTGCTGGCATCTTTAATGGCAAAAAAACACAAGATTTTTGCACCAACCTAATATATGTATACATGTAAATATTATAAATATATGTATACATGTAAATATATACATATGTAAATATGTTTATATATGCACATGAATACATATATTTATGTATAAAATCATACAAAATTGTATGTAATTGTATGTAATCACCTGAGGTCAGGAGTTCAAAACTGGACAACATGGTGAAACCCTGCTTCTACTAAAAATACAAAAATATATGTATATGTGTAAACATTATATAATTGTATGTGATTACACACAATTACATACAATTTTGTATGATTTTATACATACAAATATATGTATTCATTATACATTTGTATACATTTACACATACAAATATATGTATTCATTATTCATTATACATTTGTATGCAAAATTTGTATGTATTATTTTATTTCATTTTATTTTATGGAGACAAGGTCTCACTCTGTTGCCCAGGCTGGAGTGCAAAATATATATATATAATATTTACATATATTTGTGTAAATATATTTATATACGCATATATACATATATTCATATACCTATATCTAGGCATGTATATACCTGTAAGTATGTATATTCCTATATATGCACATATGTGTATATATACACACACATTTATATAGCTATATATGCACACATATATAGGTATATAAATATGTATGCATATACAAAATATATATTATACACATGTATAGAATACATGTAACTATGTATACCTATATAGGTTTATACATATAAAAATACATGTATATTTTATATATACATACATATACCTATATAGCTATACATATTTATATGTATTCTATACATATATGTATGCATACAGATATATAATACATGTAAATATATTTATATTTGTGTGTTTATTTATATATACACCCACATATATGTACAACACCCATATATAGAGAGTGTGTGATTAATTGTGGAGAATAACCATAACATAAAATTCCTAAAGCCCCTATAGTAGACATAACCACAACTCCCACTTAAAAATTTTAAAAACAATAATGTTTTGGCAATGAGGACCAGGCTACATGGCTTTCCTCTTTTTTGAAAACGCAGACACATCATCCACCATGCATATGTACACATCTGTATGTGTTTATTAGTTGGCTTTCACACTGCTCTAAGGTCATACCTGAGACTGGGTAATTTATAAAGAAAAAAGGTTTAACTGACTCACAGTTCCACATTGTTGAGGAGGCCTCAGGAAATTTACAATCATGGTGTAATGGGAAGCAGGCAGGTCTTACATGGCAGCATCCAAGAGAGTGAGTGTGTAGGAAGAAAAGAGCGAAGACCCCTTATCAGATCTCATAACTCACTCACTATTAAGAGAACAGCATGGAGGAAACCACCCCCATGATCCAATCACCTCCCACCAGATCCCTCCCTCAACACCTGGGGATTTCAATTTGAGATGAGATTTGGGTGAGGACACAAAGTCAAACCATACCATTCTGCCCCTGGCCCCTCCCAAATCTCATATCCTCACATTTCACAATCAATCCAGTGTTCCCAACTATCCCCCAAATTCTTGACTAATTTCAGCATTAATTTGAAAGTCAACAGTCCAAAGTCTTATCTGAGACAAGACAAGTCTCTTCTGCCTATGAGCCTATAAAATCAAAAGCAAGTTAGTTACTTCCTAAATAAGGCATTAGGTAAATACCTCCCATTCCAAAATGGAGAAATTGGCCAAACCAAAGGGGCTACAGGCCCCATACAAGTCTGAAATCTTCCAGGACAGTCATTAAATCTTAAAGCTCTGAAATGATCTCCTTTGTCTGCATGTTTCATATCCAGGTCATGTTGATGCAAGAGGTGGGCTTCCATAGTCTTGGGCAGCTCTGCTGTGGCCTTGCAGGGTACAGTCCCCCTCCCAGCTGCTTTCGCAGGTTGGTTTTGAGTGTCTGTGGCTCTTCTAGGCACAAGGTTCAAGCTGTCAGTGGATCTACCATTCTGGCATCTAGAGGAGGGTGGTCCTCTTCTCACAACTCCACTAGGCAGTGCCCCAGTGGGAACTCTGTGTGAGGGCTCCAACCCCACTCCTTGTACCAATTAACTGTATTTGTCTGTTTTCACACTGCTATAAAGAAATACCTGAGACTGGATAATTTATAAATAAAATAGGTTTAATTGACTCACAGTTCTGCATGGCTGGGGAAGCCTCAGGGAACTTACAATGATGTCAGAGGGAGAAGCAGGCACACCTAACATGGTGGCAGGCAAGAGAGAGCATGTGTTAGAAGTGAAGCGGGGAAGAGCTCCTTATAAAACCAATAGATCTCATGAGAATTCAGTCACTATCACAAGAACGGCATGGAGGAAACTGTCCCCATGATCCAATGACCTCCCACCAGATCTCTCCTTCAACAACTGGGTATTACAATTCAAGATGATATTTGAGTAGGGACTCAAAATCAAACCATATCACTTTACTCTCCATGCAGTTCTTCAGTGCTTTATTTCAATGGTTCTCAAGATCCTCCACTTTCCTTTAGGTATTTGTTACCTTCCCATCCAGCATGATAAATTTGTTTTATTTATGTTTTTCCCCCAAATGGTTTTAGCATGGAAATAGAATTTTAAAGCTGACACTCTACAAATTTGATTTTATAAAAAGTTTGATCTGTAATACTTCCCTTACCTAATGGTTTCATTATGATTCAATGGCCCTCAGTTCTTAGAAAGCAGTAACAATGGGTTACACAATTTGGTAGTCACTGGTGTTGCAAAATATTTCATCTCTCCCTGACCAGGTACATGGGAGCAATTCTAGGCCTGGCTCATTTTTTAATTGGCAGGGCTACATAACCAGTTCTGGCTAAGAAGTTGTGAGGGATGAAAAATATACATATAACTTTTGGGCTAAGCATTTTGTTGCTGATGCATAACCTCCAAGCCTGAATTTTTCTGTGCTACAGAATCTGGCAAAAGACCAGGTGGTAATTACAGTGTCCATCACACAGGGCCCTAAGTGACAGGGTGGAGCACAGCTATTTGCTGACCCACAATGGACATACAGAATGAATGAAAAGTAAAATGTGATTCTTTTAGGCCACTGAGATTTGAGGGCTGTATGCTATCATAGCACATTTTAGCCCAGCCTAACCAATACAGATGCTATGAATGATGAAAAATAGTAATTTTATAAACTATGTGGATATCTGTCTTAGAGCACAAATAAAAATACATCTATTATCTCATCAATACAAAAATATGCTTATAAAATGGGCTAGAGATGCCCTAATACTTTTCATTACTTTCTGCTTCTATATTAATACCCAGGATACATCCTTGGTTATCAAAATTCTTTTTTCCCATATTCTCAAATTAAAATTTTTCTTTCTTTGTCAAACATATTTCATATGGAGAAACACTATAACCTATATTTAGTGTGGGGTAAAGTCTGTCCAATGTATACTAGCTTGAAAAATGTCTGTCAAACCCAATAAACTTTGTAATTCTGTTCATGAGACAATAGTGCTTAATCTTTGCATAATTTGAAATTTTTTAGTGATATTAAGTCATCCAGAAAGAAAATAAAAGCCTACTAAGTTATGCTAAAACTATATAGTAACTTTTACTTAAATATTTTATAATATTTTTCCTTATCTCAGTTA
Source organism: Macaca thibetana thibetana (assembly GCF_024542745.1). Taxonomy (NCBI): domain Eukaryota; kingdom Metazoa; phylum Chordata; class Mammalia; order Primates; family Cercopithecidae; genus Macaca; species Macaca thibetana. The sequence goes on along the minus strand of NC_065583.1, from coordinate 163,189,421 downwards.
TAGTAAAAAGCATTATGATAGGGAAAAAAATATATATATATAGGTGCAAATCTCAATGAGAAATATTGAAAATTCCTAAGTCATTCCTAAGTCATACATAATATACAAATATTACTAGCTGCATGAGTTCAGAAGCACCTATTATATAGTTATAGGAATTATATATGTATTATGTAATTGATTTTATAAAATATATGTCATTGATTTTATAAAAAGTTCAATTATACTATATATTACATATATATAGGATATATTTGTATTTATATATTAATATTAATATATTACATAGAATATATGTTATCATTGTCTTTGTTATTGAGAAGAAAGTAAAAGCCATAATTCTTCTTGAAATCATTTAGGTTTCTGTGATGAGCTGGTGATAAAACAAAAGCTCATTTTAAAGCCCTCTGTTTAAATTGCTCTTCCTTTGTATAGAGGAAGCTATGAATTTCTTGTAGAATGTCTTAAAAGAAAAAATGTCCCACAGGATGTGCATGTGTTTTCTGAGCAGCAGAAGGAGAATTTATCACCAGTGTCAGACAGTAGATGCGAGTAGGTCTCTTGGGGGTAGCTGAGTCTGAGGAGGGGCCTCCCCAGATGAAAACAACAGAACAGAAAACCTGGCTTTGATGTGGCCCATTGCCAACGATTGTTCCTTATCCTCGTGAAGCATTCCCTTTTCTCTTCACCACTCTTTTAAGTAGCATACTGTCCAGCCTTGATTTGGATCTACCACTTACTTTGCAGTATTTTTTTAAATACAGAATCACAGAGTTCTGCACTTTCAGACGCTCCACAAGCAAATCTGCTGAAAGAGCACACAGGTTTGGAATAAGACCTTCAATCCAAACAACAAGAACTACAATAATACTAATCACTCTCTAGTGTGGGGATTTTACTACTTTGCTGGCCAGAGAGAAAACTATTTTGGCATTTTAAAATATATTTACGTATATTTTACAGATATGTGATATTTTAAATAACACTTATGAATGTTCACCTGTCCCTCTGAGAGACCACACCAACCACATACAGAGTGTTGTTATATGAGCATTGGAATTTGTACAAGTGTGATATTTATTCTGGAAGCAAGGATGGTCTGCCTCATTCACTCAACCACATTTTTATATTCCATAAAAAAACAGTTCTTAAACTTATATTCATAAGTGTTACCTGTGAACTCTGTTAACACGCAGTGTCAAGGCCTCGGCTTCTAGAAAAACTGATTGAGAAGTGTGCAGCTACGTAATTTGCACCTTTGATTACTCCTGAGAAGTTTCTGATGCAAATGGACCGTGACTCCCAATGTTACAGCCAGACACAAGTTCTGAAAAAAGCTATCTGCTATGGGGTGAATGTTCCCTCCAAAACTTGTTGAAATTTAATTGCCATTGTAACAATATCAAGAGATGGCCTTTAAGGGATGATTAGATAATATGGATGAGCCTTCATGAATAGATTAATGCCATTATCACAGGAGTGGGTTAGTTATCTTGGAAGTAGGTTCCTAGTAAAAACCTAAGTTCCGTCTCATTTCTCTATGCCTCAAATGCTTGCTTCTTCCTTCTGTCATGGGATGACCCTCACCAGATGCCAGCACCACCATGTCTTTGACTTTCAGCCTCCAGAACTGTGAGCCAAGTAGACATCTACTGTTCATAAATTACCCAGTCTGTGGTATTTTGTTATAGCAGCAGAAAATAGACTAGGACACTATCTGATGGTAGTAGTTCTCTCCTTTCAAAAAGAGATGGATCTAGGTGAAGAGTTGTATGAAGTCATATTTCTCTGTCATTATCTGGGCATCCTGGAGAATCTATAATACATGACAGAGGATAAATAACCTCAATGCATTCAAAGAACAAAAACTCAGAGTTTAGTGTCAAAGGGACCTAGGTTTATTCTAATTGTGGGAGCTGAAACAAGTTTTTGTTCACTTTCTGAGATTTAGTTTCCTCATTTATAAAATGAAAAAAAAAAAAAAATCCTTAAAGTCACAAGAAAACAAAGCTATCTCACAGATTTGTTATAACAATTCAGTAAAATACTTTGGTAAGAGGGATGATAATAGTGCCTAGCATGTAGTAGGCATTTTAAAGTTTATTTAAATATCTCTCCACTTCTCCTGTCACCTCAACTTTTTCCATTTTAAACCTACACTATTGGTTTAATTCTGATAAAAATTGCTTTCCACTTAATTCTCTTCTGAAGCAGTTCTGAGAAGATTAAAGTTGACACTTTTCCTAGCTGCATGCAATTTTGACTGTCCAGTCAATTAACAGCCAGACTCAATAGTGTATAAATGCTGTTCACAGTTATGTGTTGAGATCTCTAACCCCAGAGGGTGAATGTAACTCTTCTTTTGAAATGCAACACGCGTTCTTTATGTGACGAGGTTCTGATGCTCTGTTTTTTTCCCAATGAGCAGAACTGTGATCGCCCTTCATGGATGAAACGTTTTATAGAGCGATATTCTGCTTCCAGGGTATAGTGAGAAAACAAACTATTTAACCTTCTTTTGGAGTCGGGCCCCGTGAGACCGAAGAAAGGCTGATAATCATGGGTATACAGGATAGTGAGTGGCTGGGGGGAATAATTGGTAAGGGGAAACCAAGCCTCTTATCTCCAGGTCACCAAGTCTCACATATACCAGGCAAGCAGTGATCAAAGGTGTGAGATATTTATGTGTTCTTTTTCTGATTTCTGCTGGATAGAGGGTTTATGTCAGAAAAACATCTACACAAATGGCAGCCTCAGCACAGAAGCCACAATGTAACTGACCTGGAAGAACAGCCATCATTTCATCATTATAGGCCGCCAGCCACAATCAGGGTGAGGCAAATTCCATACAAGTCCCCCACCTGACAAGGACAGCTGTTACTGAATGACCAGAGTGGTACTCAGTAAAAGGCCTCAAGTGTGCATAATCCAGTAAGTAGACAGTGAAGTTTGTCCACTTAAACTTGTTACCAAACGTTTGTACATTCTGCCTTACACATTTGATCATTAACACCCAAAGTGAAATTGACCAAACATATTTCTGCAGTTGTTAATTATTTCAAGATTCTTAGGTAAAATTTATTCTACCCTCCATGCTCTCCAGTACATTATCTAATTCTCCCTAGCTCATTTTTTAAGGAATAGTGATTGACTATTTCTCTTGTTATATTCTTCTCATAAAACAGGAGAATTTGTATAATTTTGGTATTCCTGTGATATTGATCTTAGATAATACACTTGATTACAATATGTCAAATAGAGCTTTCTCCAGTGGGAAAAATGTTAGTGCTAAGAGGTGGTCATTATGTCATAAAAAGGACATTAAAGACAGACAGGACTGGATTTGAATTTCTACTCAGTATTTACTATCTAATATGTGTAGAAATGTATGCAAATTACCCTGACTTTTCTAAGTCTTAGTTTTCTTTGTCAAATGGTCATGAAAATACTCATCTTAAAAGGTCACTATAAGAATCCAATAAAATAGTATTTAGAAAATGTTTTTGAAAAGATATGTCTCAGTTACTCTTGTCTCACACACACACACACACACACACAAATAACTATGTCAGATAATGAATGTATTAACTCGCTCCAGGAGAGTCACCATTTTACAGTCTATATGTTACTATAGATATCCCATAACATCATGTTGAAAACCTCAAATATACACAATGAAATTTATTTCTTAAAAGGCATGGTTTATTAAAAACACTTGATAAATGTTCATTTCTTTTCTTCCAATATAGAAACAAGAAAACATGTTTCCGCAGCTTGATCATGTATTGATCTATTTAAATGCGGAAGGTGTTTTATCAGTAAGTCTTAGACTTCCCTCTTCAGGAGGAATGCAGACCTGTCCAGAAAAGTTTTATCAGTTGAAGCAGAACATTTTCTCATTTGAGGTCACAAGATAGAAAAGTTGAATAAAGCCCAGTTAGGCACTAAGAAGACACAGTTAGCTGAGTTAGCCAAGATCATTTTCTTAGGAATGAAAAGCTTATGATAAGCCTTTAAATTACACATTATTTGCATGCACTAAATTGGTCATTTTGTCAGCAATCAAGTACATCAGAGAAAACAATTCAAGTAATTGTTGGTTAATTTTCTATGCACAGTGAGGAACAACCACCTTACAGTAGTGGGTATCATTATTACCATGTTGGTATCATGGTACCATACAAAATGGTAGCCTATTGCATGGCTCCAATGGACCATTTAAGCTATTTGTGACTAACATATCTGATTCAATAAACAATATTCACAATCTTTCCATCTATGCTATGTGAATACTTGCTGTTATTAAAAAGAAAGATATAATTCTGATTTAGTTGTTTCCTTATATTTCTATTATTGTAGTAGACTAAATGTCAATATATTTTATATCCTAAGCAGCAATTCAATCATGCAGAAGTACTGTAATTGAGTTGTTTTATGTTGCATTATTTACTTCATTAATAATATTGCCTAATAATTTTCCATTTTAAAATTGCATACATGTACTAATAGTCACATAAATAATAGAAAAACATAGCTTGATCTGGGCACAGTGGCTCATGCCTGCAATCCCCACACTTTGGGAGGTTGAGGTGGGAAGATTGCTTAGCCCAGGAGTTCAAGATCAGCCTGCCAACATAGTGAGACCCCATCTCAAGAAAAAGAAAAGAAAAAGAGCACAACTTAATTTTCTAATACCAGCTTGATTTTATAGCACAGACAATACGATTTGATTATTGCTCACTTGACAAGTAAACCCAATAAATTTGACAAGAAAGTCACTAAGAATAAATACACGCCCCCATATTCTGTTCTTCTGTTCTGACTATAAATACATTTTAAGGAATATGGAACACTTCCCTTGAAAACATCCTTGACATTTTTAGCTACCAGTTTATAAATCACATAGGAATTTGATAGAGCTATAATATTAAAGTGCCTGTGTAGCATACAGAAATGGAACATTCAAACCAACCTTGAAACTACAGAAAGTTACAATTACATTAAATGGCATTATCATAATTTAGTGGAGATTTTTCCAATTTGGGAAACTTCCAGAATCAATCAGTCAGGAACCAGTACTTGTTATCATTCAATGACTTAGATATATATACTTTTCCCTTCCTTTCTGTTACATGGTGTGGGCATTTCAATTAATTGAGCACAGTTTTTTTTCATAAGCAGGATGTATTGGCTAATACATTCATTCATTGAATTAACCTGTGTTAAGCATCTATACGTAAAACTCTATACTGATCTCTTAAGTATTCTCAAATATAAATTAGACACAGTTCCTTGACTCGAAAAAATTTAGTCCCTAATATTGGCAAACACATACACTATTAATGAATTTTTAAGATTCACTACATTTAACAAAAACACCATGCATTGGTCAGCCACCAGGTAGCCACACACAAACACTTTTTAAAAAAATATAATTCCAGAACGGGTAGAGCTACTGTGATAAGAAAGAGTGCTTCCTGGTCCCAAGACCAGGTGATAAATTCATCTAAATTCATTGTGTAATCTCATTTTTGGTTGTCATTGATTAATCTAAAATTAAGCACGTGTTATTGTTCTGACTGATACAACAGAAGAGAAAAATCTGCTGAAGAAACTTGTTCCTGGTAATTCAGAAAGTATTAAGAGTCTGAGACTTTGCCTACTTTCAAGGTAAGTTATCCTTCTGCATTTTTATGTACATTTTTTGACAGAAAAACACAAGACTACTGGGTAAGGGAAATATATCATTTAATGCTCATGTCAAAATGCAGCCGCAGCCTGAGAAATACCTTGCACCAGTTTCCCATATTCCATTTCTCGCAGGCCAATGTAATGAGGATCAGATATTTACATGCATATGAAATTGGCAGTACCACAGAAGAGGAACCCCAGAATTCTGAAACCTGGAGCTTCTATAGGACAACTGGCAATCTGCCCATCCTCCAATCAGGAAAGAGAAAGAGACCTTATCTTTACTCTGAAATGTAAATACTACTTCTCTGGAGAGGGGGCGGTGAGGCCTTTAGGTTAATAGCTTAGAATATAAGCAAATGTGTCCAGATGGAGAGGAGGATGACATCTGAGAGGTTCTAGCTTTCAAGACCTTTGTTCTTCAAACATGTCTTTGCTCAGAAGATCCAACAATGCAAACCCAAAATAGTCATGGAAAATTTTTCTCTCAACAGTTTCCAATTCTTCATAAAAAGACAAATCCTTCCACGATGAAGATCTTTTAACCTTTTTCCTTTCTGTCTGCAAATTGTACATAATGCTTTTAGATACAAATACCAATTGGGGACCATGAAGCAACAAGCATGTCAACAAAAGTCAGCATGCTAAGGACAGAAGAGAAAGATAGAAGAGTTTTGGCATCTAATTGTGATGCTAAACATCTGAACTAATGATTAATTTCAGAAACTGCCTGCCTCTGGATTCAATGTTACGTGAGTAAAACAAACTCTTATTTTGTTAGGATATGTTAATTTGGGTTTCCTGTTACTTGCAACTGAAAACACTTCTAAATTATGTGCAGTATATGAGGAGATGAACAGATGACAAGCCCCTCATCTACCCTGAGCCAACCTGTAGTAAAGTATACAATAATAGTGAACATAAAATATTTTGAAATACTTATAAACATGGTTAATATAAATCCTAGCATTTAATTCTCACATCCCTCTGACACATATAATTTCCCTGGTTCTACAATTGAGGCAACGGAAGCTTAGTAAAATTAGGTAACAGGACTTGGAGAAAGATAAAACAGGTAAACATGTAAAGTTCATGGTTTTTCACTTTCTACTATGGACAGGAGCCACCTGATTCCTTCCTCATAATTCACACACTATATAAGTTCATCCTCCTCATGCAATAACCCATGCTCCAGGCTTTGTCATAACTTCCTCCCTTTAAAATACTCCTTTATTTATGGTATTGCCTCTAGACTCGCTTCTTCTCTTTGGAATAGCATTTCAACTACTCTGATGCATAGGCCCTTTTGAATTTTACCCCCTCCAGATAACATATCTGTCAACTGGAAGCAACTTACACGACCTATCTGGATGATACAAGTAGCTGGAATATCGGACTGGTGGTAGATGGATGTGTGAGTAAATTCACGGAGCTCAGGCAGTCATCCTCTGCCTTTGAACAGAGAAATTTGTTGGTTCTTGTGCACTCAGTGGAGCATTAAATAACCAAAAGGGTTAACCTGCCTCTGCATCATTTAATTTCCCACAGGCAAAATCCTATTACAACAAGCACCTAATCTCTATAGTGTACAAAAGCTTTCCAAATCCCACTAGGCCAATGGCGCACAAATTTCAAATTATTTTCAACATAACAAAATGTCACTGAAACAAGATAATTAATCCTATCAAGGTACACATTGATTAAGCAGATACAGAAGGAGTTAAGGTGATGCTGGAAAAGTTCTGTTTTGCTGAAATGTGTGATGACTGAGGTCATGCAAATAAATAATGGAATTAGAGACTTTAGAGAGGTTTACTGCTGGCTGTCTTGGTTATGCAGCGTACTGCCACAAATTCTGTCTGGTATGTTCAACTTGAACAGTGTTTGTGTAAGGATCTTTTATGTGTGTTTGTTTTGTTCTTAATTTCCATTGTAACCAACAGTTTCATAAAATACAAAATATAATAAAAGTGAATTACTATTAAAATAAAACAACAGGCCGAGTGTGGCTGCTCATGCCTGTAATCCCAGCATTTTGGAAGGCAGAGGCAGGCGGATCATCTGAGGCCAGGAGTTCAAGACCAGCCTGGCCAACAGGGAGAAACCCCATCTCTACTAAAAATACAAAATTAGCTGGGCGTGGTGGCGCATGTCTGTAATCCCAGCTACTTGAGAGGCTAAGGCAGGAGAATCACTTGAACCCAGTAGGTAGAAGTTGCAGTGAGCTGAGATCGCACCATTGCACTTCAGCCTAGGCAACAAAGAACAAAACCTCATCTCAATAAATAAATAAAACAAAACAAAACATATAAATAACAAGCTCCAAATTTTTAAATAGTTTCAATGGACAAATTGAAAATTTTGTTGAGTATTTGAATATTTTGTTGAAATACTTTGATCAAATATTTCAACAAAGGAAAAATAACTTAAAAACCACAACCTTGTTTACTTAAGATGTGCGCATGGGCAATTAATAGAACTGTTTTTACACATAAATTTCTGTTACAAAACATTGCTCTTACACATAACCAGAAGTTATAAGTGATGTACTAATTCCCCGTATCAAATGCCTACACATACCCTTTGAAGGAATACCAGGCGTATCAATGTTTACTGTTTTCAACATAATAAAAAAAGCTTGCTTCTTTATCTATATATTCTAAATTAAGTTGATCACAAGGCTATTTTGTGAGATAATGTATATCAACTCTTTTAATGGCTTTCTTTTAAAAACAAATAAAAACATTAATCAGAGAGAATTTGGTTACACAGAGGTATATATTGATGAGAAAAGATTTTAAAGCAATTTCTTTGAATAAATTTCAATAAATTATTCTATAAAATTTGTGTTCAATTTAAATAATCTTTTGATGAAAACAAATACATTCTGGGTTTTATATCTCAAATTCACTTGAAGATACCACACACAGTAATGAGCTCCTACTGTGTGTGACAACTGCAGTTTATGCCATAAGTACCCTATAAGAAAAGATCAATCCACCTGAACCCATCTAGATCTATCTGTTCAAGGAAACAAACACTTTGATCAATGTTTGGATGTACCAGTAATATCAAATTGCTTTAAGTTTCTGAAGTCTTACTCTTAAAGCATCTACTTATCAGTAGACGACTGCCACTCCCCGAGAATCGCTGAACTAGAGAGTGCAATGGTGTGGCTAGAACACATATTTCACAGAAACACAGAAGACTCTGGCTGATACTTCAAGCACCAACAATCTATATTTGTGCACATTCTCCTCTTTTTTCATCAGGAGCTTCTCTCCTTTATTCTCATTTCAATTTGGCCTCATTTCCACTCTACTCCACTGAAACTATTTATTTGTACTAGTATCTTAAAATGTAAATATTTAGTGTTAGTGAATGTATTTCTACAGGAAATGTGAACTAAAGAAATGGCTCTTTTGGACCACTAGGGGCGGCAGACAGAATAGGCAAGATTTGAACCAGCTATTCTTTCCAACTGGGTGAAGCCATCTTGACTTTGACAGGTGCTGCCAGGAAAAGGCACCTTTATAATCACCCTGGAGAGGATTTAATTTTTCTCAATGGAAATAAGAAAACTACTTTTTTCATTGTTGTTTCTTTTTCTTAATCTGTTATTCTATCTTCAATTAATTTCCCCTTTCTAAATGCTCTAGATGGAATTTGGTACTAACTATGGCAGAATTTGAGACATTTACATCCTGTGACCTTCAAACTTAGCTGGGTAATTGAATTGGTGGAGGACTGCATAAAACTGGCTATGCAAAATAAATAGGTACTTCTTTTATTTATCTCACAAGTGATGGAATAGCCCTGCTCATATTACTTGCTGCATGGTACATACAATGCTCTTAAGCACGACTTTATTAACTACTAACAGTAGCTCTGAGCTACTTGAGTAGCTTAACTCAAGGCAGACAGTGGTACACCTTGGTTTGGGGTAGGTATGATTTTCAGTTCATTGTTCCTATTTACCTCTTTGAAGTGCACATTCGACAACTGCAGAGCTAAGGTGCACTGTGGAGAGTCTTGGCAGATGGAAAGAGCTGGGTTGTCAGGCATGGCATTCAGAAAACAAAGCCAAGTACCCTGGCAAAGTATGGTGTCTCCATGACCTGACTCTTACCCAAACAGACTGCATCCCGTTGGAATCTCTTATCTGACCATTGTTTTCTTTGGAGGGGTTTGGGCTGTTCTGGAGATAATATGATTAATCCTAATTAGCCTTGGCTTCAGAAATTAAGCTCATTGGAAGGGAAGACAAGCCTGGTTGACACTCTCCTGTAATTATTCCTTCAGGACTCCTCATCTTCTGCAGCAGCTCTACAAGTCCACCTTTTGCTCCCTATTTATGTGTTACAAAAATTATCATAGTATTTAAAAGACATTCTCATTATTTGACAAAATGTACATTGCTAAAGCCAGCAGATTCTATGGCTCATGATAAACCGAAGTGTTTTATTTGTTTACAGGTTAAAATGCTCTGTGAGAGAGATACTTGCCATTATTTTCATGAACAAATTCCCAGAATAAATTACTGCATATCTATGAAGTGCAGATAGGTTTCCTGGCTTCAAAAGGTTCTTAGAATGCTTCTCTGGTAGCAAATACATTTAACTTATTTTACATATTATTTCACACAGAGCATTGAATGAAACTATTCGTTACAAAAGTACCATAATTTAATGTTCCTGTATTTGTTGGGTAGATTTTAGTCTTCACAGGAGCAGTTAATAATTCTATCAAGTAAGAACTAATTCCTGCACTTTGTTTAAACTATTTAGTTTTAATCATAACAAGTTTCTTCCATGAAAGGCTATCAGTGTGAAATACTTGAGAGGACAAGTGTATAGCTATTCAATTACAGAAGTATGCGATGTTCTTAAATTAAGCATTGAAAACACAGGATCCTCTTTCTTATGCTTTAACAAACGTACTAATTTAATGTCCATATTAAATGCTCCATCCAGAATTTGCCATCTCTAAATTACTGAGCAATATGGAACATCAAGACATCTAATACATAGAAATAAGTGATAACATGAAAGAACGGTTCTCTTTAGAGTAGGACAGAGAAAACAAAAGGGAATACACATTGATCTTCAATATTAGATTATCTCCCAGCCTACAAATTTACACTTCAGCACTTCAAATAAAATGTTTTTACCCCTCTCCTTTAACTTTCACCACTCTACCATTATTCTGCATTAGTCCCAAGGGTTTTTTAAAATCAATTTTAATAGGATAAAAAAGAGGAATGGTATAACAGAAACTTTTTTATCCACAAAGTCAAGAAGGTACTGTGGCCAAAGGAAGGAAGAGAACTTCAGGTGTGGCAACATTAACAAAACATGATGAAGTAAAATAGTATTTGATAAAGACCTCTTTAGCAGAGGTTGCTAACACACTCACATAACACATATCAATTCTCCATGCCATAAAATGAGTAGAATTAACAATCAATCATAAAGCAAAAATTTCCATTCACTAAATTGTTTCCTTATAAATTTAAAAAAATGCATCAAAGGGTTCATTATTGAACCAATTAATAACTGAGTGATCTATTGATTAACTAGAAATAAAAAATACAGATCAAATTAAGTGTGCTCTTATTTTGCAAGCACCTGAGGGAGAAAGAAAAGCTACCCAGGTTGGATGATAACTTTGTGAATATTAATCCAAGCACCATCATTATACAGATAGGGATACTCAGGATAATGATGGCTAAATTTCTAAGTATTAGCAAAGGCATACCTAGGATCACCAACCTATGACTCTGCTTCTGGTCTTTTTTCCTCTGCATTTGAACAAGCAAAAGGAAATGCTATTTTATTGATAAAATTATTTATTTATTACATTTATTTTTTGTGGTGGTATGGGCTGAAAATATAAACAAATTCTAGAAATTGTTGAAATGAATGTATGATTTAAGATTAAATATAATTTTAAACAGAAAAAGAAAGATGTTTCAGGGCTATTTTTGAGGCAAATTGTCTGGGCGCCATGGCTCACGCCTGTAATCCCAGCACTTTCGGAGGCGGAGGCGGAGGCGGGTGGATCACCTGAGGTCAGGAGTTTGAGACCAGCCTGGACAACACAGGGAAACCCCGTCTCTACTAAAAATAAAATAAGCCGAGCGTGGTGACGCATTCCTGTAATCCCAGCTACTCAGGAGGTTGAGGCATGAGAATTGCTCAAACCTGAGAGGCAGAGGTTTCAGTGAGCCAAGTTCGCGCCACCGCACTCTAGCCTGGGAGAAGGAGTGAGACTCTGTCTCGAAACAAACAAAAAATAAAAATAAAAAAATATTTAGACAAATTGTGATCTTGATATTTCTTCCAAAGGGCATAGAATAGAAAATGAATCTATCTTGGCTAGCATTTTAAATACATCTATTAAAATACACTGTTCATTAAAATGATAAAAGACACGTTCAAGCAAACTCTAAAGTACAATAACGTAATTAACTGGTGTAATACTTAAAATATTGTCTAAAATTTGTTATTGCAGTTTTTCTTCTTACAGAAAGATTTGTTTTAATGTATTCTGCAGTTACAGAACTTAGTCTCTACAGATGATCTCTTAGCTTGCTAATATTTATTTTAGTTATTTATTTTTCTATTTTTACCAAGTTCAATTCACAAAGTTGGTAGAGAGATACAATTTATGTCACAAGTGATTCATGAATATTAAAAACAATTGTTGCAAGAGAATGCCATTAAAATAGCCAAGAGGATAGCCCATTTGATAGAACATTCTCTAATTTTTTTTATATATTACCACTACAAGTTGTTAGGACAATATTAATTCTCATAAGCATATTGTAGCATTACTAAATTGAAGTCAAATGTGTTGGCTTTGCAATTTTAAATAGCATCTAAAATTAAGCTGTAAAAAACATTAAAAGAACAATTTCATGCAAACAGGCAAAATCTATTACATGGCCTTCCATGGAATGGTAATTACACCCAAAGCAAGGGCTAACTCAGTGTTAGGAGCCCGAGTCAGTGTATATTGTTGTGAACCTCATCTTTTTTTTTCCCCAAAAGCCATGTGTACATCCACATGGCCTTTAAATAATCATCTATTAGGTTATATGGCTTAGTCAGTTATTTCTTTTAAATGAGGAAGAGAAAAAGATAGAACAGCAGTCGAAGAGAGATAAAAGACCATGTTTCAAAATTATTGACAAATCAAAATAATCACAGTTGACTGTAAATACATGGATTTATTTCTGGGTTCTCTCTTCTGTTCAGTTGGTCTATACAAGTACCATGCTGTTCTGGTTACTTTAGCTTAGTAGCAAATTTTGAAGTAGTAAGTTTTTACTGTTTGCTTAGGATTGCCTTAGATATCTGGAGTCTTTTGTGTTACCATACAAATTTTAGGAATTTTTTTTCTATTTCTGTGAAGGATACCATTGGTATTTTGATACGGGTTGTACTGGTCTGCAGATCACTTTGACTATTTACGGTCCTTTGACAATATTAATTATTCTAATTCTTGAATGTGAGTTTTTTGAGTCTTCAATTTCTTTCGTCAGTGTTTTGCAGTTTTAATTATAGAAGTCTTTTACATCCTTGGTTAAATTAAGTGCCAGGTATTTTAATTTTTATAGCTATTGTAAATATACTGCTTTCTTAATTTCCCTTCAGCTAATTTGTTATTGGTATACAGAAATGCTACTAATTTTTGTATGTTCGTTTCTATCTTGCAACTTTACTGAATTTATTGGTTCCAAGAGATTTTTGGGGGAGTCTCTAGGTTTTTTTCTGTATATAAGAAAATGTCATCTGTAATGAAAGACTATATGACCTTTCCATTGTTAATTTGGATGTCCTTTATTTATTCATACTGCCTAATTACTCTGGTGAGGATTTCTGGTACAGTGGTGAAAGTGGGGTTTCTTATCTTTTTCCAGTTCTTAGAGGGAAAACTTTCATGGTTTCCCCATTCAGTATGATGGTTACTGTGGGGCTTGTCATGAAGAAGTCACGTTTCCTTGCTTTTTCATGTTTATTATGTGCTTACATTAACATCTGTACATCTAATGGAATAGTCATTTAACCCAGTTTTATGGAGTAGCTTTCAGAGGGAAAGATTTTTTCTCCATATAGATGTATCTGTCCTATAGTGTTGGTGGGGTGGAGGACTTTAACTCTGGTTCTGGGTAGGAGCAGTAGTGTAACATCTATGTAAGTTTTTCAGCTTTTTCAACATTAGCAGTGTCTGCAAATAACACAGTGGTATAGGCAGTTCTTGTTTGTAGACGCTGTGGTGTGGCCGTGCTAGAGGCGATGATGCTGGGGAAAGTAGTTTCCAGGTGCCTGTGTGGTTGGTGTATGAGGGTGCATGGTGGTTCTACTACAGAGGAAATGGAGTCACGAGTGGCAGCAGCATCAGGCTGTCAGGCTAATTTTTTTCCGTTGCCCATTTTTTAATGTATTTATTTGTAGTAGTTTTGACATTGTAGTTTTTTAATATTTCTGAATATTAACCATTATCAGACATGTGGTTCGTATTTTTTTTTCTATTCTGTAGGTTGCCCTTTCACTGTACTCTTTATTTTGCTGCATGGAAGTTTATATGTTTTTAGTTTGATACAGTCCCATATGTCTATTTGACTTTGTTGCCTGTGCTTTTGGTGTTATTTACAAGAAATGTTTTTTACATATCCAGTGTCATGAAGGTTTTCTCTACATTTTAAGAATTGTTTTTATATCTTGACAATCTACATAAAGATCTTTAATACATTTTGATTTAATATTTGTATATAGTGGTAGGTAGGGGTCCACCAAGTTTATTCTTTTGCATGTGGATATCAAGTTTTCTGAACCCCATTTGTTTGAAAAGACTATCAGTTCCCTGCTCAGTACTCTTGGCACCCTTATATAAGGTAATATACTGGAGGGCTTATTTCTGGGCACTGCCTTTGGTTCCATTGGTCACTATGTCTTTCTTTATGATGCTGCTTTGACTTACTGTAGTTTTATAACATGTTTTGTAATTAGGACATGTAAGGCCTTCAGTTTTGTTTTTCATTCTTGAGATTGTTTTCATATTCGGTGTCCTTTGAAATTCCATGTGAGTTTTAGGATTTTTAAAATATTTCTGTAAAACATAGCATTGGGATTTTGTTAGACACTGCATTGAATCTGTAGATCTCATTAAGTAGTATGACCATTTTAACAATAGTAAGTCTTCCAATACAAACTGTGGATGTCTTTCCATTTATTTGTGACTTCTTTAATTACTTTTAGCAATATTTTGTAGTTTTAAGTGTACAACTGCTTCATCTCATTGGTTAAGTTTATTTCTCAGTATTGTATTCCTTTTGGTGTCATTATAATGCGTTTATTTTCTTAATTTTCAGATTGCTCATTGTATGTTTATATAAATGCAACTGACTTTTGTGTGTTGATTTAATATCCTGCAAATTTGCTAAAGTTATTTTCTGGTTCTAACTCTTTTTAATCTTTAGGATTTTCAACATATAAAATTATGCCATCTGTTAAGAGATAATTTTACTATGTCCTTTCCAATTTGGATGAATTTGATTTTTTTTTTCTTGCCTGATTGCTTTGGCTAGTTATTTGAGTACTATGTTTAATTACCATGGGAATTACATAAAAGATCTTACCATTATAACAATATATGCTAAGCTAAAAACAACTTTAATAGCATACAAAAACTCTATTTATCCCCCTGTTCCACTTAGTTATTAATGTCACAAGTTATATCATTTTTGTATTGTGTACTCATTAACATGATTTTATTGTAATACTTATTTTTATGCTTTTATATTTATATTCTATCCTAGAATTAAAAGTGATTTTTCTACCCTCATTATAGTATGACAGGATTCTGGATTTGTCTATATATTTACCTTTACCAGAGAGCTTTCTGTTTTTATATGCTTTTAGTTGCTACTTGGTGTTCTTCCATTTCAACTTAAAGAACTCCCTTTAGGATTTCTTGTAAGATGTGTCTACAGGGAATGAATTTTCTTGGCGTTTTTTGGGAAAATCTGTATTTCTCCTCCATTTTTACATGACAGTTTTGCTGGATATAGTGTCTGGTTGGCACTATATCCTCCCATTATAATAGTAGGAATGCTCATCACATCTGTCAAAAGGATTTCTGAATTTCTATGGGTCTGTGACTTCTGTGGGGGTCACACTTTTTCCTTCTCTGAATATGAGTGCAATCTTAACACTTATTCCCTCATGGTTTAATTCAACTAACTTTCCTTTTGAGACCATAAATCACTAGATTAAGAGGGGCCGCATGCCTATCTGATGTGAGACATTTGCACATCACTCTGTAATAAAAAGATCTCTGCACATCGTCCAAAGATTGTGTACTTTGAGATTGCCTGCATGAGTCGATTGAAATTTTGGATTGTCTTCATTGAAGTGGGAATGAGTGTATTTCTGTGTATGGAAAGGAAAGTAAACAAATACATGGACAACAGAATGTGGCCTGTCATTATTCCATTCACTAAATGAAATTATTCCATTCACCAAATATTTCCACCTTTGATTCTGGGAAAAAAGAATGTGACATGTCACAGTTATTTTGGTGACAGATGTGCCCATAAGACTAGCAATGTCTCAATAATGTGTGAGCAGACATACCAGATACTATTTATCGATGGAAACTCTAAGAGCCAGTGGGGACTTCTTGTACTCTATTCTTCCCTATGATAATAATGTTTCAGATGGCAGCTGCTCCCTCATCTGGTGCCCAAAGTAGACACAAGTGGAGAGGGACCAAGCTGACTATCCTGTAAATCTAGCTGGAATGGAAAAATACAAATTTTTTTTTAAGCTAATGAAATGTGTAGGCTGATGTTTCATCAGCATCAGCTAGCTTATCTTTATGAATATACAAAGTTAATTTTAATGAATAAACTTGTAATTTTTGTTTTATTTTTTGCTTCTTTTTTACCAACTTAAGTTTAGGGGTATATGTGCAGGATGTGCAGGTTTGTTACATAGGTAAACGTGTGCCATGGCAGTTTGCTGCACAGATCATTCCATTACCTAGATATTAAGCTCAGCATGCATTAGCTATTCTTCCTGATGTTCTCCCTACTCTTTTCCTCCCATCCCTCACCCTCCAACAGGTTCCAGTATGTGTTGTTTCCCTCGATGTGTCCATGTGTTCTCATCATTCAGCTCCCACTTATAAGTGGGAGTATACTAAATACCATGCAGTATTTGGTTTTCCCTTCCTGCATTAGTTTGCTGAGGCTAACAGCCTCTGCTCCATTCATGTCTTTGCAGAGGACATGATCTCGTTCCTTTCTATAGCTGCATAGTATTTCATGGTATATACATACCACATTTTCTTAACCAGTCTATCATTGCTGGGCTTTTAGGTTGGTTCCATATCATTGCTACTGTGAATAGTGCTGCAATGAACATATGGGTAACATGTACTTTATAATAGAATGATTTGTATTCCCTTGGTTATACACCCAGTAATAGAATTGCTGGATCAAATAGTATGCCTGCAACAAGGTCTTTGAGGAACTGCCACGCTGTCTTCCACAATGGTTAAACTAATCACACTCTCACCAACAGGGTAAAAGCATTTCTTTTTCTCCACAACCTTGCCAGCATCTGTTTTACTTTGACTTTTTAATAATAGCCATTCTGACTGGTGTGAGATGGTATCTCAAAATACATCATTGCAGTTTTGATTTGCATTTCTCTAATGATCAGGGATGTTGAGCTTTTTTTCATGTTTGTTAGCCACATGCAAAAGTAGGCAAAGGACATAAAGAGACACTAATAAACTTCAGTTTTTGAAACAGTTTTAGGTCTACAGAAAAATTGACCAGAAAGTAGAGTTGCTAGAAACCCTCTCACTATTTGGTTTTCCCTATTACTAATATCTTGTGTTAGTGTGGTACATTTGATACAATTGATAAGGTAACATTTATACCTTAAAATTGATGGAATTCCATAGTTTACAGTAGGGTTCAGGATTTATGTTGTATATCGTATGCATGAAAGTATGACACATGGCAAATGTATGGCATGTATCTGATATTTCTTACAGAATAGTTTAACTGTTCTGAAAATTCCCAGCACTCCACCCCTGCCTTTCTCACCCCTGCCTCCAACCCCTTGGAAATGACGGCTCTTTTTTACAGTCTCCGTAATTTTCACTTTTCAAAATTTAGTGAAAATCATACAGTATATCATCATTTCAACTTAGATTCTTTCACGTTACAAAATGCATTTAATGAATATTTTTTATTAAAGTAGAGCCATCCATAATTACCCAACCAAAAATGAAACAAATGGTTTCTAAGATTACTCAGAAATTGTTTTTTGTTTTTTCTTGCATAACCAGATTAACAATTATGAATATTTTCTAATTTTTTAAATCAAAGGAGAGAGAGAGAGACAGACAGACAGACGATTGTTTTCATCCATTCATTGATCAATGCACACTTAGGTTGGTTCCATATATTTGCAATTGTAAATTGTGCTGCAATAAGTATATGCACGCAGGTGTATTTTTTATATAATGACTCATTTTCCTTTGGGTTGATACCCAGTAATTGGGTTACTGTATCAAATGGTAGATCTACTTTCAGTTCTTTAAGAAAACTCCATACTGTGTTCCATAGAGTTTGTTCTAATTTACATTCCCACCAGCAGTATATAAGCATTTTCTTTTCACCACATCCATGCCAACATCTGTTGTTTTTTGTTTTTAATAGTGGCCATTCTTGCAGTAGTAAGGAGGTATTTTATTGTGATTTTAATTTGTATTTAATTTGTATTTCTCTGATGATTAGTGATGTTGAGAATTTTTTCATATGTCTGTTGGTCAATTTTATTTCTTCTTTTGAGAAATATCTGTTCATGTTACCTGTCCACTTTTTGATGGGACTTCTTTTCTTATTGATTTGAGTTGCTTGTAGATTCTAGATATTAGTCCTTTGTTGGATGCATAATTTGCAAACATTTTCTCTCATTCTGTGGGTTATCTGTTTGCTCTGATGATTACTTTTTTTTTTTTAACTCTTATTTTAAGTTCAGGGGTACAAGTGCAGCTTTGTTACACAGGTAAACTTGCTTCATGGGAGTTTGTTGTACAGATTATTTAATCACTCAGATATTAAGCCTAGTACCCATCAGTTATTTTTCCTGATTCTCTTTCTCCTCTCACTCTCTACCCTCTGAAAGGGAACAGTGTGTGTTGTTCCCCTCAATGTGTTCATGTGTTCTCATGATTTAGCTCCTACTTATAAACGCGGACACATGTAGTTGTTTTTCTGTTCCTGTGTTACTTTGTTAAGGGTAATGGCCTCTAGCTCCATTAATGCCCCCCAAACAGACACATAGACCAATGGAAGAGAACAGGAACTCAGAAATAAGACTAAACACCTACAACTATCTGATCTTCCACAAAGTTGACAAAAACAAGCAACGAGGGAAAGGATCACTTATTTAATAAATGTTTCTGGGATAACGGGCTAGCCATATGCAGAAGATTAAAACCGGACCCCTTCCTTACACCATATACAAAAAGCAACTCAAGATGGATTAAACATTTAAATGGAAAACCCAAAACTACAAAAACCCTGGAAGACAACCTAGGCAGTACCATTCAGGACATAGGCACGGGCTAATATTTCGTGATGAAGATGCCAAAAGCAATTCCAACAAAAGCAAAAATTGACAAATGGGATCTAGTTAAACTACAAAGCTTCTAATTATTATTTCTTTTGCTGTACAGAAGCTTTAATTAGGTATGTTTTATTAATTTTTATTTTTGTTGCATTTGCTTTGGGGGCCTTTGTCATGGTTTCTTTGCCTAGACCAATGCCCAGAAGAGTTTTTGCTAGGTTATTTTCTAGAATTTTTACAGTTTCAGGTCTCAGATTTAAGTCTGTGATTTATTTTGAATTGATTTTTCTATAAGGTGAGAGATATGTATCCAGTTTTACTCTTCTACATGTGGCTAGCCAGTTTTCCCAGCTCCATATATTAAATAGGGTGCCCTTTCCCCAATGTTTGTTGTAGGCTTTGCCAAAGACTAGTTGATTGTGTTTTGCTCTTTATAAATTTGCTCTTTATAAATTATAGTCTAAGATACTTTGTTAAAACAGCTCAAATAAATGCTAAAAGTGCCTAAAGCATGGATTCACATGTACACACAATTTATTAAATAAATATAACCATATCTCTACAACACAGGTCAACACACAACAGAAGCCCCTACTAGATACTATCACTGGTCTAAATTTTGTGTTAATCATTTCCTTTAAAAAATCCCATAGTTATTAATCTCTAAATTATAATGCCCAGTAGTGCATTTTTGCATTTTATATGAATGTAAGTATAGTACTTGTTCTTCAGCAACTTGCTTCTAAATTTGCTTCAATAGTGTGTTTGTGAAATGCATTCATGTAATTGAATTTAGCTATATATTATTTGTTTTCACTGTTAGGTGATATTTCCTGAATATGTAACTGACATCTTTTAATGCATGCTAAATGTCATTTAGTAGACATTGTCATAAATAGACCAAAAATTCTAAAAGGAAATCTGGACCTGGAAATTATTGACATATAAGCAATCAATAAAATCCATGGGTACAGAAAAGATTGCTTGGAAGGAGTGCATAAAATGAGAAGAGAAGGGTTTGTAGCATTGCCGGGAGACACCAATAGTTAGACAAGGAAACAGAAAGATAAACTTGAAAGGGAGCTGTTAGCCAGAAAGAGGGAATATGAAGAATTAAGGATATAAAGGAAGTCCATGATAATGTGACCACAGAGAAGTGAAGTAAGGACAAAACTGCTATAATTGTTCAATTAGGAGATGTCTGGGGAGTGACTTCACTGGAGTAATGGAGGTAGGTAACAGCCTAATTTCTCTAGGTTGAGGAGTGTATAATGAATAGTGAAAATAAGAAGAGATCTATTTTTTTAGAAGCTTGCATGTAAGGAGAAAGAGAAATATAAATTAATCATTGAAGCAGGATATTAAGGTGAGTTTTCTGTATGTTTTGTTTTTAAGATAGAAAAGCCTGAAGCACACTTATGTGCCGGAGAAAAGCCCACTAAAGACAACCAGTCATTGTTATGAAGTAAAACTGGATGCCTTAGTTCTCTGTAGACAGAAAGGACAATACAGAATTAAGCCTCAGTCTAAAAATCGCATAGATTATTATTTATTGTCATTTTCATGGATTACTTTCTAATAAATTGAGATTTCTTCCAATCTGAATACTAAGTAGTCATTTAAGTTTTCAGTATTTTGATTTAGTGATCCTCTTCTGCTTTTTAAAATTTTTTAAATCAACTTTATTGAATTATCCTTTAATTCTTTAATAATTCAAAGCTAAAATTAATTTTACGTAAAATTAGATGAATTTTGGCAAATATATATAGTTAATTATGTAATGATATAGAACATTTTCACAACCTCAAAAGTTCCCTCTTGTCCTTTTCAGTCAATCTACCTGCTCCCTCCCCAGGAGAATTACTGATCTGCTTTTTATCCATATATTATTAGAGAATCCCATGTAAATTAAATCATACAGGAGAGTATATACTATATACTGCATCTGGCTTCTTTCACTTTCCATGGTTGTGTGTATCGGCAGTTTGTTCTTGTTTATTATTGATTGGTATGCAATTGAATAAATATGCTGCAAATGGTTTATCCATTTACCAGTTAGAAGGACATCTGGCATGTTTCCAGTTTCTAACTGTTACTAATAAAGCTGGAATGAATTAAAATTCTAACACAAATCTTTGTATGAACATATATTGCTATTTATCTAGGATAAATATTTAGAATTGCTAGGTTAAGTTTCTAATTTTGTTAAAAAGAACAAAGGTATTTTTCAAGATGGTTATTCCACTTTAAAGCATTCTCATACGCAATTTATGAGAATTCTAGTTGTTCCACATCCTCACCATGTGGTTTTGTCAGTCTTTGTAATTTTAGCCATCTAAAGATGTATAAGTATGATGTAGTGTATCATTATGGTTTTAATTTCCATTTATCCAATGACTAATAATGATGAATATCTTTCTAAGTGTTTATTTTCCATTTTAATATCTTCTTTGGTAAACTTTTTAATTACCCATTTTCATCATGGTGTAGTGGTACAATATTATTTACTAGATATTTTCTTCAGATTTTCTACAGATTTTATATAAACTAATTTATGTTTGTCTATGTGTGTATAGTTCTATGCAATTTTATCACATGTAGATTTATCAAGGTATAGAACTGTTTCACCTCCAAAAATAAACTCTTTATGCTATGTCTCCATAATAACACCCTTCCCAATCTTGGTAATAAACAGTGATTTTTCAAGGAGAAAAAGTTTTAAATTGTTAATTATTTTCTAGTTCATGTTTCTTACATTGTATTTAGAAAACTTCTGCCTAACCCAAGATTACTATAAATTTCCTGAGTTTTCTTTGAGAAGTTTTTTTTTCTTATGATATATATTTTGTAATGCATTTTGAGTTGAATTTTTTCCTCGAGATATCGTACTCATATTTTTAAATTTATCATTGTGTCTTATATTCTTTATGCTATTAAAGTAGTTTTTCAAATTCTCAGTTTCACACATTGGTCGAAAATTTTCCTGCAGCTCTATCAGTTGTTCCAGACATTTTGCGACAGTTTATTTTCATCTATAGTGAGTTCAATAGTGTCCTCCCCCTAAATTCCTGTCCACTGTGAAATTAGGAATATGACATCTAGGAATTAGGCGTAAGGGTCTTTGGAGATGTAAGTAAAGATTCTGAGATAAGATCATCCTGGATTATCTTAGCTGGACCCTAAATTCAAAGATGAATATTTTTATATGGGAAAGAAGTGAAGATACAGAAACAGACAAAAAGAAGGCCATAAAAAGATGGAAGCAGAGTTTGAAGTCACGTAGCTTCAAGCTAAGGATTGCCAAGAACTATCAGAAGCCCCTAAAAGCTAGGAGAGAAACAAAGGGGATTTTCCCTTAGATCCTCCATACAAAAATCAACCCGACTGACCCTTTCATTTCAAACTTCTGCCCTCCACAACTGTGAGAAAATACATTTATGTTGTTTTAAGACACCCAGGTTGTAATAACTATGTATGGCAGTGCTGGGAATTAATACATCATCTAGCTATGGCAGCAATTTCCTAACGACAAAAATTCTGACTTGCTGAGAGATAAAAGAGTACACAAGGCCTGGGATTTTTGTTTTTGTTTTGCTTTTTAGAGACAGAGTCTCACTCTGTAACCCAGGCTGGATTACAGTGGCACAATCAGAGTTTACTGCAGACTTGACCTCCTAGACTCAAGCAATTCTCCCGCCTCAGACTCCTTTATAGCTGGGACTACAGGGGCACACCACCATGCTTAGCAACTTTTTTAAAAAAATTTTTTGTGGAGACAGGGTCTCAATATGTTGTCTAGGATACAAGGCCTGTTCTTAAGTTACAATAAAATAAATATCATGAGAGCACAATGGGAACATTTCAGTCATGTAATAAAAATGCATCCAGATCACCTTTGTCAAAACTTATGAGCAGAAATTTTATCACCACAGGCTCTCTCTCTACTGCAAAGGTAATTAATGATTTGAAATATCCTGCAGGCCTCACTCTTTTCCACCAGGAATGTAGAATAACTTCACATTTCAATGAAGTCAATTTCTCTCTGTTGCATCTCAAATTCCATTTTTTTTCAGGTTTGAAACAAATGCTACTTAATTTAAAAGTAGAATTATACATTCTATGAGCCCAGTATCACCCTGATACAAAAACCAGGAAAGGACATAACAAAAAAAGAAAAACTATAGAACAATATCCCTGATGAACATAGATGCAAAAATACTCCACAAAATACTAGCTAACCAAATCCAACAGCACTTCAAAAAGATAATCCACCATGCTTAAGTGGGTTTCATACCACGGATGCAGGAATGGTTTAACATATGTAAGTCAATAAATGTGATACACACATAAACAGAATTAAAAACAAAAATTGCATGATCATCTTGATAGACACAGAAAAAAAAATTTGACAAGATCCAGCATCCTTTTATGATTAAAGTCCTCAGCAAAATCGGCATAGAAGGAACATATCTTAAGGCAATAAAAGCCATCTATGACAAACTGACAGCCAACATTACACTGAACGAGGAAAAACTGAAAGTATTCTCCCTGAGAACTGGAACAAGACAAGGATGCCCACTTTCACCACTTCTATTCAACATAGTACTGGAAGTCCTAGCCAGAACAATCAGGCAAGAGAAAGAAAGAGAGGGCATCCAAATCAGTAAAGAAGAAATCAAAGTGTCGCTGCTTGTTCATGATATGATCATATACCTAGGAAACTCTAAAGATTCATCCAAAAAGCTCCTAGAACTGATGAATGGATTCAGCAAAGTTACAGGATACAAAATTAATGTACAGAAATCAGTAGCCCTGCTATACACGAACAGCGACAAAGCTGAGAATCAAATCAATAACTCAACCCATTTTACAACAGCTGCAAAGAAAAAAATACTTAGGAATATGCCTAACCAAGGCACTGAAAGATCTCTCAAGGAAAACTATGAAACACTGCTGAAAAATATCACAGATGACAAACCAGTGAAAATACATTCCATGCTCATGGATGGGTAGAATCAATATTGTGAAAATGACCATGTTGCCAAAAGTAATCTATGGATTCAGTGAAATTCCCGTCAAAATTCTACCATCATTCTTCACATCATCGTTAGGAAAAAACAACCTCAAAATTCATATGGAACCAAAAAAAAGTAGCTCACATAGCCAAAGCAAGACTAAGCAAAAAAAAACAAATCTGGAGGTATCACTTTACCCAACTTCAAACTATCCTATAAGGCCACTGTCACCAAAACAGCATGGTACTGGTATAAAAATAGGCCTATAGACCAGTGGAACAGAATAGAGAACCCAGAAATAAGACCAAATACAGCCAACTGATCTTTCAAAATGCAAACAAAAACATGAAGTGGGGAAAGGACACCTTGTTCAACAAATGATGATGGGATAATTGGCTAGCCACATGTAGAAGAATGAAACTGGATCCTCATCTCTCACCTTATACAAAAATTAACTCACATGGATCAAAGACTTAAATCTAAGACCAGAAACCATAAAAATTCTAGAAGATAATATTGGAAAAACCCTTCTAGACACTGGCTTAGGCAAAAAATTCATGACCACAAAACCAAAAGCAAATACAACATAAACAAATAGATGGGATTTAATTAAAATAAAAAGCTTTTGCACAGAAAAGAAATAATAGCAGAGAAAACAGACAACCCACAGAGTGGGAGGAAATCTTCAAAATCTATACTTCTAACAAATAACTAATATTCAGAATCTACAAGGAACTCAAAAAAATTAGCAAGAAAAAAACAAAAATCCCATCAAAAAGTGGGCTAAGGAATGAATAGACAATGCTCAAAAGAAGATAAATAAATGGCCAAGAAACATATGAGAAAGTGCTCAGCATCACTAATGATCAGGGAAAAAAAATGAAATCAAAACCACAATGCAATACCATCGTACTCCTGCAAGAAAAGAATGGTCATAATCATAAAATCAAAAATAATAGATGTTGGCAAGGATGTAGTGAAAAAGGAACACTTTTACACTAGTGGTATGAATGTAAACTAGTACAATCACTATGGATAACAGTGTGGAGATTCCTTAAAGAACTAAAAGTTGATCTACCATTGATCCAGCAATCCCACTCCTGGGTATCTACCCAGAGGAAAATAAGTCATTACACGAAAAAGATACATGCACACACGTTTACAGCATCAAAATTCACAACTGACAGAATATGGAACCAGCTCATACCCATCAATCAACAAGTAGATAAAGAAAAAAAAATATATATATATATTCACACATATATACATGTGTGTATATATATGTGCATGTATATCAAATGAAATACTACTCAGCCATAATAAGAAATGAAGGTATGTTCTCATACATAAGTGGGAGCTAAGCTATGAGGATGCAAAGGCATAAGAATGATACAATGGACTTTGGAAAGTTGGGGGAAGGGTGGGAGGGGAGTGAGGATAAAAGACTACACATTGGGTACAGTGTACACTGTTCAGTTGATGGGTGCACCAAAATCTCAGAAATTACCACTAAAAAACTTATTCATGTAACCAAACACCACTTGTTCCCCAAAATACTATTGAAATAAATGATTAGTCTTTAAAAGCTACAATAAGATGTCATCTCATCCTGGTAAAATTGCCTTAAAACCAAAAGATAGGCAATAACAAATGCTGGTGAGGATGTGGAGAAAAGGTAGCCCTTGCACACTGTTGATAGGAATGGAAATTAGCATAACCACTATGAAGAAGAGTTAGGAGGTTCCTCAAAAAACGAAAAACTGAGCTACCATGTGATCCATCAATCCCACTGCTGCATATATACCCAAAAGAAAGGAAATCCGTATATTGAAGTGATATCTGCACTATGTTTGTTGCAGCACTCTTTATAATAGTTAAAATTTGGAAACAAACCAAGTATTTATCAACAGATGAACATATAAAGAAAATGCTGTACATATACACAATGGAGGGCTATTCAGCCATAAAATAGAATGAGATCCTGGGCGACAAAGCGAGACTCTGTCTCAAAAAAAAAAAAATAGAATGAGATCCCATCATTTGCAACAGCATGGTTGGAACTGGAGATCATTGAGTAATATAAGCTAGGCACAGAAAGACAAACATCACATGTTCTCACTTATTTGTAGGGTCTAAAAATCAAAACAAGTGACCAAATGGATATGAGAGTAGAAGGATGCTTCTTACCAGAGACTGGGAAAGGTAGTGCAGGGCTGGTAGGGAAGTGGGGATAGTTAATGGGTACAAAATAATAGTTAGAAAGGATGAGTAAGACCTACTATTTGATAGCACAATAGATTAATAGCATAATTACACATATTAAAATAACTTAAAGAGTGTAATTTGATTGTAACTCAAATGACAAATGTTTGAGGGAGTAGATACCCCATTTTTTATGATGTGCTTATTTCACATTGCATGCCTGTATCAAAATATCTCATGTACTCCCATAAATATATCCAACTACTATGTATCCACAAAAATGTTTAAAAATTAAAATTAAAAGAAACAGTTTAAAAAATTATGATATTTTATATACTAGCATCACGTTGTCATGTTATGATATCTTTCATCACTGCACATTAAGTTAATTGAATACCTGCCTGTTGGAAACAATTAAAAATCACTCCTTACAAGGACTGTATTTGAAACTGTGAGATAATTAGAAAGGATAGTGATAAAATTCTTATTATTGAAAGATAAAACTCAATACTGCTTATGTATTATTAAAAGTTGACATTGAATCAACTCTTTTTTCACTTATCCTGTTGCTTGCTTTCTCTTTCTTCATTGTTTGGCAGCAGAGCAGACAGGATCCACTGCAAGCTAACACAAGGGTCCGGAGGCTGCACAAATTCAAATGTGGGAAAAGGTTTAAAGAGCTATTTTCAGGGCACCAACCTATGTTTATCAAGGAATAATAACAGGTATTATGTACCTCAGACCCTCCAAACTTTGTTCTCTGTACAAGAAAAAAAGAGGAAAGGGAAAAAAGAATAAAGATTATAATGACCAAAATTCAGAACACTAACACTACCAAATCCTGGTAATACAAAACAATAGGAACTCTCAGTCATTGTTGGTGAGAATGGAAATCAGTGAACACACTTTGGAAGACAGTTTGGTGTGCTCGTATATTAATAAGACAAAATAAACTTTTGTGATGATTCAGCAATAGCCACCCTTTTTATTTATCTAAAGAAGATGAAAATTTATATGTCCACACAAAAACCTGAAAATAAACGTTTATGGCAGCTTTGTTCATAATTGCCAAAACTTGAAGCAACCAAGATGCCCTTCAGCAGGTAAACAGATAAGCCATGATACATTCAGACAATGGAATATTATTCCACACTAAAAAGAAATGAGCTAACACGCCATGAAAATACATGAAGAACTTAAATGCATATACGTAAGTAAAAATAACCAATCTGAAAACGTCTACTTTCTGTATGATTTCAACTACAATCATGCATCCCTTAATGATGGGCATATTTTATTAGTCCATTCTTGTGCTGCTAATAAAGACATACCTGAGACTGGATAATTTATAAAGGAAAGAGGTTTCCTTTTTTCTCACAGTTCAGCACAGTTCACAGTTCAGCATGGCTGGGGAGGCCTCAGGAAACTTACAATCATAGCAGAAGGGGAAGGAAACACATCCTTCTTCACAAGGCGGCAGCAAGAAGTAGAATGAGTCAAAGAGGAAAAGCCACTTATTAAACCATCAGATCTCGTGGGAACTCACTATCATGAGAACAGCATGCAGGTAACTGCCCCATGATTCAATTACCTCCTACCAGGCTCCTCCCACCACACGTGGGCATTATGGGAATTGCAATTCAAGATGAGATTTGGGTGGGGACATGGTCAAACTATATCATGTAAGTTCTAAGAAATGTGTTATTTGGCAATTTCCTCATTGTGCAAACATGAGGCAGCCTACTACATATGATATAGCATACTACACACCTATGCTATATTGTACAGCCTATTGCTTCCAGGCTACAAACCTATATAGCATGCTACTGCACTGTAGGCAATTGTAACAAATGGTAAGCATACTCATTATCTAAACATAGAAAAGTTACAGTAAAAATACAGTATGACAATCTTATAGGACCACTCTCATATATATATGTAGTTCATCATTGACCAAAATGCTGTTTTGCAACTCATGACTATTCATGGCATTCTGGAAAAGGCAAAACTGTGAAGACAATAAAAAGATCAATGATTGGCAGAGGCTAGGGGTGGGAGGACAAGAAGAATTAGGCACAGCACAGAGGATCTTCGGGACAATGAAAACACTCTGTATGATACTATAATTGTAGATACATGTCGTTATACATTTATCCAAATCCAAAGAATGTACAACACCAAGAGTGCACCCGAAGTAAACTATAGACTTTGGGTGATAAGAAATTATTACTATTATGATGAGACAGACTCTCACTCTGTCAGCCAGGCTGGAGTGTAAAGACCAGATATTGGCTCACTGCAATCTCTGCTTCCCAAGCAAGCAGTTCTCCTGTCTCAGCTTCCCAAATAGCTGGGAGTACAGGCGCATGCCGCCACACCCAGTTGTTTTTTGTATTTTTTGGAGAGACAGGGTTTCACCATGTTTGCCAGGCTGGTCTTGAACTCCTGGCCTCAAGTGATCTACGTACCTCAGGCTCCCCAAGTACTGGGATTACAGGCCTGAGCCACTGCACCTAGCAGATAATGAATTTTTTTTTTTTTTAATTTGAGACTGGGTCTCACTCTGTCATGCAGGCTGGAGGGCAGTGGTACAATCTCCACTCTCTGCAACCTCCACCTCCCGGGTTCAAGCGATTATCCTGCCTCAGTCTCCCAAGTAGCTGGGATTACAGTCATGCACCACCATGCCTGGCTAATTTTTGTATTTTTAGTAGAGACGGGATTTCGCCATGTTGGCTACGCTGGTTTCAAACTCCTGACCTCAGGTGATCTGCCTGTCTCAGCCTCCCAAAGTACTGGGATTACAGGCGTGACCCACTGCAACCAGCCGATAATGAATTCTTAATGTAGGTTTATCAATTATAACAAGTGTACCACATTCGTGGAGGATGTTGATAATGTGGGAGCCTATGCATGCCAGAGTGAGGACGGCAGAAGATATATGGAAAATCTCTGTACTTTCTGCTCAATATTGCTGTTAATCTAAAATTGCTTTACAAAATGAAGCTTACTAAAAATAAATAAATAAAACATTTGTGTTGTGTGAGGGGAGGTGGAGTTGCCACATTACAAGGAGAGGTTACTAAGTTTTCTAGAAACTTCCACTTTTCTCCAGTTCCTGATGGGTACCACACTTGCAGGTTGCTAAAGTAATGCTCCTTGGATGATTGCCCAGAAGCTGTGCAGAATCTTTATGTCTCTCATAAAATTCATATATTTCTGCTACTTCTAAGGTTGCCAGGAGCAACCATTCACAGCACAGGAAGCTTCACCTGTCTTAGGTGGTTATACAAGAGCAATGCAGAGAAGTCCTAGAAACTCACCATCCTTGACTAAATTAAGAGTCTTATTCTCCTACATAGTTGTATCAAATATTTTCTAATCGATGTTAGGTACTGCTCTAAGTGCTAAGAACACAACTGATTGAAAGAGTCGAAGTCCTTGGATCTCAAGAAGCTACATTAAGGCCAAGATAGAGAAGAGGAGGAAATTTAAAATAAAAAAATACAAAATGGTATGATGTATATGTTGATGCATGATATGAACTAATGAATGGTAATATCAGATAGATAAGGTCTCAGTGGTGGAGAAAGTGGGAGACAGGAAGAGGATAAAATATTTGAGCTGAGATCTAAATAAATAGGAACCAGACATGCAAAAACGTAAGAGAAGAGTAGCCTAGGTGAAGTAAAAACAGGGTCAAGGTCTTTTGAGGAGTCAGGGCATGGGGGAAGCTTAGTGAGGCTGTCCTTGTGTGCCAAGGGGTTTGAGTTTCTTGCTAAGTACAGTGAGAAACTTAGCAAGAGGTTGAAGAATTGAAGAGTTTCAGTGATGGAGTTTCATGGTCTGATTTAAGGTTGCAAATGGTTACTATGATCACTCTGACTTCTCTGTGGAGAAAGATTATAAAGAGGCAGGCAAGGAACAAAGAAGAAGTACGAAGGAGAACTGATGATGTGAATCAGGCAGTGGATGGAGAGAAACAACTGGGCCTAACAGGTATTTGAAGACAGAATCAGTAAGATTTCTTGATAGATTTGAAGGTAGCAAGTGACAAGTGAAGAAAAGATGGGAACCCAGGTTAACACCAAGACTGGTCTGAATCTTTGCATCAGTATTTTTGCATAAATGGCCTTAGGCTGTTGTTCATATCTGTCTCATCTTAATATATTTTGGGCAAACAGTTCTCCATGGGTCTCTCATATTTCCGTACATCTTATGGGCATTGAATTCATCCATTCTGGACTATCTTTTCAAAAGTTCTTATATTCCCTCTTTGTTCCGTCCTGAAGACAATATTTGTGCAGCCAGAGAGTACAGTGTTGAAAGACTAGGCTACAGATTTAGAGGGTGTTTCTTTGAACATCAGCTTCTTCCCACTGGCAGTCATGTGAACTTGGGAAGCATATTTCACCTCTTTGAAATGTCAAAGAGAAATTGCATCACACTAGTTAAACAGGCATGACTGTTGCAATGAGGGTCAAGATTATGGTGCAGAGAGATGAACTCAATTCTGTTAAGATAAAAGGTGGGAGATAAGCAAGTGGGGAAGTAGTGAAGGATGTTAGTGGAGAAGTTGGTCAGTGTGATTAAGCCAGCTGTGTTTGCTAATTGGCACTTATTAAAGTTAGGTTCCTACTCTCCCTCAGAGATGAGAAAACAGGAAACCTACTTTTTTTTTTTTTTTTTTTTTTTAATGTAGTCTCGTTCTGTCACCCAGGTTGAAGTATAGTGGTGTGATCTCAGCTCACTGCAACCTCCGCCTCCAGATTCAAGCGATTCTCCTGACTCAGCCTCCCCAGTAGCTAGGATTACAGGTGCCCACCACCATGCCCAGCTAATTTTTATATTTTTAGTAGAGACAGGGTTTCACAATATTGGCCAGGCTGGTCTCAAACTCCTGACCTCAGGTGATCCACCAGCCTCAGCCTTCCAAAGTGCTAGGATTACAGGCATAAGCCACCATGCTTGGCCCACCCCATCTTTCTGATGATTATATATTTAAGGAATAGCTCCCACATCCTTCAGAAAAACATTTTCTGAGTTGTAAAACTGACAAGAGGCTGGGAGAAGATTTACACCTCAAAAGAGCAGAGAAAGAATTTACAACTGCAAGTTTTCAAAAGCAAGTGCTCTAAGAAAAGGCAGGGCCAAGAGGTATAAAACTGTCTAGTCAACCTGAAGGGACATTAAGGGGCTGTCTTTTTCAAAGCTTCTGTATCATATCCTCTAAACATTACCTCATCACATTGTTGAGGATGTTAAATAAAATGAGACATAGAAAGCTCTAACAAAACACACAAAGTTATTTTTTTTAAAATCCCATATCTAGATCAATGAGT
This sequence comes from Macaca thibetana thibetana, assembly GCF_024542745.1. Taxonomy (NCBI): domain Eukaryota; kingdom Metazoa; phylum Chordata; class Mammalia; order Primates; family Cercopithecidae; genus Macaca; species Macaca thibetana. The sequence continues at coordinate 163,157,516 of NC_065583.1, read as the reverse complement.
ATGTGTGATAAGGACAGCTTTCAATATTGGAATCTTGATTAAGGGAAAAAAGTTTCCATTTGGCCAAATATTTCCATTTGACCAAAAAAAAATTATCTGTAGTATTGCCTACGCAATGATTTATGTGTCTTTTTTCCTAATATATTCTATTCTGTTCTGTATTTGGAAACCACATGTCTCAAATATGACAAGGAATCTTGATGATCTAGCAAGATAGAGCATCACATAATTTGATCAATGAACTACTGTAGACGGAATGAAGGTACACATTGAAGACGTGGAAAACAATCTCATTTGAAGGGAAGATGTGAGGCGTTTGAAGGAAGATAAATATAGAAAGGACAGGACAGAATAAGAAAGAGATTAAGATAGAATGAAACTAAGTCAGGTTTAGTTTTACAGAGTCCAGTATAAATTTGAGACAATCACTGACTGGCTACACCCTCCTGGGGTAACTGAGAGGACCTCTGAAAGCTCTAGAGGGAAATCTTCAGGTAGTTAAGCATGCGTAAAGTGAAAGGCTTGCTGCTTATGTGCATATGTATGGCCACAGGTTTCTCACATTAGCTATGGGAGAGCAAGTAGCCAATTAAGTACTAGGATGAGAATCTAGATCAAAAGGAGAAATGTGGTGTCAGGAAGGTTTCTTAAGTTGGTTTAGCCATTTCAACAGAATGGAATTATTACATGACGCCACCACTTACCCAAAGTTAGCCTTTGGGTCAGGGCTTCCTCACTATAGTCCCTTCCATGGTCAACAGAAAGATGTTATAGGACCGGGGTCCCAATCCAGACCCCAAGAGGGGGTTCTTGGATCTCACACAAGAAAAATTCAGGGTGACTCCATAAAGTTAAAGCAAGTTTATTAAAGTAAAGGAATAAAGAATGGCTACTCCATAGAGCAGCCCCAAGGGCTGCTAGTTGCCCATTTTTATTGTTATTTTTTGATGGTATGCTATTCAAGGGGTGGATTATTCATGCCTCCCATTTTTAGACCATATAGAGGAACTTCCTGACATTGCCATGACATTTATAAACTGTCATGGTGCTGGTGGGAGTGTAGCAGTGAGGACGACCAGAGGTCAGTCTCATGGCCATCTTCGTTTTCGTGGGTTTTGGCAGGTTTTGGCTGGCTTCTTTACTTCAACCTGTTTTATCAGCAAGGTCTTTATGACCTGCGTCTTGTGCCAACTTCTTATCTCATCCTGTGACTTAGAATGCCTTAACCATCTGGGAAAGTAGCCCAGTAGATCTCAGCCTCATTTTACCCAACTCCTGTTCAAGATGGAGTTGCTCTGGTTTCACACACCTGTGACAGAATCCTACTTTGCAGTGAAGTGTTTTATGGATCCTATCCCTCTATAAAATGGCCAGTGTCCTTGGTTTTGTCAATTTCAAAGTCGTTGGAGCTATCATGGAAACAGATGCAAAGATGAGGAAATTGTGCCTAAAGAAAAGGGGGCATTATTTTATTAATATTATCCACACCTGGTGTCTCATTATAGTGACGCTTCATCTGTAAGCTCTGCCTCTGTATTCTAACTTCCTGGAGCTTTAGAAATGCCTCTGAGTTCTGAGCTCCCATCATCTTCATATACGATTAAATTTTAAATATAAATTTAATAAAGAAATAGATATACATTCTGTGTTCACCATCTTCAATCATAGATTTCCAGCAACATTTTCTGTTTACAGGATTTAAGGAGACTTGTACTTCTATCTCAAGTTCATGCATGTCAAGAAAATTAGGAAAGCCACTCTGAGAGGCAAACCACAGTGAGATACCAAGTGAAAGTTTTATAGATGTATAGTCCATTAACTTTTATCAAAGATCACATTGAGAGATTTTCATCCTTCTGAATTACGAATTACTCATTTTTGTGCCTGACCAAATTCCAAAAAGTAGGTCATATATTTTGACAAGCCTCTTAGGGAAGAGTTGATAAATTTTCACTTAATGGTCACATTAAGTGCAATCTTACTCATTGCTATATTTCATTTAATAAATTGAGGTAAGTACACGTCTAAATTTGTCCAGACCTACTTAGCTTGAGTCCTTCTATCTGGCCATAGATTTTGAAACCTGTGGTAGGTAGAATTTTAAGATGATCCCTTGACCTTCAGCCCTTGGTGTTACTCCTAATTATAACTGTATTACCTTATATGACAAAAAAGGAGATTATCTTAGTGAACCTTATCTAACCATATGAGCCCCTTTAAAGCAGAGGTTTCTTTGCCTGAGGGAAGAAGAGGAATTCATAGAGACCGGAAGCACAAGAACAATTCTAGACATTGTTTCTAGCCTTAGAGGTGGAGGGAATCCACGTGCAAGGACCAATTGGTGATCTCTAGAAGCTGAGAGCAACTTCTGACCTGATTACCAGCACAGAAACAGAGACCACAACCCTATATTTGCAAGGAAATAAATTCTGCCAACAAGCTGAATGAGCTTGAAAGCAGGTTCCCCTCTACCCCCCAGAGCTTCCAAATAAGAGTTCAGCACAGCTAACTTCCTAACGCTACCCTTGTGAGACCCTAAACAAGAACCCATATGAGGAAGGCTGGACTTCTGACCTACAGAACTTGAGATAATAAACGTCTGCCTTTTTAAGATGCTAAGTTTGTGGCAATTCCTTACTGAGAAATAGAAAGTACAGAACCAGAAGCTTAAATCAAAATGGTGTCATCCAATAATATAGGCAATATTCACAAAATAATCTTTGATATTTGAAAAGGAATATTGCTTATTTTGTTAAAGAGGCAATTTTAAGGTTGTAAGCACAGTTTTTACTCTGTTCTTACACTGTTTGCCTCACATTTTTTGTTATGCTGTCAACATTTCTTCCTTTCTTTTTTTCTTTTTAGCAAAATCCTGTGTTAGTGAACATCTTAGAGGGAAAAAAAAAAAACTTAATGAACAATGAGGCTAGAATTTCCAGCAATATCGCTGTGCTTCCTCACAAAGCATTCATCTCCTCTTTATCTTTGGCATTCTTTGGCTCTAAGACCTGATAGAGAAGTTTGTGAAAAATAAAGTTGTTTGGTTTCTATTACAACCAGTCAGGTGACAGTTCCAACCACATACAGCAGGTGTGTGAGGCTGTGTTGCATAGAGGTAAATCCATGGGCTTCTGAGTAGATCTGTCTGGAAGTTATTGAAAAGGTATAACATTTTAGGTACTTTCTGAAAGTATCATGAATGCTTAGCAGACTTTTACAAGCTCTATTTTCACAGGAGAGCCACCCAAGGCTAATGGCACTTGATCAACTTCTACCACTCTTAAAACCACAGTCTTTCTTGTCATCCCTATTTTTGATGACAATGTCTACCATTTTCCATTAACCGGACTCAGCCTCGAGATGATGTGAGGCAAAAGTTTTGACGTTGACTGTCTGTGATTTACCTCTGATGAATACCATATGTCTCTGTTAAAGTGGGCCACAAAATATATTTGTATGCAAGATTTGGAGGATGGACATGAAGCACCAGGCTTTTTAGCTCACACAGAATGTCGCTGATCTGTTGTTTCACATCACTGGTATGAAAAACAACCAGGGCTGCAACTGCTTCATCTTTTCCCTGGATTCTACTTTGGCTTCTCCAACTTGGAGACCAAGTTGTGTGTTTAGCTTTATGACGAAGAGCCCTGGCTTCTATAGGATACCCATTGCACCTAGGTCAGAGGCCAGAAGAACTGGCAGGCTCCAGCTTCTGCTTTGGTTATCAGCTACTGCTTGCTCTCTCCTGCCTCACCCTCAGCTCCCTTCCTCACTGCCTATTGTGTAGACTTCAGCCTCCAGCAGCAGATTTGCAGAAAGCACTTACTGTCGACCATAATTGTTAGGGATGCTGCAGAAGGGAAGGGAATTGAACTCTTCTGTATGAGGCTGAATAAAAATAAACATTACATAGTGCAGAAGAAGTAAAAGGCTGCGTCTGGACTAGCATCTGGAAAAGCAGTTTACCTGTGCAGGGGTTTTAAAAGGGAGTGAGAAAAAGAAAAGGGAAAGGGTGACACTCTATTTTGGCTGTGGATGGAAAAAAGCCGGGTAGGCTGGAAGAGGTGTTATCTCCCTCACTGATTCCCCACAGCCTGGCAAAGTGGCTACTTTAATGAGAGTGAAAAATATGAGCCCATAGGGAACAATAGCAACATATGCATGTAATATTAATTTACATATGTATTATATATGCATATATGTATATTATACCCACATATTATGTATATACACGTATATATACACACACATATCTATACGTGTATATATACACACACATATCTATATATATACACACACACACCTCTCTAGATATATACATATATAGAAAGAGAGCTATTATCTATATTTTTAGGGACAGATATTTATCCATGTCAACTCCAGAGTAGTCAGGTGAACTTGCTTTGACTAAAGACATTTGGGCAAAAGTAAGGTTTACATCATTTCCAGGAAAAAAACTGCATCAGCTTGAACATGATTTGTCATTTATCTCTATTCTGTCTACTACAACAAAAGGTAATTTCCAAGACATTGGGAATGTTTTCTTTCAACTTTGAAACTCTTCCTCTTCTCTGTTATAATTAGGTCTCTGACTCGGTCTGTTTGATTTTTACTATTCAATGGGAGCATATCTAAGTAACTTAGCATCAGCTCATTCTACAAGTCCTCAACTATTGAAACCTACCTTCGTCTTCACATTTTTCAAGTAGGAGGGAAAGGGGATGTGAAGAGTCCTTGCAATGAAAAGAGGAAAACTTGTCTGAAAGGTACAAAGTTGGCAGTGCCAACTGATTAACTGAAACTTGAATGCCAAGTTTCAAGTTCTTGAAGACTAAGAAAGCCTTTCGTATTGGTTAATGGGGAGATAAGTTAGGATCATCCTCAAGACATCTCAAAATCTGTGCTCATTAGCCATGTCCTCCTGAACTTTTTCCTCTGAGGGTACACAAATAGTATCTCTCTCTCTATATATATATATATATACACACACACACACACACACACACAATATATATATAGACACATATATATCTGTATACACATACCTATAAATGTGTACATACATGCACATGTATATATACAAATATATGTATATAACATATATATCCATATAACAGATGTTACACATACATATGTGTATATATACACACATACATATGTATAAACATGTGTACATATACACGTGTATATACACACATATATACATATCAGTGTATATATAGAGACTGTGTATCTTGCCATACTTTCATTACTTACTATATAGATATATGTATATATACACATGTCTATACACACATGTGTGTGTGTATATATGTATGCATATATATGTATATATGTATGTGTGTATATATGTGTGCATATACACACACATACACACATATATATATAATGCCAACTTTCTGCCTATCAGACAAGTTTTCTCCTTTTCATTGTAAGGGCTGTGCACATCCTTTTTCCCTTCTACTTGAAAAATGTGAAGATGAAGGTAGGTTTCAATAGTTGAGGGCATGTAGAATGAGCTGATGCTAAGTAACTTAGATATGCTCCCATTAAATAGTAAAAATCAAACAGACCAAGTCAGAGGCCTAATTGTAACAGAGAAGAGGAAGAGTTTCAAAGTTGAAAGAAAACATTCTCAAAGTCTTCGAAATTACGTTTTGTTGTAGAGAGAATAAAGATAAATGACAAATCATGTTCAGGCTGATGCCGTTTCTTCCTGGAAATGATGTAAACCACTTTTGTCCAAGTGTCTTTAGTCAAAGAAAGTTCACCTGTCTACTCTGGAGTTAAAGGGTGCAATAGTGTAAAATCGTCCCTCAAGGAGGGGGAATTGCAGGAAGGAAATCAGAATATTTGGTAAAAAACAGTGAACACCTTATACAAAAATTAATTCAAGATGTATTCAAGACTTGAATGTCAGACCTAAAACCATAAAAAACCTAGAAGAAAACCTAGGTAATACCATTCAGGATATAGGCATGGGCAAGGACTTCATGTCTAAAATACCAAAAGCAATGGCAATGAAAGCCAAAATTGACAAATGGGATCTCATTAAACTAAAGAGCTTCTGCACAGCAAAAGAAACTACCATCACAGTGAACAGGCAACCTACAGAATGGGAGAAAATTTTTGCAATCTACTCATCTGACAAAGGGCTAATATCCAGAACCTACAAAGAACTTAAATTTGCAAGAAAAATATCAAACAACCTCATCAAAAAGTGGGTGAAGGAAATGAACAGACACTTCTCAAAAGAAGACATTTATGCAGCCAACAGACACATGAAAAAATGCTCATCATCACTGGCCATCAGAGAAATGCAAATCAAAACCACAATGAGATACCATCTCACACCAGTTAGAATGATGATCATTAAAAAGCCAGGAAACAACAGGTGCTGGAGAGGATGTGGAGAAATAGGAACACTTTTACACTGCTGGTAGGAGTATTAACTAGTTCAACCATTGTGGAACACAGTGTGGTGATTCCTCAAGGATCTAGAACTAGAAATACCATTTGACCCAGCCATCCCATTACTGGGTATATATGCAAAAGATTATAAATCATGCCGCTATAAAGACACATGCACACATATGTTTATTGTGGCATTATTCACAACAGCAAAGACTTGGAACCAACCCAAATGTCCATCAGTGATAGGCTGGATTAAGAAAATGTGGCACATATACACCATGGAATATTATGCAGCCAGAAAAAGGATGAGTTCATGTCCTTTGTAGGGGCATGGATGAAGCCGGAAACCATCATTCTGAGCAAACTATCGCAAGGACAGAAAACCAAACACCACATGTTCTCACTCACAGGTGGGAATTGAACAATGAGATCACTTGGACACAGGAAGGGGAACATCACACACCAGGGCCTGTTGTGGGGTAGGAGGAGTGGGGACGGATAGCATTAGGAGATATACCTAATGTAAATGACGAGTTAATGGATGCAGCACACCAACATGGCACATGTATACATATGTAACAAACCTGCACGTTGTACACATTATCGGGAGAACCCGCTCCCAAGGTTTAACATGGGTTCTTTTCTATTTCCTAAGTGTCTCAGCTGGGTTGAGAAATAAAGGGAAAGAGCACAAGAGAAAGAAATGTAAAGCTGGGTGTCCGGGGGAGATGTCACATGTCGGCAGGATCCGTGATGTTCCCCGAGCCATAAAACCAGCAAGTTTTTATAGCGATTTTCAAAAGGGGAGGAAGTGCACGAACAGGGTGTGGGTCACAGAGATCACATACTTCACAAGGTAATAAAATATCACAAAGCAAATGGAGGCAGGGCAAGATCACAGGACCACCGGATGAGGTGAAATTAAAATTGCTAATGAAGTTTCGGGCACCCATTGTCATTGATAACATCTTATCAGGAAACAGGGTTTGAGAGCAGATAACCTGTCTGACCAAATTTATTAGGTGGGAATTTTCTCATCCTAATAAGCCTGGGAGAACTGTGGGAGACCAGGGCTTATTTCATCCCTTTGGCTTTGACCATAAAAGACGGGATGCCTTAAAAGGGGCCGTCTATAGGCCTACCTTCAGGGCGCATTCTCTTTCTCAGGGATGTTCCTTGCTGAGAAAAAGAATTCAGTGATATTTCTCCTATTTGCTTATGAAAGAGGAGAAATATAGCGCTGTTCCATCCGGCTCACCAGCAGCCCGTTCAAAGTTACGTCTCTTGTTTCCTGAACATCGCTGTTATCCTGTTCTTTTTAAAGATGTACAGATTTCATATTGTTCAAACACACATTCTACAAACAATTTGTGCAGTTGATACAATCACAGGGTCCTGAGGTGACATTCATCCTCCTCAGTTTACAAAGAAGATGACGGGATTAAGAGATTAAAGACAGGCATAGGAAAACACAAGGATATTCATTGGGGAAGTGATAAGTGTCCATGAAATCTTCACAATTTATGTTCAGAGATTACAGTAAAGACAGGTGTAAGAAATTATAAAAGTATTAATTTGGGGAACTAATAAATGTCCACGAAATCTTCACAACTTATGTTCTTCTGCCATGGCTTCAGTCGGTCCCTCCGTTCAGGGTCCCTGACTTCCCACAACAACACATGTACCCTAGAACCCTATACTTTTTTAAAGTACAAAAAAAAAAGAATAGTGAGTTTCCCAAAATCTTACCAAACAGAATACAGCAAAGCTACTCCTGTGAAAACGTAAACTAACCTAATTAATCAATTGAAATTATTTTAAGTAATGAAAGTATGGCAGGAAAACTCTAGAATGGGCTATTGTAGTCATTCTAGTTGATGTCATAAACAAACCTAGAAGACAACAGGCCTTTAAGATTACCAAGGCAGGATCTCAGCTAAAACCTTGCCGCTTGTGTGTACTAGTCAGGGTACCCAGGGAGACAGGGTTAATAGGGTAGGTAGGGAGGTAGGTGGGTGGGTGGGTGGGGGTAGGTAGGGAGGTAGGTGGGTGGGTGGGTGGGGGTAGGTAGGGAGGTAGGTGGGTGGGTGGGTGGGGGGTAGGTAGGGAGGTAGGTAGGGAGGTAGGTGGGTGGTGGGGTTAGGTAGGGAGGTAGGTGGGTGGGTGGGTGGGATTAGGTAGGGAGGTAGGTGGGTGGGTGGGTGGGGTTATGTAGGGAGGTAGGTAGGGAGGTAGGTGGGTGGGTGGGTGGGGTTAGGTAGGGAGGTAGGTAGGGAGGTAGGTGGGTGGGTGGGTGGGTGGGTGGGGGTAGGTAGGGAGGTAGGTGGGTGGGTGGGGTTAGGTAGGGAGGTAGGTGGGTGGGTGGGTGGGGGTAGGTAGGGAGGTAGGTGGGTGGGTGGGGGTAGGTAGGGAGGGAGGTAGGGAGGTAGGGAGGTAGGTGGGTGGGTGGGTGGGGGTAGGTAGGGAGGTAGGTGGGTGGGTGGGTGGGGGTAGGTAGGGAGGTAGGTAGGTAGACAGATAGATAGATAGATAAATAGATAGTATAAGATAACAGGGTATTTTTTAGGGGAGTTGACTCATGCAATTAAAGATGGTGAGAAGTCCCACAGCTGACCATCTTCCGGCTAGAGAACTAGGAACTCAGAACCGGGGAAGCAAATGATACAACTCTCAGTTCAAAACTGAAGGCCTGAGAGCCTGGGTGCTGCTGGTGTAAGTCTCAGTGTCCAAAGGCTGGAGAACCTGGAGTTCTGATGTCCAAAAGCAGGGAAAAAAGGGTTTCCCAGCTCCAGAAGAGAAAGGCAGTAAATTCACCGTTCCTCTGCTTTTTTATTCTGTTAAAGTCTCAACGGATTAGGTAATTCCATTCTATATTGGGTGAGAGGAGATCTTTCTTACTCAGTCCACTGATTCAAGTATCAATCTGGAAACATTGCCACAGATATAACCTGGAAATAATGCTTTACCAGCTATCTGGGCATTCCTTAATTTAAACAATTTAACATCTAAAATTAACCATCACTTGCTTAAAAGAAGTGGAAAATCAACAAATTCATTGACATTGGTGGATGATAGAAAATGGGTACTCAGCAGCTTGAATTAAGAACCCAATCTAACACCTGCCCATGTCTATTGTCTTGAAACCCCAAAAAGCAAGGAAACAACATAAAGCTGGTCTATGGGCTAACAGTTTGCAACTCCTAGTCTATCAAGAACTATTAATACATCAAAATATCCTGGTGATTGACTAGGTTACTTTTATCATTATATTTAATAAAATGAGTAGCTAATGGGTTACCAACGAAGATTAAAAATATGGTACAAAGATTCATGGACAATCAAATTGTTATATGACCTTAAGGGAATGACTAAAACCCTCTTTGTTCAGTTTTCATTGAGTACTTATTATTCTATCAGGAGATCAAAACTAGTAAATCATATTATCACTCTACTATTAAGACGATACAGAATACCTAGCTGTTTTTGACCCTAGGGGTAGAGAAAAAAGTGAGCAGCTAGCATTAATGGTTAACATGTCAGAGCTGTCATTCAGCACTGTCCTGGGAATTCCCACATGTTCGCAGCATGTGATAATACCTTAGACATACTCCATGCTATTCAGCACATGTTCTTGAGAGACTATCAACAGAATATCAGGGCTTGTATGCATAAGATGTTTCTTTTTTAAAAACACATAATAACTTTTTAAAATATATAATTCATATATTATAAAATTCATTCTTTTAGCTTGTAAAATCTAGTCGTTTTTGATAATTCAGAGTTGTGCAACCATAGCAACCAATTCCAGAAAATGTTCATCACCACAGACAGATGCCAATTATGAAATTAACATGATTAGAGAAAAATTAATACCTACAATCTAAATAAATTCAGTTACTAACTGAATGCAATAGGCAGAGGGATTCATGTTCTATACCAGGAAATGATTAAAAATCTCCCTGGTACCTAGGAAATCTAGGGAATTATAGCTTCTTGATATTTAATATCGTTTTCTCTAGGTCTAATGGTTAGATGAACCAATGAGTTTTTAAAATAACAGAAATCCCACTCATATCCCTTGGTTCAATAGAGAGAGGTTATATTGACAACTCCCTCAGGCCCTGATTTGTTCTCTGTTGAATTCAAACTCTTATCTACTAGATGCCAGCACACCTAGTGGAAAAGTCAAATTCCAGGTGAGAAATTCCATATCAATAGTGACTTTTTAAAATTAATTGAGATTTATTTTGTATTCTGTTATTGTGAGTATATATCTAACGTTTCACTGGGAATAATTCAGGTATTAAAAATATCCTTCAAGCCTTTCTCAAATCCACAAATTAATTAATGTAAAGAGATGCTTTTTACCAATAACTCACTTGGGAAAAGTGTTTATTAAAGACTGACAAGTCATCAGTAATCTCTGTTCCTCAATTATGGGTAGGTGATGACCTCAATTGAAGGAAATAAATGAGTTGTTTTGAATACAAACCTCTGTTAAGTCCAGGAGTAAATGAAATGAGAATCCCTGGGAGTGGGCAAAGCCTTTGGGCCATAGCCAAATCATGAGTGAACTCTCATTCACAATTGCTACAAAGAGAATAAAATACCTAGGAAGACAACTTACAAGGGATGTGAAAGACCTCTTCAAGGAGAACTATAAACCACAGCTCAAGGAAATAAGAGAGGATACAAACAAATGGAAAAACATTCCATACTCATGGATAGGAAGAATTAGTATCATGAATATGGCCATACTCCCCCAAAGTAATTTATAGATTCAGTGATATTTGCATCAAGCTACAATTGACTTTCTTCAAAGAATTAGAAAAAAAAAAATTATTTAAATTTCATATGGAACAAAAAAAGAGCCCATATATCCAAGACAATCCTAACCAAAAAAAAAAAAAGCTGGAGGCATCAAGCTACCTGACTTCAAACTATTCTAAAAGGCTACAGTAACCAAAACAGCATGGTACTGGTACCAAAACAAATATATAGACGAATGGAACAGAACAGACCTAAGAAATAACACAACATATCTACAACCATCTGATCTTCGACAAACCTGACAAAAACAAGCAATGGGGAAAGGATTCCCTATTTAACAAATGATGCTGGGAAAACTGGCTAGCCATATGCAGAAAACGGAAACTGGACCCCTTCCTTACACTTTGTACAAAAATTAACTCAAGATGGATTTAAGACTTTAACATAAAATCCAAAACTATAAAAACCCTAAAAGAAAATCTAGGCAATAGCATTCAGGACATAGGCATGGTCAAAGACTTCAGGACTGAAACACCAAAAGCTACTGCAACAAAAGCCAAAATTGACAAATGGGATCTAATTAAACTGAAGAGCTTCTGCACAGCAAAAGAAACTATCAACAGAGTGAACAGGCAACCTACAGAATGAGAGAAAATTTTTGCAATCTACCCATCTGACAAAGGTCTAATATCTAGAATCTATAGAATCTACAAGGAACTTAAATTTACAAGAAAAAAACAACTCCATCAAAAAGTAGGTGAAGGGTATGAACAGACATTTCTCAAAAGAAGACATTTATGCGGCCAACAAACATGAAAAAAAATTGTGGAGAAATAGGAACCCTTTTACACTGTTGATGGGAGTGTAAATTAGTTCAACCATTGTGGAAGACAGTGGAAATTCCTCAAGGATCTAGAGCCAGAAATATCATTTGACCCAGTGATCCCATTACTGGGCATATACCCAAAGGATTATAAATCATTCTACTATAAAGAGACATGCATACATATGTTTATCACAGCACTATTTTGTTGTTGTTGAGACGGAGTCTCACTCTGTTACCCAGGCTGGAATGCAATGGTGAAATCTCAGCTCACCACAGCCTCCACCTCCCTGGTTCAAGTGATTCTCTTGCCTCAGCTTCTTGAGTAGCTGGGACTACAGGCACCCGCCACCATGCCAAGCTAATTTTTGTATTTTTAGTACAGACTGGGTTTTGCTGTGTTGGCCAAGCTGGTCTTGAACTCCTGACCTCAAGTGATTTGCCCACCTCTGCCTCACAAAGCGCTGGGATTACAGGCATGAGCCACTGTGCCCGGCCTATCGCAGCACTATTTGCAAATAGCAAAGACCTGGAACCAACCCAAATGCCCGTCAGGAACAGACTGGGTAAAGAAAATGTGGCACATATACACCATGGAATACTACGCAGCCATAAAAAAGAATGAGTTCCATGTCCTTTGCAAGGACATGGATGAAGTTGGAAACCATCATCCTCAGCAAACTAGCACAGGAACAGAAAACCAAACACCGCATGTGCCCATTCATAAATGGGAGCTGAACAAATGAGAACACGTGGACCCAGGGAGGGAAACATCACACGTTGGTGCCTGTCAGGGGTTGGAGGGGGAAGGGGAAGGAGAGCATTAGGACAAATACCTAATGCATATGGGGCTTAAAACCTAGATGACGGGTTGATAGGTACAGCAAACCACCATGGCACATGTATACCTATGTAACAAACCTGCACATTCTGCACATGTATCCCAGAACTTAAAGTAAAATAAAAATAAATTTAAAAAAAAAAAATTCTCATGAGAAGCTAAGAAGGGCTGCCCTCTTTGAACCCAGAGGCCCTTCTCTCTTTTTTCCATATTCTTCTTCCTCATCCTGAAAAATTAAACTGCAAATGTTTGTTTTCAGAGTGCATATACTATAACATCCCCTCTCATTCCTTAGTCACATTGCTCCCTCTCCCTAAAGTTCACCTCTTCTCCACCACTGTGATATTACAAGTATAACTTTTTTATCTAGCGAGGTCCAATCCATTCTCCCATTTGTGTAGAACACAGACCTATTCACACTCCAAACCCAATCTGTGGAAAGCTTGCTGGCTCACCTTCTGCCAGCAATCTGACCACCTCTCACCCTGCTGCATCCCAGGTCTGAACCTTTAATCATTTCTTGCCATCCAAGTGCAAGTATGTTTCATACTCACATGTAACCACAAGCTTTAGCAGTTCTGAAACCAGTAACAAAGTTCTATGTCCAAAGTTAGATTATTCTTACTCTAAGCAACCTTATGTTGCTCCAAATTTCTCTAGGATCTTTCCATCTCAAATAAAAAGCCAAAAACTCCTCCTAACAATGGCCCATGAGATCTCTGATTTCTTCGTCTTACCACTACTTCTCTCATCACATCCATCCCTACCCTTCCCTTTGGTTTTTCCATTCCAGCCTCCTTGGCTCTCTTGCTATTTCTTAAATTCACACAGCATACCCTTGCATTCAGGTATTTGCATGATCAATTTCTCTTCCCTGAATATCCTCCCCCAAGATCATCACATGAAACACTCCACTTCCTTCAGATTTTCACTAAAATGTTTCCTCTTCAATGAGACCTCTCATAGTCCTTTTCCCCCAAACAACACTTCCTATCCCCACGTTGCAGTCATATTCCATAAAGTCAGGATTTTCCCTCATCCAAAATTTGGTTCCAATGTTGAGACCAGTGATGCCAAACACATGTGAAAAAGGCATGAGAAGGGTTATTACTCACATAGTGTGGCTTTTCAGAAAGAGCAAGGCTGGTTTGCTGAGCAGGTCAAAACACAGCATGTGATAGCAGAGAAAGGAGACTGGCTTGGAGTTTTATCATGGTGGTTAGGGAGTAGGGCTCAATTGAGCATTCATGCATGCAGGCATGGACAAAGGCTTGCAAGGTTTTAACTTTCTGCCAGTGTCAAACAAGGGAATGCCTGGGTTTTCTTATCAGTTTTCTCAGAGGTAGGCCAGAGATGGAGAGGGGTGAGGAGGGGCTTAAAAGCAGTCAGCAATCAAACCTCAAAAATGAAGTCAGGAGCTTTATCATACACTTTTCCATACTTTGCTTTTCCTTTTATCCTCATCCACCGCACTATTTACACATCTCTCTTATTTTATTGTCCATCTCCTTATTCTAGATAAAATGTAAGTTCAGTTCATGTAGGCAAGGATATTTTTCCTTTTGGTCCACACTGTGTTAAACCCAGTTCCTAGAACAGTGTTTGGCACACAGCAATCAATCAATCAGTATTTGTTATATGAATCAATCTTTGTTCCTTCTGCATAAGTATTCTGCACTTGACAAATATTTGTTAAAAGAATAAAATAGAATGAAATTTTTGACAGTGTATCAGAATGTATCATCTAAATAAACTATTATAAAAATTATATTTATGCTAACCACTTTGATGTCAGCTGATATAATAAAATCCTTAGAAAAAAGTACATCAAAATATTATTATTAAAGATAAATTTGCCTGTGAGCTATTTTTTAAAACTCCACAAACCCTATGATTTATACATTTTAATTTAAGTTAATATTATGTCTTATCTCCAAACAAATGGGGCAGTCAATTTGAAATTTTCTGTTGTCTTTTGGTTGTTCCCAGCCCAGGAAACTTAAAGTAGAAATTATTAGTAATGAGCTCACACTCTTGCCTTTATATATTCTAGGCCAGTAAATGTTCCAGAATGGTAATATGCACAATAGCATTTTGGTTATTTTCATCAAACATGTTTTTTCAAAAAAAACTACAATAAATAAGACAAAAGAAATGTAGCAATTACATATTTAAAGATTCACCTAGGGATAATTTAAATTCCATGGGAAAGTTACTTTGATATTTAATCTACTACTGATTAAAATCCTAAAATACTTTGATCTTCAATCTACTGTTGATTAAAATCAATCTACTATTGATTAAAATCCTACTGATTAAAATGTATGCAATTAGCCATTAAATTGTACATTTTTGTCAGTAGAGGCAAATGTTTCTGGCAGAAGACAAAACCTGCAAGGTTATGGTTTTGTTGTCCTGTAGGATATCAACCTGTAAAGGAAAGGAACACAAAATGGCCTATAGAATAATGTTATTCTAACGCTCTTTTTCTGTTTTAAATGCCTATACATATCCAGTTCCTCAAATAATCTTTGAATCAGATTTACAGTCCTGCTGTTTCCCTCATTTATAAATAAAATAGTTTCTGACACATACACATTCTCTATTTCAATGGCAGTTGTTTATATTTTTAAGTTTTGAAAAGTATATCTTGACTCATCATTTGAATGCCTAAACAAAATAAAAAAAATTTAGAAGAAAAAAAAAAAAAAAGAACTAACACTGCAGCCACAATTCAAAGAGGTAATTTGAAACCAGCTTTTTCAAATAGAGAGTATTTAAGATTCCAAGGCAGTCATAAAATCCCAGAATGCCAACCATAAGTTCCAAAATTTAAATGCAATAGTCCATGGCTAGCTAGTATCTAATGTAAGGCGCTGAGCATCTCTGTCATTTCTATAACCATAAAAATGTATTTTTCAGTGAATTCTCAGTATTTGACAAATATCATTTAGCTGCCTGTGCTACAGAGGTTTGACTTTCAAATCATAATGCCAGTATATTATAACAATAGAGAGTTCTAATACTTCTTTTCCTTTAGCAAATTTTCTGAAAGAATTTTAACCTCACAAATATATCTCGTATTTCAGTCCCGGCATAGTCATGCCAGACAGGTAATAGAGGTAGGTAATAAACCGAAGAAAGTAATAATCTGAGGTAGGTGATACGGTGGAGCTGGAGCCCATCATCTCACCTATAAGTCACCTCTGCTATGTATATTATTAGATCTTCCCTTCTCAGGACCAGACCCATACTTACTCAGGATCAATCTCCAACAAAACAACTTCTCAAAAAAAAAAAAAAAAAAAAAAAACAGGACCTCATCTCGGTTCCATACTGATTTAAATCAGCATGTTGTCAAGGTTCCTGAGCATTTCTAAGCCTTGTCTAACATGTTGAAATGAAAGTTTGTTTTTCTTACTGAATGCTAGTGGGACTTTGCAAGTCACCCTGGGAAGGTGATGTGGAAGGTCCAGCAATTATGAAGCAGGCAGCCACCTGCTCCACGTCCTCAGACATGCAGCCCTTTACCCTATTATCTCCTCACCCCAGCCTACTTTTATCTCCAAAGTGACTTTAAGCATTTAAGGCAGGGTCTATGCTTAATTACAGATTCATAAAAACTTAGTTATTTCTCATACTTGATTGCTAAAAATCCCTTATATATTCCCTTCCCTGAGGCCTCCTATAATCATTCCCTAATCTCTTTTGTTATAAAATAAATCCTATATGTCATTAAATGATTGTCAGGATAACTTTTTACATTTTTTACATATTTTTAATTGACATATAATAGTTTTACATATTTATGAAATACATGGTGATATTTCAATAAATGCATACAATGTGCAATGATCAAATCAGGACAATTAGCATATCCATTGCCTCAAAACTTCATTTTTTGTATTGGGAACATTCACACTCCTCTCTTCTTGCTATTTGAAAATACACAACAAATTATTTGTTAATTATAGTCACTCTTCAGTGCTATAGAACTCCAGAACTTATTCCTCCTATTTACCTGTAATTTTGTATCCGTTAACCAACCTCTTTCTCATTCCTGTTTCCCTATCCTTCCCTGCCTCTAGTAACCACTATTCTATTCTCTACTTATTTGAGACCAACTTTTTTAGCTTCTACATATGAGTGAGAACATGCAGTAATTATCTGTGTCTGACTTATTTTACTTAATATGATGTCCTCCAGGCTCATCTGTTTTGCTGGGAATAACAGCATTTAATTCTTTTTGTAATATTGGGTATATGTAAAGTATTTTCTTTCTTTATTCATCTGTTGAGAGATACTTAGGTTGCTTCCATATCTGGCTACTGTGAACAGTGTCACAATAAACATGAAATTGCACACATCTCTGTGCAAAACGATTTTCTTTTTTGGTAGGGAAAAGGGAAATACATACCCAGCTGTGAGATCAGTAGATCATATGGTAGTTCTACTTTTAGCTTTTTGAGGCACCTCCACGGTGTCTTCCATGATTGTACCAATATACACTTCCACCAATAGTGTGTGTATTCTCTTTTCTCTGAATCCCTGCCAGCATTTGCTACTTTTTGTCTTTTTGATAGTAGCCATGCCAACTGACATGAGATAATATGTCATTGTGATTTTGATTTGCATTTCCATCAAATAGCCAAAAAGCATATGAAAAAATGCTTGTTGGCCATTTGTATGTTTTCCTTTGAGAAATATCTCTTCAGATGCTTTGCACATTGTTGAATTAGATTCTTTTATCGCTATTGAATTGAGTTCTTCTACGTTCTACATATTAATCTCTTATTAGATGAATAGTTTACAGACATTTTCTCCCATTATGTAAGTTGTCTCTTCACGCTGTTGACTCTCTCCTTTGCTGTACAGAATCTTTTTAGATATAATCCCATTTGTCAATTTTTGCTTTTGCTGCCTGTGCTTTTGAGTTTTTTTTGTTTGTTTCTTTTGAGACGTAGTCTTGCACTGTTGCCCAGGCTAGAGTACAATGGCACTATCTCAGCTCACTGCAACCTCTGCCTCCTGAGTTCAAATGATTCCCCTGCCTTAGCCTCCCAAGTAGCTAGTATTACAGGCATGTGCCACCACACCCAGCTAACTTTTGTATTTTTAGTAGAGACAGGGTTTCACCATGTTGGCCAGGCTGATCTTGAACTCCTGATCTCATGATCCACCCACCTCAGTAATCCCAATGCTTTTGAGCTCTTAATCATAAAAGCTATGCCTAGATCAAGATCCTGAAGTGTTTCCTCTATGTTTGCTGCTAGTAGTTTTACAGTTTCAGGTCTTACATTTAAGTCTCTAATTCATTTCGAGTTTATTTTTGTGTATGATGACAGATGGTGATCTAGTTTTATTCTTCTGCCTGTGGATAGCCAGTTTTCTGAGGATCATTCATTAAAGGGACTGTCCTTTCCCCAGTATATGTTCTTGATGCCTTTATCCAAATTCAGTTAGCTATAAATATATGGATTTATTTTTGGGTTCTCTATTCTCTTCCGTTAGTCCTTGTGTCTCTTTTTATGCCAGTACCAACCTGTTTTAATTACTATAGCTTTGTAGTATATTCTGAAGTCAGGTTGTGCTTTGTTCTTTTTGCTCAAGGTTGTTGGGATATCTTAAGTCCATATGAGATGGGGTGAATATTGGAATTGGGGCTTTCCATGACTTTCTGCTTCCCATCTCTTTGTAATACTGTTTAATCCATGTGGCTCTATGTATATATGTTATTCAATAGTCACCATTTCATTTTATCATTAATTGGATAGGAGAGAATAGACATGGAATAGCTATTTTGTTCATTTTCTACTGTTCATGTATAAGTTCCTCCAATCGAAAAATAGGGACAATAAAATTATGTAAATTTTATCTGGGATGTAAAATTAAACAGAACCAAATGATTCGTAAGGGAACAAAGCAATAATCAGTGGCTCTAAGGTTCTTAAACATTAGATAATTGCAAAACATTATCATCTGCCTCATGATGCATTTTTTGCTTTATTCAACTTGATACAAGTGCCTTCTTTTCCATTTTAGGAATCAATAATCCAGAGGTATGAATAAATAAACCAGTTAATTTAGAGTTCAAGTTGACTCCGTTAATTATTATCAATAAAGAACAGTTTGGTCATAGTAGCATGAGTTAAGGTGTTATAACTTCTTTAGATAATATCAATAAAGAACAGTACGGTCATAATAGCATGGGTTAAGGTGTTATAACTTCTTTAGATAATTCAATAAAATGAAAAGTACATAAAATAATGGTATCTTTACTTAATAATCATAAAAACTCAAATCTAGCAGTGAATGCATGATTTGTTCATTTAAAACTTCAATGTATAATCATCTGAATTAACAGAAATGATAGCATTATAGCTGATTTAATAAAAATAATTCACTCTAAGTATTATTTAAACAGCCATCTTTGTGTCTGAAATATTCTCAGCTTTGCAGTGAGCTAGCAGAAGAAAAGTGAGACTTACACATGTGTTCTTAGCATCATTTTTAGGATTATCTTTGACATGGGTTTCTTTGGCAACACCTTTCTACAAAAGACTGCCTTTGTAGTCAATTTACTTACAAAAATACTGTGTAATGCTGTACTACTGGTGTTATGTCTTTAGCAAGGAACAAATTCCTCCATCTACCCAATTAAAAATCAACTTTCTTTTCTGCTGAAAATCCTGAAAAAATAAAATGGCTTTTTCATTGGCTCTTTTCAAAGTAACACATCCCAAATGTCCCAGGAAGAAATGTCAGCTATTTAAGCAATTCTGTCATATTTGAAAAATGAGCCTTTGCCTTAGAACCTCAAAGAAAGGGAAGGACTTCTCACCTACCATTGCCCTTTTAACATGGTACTTTTGTATTATTCATCTTGTTTCTTGTCAACTGCTTTTTTAAATAGAGTTATTGCAATCAGCAAATGAAAATTAGTTTTAAATAAGGGTGTGGAGCATTGAAAGTCTGTTGCTATACATGAATTGAACTTTTTCTGAAAAATTTATAGTGGTTGTGTTTCATACAAGCAAAAGTATGCATGTGAATATTGCACATTAAATTTGGTTGAAGCATGTTACCTTAATAAGGGAAAGTCCTTTTTCTATTTACCTATTTCAAATCAAGTATGTACTGAGAACTATGTTAATGAATAATGATCAACAACAAACTAAACTATTAAACTGACTTTGTGCTAATGAAAAATGGCTATCAATGGTGACTTTTCTAAACCCGTGGAAGAACAGAAGCCTTGGAAGCATGAAGACTGATGTCCAAAGTCTTGCTCTATCACTTGTTGACTGTATGATCTTAGGCATGTTACACATGAAGCAATAGTTTTCTGCCCCTTGTACCAAACTCCAAGAGGGATTCTTTGACTAGTTGTAACCACGTACTAATTATGCAGATACTGATAACTGTAGTCTCCCAAAATTGGCTCATAATGTTCTAACCTGGTAAAACGGAGAAATTGATAGTCCAAAGTTTTTTCAAGTGAAGTGAAGGCCCCAATGACTGATTCTTGTCTCTTAAAAATCATTATTTTAAAACTTCAAAAATTTGTGATAATATCTAAAGTTATAATCCTATTTATTTCCTTCCAGACTATTCATCCTTGAGCTCCCAGTTAAAAGGTCAAAATTCTAAAAAAACTTTTATCTCCACCCTCTACCAACTCCCTCCACCTAGGTCCCCCCTCCCTAATAGCACCCTTTGTCATTTATTCACAGTACTTATTATACTTTTAAAATACATATGTGTATGAATATTTGACATATGTGTACCCTCCTCTACAAGATTACAAGCTACTAAAGGACAAGGATTACATATTTTCTTTGGCTTCTTATCACATCTTAAATGCCTTCCAGAGGGCTGGGTGCATTATCAGAATTCAACAAATATTTGTTTGAGTGAGAAAGCAACTGAATGAATTAATGAATAAAAGTTGATAGCCTTTAGTCAAACTTTGAGAGACGAAAGTTTGAGTAAAGGCTCAATATGCCATCCCAAAGTACGCCACATGGACATAAAGATTATTTTAAGCTGAAAGCAATTGAGAAGCAGCATATACAAGAAAAACTCTTTCCCCTCTCCATATTTGCCTAAAAGAAAGAAATAGATTTATAAAATGCCTCTCCCCTTTCTTTACCAAGGAGGACAAAGGTTGATCTCTGAAGATGACTTTAAACTACAACCATAGTAACCTTATTGTGAAATTAACTATCCAAATATTACATGTAATTATAATACGTGCACATATTAATAAAATCCTAAAATTTTCTGTTCTTGTGATAGTTTGCTAAGAATGATGGTTTCCAGCTGCATCCATGTCCCTACAAAGGACACAAACTCATCCTTTTTGATGGCTGCATAGTATTCCATGGTGTATATGTGCCACATTTTCTTAATCCAATCTGTCACTGATGGACATTTGGGTTGATTCCAAGTCTTTGCTATTGTGAATAGTGCCGCAATAAACATACGTGTGCATGTGTCTTTATAGCAGCATAATCACAAGAACAGAAAACCAAACACCGCATGTTCTCACTCATAGGTGGGAACTGAACAATGAGATCACTCGGACTCAGGAAGGGGAACATCACACACCGGGGCCTATCATGGGGAGGGGGGAGGGGTGAAGGGGGAGGGGGGAGGGGGGAGGGATTGCATTGGGAATACCTGATGTAAATGACGAGTTGATGGGTGCAGCACAGCAACAAGGCACAAGTATACATATGTAACAAACCTGCACGTTATGCACATGTACCCTACAACTTAAAGTATAATAATAATAAATAAATTAAAAAAAAAAAAAAAAAAAAAAAAAAAAAAAGAAAATATACATATCCTCAATTTAGTAGAGTATCCTATTGGTCACTAAATTGTAATAAAGTAAACTTCTTTAAGTGGCTTACAAAAAAAAAAAAAAAAAAAAAAAAAAAAATCCTAAAATTTTCTTAATACTAATGCATGCCTATGAAATCACCCAGATTTTAACATCTTACAAGTTACAAGTTAAAGAGATAGCTAAAACACAGATACCTATCATGGAAGAATAGCACTAACTTTTCTTTATCTATAATTGTTTCAACATAAGCAATCTATCTTTCTGGTGCAACTCCCAAAATCTGATCCATTCTCAGGTAAAAAAAAAAAAAAAAAAAAATTTCTTTGAACTTGATACCATCTCTGACAATTGTAATTTAGGCCCCAACAAAATGCCATACCTACTCCAGAATCCGAAAACTGCACAATTGCAAAGTATGAAATTAAATTTTAAACGATTGTCTATAGCTTCACCTGTTGCTAATGTAAAATAAATAAGTCCAAAGTTGAAAAATATGCAAATCTTTTTAAAGGTTATTTCAAAGATCCTATTTACATTTGTAAATATCAAACCATGACTATACTACAGAAAATTCAAGGTTCAAAGAGAATGTGGTTCTGCTTCTAGAACATTTTTAAAGAGCAAAAAGAGGTTTACAGCGTACCCAGAAATCATAATTATTAAAATTTTATCCAAGACTTGAAACCAAATGAAAATGAATTTGTTTGCAATATTATACTGCTACATGAAAGAGACCCAATCAAATATTATCTAATTCATTAGGGAATTGTACCAATTTTTGACTTACTGATTACTATAGAGCCCACACTATATAAAGTTAGACTTCTCAAATAATCAGTTGTAAATGAATTTGACTGACAAAGATGCACTAATTATTTTCTGATAGAAAAGGTAACAATAAAGGGGATAATTTTATCGTTCTGCAGGACATTACTATTCATAGGTTTGTGTCTTCCTAGCAACCTTATTCCACCATTATTTATTCTGGTAACCATATATAATCTACCAATTTTCTTCTGAATCAGCTTTCCCATCCTGTGGGTTTCTTCATTAATAAATTCAATAACAATTTGACACACGCTTTTGATACACTTGAATGCAAATCAAAAGCATATGACAAATTGTTATTCAAACACTTGAATGTAAATTATAGCTTTTGAAATGTATGCCTTAACACAATTACTACAAAAAATTATTTATGATTTAGGCAATTCCACTGAGTCAAACAAATCACATTAGATCTCTGAATTTAGCTGATCACCTCCTCCCTGCACACACTCCTGCCCATTACTCTACCATGGAAGAAACATCATAAGAATGCTAAAAATATTCCTCT
The DNA here is from genome assembly GCF_024542745.1 of Macaca thibetana thibetana. Lineage (NCBI taxonomy): Eukaryota > Metazoa > Chordata > Mammalia > Primates > Cercopithecidae > Macaca > Macaca thibetana. Next base: position 163,134,481 of record NC_065583.1, on the reverse strand, counting down.
CAGCTATGCATCTTTTTCTGGAAACAGATTGTATTCTGTTTGTAGCTAAATTGTTTCTTTCTCCTAAATTAAAGCTGTTAATAAGCAATCAGTGAGTTCTATATGAAATGAGTGCTAGAAGCATGAATAGTCCATCCAACGTACAAACTATTATCAGGAGTGCAGAAGAAGGACCATGACTGCAATGTCAGAAAATGTGTAAGCCAAATAGTACTTGGAATCCTCTAAGACAAGTTTTAAGCTCTGGGGAAACAAATTTGAGATTCTGCACTGTTTTTAAAGTTATTCTGTTGTAGTGACATTTTAATGTTATGATATGCATTGGCATTATAGTTGAGATAATTAAAACTATATTAATGATGCCATTAATGAGTAATTATAATCTACACTTAGTGAATAAGAGATAATTGATTGGAAAAGTTTACAAATTTTCATGAACATAGTTTGTTACAAAAATGGAGTTTTGTATAACAAATTTATTTTAGTCTCGAGGTTACAAATCAACAATCTTATCTGCTAAAAAAGATATTTTGTTATTATAAAGAAACCTGTCTTGATTGGTAAACAGTCTGAGAAAGAAATTCAACTCTACGAAGACAGGATATGCAACAAGTACATATACACATTTCATTTCAATCATATGACCGATATAAAATATTAGTTAACTATTATAGCTATCTACCAAAATAAAATGACTAACTGAAGGCTTGACTTCAGAAAGCTCCTGTGTCAGCAATCCCCCATTTCTTCAATATTATGTATTAGTAACCATTAGTCTAGCTTTAAATGATAGACTCTGCTTCCAGTAATTTTTCTACCCAAATCAAATTTAAGAATATAAGCATACAATTTTCCAATTCTATAGCTCACTGTTAAAAATTCTGTTTCACATAAAATAATAGACACAGGTATGTGTGTGTGTAGGTGTTAAAATGTTACTATCAGGAATGCAAAGAAAGGGATACAATCATGGAAATCCACATTGATTTACGAGATAAAACATCTTACAAAATTTAGCATTTCACAAAGCTACTAAACTTCCAAAATGAAAAGTCTTGTTCTATTTTTCTATAAATGGGTATTTAGCCAACAGAGCAGGAAATCATATTTTCTATAATTTCATAAACATTTTATTTCTATATTATTCATATATCAAATATAAATACTACCACACTTACATATAAGTGTATTCATTTTACTTGTCTAGATAGAATATCATTTGAAGATAACACATATGAAGACGTTCACCTCCCCTCCTTTTCTGCACCAGAAGCTCTTGGCCTAAAATTCTTGCTGATATTTTTGTCCCTTTACTAACCCTGCCTATTTCTTTCATGTATCAGACTTCTACCAACTTCAAAGGAATGTAGATGAATCACTCAGGGAGACAGAGAAGAATGAGAATCAAGTCCAAGGGCACTGAAGAATTTACTGGAATAAGAAGTCAAACAAGGAAAGAAGTATTAAAACTTATTTTTTTCTTAGCAAGTGTATGGAAGAGACTAAACATATGCCAGTAGGTACTGTCAAATCTTATTAAAGCAGTCTTAATTAATTTGCTATTTGTAGGCAAATAAAGACTAAAAGAAAGTTTACCTTTGCATGATGCCTGAGAAAATGGTTTCAAGTAGCAAATCAGTAGAATGAACAAGATTAGAAGACATTCAAAAGGCAAACTTCTTTCAAGCACATCAATAACATCTACCTTTTCGTATAATGTTCTTTACCAGTAAGTGCAGCATGCCAATGACCAACCTTGTTAACCTGCTGCTTTGATGTGTAAATCATAAATCAATCACCATTATTCACTCATTAAAGCAGGACTTTAACAAGGCAATGATCTGTTTCTATGTGCTATGGTTTGAATGTGCCCCCTACAGTTTATGTGTTGGAAATTTCACCTTTAATACAACATGGTTGGGAAGGGGGGCCTAACAAGAGGCAATGAGCTCAGGAGGACCCTGTCCACATGAACTGATTAATGTCCTTATCACAGGAGTGGGCTCACTTTCTGGAGAGTGGGCTTGTTATGAACACAAAGGCAGCCCCCTTCTTGCTTTCTCTCCTCTTGCTCTTTCCACCATGGGATGATGCAGCAAGAAGGTCCTTGCCAGATATGGGCCCCTTGACCTTGAACTTCCCAGCCTCCAGAACTATAAGATGTAAATTTATTTTCTTTAAAAATTATCCAATCTGTGGTATTCTGTTATAGCAAAACAAAACAGATTAAGATACTATGTGATCATGAGCCCTCATCTAAGTAGTATGCTGTTAAAACTTTTTGAATGATGAAGTCTAAATGCAAAATGCTTTTAATAGAAGTCCTAAGACAATATATTAAGTGTTTTGTAAGAGATTTTAGAAATATATTTTTCACAATCTACTATTATAAAAACACTCAAAAATAATTAAAAATATAATAAGAAAGATAAAATCTCAATGAAACTAACCCGGTGGTTTTGGTGATTATCATATTATAAATATGTCTTTTCATATACAGGCAAATAATCTGCAATTCTAAAATAAAATATCAAAAACAAAATTTTAATATAACCCATTTGTGATAAATCCTGAAAAGTTCTGACATGAACTTATATATAGTCATCATTGTTTGTTAATGTAAATTAACATTTAACATTTAACAACAGAAATATTAATGTTTTATTATGGTATGCTGCCCTAAGCACTTCTTGACATGCTAAAGAAGATTACCTTTCTAAAGTAAAAAAAGTACAGAATTTTGAAAAATAATTGGTCCCAGTGATTTCAGAAAAGGGATGATGAGATGATACATGATGATCTGATATATAATTTTACATAATTTTTTAAATTTTTATTTTCCTGGGTTTTTATACTTGTCTTAGCTAATTTTGGAAAGTCTATCTAACATAAGAAAATGACAATTTTAACTCTATGAAAATGTATTGCTTCAGAATGTATTTAAATTTAGTCATTAAAAGTATTTATGTCATTATTATACAATGAAAAAAACATGAGAAGTTTTCAGTGTTAGAAAAGTATTTAAACCATAGATCTATAAATATAAACCCTGAATAAACTGTGGAAATCTAGTAGCAAACTAGCCATTCTTCAGATTAAAATCTAAGACTCCATAAAACACTTACCACTTTTCAAAAACACGTGGCTCAGGATTTTAAATAGAGCAGTTTTTGCAATAATGGCAGCATAAAGAGTTCTGGCAATTTATCAGATGGTAATTATAAAACTTGAGCAGTTACATTAATAACAGAATCTGAAGGCAATAGAAAATGATCAAAATAGGAAGAAACAAAAGACATTTTATTTTGTTAAGAATTGTGGGTTTATATCTTTTTAGCCTAAGAGCACTCTACGATTCACTCAGCTGTGACACTAGAAAAAACTACAGCCTTATCACTTCAATAGAATATTGAATATGATACAATTTGTGGCATCAAAGCAGATGAATAAAATGTTTAATGAATATACTCTAGAAGCAAGAAAATCTCATAAGAGGTGAGGTAAAAAATCTTAGTACAACCCCAGCCACTCTTCCATTTCCACCTCAACCTTCTACCCCTCATCACGATCTTCCTGGCTAAATGTTAAAATACATATTTGCACAGGAAACCCAGAGAGCATAGCAATAAGGAAGGCAGAAACACAGGATAGTCAACCCCTTAAAGAGACAGGTGTGTTTCTGGTTAGGTATGCAAGTTTTGTACCCACCGAGATCCCCAATCAGCACACAGCTCAGGCAACAAAGATATGAAGAGGTTCTAGATTAAGATAAAAAGGACTGAGCTGGGAAAGCAACTGGGCCTCTGGGGAGGTCATCCAGAAGCAAAGAAATCACACAGGAGGCAAGTTTCAACATGTTAAGTATGAACTCTGACCAATTTATGGCTCACCACTGAAGCATCCAGATACAGAAGAGATCCCCCAGGAAGCAGGCTAGCAGAGCAAGACAAGGAAACTAAGAGCACTGAGCAGAGATCAACCCTTCCACAGATGGGGGAAGAGGGTGGGGAGGAAGAGCTTTTACAGTGTGCATCAAAATAAGATGGCTGCCTTCTAAAAAATCAAAAACTCCTCCAAAGGGCACCACTGAATTCAATTACTGCAACGTGTTTTCTACACAGCCCAGTTTTCAATTAACAATTAGTAAATGATTAGACATTCAAAAAATACAAAAGCATTATCCATATTTAGGAAAATATCACAAACTATGAAAACAGACTAATACTGTATCCAGCTGTTAGATACAGTAAACACTTCGGGACAGACTTTATCAATATGTTAAAAGAATCAAAGGAAAATACTGTGTTAATGAGCAAACCAATAAGGAATCTAACAGAGAAACTGAAACTATAAAAAAAAACAAAATGAAAAATTTTAGAGATAAAAGTACAATATCTGACAGGAAAAAAATCATAAACAGCAAATTTAGATGACAGAATAATCAGTGAACATGAAGATAGATCAATAGAAATTAGCCAATTTAATGAACAGATAGAAGATTTTAAAAAATGAGTCAAGTTTCATAGACCTGTTGGAAACTATTGAAACATTAATAAAACACCTAAGTGGAGTCCTATCAGGACAGTATAGAAAGAGAAGTGAAAAACACTTTTGAAGAAATAATAGTTGCAAATTTGCTAAGTGGAAAACATTACGTTGCTAACCGATACAAGAAGTTCCATTATCCTCATGTAAGATAAACATACATGCATCCAAACAGACACACACACACACAAACACACTGAGTCACATCATAGTCAAAGAGCTAAAAGCTAAATATATAAAGAAAATATTGACAGTGGCAAGAGAAAAACAACTTATTATAGGAAAATAATGACATCCTAATCTGTTGTCCTCTAATTCAAAACAATATAGGCCATAAGATACTGAAATAAAGTATTCATAGTGCTGAATAACAACAACAAAAAAATCAGCCAAGAATTTGATACCCAGTGGAAATGAAGATTAATGAAAGCATTTTTAATATGAATAAAAAATGTGAAAAAAATATATTTCTAGTAGACCCACACTATAGAAAAGAATGCTAGAAGAAGTTTAGTTTTTCAGGATGAAGAAAAATGACACCAGATGGTCACTCTGACATACAAAAAATAAAACATATCGGAAATAGGTGGGTATAAAATAAAGACTCTCTATATATAAAAAATATATATTTCAGGTATATAATATGTAATATACAATATGCAATATATTTATATATTACATATTGATTTATACACACATATATTTATAGATTACATATGAATATGTAATATATTTACTACATATGATTCATATTATATGAATATGTAATATATATTACCTATGAAATACATAGTATAATACATAGCACATGTATATAATATATGGTATATAATATATAAAATGTACATAGTATATAGTATATTATATATACATATATCATATGTATATATGTATTATATATTGTAATATACATTACATATTAATATATATTACTATATCTAAAAAGATACATATAGTACATGTAATATATAATACATGTAATATATATTACATATTATACAAATTATATATGATATATAATATAAATTATGTTACATAAAATATATATTTTTAAAAATACATAAAATTTTATATATTATATAAAAATACCTATATATATTATATATCATATAAAGATACATATAGTACATGTAATATATTATATATTATGTTACATAAATAATATTAATATGTTACATGTACTATATGTATCTTTTTAGATACATATCTATATCTACAAAAAGAATTTTAATTCTTAGGAAAACTCTAGGGACAAATGAATTATCCAATGAATTTTATCAAATTTTTACAGGAGAAGCAATACCAATCTTGTAAAAAAATATATATATTTATATATGAAATAGTATAATATATAGTACATGTATATATTATATAGTACATGTAACATATAGTACATGTACATAATATATAATATATAGATATGTAATATATACATGTACTATATATTACATGTACTATATAATATATAATATACATGTACTATATATTATACTATGTATTTCATATATAAAATATATATTATGTATTTTATATATTTATATATTATATAATATATATCTACAAAGTTGCATAAAGGAAGAGAGAAAGAAAGCAAATCAATAAAATAGAATACGAAAACAGTAAACAATGAAATAAAGCTGAATGATAAATATTATAAACAACTTTATAATAAATTCAATGACTTAGATGAAATGAACTAATTCTTTGAAAGACACAAATTCCTTCAAGGTTCAGTCAGGAAGAAATAGATTCCCTAAGCCCTATATCTACAAAAAAAAAAAATTTAATTCTTAGGAAATCTCTAGGGACAAATGAATTATCTGACGAATTTTATCAAATATTTACAGGAGATGCAATACCAATCTTGTAAAAAAACAAAAAAACTGTCAGAAAACTAGAGGAGGAAGCATTTCCCAATGTATTTTAAGAGGCTAGAATCACTGTAATACCAAAACAGGCAAAGATATCAAAGGTTCATAAAACTACAAGCCAGTTTTCTCCAGGAACAGAGATGTCAAAATCCTCAACAAAAATCGAATTGAAATCAGCAATACGCGCACGCACACACACACACACATACACACATGTACAAATGCAAATGTATACTTATTTATATTTTTGCTTACTTGAAAAATAAAATATTGCCTGATTTTTATACAATGTACATAATTTATATTACTATACAGTAGCTAACCACTTTGAATAGAACACTTGACTCTTCCCCACATTCATTTAGCACTTAGCACATAATCCCTACTTAATAACTTGAATTGAGCAATCAAATTCATTTACTGTTCAAATGTCCTTGTCAATATTCTCTCACAATCACCCGCACACAAACATACCTGTACACAAACAAAGAACTAATATCCTGTGACCTCTGATATCTACAACCTAAAACATATCTTCAAGATTTTTTTTTGATAGTCAAGTTTATTTTAACAAAACTGGTCTGGGAACCATAAAATTTATTCTTATACAATGCTAGCATCGTTTCTACAATGGTAAAACACATCCAGTTTTTATAAAGATGAAATGTTTCCATTTTCATTTAATAATACTTAAAATTTAGGCTGGCTCTGGCACCTCATGTCCTTCTAGGTCACAAGAGTGCACTGGTGAGTGTGCTCTAGCCCAGTGGGAATGAGTCAGGCTCCTGCAGCAGCTGACTACACAGCAATGCCCTTTTCCTGCTGGTACCAGAACCCAAGCTGTGCATGGTGGCACCTTGCCCAGGCCCAACTTAGTTCCCCACCCTGCCGAAGATGCCTGGGCTTGTGCTCTTGCAATTTGTGTGGCCATCATGGCCAGTGCTGCCTCAGAGCCCTGAAAACGATGCAGCACATGGCATGGAGAATGCCAGAAACCTCTTACTGCACTGGCTCTAGTGGACAGACAAGAAGTTCCTGCTGTGAGCCACCCAGGGCATCAAGTTGTGGCACAAGCAGTAGAGACCCATTGTGAAGAGCCTGGTGCCCACCAACTGCTGCCACTCCAGCTGTGTGGTGGAAACCAAGTTGGCAGCATTCAGCAGAGAGCCCTGCCATCTCCATGAGAACAGGCCCATGTTAACCTGCTAGGGAAGGAGATACCACATGAAGAAGAACCAAGGTGCTTTAGTTAACAGCTAGCTCACCCTTAGCAGCAGAACCTGCTAGTGCACCAGCAGCTGACCACACATGCCAGAAGGAGCCCAGCTGCCACCAGAAGAATAGCCCAGCTGAGCCCAGCCTAAATTGCTGACTAGCTCAATCATGAGTTAATACGTTTTAGGTGGTTTTTCATGCACTAACATATGTTTTAGGTGGTTATACACTAATGAGAGGTGGCAATGTGCTAGCAGCCCTCACTCTCAGCACCTCCTCAGCCTTGGCATCCACTCTGGCAGCGCTTAAGGAGCCCTTCAGCCCGTCACCGCACATCTCTGGGCTGGGTGAGGCGGAAGCCTCCTCCCTCTACTTGCAGGGAGGTGTGGAGGAGGCGGAAGCCTCCTCCCTCTACTTGCAGGGAGGTGTGGAGGAAGAGGAGCCGGCAGGAACCAAGGCTGCGCTTGCAGGCCAGTGTGAGTTCCCGTGGGCGCAGGCTTGGCGGCCCCACACATGGATCAGCCAGCCGGTGCTGCCAGCCCAGACCAGTGAGGGGCTTAGCACCCCGGCCAGCAGCTGCGGAGGCTGCGCCGGATCCCCCAGCCCCGCACTCAAATTCTCGTCAGGTCTTAGCTGCCTCCCGGCGGGGCAGTGCTTGGGACCTGCGCCATATCTGAGCTCCCCCCACCCCGCACCCACTGTGGTGGGCTCCCGCAGGGCCTGAGCCTCCCCAACGGGCGCCACCCCCTGCTCAATGATGCTCAGTCCCATCAACAGCCCAAGGGCTGAGGAGTGCAGGTGCAGCTTGGGACTGGCAGGCAGCTCCGCCTGCAGCCCTGGTGCAGGATCCACTGGGGAAAGCCAGCTGGGCTCCTGAACTGGATGGCGACTTGGAGAACTTTTATATCTAGCTGGAGGATTGGATGTGCACCAATCAGCACTCTGCATCTAGCTAACCTAGTGGAGACTTGGAGGACTAGCCCTCTGACTCTGTGTCTAGCTCAAGGATTGTAAATGCACCAATCAGCACTCTGTGTCTAGCTCAGGGTTTGTGAATACACCAATTGGTACTCTGTATCTAGCTAACCTAGTGGAGACTTGGAGGACTAGCACTCTGTGACTCTGTGTCTAGCTCAAGGATTGTAAATGCACCAATCAGTACTCTGTGTCTAGCTCAGGGTTTGTAAACACACCAATCAGTACTCTGTCTAGCTCAAGGTTTGTGAATACACCAATTGGTACTCTATCTAGCTAACTCTGTATCTAACTAGCACTGTGACTCTGTCTAGCTCAAGGATTGTAAACACACCAATCAGCACTCTGTCAAAATGGACCAATCAGCTCTCCATAAAATAGACCAATCAGTTCTCTGTAAAACAGACCAATCAGCAGGATGTGGGTAGGGTCAGATAAGGGAATAAAAGCAGGCTGCCCAAGCCAGCGGTGGCAACCTGCTCCGGTCGCCTTCCACACTGTGGAAGCTATGTTTGTTGCTCTTTGCAATAAATCTTGCTGCTGCTCACTCTGAGTCCACGCTGCCTTTGTGAGCTGTAACACTCACCGGGAAGGTCTACAGCTTCACTCCTGAAGCCAACGAGACCACAAACCCACTGGGAAGAATGAACAACTCCAGACGCGCTGCCTTTAAGAGCTGTAACACTCATCACGAAGGTCTGCAGCTTTACTCCTGATAGTGAGACCACAAACCCACCAGAACGAAGAAGCTCCAGACACATCTGAACGTCTGAAGGAACAAACTCCAGACACAACATCTTTAAGAACTGTAACTCTCACCGCGAGGGTCCGTGGCTTCATTCTTGAAGTCAGTGAGACCAAAAACCTACCAATTCCGGACACACTAACATATGGTTTGTTATGCACTAACACACTCATACACAGGATGCCAGGATTCAAAGAAAGATTGATTCTTAGTTACCTGCGAACAGTAGACACCCTATAGGTTTTGATTTTCTTTCCCTTTAAACTTGGATCTCTCGTTAGATGGTGTTGAGTTATACAGAAATGCATGTAGGCATGTATGCATGTGATTGGTGTTTAAATTCACACAATCCCTCATACCACAGAAGGAAACAGACAACCACAGTTTGACCATTAAGGTCAAAGTCCAAATTTCAACATAATAAGTTTGTCTTTAATCTATTCCCTCCGTATCTAAATGTTGGAGGTCAAGGCTGTGGACAGATCTGAAAACATGGGATTCCATTCTCCTGGGGCACACTGTCCAATTTGTTTACCATCTTATCTCCGAAAGAAAGATGGGTAGCAGGTGGGCGGCAGTGGTCTATCTGTGGATACTTCCTGCTTGCAGCCTCCTGCTCTCTCTAGGGGCACTACCTCTCCCAACCATGGGCCTGAGGAGAGACGTTGGTAGGAAGGAGCTGTTCTCTCGCCTCTGGAAGAAAAGGACCTCCCTGAGGCCAGGGGAGTCAGCGTCCTCAGAACTGCACTTTTATGTGGAAGCCACTGGCCATGTGTGGCTACTGAGTACATGGGATGTTGCTGCTCTGAACTGAGATGTGCTGGGAAGGTAAAATACAGAGTGTGTTTCAAAGTTTTAGCATCAAAACTTATATATTTCATAAACATTACATATAGAGCATATATTAAAATGACAATATTTTGATTATATTGGGTTGTCTATTATAAACAATTTATCAATTTTTTAAAAAATAAAAATTTAAATAAAATAAATACAAAATGAGCAGGCAAGGTGAGAGAGGAAAGCTTAGTTCCCAACTATCTACTCTTCACAGTACTTCCCACTCATTTTTCCCTTGTGGATACTCAGACCTTCAGGAAACAGAACTTGAAAACCTTCAGATAGGTGGTCCATCAGATTTCACAATCTGACTTGGAAAGACAGATCAATAGAGTTTGGAATATATTAATCATAAAATTCTGAAATTGCAATATTAGCTATCTCATAATGAGCATGAAGGAGTGGTATTTAATGAGATCTCTTTTTTGCCTTTTTAAAATTTTTCAACTATGTCTTTAGTACATAGAACAGCTCATGTTGAAAGGATGTACAAGTCTTAGATCCTCATTGAACCTTCTGTCTAAATCAGAAGTCCTAATATTCACATGTTCCTAAGTCCATTGCTTGTTTCCTTCAGTTTACATTTTTATAAGCTCTTTGAGGACTGGCTTGTATCTCTAGCTTAATTACTGTCTCCAGCACCCAGTGCTGTTCCTGAAACAATAGTTCTTTAATAAATATCTAATGTTGAGGGCATTACCAATGTATCCAGAGAAGCTGAATTCTCGAATAAGCACATAAAGGAACTTTGTACCAACAAAGCTGTAAATAACAGGACAAAAGTAGATAGGAGCTATAATAGCTATATAAGCAGCAAATAGCACAGAGCTGCAAAAAGTAACACTTCTGCAACCAAATGGACATTTCAGCAAAGAAAGCATTCTGGAAAAGCAGGATTGTTAATTGACAGAGGAAAAAAAAGGAATGATTTTGTCCCCATTTTGTTTTTATCTTCTCTGGTAAGGAAAGTGTCCTAAAATGATAACTGTGAGAGTAAAATAAATATTTGCAAAAGGAATTAAAACCCCAGATAGCTGAGAAAATTACAACGGAGCTTACTGTTGCTACTGTAAATGAGTTTACATCTCTTGTCTTAAATGAATTACATTCTTGTTTACTAAGGGACTCTGTAAATGAGATTGCCAGGGAAATATAAAGTTAGAATAACTGGCCAAAAATAGATCGGGAAAGTGATTTAAATGACTAAAGGGCTTGATCTTTATATCAGGTAAATGTATACGATGGAAAATATAAAAGATAGCTTGTGACACAATGGAAAGCATGACTTGCTTTAGGCCAACATAGCTTAATAAATGGCATTTAATTAAAGTAGTTACTTTTCCTTATGTTGAAGTATTTTTAAGCAGTATCATGCCATTCCACCCCTAGGTATTTAGTATGAATCTTTAATTAGAAGGGTGTTTTCTTATATGATAGTGCTATTATTGCACTAACAAAATTAATATTACTGTATTATTTATTGCCAGGTGACAAATTACCACAAATTTAGTGGCTTAAAAAATACTTAGTTTTCAGTTTTTTTTTTAACTTTTGAGGTTCAGGGGTACATGTGCTTGTTATATAGGTAAACTGTGTGTCATGAGAATTTGGTATACAGATTATTTCATCACGCAGGCAATAAGCAGAGTACCCTATAGGTATTTTTTCTGATCCTCTCCCCCTCCTCCCACCCTCAAGTAGGCCCCAGTGTCTGTTGTTCCCTTTTGTGTCTGTGTGATCTCCTTGTTTAGCTACCACTTATAAGTGAGAACATGTGATATTTGGTTTTCCATTCCTCCATTAGTTTGCTTAGGATAACAGCCTCTAGCTCCATCCATGTTGCTGCAAAGGACATGAAGGACATGATCTCATTTTTTTATGGCTGCTTAGTATTTCATAGTATGTATGTATCATATTTTATTTTTCTAGTCTTATCATTGATGGGCGTTTAGGTAGATTCCATATCTTTGCTGTAAATAGTGCTGCAATGAACATATACGTGTATGTATCTTTATGGTAGAACTATTTATATTCTTCTGGGTATATAAACAATAATGAGATTGCTGGGTTGAATGGTAAGTTTTTTTTAAAGTTCTTTGAGGAATTGCCACACTGTATTCCACAATGGCTAAACTAATGTACATTCCCACTGGCAGTGTATAAGTACTCTCTTTTCTCTGCAACCTCTCCAGCATCTGTTATTGACTTTTTAATCATAGTCGTTCTGACTGGTGTGAGATGATATCTCATTGTAGTTTTGATTTGCATTTCTCTAATGGTTAGTGATGTTGAGCATTTTTTCATATGCTTGTTGGCCACATGAATATCTTCTTTTGAAAAGTGTTCATGTCCTTTGCTCACTTTTTAGTGGGGCTGTTGGTATTTTTCTTATAAATTTAAGTTCCTTATAGATTCTAGATATTAGACTTTTGTCAGATACACAGTTTGCAAAAAATTTATCCCATTCTAGAGGTTGTGTGTTTACCCTATTGATAGTTTTTGCAGTGCAGAAACTCTTTAGTTTAATTAAGTCCTATTTGTCATTTTTTGTGTGTCTCCGTTTCTAAAGGGCAAAAATCTGTATGGCTACTCAGACTCTCATACTCAAGGTGTAGACTGGCTGTTGCCCCACCTGAAGATTTCAGGAAGACCCCACTTCCCAGCTCATTCAGGTTATTGGCAAAATATAGTACCTTGTGTTTATAGCATCAGGTTTCATTTCCTGTCAACCAGTGTGGACTCTCATTTTCTCAGCCACTCATGGTTTCTTGCTCTGAGTTTCTTCAGACGCCCTCTCCTGGGCTCTCACATCACCGTGATCACCGTGATCACCATGGGCATGAATCCCTCTCTCTTGGGTTCCTCTCAACTTTAACTCCCTCTGACTTTTTCCTCTGCTCTGGACCAGAGAACATTCTCTTAAGTGGTTTGTGAGATTATGCTAGGCCCACCCAAATAATCTCCTTTTCCTAATATAATGACAGGAGTAACACAAGGAGCAAAGGTCAAGAAGTCATCTTAAAATTCTGCTTACCACACTTGATAATGTCCAATACACACTCCATATCAAATGCTTTTTTTTTTTCTGTGAGTTTAAATTGGGATCCAAACAAATTCCATGTACTGTGTTTGGTTAAGTATCTCAAACCTTTTTTAATACAAAGCAGTGCCCTGTTTTATCTATGCTTCTGACTTGTTAAAGAGATTGGGTCAGGTATTCTCTGGAATATTTTACATTGTAGAGTTGCCTGTTTGCTTCCCTATATTTTTAATTGCTATTTGGTATTTACTATAAATTGTATTTACTATAAATTGAAAGTGAATTCTAAAAGCTTGATAATACTGTTGTAACCATATTTCAGCTCAGGAGTTACTATATATTTCATATTGCATCACATCAAGAGGAATCTAACATCTAATCTGTGAAAATCAAGATAAATTGGTAGTTTCTAATATGGAAAGCCTGACCCACTCGTTGTAAAATTCCCATTAACATTTCACCCAATTATAAATCTGTTCATGGTCAAGGTTAAAGCCAAAATGGTGATTTCTAATTTGAACATTTCTTCCACATTAGATGAAATTTTTCTGTAAAGACGACCTTTCCTAATCAACTAAATTATTTTGCCGCACTGACAATTCTTACAGAAAAGTGTGGGCAAATGCTTAAGTTTTTTTCACATAATTGCCAAATTTCTAAGCAAAGACTTAGTATTCTTATTACCTCCAATAATAGCCAATGCAATTTTAGTTTCCTTTTCTTTTTCCTCTTTCATTTTTATTTGTATCATTTAATTGTAGACAGACGCTTTTTCATTTTCTAACAATTGAATCTTTGATCCCAATTAATCTTTGATGGAATTCTTCCTTTCTGGCACAACAAAGTACCCTACTGTTCTGGTATAATATATTTTACCATATTATAGTCTGTTTTCCCATTTTTCTTTAAAAAAAAATGTTGCTATTAGAATAGTTTGAATATTTTCTCCAAATTTCTTATGACCCTTATTCCTTTCTTTAAAAATATTTTCTATCAATTTACAACAAATTATTTTTAATGTATCAGCATACCCCTATCATATTATCATAATTAACTTTTTGATCAATTAGCTACAAAGATTACTTGATTCATTAGCTACAAGGGATACATTTTAACTTCCCAGGAATACTTATAATTTACCAAATTATTATAATTTCAACTTGCTCTGCCACTTATTCTTCAAATTTTGTTATTTCTGTTTTCTCTGCCTATAACTTCTATATTAATCTTTCATCTTTATTCCATCATTTAGTTCTGCAGTTAAATATACTAAGTGTTTATCTCCAAAATGTACACCAAAGTTTCTGCTTTCGTTTTGTCATTGGCTGAAACTCATTCCAAGTAGAGCCCTTGGGATGGTCTCGTGAAATCCATTGAGTTCTTGTTTCTTTATGATCTTTATACACAAAGTTTACATTTTGACTAGATATAAAATCTTTGCTTCACAATTTTTTCCTTTGCATACTGTATTAGTCTGTTTTGACACTGCTGCAAAGAGATACCTGAGACTGGGTAATTTATAAAGAAAAGAGGTTTAATTGACTTACAGTTCCACATGGCTGGGGGAGCCTCAGGAAACTTACAGTCATGACAGAAGGGGAAATAGAAGCAAGGCACATCTTACATGGTGGCAGGAGAGAGAGGAAGGGGGGAAGTGCTACACTTTTAAACCATCAGATCTCATGAGAACTCACTCATCTTCCACCAAATCCCTCCCTAACACAAGGGAATTACAATTCAAGAGGAGATTTGGGTGAGGATGCAGAGTCAAACCATATCACATACCTTACAAAAAGGTTGCTCTATTTGGTTCTAGCATAACACTTCTGATATTTTACTTATAAGTTACTTGATTTTGACAGGAAACCTGAAGATTTTTTAAAAATCTGTAATGCCCAATATTTCTCCATATTGATCAGTCTGGAATAATATTCTAAATTACTAGATATGTCTGTCAATATGTAGATTAGATTTTATTTCAGGGAAATTTTCTTGAATTATAGTTTTAAATAATTTTCCTATTTCAGTATTTTACTTTTCCTCTTTGGAGTATTCCAAGCACAGATATACTACTCTTTGCCTCTCCTCCATGTCTTTCTTATCTGCGTTTCTTTAGCATTTTTTAATTTGTTACATTTCCCATTTTCTTCACTTTTTCCCTTTATTACATTTACATTACTGTGATTTTTATAGTCTTTTGATTGCTGTGTTCCTTTTCTTTCAATCTCCATTTTAGTAATGTTTATCTTTCTATTCCTTTCCTCAGTACAGTTTTCACATTCCTCTATATTCTAATGAAACTATTCCCTGTTCCATTTGCAATTTACATTATCATTATTTCAATTTTTTACTTTAATGTTTTATCTAATTTTGAAATATTGGATTATAATTATTTTGTACCATATTTTGGGGGCAGTTCATGACATCTTGTTATGTTATTTAGTTGTTCTTATTTTTTCTTATAATACTTGCGATTGAAGTTGTGTTATATTTTTTGTTTTCTTTAGTTTTGTACATGTAAATAAGATGGATTTTATTGGATTATTAGGGACAGTACAATGATGGACTAAGTGCTTTTCTTAGTTTTCAGGCTCATGTATTCTCCCTTCCTCTATTTTTGTTAGTTTTGTTCTGTTTTTTGTTTTTGAGACAAATCTTCCTCTGTCACTCAGGCTGAAGTGCAGTAACATGGTCATGACTCACTGTAGCCTCAACCTCACTGGGCTCTGATGATCCTCCCACCTCAGCCTCCCAAGTAGCTGGGACTACAGGCATGTGCTATCATATCCAGCTAATTTTTGTAGTTTTTGTTGAGACAGGGTTTTACCATGTTGCCCAGGCTGGTGTTGAACTCTTGGGCTCAAGTGATCCACCCACCTCAGCCTCCCAGTGTTTGGGGGACTATAGTTGTGAGTCACCACACCCAGCCTTACCTGTTACTTTGAAGAATTTAAAATATGCTCTCTGTGTAGTCCCTTGTCTACCTTTCAGAGAGAAGATTGACTCAGAAAAGACTAATCACCAAACTTGGAATTTTCAGGGCTCAAAGCATTGACTTCCGGGTAATACTTATTCCTTGAATGTAGCATTTTATTGATATGAACTTTTGGGAATCTACCTCTCAATTCCTCTGAAACCTCTTTCATTTGCATTGGGTGTTTTCATTCAAATAGGTCAATTTCCATTCTGCTCCTCACATTTTCCTATAAGGTGAGGCTCTGTTCTTCTTATACAGAATATTCCCCTAGATTTCGTTTTTCAAACCAGTAAGTATTCAATGGTTGTGGCACTGTTTGACACTCTTACTAACCACATATACCAATTATTCATATTTTCCCATTGTCCACATTTTCTCTTAGATATGAGAATTGACAAAAATGTTGTCAAGTACCAAACAGGATGGGTACATTCTATGTTCATCTCACATAAACCATCACTTTTTCTTTCCTATCCTCTCTGCTTTTTCCACAAAGTTTCTGAGGGACTGCAGATTATTATTATTGGGTGAACCCACCCTAGTTCTGGCATTCCCATGTATGATGATTTTAGAAATACGGCCCAAAATTCTATAATTCTCCTCCAATTTAGAGGCAGGTTTCTAAGTTCCTTAAATTTGGTTGGACTTTGACTGCTTTAACCAATAGAGTGCAGAGGAAGTGATGTTGCATGACTTCTAACACTAAGTCAGAAAACGCCATGAATTCTAACATTATGCCACAAAGCTGGAAAGGCCAAGAGTAGGTAAAAGCAGTTGAGAGATCCAGTTTATCCCAGGTTTGCTTCCATTCCCAGCAAGGAACCCAATTAATAAATGAAGCCATTTTGAATGCTTCAGACCAGCCCATATGCTGCCTTTATATCACCAAGCAACTTCTGTTGATGCTACATTAAATAGTCATGCAGTTGAACCCTGTCCAAATTCTTAACCTAAAAAATGATGAGACATAAGAAAATGGTTATTTAATGCCACTAAATTTTGGTTTATTGCATAGGAATAGATAATTGAAACATGATTTTGCACCTGAAAGTGGGGAGCTGCTGTAACAAACTCTCACATGTGTGTCATTGGTTTGGGAACAGTAGCGGATAGAGAAGGAAATGTATTTAATGAACCTGATGATCTAGTTAAGGAGATTTTCAGATAGAGTCTTGAAAGTATCACCATCTAGTGTCTTCTCGTTGCCTGTTAATAATATGAGAAAAAGTACCTAACCAAAAAACAAACTTTTAACTTTTGAATTAACATTTGGAAAAAATAAATATTCTAAGCCAGTCTTCAGTCTTTTCCGCCCTCCCCCCCACTGCCAAGAATTCAACTTTTAAGTTCCAGGTTACATATGCAGGTTGTGCAGGTTTGTTACATAGGTAAACATGTGCCATAGTGGTTTGCTACACAGATCAACCCATCACCTAGGTATTAAGCCCAACATCCATTAGCTATTCTTCCTGATCCTCTCCCTTCCTGCACCCCACAATAGGCCCCAGCATGTGTTGCTTCCCAACATGTGTCCATATATTCTTATTGTTCAGGTCCCACTTATAACTGAGAACATGCACTGTTTGGTTTTCTGTTCCTGTATTACTTTGCTGAGGATAATGACTTCCAGCTCATCCATGTCCCTGTGAAGGACATAATCTCATTCCTTTTTGTGGCTGCATAGTATTCCATGGTATACATATACCACATTTTCTTTATCCAGTCTATAATTGATGGACATGTGGGTTGATTTCCTGCCTTTGCTGTTGTGTGTAGTGCTGCAGTGACCATGTGGGTGCATGTATCTTTATAAAAGATTGATTTATATTCCTTTGGGTATATACCCAGTAATGGGATTGCTGGATCAAATCATACATCTGCTTCTAGATCTTTGAGGAATCACCACACTGTCTTCCACAATGTTTAAAGTAATTTACACTCCCACCAACAGTATAAAAGTGTTCCTTTTCCTCTACAACCTCACCAGCATCTTTTTATTGACTTTTTAATAATCACCATTCTGACATGAAGTCCTTGCCCATGCCTATGTCCTGAATGGTATTACCTAGGTTTTCTTCTAGGGTTTTTATGGTTTGTAGATCTAACAGTGTGGCAATTCCTCAAGGATCTAGAACTAGAAATACCATTTGACCCAGCCATCCCATTACTGGGGATATACCCAAAGGATTATAAGTCATGCTGCTATAAAGACACATGCACACATGTTCATTGCGGCACTATTCACAATAGCAAAGACTTGGAATCAACCCAAATGTCCATCCATGACAGACTGGATTAAGAAAATGTGGCACATATACAGCATGGAATACTATGCAGCCATAAAAAAGGATGAGTTCGTGTCCTTTGTAGGGACACGGATGCAGCTGGAAACCATCATTCTCAGCAAACTATCGCAAGAACAGAAAACCAAACACCACATGTTCTCACTCATAGGTGGGAACTGAACAATGAGATGACTTGGACACAGGAAGGGGAACATCACACACCAGTCCTATTGTGGGGAGGGGGGAGAGATAGCATTAGGAGATATACCTAATGTAAATGACGAGTTAATGGGTGCAGCACACCAACATGGTACATGTATACATATGTAACAAACCTGCATGTTCTACACATGTACCCTAGAACTTATAGTATAATAATAAAATAAAGTTAATATATCTAAGACTCAGGAAATAAAACTGCCTATTGTTGTACAGCTTGGAAATATTCAAGCAGGACTGAAATTGAAGGTTCATCAGACTCAAAAGTACATACTCTTCCTTTCCATACTATTTTATTTCTCTATTCTGGTGACAAAGACACAGTCCTGGCTCCCTAGGGTCAGATCATAAAACCAGCCATTACGGAGCAGTATGATGAATGCTGGAGATGAATGTGAAGCTTATACTCTTGGGGTATAGATTATTACACAAACCCCTAATTCTGTTTCTCTGGAAATAGTCTCAGAGGAAGTGAAATTTGACCAACTATAGTAAGACCAGGAAACCTACAGAGCAGGTGGGGAAAGAGGCAGCCAAGGCACCAGGGTTCCCAGCAATGAGCTGCAAAGTGCAAAGCCATCAAGGCCCGAACAAATTTTATTTAGGAAAGCTGTAGGAACATGAGCTCTTAATACAGATTTCTCCAAGAGAAAGAGGAGGGCAGGGGGAGGCAGGAAGTAGGGTAGGGAAGAGAAGAAATCAATAGATTGATCTGGAGAAGTATATCGGAGGTTGGTTTACACAGGCCCCATGTGTAGAAGAAAGGTGTTTGAACTTTCTCCAAAAAGCTACGACAAGCCAAGAAGGAATTTAACAAGGTCAGAGTCAATGAGATGAGTATCTGAGTACTGATATTCTCGGGGAAAAAAAAAATCACTTTAGTCTCAGACCAACTTTTGATACAATCACTGTAACCACAGAGATGAGCATGCTAAGAGCTAGGGCTGAGGCTGCAGCTAAAGGCAGACCCCCAGAACCACGCTGCTATCCAGTGGAAGCAGGTCATTCTGGCGATGGGTCAAAGAGGGACTAGTTGTTGAGAAAGCCACTGACCACAAAATTCATCACATATTCACATGGCTGGATTCCAGGTTTTCATTTTTAAATTTTAGATGTTTTTGGTTGAGCAATAAGATTAATAATCTTTCATTAATATTACCAAAACATTTTTTGCTCTGTCAAATAAATGTAGTATTACAGTTTCCCAGAAAGACATATTCTAAGAATATATCATTTTAATTCAGAAACAAATATAGGAACCAGTAGTTATACATACAATACTTACTTAGACATACACACATGTATAAAGTTGAGTTCATGTGGAATATTAAATCACAAATATTAATAACCTTTCAGTGTATTTCAAGGAAATTAAGTCCAAAAGGCACTGAAGCTAAGGATACAGAAGAGAATGCAGTAAATTATAAATGCATATTTTTATTAACATATAATTATATTAAGAAATAAGCCAATTGAATTAGAAATGTCATTATTAAGCTTGCTTGCAGTAAAAGTTTACTTGACAACTGAGCAAAAACATTAAGGCCTTGCTGCAGGAAAAGCAAAAACAAAAACACTCAGTATTTCTTATAGGGTTTATTGTTGGCTGCAGGACACAGCAATTACATAGGTGGGTTACAAATTCTCCTTAGCTGGGGAACTGAAGTGCATGTGATAAGTTATTTTTATATAATAGAAAAAAAGAGAAGGAAGCCTGAGGAACAGTGTTAATCTAGGATAATCTAATGTAAGAGATGGAGGAAAGAAGATAAAATCTTGAACAAGATAAGAGGCAAAAAGATGTTTAACAAGAGACCTGGATGAGAATGGAATATTCTGGCTAGCAAATCTTTCCCCTGCAGAAATTCCCATCAAAAGATGAAAGGATTACATGGCGTATACACAAATACCCAAGTACCCTCAACTCTTTTGAGAATCAAAATACGATTCTTACGTTCCCTTAGAAGACAGAAAAATGTACCCTTTCAATTGGACAGTGGCAAAATCAAATTGTTCCTCCATTTTTACAGAAATGATAAGCCAACTGTATGGAGACAATGTATGGATTAAGTGATAACTGATTTTAGATGACATCCTGCAGCCTCACTCAATTTAAGTTACATTCATAAGGAAGTCATCAATTTGATAAGTCTATATTAAAATATGTCTTAGAGAATTCAACATGCAACACAGGACAGAAACAAAGAAAAAGAATAGAGTTTAAATTTAAATGTTGAGTAAACGCCCCAAGTCACCTCACAGTATGTGTATGATCTTGGTAGCATTACTGAATTTTTCTAACTCAGGTTCTTCATTCATACAATGGAGAGAGTCTTCTTTACACCATGGAATTGTGGTTACTAAATGAAGTAATGTTTTGCAGGAACTGTTATCCTACAATAGTGGCTTAGTGGGAGTCTTATTAGTTGTGGTATACAAATGTACTGACTTTTATACTTCCTAATAATTTCCAGCTATGCTCCATCAGTTCCTTCTCATATCCTAAAAGCAAGCTCCATTAATGTAATTTCAGGCTATTTTTACAAACTGTCTCAATAACCTTTGCTGTTAAAGCAGCAGTCAGTCCCAAGTCTTCAGTTTCCACGGTGCTAAATTTCTTTCTCCTCATGATATCCCCAGACTCCCATCCATCTATCCTCAGAGCAGGTGAGATTCTGATGGCTCTGAGAAGTAGTCAATTTCTCTAATAAACCTCCCATCACTCTGGGAATAGTATTTGGCCCTAAAGCACAAGGGAACTCACTGTCTATGGTGAATCCTTTCTGTCATATCCGTTGAGCCAGCTAGGTAGCAGACGGAAGACTGCCTAGACATTCCTCATCCCATGTAAGACTTACTCATATTCCCTAGCCAGCACCCTGGCTGGAAACCTCCCATTACATTCTCTAATACCCTTTCCATTTTGCTCCAAGCTGTGTTGCATTTGTGATGATTAATTTTTTCTGTCCACTTGGTTAGGCTATGGTGACCAGTTGCTTTGTCAAACACCTGCCTAGATGTTGCTGCAAAGGTATATTGTTATATGATTAATGTTGCCAATTACCCTCCATTATGTGGTGGGTTTTATCCAATCATGTGAAGGCTTTGAGAAAAAAGACTGAGGTTTCCAGGAGAAGGAATTCTGAATACTGCCACATAGATATCCTGCCTGAGTTTCCAGACAACCTGCTCTACAGATTTTACACTTTCTAGCCCCTGCCATCATGTGAGCCAATTATGTGAGCCTTAACATTTCTTTATCTGTATCTTTCAAAGAGAAAGAAAGTATGTGTACATATATGCATTTAAACAGACTGCCTAAGCATTGCTTAGCCTATGTAAGATTTACTTATATTCTCCAGCCAAGAACCTGGCTAGATGCTGCCCTATACATCCTCTGATTCACTTTCCCTTTTGCCCCAAGCTGTATTGCTCTATGAGAGAGAGAAAAAGAGATTTGGGGATTTTAGTATACATATATCACCTTATATATATATATACATATATATATATATATATGAGGTGATAGGTTCATATGATGGCTCAGGTCCTCCTTCCTCTTATAAAGCTACTCCTTCCCCTTCGATGATGTCCTGTTGATCTATTAACACATTAATTTATGAATCCATGAATGAATTAAACCATTCAGGAGTGAATATACCACATGAGCCAATCACCTCTTAAAAACCTCAGCTTTCAATACTGTTATATTGCATCTTAAGTTTCATCGTGAGTTGAAACTTCCCCAGCACACCTCCTTTTGCAGAAGAGGCCGCGTCAGTCAGTCAATCAAAGTAGTCATATCTGGCAGAGATATCAAATGCAAGATTAGGAAATAGCATAGTTCTTTCCTCTTTTCACAGTTATAAGCAAATATTATAAGTCATTTTTTAGTGTCTTCTTTGGTGAGTGGAAGGCAAGAGAATTCTGACCTTGAGCTCTCAGGACGGTGTCTGACACATAGTAGGTGCTCAATGGAACAGGAGCTATAATTATTCACAGACATTGCACACCTCCAAAAATGAGAGACTGTCACAAGGGAGGGGAGGAGAGGGGAGGGGATGGGGAGAATTAGAGGATGGGATGATGGTGGTAAGGCTGGATCTCTCAAATGGCATATTCCTAAGCCTCTTGGGGAAGAAGTTGGCACAATCACCTGTAGTTCTCAGAACTCAATATATGGAATTGTTAGTATCTTTTTCTGAGTGGTCAATTCCCAGTAAACAGGGTCCCACTCAGTGCCTAACACCATCGGGTTACACTACCACCTTACCTAAAAACAGGATTGCAAAAACAGAGTAAGCATTTGACCACCAAACACCAAAATAATATCCTTTAATCAAAAGCTTATTTGGGTTGAATTTAGCAGCTCTGGCTTCTAGTTCTATCCATAGCCTTGGAAAAATTACCTTGCCACATTGCCGTGAGGATCAAGTAGATGCCTTATGCCACAGGGCTTTACAAAGTACCATCCAAGTACTATTTGAAGCACGATTCCCCTTCCTCTTATCAAAGAAAATATTAACTTTTTTCTGTTGATCAAAAATTGTGCCTGTGACAAGTTTTATAATTTCAGCATAGATTCAAAGTTACTTGTGCCTTCAAATCCTATACAGTGACACTATTCTTCAACCAGACTCAAGGTAAGATCAATGTTTTGACAAACAGAATCCCCATTTGAAATCCTGTAAAACAAGGCTGCCCTACTGCTTACCTCCCCTTCTTCCATATCTGCATTTGAATAACAGATGCTAAATGTGATGACCTGACTCAGTGATTAATTGGCATTTCTTATAAGTAGACACGCACTGTCTAAACCAATGTTACTGTTTAAGTACCATAGAAAAGGTGCTGCTTTAAGAAGCAATTAAACCTCCAACTAAATGTTGGCAGAAAGAACAATTGAGCATCAATTACTTAAACTATATTTTCATTCTTCAGATTTTTAAAGGGCAGTGTTAAATGGTTCTACAATGAGTCAATTCAATATGATTAACTCAGTAATGTCAGGAGAATTGCACTAAGTTCCATTCAAAACTAGAAGTTCTTGGATGGACAAGATTTTTGTCACGAATGCTCTAACATATTCATTTGAATTATTGATACCAAAATCAATGTTTCCAGTGTAGTATGACACAAAAACATGTACCTGCCTCATCTTTCAAAACATATTTTTTTGATTAAAACATATATATATATATATGTCCTATTTTGCTGGTAATATTTGGACTTACTTCTGTGTAACATGTGTTACTTTTAAGCAAGACTATTAATAAGGCTCATTAATACTCAAAGTCAATTGCCAATTCTGGGACCCCCACATCTGATTAACTATAACATATGGTGGCTCGTCTCTTTAATAAAAAAAATCCTGGAATATCAATAGTTCAAGTGCTTATAAAAATCAAATGAGTTGTCTTCAAATTATGAGTTAACACAGCTTTCCTTGATATGTATAATATTAAGACATAGTAAGAGACATAGAAACTATGCACTTCTATATACTCTCTAAATTATGTATCCCTATTAAAATATAAGACACATATTACCTTACATTTCTTCTCTGGCTCTAATATTGCTTTATGCCCAACACATTAGCAAAGCCTCAATCACTGTGTGTCAAAATTTCCTCCCCACACAATCTACCCAAAACTTCTTCCTACCACTATTGGAAAGAGAACAATACTAACTTTTCCAGAGCCCAAGAGTTCAAGTCTAAGGTAGACAGATCTTCTTGTACAATGCAGAAGAAAAAGATGAAGAGGTTAGCCCATATGGCGCACATTAGGTAGAACAGTGGGTCAAGCTCGGGGAAAACAAACAGAAGCTTTGAGACCACAGGAAGATAAAAAGAAATCAGATGTGCATCAATGATAGACTGGATTAAGAAAATGTAGCAAATATACACCATGGAATACTATGCAGCCATAACAAAGGATGAGTTCCTGTCCTTTGTAGAGACATGGATGAAGCTAGAAACCATCATTCTCAGCAAACTATCGCAAGGACAAAAACCAGACACTGCATGTTCTCACTCATAGGTGGGAATTGAACAATGAGATCACTTGGACACAGGAAGGGGAACATCACACACCGGGGCCTGTTGTGGGTGGGGGGACAGGGGAGGAATAGCATTAGAAGATATACCTAATGTAAATGACGAGTTAATGGGTGCAGCACACCAACATGGCACATGTCTACATGTGACAAACCTGCACGTTGTACACATGTACCCTAGACCTTAAATAATAAAAAAAAAAAAAAAAGAAATCAGAGTTGAACTGAGTTAGGATCCAAACGAGATTCAGTTGGGAATAAAATGAGAAGACAGAAGAGCAAAGAAGCAAGTATATTCTCAGTTCTTGTCCCAGGTCCCAGTACACAATAGGGGCTCAATAAATATTTGATGAGTGAATGAAGGAATGAATGCATAAGTAAATGAATGGAAATTCAACTGGTGAAAATTATGATGGTTATTTTCAGCCAGTGCTTTATTCAGCTGGTCATGTATTATAATCAAAACTGGGAGGAAAAAGCGTCAACATTAGGTGATCACTCTCTGCCTTTCAAATTATTCCCGATGAGTCTCTGGTTGAATGACACACTCTCATTTTCAGCCTGTACCTCTATTCGGCCTTTGCCTGCTTTTAGACTCTCTTCCATGCTTTGTAAAACCAGGGTTACGGCCCAACTGCTAAGTTCTCAAATCCAGCAGGTTTATCCATGGTTTGTGTCCTTGATCATCAATGTCCTACTGTGTTTGTGTAGTACCAAATTAAGACAAGTCTCTTCCTGAGTCCATTCTCCAAAATTTGTGAGCATCTTTTCCTTTATTTCCAACGCTCCATCCCCACTTATTAAGATTCATTTTCCAGCAGTTTCTCCCCATTGTGAACACTGTTTTGTAAGGACCTGCTGGAAGATCTGTCTGGAGTATACATAAGGGCTAGACCTCTCCAGCCAAACCCTTGCATTCCCCCATTATTGGAAAAGGCAACATTGCAGCTGCTCTTCTGAAAATCATCTGTAGGGCTTCCAGTGAATACCTATTGGCTATTTAGTGATTTTTCTGTTCTCAAGTCCATTACACGCTGCCTGCCTGCTGCTTCCTCCCACAGCATGCCAACTCCAAGCAGGTCTTGGGGCTATAGGGAATGCCCCCCAGTCACCTATATGTTTATGGAGATGTGCTGTGTAGAGGACAATACTTTTTAAAGATGGCTGCAACAATAACTGTCATTCCACATGGTCGCTTTACAATGTGGTTTTGACACCATGCCACTGACAGATGGAATCGGTGTCTTCTCTCCTTGAAACTTGACTGGCTTTTTGAACTGAATCTGGAGAATATGACAGAAATGCCACTGGTGACCGCTGGGGCTGGATCTGAGATAGTAAAGCTTCTGCCTTTCTTGATGGAATACTCGAAGTCTTCAGCCATACTATAGGCACTCTGACTTTCCAGAGGACATTAGGTTCTGAGGAAGCCCATGAGATATGATCCGGAGATTCCATACGGAGAGATCCTGATAATACGTGAAGAGAGGAAGTTACTGGCCAACCTGAGCTGCTTCAGCATCTTCTGTTCCTGTTCCAGCCACAGTCTGACTGCAGCATTAGGAGAAACCTAGAGCTGGGACCACCCACCTAAGCCATTTTTTAAATTTTCTATCCCACAGATACCATGAGTGATAATAAAATGTTATCTTAAGCCACTAAATTTGGGGGTAATTTGTTATATAGCAATAAATAACTCAAAATTCTTGTCACCTAGCTTTACTGAAAATATAGGCCAAGGGTTTTTGGATTTGCTACTGAATTATTCTAGCTGGTTTTATGGAAGATTTGGAAAAAGTATGCTACCACTGCAACTATTTTGCCCAAATCTTTAAGTGGGATTTATTATTATTATTATTATTATTATTATTATTATTATTTGCTTGGGTGACACTAATATCCTGCCAAATTTGAGAACCACATGTTTACATAAACTGGCTCCAAGACACAATTCTCAACTCTTGGAGTCAGCTTTATATATGGACTTCCTTGTTGGTTTACATGGCCAAATGTTACCTCAATGCACCAGGAAGTACATGAAATTGAACTGATCAGCAGTGGAGTAGATTCTACAAACTTCCTTGCAGTGCTTCTGCAAATTTACATGCTGGGAATTTGATTGGCAGTTGTCGTAATTTCTGTGGGCATTGACTGACCTCGTCTAGTCAGTTTTCTTCCTGATGTTTCCTAGCTGGTTGGTATCCCAAGTGAATTAATGGGGTGGGGAGAATCCATAAACGATAATCTAAACATTTATCTTCTATGTACATATATTTAGAGCAGAGAGTCTCCTGTCTATGTAAAATTGTTTCACATTTAATAAACGAGTTGATTTGTGCAAAATGTTTCTAATCACAACAAAAACATTGACAATAATTAGAGAAAATTATTATATTTTATAATTCAACCAAGTGTAATAATTTGGGTTATTTTTCTCCAAATATTCACTCCCCTCCCTTTCACACCACAGAGCACACTTTTTCATGCTATTCATGTTCAGCTTGGCTATGTGAATTGTGGCCAATTGAATGCTAGTAGACATAAAAACTTGTAGCTCATTCTTGGCTCTTCCATTTTTTGAACCACCACAAGCAGAGTGCATACCAGATAATTACTTCTAGGCCCAAGAAAAAATGCCTACATAGCAGACCTAACTCAATGTGCTGCCTAGAGCCGAGACCAGCCAACCCACAGCCTGAAGCAGAGCCATTTAGTCTGGCCATCACAGATGAACCAAACTGTAGTTTCTCTGCAGAGCTTTGAGCATTAAGCAATGTTTGTTTTGGGAATCCACTGAATATTCGCGTAGTTTATAAAGAAAATAGGTTTATAGAGAAATTTATTTAGCTAATGGTTCTGCAGGCAGGAAGTCCAAGGGCATGGTCCTGGCTTCTGGTAAGGGCTTTTGTGCTGTATCACAACATGGCAGAGAAGGTCAAAGGAAAAGCAGACATGTTCAAAGAGACAAACTTGGAGGCCTTCTGCCTTTATAACACCCTACTCTCTTGGTAACATTACCTGGAGAACTAATTCAGTCTCCAGAAAGCTCAGAGCCCTCATGACTCAAAAGCTTCCCATTAAGCCCCACCTCTTATCACCACCACAACAGAGACCAAATTTCAACATGAGGTTTGGTGGGGCCAAACAAACCACATCCAAATCACAGCATAGACCTAAGGTCAGCAAACTACAACCTATGTCCCAAATCCAGCCTGGGGATAGTTTTTAAATAAAGTTTTATTCAGGTATTATCTCTGGCTGCTTCCATGCACCAATTGCAGAACAGAGCAATTGTGGCAAAGACAGTATAGTCCACAAAGCTTAATAGTGACTGTCTTGCTCTGTACAGAAAACATTGGTCAACCAAACATGGAAGAATGATTCATACAAGTAGTAATTAGAACTAAACACCCATTTAGGCTGCACAGCTGCTAGATGGGACCCCCAGAGAAGCTGAGGGGAAGTTCACTGTGACAAAGCCTAGCTCTGAGAGATGGAGCTTGGCCCCCAGTTCTGCATTCACTCCTGTATTTACCTTGTCTTCTGACTTTGCAGTTCTTCTCACTAAAGAAGCAAAAAAAATTAGTATTTCTTTGACTTTGTTCATCTTTTTCACTTTGTTCATGTTTTTTCTTACCTATGCCAATAAAATGAAGAGCAAGTGACCAGTATCAGAAGTATTGATTCTGAGCCTAGGCCATAAGAGCCCTGCAACTTTCTGCTTGCCTTTGCATCTTTGTTTGAGCATCATCAGGCCTAACTAGCCCAGCAACCTAGGACAGAGGACAGGAGACTCACATAAGAAAGCTGCTCCATGAAGGGCTGTTGAATTTTGTCGAAAGTCTTTTCTGCATCTATTGAGATAATCATGTGGTTTTTGTCTTTGGTTCTGTTTATATGATGGATTATGTTTATTGATTTGTGTATGTTGAACTACTCTTGCATCCCAGGGATGAAGCCAACTTGATCGTGGTGGATAAGCTTTTTCATGTGCTGCTGGATTTGGTTTGCCAGTGTTCTATTGAGGATTTCTGCATCGATGTTCATCAGGGATATTGGTCTAAAATTCTTTTTGTTGTGTCTCTGCCAGGCTTTGGTATCAAGATGATGCTGGCCTCATGAGTTAGGGAGGATTCCCTCTTTTTCTATTGATTGGAATAGTTTCAGAAGGAATGGTACCAGCTCCTCTTTGTACCTCTGGTAGAATTTGGCTGTGAATCCATCTGGTCCTGGATTTTTGATTGGCAGGCTATTAATTATTGCCTCAATTTCAGAGTCTGTTATTGGTCTATTCATGGATTCAACTTCTTCCTAGTTTAGTCTTGGGAGGGTGTATGTGTCCAGGAATTTGTCCCTGTCTTCTAGATTTTCTAGTTTATTTGTGTAGAGGTGTTTGTAGTACTCTCTGATAGTAGTTTATATTTCTGTGGGATCGGTGGTGATATCCCCTTTATTATTTTTTATTGCATCTATTTGATTCTTCTCTCTTTTCTTATTAGTCTTGCTAGCGGTCTACATTTTGTTGATCTTTTCAAACAACCAGTTCCTGGATTCATTGATTATTTGAAGGGTTTTTGTGTCTCTATCTCCTTCAGTTCTGCTCTTGCCTTCTGCTAGCTTTTGAATGTGTTTTCTTTTGCTTCTCTTGTTCTTTTAATTGGGATGTTAGGGTGCCAAATTTAGATCTTTCCTGCTTTCTCTTGTGGGCATTTAGTGCTATAAATTTCCCTCTACACAAAATGGCAAAAACAGCCAAAATTGACAAATGGGATATAATTAAACTAAAGAACTTCTGCACAACAAAAGAAACTACCATCAGAGTGAACAGGCAACCTACAGAATGGGAGAAAATTTTTACAGTCTACCTATATGACAAAGGGCTAATATCCAGAAATTACAAAGAAGTTAAATAAATTTACAAGACAAAAATCAAACAACCCCATCAAAAAGTGGCCAAAGGATATGAACAGACACTTCACAAAAGAAGATATTTATGCAGCCAACAGACATATGAAAAAATGCTCATCATCACTAGCCATTGGAGAAATGCAAATCAAAACCACAATGAGATACCATCTCACACCAGTTAGAATGGCAATCATTAAAGTCAGGAAACAACAGGTGCTGGAGAGGATGTGGAGAAATAGGAACACTTTTACACTGTTGGGGGGACTGTAAACTAGTTCAACCATTGTGGAAGACAGTGTGGCGATTCCTCAAGGATCTAGAACTAGAAATACCACTTGACCCAGCCATCCCATTACTGGGTATATACCCAAAGGATTATAAATCATGCTGCTATAAAGACACATGCACACGTATGTTTATTGTGGCACTATTCACAATAGCAAAGACTTGGAACCAACCCAAATAGCCATTGATGATAGACTGGATTAAGAAAATGTGGCACATGTACACCATGGAATACTATGCAGCCATAAAAATGGTTGAGTTCATGTCCTTTTTAGGGACATGCATGAAGCCAGAAATCATCATTCTGAGCAAACTATCGCAAAGACAGAAAACCAAACACATGTTCTCACTCATAGGTGGGAATTGAACAATGAGAACACTTGGACACAGGGTGGGGAACATCACACAGCGGGGCCTGTCATGGGGTGGGGGGAGGGGGAAGGGATAGCATTAGGAGATATACCTAACGTAAATGACGAGTTAACGGGTACAACACACCAACATGGCACATGTATACAGATGTAACAAACCTGCATGTTATGTACATGTACCCTAGAACTTAAAGTATAATAAAAAATAAAATAAAAAGAAAACTGCTCCAGTGATGGATCCCAAAATGAACCTACACCAGACCAACTGACCTCCTGCCCCCACCAACCAACCCACAGATGTGTGAAGCAAATAAATGCAGAGGGTTGCATGCTGCTGAGAACTTGTGGTGATGTGATACAGCATCACTGGAGCCCAAGTTAACTGACTGTACTAGGTAGAATTTTATGATGGCACTCAGTATTTCCCACTCCCTGGTATACATGACCTATAAAACCCAAGTCTGTATGATGAATTTTACTTCTACAATTAGGTTATCTTACGTGGCACAGTTAACTTTAAGAAAGGGAAATTAAGTGTCACTAGACCAATCATAAGAGTCCTTTAATTCTGTATCTAGAGGTCAAAAAATGGGAGAATTCTAATCTGCAGCATGAGAAGGATGTGATGGGCTATTACTGGCTTGGAGATGGAGGGAACCAGATGGCAAAAAAATGTAGGTGGCCTCTAGAAGCTGAGAGGGGCCCCACAGGTGACAATCAGCAAGGAAACAGGGGTCTCCAGCTTACAACCACAAGGGATTGAATTCTGCCAACACCTGAATGAGCTTAGAAGCAGAATTTTCCCCAGAGCGTTGTGTTGAAGACTCAGCTGAGCCAATATGTGTCCCATTTTCATCATCTGTACAATGTGAATTAAAACTGTCTCTGCCTCACAGGATTGTGAAGGTTAATTAATGTAGTTAACTGTATTACAGTGCCAAACACATAGCACACAACTGAGTAGGTTTATTATTTTTACTGACACAATTACTAGCTTAGAGTCCAATCCAACCATAATCAGTGTTGAGGCAGCCAGTGATGCAACAATAAACTCTAATGTATAAACATTCCAATAAATATTTGAGGAATAAAAAATTAATGCATCTGAAAAGTAGATTTGAGGCTGAATGAACCAGTAAGTTTTACCTCTGGGTAGAAAAATGAATGAAGTGCCTAGAAACTAATCTGTGATTATATAAAAGGGGAATATTATATTATGACCTAGTTAGACTCCATACTCCAAGCAATTAAACTACAAACTTTGACACAACTGTATCTTATTATAAGATACTTCACTTAATGTTTATTCCATAGTAAAAGAACACTGAATTGTAACGAAAAAAATTATTTCTAACATTATACCTACAAGATAGTGTTATGGCCTGAATTTTCTTTCCTCAAAATTTATACGTTGAAGGCTTAACTACCAGTACTTCAGAATGTCACTGTATTTGGAGACAAGGCATTTAAAGGGGTGACTAAGTTAAAATGAGGCCTTTAGACTGGGCCCTAATCTAATATATCTGTTGTTCTTATAAGAGGGTATGGCCGGGCGCAGTGGCTCACGCCTGCAATCCCAGCACTTTGGAAGGCTGAGATGGGTAGATCACTTCAGGTGGGGAGTTTAAGCCTGGCCAACATGGTGAAACTCCATCTCTACCAAAAATACAAAAATTAGCTGGGTGTGGTGGCGCAAACCACTAATCGCAGCTACTCAGGAGGCTGAGGTAGAAGAATTGCTTGAACCTGGGAGGCAGAGGTTTCAGTGAGTCAATATCGTGCCACCGCACTCCAGTCTGGGGTACAAAGCAAGACTCTGTCTCAAAAAGCAAAAATTAAAAAAGAGGAGGGTATTAGGACACAGAGCAGCACAGAGGGAAGACCATGTGAGAACACAGGGAGAAGGTAGTCATCTCCAAGCCAAGAAGGGAAGCCTCAGAAGAAACCATGCCTACCAACACCCTTGATCTGGGACTTTTACCCTCCAGAAATACGAGGAAACAAATTTTGTTCTTTCAGTCACCCAGTTCATGGTACTTTGCCATGGCAGCCCCAGAAAACTAATATAGACAGGAATACAGATTCAATTTGACAGAGTAATAGTTTTATTTGGGAGATTTTTTACCCCAAAAAAAAACCAAAACAGTCAGGTTTCTATTCTAATATACTGTCTTACTGTTCTTTCCCAAGAAGTTCACTTGATAGTACTGGAGCTTCTTATATTGCAACTTGAATATGCCTGAATAGTTAAAACCTCCCCACAGAAATTTTAGGTCTGTTATGTTTAGAGGCATCCAACAACCCCTTGCTGAACGTGACCCAGCACAAGAATTCTCAGACTGTTTCAAATATATTCATAATACCCTATTTATTTAAATATATGCATGCATATATTATAGTGGATATTAAAAATGGCACTTGATAGTTATGGATTAAATGAATGCTTTCCATAATTTTTATATAATAGTCACAGAAAATCTGTTTTCCAATCCATGTGCCGTATGATGAGCACACATTTGCGATCACTTCATTTTGCATTCTGCTACTGAACTACATTTGCCATCTGCTGGCTCACTAAAAAAACTGTCAATCCTTTTCAGCCATCTTGCATTGTGCTCTATCCTTGCTATCACTTTAAAACACTGACAATATGAATATTATATTTTGAATGCCCTTGAATAAATTATTATGTGGGGTCCCAGGCATTTTGCCAGGTTTGAGATGTTTCACATTTCTTGGTAATTGGAAATATATAACTTCGTCTCCAACTCTTAAACAGACTCCTTGTTGCCCAAGGTCAGTATATTTATTGGTATGACCAAGGCTGAGAAGACATTTCCTCTATTTCAGGCAAACTCCTCCACTTAAGCCTTGAAACAACAGCGACTTATATAGGGAAGGTGAGTAAGCTGAAGCCCAGGAAAGTGATGGGCCTCAGTCAAAACCTGAGATAAGAATACAAAGCACAGTTGGTGACAACATACACATTGCTTTGCTTTGCTCTGCAACTTCCCTCTCTACAAAATTAGAGATATAGAGATATTGAATTGAGGTCACATCAGTCTAGTGCTAGAAAAATTCACATTCAGAGAAATAGAACAGTCTCAAAATAAAAACTGCAGATACCCTAAAGGCTTCTGGTCAGTGTAACCCTTTATTTTCTTCAGGAATGTGTGGCTCTATCATAACATACTCATTAAGCCCACACCCTTTGGGGTTAGGCAGCCCTGTATGCAAATCCTCATTCTCTTACGCTGTTATTAGCTGATTTTGGATAAGTTACCAGAACCTCTCTGCACCAATTTAACTGTAAAATAGGGATGATAATAGTCCATGCTTCGTATTATTTGAGAGAATGAAGACAATCTACTTATAAAAAATGTGCAGTAAGTGTTAAATACTGCTGTTGTATAATTACTTTATTATACCTCCTCTTACTAATATTTATGTGAAAAGTCATATACTCAGAGGATTAGGTCTTGTTTAGCCACCATTTTATATAAGATTTTGTTTACCCTTGGATTCAGTTTACTGGTTCAAAAGCCAAAGATTTTACCCAGGTCAGATCTTCTGATAAATAGGACAAAGGGAAAGTCCCCTATTGTAGAGCTTATAAAGACAGTATTAGTAGAAAATGAAACCATTTTATAGAATTCAATGAAACCATTTTATCAAATTCAATATCTTGATGATCTAATCATCCAGCATAATTAACTTAAGCACAGAAAGATGTAGATACACACAAGTACATACAAAACACACTGTCACAGGAACTACAGCTACACATTATAGCATGGTTTTGATGTTAATCAATTCCTGCTAATTACTTTATTAGAAAGTTCTCATTCATGAGAGAAGAGGGTATAGTCTGGTTTTTGGTTGGTTTCTGCATTATTCTGATTCATTATGGCAACCTACACTAAAACTCCCATGAGTCACCTACTAAATGCGGAATTAGTCACTTCACAAATCAGAAATTGCACACTAATGCAGAGGATCTGTTGCCTCTGGACTTATACATACATATTTCATTAGACTGAATTTGCTGCTTCTAAATAGTTCTCTCCTTTCTCTTTCATATGTCATGAAAGCACTGGAATTGGGGGATAGGAATGGGTTTCTCTCTACCATACTCAAGCTGTGAATTTATTGTCAACAAAGCCTACTACAAAAAACACTAGAAAAAAAATGTCTACTATGTTCTTCTTATTGGTTTTAGACAGCAAAAAGAGTAACTTTGAACCTAGGAAATATTAGTACATTACTCCATAACCTTTCCTTTGTGGTGACCCTTTTTTTCAAGGGTCACCTTCACTCACTATCTGAAGCAACTTAGTTTAAGGATTATCCATCGACTACCAAGGCAGGAATTTTACTCTTTACCTTTTCTGTGGTTAGGTGCACATCAATTATTCTTTACCTCTTTGTAGAGATTTCAGGTCTATGCTTTTCTTCAAATAAAAAAGGCATTCTAAAGTCTAATGATTAGGTCCTAGGTGACACTTTCTATTCAGTGTTTTCAAAGAAATAAATAAGTGATGGGTGAGCTTTCTTGCCCTTCTATGAAAAAACTATAACACTGATAACTGTCCTTTCAGTCTGACCCAACCTGAACATGCCAACCACAATAGTGTGAAATCTTGCTTGGCTTACAGTAAACTACACCTCTATTGCTTTCCTTTAATATATTCTCTGGACCACTGCATGATACCAGCTCATTCTGTGCTGAGCTGTATGAGACACTTGTCAATGCCTCCAGACTAGGGTAGATAAACAAGGTGGAAACTTTAGTCTTAAAAATCTAGAGGCCAATTGAAATGATATCTTGTATTTTTTCATTCTCTACTAAAAACAGTATATGCAAGTTAATATATCATTACACTGGTTTTACCCTTTGTATGAGTTTCCCATTGCTGCTGTAACAAATTATCGCAATCTTTTCTGGTTTGTAACAACACAAATGTAGATCTTACAGTTCTGGTAGTCAATTCTGAAATGGTTTTTCACTAGGCTATAATCAAGATGTTGGCAGGGTGCATTGCTTTCTGGAAGCTCAGGGAAAAATCTGTGTCCTTGCCTTTTCCATCTCCCAAGGGCTGCCCTCATTCCTCGGCTCATAGCCTCTTCCTTTATCTTCAAAGCCAGCAACATAGGACCAAATTCCTCTCACAATACTGTCTGTAGTTCTCTGCTTTCTTCCCCTTTTAAGGACTTTGTGATTACATTTGGGCCCACTCAAATAATCCTAGATAATCACTCTATTTTGACATCAGCTGATTAGCAATCTTAATTCTCTCTGCAACTTTAATTCCTCACTTTCCATGTAACTTTAACTTATTCATAGGTTCTGAGGATTAGGACATGAATATCACTGAGGGGGGCAATATTCTGCCTACCATGTCTCTGATGAATAATTTTTTGAAATTTTAGGTAGTTTTGATAGTCCACTTCTAGGGAGAAGCAAGCACAAAGTGTTTTATTTACAATGAGCAAATGGTTTCAAAATACAGTGCAGGGAGGTCTAGCTCCTTTTAGGAATGTCTCTAGATGGAAATGATTGGCAGAGATGAAGCCAAGTTGTAATTTCATTTTCTCACTGATAATAGATTCAACAGGCTGATCACTCTCAATAGCAGTATTAAGTAGGAAGACATCACAGTATTTTGAAAACGTTTCCCCTCAAAGGAACTTTGCAAATTCATTAGGCTAAAGTAAAATTTATCTTAAGAAAGTGACAACAAGATAATTCATTTCTGCCTTCTTTCAAGAAAAAAAGTTGTAAAATCCTTTAATGGATATTTGGTTTCAGGTAAATAGACAATAAAGTACAGTTTGAGTGAGGCTCTGACAACACATTAGAAGAACATTTAATGTACGTTGAAATTACTAGTTTACCCGAACTATCACACTTATTGTGGCATAAAACCTATTGGCAAAGACTGAAATTTCTAGAAGAAAACATAAGGTACATAACATTTTAAAACCTAACTTACTGGGAAACTTTAATTTTGAAAATAAAAAAGAAATTGCAAATTATACTAAAATACTAAGGATTAGAAGTCTAATTCAAGCCAGAAACACATGAAATTCAAATATGACTCTACTCATCACTCTGTGCATACGCATAAAGTGCTTTCAGAAAAACTTCGTAGTTTAAAGAGAAACTTAGAAGAATTCAAAATTAAACATACCCTTGAATATTTACCAACTTCCGCCCTGAAGGAATACAATCTGGCTAATGCATTTTTATTAGTAGTTTGACACTTACTAATACTCCAAAAGTAAAATTAGTCATCTTGATCTCTTATTCTGATTTTGTTCTACGATTTGAAACAAATACAGGAAATATTGCAATGATTTATACTGGAATATTTTCCATATTAAAGTAAAAGTTAGAGATGAGTGTCATTTTTTAAGAAACTTACTCATACTGTTATCATACCTATAATGAAGTGATAGTACCTATCTCATTTCCTCCTCAAAACCCCTTATTTATCCATGTCTGATATTTGCCCAAAAGAAATGTATGTCTGAATTCACCATTGTCCTTTAAGAATTGTTCTTCGGTAAAATTCAAGTATTCCTGAGATTGTTATCATTTGTCTTATGATTGTATCATAATGACAATAAAACAATAACAATTAAAATATACTGGTTAACTAGTACTATGTTAGCAATATAGCTGTGTCATCAGATCCTCCCCACAACCCTATGAGACAGATTTTCTTAAGGTTCTTGGCTGCAAACAAGAGAAGTCAAAATGATTGGTGTGTGAATGCAGTGTCCACAGAAACCACTCTAAGAAGAACACGGCTAAAATTACTGAGTAAAACCTTTAAAAACATGCTCATATTGTTTAGCTGATTGGAAGCAACAATAAAGAACAAATCAGTAGATAATTGATTATCAGGAGCCAATGTTCATGGCAGAACTTATGGTTATCCCCAATAACAAAAAGATTGCTTGAGAAGGGACACAAAGAACAGGCAACAAAGACTAGAGTCCAAGCAAGGTAAGAGATTTAATGAATGGCTTTTCACTTGCAAAATCCGAGAATCACTAAAGAGTCATGCATTGAAGGGATGCTACATCCTCTGAAATGTATTTTGTTGTTGTTGTTGTTGTTGGAAAACAAACCCATTTTACAAATGTAGGCAAAATTGTTGCCTTGGCTAATGAAGATGAGAGGGGAAGAAAAAAAATTTTCCATGAGAATCCTAAACCCTAGTATCCGATCAACCAAACAGGGCTCAAATTTAAATTACACATGTGGCATAAAAACAAAATAAAACAAGAACACTCAGAAATTTTTATTTAAATGTGGGATAAGAGAAGATCAAAGATAACAGGTCTGTAAGACAATCTAGACCTGAAACAAAATAGCATATTACTAGAAATAAGAACATGACTTATCAATAAAAGGTTCAATGCACCAGAAGTTTACTCTATAACATAGCTTCAAATTTTTGAAAGCAAAACTTGAAAAGACTCCAAGGAGAAACTGACAAGTACACCACTACCTTGGAACATTTTAAACATACAGTGTCAATAAATCAAGTAGAAAAATATTTGAAAATACAGAAAAATATAGAAGTCTTCAACAAAAAATATAATATTGAAAAGACATGAACAATTCAAAAATATTACATATGAAATTTACTGGATACCAGTAGAACGGGGCTTAGAAGAAAATTAATCTTTAATGCATATTTTTAAAGGAAGAAAAGCAGAATATAAATGCACAAAGAATAAAGTTTTAAGAAGTTAGAAAATGGACAATAGGATAAACCCCACAAAAAGAAATGATCCAAGTAAATCAAAGTAATCAAATTAAACGTATAATCTAAAAAATTAAAAGAAAATTCTGTCAAATAATAAAATAAATTTGTTTTAATATTTATAAAGAAAAAAGGTGAGAAATCATAAAAACTTCAGAAATGAGAAAGAAAATGATATTAGGATTCTCTACAAAAGCAGAACCAATAGGACATATAGATAGGTACAGACATAAATTAATAGCTGTATAAGAGGGGACAGATTATGGGAATTCTCAAATGATTATTGAGAGTGAGAAGTCCCATGACTTGCCACCTGCGAGCTGGAGAACCACAGGACTTGGCGGTATAATTCAGTGTGAGTCTAAAGGACTGGGAACCAGGGGATCTGCTGCTGTAAATCCCAGAGTGTGAAGACTCAAGGGCCTGGAGTTCTCACGTCCAAAGGCAGGAAAACATGAAGGTCCCAGCTCCAGGAGAGAGAGAATTCACTTTCCTCTGCTTTTCTGTCCTCAATGGATTGGATGGTGTCCACATACATTAGGTGAGGGCAGATTTCCTTACTGAGTCCACCGATTCAAATGCCAAACTCTTCCGAAAACACCCTCACAAACATATCAAGAAATAATGTGTGGCCAGTTATCTGGGTATCCTTTAACCCAGTCCGCTTGACACTTAAAGTTAACCATCACCGAGACTACATGGAGTTGTAGCAGAGATTATAAGGAATATTACAACTGATGTCACTATGAAGTTTGAGTTTTTTTAACTGACAAATTTCTAGTAAAAGAATTGCTTAAAAGTGCTCAAGAATTAGAAAACCATTTGTAACCTTAGAA
The DNA here is from genome assembly GCF_024542745.1 of Macaca thibetana thibetana. Taxonomy (NCBI): domain Eukaryota; kingdom Metazoa; phylum Chordata; class Mammalia; order Primates; family Cercopithecidae; genus Macaca; species Macaca thibetana. The sequence goes on along the minus strand of NC_065583.1, from coordinate 163,095,534 downwards.
CCAGTAAAGATACTAAATTATCTCGATCTTTAAAAACTTTCTAAAAGAAAACATTAGTTACAGAAGTTTGAATAGTTAGGATCTACCATATATGCAAGGTAAATATAATTGAAAAAATAGAAAAAGAGGAAATATTTCTAAATTCATTTTACAAGGTTAGCATGCTAGAAACCTTATATAATGAAAATATTTTTTAAAATATAGCAAGTTTAAGCATATAGATGCTAAACCTCAAGGTGAAATATTAGGCAACTGAATGTAGCAATGTATCAAAAGGGTAATAAATGTATCATGACTAAGACAGATTTAATGCAAAAATGCAAAATTGGTTCACTTTTATAATTCATATTTTTATGATTCCCTCAAAATGTGTGAGAAAAAATATTAAATAGTTTTTAATGTAGGAAAATACAAAAACAGTTTCTCACCAGGCTAACTTAAAAAAAAGACAAAAATTTCTAGTATCAGAAATGAAAGGGCATCACCACAGACCTCATATGCATTAAAATGATAATAAATTAATGCTATAAACACTATGCCCCAAATTTGATAATTTAGATGAAATGAACCAATTCCTTGCAAGACAAAATCCACTAAAACTCGCAAAAGGACAAATAGACAATCTGAATAGGCATATAACAATGAAATAAATTGAACTGATAGCACCAGACCCAGATGGGTTCACTAATTCTAGCAAACATTTAAGGAATGAATTGTACTAATTCTCTACAATCTCCTTCAGAAGATAGAAGATGAAGGAATAGTTCTTAACATTCTATAAGGTCAACTATCAGAGCATCATAACCAGATGAAGACATTACAAGAAGTTACACACTAAAATATCTCATGAACATATATGCAAAATGCCTCAACAAAATATTAGCAAAATGTATCCAACATTGTATTTAAAAACGTACATTATGACCAAATGGGATTTATATCAGATATGCAAGACTGATTTGACTTTTGAAAATCAATTTGCATAACACATCACATGGAGAAGTTAAAGAAAAACCATATAATCACCTTGATACAGAAAAAGCATTTGACAAAATCTAACGCTGATTCATGATACAAACCAGGAACAAAGGAGAACTTTCTCAACTTGATAAATAACTAGAAACTAATCTACAACTATGATACTTAACATCAAGAAAAGCAAAGCTTCCTCAGGATATAGAGACAAGGATGTCTGCTCTCCCCGCACCTTTTCAACATCATACTGGAAGCCCTAGCTAAAGCAATAAGACCAGAAGTGGAAATTAAATTGTTTTTACTAAAAAAAAAAAAAAAAAAAAAAAAAAAAAATTATGGCCTTAGAACCAGCAAAGATATTATTCTCTTGATCTTTAAGGAAAAAATAAATTAAAAATTGTCTGTTTGCAGATGACATAATCATCTTTGTAGAAAATCCTCCAAGATCAATAACAAAAAAAAAAATCCCTGGAATTAATAAGCAATTATAGCAAGGTTGCAGACACAAAGTTAATATACAAAAGTCAATTATTTTTCTGTATATCAGTATTGAATAAGTTGAACTTGAAATTTAAAACACAGTATCATTTCAATCAGCACTGCAAAAAAATGAAATACTTAGGTATAAATATGGAAAACTACAAAACTCTGATGAAAAAACTCAAAGAACCAAATAAATGGAGAGGTATTTCATGTTTATGGATGACTCAATATCATAATGATGTTCATTCTTCCCAACTTGACCTACAGATTTAATGCAATCCCAATCAATATCCCAGCAAGTTATACTACAGATAACTGCTTCTAAAGTGTATATAGAAAAGCAAAAAACCCAGAAAAGCCAACACAATATTAAAGAAGAACAAAGTTGGAGAAGTAACACTACTTTAAGATTTAATAGAAAAGTATAGTAATTAAGACAGTACAGTAGTGGTAAAAGAATAAACAAATCGCTCAGTGGAATAAGATAAAGGGCCTAGAAATAGACTCATACAAATATAATCAAATTATCTTTGACAAAGAAACAAAGGCAACGTAATTTTTTAAAAATTGTCTTTTCAACAAATGGTGCAGGAAGAAATAGAAATCCAAACGTGAAGAAATGAATCTAGACTTAAACACTTCCTTAAAAATTAATTCAAAACAGATCATAGACCTAAATATAAAATCTTTTAGAAGATAACAGAAAATCTACATGGCATTGGGGTTGGCAATAACCGTTTAGGTACAACATCACTGGATGATTCAGGAAAAAAAGAAATAAGCTGAACTTCATCAAAATTAAATTTATGCTCTGCAAAAGATAATGTCAAGAAAATAGGTAGATAAGCCACAAACTGGGAGAAGACGTTTGCAAAAGACATATTTGATAAAAGACTGCTATTCAAAATAGACAACTCTGAAAACTCAGCAATAAGAAAACAATCTCATTTTAAAAATGGGTAAAATACATTAACAGACACCTCATCAAAGATAAGCATAACCGGCCGGCCGCAGTGGCTCACGCCTGAAATCCCAGCACTTTGGGAGGTTGAGGCGAGAGGATCACGAGGTCAGGAAATCGAGACCACCCTGGTTAACATGGTGAAACCCCGTCTCTACTAAAAATACAAAAAACTAACCGGGCATGGTGGAGGCGCCTGTAGTCCCAGCTGCTCCGGAGGCTGAGGCAGGAGAATGGCGGGAACCCGGGAGGCGGAGCTTGCAGTGAGCCGAGATCGCGCCACTGCACTCCAGCCTGGGCGACAGAGTGAGACTCTGTCTAAAAAAAAAAAAAAAAAAAAAAAAAAAAGGTAAGCATGACAAATAAGCATGACAAAGATAAGATGGCAAATAAGCATATGAAAAGATGTTCCACATCATATATCAGGGAAAGGCAAACTAAGGAGATACCACTACACACCTATTAGAATTGCCAAAATCCAAGACACTGACAACACCAAAGGCTGGCAAGCATATGGAGCAATAGAAATTCTCATTTATTACTAGTGTGAATGTAAACAGTACAGCCACTTTGGAAAACAGTTCGCAAGTTCCTTACAAAACTAAACATACTGTTATCGTATGTTCCACACTCACATTCCTTGGCTTTAACCCAAAGAAATTGAAAACTTATATCCACACAAAACCTGCACACAGATGTTTAGAGAAATTTTATTCAAAATTGCAAAAATTTGAAGCAAGTAAGATATCCCTCTTATAAGCGAAGGGATATTCAGCACTGAAACAACATGAGGTATCAAGTCATGAAAAGACATGGAGATTTAGTTACATATTACTAACTGAAGGAAGCCAACCTGAAAAGGCTGCTTTCAGTATGATTCCAACTCTCTGACATTCTGAAAAAGGCCAAATGATGGAGAAAGTAAAAAGATCAGTGCTAGGGGTTTAGCGTAGAGGTGGGTTAATAAGCACAGAGGATTTTTAGGGCAGTAAAATTATTCTGTACATACATTATTTGCACATACATTAATTGAATATAATTATGAATAAAATTATGTAAATAATTAACATTAATTGTACATCATTATTTGTACATACATTAATTGAAGATACATGTCACAATAGATTGACTCAAACCTAAAGAATATACAACACCATGAGTGAACCGTAATGTAAACTATGGATTTGGGTGATAATGGTGTGTCAACGTTAAGTTCATCACCTGTAGCAAATGTGCCACTATGGTGATGCCGATAACGAGGACTGGGGTGAGATGGGGGTATAGGAAATCACTGTGCCTTCTGGTCAATTTTTCTGTGAATCTAAAACTGCTCTAAAAAAATAAAGTTTAAACATACACACACACACACACACACAAAAAAAAAAAAAAAAAAACCTGAAAACTAGAAGAAACTAAAAAAAAAAAAAAAAAAAAAAAAGACCTATTTTATTGCCCTGGAATCAGTAAAGACATTACATTATTATCTTGATCTTTAAGGGAAGGAAGAAATAAAAGTTTTTATTTGCAGATGACATGAAATCATCCTCGTTGAAACTTCCTCAACCTGTTAGAGACTATGTAAGGAACAAAACAAACTATGACAAACATTTCAGCTATTTATAAACAAAGCATTTCTTTAAATCCGAAACAGGACAAGGGTGCCGACTATCACCACTTCATTCAAGACTCACAACACACAAACACGAGAGCAGGGGACAGTAAACTCATAAGTAGTAAGAGAGGTGCCTAAGAAAAAAGCCATAGTCTCTGAAGTCAGTAAATCCAACACACACTGAAGTAAACAGAATTCTACAAAGACATGTAAATCAGGAAAGAAGTGGGGAGACACTTTAGAGATATAAAAGAAAGGAAGAAGAGAAGAGAAAGAAAAAAGGTATAAGGTTTAAAAAAGAAACAACATTTATTGGCAGCTGATATAACTGTTCACAGAAAACTCAAATTAATCTATGTATTGAAAAAGTATTAGAATGAAAAATGTTAATAAAGATTGGAAAAGTGACATTCTATCTTTCCAACAAATGGCACTGAGAAAACCAGATATCCACCAGCAAAAGAATGAAGCTGCACCTTTACCTAGAACAATATACAAAAATTAACTAAAAATGGTTCAAAAGACATAAATTGAACAGTAAAAGTTTTAAAACTGTTAGAAGAAAACATTAGGGCAAATCTTCATCACATTAGATTTGCAGTGATTTTATGATGTAACACCAAAAGCATAGGCCACAAAACAAAAAAATGAATTGCACTACACAAAAATGAAACCTGCACATCAAAGGACACAATCAACAAAGTGTAAAGGCAACCCATGGAACTGGAGAAAATACTTACAAACTATTCTGTTAAACAGCTAATATCCCTAATATATAAACAAACTCCTACAGCTCAACAGCAAAATGTTTTTAAATAAGGAAAAGATTTAAATAGACATTTCTCCAAAGATATATAAATGACCAAAAAACATATGAAAAGATGCTCAATATCATTAGTCATTAGGGAAGTGAAAATCAAAATCACAATGAGATACCACTTCACACGTATTAGTATGGCAATAACTTCTTTAAAAATGGTAATAATGTACATAAATACAAACCCTTGCACATTACTAGGAGGAATATAAAATGGTATGAGCTGCTATGGAGAAGAGTTTGGTGGTTTCTCAACAAGTTCAGCATAAATCTATATATGACCCAGCAACTCCACTCTTTGGTGGAATATATGGCAGCATTATTCACAAGAGCCAAAAGGTGTATATAATGTAAGTGTTCACTAATATATGAATAAACAAATGTACATTCAATGCAATATTGTTCAACCATAGTAAGAAACAAGGAAGTAATAGAGCAATCAGGCAAGAGAAGCAAAAGGGATCCATAAATAGGGAAAAGAAAATTGAACTATCTTCTCTTCACTAATGATATGATCCTATACCTAGAAAACCCTAAAAACTCCACAAAAAAGACTCTAGAATGAATAAACCATTTTAGTGATGTTTCTGAATACAAACTCAATGTACAAAATCAGTAACATTTCTATACACCAATAATGTCCAGGCTGAGAGTAAAATCAAGAACACAATCCATTTACAATAGCCACAAATAAAATGAAATACATAGGAATACAGCTAACCAAGGAGGTGAAAGATCTCTACGAGGAGAACTATAAAATACTACTGAAAGACATCAGAGATGACATAAATGAATGGAAAAACATCCCATGCTCATGAATTGGAAGTATCAATATTGTTAAAATGGCTATACTGCCCAAATCAATATATAGATTCAACGCTATTCCTAGCAAACTACCAATGTTGTTCTTAACAGAATTGTTTAAAACTATTCAAAAATCCATTTGGAACCAAAAATGAGCCCTCAAATCCAAAGCAATCCTAAGTTAAAAGAACAAAGCCAGAAGTATCACAATATCTGACTTTTAAAAGGCTACAGTAACCCAAGCGCTTGGTACTGGTACAAAAACAGACACACAGACCAATGCAACAGAACAGAAAACTCAGAGATGAAGTCACACACTTATAACCATCTGATCTTTTGACAAGGACAACAAAAAGCAATGGAGAAACGACCTCGTGTTCAATACATGGTGCTGGGATAACCAGCTAGCCACATGCAGAAGAATTAAATTGAACCTTGACCTTTCACTATATACAAAAAATTAACTCAAGATTGATTAAAGATTTAAATGTAAGATCTAAAACTGTAAAATCCTAGAATAAAATCTAGGAAATCCTGTCCTTGACATCAGCCTTAGCAAAGAATTTTTGACCAAGTCCCTGTTTTGTTTCTCTATTACTACTATTAATAGACGCAAAGACTAAATATCAATAAAGGCCAAAACGAGTGAAGAAAGTGGCAGCCTTTTATTTGCAAATATGCATACACTCTCCGACGAGGTTCTCTGGTCCTCAGGTGTGGGGGTCCAGAGAAGTCTCGAGGGCCTCTCGGTGATGTTCTCCAGTCCACGAATGTGGGGGGCTGAAGAAGCCACACCGGCGCTTACCAGCGGGGGACTATTATGCCTGGGAGCTGGAAGGGGAGGAGTTTGGGGCTTGACGTCACTCTGCGCATGCTCAGTTGATTTGGTTCTTCCCCCAGGCGCAGGAAAATCTGTGATGAAGAACCCGGAAACAACAGGGACTGCTCTATCTTGTTCACCTTCCTCCATCTTGTCCCTTCTCCCTCACCCAAACAGTCCCCAAAAGCAATTGCCAGAAAAACAAAAATTGATAAATGGGACCTAATGAAACTACAGTGCCTCTGCACTGCAAAAGAAACAACAGAGTAAACAGATGTTTACAGAATAGGAGAAAATATTCACAAACCATGCATCTGACAAAGGTCTAATATCCAAAATCTTTAAGGAATGTAAATCAACAAGCAAAAAATAACCTCGTTAAAAATGAGCAAAGAATATGAATGTACCCTTCTCAAAAGACAACAAAGAACCAGCCAACAAACATGAAAAACTGTTCATCACTAATTATCAGAGATACCATCTTGCACCAGTCAGAATGCCTACTATTTTAAAAAAAGATGCTGGTGAGGCTACAGAGAAAAGAAAATGCTTACACACTGTCGATGGGGATGTCAACTGGTTCAGCCACTGTGAAAAGTAGTTCGGAGACCGGATATATATCCAAAGAAAAACAGATCACTATACCAAAAAGGCACATGCACACATACGTTCATCACTGTGCTATTCACAATATCAAATATATGATATCAACCTCCATACCCATCAGTGGTAGACTAGATAAAAAAAATATGGGGTACATATATATATATACCATTGAATATTACACAGCCATAAAAAAGAATGAAATCATGTCCTTTGCAGCAACACGGATGGACCTGGAGGCCATAATCCTAAGCAAACTAACACAGGAACAGAAAATCAAATACCCCAAATTCTCACTTATAAGTGGGAGAGTGAAACATTGAGCACCCATGGACAAAAACATGGGAACAATAGACACCGTGAACTATTAGAGACGGGACAGAGGGAGTAGAGCAGCATAGGTCAAAAAACTACCTATTGGGTACTAGGTTCACTACTTGTGTGCCATATACCCGTACAACAAACTTGCACAAGTACCCTATGTATCTAGAAGTTGAAAAGAAAAAAATGAAATTTTGACACAGGCAACAACATGGATATACATGGAAATATTATGCTAGTTGAACTTAGCCAGACACAGAAGGACAAATATTACATGATCCCACTTTTATGAGGTACCTAGAATAGGCAAATTCCTAAAGACAGAAAGTAGAACAGAATTACGAAGGGCAGTGAAGGAGGAGGAATAGGGAGTAATATTTAATGACTACAGAGTTTATGTTGGGGATAATGAAAAAGTTTTGCATATACATGGTGGCAATGGTTATGCAACATCATGAATGTACTTAATGATACTGAATTATATACATTTACAAACAGTTAAAATATTAAATACTCTATGTATACTTTATAATAAAAAATTACATTCTATGCCACAAAAGAACTATTACAGCATTAAATTAAAACATCCATTTTACTAACCAAAAAGAAAAAATAAATATCTGGAATTAAAAACATAAATATTTTATAGAAATGTTAAGACTTTATTGAAACACAATAAGGAAAATGAAATGCATATCACATTTATAGATGGGATGATCCAAATTATAAATTTTCCCTAAATTATTTATAAACGCAATATAGTCCCAATCATAACCACAAAGGGATTTTCCATGGAACTTGGTGAGTTAATTGTCAATCTATTTAGGAAAGCAAAGGCCCAATAACAGTCATGACACAAAAGTAACCTCCACTGATATTAAGAATTGTTAAAATAATCTATTGTTAGTAAAACAATGTAATGTTGGCACAGCAAAAGATAAACAGATCAATGAAACAAAATAAACTCAGAACTGGGACAAGTGCTTATCTATAGGAATAAAATAGGGAATAAAAATGAAAGGAAACCTCTAGGTTATGCTATACACACACACACACACACACAGATTTCAGATGGATTATGGTCTTAAATATGTAAGAAAAATATAGGTAAATAAGCGCATGACTTTAGGGTAAGGAAAGATTTCTTCAACAAAACATGTTTAAAAGTTAACCTATGAAAGAAAATATTACAGTTATGACTATATTAAAATGAAGATTTCTGTTTAGCCTAAAACACCATGAAGAGAAGGATAACTTTCAAATGGAAAAATGTTCACATACGAAGACAAATGACTGATTTCCAGAATATATTAAGAACCAGTCCAAATATATCAAGAACAAACCTCCCTCCCAATAGAAAAATGGAAAAAACATGAACAGGCATTTCACAGACAAAAAGTACCTCAAATGTCTAAAAGTCACATGATTCACACTTCAGAAGTAATCAGGGAAATATCAAATGTTGGCAAGATGTGGACTGATATGGTTTGGCTGTGCCCCTACCCAAATCTCATCTTGAATCGTAGCTCCCATAATCCCCACATGTGATGGGAGGGACCCAGTGGGAGGTAACTGAATCATGAGAATGGGTTTTTCCCATGTCCTGCTCATGGTAGTGAATAAGTCTCATGAGATCTGATAGTTTTATAAATGGGAGTTCCCCTGCACACGCTGTCTTCCTACTGCCATGTAAGACGTGTCTTTTCTCCTCCTTTGCCTTCCACCATGATTGTGAGACCTCCCCAGCCATGTGGAACTGTGAGTCTATTAAACCTTTTTCTTTATAAATTACCCAGTGTTGGTTATGTCTTTATGAGCAGCATAAGAACAGACTAACACAAGGAAAATGGGAACTCTCATTTAAAGATGATTATAACTTAGTAAATTTGAACATACGCACAACTTCTAGGATCCAGAAAATTTTACTCCTACAGGAAATCTGGCATAGGGCCTTGAGATATAGGAATATTTATATCAGCATCATCTGTAATAGTAAGAAATTACAAACAACAAAAGAGAGAAGCAAATGTGCTGTAGTTTCACAATAGAACCCCAATACGAAGGGGGTATTAACTGGAGCTACACATTGGAAGTGGGTAGGAGGTTTTTAAAAATACCCGTGACTAGGCCCTACACCAAGAGATAAGAATTTCATTGATATGTGGTAGAACCCAGGCATTAATAGTTTTGAAAATCTTCCCAGATGATTCAAATGTGCATTGATGTTGATTAACCACTGTTGCACAACATTGTAAATGAACTAAAACTACACACACAATCATGAACGAGTCTCATAAAAACACAATTAAGAAAATTTCTGAAAAATACAAAGATTTCATTTGTGTTAATCAAAAGAAAAGGAAAAGAACTACACGATGTATTGTTTACAGCTATGTACATATGTAACAAGCCTACAAAAATGCAAAATAATAATTAATATAAATATCAAAGAGTGCTTATACCTGGTGAGGAGGAAGAAGATGTAAGTAGGGAAGAATATACAAAGAAATGCTTTTTAAAAGCATTTTAAATTTTAAATGCATTTTAAATGCATTCCTTTTTTGTCAAGAAAGAAGTGGCATTTAAAAATTTTATTTAGTTAATTGACACATTGTAATTGTACATATTTATGGGGTACAATTTTGTGTTTGAATACATATATGTGTTATAAAATGGTAAAATCACAGTATTTAGCATGACCATCTCATGCATTTATCATTTCTTTGCAGTAAGGATATTCAAAAGCTTCTCTTCTATTTTTTAATATAACATATCTTGCCTAACGTCTCACTTCTGAAGATAACAGTGGTTACTTAGGGATGTGTGTGAATGCTTACCCTTCATTAAATTATGTTTCTAGATATTCTTTAGCATATATAATAAAAATGCTTTAAGTTACTTGTAAGGTTAATAAAAACATAATGAGAAGTGCCAAGAATCCGTGTTAACACTGAAGAACCAGATTTGAAAAACTAGCAGAAACTCTGAAGTCTTGTCTACTGAGAACACATGTGACTGGACACTGAATGTTGCTCAGTAATCACTGCCAGGATAAAGGCTCCACTGACCATGCAATTTTGTATCTTTCTCTGTCTCTCCATACTAAGCGCACACACACACACACACACACACACACACGGAAATCTTCTGACATACTTATTGCACGGGTTACAAGCAGTCTGGGAAACAAGTATCTTTTTAGCTTCAGCAGTGGGAACTGGGCCCTGCCAACATTCCCCAGGCCATCAGGCAACCCTGATGGATACTGAGATTTCAAATAGTTAAGGAATATGTCTAGTGAATGATAGAATTCAGAGTATTTACCCAAAAAGGCACGTTTCCTCACTTGTACCTCTGTGTTTCCTGACAAGAGGATCATTTGGTAAACCTAGGGGTAGAAGGAAAACAACAAAAAGGCAAAAAGGCTTGTTTGCTTTTTCTTTGTCTGTCATGGAAAAACATTTTTATTAGAGCAAAAGACCTGTTTAAGAAGCAACTTCTCCTATACTCACATCTTAAACCACCCCACCCCCCCCGCCACACACACACACACACACATATACACACACATACACACACATACAGGTGCACACACACATTTATCTATTGGTTTTGTTTGGTCGGCTGATGGTTTTTATCTTTTCTCTGCCACTCTAGAGACATCGCCTTTGGGATACTATTATGTGAAGACATCAGTTTCTTATGCATAATGCTCCTTTATATGTACGCATTTGAAATTTCAGCAATCATGGAAAACAGAATCCTTTGTATTCTGTATTATGCAGTGTAATATGCAGATATATACATGTATTTGTGTGTGTATAGTAATACACATATACACACGTGTGTTATTGGCTCACATTACTGGGCACAAGTGGTCACCAGTAACTTTTATGGGAGTGTTACCTTGGTGATGGCAGTGAGGTTATCTAGTAAGTGCTGTCAGGCTGTAAAAATTGTTTTTTCCTCAACATGAACATGTACGTGGGACTGCTGGTCCCAGAGAAGAGGAGGCAGAAGGAGCATACGCTTGAGTTAGGGAATGGCAGCAACCCACAGCCTTGGCCTGATTTTTTCTGAGTACCAGGGAAGGAAGCCAAAGCCTTGAGTAGAAATCAATTGCTAAAGTCTCATGAAACTCAAACTGCACTGCAGGAAAATTCATAAGCAAAGACTAATACTCCGTAAAAAGGAACACAAACCATGACACCAGCATCTTAGTGCAGACATCTTAGTGAGACAGGAACAACCCAGGCCACATAAAAAAGCATGTTCATGGTCTGTTCTTACCCCCATGAGCTCACAAACACACGCTCATCACCAGATCCCGAGAAAGGAGAAGCTTAACCAAGTCATTAGAACTGACTGCACAGCTTTTGTGTTCCATTGTGCATAAATATGGACGATCAGGGTGCAGCGTTCATTGAGAATGTGAAAAAGGCATTACACGTCACAGGAGCAAAGTCTCTTAAAGTGGATTTATTATATTAAATTAGACACAGACATAATAGGCCTTTCTGCTGAGTGTCAATTTAACATCTCTCCACTTAGACTCCACAACAAATAACCTTTTCATTCATATAATATGACAACAGCTAAAACCAAAGTGCATCCTTATTTATGACAATTTCAGAAAGAAAAACTGCACAATATTGGAGTTGTATACACAAGTAAATAAATCCCATTTGAAGCTAACATCCCTGGAAATATTTTCAATATAAATGGAAAAATCAGTATTTTAAAAACGTTTTCTAAAGAAAGTAATGTAACAACCAGTTATAACAAGTATATTACAGTTTCTCATTTTTAAAAATTAAAACTGTTGTAAGGTAATTTTCTGCATATACACCTAAAGAAAACTGAAATATACATAAACCTGTAGATCCTACAAGACTTCATTTGGATAAAATGACATCTTCAGTTAAAATAACACTTTACTTTCAATTATAAAATATATAATTATAAAATATAATTGAAAGAAAAATCAGAACCTTGAGTTCACTTCCGCTTACCCCTGAATATAAATATGTAAATCTCATTAAATATAAGTTCTACATATAAACTGAAATTCAGTGTGAATTTATAATGTTTTAAAACTACAATGCTTGTGAGTCTTCCTCACAAATGTTTGACTTTCACTGAATTAGTGAAGAGAAAAGAACTCACCCTACCCCTGTATCTAATTATTTTCAGCACCCCTGCAGGTGTGTGGCCCAGGGAACTCACAGCAGAGAGGCAGAAAGTGAAGTTACACAGACTTGCTCCATCTCACCTGTGCACTGTAGTGAAACATGCTTAGCTGTGTCCCTTCTGGACCCTTACAAAGCGGAGCTGTCTGCTACCTGCTATGAAGGTCAGCATTTGATGTTACTCCAGAGCATAAGCCCAGTCTTGTTGAAACTCAGGAGTTGGCCAGTGTCTTATTCATCTATTTCCCAAATAGCTCGTTGGGTAAGGTAAGGCTGTACGTGAGAGTCTAGGTACGGATGGATGAATTAAGCCAGAATAGCTCATTCCTTACTAGCAAAGAAAAGAGCTGACTGTATTATATAATTCTGAAAATTCTATGCAGTGAGTTCTAAAATTACCTATGAGAGAGCAGCTTTTATAGTACATTTTATATGTGAAATATATGCCAAAAGAGGAAGCAATGACAGAAGGGTGAGATTAGAAGACCCACGGGGTAACCAAGGCATAGTGAGTACAGGGAAGATGGGAGACAGCAGATAGGCAATAAATCAAGTCACAGAACCTGAAGCTGCGGTGCCACCTCTTGCCAGTGTGTTCTAGTCAACAGCGCAGTCTATCATAAGCGCCTGTTACCAACACTAGTTAACATCTGTGAATGACATATTTAAATTGAAAGCAGACTTCAGTGAATCCCTAAAATCTCTTTAATGTACAGTGCATTTGGCTGCCCTGTCTTGAAGAGGGAAAAATGGATCTACTGAGAATTGCCAACAGGGGGTTTTTCCTCAAAAGGGCATCTGTCATGGGCACTCCATGGAGAAAAATGTTGAGAACTGCTACTTTGCACAACATATACTCTGCCTGGGGCCCTCATGAACTGCTTGCTTATTCTGACATATAACCCCAGAGAATTGAATTCACATAGAAACCTACATATGTTAACTGGCCACATCAGCCACTACACAAACATACGCTGAATGTAGGTAACCATATGCATGTCCACATAATCCTCTAAAATGCATTTCATATGTCAGTTCTGGGTGGGAAAGGGGCTATGGGAAGACAGAAGTAAGGTGTCTAAGATGACAGAAATGTGGAAAGAATCAAATGCAAAGGACCTGAAGGTGATCCAAAGTCAGGCTCAACAGCCTCAAAGGAATGAACAGAGACAGCACACAGCTATTAGTGTAAGCCTCTACTAGAGTCTCATGGTACCCTTTGAGCCATGTGCTATAAGAAAATTTGGTTAAAGCAAAACTGAAGGTGTGTCTCCATAGAACTTGCAGATTTTGGGCAGACATGAAAGATGGGAAAAGGAAAGGACCCAAAATCTGTCCCATCTAGAAGTTTCACATCCTTGGGGAAGCAAAACTCTGTTATCATTACACAGGGAATGTGAATGTTTAGAAACACTCATAAATGCCTATGAAGACAGGATGGGAGATTCTAGGTAGATCACTCTTCCAGGAAAAAGAAAGTGATAGGGCCAGAAAAGAAAGTAGGATACAATTAAAAAGGTGGGGGCTATGAGGGAAGGATGCTACACCAGCCAATGAGAATCTTAAGACACTCCTTGGCTCAATGCCCCATGGAGATGTTAATGACTTGGTGGGTTATCTGTGCTTGACATAGTCATTGTCAAAAAGGTAACTGGAGAGAACAGTAATTAATCAAAATAAAGTATACTTGAGTGGTACAATTCAAGGCATGGTGGCCCCTGGGACAAATTTAAATGTACAGAATTCTTTCCAATTTGAGAGCTCCAGGCTGACAATTACCCACCCTCATTATACTTTTACTTTCTTCCCTTCCAATTGTTTTGTTATTCTCATCGAAAGTCCAATTTCTCTGTATTCATTCTAACTCCTGTTCATTACCATTTCTATCACTCTACTGAGAGATTTTAAGGTTTAGCAGCTATTTCTTTATATAAATTTTCTACATCAGTTTTTGGAGAAGGTAGACAGAAGAGAACCCTAATAATATGAGATTGACACAGCTGAGTCTTGAAATGGTTTACTTGAACACTGGCCACTTCTGTCATCATTGAAAAGTCACAAAAAAAGAAACACATTTTAATTTATTACATGGGGAAAAGCCTGTTGGCGCTGACTCGTTCTGGAAAGCTATACCTGTCCAGCAGATCCAAGGAGTTTGGCAAAAACAGAGTTGAGGGAAAAGGAGGTCAGATTCAAGATCAAAAAGGACTCTTAGTTGTAAGTTTCTCACTAGTTTCACTAGTAGACAGAAATTTATTAAACAATATAGGTAGCACACAGACCTTTCAGGAGGATCAAGAACCACCCTTGGACACCGTACAGCTAGGTTACATGCCCAAGTCCCACCGGCAGGTGGCTGCAGTAAAATCTGGTTGCTGCCATCAGCGACAGGAGCACTTGAGCTTGCATTATTGATGCTGGGTGGGAATCCTCTGTGAGGACCGCTCCAATGACCATCATGAAGAGAGAGTATCTCTACCACATGGATTTCTACTTTTTCAGCTCACTCTCTTGCAAAATGAGATTTTGGTCAGATACATGTGGATGATGAAGCTAAGGTCATATGCTAAGCTCCAGCTGAAAAGGAAGTGGGAAAGTTAGTTCCCAGCTCGTATTTTGAGGACATGGGACTCATAAGATGGAAAATTGTCACATGTGAGAAACATTCAAGAGGTGCTAGGTATCTAAAACTATATATTAAATGTCCACGACAGTAGGAGAGCTTTCAATAGATAACTCAAGGTCTTTAAATACTAAGAAAAAAATATCAAAGAGTGTATCACATGTCCGTGCTTACCATCACTAATTGGTTTCTCTGAGAGAGCAGTGTGCATATTGTTATATTATAATGTGTGTATATATACACACATACACATATATACATACACACATACACATATATACACACATACACATACACACACACACATATACATACACACACACACATATACATACACACACACACATACATACACAGAAATATATACACGGATATATATATACATATATATATAAAATGTATATGCTTGGTGTGTGGGGAAAAAACCCCACACCTTTGGTCAGAGAAGTCCTCTTGTGTCTTGATTGTTACGGTGGTGTGAGGGCAGACGAAAAACAGATTGAGAGAGCTTTTTCCTAAACACATACATATGATGAAGTATGCATATATTCTAGTACCCAGTAACAACCACGCTGGTCATCTCAGAACTCCTGCTTCTTTTAAAGCTGTAACTAGGCTTACAGATCCTCTGATTCAGCCACTTCATCTGATAAGTGTGTGGAGACTGGATGAATTGGCAGCGATCACCCAAACAATCAGTGGCAGAACTGGAACTGGAATGATGCAATTATACACGCTCAACATGACTTTCATATTTGCATTTCGTGGGAAGTCACTGCTGGTTGAATCACTCTGCCTATTAGAGTCTATTTTCATTTCCATCAGCTCTAGAATTCCAGAATATCCTGATACTTGGATGAATATCCTGCTCAAACCTACTTTTAGCTATACTATTTGCCCCTTGTATGAATAGTTATTTCTCTAACCAAGTCTGATCTGTGCTAGGCCCCAAATTGTCCACACACCGCTATGCTTTTGAACTATTACTTGTGCTGTTTCCTCTGCCTAGAACACTCTTCCACATTTTCTGATTGAAAATAGTATACTAGTTCTTGGAAGGTAAATCAAGTACAACCTTGTATCTATTCCAACACACCAGATCCAGCTTAGTAAAACTCTGTGTTACATTGTGTCACTGTTATTAATTTACATATATGCCTCCTTCAAAGCCTGAGTGACACTGCCTTCTTTGAATCCCTAGTAACTAAAATAGTGTTTTATTCGTAGGGTCCTATGAATGTTTGATGAGTGAGTGATGCTATCCCTTAGGTTCATACTGAATGTGAAACACCCTCAGAACAGGACTCTGGGTGCTATGAAAATACATTAATATTAAATATATTATCAATGTGATTTTGGAAACATCCTTTTTACTCACTTATCGACATGTCAAGGATTATAAGAATAAGCTTTCAATGTACTTAATTATTGGGGATATCTTAATTTAAGGCTCCCTTTTAAAGACTGCCAATAGTATTGGTTGAAAAACTAAAATATAGTTTATCATGTGAATTTGAGTTCTCTCAAGGCTATATTCCAGTTTATTTTCTGAATAAAACTAGTATATATTCAAAACTCTTCTAGTGGGAATCCAGACGGGTATTTTTAAACAGAGGTTTTGTATCCATGATGTGGATGAGTGAAACAGATGTGTCAGTGGCGAGAGGCTTCCATATAATCTTAGTTGGAGAAAATTGCTGAGTCAAGCTTTCCATTCCAGTTTGACTCCATAATTATATTGCAAAATAAAAGGGATTGAATTTCCCAGGCCAAATTAATACTATAAAGAAAGTGACTGATGGAGATGCAAGACGGCTGACAAGAGGCAGTTAGGGTACACCACTCTCACAGAGAGGAAGCCAAGTGGTGAGTAAATAGCAGCTCCTCAAGGGAATCATCTAAGGGACCAGTCAGGATTCGCAGAGGAAGTGAGAGGACCCACAGAGAACACAGAGGAGCCAAACTGGACAATGGTACGTCGAGGTCTGAAGTGGAGCTGGGAGAAGCTCCCTGGCACAGGGAAAGGGTGAGTGAAGGCAGATCCTCAGGGGATCCATGCCTCACACACAGATCTTTGCAATCCTGGGAATGGGAGAAGCCCCTAACCTCCCCCCCACCATCCCCTGGGCATCTAGACTGACACAGAGAGCCTCCTGGAGTTTTTGCAGAGGCAGGACTGATGCACACATGGAGCTCTACAGGCTCAAGATCCCAGAGCAGCCCTGCACCAGCTGCCATAGCCCTGATAGCAGCCGCAGCAGGGGTGAGGAGGAGCGGTCAGACTGCCCCTGCTCCTCTATGCCAGGCAAGGCTCAGCTCTGGCATCCAGCACAACAGTCCCACCCCTGCCTGAATTCCATGGGTGGGCACAACTCTGTGTTCCCCTGACCACCTATAGAGCAGACCATGCTCCTACTGCTCCAAGCCAGGCAAAGTCAGCTATTCTGGCTTCCAGTGCAGCGACCCCCGCTCCCACCAGAACTCTGCGGGCTGGCACAGTTCTGTGTTTCCCTGGAAAATGCCCGGCCAGCAGACCACACACCTCCACCCCAGCTGCTTCAAACCAGGCAAGGCTCTGCTCAGGCTTGCAGCACACAGTCCTTGCCCCCACCTGAACATCGCAGTGGGTCACAGCTCCGGGGCAAGACTCCCAACAGTAAGACAATGCTTGGCACCTTTACATGCCCCCAACAGTGAAGTTCAGCATTGTTTAAATGGGAGGGAAGTGCAAGGGTGTCAAGTGCCCCACAGCCACCAGTCTCCATTGCCCCAGCTGAGGGTCCCACCCTCTCCAGTGAAAGGTCCACAGCACAGCTGCCCTGCCCACACCCGAACATTTTACCTGTGGCCTAGGGCCCTTCTGAAAACCCAACCCCCACAGGCCTGTGCTATTCTCTCCAACTCCCACCACCTAAGCATTCTACCTGCTCCTGCCAGAGTTTGACTAGTGACCCAGGGACAGCACCTGAACTCTGGGCTAGCCCAACCCCAGTTGAGCACCTTCAAGACTCACACATGCTGTCCAGCAGACCATCTAGGAGCCTGGGAACTGGGGAACTACCCCATCCCAACTCTGCTGGCACCTGACCACTTACCTCCGGGCCCGAGGTCAGACCAGCCCAACCAGCTGACACCAACGTGATCGACACCAACTCACATGAGCCCAAAAGTGGAGCCAGCTCCTTTACAAGAAGTAGCAGTACTATCAGACCAGAACAGGCAAACCTTAAAGATATCTGTATCAGGTCAAGTGATGAAGTTATGCTCTAACATCAGTCCCACAGAGAGTTACAAAACAGGCATTCCCTATAGGTCTCAACCACATTTCAGTCTAGAGATACACTACAGTATATATCTCAACTAGGAGTCATGAGCCCTGGAACATGGGTGTGACAGAGAAACAGATTATGTTCTTGCCTCTCTAGGATGGAGAACCAGTGCAGCCTCTCACCCGCCATCAGAGATACCCCTGTGTACTTCACCAGGAACTCCTCCCAACCACCCTTCCTAGGACTGGAGCCTGTGCTTGCCATTGGAATATTCATGAGCAAGTCAGAGTTTCCACCTGTGCCCAGCTGTGTCCCACCACCCTGGTAGAACAGGAAGCTCAGAACAGCAGGCACCCCACTGTCCAGTTCTTCACCTGAAACAAAGAGCACCTCACAGTAAACAAAAATCAAGTTCATAACTACCTGTTTTTGTGTGGCAGCTAGATTTTACCTGCAACTGCCATCTATTGGCCTGTAGGTCAAACCCCACAACCCAATACAAAATCTGCTGACAGAAGAGCACAGGACTATAGAAGCAAAGTCAAAAGACCCTACCCAATATGAGAAGGAACCAGTGTAAGAATTCTGCCACCACAAAAAACCTGAATGTTGTAACAACAACAAAGGCTCACTCTAGCTCGCCAGCAAGGGTCCCAAAATGGAGACACAAAGATGGTAGATGGAGAAGTCAAAGCATGGGTTACAGGGAAACTCAATGAGATCCAATGTTGAAATCAACAAAAAGAAATCTGTAAAGCAATCCAGAAAACAAAAGAAGAGGCAAACATCTTTAAAAAAAAATCAATCAGAGCTACTGAAATTGAAAAACTCACTTAAGAGATTTCAAAATACAATTGAGAGCTTTATCAATAGAGTGGACCAAGCAGAAGGAAGAGTTTCAAAGAAACCCAATCAGACCAATAAAAAAAAAAAAATTAAAAAAATCTTTGAGAAATATGGGATTATGTAAAGTGACCAAGTCTACAAATTACTGGCATTCCTTAGAGAGAAAGAGAAAAAGTAAACAACTTGGAAAACATATTTGAGGGAATAATTCAAGAAAAGTTCTTGAATCTTGCTAAAGAGGTAGACATCCAGATACAAGAAATCCAGAGAATACCTGCCAGATACTATACAAAACAAGCATCATCAAGGTATATACTCACCATACTGTCTAAGGTCAATGCTAAAGAAAAAATCTTAAAGGGAGCTGAGAAAAAGGTCAGATTACATACAAAAGAAACACCATCAGGCTAAGAGACTAAGGGCCTATTTTTAGCATTGTCAAAAAAAAACACCAACCATGAATTTTGTACCCTGCCAAACTAAGCTTCATAAGCAAAGGTGAAATAAAATATTTTGCAGACAAGAAATTGCTAAATGAATGCATTATCACTAGACCAATCTTATAAAATACTCTTAAAGGAGTTCTAAAGATGGAGGCAAAAGAACAATATTGGCTTCCACAAAACCGTATCTAAGTACATAGTCCACAGACACTCTAAAGAGACTACACAATAGGAACTACAAAACAATAAGTTAACTTTGAGATAGGATCAAAACCTCAGATTTCAGTATTAACCTTGAATAACTGCACTCCAGCTTGGGCAACAAAGCGAGACTCCATCTCAAAAAAAAAAAAAAAAATGCAAGCAAGACCCATTCATTTTTCTCTCTTAAGAGACCTCTCTCACATGTAACAAGCCCCATTCAAGGTAAAGGGTTGGATAAATATCTATAACACAAATGCCAGACAAAAAAGAACAGGGGTCACTATTCTTAGATAAAATAGACTGTAAACCAAAAATAGTCAAAAAGGACAAGGAAGGGCACTATATAATGATAAAGGGATCAATGAAATGAGGTGACTTAAGTATCCTAAAGATATATGTACCCAATATTGAAGCACCCAGATTCATGAAACAAGTACTTCTAGACCTTCTAAAAGACTAGAGAGCCACACGATAATAGTGGCTAACTTCAACACCCTCTTGACATTAACAGATCATTGTGGCAGAAAATAAACAAAGAATTCCTGGACTTAAATTTGACACTTGACCTATTGGACATAATAGTCATCTGCACCCATCAACCACAAAATACACATTCTTTTCATGTGTATCACAGAATATACTCCAAGATTAACTATATGCTTGGCCATAAAGCAGGTGTCAATAAATTCAAAAGAAGTAAAACCATGCCAACCATGTTTTTGGAACACAATGGAATAAATATACAAATCAATACCAAGAAGATCCCTCAAAACCACACAATTAAATCAAAATTAAATAACTTATTTTTGAATGATCTTTGGGTAAACAATGGAATTAAGGCAGAAAAGAAAAGCATTCTTTGAAATAAATGAAAACAGACACACAACATACCAAAATTTTTGGGATATAGCTAAAGCAGTACAAAGAGGAAAGTTTACAGCACATTAATGACTATATCAAGAACTTGGAAAGTTCTCAAATAAACAATCTCATGTAAATTAGAAAAATGAGAAAAAACTAACCCCAAAGCTAGCATCAGAAAAAAAAAAAACCAAAATCAGAGTAGAGCTGAACATAATTGAGACATAAAAATACATGAAGTTTAACAAAACCAAAAGCTGGTACTTTGTAAGAATCAACAAGATCAATAGCTAGCTAGCTAAATTCAAAAAAAAAAAAAAAAAAAAAAAAACGGAAGAAGATCCAAGAAATGACAAAGGTAACACTACAACCAATCCATCCCACAAAAATACAAAAGATCCTCAGAGACTATTATGAACACAACTACGCATACAAACTAGAAAATGCAGAGGAAATGGACAAATTCCTGGAAACACATGTCTGAAGACTGAATCAGGAAGAAATCAAAACTCTGAACAGACCAATATCAAGTTCTGAAATTGAATCAGTAATATAAAATCCATCAACCAAAAAGAGCTCTTGACCAGATCCATTTACACCTGAATTGTACCAGATATACAAAGAAGATCTGGTACCAATACAACTGAAACCATTCCAGAAAATAGAGATTTCTCCCATACTAATTCTATGAAGCCAGAATGACTGATATCAAGCTCTGGCAAAGACAGTACAACAAAAATAAAATTACAGAGCTGATGTAACCACTTCAGTAAGGTTTCAGGATGCAAAATAAATGATATGGTTTGGCTCTGTGTCTCTATCCAAGTCTCATCTCTAATTGTAATCCCATGTGTCAGAGGAAGAGCCTGATGAGAGGCTATTAGATCATGGTGGCGGTTTTTCCCATGCTGTTCTTATAATAGTAAGTTATCAAAAGATCTGATGGTTTAAAAGTGTGTAGCAGTTTCCCCTTTACTCTCTCATTTTCTCCTGCCACCATGTAAGGTGTGCCTTGCTTCCCCTTTGTCTTCCACCATGATTGTAAGTTTCCTGAGGCCTCGCCAGCCATGCTGAACTGTGTGTCAATTAAACCTCTTTTCTTTATAAGTTACCCAGTCTCACGTAGTCCTTTATATCAGCATAAAATGGACTAATACAGAAAATTTGTACCAAGAGAGTGGGACACTGCTATAAAGACACTGGAAAATGTGGAAGTGACTTTGGAAGTAGGTAACAGGCACAGGCTGGAACAGTTTGGAGGATTCAGAAGAAGACAAGAAGATATGGGAAAGTTTGAAACTTCCTAGAAACTTGTTGAATCTATTTGACCAAAGTGCTGATAGTGATATGGACAATGAAGTCCAGGCTGAGGTAGTATCAGATGGAGATGAGGAACTTATTGGGAACTGGAGTAAAGGTCACTCTTGCTATGCTTTAGTGAAGAGACTGGCAGCATTTTACCTCTGCCCTAGAGATCTGTGGAACTTTGAACTAGAGATAAATGATTTTAACTGGCAGAAGAAATTTCGAAGCAAAGCATTCAAGAGGTGATCGGGTATATTCTAAAAGCATACATTCACAAAGAGATGGTCTGAAATTGGAAGATAGGTTGAAAAGGGAAGCAGAGCATAAAAGCTTGGAAAGTTTACAGCCTGACCATGTGGTAGAAAAGAAAAACCCATTTTCTGGGAAGAAATTCAACTCAACTGCAGAAATTTGCATAAGCAAAGACAAGCCAAATATTAATAGCCAAGACAATGGGAAAATGACTCCAGGGCATTTCAGAGATCTTGTCAGCCCCTCCCATCACAGGGCCAGAGGGATAGGAGGGAAAATGGTTTTGTGGACCAGGCCCAGGGCCCTATTACTCTGTACAGCCTTGGGACATGGTGCCCTGCATCTCAGCTACACCAGCTCCAGGCATGGCTAAAAGGGGCCAAGGTACAGCTCAGGCCATTGCCTCAGAGGGTGCAAGCTCCAAGCCTTGGCAGCTTCCACATGGTATTGGGCCTGCAGGTGCACAGAAGACAAGAGTTCTGCTTTGGGAGCCTCTACCTAAATTTCAGATGGTGTATGAAAATGCCTGGATGTCTAAGCAGAATCCTGCTGCAGAAGCAGAGCCCTCATGGAGAACATCTACTAGGGCAGTACAAAGGAGAAATATAGGGTTGGAGCCATATCACAGAGTCCCCACTGGGGCACTGCCTAGTGGAACTGTGAGAAGAGGGCCAC
The DNA here is from genome assembly GCF_024542745.1 of Macaca thibetana thibetana. Taxonomy (NCBI): domain Eukaryota; kingdom Metazoa; phylum Chordata; class Mammalia; order Primates; family Cercopithecidae; genus Macaca; species Macaca thibetana. Next base: position 163,072,471 of record NC_065583.1, on the reverse strand, counting down.
CATCTTTCAGACCCCGGAGAGGTAGATCCACCAACAGCTTGTACCACACACCTTGAAAAGCCATAGGCACTCAATGCCAGCCCATGAAAGCAGCCATGGGGGTTGTATCCTGCAGAACCACAGAAGCAGAGTTGCCCAAGGTCATGGGAGCCACCCCTTGCATCAGCATGTCCTAGGTGTGAGACATGGAGTCAACGGAGATTAATTTTGAGGCTTTAAGATTTAATGGCTGCCCTGCTGGGTTTCAGATTTGCATGGTGCCTGTGCCTCCTTGGTTTTGGCCAGTTTCTCTTTTGCAATGGAAGTGTTTACCCAATGCGTGTACCCACATTGTATTTTGCAAGTAACTAACTAGTTTTTTGTTTTACAGGCTCATAGGCAGAAGGGACTTGTTTTGTCTCAGATGAGACTTTTGACTTGGATTTTTTAGTAAATGCTAGAATGAGTTAAGATTTTGGGGGATTATAGGAAAGGCACTTCTGGTTTCAAAAGGTGAGAAGGACATTTTGAATTGGGAGGGGTCAGGGTGGAATGATATGGTTTGGCTCTATAGTCCCCACCCAAATGTTATCTCCAATTGTAATCCCCATGTGTCAGACGAAGGGCCTAGGAGGAGGTAATTGGATCATGGAGGCATTTTTTCCCATGCTCTTCTCATAATAGTAAGTTCTCATGAGATCTGATGGTTTAAAAGTGTGTGGCAATTTCCCCTTCACTCTCTCTCTCCTGCCACCATGTAAGATGTGCCTTGCTTCCCCTTTGTCTTCTGCCATGATTGTAAGTTTCCAGAACCCAGAAATAAAGCCACACCTACAATTATCTGATCTTTGATGAAGGCAACAATGACAAGCAACAGGGAAAGGACCCCCTAGTCAATAAATAGCGCTGGATAACTGGCTAGGCATATGCGAAAGATTGAAACTGGACCCTTACCTTTCACCATACACAAAAATTAACTCAAGATGGGTTATAATTTAAATGTGAGACCTATAAAAATCTAAGACTATTAAAATCCAAGAAAACCTAGGAAATACCCTTCTTGATATCAGCACAAAACTTTTGGCACAAAACTTTTGTCTAAGTCCCCACAAGCAATTGCAACAAAAAGAAAAATTGACAAGTGGGACCTCATTAAGCTAAAGAGCTTCTGCACAGCAAAAGAAACTATCAATAGAGTAAACAGATAACCTATAGAATGACAGAAAATATTTGTGTATTAGTCTGTTCTTGCATAGCTACAAAGAAATACCTGAGACTGAGTAATAAGAAAAGGGCTTTAATTGGTTCATAGTTCTGCAGGCTATACAGGAAGCGTGGCATCATCTGCTTCTGCAGAGGCCTCAGGTGGAGCAGGCATCTCACATGGCAGGAGCAAGACAGAGAAGGAGAGGAGAGGTGCTATATACTTTTAAACAACCAGATCTTGTAAGAAGTCACTATCACAAGAACACCACCAAGGGGATAGTGCTATACCATCCATGAGAAACCATCCCCATGATCCAATCAGTTCCCACCAGGCCCCACCTCTAGTATTGGGGATTACAATTTGACATGAAATTTAGGTAGGGACACAGATCCAATCATATCAATTCACAAACAATGCATCTGGAAAAAGATTTAATATCCAGAATCTAAAAAGAACTTAAACAAGCAAAAAACAAATAACCTCATTTAAAAATGCACAAAGGATATGAACGCTTTTCAAAAGAAGATATAGAAGCAGCCAACAAACATGGACATGTGCTCATGATCACTAATCAGAGATGGATACTCACATCAGTCAGAATGGCTATTACTAAAAACAGAAGAAAAAATAAAACACATACTAATGAGGCTGTGAAGTTTATACACTGTTGATTTGGATTTAAATTAGTTGAGCCACTGTGGAAAGCAGTTTGGAGATTTCTCAAAGAACTTAAAATAGAACTACAATTTGACCCTGAAATCTCATTATTAAGTATATACTAAAAGGAATATAAATCATTCTTTAATAAAGGCTCATGCATGTGTATATTCATCACAATAGCAAAGACATGGAATCAACCTAGGTGCCCATCAATAAAAAATAGTGGACTAGATAAAGAAAATGTAGTACATATACACTGAATACTACATAGCCATAATAAAGAATGAAATTATATCCTCTGCAGCAACATGGATAAAGCTGGAGGCTTTATCCTAATTCCTAAGTGAATTAACCCAGGAACAGAAATCCAAATATCACATGTTTTCACTTATAAATGGGAGCTAAACATTGAGCATCCATGGACATAAAGATGAAAAGAATCAACACTCGGCAATGGGGACTAAGAGTGGGGAGGGTGAGAGGGGTTTGAGGGTTGAAAAAGTACCTATCAGGAACTATACGCAGTATCTGGGAGACAATCATTTGTACACCAAACCTCGGTGACACACAATTTACCCAAGTTACAAACCTGCACACATAGCCTCTGAACCTAAAATGAAAATTGGGAAAAAAAGAAAATGACTTGTATGTTCTGGTGTGGGGCTCTCAAAATTAAGATAAATAAATACTGTTTAATAAGGTCAACATCTATCAACTGTTGACATTAAAACTTGATATATGAGTATACAAGCATCATTAATCTGGAGACCTGAAATCCTGTAAAGAATTTCTCACATCACCTTCTGCACTCTGGTGTAGAATTTAGAGGGTAACAAGTAAAAATCTATAATGCATAGTACATTCCCGTTAGGAAATCTGTTAAGGCTTTACCTTGATGCCTGTACTCAAGAGCTCATTGTTAAATATTTTAGTAAAGCTAGATATTAAACTAATGACTGCATTTATCACACAAAACTCCTTTTTTCAATCAAGTAGAATTCAGCACTGTGTGGATTTTTAGAAATATAACCTTATTTCATCTTTCAAGGTAAGGCATGTGTTTGCAAAAACATGTTAAGCTTTGCTACCTGTCCAATATGAGACAGGAGTCAAGAGGTGAAGGATAAAATACAAATATGAATAAAGGTTCGTTTGCTGGAGCAATAGGCTAAGTTTATACACTCAGGAGCCAAAAGTTATTACTGTGCTTCTGATTGTGTTGTACTCATTTGGGTAGTTCTCTTCCCTACAAAACTGGTACTGGGAACATGAATAAGATTTCATTCCCTGGAAAACTCATGTACAGAAAACAAGTGTCTTCTGCAAAATATGTTCTGAATACCCTTTATCATTGGTGTGAGAGGCTACCTTTATCAGTCAGTGGCAGCATTCAAGTTGCTTTTTATTTCCATTACATTTTGTACGCTTTGCTACATTTCTAATCTTTGTATAAATATATATCTTATTTTTTTTTTTGAGACAGAGTCTCACTCCGTCACCCAGGCTGGAGTGCAGTGGCGTGATCTCAGCTCACTGTAAGCTCTGCCTCCCGGGTTTCACACCATTCTCCTGCGTCAGCCTCGCAAGTAACTGGGACTACAGGCGCCCGCCACCAAGCCTGGCTAATTTTTTAGTAGAGATGAGGTTTCACTGTGTTAACCAGGATGGTCTCCGTCTGCTGACCTCGTGATCTGCCCATCTTGGCCTCCCAAAGTGCTGGGATTACAGGTGTGAGCCACCGCCCATGGCCATAAATATGTATCTTATTGTAAAAATACAGTAACTCAAAAATTGTTTCCAAATTTAGCATGGCTAAAGATCAGATAAAGCTCACACTGTCCTCGCTCAATTATTTTCAATCCTAAAAAAGAATATTTATCCTCTCTGGTATCTGAGGTATCTCCCAATTTCTCCCAGTTGCTGTTGGCCGTGAAACAGTTGTCGTGTAGTTGGCATTGTCTGTGAATGCCTGAACTTGATCATAGTGCTTCAATTGTCAATTTAACTGAGTCATGTTCATTTTGGGTAATAACAGAGTTAGTTTTACACTTATTTAAAATAAAATGTTTTCTAAAATTACTTTATGATTCAACATTGAATCAAAGGTACTGTTTATGCAGAAAGGTAGGGAAATAGAATTGTGGTTCATACATTCAGTAGTAATAAAACTGATCTAAGGAATGATCACATTCTATACTTTCTCACACACACACAAAAGTTTTATGGAATCTAAGGAAGGATTGAATCCACAAAAGATAGTTTGTTAAAATTTTATTACCAAGATATGTACAAAAGGACAAGGCTACATCCCTAGAAAGGATAAAAAGATATTTTAAAATAATGAGAGACTGGAGTGACCAATTAATTAATCAAGTACTAAAAAGTATTTAAAAACAATGTAGAATAAAAAGTCTCAATGAGAAGGCATTGTGTCAGTTTAACTCAATGGTCTTTTTATTTCTTAGTGGGAATAAGCTCTTAAAATTGATGGCAGTCCAGATTCAATCAAATACAGTAACTTCAAGTTTTTAAAAAGCTACTGAAATATTTTCAGACTAACAATATTAGAAAAATCTAATACTCTTGGAGACTGAAGAGTGTCGTGGAGCAGTATTCGGCAGTGGATTCACCACAATTCCTCAAATTTAACATGTTGAACTCTCCACAAATGCTTCCTCTCCCTGCTTCTGCAGTTCGGTTCTCTCACATTTGCCGCTAGCCCATGATGTAATGTCTACAGTGACTCTCAGTTACATGCATTCAGTAACTATTCACCCTCATGTTCTCACCTGCTTTCCAGGACACTGGCTATACCTATTTGTGCTTAACCATGCCAGATATTGACCTGCAAATGTAAAACTGCCATCTCTGTTCAAGCACTATGATTCTCCAGGTGCCTCAAATAAAAATGGAATATTTTCAAGTGGCCAAAAAAGAAAAGGTTAATTTTCAGTTGATGGTCTAATTTTTGAAAAATCACATTTTAGAGAATTCTATATTTCCTCTTCTACTCCCCCTATTCCTAGAATCCGTAATTAATCAGATTATAATTACTTGGAACGTGAGGATTTTCATCTTTCATGTAGTTTCACATCATCAACAAAAAAATTGCAATTCATGGCCACTGGTTGCCAAGAACTGTGACTATTTCCTGAAAGAAACAGCGTTACCATTTCTAATTTCTCTTTATCTTCTTTCCAGGTTTGTCTTACAAAGTATACACAGATGTTAAAATGACTGGACTGGGAGAAGAGAGAAGTGAAAAATCCTGCATACTACATGTGCACCCTGCCTGGGGATCAAGGGAGAGAGTTCACTTAGCAATCGAATGCTTGGCTGTAGAACAAGATTTGTAGCTATCATGGCATGACACTAGAGATCAAAAGTTTACCTCATTAACTAGACCTGCTGCCTCAGCCTGAATATTTTCTGCACCCAAACTTAATCCCACTCAATCCACTCACCTTAATTACCCCATAGACATTTACTTCTGACACAAAACACTGAAAAGAAAAAGCCTAACAACCTCTAAAATACACATTCCACTAACAAAAATAATAGAAGAGGGAACTCAAAGGAACTAGAAAACCCCTTTCTCATAATGATCAAAGCATCAAAACACTGGAGGGTTGATTTTTATGTAAATGAAAGCCAAATAATGCAGTCATCCAAATAAGGAAATGATTATCAATGCAAATTTTTATACTGATGAAATTAAATGCTCAAATCAAGTAAATACACTCTTCACTTTATCCCTCCACTTGAATGACCTTTGTTCTTGGTCAACACCTGTCACCTCTCACTATAAAGTCTCTCCAGGACAGGGCAATTGAAAATTTTTCAAAGAACTCAAAGTCCAAAAAACCTCAAAGATAAATAACATGATTTATTAGGAAAATGGAGAGAAAGCAAAATTTTATAGAATCCTTTTAAACATGTCTATTTTTTCTCCAAATGATCTGCCTAAGCAACTGCATCTCTGGTCTTTCTTTCCAGCCATGGTTTTTCTCCCCAGGAACAACCTGACATTTCTCTCATTTTTGCAAGTTGCTTACTTTTTTTGTGTTTTACTGACTGATATTATACACATACAGTCAATGTTCTCGATTCCTTCTGCAGCTACAATATTTGCTCTTGTGACATTTCTATACAAGAGATTCCTACATCAGGTCAGAAAGGTTGTTCCCTTGTTAAGTCCATAGACAAAAAGAAAATGGTTAAGAGATCATTACTACTCAAACCTCATAGTGTTTTATAAGGTCAATCTTAGAGTTAGAATATCCTCATACATAAATAAGCATTACCTAAGGCATTGCATCAAGAGTGTCTACCTTCTCCTCTACTGGCAGTGTTGGCCTTGGGTGGAACTGTCCAGTAGGTAAAGTTTGTCCCCAGCAATGCTGCCTAAAATGTGGTCCATGGACCAGTACCAGTCTCCTGTTATCTATCTCTTAATGTGATAAGTACAGAAATTGGAGGTGAGAATTTTTATAGCAATTCCATATTGCCTGATATTCTAGTGTATGCTCAGTGGACGTATCTCACCGAATAGTGTTAGTAACCACCTTGATGTTGCCAAGCACAAACGATGAGTAACTTTTGGTGTGAACTGATACCAATGTTGGTCTACACCAAGTTGGAGAAAAATAACTGATCTTCTCCAAAGATAGTTTAAAACATTCATCTAGACCATGTTCTCAACTTCTTTTCAGGAATCTTCCATCTTACATATTGCCCCAAGCTTCCCGGCCTCAGAGTCTCTGTTCTGCTGAGGAACTGTGCTAAGGAATTAACACCCATAAATGTAAATCTATGTTAGAAATAGATGTTATAGGAACAAAGATACTTGATATAATGCCTTGGATGATGCTTACTTATGCACAAGGATCTTCTAACTCCAGGACAGTTCTTAGACAGCACTCCGTGTATATATATAACAAATGTAAACCTACTGTCCCCACTCCCAATTTCACCCCAACCATTCATAATTTACCTATGCTTGTTTATACAAAGCTCTGATAAATGTGTCATGTCTAAGTAAAAGCTTCTCCCCTCCCAGGCACACCCACTAGCACCCCTAAACTGTAAACATATCACAGTTGTAGTGTCAGTGCTTGAAATTGAGGGGATTAATCTGAGAAAATAACTTAATCTCTGGAGGACACTTGGGAGCCTCCTACTCAGATCAGACTCTGAGGACCACGTCTTGCATCGAAGAACAGCCAGCCACCTTGATCGTGATCACATTCAGTGCGTACACACACCCACACACACACCCACCCACGCCCTTGCATCAAACAGCCAGCCACCTTGATCGTGATCACATCCAGTGCGTGTACGCGCGTGCACACACAGAGATGCCCTTGCATCAAAGAACAACCAGCCACCTTGATCGTGATCACATTCAGTGCACACACACACACACACACATACACAGAGATACCCTTGCATCAAAGAACAGCCAGCCACCTTGATCGTGATCACATTCAATGCGTACACACACATCCCCCCCCACACACAGATGCCCTCGCATCAAAGAACAGCCAGCCACCTTGATTGTGATCACATTCAGTGCGTACACACACCCACACACACATGCACATGCCCTTGCATCAAAGAATAGCCAGCCACCTTGATCATGAACATCACATCCAGTGCACAGAGACACACACACACGCACATGTCCTTGCATGAAAACAGCCAGCCACCATGATCATGAACATCACACCCACTGCACACACAAACACACATGCATGCACACACACAGGCACACCATGCAGAAAAGCCTGCAGAAAGACATGCACAGACAACCATATTCAGACTGTGGCAAATGTCTTTTGTTTGAAAAGCAATCTACAATGTCACAACCAGCAGACTCAGCTTTGGCCTGGGTACTCAATAAAGACAGCAAAATTTCACAAGTTCATTTAGACATTGTCATTCTGGGTTAGAATAAGTATTGAAGTTTTTACCTAAATTGATACAAACATAACCATCTTTAACCCAGAGGCTCTGTGAGAGTTGAACGAACTTTGGACTCATTCCAGTTCCATCACTTTGTAGTGGTTGATCTCTAGCAATTTGTTCAATTTTTCTGAGATTATTTTTTTCATCTGTCAAGTGAGGATAACAATACATGCTTCATGGAGTTGTGGGAAGAATTAAATTATGATAAAATGCTTAACAAGATGTCTAGCATGTAACACATCTATTCAATCAAGATCTCTATTCTTTATTCAGTTTTCTTGTAGGATGTCTTTTCAGCCAAGACTTCTTTCTTAAAAAGGCCATCTAAGACCTACCTATTCAGATGTGTCTATGAAGTGTATAACTGGTAACTTCTTCATTTACAAGTATCTGGTATCTCCAATTGGCAGAGTCAAACCACAGACAAGCAAAGGAGAAGAGAGAAGAAAGGACTCTGTGTTAAAACCACGGTAGGTATTGGTGGTCTGACCTTTTCCAGATTCCGATAAACTGCCCAGGGACTGAGCCTGCCAATATCTAGGAATTGGAAGGAGTCTGTTCAGTTTGAGACACACCTTACCTTATCCTGTGTCTGGATCCTAGAAAGGAGCAGGTGTTTGAAAAGTTCTTCAGACAGTACCGATGCATTGTCTCCTTTGACAACCACTGACCTGGATGAAGAGAGAGAAACATGCAGAATTACTGTAACTGACGGTAATGATGCTACAACTAACTGCAAGAGGAGCATAGAGAAAAGACAGAGACAGAGCAGCGGGGCGGGATTCCACTGAGGGCAGTCACCAAAGTTTCTCAGGGGATCTGACACATTGGCTGAATTTTTGGATGTGATCAACCCAAAAAGACACACCCAGGGAAGAAGCTCAGACTCATTAAATTTGCCAGGAAAAACAGAAAACAAAAGCCTAGCTAGAAATGAGGCCTTAGAGTTTAGAATAACATTATTGGTGTATTTGTTTTGCATTGATGTAAATTTAAAAGGTATTAAGAAGACATTAGAAAAGCATTGGCCTCAAGCAAAATGTAAAATACTTTCCTAGACACCTGGCAAAAAAAAGGATCATTTCCACTTACAGCTCTTCATGGGATAACTGAGTTTTAATGGTTTCTTTGTTGACTATTGAAAAAGATGAATAGTCTTTAATGCAATTATATGCAGGAATTATGCTCTTCCAGGAAAATAATAAATTAACTTAAAAACAAAATTCAGAAATCCTGCATTGGAATGAAAATAGGTGTACACAGGGAACTTCCAACTCATGTTAACATTTCACTCTCTAATAAGTTCCATTTTGCAAAAGGAGTGATTGCAACGGAGCTCACACTTCCCCAAACGCATTTTGGCTAAGGCCATAGCTTCATACTGATTGTAGTGCTTTTCTCTTTGCCCTTTTTTTTTTAAGGCAGGTTCTCCCTCTATTACCAAAGCTGGAGTACAGTGATGTGATCTGGGCTCAATGCAACCTCTGCCTCCCAGGCTCAAGCAATCCTCCCACCTCAGCCTCCCAAGTAGCTGGGAGTTCGGCTCAGCTAATTTTTGTAGTTTTTTGTAGAGACGGGGTTTCGCCATGTCACCCAGGTTGGTCTCGAATTCCTCAGCTCAAGTGATCCACCCACCTTGGCCTCCCAAAGTATTGGGATTACAGGTATGAGCCACTGCACCCAGACTGTAGTGCTTTTAAATAAGCAAAGAAGTTATTGAAAGGACAAAGAGTTAAGGGCTTTACTGTTTTATATATATAAACAATGTAGGGTGTTTTCAAAATTAGGCTGAATCATATGTAACAAACACTTAAATCCCTCATCTAGATTGTCTGTTCTTAGTAATTATATATATTTTGTACAGTGTCTATGCAGTTTCTTTTATCATAAACTACACAATTCATCAGGTTTCACAGCCCTCTTCCACCTATTTGAACTACTACTATTACCAGTCTTATGATCAATTATTTAAGCCCTTAGAGTACAGGATACACACCAATATGATGTTGGCAGCACCATCAGAGAGAATGTGAGACAGGAAACAGAAATGCGGAAAAATGGAAAATTCATGAAAAGATACACTTCAAATGTTTACCTCCCATGAATGGGTATAATCAAAAAGATAGATATTAACAAATGCAGGTGAGGATATAAAGAAATTGAAACCCTCCTACATGGCTGGTAAAATGGTACAGCTAACTTGAAAACTTTTTGTCAGTTCCTCAAAAGGCTGAACATAGAGTAACCATGTGACAAAGCACTTCCCTTTGTAGGTGTGTGGTATGGGCTGAACTGTGTGCATCCTCTGAAACTCATATGCCGAAGTGCTAACCCCTAGTACTTCAGAACATCATCCTTTTTGGAGATAAGATCTCTAAAGACGTAACTAAGTTAAAATGAGGTCTTTAGGGTGCGCTATAATGCAATACGACTGGTATCCGTAGAAAAGGAGATCAGGACACACAGACACCAGGGGTGTGCAGGCACAGAGGAAAGGCCATGTGAGGATGCCAGAAGATGGTGGCTATCTACAAGCCAGGGAAAGAGGCCTCAGGGGAAACCAACCCTGCTGACACCTTGATCTTGGACTTCCAGCTTCCAGAATTGTGAGAGAACATATTTGTGGTGTTTAAGCCACCCAGTCTACAGTATTGGTTATGGTAACCTTCACAAACTAATACAGTATATATGCAAGATAAATAAAAACATATGTCCACACAAAAAGTTCAACATAAATGTTCATAACAGCATCATTCATAGTAGCCCAAAATAGAAAGAACCCAATTATCTATCAACTGATAAATGGATAAACAGTATATGGTATATCTATACAATGGAATATTAGTCAGCTACAAAAATTAATGTCCAGAATAGGCAAATCTAAAATCAGAACCCATAGGTTAGTGGTTGCCATGGGCCAGCAAAGAGGAATAGAGTGATTGCTAATGGGTATCAGGGCTTATTTGGGGGATGATCAAAATATTCTACAATTAGTAGTAATCGTTACAGAACCTTGCAATATATTTTTGCAAGTATAACATGTATACTTTAAGGTATACCACAACATGTGCATTTTAAAGGATAAACTTTATGTTGGCCAGCCTGGTCACGAACTCTTGACCTCAAGTGATCCACCCTCCTCAGCCTCCCAAAGTGCTGGGATTACAGGTGTGAGCCACCACATGTGGTGAAACCCCATCTCTACTAAAAATACAAAAATTTGCCAGGCATGGTGGCGTGCGCCTGTAATCACAGCTACTCAGGAGGCTGAGGCAGAAGAATCGCTTGAACCCAGGAGGCAGAGGTTTCAGTGAGCAGAAACTGCACTCCAGCCTGGATGACAGAGTGAGACTCTTAAAAAACAAAACAACAACAAACCCTTATGATATATGAAATACATCTCAATAAACCTATAATAAAAAAGAAGAGACCAGTCTTAAAACTTGATGCAGAAAGAAAGCTCTTTCAAAAGAAAAAGCTAAAGAAAAAAAAACACTAACATTTGGAAGTGAAATGTAAAATTATAATAAACTATGAGAATACGGCTTTTTACTTTATAAAGCCCTACCTTAAAAATTCTTTGTGCTTTAACAAAATCCCAAAAGTAAATGGCAACAAGAACAAATGCTAAATGTACTAAAATAGAGCAAAAAAAACCAAACAAACAAAAACAGCTTTACCTCCTGTGAGACTCTGATATTGAATAATTAAATGAATTGAGGGAACTGAGAAAATGGATATTTGGGGTAAAAGAAAAAGCTAAGAAAGCTAAGAAAGTATCAGTCAATTATTAGAAGAAATGACAGGATGCTTAACTGGGCTTTCCCTTAACATTACAACACAAATTGGGCATTTACTTTTACCAAACTGGGGACTTCTGCGAAGGCAGTGACTTTGAAGTCATCTATGAGAGGTTAGCATGGCCGCTAGACATTGTGACTTTGTCCTTAAGGCACCTAGACAAAATCGACTTGTGAACTCTTTGTGGACCCTGAGTGAAACACAGTTCCCAGTCCCCAGCCTAAGAGAGATCCCTGGCAAAAAACCATCGGTCTGTGTGGTGTTCCCACTACCATGGATCCAGCCAGGGGTCCCAGCTCCCTTCACATTCTCTCCTCGGCCACAGTTGTCCCGAGTAAGAAGGCCATATTGGGTCTCTTAGTGTGTCTTCTCCAAATCTGACTGCTCTGAATGCCTTCCTTCAAGCCCAATCAGGTCAATTTCCTACCCATTTAGACAACTCTTTTCTAAAAGAGGGATGCCTCTTGGTGTCACCACTGATTTTCAGGGTCAGTGCTGTCATCTTTGCTTCAGCCACCATCTAACTGAGCCACTCTGAGGAGGCACATGGCATCGCCTTAACTGGGCTGGGTCAGTGCCACTCTCTTCAGTGTTAGCATCACACTCTGGTCCACCAGCTATACTGGTATTTCTAGTTCCTGATCACCTCTGCCCCAACCCACACCATCCCTTTCCAGGACAATCAGTTTCCCCTGCCTATGGACATAGCTCTTTACCTGGGCCACACCTCGTACTAGATGTTAATTTCCTGCTTCTTCCTGGACTTCTTATGAATGAATGGACTTCCCTCCACTTGCTTTCAAGTCTCACAAGCATTTCTTCCTAATCAGTGATGGTGTGTCTGCAAACAGTGAGAAATCTGAAAATGCTTCATGAATCTACAGATGGTATTTTTTATCTTCCTATTAAGATAAATATTTTGTTCTTTCTTTACTAAAGACCAATAAAAATTAAATGTATATATCAGACATCAATGCAAGGTAAATATCATACACAAAGTTTTTAAGAAGTTCACAGGGCATCTTTTACGTAGCATATGGTTAAATTGCATCTGTCTTCTTTTTTGCTGTGTTATTGATTTCTATTATAAGATGCCAAGGGGTGTTTATGTGATAAGTTGCCCTATAAATGGCTTTGTACTCAGACAATGAAATGAGAAATGTTCATCTATAACCGTAGTCCAGATGCTTCCTTGAAAATGTTGCATTTAATGCTGTCGAAAACTTTGTTTTGGAAACAAAAAAACAGCTTCCCTTTAATTGACATACCTTGTCTTATGAAACCAGTGTCACCCACAACTTTTAAGCTGTGTGAAAGAAAATGTGATTCTTAGAGAGGAGAAAGCTCTAAGGGAAAATTCCAAAATTCAAATATTTAAACTTCTGTATCCTTTTGCAATCAAGAGGTGAGATAAAAGTCAGTGTTAATACTGTGTAATTTACAACTGCCAATAAAGATTCCGTTTCTAATGCCCAGACACTATGATGGCCAGATTTAAATTATTTTTCACTTAATTATCTGGCAGATCTGTTTTTAGAGTTCAGAATTGGATGGGTTGCTTAAGCTGGATATGCACTGAAAAGATCAAGACTCCAGACCCAAAGCATCCCATAACTTTCAAAATACCCTTCCTCCCACAGAAACAATGATCTCACCATGAAGGGCAGAATAGAGAAACTTGTCATAAAAAGCTTGCTTTTATCTGTGAAAATAACCTAAAGCAGCGAACCATATAGTTACTTGGCTGTTATTTCACTTAAAAATATGTGAAACTCTACTCTTGTTTCCTCGTTTCATGGTCCAGTACACTGAAAGAAGTCTATGCCATGCCTTTGAGGTGCGATGATGAAACGTATTATCCAAACAATTGTCGGAAACATACCAAGTCCTTATTTCTCTCCTAAAATTGAGAACCTTTGTACCGTAGAGAGCTAGATTTCAAACTGGAGAAGAAAGGAAAACACTGCAGATCTCTTCATAATCGAACAAGAGGAGAAGGAAGGAAGGTGTGACTTCATGAGAGGTGGAGTCATTCTCATAAAAGACTTGTGAGGGATCATAAAAGCTATACAGTACTTTATATACACAGAGTGCCTTATATACATTCACTAGTGCATTATCACTTTAATATATAGAACATACAGAGGAGAATAATCCAAATGAATATACTGAGTGAGCCAGTGGCCAATTTGTGAGAGCATTTTCAACCCCCACACAGACACATGTGCACACAGACAAGCTTTATGGATAGTCACAAATAAACTGTTAAAATTTTATAAATGTAGATCAAGGTCCCTCAAAAGAATCTGCACAGGTATACAGCTTATCAAGACTTTCAAAATTTGGTAAGACTTCAACTTATCCAGTTAATCTATCATGTTACACATTAAACTGAAGTTTCCACAGATGAAGTAGCTTATCCTTGATTTTAGAATTAGTTAATTGCAGAGGCAGTTCAAAAAAATGATATTTCACGATATTTGAAAGATAGAAAACTAAGATTGTATTTCTTCAACTATAAACTAGAAAAAACTAAGTTATAAAAATGTTATCTATATGTGTAAATATTAGATTGGTGTAAAAGTGATCAGTTTTTCCCATTACTTTGAATGGGAAAAACTGCAATCACTTCTGCACCAACATAATCCATGGGTTAGTATGCACATTTATATTCCCTCACTTTGTCACCTAATAGGACCTAAAGGCAATGACATCCTAGTAGCAACTAGCAAGCTAGCACTCAGATGTCAGTGTGTAATACCTTTCTCCAATTAAAGCAGCAGCTACTTGGAGAAAAGGCTAACTCTAGGAGTGGGGAAGGGAATCTAGGAGATGAGCCTGGACCATCATGCAGGGCCAGAAAGTAACAAAGTACTAAAAACAACGCCACATTAATGGGGTATGTCAAAGGGACACGGGAGACCACAAAGAACACCCAATGCCAAAGCTGACATTGGAGCAAACAGAATTATATTTGAGCCAAAAAAATAGCATAGTATTCCGTTATAAAACACATACTATAAATATTCATGAATCTATACAGACAGATAAGTGATCAAATAACAAATAACTGGTGGACAATAGCTCTCCCATGCAGAATTCTAAATAATTTATGTAAACACTCCAAGGAAGTAGAGCATGTAAATAAATCCCCACTCCAGATGTGTGAGCAGTGCCAAGTGACTGCCATTCAAAGAGTATAGTATGGAAAGGAATACAAAGAATAACTTTGCCATGGAAAAACCTGACGAACTATCTCAGCCAGGTGATCTAGGTTTTCATCAGTGATAAGTCATTTGACAGTATGTATTTTTGATAGGCTGTGATAAGAAGTAACCCCATAAGACTATCAAGGTTAGATAGGTCATAAAAATGCTATGTAGTTCCACCTTGTTTGTTTAGGATACTTGCTGTTGGAATTTAGCTACCATGCTGTGACGAAGTTCAATCATGACCACAGGAAAAGACCATATAAAGAGACCACGTTTATATCATTTCCTCTCTATTAGTGGAGGCAGTGTAAAGTTCTGTCCAGGTTGTGGGGAGGGAACTAGTCCCCAGCCCTTAGTGAGAGAAGGGCGAAGGTCACATTGTAAGAAATGAGAAATGAGTGTGGGATGGGAGACATTACTGCAACCATTTTTGGAAATTACAACACACCATAGGTGGCAACTAGAAAGAGAGGGAGTCAAGAGTCACGTCTGATTGCCTTAAATAAGAGTGAAATAAGCAAGCTTGGGAAATATTCTATTTAAATGAAACGTTTGAATACATAAGATAAAAATAAGTCAGTAGTATAAAGTTCCTGCAAAGGTGGGAGGAGTTGTGATCTGAAGTGGAGCTGGAAGGGATTAACCTGGGATAGCTCCTTTATTGTAATAGGAGTGGGAATATAGAATACTGATGCTGATTTGGTGGATATTGGGAGGTTAATCATCTTCAATCTTTTAGTTTTTTCATAGTATACCCAGAAAATGTCAGAAACCAAGCCTAAGTGAATGAGAAGAGGGCACAGGGCAGTTTGAAGAGAGAAGCCAACATTTGAAAGAGGCATGTGAGAAAGTGATCAGGGTTGAGAACACAGTGGAGGTTGTGGCTTGTGAATTCAGAGAAAACCACATCTTTCCTGTTGTGAGATTTTCCCCAGAAGTACTCTGTTACATGGGTACAGAAGTAAAAACATGACTAGTTTTGTCCATGGTTAGCTTTTTGCTAGCTAGACAAAATTAGAAATCAGAGAAGAGTGTTAACAGCATTGACAAAAATGTTGTTGAAATACCAGCCCATGACAGCTAAGAAAGATGACTCTAGAACATGAACAAATTAAAAGAAAGCCAAAGACCCAATGGACCCATGTTGTTGAAATTGGTAAGTGGTCACAATGGGAGTAGCTGAACAAAGTGGAAAGAACAGCCGTTATGATCAGAGAACGGGACGCTCTGACAGTTTCAAAAGTACAGAAGTTATGAGGTCCAGGGAGTGGAATTAGGGGATGGAGAGGGAATGGCTGAGGTGCAGGGAGATGAACTCCCCGTAAATGAGGTCAAGAAACTGAAAGGCTAGGGCATTGGATGGCGATCTGACCTCAGAGAGGCAAGCTTAATGGCAGGCCTTGAGGTTAAAGGATTTGTTGGATAATGGACATTGATGAAGGCATTAAGTGATGTATGACAAAGTCAGGGAAGGAGTGGTCTGGCACGAAGGCAAGGCTTCAAGAAGCACACAAACAAGCCTGGAACTACACTAGTGATAGTTCTGAAAAGCCTGAAAGCATAACACATACTTTGGAGATAAAATATAGCTACTCTCCCAAACTAAAAATACAATCTTTACTATAAGCATGTTGTTTGCTACCAAAAAGTAGGTTGGGAATATTATTCCAACAACAACAAAAAAAAAAAGGATTTTAAATAACAACATGAGTTACTAAGACTTTAGGGGGCAGATTTATAGTCACATAATCATTCAATATGATTTTGGCAGATTTTGGAAAGTATAGAGGATTTTTGTGAAGTTAAAATTCTACCGAAATGTACTAATTAGAGAAAATTTAGAAAGGTTAAAAAATCTGGAGATAATATTCCATAAGAAAAATATTAAAGAAAAATACCCAAAGTTAATGTTTCATATATGATTAAGTATATTTTTCTAGGTTTGTTTTGGAAATGTAAAGGCATAATAGAAAAAGATTTTGAAATCTAGTATATAGTCCTTATTCCATTATTAAATAAGTGACTTTGGCAAAGTTATTTTTATGCCTCAGCTCTGTTTCCTCATCTTTTAATCAGAAGATAGATATTTAATCATTATTAATTAATTATCTGGAAAATTAATGTATAAGTTAGTTAATTCAACACTTGAGTTTTTTTGGCAATTAAAATACAACAGTGAATAAAAACAAACTCCTTATGGATTTTTTATACTGTAGTTAGTGGACACATATTAAATAAGTGTTACATGTAAGCAAATGTGATTTGCTTATGCATTATGTTAACTGGTGATAAAGTGATTTTGTAAGAAAAAACCTGAGGAAGTTACAAGTGGTAAGGAAGGTGGAGATAGGACAAGAGGTTGCAATTTTAATTTGCCCAATCAGGAGAGAGGAGATACAGAAATAATGTTTAGATTGGCGACAGAAAATCAGAACTTGAAACAACAACATTCTCCTCTTTTAGGTGCTTTGAAAAAAAATCAAATGCAAGATGACTGATGAGTAGAATGAAAGCACAGGAGTTCCCAGCACAACCTTCTGCCCCACATTTCTTTCTATGCTCTGTCCATTGCATGAGAGGAGCTGGAGTAGCTCTGCTCTGCAAATGAAGGCCTTATCTAAACACCAGAGCCAGATACATAGAAAACCAGGCACTTTATACTGCTTTGGCCTATTCCCTCAGATTCTCCATTGCATGCCCTTAGGACATAACTACCAAGAAAAACTAGTCCAAGGAGTCTCAAACGTAAAGTAAAACAAAAACATGAAAACTTAGAAAATAGACGTGGAGAGTAGAAACTTAAGACACAAGATGGAGGAATCAAATTACCTCTTTCTTAGTTTTCCATTATTGTGTTTCCCCCCGCCAAAAAAAAAAAAAAAATCAGCTTCAAACAAATCCTCACAGCCTCACCTGTGGAACACAGGTGAGACTGGGTCACTGCCTGTGGCTCAGGGACTCTCACGGCTGCAATCAAGGAAGGTGTCAATGAGGACTGCAGTCACCTCAAGGATCTGCCAGGGGAGGATCCTCTTATAAGCTCATGCACTTGGCCATCGCCAGGCCTCAGGTCCTCACTGGCTAGTGATCAAAGACATGAAGGTTTTTTTTTTTTTTTTTTTTTTTTTGCCACATGAGGCTCTCCATCAGTTCCTCATGACACAGCAGCTTATTTCTCCCAGAGCAAGTGCTCTCTCTGGGAGAGTGAGAAAGGGCAAAAGGGCTTTCAAGATAGAAGCTACTTTTTTGCGTGTAAATTAATCACAGAAATGATTTTCCATCACTCCTGCTGTAACCTCTTCATCCGTAAGTGCAGACTGCCCTCAAGGGGAGGGGATTACATAAGGTTGTAAATCCCAGGCATCTGGGATCATTGGGAATCATCTTCCAGTCTGCTTCTCTATGCTTTGCTCTCTTCATCTTTTGCTTTTAGCTTTTGCATCAGAAATTCAGAAATGAGCCCACTGATTCACACTTAAAGCTGAAAGTGTATGCAGATTAGACAGAGTAGAACCCATTCACTTAGGATTCATTTTCATCAAACCAGCTGGGCCTTTGATTCCAACACCTCACTTTTTCCAGCATTCCTGGTAACAGAAGAGCAGATTTCCCTGTGCCTCCTTATTAACTACCATTTAACATAGCATTTCCTTTCTAGGCTGATTCTGAAACTGCAATTCTGAAAAAGACAAAACAAAAAGAGGGAGAGGGAAGGAGAAAGAGGGATATATCAATAGATCAATAAAGGGTTAATGAGTTCAGCAACTGTTTTCAGCTGCTCAACCAAAGACTTTTTCACTGTTTTTACAGACCATGAAAAAATAATTCCCGGCTTTAAAATGTGTCTCAGAGAAGGGACATTTTTATATTTTTTGACTTGTATACTTTAGTGTCCAATTTTCTATTTAAGTTATTCCACATATTCTCTGAGAATCTTATATGTCACTAATTTTTATATAAAAGTAGTACATGTTCAAATTTTTTTGAGCAGCTGCCTCCTCTCGGGTCCTCAAGGTACCTACCATTAGCACCTTACTGCTCCAAGCACTTATAGATGGCATAGCAACATCACCATGGCCAACAGCAATTTATTTTATTGGCACTAGAAGAGCTAATTTGTCTTCACGTTCTGGCAACTACTATTCTGGTGACTGTTATTCTTTGTGGTTGTGGCCAGTATTTTTTTTTCCAGTAAGCATTTTTTTTAATGATTTACAATAAAGAGATGACTGAAGAAAGAAAATCCATTAAGTTCTGAAGATAGAACTTGATAACTCTTTCAGAAGCCAACAAAGCAGAGTAGCACATGTTAGCACATACTCAGATTTGTTTGAAAACATGCTGGTGATATATTTCTAAACTTGCTAGTAAATAATTGGCAATTTTGACAAAATTTCTTTTGGTATACGCTTCCACAATAAATAAATTGTTAATTCTAATTAATATGATATCAGACAAGCTTGTGAAATGGGAAAGTTCATTAACTGAAGCATTTTAGATGATGAATAGCATGAAAGGTCATGTACCTAAATCTATTTCAAAGCGGCAAAAATTGTAATCAGAATTATTCTTCCCAAGTAATCCTGACCTAATATTTCTCAGTGCTAACTTTACCATTTTAATCTCTGTGGGCCTTTACCAGTGAGTATAAATGGAGGGAAATAAGGAAAGGCAAGAAAAATGATGTGAAGCAAAGAACATGAAAGAGGAATAGAAAGGTAGTATGTAAAGTAGTAGTAGTAAAAACATTCTACTAATCAAAATCTCTCTAAGCGAGGGGAAAAAAAAGTGGTTAAAACCCAAGAAGGCTGCTTTTTACCTCATTTCTTCTGCAATTTCAATTTCAATTTCAAATGTGGCATAATTTCACTCCAACGTCTATTATAAATATCAAAGCCATAGTTATAACTGGCTTACTTCTATCTTCTTTATATTATGTGTCATATAATAGGTGGTCTAGTCCTCTTTCCATTGGTTGCTATAAAGCTCAGGACAGAATATTCAGCCTACCTCTAACAAATGCACACATTTTGTAGTATTGTTACTTGTGTATGATAGTCTATTCTCATGCTGCTAATAAAGACATACCCGAAACTGGGTAGCCCATAAATCAAGGAAGTTTAATGGACTCACAATTCCACATGACTGAGGAGGCCTCACAGTCATGGCAGAAGACGAAGGACGAGCAGAACGCAACTCTCACACGGCGGCAGGCGAGGGCGAGTGTGTGCAGGGAACTCTCATTTATAAAACCATCAGATCTCGTGAGACTTACTCGCTAGCACGAGAACAGCATGGGAAAGACCCGCCCCCATAATTCAATTACCTTCCACCTGGTCTCTTCCACAACAACTGGGAATTATGGACGCTACATTTCAAGATGAGATTGCGGGGGGCGGGCCACAACCAAACCGTATCAAGGTGGTAATCTGTACGGATCTGCGTCAACGTCAATTCTTGCCTCCTTAGAAGAAAGAATTTGAGGGGCGGAAGGAGAGACTAAAGTAAGTTTTAAAGCAGGAGTGAAAGTTTATTAAAAAGCTTTACATAAGTGAGGAGAAGAAGAAAAGAAAGGAAGGTACACTTGGAAGAGTGCCTAACAGGTGATTTGAGAGACCAATTGTGCTGCTTGACCACTTGAATTGCGATTTTATGTTGGCGTAATTCCGGGGTCTTGTGTTACTTCTCTCCACTCCTGAGATCCTACAGTGAAGCTGGCTGATCAGTTTCAGGTGTTGTCTATTAGGAGCATGCCTTTCCCGGGCACCAGCTGTGACCAATTATTACTTTAGGGAGACAGTTAACAACCACCTGACTATCACCTGATGGTCATTCAGCACTCCTGGTGTGTGGTGGGGGGAAAGCCCTCTCTTTCCCTGTTCATGCCCGACTAGCTACCTACTGTAACAGTGGGCATTTTCTATTTTACTTTCTTCCCTGGATTTAGTTTATTTTTCCTGTATCTATTTTCATTTTAGAAAATGGTTTTTATCATGTGTATTAATTAGCTGTTAGTGCATAACAAACCATCCCAAAACTCAACAATTTAATACAGTAAGTATTTAATGTCCTCAATAATCTATAGGCCATCTGCTGGTTCTTCTGGTCTAGGCCTGAATTGGATGATCTCAGCTAAGTTTGCTCATGCATGTGAGGTCAGCTGGAATGCTTTGTGGTTTCTGGCTAGAGTACCTGTGGTTTAATATGAAATATATGTGGTTTTTATCCCCGGTTCTTGTCACAGAGCTCCTAACATCCTTGGAATTTCTTGAGTGATAGGCATATCTTCTATTATTCACAATAAGCCCGTTTGATAAATCCTGCATTTATGCAAATAAGGTTGCTTTGGGTGGGGCCCCTAGATGGCCCCAAGATGGGGCCAGTCACCACCAGAAAGACCAAGTGACTAGAGGATTAGAGGGTTGGAACCTTCAGCCCCACCCACTGACCTCTGGATCAAATTCTATACAACTCCAGAGATCAAACTCTATAAACATTCTTGAACAAGACGTGACAGGCTTCAAGGTTGGTGAATATATCCATGTGTCCGGAAGTTGCACCCCAAATCCACTAAGCAGCTCCTGTCCTAGCCCTTGCCATATGCATCTCTTCCTCCGGCTCTTTATTAATATCCTTTGATATATCCTTTATAATAAACTGATAAATGAGCAAGAAGGTGCAAAATGCTACTCTCCCACAAACACTAAAAAGGACCAACACAATAAACAACTACATTTTGACCAGAGTGACTAAAGGAACATGCCAAAGTATAGCAGGGAATGGCAGAAACCCTGTGGAGCACAGAAACTCAGGATGGCCCCAAGGAAAAGAGAAGGAAACACCCACCTCCTCCACCTGCCTCATTTACCTGGTAGGGATCAGCTCACAACCAGGAGAGGCTTCTCCCTGCAGGGAAAAGGTGAGTAGGGGGCTCCAGCAGCCCCCATTACTGCGGGGAACACATGCAGTCTTTGCTACTGGAGGATTCTGGAGTCCTCACAGGCCTTGAGCCCAGCTTGGGGAGCTGCCTGAAGTGCTCATGGAAGCATTACTCCAGAGAAGAAGCCTGGATTTCCTACGGCCAGATTGTCACTGCTCATGCCATCTTAAAAGTGGAGCCACTGCTAAAGGGCATCCTGCTCCAGGGGCCACTAGCCACTGATCCCTGCATCTCTGAGGATCTTCCATCATTGCACCTGCTCACATACACAGTGGCACACCATTCCCCAGCTGAGTTGCTGCAGCCAGATTGCCTCAGAGGCACTCTATCTCCACCAGCCCCATTTCAGCTGTGCTCCAACCCACAGCTACTCAAAGCCTAGTACCTGCAGAGCAGCTGCTACTACTACCCCCCGAGTGCCTAAACCCCGCAGGAACTGGAGCTTCAGCCCAGGGAAGCAGTCAGGACCCTCATACCAGAACCCATGCAGCACCCTACCCTCTTGGGACCAAAAGCACCAGCCCCACAGAGCAGCCACGCCCATTGGAGCCTGAGTTGACCGGCACACCACTCCTTGGGGAACCAGGAGCTTCAGTCCAGTGGTGCAGTCACAAACCCGGCACCTGAGCCAATGTAGCACCCAGCCCCCTTGGGAATCTGAGCTTTGGCCCAGCGAAGCAGCTGCACCCCAGGTGCCCCAGACAACTTGGTGCCTTGTTCCCTGGTGACCAGAAGCACTGGTCTGGTGGAGCACCTTTACCCCGAAGCTGATATGGTGCCCCACCCCCAGAGAGGCCGAGCCTTGACTGGGCTGTGCCACCTCACCCGCTGAGCTGAACAGCCTCTGTGCCCCAAAACTTAAGAGTAGCCTTTCCAGAGTCTGAGCTGTTGAGTCACCCACATCTCTGGGAAATAGAGTCATCATTGTGCTGCTCCCCACCCTCAGATCCCAAGCCACACTGTGCCTCACTTTTCCTGAGTCCCTGCTACCACTGAATGTAGCCTTGCAGAGCCGGGGTATCTGCTGGGCCTCATCTCCCAACATCCAGAGTCATCACAAGGTAACATCTCCTCCCTGGGTGCTCAAGTTACCACTGTGCCCTGTTGGCTCTGAGACGCAAAGCTGTGCCCAGCTCCCCAGGGCCCAATCCTCTGAAACACCCCTTCTTCCCTGGAGCTGTGCTAGTGCTGCTGACTGACTCCCAGGATCAGAGTTACAGCTGTATCTCTACTCCCTGGGCCCAAGCTACTAGGGAGTGAGTGCCTCAGAGTCACATCCCATGGCTTTGTGGGAGAGCTGCATCTACCCATGCCTCAGAGAGTGAACTTGCACCCACAACACAGGTGCCATGGGATACCAAGTTTAACAGGACACCAAACCCAGGATACCAGCTTCACAGTCGCTCCTATGCCCTGGAATACAGTGTAGCTGTGACCGCTGTGGGTCATGTCAGACCAGACACTAAGAGGGATCCTCCAACCAAGACTCCCCACTGGGGAAAAAAAACGAGAATGGAAGGACAACTAAAGTCCTTGCCACTGAGAACCTTAACAACCTACACTTTCGCTATCACTGCCATGAACTTGTACAGCCTCAGCCACTGAGATACCTATAGCCATTGCTGACATTGATCACAGTTGAAGAAGCTGAATGGAGGCTGTGCTACTGTGCCCACCTAGAACCAGAAACAACACAGACTGCCCTAGTGACACCCTAGGACCCATCTATAGGTGAACATCTTTCCCTGTGGAAGCCACTCTAAATTTACAAGTGAATATCCCACCAGATGTGCAGAGATCAATGGCAACTCAAATACTGCCTGTTATATAGCAGGTGTGAACGGAGCCAAATCCATATACAGTTTTAGCTGTCTATGGGGAGTTTTCCCCTTCCCCATTACCTGATGTACGGCGACAAGCCGGCTCACCTACACCAAGACATTTTGCAGAAAGACAGCAGGGCCTTGGAGCGATTTCATCACCGTTCCTGGGATTCTCAGTACACAGATCTCGACCCACCAAAGTATGCATTCTCCCCAGCACTGTGCTGGGTCCAAAGGGCCTTTTCTCTATTTCTTTTTAATTGTAAGAGTAAGTAGGTATTCCCTACTCCCTTTTTGTGGGCTGAATTGTGTCCTCTTTCAAATTCAGATGTTGAAGTCCTCACCTCCAGCACCTCAGGAGATAGGATCTTTGAAGTGGTAATTATGTTAAAGTGAGGTCATTAGAGTGATCCCA
The DNA here is from genome assembly GCF_024542745.1 of Macaca thibetana thibetana. Lineage (NCBI taxonomy): Eukaryota > Metazoa > Chordata > Mammalia > Primates > Cercopithecidae > Macaca > Macaca thibetana. The sequence continues at coordinate 163,048,467 of NC_065583.1, read as the reverse complement.
AATTCAACGTGGCTGGTATCCTTACAATAAGAGGAAATTAGGAAACAGACACAGAGAAAAGGTCATGTGCAGATACAGGGAACCATCTGCAAGCCAAGGATAAAGGCCTCAGGGAAACCAACACTTCCAACGCCTACACCTTGGACTTCTATTCTCCAAGACTGACACAATAAAGTTCTCTTGTTTAAGCCAGACAGTCTGTAATATTTTATTATGGCAGCCCTAGCAAACCAGTAGATCCATTTCAGACCAACACCCAAGTTGCATGTTCATGCTGCTGGTGTTACAGTAAGTAGCTAGTCAGGTATGAGCAGGGCAGGAGAGGGCACACACACACACACACACACACACACACACACACACTCTCCAGAAGTGTTGGGTCACCATCAGGTGATGGTCAGGTGGTTGTTAACATGGTCTGTTAATTGGTCACAGCTGGTGCCACACACACACACACACACACACACACACACTCTCCAGAAGTGTTGGGTCACCATCAGGTGATGGTCAGGTGGTTGTTAACATGGTCTGTTAATTGGTCACAGCTGGTGCCAGGGAGGCAGCTCCCCCCCACCCCGACAGAAAACACCTGAATCAGGTGATCAGCTGCTTCCTAATAAGATCTCAGGACTGAAGTAATGCAAGACCCTGGAAGTATGCCAGTGTTTAACACCTTGAGTCAAGATGTCAAGCTGCGCACTTGCTCTCTTCAAGGCACCCACTTGGCCCTCTTCCAAGTATACTTTCCTTCCTTTCCTTTCCTTTTTTCAAAAAACTTACTCTGTAAAGCTTTTTATTAAACTTTCACTCCTGACCTAAAACGTGCATCAGTCTCCCTTCTGCCGCGTGCCCCTCAGTCAAATTCTTTATTCTGAGGAGGCAAGAATTGAGGCAGCTGCAGACCCATGTGGATAACTACCACCACTAACACTGGCACGGACATGACCCAGGGTAACAACTATGAGAGATCGTGCACTCTCTTCTCTCCTTATAAGTTACCATAACTAATAAACTTAGCTGTTACCAGCATCTTGTGTTTTGGGGGCATGGATAATCTTGCATCTTATACAAGATGCTCAATAGATCTCAGTAGGATGGATAGATAGACACAAAAAAGGTACTGTGTAAAACTGAAAAATGGATGAGGCCGTTGTGATATGTAGAAATTGATAAAGACAATGGATAGAAAATCCATCAGCCCTGCCAAGAGCAATATTTTACTTACTTATTTGAATCTTGATTTGCTCTATCCTGCAAAAAGACATTTTTGATTTATACATTTAATGAAACCTGCACTGAAGCAGGACAGTAACATCTCTGCATGAATTTTAAACATCTGCTTCCTAGGATGAAATTGAAGGAACTTGAACCCCACATTTATTAGAAAATGATATATAATCCTAATAGATAGTATAATGGTACTAAAATAACTAAGGTTCTTGAAAAAGCACAAATCAGATAAAATGTTTCCCATAAGATAAGTCAGTGAGCTAAGAGTAAGTATTGAATCAAAAATATACAATGGACTAGAAGACATAAATTACAGAAGAATATGCATTCACCAAGCTTAATTTGCAACAGATACATATTTTATAGTAGAATAAAACATTATTATTAGCTATGAGATAAAATAGAAAAATAATAAGGTATTACAGAAAAACTTTTAAAAAGTTCCAGGGAGAACAAAGCAGTATCATTGGGATTCCTCAGGAACAAACTCTGAAATGGAGATTTGCATCAAGGAATTTTATTAAGGAGTGCTCTTGAGAGCAACATCTGCAAGGGAGTAAAGATAACAGGAATAAGCAGAAAGAAAAATTGAGTTGAGACTAAAGTTGAAACAAAGTCCTCAGTGGATACCATTGGGAAATTAAGCAGGATCCTATGTCAGAAGATCAAATCCTCTATGAGCTCTGAGAGTGGTGCTGGCTCAGGAGCTCACATATACCTAAAATACATGATGGTTCCATCCAATGTCAACTGTTGTCTGTTCCAGGGCAGAACAGCTACACTGTAATCAACTTGCCACAATGTCTAGTTGGTCTTCTCAAAGAGTAGCACCCTATAAGGAGCTCCGCATTGATCTCTAATTCCGGCCAACTGGCATTCAGCCAATGACCAGGCTTGGTGGGTGAAAGTTCATGTCATTGGGCTCATGTGCTGCCCCTTTCTCTGCCACAGTGGCTCATCTGTTCACAAGCCAAATGCACCACCTCTAGAGTGGATGATAGTAGAGCTGCCTGATATATGGCCAAGTCCTCCTATGTTTATACCTATCCCATGAGTAATGCTCTCCAGTGGGCATTAAACATGGGATCCTAAGACCTTCACCCTATGCCCACTCCCCTAAATCAATGCACATGACTTCCTAAGGTGTCCCTGTCCTTGACATGCCAATCTTGATCCTTCAAGGTCCATTAACAGCCAGACAAGCCATTCACCACTGCTCTTGAGTCTACATATACTCTAAGCTTGGGCTGCTTCTTTTCTCATACAATGTGAATGATAAAGTGTGCCTCACAAAGTTCTCCCCTTTAATTTTCCTTTATTGCCACTTTTCAGAGCCACATCAGACTGGGGCTCTTGGACAGCAGCAGTCCATTTTCATTTTGTACAAAATTACAGCACCAACCTACCCATAAACAATATTGGGCCATTTTCCTCCCTAGTTAGATGGTCTTAAGACACCCTTCCTGCAGCTCCAGGTGTGGGCTAAGCAAGTGAGCTCAGGGAGAAGTACCTGTGGAATAGTGGCAGATAACATGGGAGACTGGCATCCTTGCACATATACCTCACTTGTGCCTTCTGACATAGCTTGTACATTATCCAGAATGCATTGCTCTGACATTACTGTTATTAATATTTACTGCTACACATGTACGGTCTTAGAACTTGATGAGTTTAATGGAACCCAGTTTATTATGGGCACCTCTAGACAAATGTTCACTCGATGTCACATGACAAGTTGTTTTAGTTCTACCAGGACTCAGTAGCAAACAAGAAGCTTGGAAGGGTGCATACTTCAATGAGAAATGCACGGTCCTGCCTCGCGAAATCTATGGATCTATATGCTAGTCCTCCTGTTAGTCTTGATATAAACTCCACATGATACTTCTCCCATCAGAGACACGTCTGTCAGATCGTATGGCCCCATGGAAAGCCTGCTGGTACCTCAACCTGGAACTGCTGCAGAGCCCATTTTCTGTTATAGACTCCATTCAGGGATGGCAGCCTCACGTGTCATCGTGTACATTGGTCAAACCAATATTTTTAAGTTGTGGGAAATGCTTCCTCTGGATTCCAAAGATGCCTAGTAGTCATTTTGCTTTTCTTCTTCTATGAATTTTACTTCATAGTGGATGTTTCAACATATCCCAGACTACAGAAGCCCTTAAAAATATCAGTAATGCAGCGAGTCCTTTAATTGCCACAGAGTTTACCTCGGTACCTCCGAAGTGGGTGTGTCTTACTAAGACTTCAGACACACTTGTCATTTTTCTGGACCTTCGATTTGTTTTGCTCTAAAATCCATTTGCATTGCTATCTGTTGGTTATGGCCCCATGAAAATCAGATCGACCTTGTTCTTTTGGTGGTAATTATGTCTACCTTGTTTTGGATGGTTAAGGTCCGCCATCTGTCTCCTCTTATTTTCCTATCATCCTTTCATCCCCGTTGCTATTAGGGAACCTTATTCTGTAAGACTAGCTCCACTATTAACCCAAGTGTTCCAAGTACAGCCACTATTGGGCTCCTTCTCACCAACACATTTCTTTTTGCTTTGAGAAATTAGAGTGTCTTCCTTGCCATCCCATGGAGCATAGGTAGCTGGTGGGTGTTTCAGGTTTTCATAGCCTATCATCTCTAGAAGATTCAATTATCTCAGTTTTTTTCCCTTTCTTCCGGCATCTGCCAGGAAGCATTCCTACTTACTATGGGCCATAGCTTTCTCCAAGCTTTGAACAGCCAATGTAGACTTTGTTACCATCTCCCTGTTTCTCTACAGGTAGTTAAATCTTACATCGTGGGAATGTTCTCTCTCATCAGTAAATTTTCCCTTATCCAACTTTATATTATGTTCCTCTCAGCCTCTCAGCACCCAGCCCCATATGTATACTTCTGGCTGATATACATTGGCTAAGTCTTATAGAACAATTCAAGGTAGAGTCTGTTTCTTCCTATAGCATGTCCAGCACTTGCCTTGCTGGCTTATACTGTGGCTTAACATTTGTTATTTATCTGACAACTAGAAAGGATGTGAAAGTAGATACAAATAGATGGTAGGAAGGACGTACATTGTCTTATGAGGCATAGGCACTTGCATTGTCTTCAAACAATGCAGAAATGCTAGCTCTTAACAGGAAGAGGGGGCCACTTCTGCAGACCCAGGACATTCAGAGAAAACTAGGGATTCAAGATTGTCAAATGAATCAACCCAGATGTCTCCCATCTCAAGTCTCAGGGTGCCATACTTGTCCAACCTGCTAATTTTCACATAGCTGATTTTATGAGGTTGAAAACTTAGACATCTTTATATTCCTAGTAGCCTTATAATTAAGTTCTGAGCCTGATCCTCAGCTTTTTCTGCCCTTCAATTCAATAGGTATGATTTTATGTGTTTCCAAGGTGGCTATACACACTTAAATCTCCAGCCAAAATGGGTAATGAATTGCCCTAAGTGTTTCATTTCTTTCTTAAAGTCATAATAGCACTCAGCACGAGCCATTCTATTGCATAGCCTAATAATTACTAGCTGCCCCAAACTTCTCAAATGCCTGATATAGCCCCAACCACAGCATTCTCTTTAACTGCCTTCCATCCCAGTTCAATGGAAGTGTTATCATTCAGTGCTACTGCATGGCAATCACAGTGGAGGCCTCAGCCCACACTGTGGAAAGCTGTGAAGTTAGTTTGGCCTTGAGGGACATCTTAATTTAAAGAAAGACAGCCAGGTCTTTGAATCCCTTCTATCATTGAGCCATTCCATGAAAACTTCCTTTTAGGAGTGCACATAATCTCCATGAGCCTTAATATTCGGTTGCAAGCAATCCTGAGTGGAAAGGACTCAGTGTAAGCCATCAGTCAGCAACACTTTGGCAGCCAGGCGAGAAAATGCCTTGGAATCCAGGTATTCACTACACAAGATTAGCAGTAAATAGGAATGGGACTAAAATACACAACGAGGCAAAATTAATTTAGCACTGCAATGAAATAAGTAAATCTGCATTCAATAGAAAAAAGTTATAAAAGCCGTTTGGAACAATGGCAATATTAATACTAACCAGAAAAATATATATATAATAGATTTATTGATTTCTGTAAGGTCATACAAGATATTGAAACAGACTATATTAGACTTTAAAGGATACCCTGTTGAGAGAAATCTTATGTGGTCATAAAAAGAAATTCAACAATTTCACAGAAGAAATTATGGGATAAAGAAATCTTTTTAAAAATCTTTATTTTATAATTAAACTCTATCAATTTATCTCAGTTTTACTCTGGAATAGATTTTTCACAGAGGGTGAATTAATCCTCTGCCCAAAGGGTCATTAATTTTTTATGGTGGCAATCAAAGGAAAATATTACAAAAGAAAATTACTTACGTCAAAATGCAAAGGAATTGAAAACCTGTGCCATATGTACAAGTATATAACAGGCAATCATATCATGCATGCCATAGATGTGCACTAGATTTCGTGTTCTTTGAGAGCAGGGATTCCACCTTATTCATCTTTATATACCAAACGTCTGCCACAATGCCTTGCAAGCAAAAAATGTTTAATAAATATTTTATGAGTCAATTAATTAAAAAATAAATTAATATAAATTATATGGCTACACTCAAAATTCATTTCATTTTTCTAGTAAGTAGTTTGTCTAACGTTTACTGAGACATGTTTTAAATAAAGATTTGAACATTAAAAGTATCCTCGCCTGTAATCCCAGCACTTTGGGAGGCCGAGGCGGGCGGATCACGAGGTCAGGAGATCCAGACCATCCTGGCAAACACGGTGAAACCCCGTCTCTACTAAAAATAAAAAAAAAAAAAAAAAAAAAAAAAAAAAATTAGCCGGGCGTGGTGGCGGGCGCCTGTAGTCCCAGTTTCTCGGGAGGCGGAGGCACAAGAATGGCGTGAACTCAGGAAGCGGAGCTTGCAGTGAGCGGAGATCACGTCACTGCACTCCAGCCTGGGCGACAGAGCGAGACTTGGTCTCAAAAAAAAAAAAAGTATCCTCACCGACTTTTGACATGGGAATTATATAGTTTACTAAAGACAATGGAGATTTCTATTTCTAAAAAGAGATATACTTAATATCCTGTGTTATTCAATAAATACTATTAAAACCAGCATATACTGATTGATGATGGATTATATGGCAGGATGCTGCTAGGTGCTTGGAATAAAGAAAAATAATCCAACATTTCTTCCTACAAGAAACATAGAGTTTGTAGTGATGGCAGCATTCTTGTGAAAATTAGCTATGATCAGATGAGATAATGTAAGCATTAAGTAGAAGAATTAAGATTGCTAATTAATTAAAATTGAGATTGATCATTCTCATCTGAGCTATCATTTATCCCTCCTCAAGCAATGGAACCCAAATTTTAGCTGGATATTTGACTCCAGAATAACTGTTTCTCAGCCTCCTTTGCAGCTGCAGTAGCCATGCGACCAACCTCTGGCAGAGTGTAAGCAAGCGTTCTGCAAGAATTCCGAGAAAGTCTCTTTAAAGGAGGTGACTTCTTCCCTACTGCTTAACCCTTAGAATGGGACCATTATAATCAGATTTCCAAAAGCCATCTTGGACCAGGAGGTAATTTTGAGCAAGAAAGTCACGTGCTGAGAATAGTAAATGGCAAACCATCTGAGTCCCTGGGGATGATGGAGCAAACTTACTCTCAAAGGAAGGAAAGAAACTTCTATCTTACTTAAGCCACTTTACCGTATTTATATTTGTTTTTATACCTTATTAAATAAAGGCAAACGTAAGTCCAGTTGATACTATAAGCATGAAAAAGCAGTCATTTAATTTTATAGGAGGATTGAAAGTTTGAGGGAGGAGGTGTCTTTTGAGTTAGAACGAAGATGAGGAAATTCTTAACCTCAACTTTTATCATTAGTCTGAAAAAAAAATGGTAAAATGTTTTGCATGCTATAATATTTGTGTACAATCAGTTCCTGAAAAAGAGTCAATAATGATAGCTCTATTTATTACGGTTCAGTTGTTCCAGTCTTCCTATTCTGCTTTGATTATATTTAAAATTTTTCTTTGAATCCCATAAGTGAATGTCATAATTTATTTCCCTGAGAAAAGACAATTATAGTTTATAAACACGCTTTTAAAATATACATAGGTGCCAATTATGCTTTCAAAATAATCTTGAAAGCAGAATTCTATATGTATATATTTTCCTGTATTTTTTATATTTATATATATTCAGGAAATATACATATTTCCTGAAAATGACTTACTTGATATCATTAAATACAGGGTGCATTATTTTCTTCTCATACTGAGTGTATAATAAGGTGTGGAATAGGGCCTTCTGAGGATACCAATGCAAAAATCAGTCGAAAAGTATATGAAAACTCTTTTCACTCTGTTGACACGTCATTATTTTTAGACTGCAGTAATTTTTACAAAGTAGGTTATTGTCTTCCTTGACATACGTTTCTAAATAGGTGGATATATAACTTAGCCTACATTCCTGGAAAGAGTGCATGTGCGGTTTGCAGGGAGGTGGAAGAAGCATATTGAGGAACCTTTGCAAATCACATAATATTGTAACTAACCTAAATGGTTATTAAAAGAAATATTTTGGCAAAGCAAAGAATATGTCTATAATTTTTTGAAATTGCTTGTCAAACCCATTTGCCAAACTGTGAAGAGCCTGAGATTTATCCTACTTGCAAGCTAGCAGGTTAGTCAGCCACAGTTTCATTGATGCTGGCAGAAGACCCGAGACTCCTAGGTCAGAGACAGAAGGTTTTGTCATTCATGGCCCTGCAAGCAGCAGGAGCTTGATGCTCATGTACCTTCTGCTAGTCCCCAAATCCCACGAAGGCAACGTAGAAGGGCGCACGTGGATACTACACACACAGCAGGCTGTTGACACAGAACACAAATAATCTCAAATAGGCTGCAAGCCAACTCTCCTGACTTTGTCAAAAAGGACTACATTGTCTTTATTATAATGGACAATACACAGATCTCCTCTTTGCTACAGAGGGAGAGATTATCTCTACCTTCTAAGACTTTTGCTCTACAAACATCCTTGAGAAGATAGGAAGTGCTTCTGATCACAATTTCAAGATACGAAGGGCATCCTTGAGAAGACTGGACATGCAGAAACATGAGAAACCCATGAAGAAATGTCCCTCAATAATATATTTTCTCCCTCTAGACCAGGGCTAAAAGAACTTTCTGTGATGATGGAAATGTTCCATGTCTATACCATCTAGTTGGTATCCACCAGCCACTTGTGGCTACTGAGCAGTTGAAGTGAGGCTACTGCAATAATAAACTGAATTTAGTTTTAATAATATAAGTTTAAATGTAAATAGGTACAAGTGGCTAGTGCCTACTGTAATGGGCAGCACATATCTAGACAATATGCTTCTTGGTCGTGATATCTTCACCCAGATATTCACCACGGAGTTTCTTAAGTCATAGACACATTGAAACCATTTTAAATGAATGTGTAGATAGAAAATGTAGTCAAAATTTCACCCTAATTGAAAGATTATCTAAGTAGTTTTAAGGGCACAGCCATAATTCCTGGTTCTAAGACATAAAAAATAATAAAGGCGGCAATGTAAGCTTCTCGAAGGCAAATAAACATTCCTTATACATGAAACACATACATTCAGCAAACATTCATTGAGTGGCTAAGAAACAAAATCAAGAATCATGCTGTTTTTGTTTCCTCTTGCTAAAACTTAGAAAATTAACAAATTTAGCACATTTAGTAAATTAACAACATTTAGTGGATTAAAATTACAGTTCTGGAGGGCAGCAGTTCAAAATCAGCTTCAGGGAGCTAACAGTCAAGATGCTGGCAGGGCTGTGTCTCCTCTGAAGGCCCCAAAGGAGAATCTGTTTCCTTTACTTTTCCAGCTTTCAGAAACCAACTGCATTCTTCAGTTTATGGCCCCACACCATTTCGACCTCTGCTTCCATCATCACAACTTCTCACTTTTTTTCTTTTTTTTCTTTCCACATCACCTTGTCTTCCTCTGACTTTCTCGCCTCCTTCTCATAAGGGCCTTTGTGTTTACCTTGAGTCCACTCAGGTGATTCAGGATATTCCTACATTTCAAGGTCCATAACTTTAACCACATCTGCAAAGTCTCCTCTGCCATGTATGGTAATATATCACAGATTCCAGGGATAAGGACGTGGACATTTTGGGGGGTGTCATTATTCAGCATACCACAGATGCCTAGGGTTTTGTCGAAGAGCAATTCTAAGAATTTCAGAACAGAAACAGATAAAACAGACATGGTTTCTCTCCTTCTGTAGGTTGCACATTAGTAGGGAGAGACAGATTATAAGAAAGTTAAAAGCTACATACAAAATTCAGGTTTGATAAGTGCAATGAAGAGAATAAGTGGAGAGAGGTGATGATTGCTTGGGAAGCCGGGAACTTTAGGTAAAGTGGTTAGGAATGGCTTTTCTGAGAAAATGATATTTGAGGTAAATTATGAAGGGTGAGGAAAAGCTCAAGGGTAAATCAGAGAAGTGCATTCCCCACTGGAGCAACACAACGAAAGCCAAGTCTCTGGGAGAAGAATGAGGCTGGCAAGAAGCAGGAACTGAAAGGAGGCCAGGAGATCTGCATATGAAACAAAGTAAGGCATGAGAGAGTTTAGAATAAGATGAGGTCAGAGAGAGAAGCAAAAGGTGGATCATAACAGGAATTTAAGCCACGAGAAGAAAGTGCATTTTATGCTGAAGACAACTGGAAATCACTGAATGTTTTCAAGCAAGGGAGGATCACGGTCTGAAATGAAATTTGCTATTTATTTATTTATTTATTTAGAGACATAGTCTTGTTCTGTCACCCAGGCTGGATTACAATGCCACAATCATGGCTCACTACAACCCTCTGCCTCCTGGGTTCAAGAGATTCTCCTGCCTCAGCCTCCCTCATAGCTGGGACTACAAGCATGCACCACCACATTCACCTAATTTTTGTATTTTTAGTAGAGACAGGGTTTTGCCATGTTGGCCAGGCTGGTCTCAAACTCCTGACCTCAAGTGATCTGCCCATCTCAACCTCCCAAAGGGCTGAAATTACAGACATAAGCCATCACGCCTAGCCTTACGTTGTTTAAATATTACATTAACTGCTGTGTTGGGAATGCATTAGACAGGAGAAGCAGGAGGAACAAGAGTAGCAGCAAGCAGAGCAGTTCTGAAGGCAAAAGATGATGGAGACAAAAGCCAGCATGACTCTGGTGGAGATGGCAAGATGTGTGTGATGTGTCTATTTTAAAGATGGCAGTGATGGGACTTAGTGATGGATTGGGTTTGGAGCATTAACTAAGAGAAATAAATCAAGAATGATGCTTAGTTGTTTGCCTTGATAAAATATTGTAGATCATAATGACTTTCACTTAAGTGAGGAAAAGAACAGTGGTCTTGGAGGAGATGGTGGGAATTTGAGATATTAAGTGGGAATTCCTGTAACATTTTTAAAGTACAATTATTAGATGGGAAGTTGGATGTATAAGACAGATCAGAGGCTAATTTTAGACAGGATATATATACATATGTATATATATATGTGTGTATATATATGTGTGTATATATATGACATAGGTAATGTGATATGCAGTCATAGAAATAAATGAAGACACTATATAAGGAAAATAATAGGGAATGGATACCTGCTGCAAGAAGATCCAACATGATTAAATAGGACAGAATCGGTGGAAAACAAGACAAACGAGCATGAGAAAGGGCCACTGATTAAGAAAATAGGAATATAAGAGTGTTGATCAAAGGGTACAATGTTTCATTTAGAAAAGAGGAATAAGTGTTAGTGATTTATTGCACAGCATAGTGACCATAGTTAATAATAATGTACCATATATTTCAAACTTGCTAAAAGAGCAATTTTGAACCAAAAAATGACAAGTACATGAAGTGCTAGACAAGTGAATTCACTTGATTTAATCATTTAACAATGTGTGTCGATATATCAAAACATTATATTCTCCATAAATATATAAAATTTTTATTTGTCAATTAAAAACAAAAATATGCTATGTTTAATAGAAGTGGTGAGAGAGGGCATCCTTGTCTTGTGCCAGTTTTCAAGGGGAATGCTTCCAGCTTTTGCTCAGTGTGATGTTGGGTGTGGGTTTTGTCAAAGATACCTCTTATTATCTTGTGGTATGTTCCTTTAATACCTAGTATACTGACAGTTTTTAACATGAAGGTGTGTTGAATTTTATCAAAAGCCTTATCTGTATCTGTTGAGATAATCATGTGGTTTTTTCCTTTAGTTCTATTTATGTGATGAATTATATTTATTGATTTTCGTATGTTGAACCAATCTTGCATCTCACGGATAAAGCCTACTTGATCATGGTGAATAAGCTTTTGGATGTGATGATGGATTCGGTTTGCAAGTATGTTGTTTTGGATCTTTGCATCAATGTATATCAAGGATATCAGCCTGAAGTTTTATTTTCTTGTGTTTCTTCCAGGTTTTGGTATCAGGATGATGATGGCCTCATAGAATGAATTAGGGAGGAGTCCCTCCTCCTCAATTTTTTGGAATAGTTTCAGCAGAGATAGTCGCAGCTCTTCTTTGTACATATGGTAGAATTCAGCTGTGAATCTACCTGGTTCTTGGCTTTTTTGGATAGTAAGATTTTTATTATTGACTCAATTTCAGAGCTTCTTATTAGTCTGTGCAGGGATTCTATTTCTTCCTGGTGCAGTCTTGGGAGGGTATATGTGTGCAGGAACTTATAGAGAAAGAAATAAAAGTATCCAACTAGAAAGTAGAAGTCAAACTGTCCCTGTTTGCAGATGACATGATCCTACATCTAGACAACTCCATAGTCTCAGCCCAAAAGCTCCTTAAGCTGATAAACAACATCAATGAAGTCTCAGGATACAAAATCAATAGCAAAAATCACCAATATTCCTATACACCAACAAGAGTCAAAACCAAGAACCAAAGCAGGAATGTGATTTCATCTACAATTGCCACACACACACAAATAAAATACCTAGGAATACAGCTAACCAGGCAGGTGACAAATCTCTACAAGGAGAACTATAAAACACTGCTCAAAGAAATCAGAGATGACTCAAACAAATGGAAAAACATCTTGTGTTCTTGGATATGAAAAATCAGTATCATTAAAATGGCTATACTACCCAAAGCAATCAGTGCTATTTCTTTTTTTTTTTTTTTTTTTTTTTGAGACGGAGTCTTGCTCTGTCACCCAGGCTGGAGTGCAGTGGCCGGATCTGAGCTCACTGCAAGCTCCTCCTCTCGGGTTCACGCCATTCTCCTGCCTCAGCCTCCCGAGTAGCTGGGACTACAGGCACCCGCCACTTCGCCCGGCTAGTTTTTTGTATTTTTTAGTAGAGACGGGGTTTCACCGTATTAGCCAGGATGGTCTCGATCTCCTGACCTCATGATCCGCCCGTCTCGGCCTCCCAAAGTGCTGGGATTACAGGCTTGAGCCACCGTGCCCGGCCAATCAGTGCTATTTCTATTAAACTACTGCTGACATTCTTCACAGAACTAGAAAAATTTTAAAATTCAAATGGGGCCAAGCACAGTGGCTCGCTCCTATAATACCAGCACTTTGAGAGGCTGAAGTGGGTGGATTGCTTGAGTCCATGAGTTCGAAACCAGCCTGGCCAATATGATAAAACCCTGTCTCTACTAAAAAATACAAAAATTAGCCTGGCATGATGGCATGAGCCTGTAGGCCCAGCTACTGGAGAGGCTGAGGCACAAGAACCACTTGAACTCAGGAGGCGGAGGTCACAATGAACTGAGGTCATGTCACTGAACTCTTGAGACTTTGTCTCAATAAATAAATAAAATGATAAAATAAAATAAAATTCTATGGAATCAAGAAAGAACCCAAATAGACAAGGCAATTCTAAACAAAAAGGACAAAGCTGGGGGATTCATGTTACCCAACTTCAAACTATGCTACAAGGCTATAATAACAAAAATAGCATGGTACTGGTACAAAAACAGACACACAGATGAATGGAACAGAATAGAGAGCTCAGAAATAATGCCACGTACCTACAACCATCTAATCTTCAACAAAATCGACAAAAGTAAACAATGGAGAAAAGACTCCCTATTCAATAAATGATGCTGGAATAACTGGCTAGCCATATGCAGAAGACTGGAACTGGACCCCTTCTGTACACCATACACAAAAACCAACTCACAAAGGATGAAATATTTAAATATAAAAGCTAAAATTACAAAATCCCTGAAAACCTAGGAAATACCATTCTGAACGTAGAACCTGGCAAAGATTTCATGACAAAGACATCAAAAGAAATGCTAAGTAAAACAAAAATTAACAAATGGGACCTGGTTAAACTAAAGAGTTTCTTCACAACAAAAGAAATTATCAATAAATAAACAACCTACAGAATGCAAGAAAATCTTTGCAAACTATACACCTGACAAAGGTCTAATATCAGAATTCATAAGGAACTTAAATTAACAAACAAAAACAAACCAACCCATTAAAAAGTGGACAAAGGATATGAACAGACACTTTTCAAAAGAAGACATACAAGTAGCCCACAAACATATGAAAACATGCTCAACATCACTAATCATCAGAGAAATGCAAAACCATGCCGCATGATATATTAAAAACCACACTGAGACAGCATCTCACACTGGTCAGAATAATTATTATTAAAAAGTCAAAAAATAACAGATGTTGGTAAGGTTGCAGAGAAAAGGGAACACTTATACACTGCGAGGGGGAATGTAAATTAGTTCAGCTGTTATGGAAAGCAGTGCAGCAGTTCCTCAAAGAACTTAACACAGAATTACCGTTTGAACCAGCAATCCAATTATTGGGTATGTACCCAAAGGAATATAAATCATTCTACCATAAAGACACATGCACATGTATGTTCATCACAGCACTACTCACAATAGCAAAGACATAGAATCAACCTAAATGCCCATCGATGGTAGACTGGATAAAGAAAATGCAGTACATGCACACCATAGAATACTACACAACCATAAAAAAGAATGAGATCATGTCCCTTGCAGCAACATGGATGGAGCTGGAGGCCATTATCCTAAACAAACTAATGTAGAAATAAAAAACTAAATATCACATCTTCTCACTTATAAGTAAAAGCTAAACATTGAGAACATATGCACACAAAGAAAAGAAAAAAAAACAGACACTGGGGTCTACTTGCAGATGGAGATGGGAGGAGAGAGAATCAAAAAACTACCTATCAGGCCAGGCTCAGTGGCTCACGCCTGTAATCCCAGCACTTCAGGAGGTTGAGGTGGGTGGATCAACCGAGGTCAGGAGTTTGAGACCAGCCTGGCCAACACGGAGAAATGCTGTCCCTACTAAAAATACAAAAATTAGACAGGTGCAACCCTGTAGTCACAGCTACCTGGGAGGCTGAGGCAGGAGAATTGCTTGAACCTGGGAGGCAGAGGTTGCACTGAGCCGAGATCGTGCCACTGCGCTCCAGCCTGGGTGACAGAGTGAGAATGACATACAGTTTACTTATATAACAAACTTGCATATGTACTTCCAAACCTAAAATAAATGATTTTTAAAAAACTATAAATAATCACCCTTTAACAATAATATCGTGGCATGATAATGGTATCCAAATGATGAAAATAGAGGTTTCTCATAAATTCTGTTGTATGTCATATCTATGTGAAATATATTACACTTAGTAATAATATATGTGTGTATATATGTATACATAAATATATGTACATATATGTGTATATATGTAAACTAAATAAAGAAAATAAATTCAAGATGGCTTTGGTGCCATGGAAACAGAGAAGAGAGTATTTAAAGAGCTGTGCTAAGGGCTTCTGAGAAGTCAGGTACCACAACGGCAGAGAAATGCCCACTAGATTCAGCAGCATGACATTATTCTGATGACCTGGGCAGGGTTGGTTTTACTGGCAGCCAAAGCCAAATTAAGAGTCGATTGAAGAGGGAATCATAGGTGAATAGATGAGAAGTGAAGAATGGTGAGATTCCCTCCTGCAGGTCTGTGCTGACACAGACCAGTGAAACAGGGCTAGATGAGGATATGAGGTCAAATAATTTGTTTGTAATGGGAAGAGGTAGATCATATTTTTATATTATTGAGAAAGATCTGAAAGAAGCAGTGATGCTGGCCCACCAAGCAGAGGTCAGTCTTTGGAAAGGCACAGAGAACAAGTGGAGAAATTTATATTCCAACGATCAGAGGCAATTCTCCTACAAAATAGGAAGGCAAATGTAAAATCAGTGCATAGGGCAAATTATATTTGTAGTTTTAGCACAAAGAGGAAAGAGTTCTACTCTAACGAAACTTCTATTTTCTCAATAAAATACATTTCTTGTGTCTTTCACAACGAAGTGTCTTATTTTCCCAGTGAAAAATGGAGGGCATGAGCTGAATGTTTGGGTGAGGGGGAGACAGGGCCAGGTGGAGGAACGAAGAAAAGAAAGGGAAAGTCAACATAATAGCAGGAACAATTCTTTTACGAGGTTATGATTTCATTTGTTTCTACTGAAGGAAAGAAACTGTGCAATTCTAAGAAGGTTGTTACTAGAGGGATACTAGAGAGAATATGGAAAATATATTCAAAGTGGGGAGTAACAAGGAAAAGAGTGTGATAAGAGTTGTGGATACAAAGCATTGCTACAGTATGCTAGGTGCCAAAGGTATATTATTTTAATTCTCACAAATTATGAGGAAGGTGCGATTTTTTTTTTTTTACATTTTACAGTTGAGGAGACCAAAGCTCAGAAATGTGAAGCGGTTTTCTTTAAGGCTACCCACAACAATTAAACAGCAGAATTTAGGTTCAAGATCAAGTCTGACACAAAAGCTCATGTTTTCCCCTTAGCAGTGGGAAGCCATCAGAGATCTTAATTCAAGGAAATATGTGATCTGTTTCAAGAAGACAATTTGATAAAAGTAGACAAATTGGAGGAGAAGAGATTATTAGAGGTAGCAACAGGCTTTGAGAGTGCCGCAGTTGACCAGATCCTTGATAAAGACCACAAGTGAGCCACAACGGTGGAGGAGTAGAGACTGGATACCTGTCAGTTTGTTAGGTAAATATTGAGGTAATAGACCCAACATTTAACTGATCTATTCCTCTCTGCTATATTCATTCACTTCTATTGTGCTATGCATGGCTCAAAAAGGAGACATTAGTTCATTTCTCTCTCCCTTTCCTTATCACCATTCCTCCAACTTCAGAGTAAGGGACAAAGTGGTGGAGGCAGGGAGATGAAATTAGAGGACTTACAAAGCTCTAAGGAAAGCTCAGTTGCATCATCTCAAAAAGATTCAGGGATAAGTTAGCAGGAGTAGCAAGAATAAATGCTCAGTATCAGGACGGAGCTTGCTAGTGCCCAGAACCCTGGCAAGGCCACCTTATTTCAAAACCAGCCTCCTTGTAGGCCTGGGTTGCTTAAAAAAAACACCTTCCCCTTTCACTTTTTTTTTTTTTAACTTTGCATATGAGGAACATGGAAAACTGAAAAGAGAATATTTGAAGGCAAATGATCCAGTATTAATTTAAAAACAATTGCCTTCTGTGGACATGGCCTCAATGTTTGCCAAATGTTTGTAATAAGCAGAAACATTCTCCTAACAGGTGCAGTTGCCGCAATGAACGTCGCAGCAGGCACATGCACACAGAGTTTTATCTACAGTTAGGTCATTGAAACTAAGTGCAGAATAATGGAAATATATGACTGCTCAGATATATTTGGAGAAAGTCATTTGCCCAATGGTAATTGATGCTTATTGAGGACTGGGGAGCACAATGAAAGTGTTGCAAATCACCCCATATTTCTGTTGCCACCTGTATAAGCACTCAACAGGCAGAACAGAATAAAATGTGAATTTGTCTTTGGGGCAGTATATAATTCCATTTATTTTTTCTGTCTTGGGTATCCTTTCATTTCTTTTTCACACAACAGCTTTCTTTGATTTTCAAAAAAAATGTGCCATGTAGTATACATTTATTTCTCTTTGCTCCCCCTCATGGTGTGGGGGGAAAAAATTCCCTGAACAGATGTTGTGTTACGATTGCCAAACTAATTTTGCTTTTGATGTTCCATGCTCAAAGCTACTTTTTGGAGAACACATTGGTTAAATGTACTCCTTGTTGTGTACTGTACATTTAATAGCAGGAAGACAGTTGGAAAAGTATTATAACGCAGTTCCTGAGAACGCAAGTGTGGAGCATTCAAAGACAAGTAGAAAGAAAAATCTGGCAGAGTCCGCATGATGAGACACAAAGGTTGCAGTTACAAGTCTGTTAGCTATTAAAAACAATGTTACATTTTTAAGAGGTATACATAGGAATGAAATGCTCAGGGCAGGGAAGAATTTAGCAACATCCCAAAGATGCAACTTGATAAACATTAGAAGTTAGAATAAAATGAATGAAAAAAATTTCAAAATTAACAACAAACAATTCTCAGGAAAACCGCCCCCGAAAGCAGTTAGCAGTGAATCTGCAAAGGTTAGGCTCTCATCTTCCAAAACAAAAACACATATGCATGTTTTCTTTCTAGCCTATATCCTCTGTAGTGAAAAGTGGAAGGTTACAATCAAGTTTTAGTGAAACACAGCGTATCCTTAAAAGAAGTTACTACCAGCTTGGCCATTTTCAACCGAAGAGATACCGAAATGATGGACAGAGAGATGAGTGAGATAATAAGTGAGATACAGAGCTAGATGAAGGTGCTTGAGGTTTTATGATGAAATGCAATGCACAGGAAACCAAAAAACACAGAAATAAAAGATGATTATGGAATGCGGATCCATTGATTGCTCTTGAGAGAGAACACAATAAAAAATAGTTTTCACGGGCACTGTATTCGCTTACTAGGGCTTCCCTAACGAAGTAGTACAGACTGGATGGATTAAACAACAGAAACTTAGTTTTTCACAATTCTGGAGGCCAGAAGTCTGAGATGAATGTGTTGGCAGAGTTAGTTTTATTCCGAAGTTTCTCTCCTTGGCTCATGGGTGTCTGCCTCCTCCCTGTTTCCACACAGTCTTCCTCCTGTATCTGTATCTGTACCTGTATCCCAGCCTCCATTTCTCATAGGAACATCAGTCATACGGGATGAGGGCTCATCAGTGACCTCATTTAACCTTAATTACCTCTTTAAAGACCTAGTCTCAGCACGGTGGCTCACTCCTGTAATCCCAGCACTTTGGGAGCCTGAGGTGGGTGGATCACGAGGTCAGGAGTTTGAGACCAGCCTGACCAACATGGTGAAACCCCGTCTCTACTAAAAATACAAAACTTAGCCAGGCGGGGTGGCGGGCACCTGTAATCCCAGCTACTCAGGAGGCTGAGGCAGGAGAATCACTAGAACCCAGGATGGGGAGTTTGCAGTGAGCCGAGATTGTGCCATTGCACTCCAGCCTTGGGGACAGGGCGAGACTCTGTTACAATAAAATAAAATAAAATAAAATAAAAAACCTAGTTTCCAAATGCAGTCACATTATGGGGTACTGGGGACTATGACTTCAACATATGAATTTGAAAGTGAGGGGGATAATTCAGTCTAAAATATGTACCAAATAAAGTGACCCAACATTGAACACCTGTTCAGCATCCAGAACTGAGCTACATGTCAGGGTTACACAGAAGTGGTCTCTGGTTCTTGTCCTCAAGGACAGACGCTCGCAAACAAGTGTGACAGATATTGCATATAGATCTCTGTACTAACGCATTTAAAACACCCTGCATAGAGCACTAGAACGTATATGTTTAAAAAATACAAATGATTGAATAAGTTAATGAAATTGAGGAACATATGCAGAACGTGTGACATTTGAGCTGTGACTTGAAAAATAAACAGGAACTCAGTAGACAGAGAGCAATTCTTTTTTTGTTTTGTTTTCTGGAATAACTTTCATTTTATTGTACTTTATGTTCTCGGGTACAACGTGCAGGTTCATACATATGTATACATGTGCCATGTTGGTGTGCTGCACCCATTAACTCGTCTTTTACATTACGTATATCTCCTAATGCTGTCCCTCCCCTCTCCGCCTCCCCAAAACAGGCCCCAGTGTGTGATGTTCCCCTTCCTGTGTCCGAGTGTTTTCATTGTTCAGTTCCCACCTATGAGTGAGAACATGCAGTGTTTGCTTTTCTGTTCTTGCGATAGCTTGCTGAGAGTGATGGTTTCCAGCTGCATCCATGTCCCTACAAAGGACATGAACTCATCCTTTTTTATGGATGCATAGTATTCCATGGTATATATGTGCCACATTTTCTTAATCCAGTCTGTCATTGATGGACATTTAGGTTGGGGAAAGGATTCCTATTTAATAAATGGTGCTGGGAAAATTGGCTAGCCATATGTAGAAAGCTGAAACTGGATCACTTCCTTACACCTTATATGAAAATTAATTCAAGATGGATTAGAGACTTAAATGTTAGACCTAAAACCATAAAAACCCTAGAAGAAAAGCTAGGCAATACCATTCAGGACATAGGCATGGGCAAGGACTTCAAGTCTAAAACACCAAAAGCAATGGCAACTAAAGCCAAAATTGACAAATGGGATCTAATTAAACTAAAGAGCTTCTGCACAGCAAAAGAAACTACCATCAGAGTGAACAGGCCACCTACAGAATGGGAGAAAATTTTTGCAATCTACTCATCTGACAAAGGGCTAATATCCAGAACCTACAAAGAACTCAAACAAATTTACAAGAAAAAAACAAACAACCCCATCAAAAAGTGGGCAAAGGATATGAACAGACATTTCTCAAAAGAAGACATTTATGCAACCAACAGACACATGAAAAAATGCTCATCATCACTTGCCATCAGAGAAATGCATATCAAAACCTCAATGAGATACCATCTCACACCAGTTAGGATGGCAATCATTAAAAAGTCAGGAAACAACAGGTGCTGGAGAGGATATGGAGAAATAGGAACCCTTTTACACTGTTGGTGGGACTGTAAACTAGTTCAACCATTGTGGAAGACAGTGTAGCGATTCCTCAAGGATCTAGAACTAGAAATACCATTTGACCCAGCCATCCCATTACTGGGTATATACCCAAAGTTTATAAATCATGCTACTATAAAGACACATGCACACGTATGTTTATTGCAGCACTATTCACAATAGCAAATACTTTGAACCAACCCAAATGTCCATCAATGACAGAGAGCAATTCTAAAGGGTATGTCAGGGAGGAACCATGGCAGTCCAGCCAACGCACAGAAATATTAGAGGGACTTAGTCAAGGCTTATGGCACCCCCAAGGAGCCATCAAAGCACAAACAAATGAATCAATACAAAAGTCATTAAAATGTTCTAAGAGATGTAGTAATATATTCTAGACAATTAAGGGAAAACTTAAATTATATGTAAAATCCTACTTTAAGGTTGGGTCTCCATGAATTTTTGATCAAACTGTTGCTCCAACTTTAGAATCCAAAAACAGTTCTAAAGAGTACATTAGGAATTCCTGATCCTCCTGGTATTTGGAACAGAGATAGATGTAAGTTAGAATGAAAATCAAGCTAACACATTTGCACAGGTATATGGATGTGATTTTATGTACATAAGGTATTTATCAGGGACTCACCATATTGAAATGTTCAGAAAAGTTAATGCTATTTTCATTCTCATTCATCTTAAGAGAAAACTCAAGATTTTACTGTCTCAGATAACCAAAAAGATAATTCTTTTAGTAAAGATGGTGAGTACGAACTTTCGTGTGACTGTGTAAACTTTGTAAACTCATCAACTGAGAATATACTCATCTTTTGAAAAGTGGATCTATTCCAACTCAGTTTATTTTTCTGATCAAGGTCAAAAACACATACCTTGGGATGCTATTCATGTAGCTTAAATGGAATTCAGGGGAGTCAAAAAGCATAGGGCTTCATGTTGATAAGTGATTTACATCTGATTCCTAAATTAATTATGTATATTAATTCCCACATTCTAGCTCAGCCTCTCAAATACCACAATATTTATTTGTCATATACCCCATTTCAAAACACCCAGAGGAAAGAAAAAGGCCTTGTTATTCACTCCAGACAGGGAGCAACCTAGTTATCTATCTATCCTGAGGCACGCAGCTCCCCAATTATGTGCCTATTCTTGTGTGAGCTTGATCTACAGATAGTAGTAACTACAAAGGTCCTAAAACCAGGTCTCTATGAGTTGACATACAACAGGTTGAGAATAACTGAAACCACAATTCTTCAGGAAGGTCTGAACACAAGAAACCATTAAGGATATATAGTAGATGTGACAGGAATGTCCAGGCTCTCTTCTTTAAAAAACAAAACTGTGAAGAAGGAGGAAAGCATTTTGATGCTGAGTGTCTTCTATTTTCCTGGTCCCATGCTATCCAGCTGGAATGCAAGCTTCTTGCTTCAGAGCCATTTACTGTACTCTTAGAATTTGAAACCACATTTGCTCAAAGTGTAAATTTTTAATGATTGGATGTTTATAAACTGATATCTTCAAGATAACTTGTCTCCATTTAATAAATTCTATAAATTAATACATGTGGTGATGTGACACTGATGCTCTCTCTCACCCAACCCACTGGATCTGGATTTCCTGGACCTGGCAAGGAAGGATACAAGAAGAGTACAGAGAATTTGTAGCAATGAAGGGCCAAGGAAGACCCTCCTGTAAACTATCTTTAAGATCTCCAGCATTTCCTGCGTGGCTTATTAAACATGTCACCAGAAGAATTACACCAGGACTTCAGTGTTTCATTGTTTTTCTCCATCTATCCAAGACCAAGACTTAGTATGTTACATTCAGTAAAATATAGACTGATCTTTTTAATTTTGGATATGAGACTTGATGCCATCCATAAACAGAAGCATTTGAAATATTCCCCATATTAGCACAGCATCCCACCACCTCTTAGGCCTGTCTCTAATTATTTTGTCCAAATACAGGACATTTTAAAATGCTAACACAAATGTTAATGAATATTTCATATGCAATATAAATATTGTACACATATCTCTATGCACACAGATGATCATAATGTATTTTTAAACAGTGACAATGGTTGTTTTACTGATTATTATATCCTGCTAACTAACCAAATTTTAGAAATATATAGTTTTTTTCAAAAATTCACAAACTTACTAAAAATAATAAAAGATAAGCACTATCTAACCATTAAGTATTCCAATGAACTCTTTGAGAATATAGAATAGAAAATGTAGTAACATCTCAATTACCTATGTAAATGGCCTTCTGATTTCTGCTATTATCTATTTTTGGCAACCACTATTCTAAAACTGCATTCCCACTTAAAAAATAAAAGAAGAAAAACGTGCAGACGTGTAAATGGAATTGAAGGCTACAGTCATGGGGGAGTTTCTAGTTGCTAGGGAAACCAGATCCTTTGTGTGCCACATTTAAATGCTTACTCCTTGGCAAACTAAACATGGCTTGGTGACTTTTTGTGAAAAACAAAAGGTAAAATTATATAAAAATATATGTATTAAATAAACAGTAAAAAATTGTTCTTCCAACCTGTGAACATTTCTATTCAGTCAGCACATCGACTGAAATATCTCACTGTTGTTGAGAAATAAAAATAATACTAGTGGACACTATAGATAATACCAGTGAGCAGAGCTGAAAATATCAAAGCATTATTAAATGTTTATACTGTAAACATATACAAATTATTTTTTAATCAACAAACATTTGAGTACCTACACTGCGCAGGCACAGAATTAACTGTGATGTTTGTGGTTAATGCTGCCCTTTGAAGGGATCTGCTTACACCAGCTACTCACTATCAAATAAAATACAGTATAGAAGAATCCAGGGCCATGTAAAGTTATTATGAACACTGCCCACCAAAGCACAATTAGGTGTCATCATGTTTATTTCACAGGCATCGAATCAAATGCTCAGAGGGATTAAATAACCTAACCAAGTGTCCTCCTAATCATTTTTTATGTGTAGACATAGTTCCAATTAGAATGCATGACTTTTGAGAATATGAAGAATGAATTATGCTAAAAAGGGGGAAAAATAAAAGATATCCCATTGATATTCAATGTGTTTGTGGTCATTGAATTATGACTTGTAAGTTATATCTTCTGACTGTCTCATCTGACGCTTGGATCACAGATTCCGTCTTCTCCATGCAAGAATGGATCTGGCCTTTGTCTGTTGCTTCTTTTCCTCCTATAAATCCCCTTTCACATATCCTATCTATATTATCAATCCCATCTCTTTTGACTCGAATACATGACTCATACTTAGCATTGTTTGCCTCATTTTCCTTTAAAGGCAATCACAAGTAGGGTTTCATGTTTATTAGGCTTGTCTTCAGAGGTTTCAAGCACTGGATAATTCCCTCCTCAGGTTCACTCCCCATTGTACCTCCCCATTTGCCTTAAGATTCTTCATTCTTAGGGCAATGCATCATCTGCCTATTCCATAAAATGTTGTTTTCCAAACCAAAGATGACCTTCATTTGATTTCTTTATTCAAGACAAGTATTGTTTACACTTATAATTTATAATTTCTTATAAAGAAAAAAAGTTATATAATTTAGGAGTTATTATTTTTACACTCTATTCAAATAAGATTTCACAATTGATAATTTGGGAGAAAAAAGAATCATGGTCCACTTAGAACAGAATTATTGGGGTCTGTTTGAATGACTTATACTTATTAGAAAACTAAAGGGTTGGTTCAAACATGCTCAAAGTTTTTATTTGCGAAGGATAAATCATCTGTATCTGAGAAGAAAAGAAAAGAACAGAAACAAAAGAAAATATAAAGATAAAAGAGAGGCAAATAATAGAGGAAAAAGCCGCCATGGGTAATTCACAGGGAAAATATGTGGTAGGATTATTTTTTGCTTTTTGCTCTGTGACTTGGCAAAAACAGAAGAAGGAGTTGTGAACAAAGAATTTAAAGGAAAAAGAGAAATCTTTCTATGAATATCTTTCAATCAGGAAATTTCCATGTTTTTCTCCATGTATGGGAGGATCTCGTACACTGACACATTACACAAGTATGCAGATGAATTTGAACAGAAATATGAAATACCAAGATGAGCCAAAGTTTTTAAACCTGGAAGGAAAATTGAGAAGATAAACTTATATTAAGCAGCAATTTACTAAAGTATAATCTGTAATAGTAATGAATTTAAGTGTGCTTGCCTTCCTATACAATCCTCTCTACCTGTTTCATTTTTTTTTTTTTTTTTTTTTTTTTTTTTTTTTTGAGACGGAGTCTCGCTGTGTCGCCCAGGCTGGAGTGCAGTGGCCGGATCTCAGCTCATTGCAAGCTCCGCCTCCCGGGTTTTTACGCCATTCTCCTGCCTCAGCCTCCCGAGTAGCTGGGACTACAGGCGCCCACCACCTCGCCCGGCTAGTTTTTTGTATTTTTTAGTAGAGACGGGGTTTCACCGTGTTAGCCAGGATGGTCTCGAACTCCTGACGTCGTGATCCGCCCGTCTCGGCCTCCCAAAGTGCTGGGATTACAGGCTTGAGCCACCGCGCCCGGCCACATTTTTCTTATAATGTCAGTATTTTAATAATATGTTTATTGCTTAAATAATTATGATGTTTTTACAAACCATAATTAAGCAGTTAATTACTATATTTCTGTTAGAGTTACTGTGAGAGTTTCGTTGCTTTACCAGGATGTTTTGGTAAAAAATGTAATGTCCAATTCTTGACAGCAAACCCTAATTATGAAAAATCAGAATGGCCTTGCACTGCCTCAAGGGTACAAATTATTCAGATGCAAGTGTATGGAGAAAGAACACGACACAGATCGAGTTCGGTTCTAAAGCTGAAAATGTACACAGTGGAGAAAAATCTGGATGCAATACCTAAGAGCAACAAGAGATGCAGGACGTTTCTGGCCTCAGAAGGCCCCATATTGCTGCACTTGGAGCAGTCACCTGTCAGAGTTAGAGCCTCAAAGTTAAGTTATGAGAGATTTCTTCCTACAGCTATTAATGCCTAGTAAATGTCCAACAAAACTGGAATTACTTGTGCAGAATATTTTCTCATAATGAGAGCTACTATCTGTTATGAGCCAGGAAATATTTTGCACATAAATTACAACTAATAGTAACAACAGTCCATGTATAATTAGCCTTAGTTTACAGATATGGAAACTTCCCTGGGTGTTCATGTAGCTGGGAAAGTGACACCATAAGACAAAACTGCAGGCAAAGAGTTGCTTGATGTGGAATATGAAGAAATGGTTATTGACACTGGAGACTCACAAGAATAGATTAGTATTTTCATTATTCTTAGAATGAAGTGCCTTGAACAGAAACATATTGTCATTTGATGGGATTCTTGTGTTGTCAGCAACATCTTCAGGAATCTATTAAGACTACCACAGAAAATGAAATGCTATTTTGCTGCTGAAATTTTACCAGTAATTTTATTTCTGATAAAAAGAAAATGAGTATAGAGTTATATAGACTGGTGTGCTGTTCCTGCTTTCCCATTTACTACCTAACTCACATCAGGAAGGTTAGCTAACATCTCTAAAGTTGAGTCTCAACATCTGTGAAATGATTCCTTCCTCACAGGATTGGTGAGTGTTAACTGAGGTATAATATATGGAAGAGTCTAGTGTGGGAACTGCCATACCCTTTTCATAATACATATGTGGTTTAACAATTAATCTTGTATTATGTCTTTTTGGCTAATCTTATTGTTCCAAATGGATTGCAAGTTCATAGAGAATAACCCATGTCTGAACATTCTTCAATATCTCAGGGGAGACTTAGGATACTGCTGGATATAATGTAGGCACTGAAAAACTCCCAGTGATTGGCAAGTTCAAAGAAAAGCATCATAACAACTCTTAGTCTGCCCTAATAGCTCTTGTATGCCACACTCCTCCTTCTACATCCCATCCATGGACTCCGAGGAAATTATAGAAAGAAGTTACAGGGCCATGTATATGTCTCAAGGGCAACTTGGAAACAGGGGATTGGGAGAGTTGTAGTATTCGACAGGCAAGGCTGACATTGTAGCTCCTGGAGGAATGATGAAAATAAATCAGGTGTCTGAAGGCTTTCAAGCCTGGAGAAGGTGGTGAAAGGGCTCCCCAGGGTTATACTTTGAGTATTACATGCATGCACCCATGAAACCTCCACCGTGCTACAGCAGGCTTTGCAGGGCACAAAATGACAGGTTCTTTCCCCAGAAACTCACTTTTTCTTATGCATCACCTTCCCCAATTATTCTCATAAAACCAGCAATAGTAGTCACCTTTCAAGAGATAGTTGATATTCATGGCACAATATTTTAAAAGAAATGAAGAATTTGAGGCACCCTGGTGTTGCTTTCCTTCTTCAAGCTCACTGAACAGTTGAGACTAGAACCCAGAAAGTTTCACATTTCTAGGTCAAATTTCTCTTAATCCACTTAAGTATAAGGTATTATTTGATGACATATATACGTACCCACATATATACATACTCATGCATACATATTTATACATATATACATATAAGCATATGTATTAGTATATATACACATATGTGAACATTTATAGATACATTCACACATATTTACACACACACATATATAATTTGGAGGGAATCAATTATCCTCAGAATGAGTTTTCACAGTAAATATAATAATCAAATATGGGAAAATAATTGACACTCTAAATCATATGTTGTAAATATTCATTAGTGTTGTGTAACTAAAATTCCAGCAAGCTAGTTCATAGCAAGTATACTTCAACAATTCAATATTTGTGTATCTATTTTTAAAACAAGTTTAAAAATGGAAAACTATTATCAAATAAATTATAAAACATTTTTTTACATTAAAAACACAAAAACAAAAATGGGTTTTGATTTTGTTAGCTGTTTTAGGGAAAGCTTTCTGTATTTTAGTTTAGAATCAATCAAATTTGTAGCAAGCCAGCCCTAGTAAACTTGTGAATTCAACAAGTTTATATAACAAGTAGTATAACATACATGAATAATTGTTATGTGACATACTTAAAATCACCTTTCAATCATACTTCTTGCTTCTTTAAATAGAAAAATGTATAAAGTATACAAATCAAAAGTCATCAGTATAAATTATAATTTCTCTTGGAAATTAGAGATTTTCCATCTTTTTCACTTTTTTACCCTGGGGAGTGGTGGACATAAATAGGAGGAGAAATGGCTGTCCCCGACGATTTGAAAGGTAGAGAGAATCAAAGATGGAAGAAGTGAAGAAAGAGGAGGCTGGAATTATACCTTCTACTTGGTGGAAGGCCTGATGACTCTGAACTTGCCTCTCCTCCTCAGCTCACCTCTGCCCACACCATCAATGTGTCTTTCAGGGCCTCTGGCTCCTGTAGGTACGTAAATATCAAGTCTCCTAGCTTAGAGCTTTCCCAAAATGGTAACCTACAATTGACTGACTAGGGCCAAGACAAGTTAATTAACCTCTGTGGGTCACTTCAAAATAAGTTCCAGAGGAATTAAGAGTAAGGGAAGTGCAGGCTAGGTAAATTAATGCCCTAACATTTCTCCAATCCTTCAAAATCCATTGTTCTTAATTGAAGACAGAGCCAATCTCTGCATATAATCATTTGCTCTCTGATTCAAGGAAAATCCAGAGAAACTTTGTTAGCAGATGCTCTGTTGTTAGAAATTCATTGCAAAGATAACTAAAACCCTGAAAAAAAATGCAGAAAACATGCTTGCTTCTAAGAAGACATCTGAAGGCAAAGAGAAGTCTTCATTCATTTGGAAAAATTCCAATCACCAAAAGATGTTTATTTTAATGAGTTGTCATGAGGTGTTAAGAGGTATAGAGATCTGTGCATTGCCGAAATTTGCCCTTCTTCATCCATGACTCTCCTTCCCTCTAGAGCTGGTGCTGATGGGAATAAGAGCTCTTTCTTCTAGTGCTGTTTTTCTTCATCTTGCTTTGGTGAGTATAAAAACTAACTAATCAAAAAATACACTCCCCCAAGAAAAAAAATGTGCATGTCAAAAAACTATACCTTGGCCACAAAAATCTCAAATTTCCACTCTAAAGTTCTTTTGCATAAAATTTACTTCTACCTTTCCTTTCACGCTCCGAAAAAATGAATTGTATGACCAACCATCTCCATTGCCTATGTGCAAAATCAGACTTTCAATTAAGATCCCGGTGAAAGTGAACTATATTCCTCGTGATGAATTCCTGGAATTGGCTTGAATTTTACCCATATCATTCTCACCCTTGGTTCTTTAAACTCACTCAACAATATTTATGAAAACCCTAGAATGTGTAAAGCACTGGAAAGAGGCAGGCGGGATGCCTTAGAGAAAGGCCAATCTTGCAGACAACTATTGAGGTAAATCCAAGAGCACAAAGGACACGCTTACCTGGGATGAAGTTGCCTCCACACCCCTCCCTCTCCTTAACCCTCACAGCACCTTCACCACTCTATGCCTTGGACCAACTAGACTAGTCTAATTGCTTGCTTGTACCTCCTCATCCCAGTCATCACATGAGACCCATGACTCCAAGGTCATTCCTCTTTCCCTGGATGTTAATCTTCATATTGCTCCAGAGGCTGCCTTGCCTGATCCCATTACCAACCCTCCATCTCCTGACATATTTTCTTTCACCTAGATGAAACTCTAGGCAAATTATCAACCGTAACCCTTAGCCTCAACATCTTCTCTGAAAGTCCCCATCGCCTTCTAAACTTGCCTGAAACCTGGCTCTTCCTGAGTACAGGGATTCCCTTCCAGACCTCTTGAGCTGTGACTGTTTACTCCTCCACTCCCTGTGTGCTATGGGGTCTGGGGCTGGAATGAGTGACTCTCCTGTTTACCATTTCTAAACACTTTTCCTCTCTTCCCCATCAAAAATCCCAGCATTGAATCATCCTGTGCTTTGCCTCCTTGGCCTTCTTGGGATGGTTACCTCCCACGCCTCTCCCAGAAGAGTTCAGCTACTGACTACTGACACTCTTTCCCAATACTTTCCTACCCTGCCACACTTCCCATCCTTCCAACAATCTGGTCTCTCAATTCTTTCTTTAAAAGATCCCCTTAGCCCCACCTTGGCCACTTATTCCCATGGTCATAAATTATTTTTATCTGAATTTCAATAATCCTACACATCATCACTATCTTTTAACTTTTCAACCCACACTGTCTATAAACACAATCTTAGGTTATGGACTGAATCTTTGTGTTCCCCAAAATTTATATCATTTTCTTCCATTTTTATTTTAAGTTCAGGGGTACACGTGCATGATGTGCAGTTTTGTCACAAAGGTAAATGTGTGCCATGGTGGCTTTGCTACACAGATCATTCCATCACCCACGTATTAAGCCCACAAGCCATTAGCTATTCTTCCTGATGCTCTCCCTCCTCCCACACCCACTCTGACCGGCACCAGTGTGTGTTGTTCCCCCTCATGTGTCCATGTCTTCTCATGATTTAACTCCCACTTATAAGTGAGAACGTGTGGTGTTTGCTTTTCTGGTCCTGCTTTAGTTTGCTGAGGAGAATGGCTTCCAATTCCATCCGTGTCCCTGCAAATGACACGATCTTGCTCTGCTTTATGGTGGCATAGTATCCCACGGTGTATATGTAGCACACCAAAATTCACATCTTGAAGCCTTAACCCCTAATGTGAGGATATTTGGAAGTGTTGCCTTTGGGAAGTGATTAGGTTTAGATGAGGTCATGAGGGTGGGGCGCCATGCTGGGGTTAGTGTCTTGAAAAGAGGAGAAATAAAGGGCAGAGCGCTCTCTCTCTCTCTCTCTCTCTCTCTTTCTATGCACCCCCATCCCTCTCTCTTTCTGTCATATGAGGACACAGCAAGAAAGTGACCAGGAAGAGGGCTTTCACCAGGAACTCAATCTTCTAGCACCTTGATTTTAGACTTCCCAACTTCCAGAACCATGACAAGTATATTAGTCAGGACTCTCTAAAGGGACAGAACTATATATGAAGGGGAGTTTATTAGGAGAATTGACTCACACAGTCACAAGGTGAAATCCCACAGGCTTTCTGCAAGCTGAGGAACAAGGAAGTCAGTTCCAGTCTCAAAACCTCAGAAGTAGGGAAGCCGACTGTGTAGCCTTCATTCCGTGGCTGAAGTCCCAAGAGCCCCTGGCAAATCACTGGTGTAAATCTCAGAGTCCAAAAGCATAAGAACTCGGTGTCTGATGTTCAAGGGTAGAAAGCATCCAACAGAGGAGAAAGATAAAAACTGAAAGACCCAACAGATCTGCTCGTTCCACTTTCTTCTGCCTGCTTTATTCTAGGCACCCTGGCAGCTGC
Source organism: Macaca thibetana thibetana (assembly GCF_024542745.1). Classification (NCBI taxonomy): domain Eukaryota; kingdom Metazoa; phylum Chordata; class Mammalia; order Primates; family Cercopithecidae; genus Macaca; species Macaca thibetana. The sequence continues at coordinate 163,017,901 of NC_065583.1, read as the reverse complement.
TTAGATGGTGCCCACTCAGATTCAGGGTGGGTCTGCCTCTCCCAGGACACTGACTCAAATGTTAATGTCCTTTGGCAACACCCCCACAAACACATCGAGGAACAATACTTCGCATCCTTCAATCCAATCAAGTTGACACTCAATATTAACCATCAGAAGAAGTAAACATCTGTCGTTTAAGCCACCTAGTTCGTGGCATTTTGTTGTAGCAGCCCAAGCCAACTGAGAAACTGAATAATTATTTAAAACCATCCAGACCTAGAATCTATTGATCAACCACCTTTTTAACTTTTACTCATCCAAAACATCTTCTTTTTCCCTTATCCAGCTCATGTTACACATTCAATTACCATAATTACTCACCTGTAGGCAACTTCATCTCCCTCACTTGTCTCTTGCCTGTTTTACCAATTTCCTCCTTCCATTCTTTCTTGGACCCATTCCCATCATGTTTTTGCCTCCACAACTTTATAGAAACTGTCTTTCTTCAGGCCACCAATCATCATCATGATCATGATCATCATCATCATCATCTTAAATCTAATGGTCATTATCTGCCATGACCTATCAGCAGATTTCACAGGACTGATCCTCACCTTTTCCTCCAAACACTTCGTTCTCTTGGCTTCCAGGATGTCTAATCTGCTTTGTTGTCCTCATATCTCTCTGTCTCCTTTGCTGGCTTTTCCAATATCCAGTTTCAAAGGTTGGAGTTCCCCAGAGCTTATTTGTTGGATTTCTTCTATTTTCATTCTACACTCACTCCCTAGTTGATCTCACTTGCCCTCATAGTTTTAAGTGCCCTCTATCTGCTGAGGGTTCTCCAGCTCTCTCTTTATACCCCCAGCTCCAACTTTTTCCCATGCCCACATCTCCAATTAGCGTCTTGATTTTTTCACAGGACACTTAGTAGACATATCAAAATGTACTTGCTCAAAATAAGCTTCTAATATTTGGCCAAAATCCTCCTGCAGCCTTCCCTGCATCTGTTAATAGCTCCATTCTTCCAGTACACAAGCCAAAAACAGGTAGTTGTATTAGACAGCTTTTTTCCTTCACACCCCCTGTCCAATCTGTCTGAAACTCATTTTTGTTCTACCTTCAACTTATATCCAGAGTTTGACCATTAATCATATATTGTCACATACCTAGTTCATACCACCATAATTTCTAGCCTGATTTACTTCAATAGCCTCCTATTTGATCTGATTTCTTCCACCCTTTCTCCAAGGTAATCGATTTTCAGTGCAATATCAAGAGTAGTCTTATTAAAGCTGCAGCAGACCAGGTCTTCCATTTACTCAGAACCCTCAAATGTCTTCACATATAATCAGAGTAACAACAAAATACTTATCACCCACAAATTCCTACCTTATCTGGCTCCCTATCACCTCTCTCACTTTTTCTTCAACTCTTCTCTTCCTTACTTGCTCACTTCAGCAATGAGGGCCCCTTGATGTTCCTTAGACATACTTGGCACTGTCCTATCTCAAAGACTTTGGGCTTGCTTTTCCACCTGCTAGAAAGCCTCTTATCCTAAGTATCTTCCTGGATGGTTCCCTCACTTAGTTTCTTCAAAGTCACATCTCAAGGATGTCTTTCCTGGCCATCTTCTGTAAGTTTCAATGATGCTCTTTATTAGCTTGTGTGCCACCCCAGATTGGGGCACTTGCCTTGCTTTGCATTGGAGCAACCCTGATAATAGCTAGGCCATTCCCACAGCCATGGATCCAGGTTACCATCATTGCCATAGATTGAGGAACCCCCTGTAGTCCCAGCCCCTCCTGTTGCTCATGGTTACTGAGCATCAGTGTCTTGCCTCTTGCCTTCCCCATGTATGTCTCCTGGCGACTTCCTTGCAGCCACTAAGTCAGAGACCAAAAGACCCAGCCAGTATCCCTGCAGACACAACCTGAAGCCATCAGTTCACCTCCTCTCCCCTCCATCTCCTCCCTAACACTCTGCCCTGTGACACAGCTGCTTTACATCCCTCTCAGAAGAGGTACTTGGACAACCAACAACCGTCCATCCACAAACAGTGGCAACTTCAATAAAACACCTTCTTATCTTTTCTTCCCTTTAAATATCAATATTATATTCCAAAAGTACCACTCTTAATATGTCGCTCTCCTGGTTTAAAACCCTCCCACAGTTCCCCTTTGCCTGCAGAATAAACCAGCATATCCTTAAAGTGGCACTGAAATTTGGCAATAATCTCCAGTCTTTTCTTTTACTTGCGCTGTATTCCAGCCAAAATAAACCAATCACTACTCCTACACCATATCCGTAAGTTTTCTAGCTGTGTTTCTTGTTTCATAACTTTATCTCTTCCAGAAGAATCCTAAGGACCCTCATTTCTTCCTATAAAACATTTCTATATTTTTCTGATCCAGATCAAATGCTCCTTCTTTTATGAAGACTTCCTTGATTCTCATTTCCCTGTGTGATAGCTTGTAATGTGTTTCCTAGTATTATTAGTTATTCACTCATTTAAACTTTTCTTTTAAATTCTAAGCTCCTTGAGGGTAAAGGCAGTATGATCTATCTCTACCACCCTTCCAGTACAAAGTTAAATTACATGAGCACATGATATTTGCTCAAAAATGTTAACTCTAATCAAACAGCAGAGCAAGCTGTCTGGCAACACTCAGAGAGGCTGCGGTGTTCTATAGTTCCTGAGGCTCAGTAATACTGCACAAAATCAGAAAAAAGCAAGAGGCCTGGGGTCAGGTTGATTGGTTCTGATGCTGCTATTTAACACCTCTGTGGTTTACAGCAATTTTTTTCCCACAAGTCTCTTGTCCCTCCTAGGTTCTGCATAAAAATAACAGTATCTACCACACATGATTCTGTTGAGAATTGTGTACCATTTTAAATGTCTGGCCCAGGACCCAAAACTTCATGTCCTGATTTTGCATTCTAAACCTCCAAGGCCCTGGGCCTCCCTGTGTTATTTCTGATGCAGCAGCCTTAGGTCTCACAGTCACAAGGACTATGACACTTGGAAGCTGCTGGACATGAAGTGTACTCCACTGATGGGACTATGGGCTGTGCGTCTTCTCCACATCCATAAGAGCCTCAGGCCAAAGGACTTATCGGCTACAACAAATGATGAGTTGGGCATGAAAAGCCCTTCTCATCTCTCCTCATTGAGTTCCACATAGAAACATCACAGCCTACGAGACTTAAAGCCAGAAAGAGAAGATGTGCCTTTTTAAACAATCAACTTAGCAGAGAGTGTGGAAAATAAAACCTCAAAGGAACTTCACAGTATTTTTCATATTTATTTCCTCACAATGTCTAAACAGTATTACAGAATTGTGCAGAATTTCTGAGACACAAAAAAGAAACAGAATAATCCATGAAGTAGGATGAAAAGGGGAAGGAATTATTTCCTTGTCTCTAAAAGAATCACATTAGAACTTCTTGTGCTTCCAGTAATAATGTTAACATGCCGATCTAAATGCATCTTGTCTTCAAGCTTGAGATTTTGTGTCATAGTAATAGAGGTTTAAACAGTGTTTATAATTATATGAAATTGCATGGCTTGGGAGTGGAAAAGAACTCAGGCAAACTTCATCAACAACACAGAAGAGGTGAAAACTCAGAAACAACGTATTAGAAATCAATACAATCCCTTGTGAAATATAGCATTTCACACACAGAATCATAAACTCAGCCCACTGATAACGTTAGCTATTAATGCCATGGCAGAGGAATTAATTTCGTTTGGAGTAAAAACGTCACTTCTGTGACTAAACTTCAAAGATGTCATTTTAAATGAAGAGAACACTGTATTAAAGTAACTCAAGCTGACACAAATTTATTTCTCAAAACAAACATTTTACTGGAAGCCCATACATTTCCAAAATTACTTTGCTTTGTAAGAAAAGTGGCTGACCTTGAGATTATGCTACATTCACTCAAAAAACCTGAAGTCATTGCCCGTGAACAATGTTTAAGTAGAGAGGGAAACCTAAACACATATTTTTATATTACACTTACACATACAAATATATATGTACTTGCATATGCAAATCTATTTTTACATATGTGTATGTGTACGTATATTTATACCTAAGACTCCCTCAACCACTGACTGATAGCCCACAATCTATGTTCTATTTATCTTAGAACCTCAGCATTTGGTTCAGTGCCTTGAATGTAGTAAGTGATCCGTAAATTTGTTCTGTTTACCTGCAATCTTTACAGGTCAAGTTGCCTCTAGGGATTTAACAGATTCAAATATGTCAAATGTCTTAATGAAATAAGGTCAGAAATTTAGAGAGCTGACCATACCAAGTAGACAAGTATTCTATTATTACATTTCTCAAAAGAACAAAATCTTATCAGGGAGGTAGGTATAAAGAGGTTCTTAAATGTGCCATAAGCATGCTTCTAATCTACCAATTCTTGATTGAATGAAGACCAGCAACCAGAAAGTATGATTTTTGTTCTCTGAAGATCATCTAGATTAATTATTGAGGAAACAAAGAGACAGAAGCCACATACTGAGTCCCTTGGTCAGTGTACCGAGACCTGGATCAGGGAATCCAGGGGGAGAGCAACAGCAGTGATCCCTCCACCGATGGGCAGAAGAGGACTCTCAGGTGTAGTCAGCACTAATGTGAATGGTTATGCAAGCAAAATATTACTTCCTGGTTCCATTTTTGCATATCTACTATGTTCCCTATGGAATGCATTCGTAAACATAATACACAAAAATCTGTCATTAGACTCTCTTGGGGAGAAACAGACAATGAAATATAAACACAATAAATAATTATATAGTGAGTTTGGAGGTGGTGGTTTCTATGGCAAATAGAGCTGGGAAAGTAGAACCAGAAGGGCAGAGGGTGATTGCAAATGTCAACAGTGTGGCCAAGTCAATCTCTTGCAGAAGGCAATCCATGAGACAAGCACATAAAAGGTCGAGGGATGAACACATCTAGAGATGAACTTAAGCCCTAAAGGAAAACTATTAACTAGAAGAGAGATGAGCATTTGTATCTAGACATACAAGTATAGGTGGAGGAAATAAAAAGGAATAGAAGAAAGTAGAGAAGAAAATAGAGAGCATTGTAATACTGAGGCTGAGAGCTGGATCTTCCTAGATAAAGAGCTTTCTTAGGTTGAGCATCATAAAGGGGGTGGTTAAATAGTTCTGTATTTCCCCTAATCAAGCTCCCAAGATGTAGGACAAGGCACTGCAGGGGCCACCTGGAACTTTCCTTTGGCTTATACTTGTACTATTAATTGAACGCTTTGAAAAGTATTGCTGGACTGACTAATGAATATTTCAGGAAGCCCAGATATATCTGTACAGCATAGTAATTAAAAAAGGAGGAATAAAACACATATTCATCAGAAAATTAATATTGCTGAAGGCTGATTCTTCTGAAGAAATGCCAGGTGACCTTGGGGTCTAAGGGTTTCAGGCCCCTGGGCTTCAGTGGATTTTTTATACATTTCCATCTACGTCCTTGGGAGCAAGCAGGAGTACGCCACCTCATTCAGCCCTGCCTCAGTCGGCGTTCTCCAGCATTGCTCTGTCAGCATTCACACATTCATTCTGTGCTGAACATTGTGACGTTCAACGACAGTGCATGGTGATCCCTAGCAGTTACTGTTTTTAATTGTCGGTGTTGTCACCACAGAGAAGGCAAATAGAGGAGAACATTCCAGACGTGTGTGTGTGTGTGTATGTGTGTGTGCACGTGCATGTGTGTGTGTTTAGAATGAAGTGGAAAGATTGCAAGTACAAAGACCAGAAAATGTATGACTAGAGAAAAGTTAAAGGGTTTTGTAAAATCAATTTATATGCTTAATCTTGTTTCATATGTATTATAGAAAGGGTTTTGCATATATAGGTGTTTACAATTTATTTTTAAACCATGAAAATATTTTCATGCATGTTTAAAGACATGTCATTCAAGTGTTAATAGCATGTTTCTCCAAAGTGAGTAAACTTGCAGAATTTGGGACAATGTTTAGCACTGAAGATTTCTATCTCAAGGAGCCCTAGCTAGTTATAGAATGAACTCTGCTCCAATCTATCTTGTCTCCCACTTAGCCTGGTTGATAAAGGCAAGACATCAATCAGGAAAGAGCATAACTATCTAGTGTTTTAGGGAGAAATATGGACACCTTAGCAAGAACATGAAACTGTTTTGGAATAATTTGAGTTTAGAGAGTTTAGAAGAACATAGGTCAAAAACATAACTTCTTGAAAAATGTCATTGTCATAGAAATCAGACTCTACACTGGAGGGATGCAGTCTCCTTAAAAGTTTCAAACAGGATTCCTTTTAACAAACACTAAACTGATAAATATACCCTTAAAAGCTGTGATATTTAGATGCGTAAAATCTAAATGTTCAATAAAAACAAATTTTGGTTACATAAATACATGCCCAACATATCCAACTGCCCTGTCAACATTCTCTTTCTCTGTAAATGATAATTTCTCTGTAAATCCAGTTAATCAAGGTGACCTCCAAAAGTGCTGAATCCTAGCTCTTCCTCGTATAACCCTCTTTCCTCCAGCAGAAATCTCTCCTCCTTTCCATTCCTTTTCATAGCTCACCTCCAAGAAAGCTAAGTGTGCAGCTGATATGGACGACAGGTGGTTAAGAGCTGTGTTTCTGGATAGTGCAGACGTGGATTTCAATCTTGGTCTGCTACTCACCTGCCGTGTGACCTTGAAAGTGACTACTTCACCCTTCTGAGTCTTTTTTTTTTTTTTTTTTTAGTTGAGATGGAGTTTCATTCTGTTGTCCAGGCTGGACTGTAGTGGCATAATCTCAGCTCACTGCAATCTCCGCCTCCCAGGTTCAAGTGATCCTCCCACCTCAGCCTCCCAAGTAGCTGGGATTACAGGCATGGACCACCACACCTGGCTAATTTTTGTATTTTCACCATGTTGGCCATGCTGATCTCGAACTCCTGACCTCAAGTGATCCACCCACCTTGGCCTCCCAAAGTTCTAGGATTTCAGGTAGGAGCCACCATGCCAGGCCTCCATTCTGAGTCTTAACATCCTCATCTGAACTGAAGATAAAAATAAAACCTACTTCATACTTCTGTGATAATTAACTAAAATAACATACATAAGGCATTTGGCAATTAAGTATTCAATAAAATTTAAATATTATTATTGAGCATATTATTACTACTAGATAATGGGCTAGGAGGGAGTCACAAACAGGCCACGTGAACTCATGTGAAAAAAATATTAAATACGCTGCTCCATAATTGCATTGTAATATCTAAAAGCTACAGCAAAAATACATATTTATATTTTCCTGTCTTCTGTAAGAATAAAATGTTTTGACATCTAAAAACAATTGACTTTTTTAGGATTGGGCAAGCAATTGAACACTAAGTGACTGTCCAGTCAATGCATGCCACTTTGCTTCATGTTTCACTGAACTTTCATTGACATTTGTTTTAACATGGACCAAAGATGGATGAAGAAGGATAGAAGGGGACCCATCTGGGAAGGCTGGGCCTGAGTTCATAATGTGATATTTGCATGACATGGCATTACTTGTCCCTCACTTCTTGTCTGGATAAAAAAAACACTACAAAATGTAAACTACCAATGCATTCTTCTACTCCCAACAAACCTATCCTCCATCAGAGTTATCTCTCTAAAATGCAGAAAGAAATTTAATCCCCAATTGCAGATACATTCCCTGCCTCTGTAGAATTTAGCACAGGACCCAAGGCCATTCACAAGCCAATGCTATGCCAGAATAATCTATTGCTGTTTCTAATCACAAATCCAAGACTCTAACCACCCCTTACTAATCAGAGCTCCCAATCGAGTGTGTCATACAATCTCATCACGGCACGTGCTTCTCGATCTATCGAAAATACCCGAAAAGACTGTTTCTTGACCTAGTAAAATCCACACTGTCTTTCTCCTCCTCTGTACCATCTCCAGTTGTATCTGATTTTGTCACCTCTCTGTGGATCTGGCTAACAGACTCAGAGTATTAGGGTGAAAAGTAGAAGCAAAATATTTCTTGCTTCTGGACTTTGTGGTAGAGACCAAAGGGAAAATACCGAAATTTGGTGCCTGAGAATGAGAATGAAATTTAAATTTGGGGAGTCCAGTCTGCCTTTTCCTATACCAATAGTTATAAATTACCAAATATAACTACATAAATAAGACACAGAAGGGAAAAGATGAGGGGAGATACTGGTAGGAGTCACAGAGCTAAAAATACAAAACAGATACAGGCAATAGGAGGCCGTCTGATTGTCATGGGATAGTATTGAGATAGAAACAGGGATGCGCCCCCCAGATTCCCCTTCAAGGAAGAACCTTTGCCTACCTATCAGCAGACAGCTTCTGACTACCAGCTCCTTCAGTCTTCCTCTCAGCCGCAAAGAGCTTCCTTGTCTAAGGGACTTTGGAATCATCCTTGACTCCTATCTATTGTAGTCCACACTCAAATTGACTGGCAAATACAGTTAGCTCTGCCTTTAAGCTTCTCATCAGCACCTCTACCATTGCGATCTTAGTCTCAGTCAGTGGCTCTCACTGGGAATGATTTTGCCTCCTAAGGGATATTTGGCAATGTCTGAAGATACTTTTTTCTTTTCATAAGTGCTGCGATGCTACTGGCATCTATTTGACTCTCTACTCATTGATGAAGCCAAGGATGCTACTAAACATTCTACCATAAACAGGATGGCCTTCTACAAGAAAAATGATCTGGGCCCAAAAGTCAACAGTGCTGAGACTGAGAAATGCTAATCTGAGCCACCACCACCTCTTACCCGGGTGACGTCAGTACCTTCCTCCAGACTCCTCTGTTTCTTTTTCAGTCTGGGTTATCTTTCAAGAATATTAACTGGTTCACAGCACACTACTCTCAATTCTCTAAGGTTCCTCATCACATTAAGAATAAAATTTACAACTCTTGCCTTGTCCGCAAGGCCTGTTTGAGTTGGCCTCTGACCACTGCTCTGACCCTTCTTTCTACTTCTCCTTCTACTCTCCCTGGATCACTATTCCCACGTCTCATTGGCCTTTTATCGTTCCTCCAAAATGGTAGGGCCCTCCTGGCTCAAGACACGCATTCTCCCTTCAGATTTTTTCCAGGCCACATTCTTCAGCTCTATGTTCAAGTGGCCCCTTTTCAGAGAGGCCTGCCATGACCACTGTATCTACATTGCATCCTTCCCTTCATTGCCCATCACCCTTGTCCTGCGGTATTTTTCTTCATAGCACATATCATAATCCTAGTTTGTATTTGTTTATCATTTATCTGTCACACTATACGGCAAAGAACTTGGTCTTCTTTGGTCTCCACTATATCCCCAACACCTCAAACAATTCTGGCACACAATAGGTCCTCAATAAATATTTGCTAAATGAATGAATGTATGAAGCTACTTGCAACAGCTTTCTCAACATCTGTGTGGGAAAGTGGATTAGTTTCAAGAGTAGCAGGGAGGGCATGGTGGACTGTTAGAATATAAGTTTCCCCCATAGGCTGCTGGATCATTTCTGATTTGGTGTTAAACTATTTGTTCATTTATATTTCTTTCTACCATTAAATAATATATTGATGTGACCCTAAGAGGTTAATAGATATTCAGCTGGTATTTTTAAATTTTTATGTCCTATAATATCTACATTCTCCTCATCCAAATGTGACATTTTTATAGTAGCAACATTCTGAAAGTGGTAACTCTATAAAAAATACTCTGTCACTAAGAAGGGAGATTATGATTCTTTTGCCTATTTTTAAGTCTTTAGCAATTCTTCTCTTGAAACCATCTTTTAATATACAGTATTTTCAGAGGAACTTTGAGGAAATGGAGCAACATATTACCCACAACTGGGAACAATTCTGTATTTTCCTATTAGTTCTTATATTCCAGGTAGTGAACTTGAGCTTATTTCCTGATGAGAATTATGGTTAAAGCATGACTGCCAGCCACCTCCTAGCATTGTGGATATATAATGCCATGCTCTCCATCCGTAATCTCCTTAAAGCTTCTTCAGCCTTCACTGTCTTTCCTAAATCTTTCTATCACTATGAACTTTGTTGCTTCAATTCCAGAACATGTAGAGTTTCAAACAAAAAATTACACCAGAAAAAAGTTTTAAATGAGCAAGGAAAATTTTATTCAAGCTACTGCAATAGAAGAAAGAAAATAACTGAACTCAACTTTACTGAAACACTAGGCAGGAGTGTTTTTAAGTACTGGGGCGAGCAAGTGGAAAAGTACTGGAGGACATTAGGGGTGAGGTTAATTGATGGACATGTTGAGCACATTGAGTTATTTCTGAATTTGCAAATTTTTTTTTCTTTGTGATTAAATCACCTATGTCTGTTAATTGACTTCCATCAAAATTAGACTCTTATCCTCCCATAAAGAATGGAGATGGCACAGGGGCACTATCTTCTTTGATGTTTACACTTCGGAGATGGCTTTCAGGCCCTTAAGAAAGAGATTTTCTTGGCTATAAAATTGGCAAAAGTGTGGAAATCGATTTACATATCAAAAGGACAGAGAAAGTATTTATAATTGTGTTTTTCTAAAATTAAGGCTCTAAGAAAAAGGGAAATCAGGGCCTATGGTCAAGAAGAAACCTGTCTAAAGTTTAGTCAACCCGAAAGGAACATTAAGTCTGCTGGGGTCAAGATTGCATTATTAGTAAACTGCTGTAGATGCATCCATTTTAGTCAGTACAGTTGTTGACTAGAAGTCTCCATTATTGAATTCCTATCCCCATTTCCATGAAATCAATTATCTATTATAGCATGTGTGTGCTTATGTGTTGTGTGTGCCTTTATAAAGGACCTTTGGGGACTTTGGAAGGGTTCTTGTTGTTTTCCCTGCTTACAGCAGACTGAATGTTTGTGTCCTCCCAAAATTGATATGTTGAAACCTTAATCACAATGTGATGTTATTAGAGATGGGGCCTTTGGGAAGTAATTAGATCATGAGAATGGAGTCATCATTAATGGTATTGGTATCCTTACAATAAGAGGCCAGAAATCTAGCTAGCTCTCTTTCAGCCATATGGGGATACAATGAGAAGTCAGCAAGCTTGCAACCTGGAAGGAGGCCCTCATCAGTAAATGACCATGCTGGTCCCTCAATCTTGGGCTTACCAAACTAAAGAACTGTGAGAATTAAGGGTTTGTTGTTTATGCCATTTAGTGTATGATATTTTGTTATGATAGCCTGAGCTGGCCAAGACATTGCTATGGGCTCTATTTATAGGCAATATTATCTCCCATATTAACTTCAATATAATGATTGATATCATTAATTTTATCAACAAGTGAGGTTCTATAGAGGACTTCCAGACCTGGTCTGGCAATGGCCAAATGCGGAAATTTCAAGGACAGCAAGAAACCCTCACTAGATCCCCTCACCTTTGTGACCTCCCTAGAAAATGTGCTGGGGCTGTCTGAGCATATTGATTGTAAATTCTCAGTGAAATTTATGAAAATTACCCTGGAGCTTCACAGGTCTTGCAGCTCATAAGACTACATTCAAACACCTTTCTCAAATTAAAAAGTTACTGTCAATTCTGTGATTCAAGTAATTGAGTGCCTGAGGAAAGAAAGCCACTGCAATGGAAAAGGAATGCAGACCTTCAGGCTGCTGTCTTGCTTTGGCTCAGCGGATGCTCCAAAGTTGAGATAATAGTGATGTAGGCCCCCATGCTTCTCCAGAGCACTGAGCAAGAGTGTGAGCCCTGAGTTTGAGAATAGAGCCTCTTGGGTTCCCAGGGCACAGAACTAAGTCAGCTAAGACTTCCATTGTTGACCTCATTGTCTACCCATTCAACAGAAAAAGTAATATATTCTATTCTTCCAAATTAATCTTCTAAGTCACTTAAAAAATAAATCTCACGCAAGTGGATCTTCCATGTAATAACAAAATTAATTGGATAAGGTAGTTGGAGAGGGAGGCCTTCAAGATCATGAGAAAGAAATGAAAGACAGTATGCAAGAAGCAGAAATATATATATATATATATAATCTCAGCTTGTATTCAATGGCGATTAACACAGAGAGAGACCACTTTGCACACATTAGCTTATCAATTTTCACTATAATGCTTTTTTCATTACCACTGTAGTAAATTGGAATATTGTCCCAATTCTTCACTATCTTATCATAAATTACAGAGACAACCACTGCCCCTGCCCCCCAACAATTTCCACCTGCTCACATGTAAATAAAGCTGTGTTCAAAACACGTTCTTAAAATGTTGAGAGCTGGAAACTGAATTAAACATTGATGTTTCTGCCTGCTTATGGAAAATTCGTATTTCCATTTTATGGTGTTTTCTGGAATTGGACTTTCTCAAAGCTTTCTTTTACAAAATGGAGAAAAATGCACACAAACTCAGATGATCTCATGCCACTAAGAAATTAGCTGTTTAACAATAATGTGAAGGATTTCACTGAATATAGAATTCCAATAAGACATATTTATATTTCTCCTCTTTATGAAAATAGTAACAAGTCAGTAGCTTGTCAATAAAATTAAGTATACAAATGCTCTATTTTCTGGCTAGTTCTCTTCCCCAATAATAACAGCATAGCACTTACACATCAATTGTACCATAACCTTAAATGAACTAAGGGCTATAGTCAGCAAAGTCAGAACAGACATACCTCAGGTGTGGCTTTGAGGGTAAAGATTTCACCTCACCTAAAGACTATTACTTCAGATAATATGTACTAACTATTGTAAAGTACCAGATATTATACTAAGCATGTAGCATTATGTAATTTATGCAAAGTTATACAAGTCTGGCTGGGCTACTTAAGTTAGTTTCTATTCTAAGTCATAAACTTTATATTAAATGGTATATACCTTTTAAAGAAGGAGTATATTTATATGATTCAAAAATAAAAACTTTAAATATATATATAAACTTTAAATATATCTATTAAATATTTATAAAGTTTTTATTTTTGAATATATATGATTCAAAAATAAAAACTTTATATATAAACTTTAAATATATATATTAAATATGTATTAAATATATATAAAGTTTTTATTTTTGAATCTCATATATATATAGTGTCCTTCCAACCCTTGTCCCAAATCCACCCAACTTTCACCACCATCTTGTATCATGACAGACGATTACAATTTGTCATCTTTTGTGTATCATACCAAAGTTCTTTTTGCATATCCTCTATTGATTTTAGTTTAATAAATAATTCTCAGCCTAAAATGCTGGTGTAAAACAGAATAAAGTAATATTTCAATAAAAGCAAAAGCTAGTTTGATGATAAAATACTTTTTACTGAAGTAGATACATTTTTCTATATCACCTTTTCTTAATACAGCTGAAGTTTTGTAACTCTATTTCACTACTTCATTTTTAGCTAGGGCTCAAATCAATCAAGAAATATGCCCATTTGTCTCAAACAGGTTTGGCAAATAATTGTGAATTACACCTAAAGGGGAATCTAATTTCTAAAGAGCAAGCATAAACAGAAATGAATTTGCAACGTTATTCTCAAATCTAGTATTGATGTTTCACAGGTGTGCTAATTAATTAGAGGATCAGATCTTATCAGACACAAAATGTTCTTTGAGAATTCACGTGAAAATAGAGTTCTAACTTTCTCTGTTACATTAGTAACTGAGATTGCCACTGCAAAGGAAGGAAAGAGATTACTGGTAATTATTATCCAAACTGAAATAAGAAGCAGAATTGCCAAAAATGAAAGTAGGACAAGCTCATACTTTATTGTCAGGAAAATTTTATTGGGCCTTGATTTGATGTCCTACATTTGTTTTAACTTCATCTTTCAAATAATATTGTCTGTGACTTCCAAAGAGTGACAATGTAGATAAATGCTTGAAAAGCTAAAATTAGGACAAAAGTCTCATAACAACTTGTCAAGATTAAAATATGTGTCATAAGAACATGGTTGTGTTTCTTAATTGGTGATCATTTTAGTTGACTATTGCTGTAATAACCTTGTATAACAAAGCACACCCAAGTCCCGTGGCTTATAACAACAAGCATTTATTTTTCTCCCTTACACTTTTGCAGGTTGGTTATGACGGTTCAACTCAGGCTATGGGTCAGCTGGTCTTGGCTCTAGGCTACACGTGGACTTCAAATCTGTATCATTCATCTCTACCTTGTCCTTGGGCAAACCCAGAGCATGTTCTTCTCACAGGGAATGTGCTTTCAAAAGCACAAGAAAGCAAGGCAAAATAACATCAGCATATTTAAGCCTGCAGTTTGTGTCACATCTCATGCAATGATACAAGTCACATGGCCACGCCCAATATGGAGCATATGCTGTATGGGCTAGTACTTCAAAGCTCCCTGGTAAAAGTGAATAATTTATAACAAGATAGTGAAGAATTGGGGCAATATTCCAACCTACTACAATGGTAAAGAAAATAAGCATGATACTTTCAGAGGTTAGAGTCTTTGGCAAAACTTCGGCATATCTTGACTGTCTAGCTGTAGAAAAATACCAAGAATTGTCTGTAGAAAGCCAAAGCCAGATAACAGGTTAAATGCTAGCTTTAGTCTGCAGATATATTTATACATTTATTTAGGCATTGGTTCTTCTAAAAAATATCAAATGGTTCCTGATTGCTCTTCCAAAAACTACCAAATGCTGTGTAATTTTCAAATGCATTGTCTAAATGTGACAATGGAGACACATTTGTGAGAAACAGGCCATGTCCCAATAGATGTCACACCTAGTAGTGTAAGACACTTAGAATGTGTAGGTACAAATGCTTTGAATGTTAGGAAACAGAATTATCTATCGTTATGCAAGCATTAAATACAAGCCCTTAATGTAGTCTATAGAGTGTCATCACCAGATTTGATGTTTGTAAATATCACTCTGTCTTGTGTTGTAGTGAATAAATTAAAGGTAGTCACGGATCAGGAATGGATAGGGTAGACAAATTAAGATATCACAGGAGTAGCTTAAGAGGATAATATTAATAGCTTTGACTAGGATGGTTGCAGTCAAGGAAAAGAATGAAAAGTTTAGGAAATAGATCCAACACATTTGATATTGGATTAATGAATGTGGAGGTGAGAGAGTCAGGGAAGTCAAAGGTAGCACCAAGTCTCTCACTTAGGTATTTAAACAGATGACATGCTTTGCTTAGATGTGAACAGTGGAGGAAAAATAGACAAGGAAGATTATAAGTATTGCCTAAGATGTAAATTTGAAGTGTACATTTGGGATATACAATGGAAGGTATATAGTACACATTTGAAAATGTGGTCTGAAGTTCAGAAGAGATCTCTGGTCTAGAGATGTAAATGTAAAAGTTATATGCATAAAAATGGTAATTGAAGACATAGGAGTAATGAGATCGCCTAAATATAGATTTAAAAGGAAAAAAAAAAGGCCTTAAAATAAATGCTGAGGAACACCAATATTAAATGGTCTGGCAGAGGAGGAGGTTGAACCTGAAAAGTCATTTTAGGAAGAGATGACAGAGAAACACATTTAGGAAAATGTGAGTGACAAAGCCAAGGAGGAAAAATTGCTTCTAAAAGGAGGAAGTAGTCAGAAGTGTATAGCACTGCTGAGAAGGAAATATGTCAGGTGAGAAGCACCCTGTGTATTTCATGACCTGGAAGTAATTGGTGACCTATACAGCAGCTTTAGATGAGATGAGGCATAGAAGGTAGAGTGTAATATAACAAAAATGAGAAGAGGATGGGGAGAGTACATAGCAAGTGTAGAAATTCATTTTGTGGATGAGATCAAATATAGACCAAGAGGCCATGTGGAGTTTAGAGAAGACATTGAGCATATTTAAATTATGATGAGACTGAGGCAGTAATGAGGCAGACTTTGCAGATAAGAAGACAAGGTGCATAATCAATAAAGCAGAGTACTTGTAAAAGGCTCAGGAATGAGATGCAGGGTGCAAGTGGAGATAATGGTCTGAGCAGAAAGGAAGATCATGACCGCCATTGAATTAGGAGAAACAGATTGATGTAGGTGGAAGGAAGTTTGTACATTTCATTGTCAGAAGTAGATATATTTCCCTTCTAAGACTAATATTATATTTATTTCATAGTAGATCAGGTCAGTTCCTGGGGATGAGGAATGACCACTAATAATTACAGTTACTACTTACTGAGGATATACTATGTGCCAGCCATTGTTTAATAGAGGCCAGGAGGGGCCACTTAATCACTAGAAGACAGAAGTACTCAATTACCATAATTGTCAGCAAAATTTGAGCACAGGTCAGGGGGACTTATCTATAGTAACACTATGCCTGCTGAGAGGCAAAACAAAATGAGCAGCCATTCAGAAAAAAAAAAAAACAAAATTGGGGGAACATTGAGCGATGTCAGTGAGGATGGCGGAGTATGAAGCTCTGAAAACATTTTTATTTGTTTAAAAAAATGAGAATATTAGCCAAAAAATGCAAATTAAACTTTTTCAGGACTCTGACAATCAAAGATTTGCAACAATCCAGGGAGCACTTCTTTGAAAAAATAACTGAATCTTGCTAAGAGAAGTAAGTCCTGGTATTTTAACTTACCCTATTCCTATAATACCCTAAGTCCTGGTATTATACGTACCCTATTTTCACTTATTCCTATTCCAATCTCCCCAGTTCTGTAGGAGCCTTGAAAACCAGCAACTTCACAATCACAATGAAAACCAGAAGACTAGCAACCACTGGAAGGGTTCAATATGTTTGACTCTCTTCTCTCCTCTCCTCTTAAATCCCAGTTCCAGGAAAATGTCATTATTTGATTTCTCTGGAAGTTCCCTGGGAAACTCCATTTGCAGAGCTTGTGTTTATTTGACCTGACTCAGAGTTTACCTGATGCAAACAGCCTTTTTCTCAGGAGTGTTTGCAAAAAAAAAAAAAAAGAAAAGAAAAGAAAGAAAGAAAGAAAAGAAAATAGTACAATTGTTTAACATCATTATTGACTGTGGCAGTGATAACAATGGGGCAAAAAATAAGCTGACCCCAAATTTTTTTAAAAGAACAGCTTGTGAACTAGGGGTCCATAGAAGACTTTGAAAAGCTTTCAGGGAATCTGAAAGGCCATGCACTGGCATAGGGCTGTGTGTATGCTCAGGAAACATCAGGAAAGGTCATAAATTATCATCCCTGGCTGACTTTAAGGCTCTTTGCAAGAAGGAAGTTAAGGCTAAGATAAGAGTTGTAAACTGCCTGAGACGTGCCAGCACACACAGAGCACACACAGAGAAACCCTCAGCAAGGCTCAGAGGCATTGATTCCAGGAATTTAGGTAAATCATCATTACCTGACCACTAACCTAACCAAGCAGAGGCTGTTTTGGCCACACATAACTAAGAAAGCAGAGTTTAAAACAACAAATTCAGGCCGGGCCCGGTGGCTCACGCCTGTAATCCCAGCACTTTGGGAGGCCGAGGCGGGTGGATCATGAGGTCAGGAGATAGAGACCATCCTGGCTAATACGGTGAAACCCTGTCTCCACTGAAAATGCAGAAAATTAACCAGGTGTGGTGGCGGAGCTTGCAGTGAGCTGAGATCACGCCACTGCACTCCAGCCTGGGCGACAGAGCGAGACTCCGTCTCCAAAAAATAAAAATAAAAATAAATAAATAAATAAATTCAGAAAAGTGACCAAACAAAGCAACAACAGTAGAATAGTAGCAGCAAACAGCAGCAACAGTAAACTCTGAAGTGACTAACAAAGCAATGGCAACAGAATAGCAGCAAACAACAATAGCAATAAACCCTGAAGGGGCAGGGAGAATCTGATTTCCAGAGCTGCTATTTTGTATATTTTAAAAGTCCAAATGTAACCAAAAATTTAAGGTACATACAATGAAGCAAGAAAACTATTGCCCATACGTAAGGGAAAAAAAGGCAGTCAATGGAAACTTCTTGAGTAAATTTAGACTTTGGATTTACTAGACAAACATTTAAAACCAGGTTTTTAAAAATTATTTTTATTTTACTTTAAGTTCTGGGATACGTGTGCAGAATGTGCAGGTTTGCTACACAGGTATACATGTGCCATGGTGGTTTGCTGCACCTATCAACCCATCATCTAGGTTTTAAGCCATGCATGCATTAAGTATTTCTCCTAATGCTCGCCTTCCCCTTGTCCCCAACCCCCAACAGGCCCCAGTGTGTGATGTTCCCCTCTCTGTATCCATGTATTCTCATTGTTCAACTCCCACTTATGACTTAGAACATGCAGTGTTTGGTTTTCTGCTCCTGTGTTAGTTTGCTGAGGATGATGGTTTCCAGCTTCATCCATGTCCCTGCAAAGGACATGAATTCATTCTTTTTTATGGCTGCATAGTATTCCATGGTGTATATGTGCCACATTTTCTTTATCCAGTCTATCATTGATGGGCATTCGTGTTGGTTCCAAGTCTTTGCTCTTGTATATAATGCTTCAATAAACATACGTGTGCCTGTGTCTTTATAGCAGAATGATTTATAATCCTTGGGGTACATACCCAGAATGGGATTGCTGGGCCAAACGGTATGTCTGTAAAACCAGCTATTTTTAATATGTTAAATAAACAAACAAAAAAAGTCCTTTTAAAAAATGAAAGAAACATATGAGAATAATGTATTGACAAATAGAGAATATAAGTAGAAATAGAAATTATTAAAATATAGAAATTATGAAGTTGAAAAGTACAATAACATGTTAAAAATTTCCTAGAGAAGCACAATAACTGAAGAGAGCTGGCAGAAGACAGAATCAGCAAACTTGAAGAATGCTCAATTGAGATTACCCAGCTTGAGAAATAGAAAGAAAAATTAAAGAAGAAAAATAAATAGAGCCTCAAAGACCTATGAGGTGCCATCAGCATACCAACCTACGCAAAATGGGAGTCCAAGATTGAGAATTGAGAGAAAAGGGGGCTGAAACAAAATTTCAAAAAATGATGACCAAAAACTCCCCAAATTTGATGAAAAGTAGTATTTTAAACATCCAAGAAACATAATGAACTCCAAATAATATAAACTCAAAGATATTTACACTAGACATGTCATAATCAAAATGTCAAAAGACAAAGATAAAATCTTGAAAGCAGCAAAGAGAAGAATTCATCGTATGAAAGCAATCCTCAATAAGACTAAAATCAGTTTCTCTTCAGGAGTCATGGAGAGCATACAGTGGGAAGCCATACCCCAAGTGCTGGAAAATAGACTGTCAACAAAGAATTCTGTAATCAGAGAAAAATCCTCAAAACTAAAGGAGAAATTAAGACATTCCCAGATAAACAATTCCTTGTCCACTTCCCAAAGCTGAATCAGTTTAGACTCAGAAACCGTTGCTTAAAAAGGTGGTCATGTCCCCAGAAAAAAGGTCCCTGCAGCATCACAGTGTGTGTAAAATGTAATGATTCCTGTACTCCTTCCACAAAGAGGCCTATAACCATTTACCTAGATAACTGCACTGAGGAAAGAGAAATAGTCAGATACTTTGAGAGCTACTAGACACAGGCTATATGTTGGTAGCACCTGGATTCTTAAAAGCATTGTCATAGCTCCTTATTAGAGTATGGTGATGTAGGGGCCATGGTATAAGACCTTATGAAAATTTTGGCTTACGGTGTATTTAGAGTCTATGAACTCACTCTGTCGTTATTTCCCGTTTCCTCATGTATAATTGAGACTGATATATGTATTGGTCCATTCTCACACTGCTATAAAGATATTACCCAAGACTGGGTAATTTATAAGCAAAAGAGGTTTAATTGATTCACAATTCTACATGACTGGGGAAGCCTCAGGAAACTTACAATCATGGTGGAAGGCAACAGGGAAGCAGGTACCTTCTTCACAAGGCAGCAGGAGAGAGAGAGCATGCAAGGGAAACTGCCACTTTAAAACCCATCAGATCTCATGAGAACTCCCTCACTATCATGAGAACAGCATGGGGGAAACGACCACCATGATCCAATCACCTCCCATCATGTCCCTCCCTTGACATGTGGGGATTACAATTCAAGATGAGATTTGGGCGGGGACACAGAGCCAAGCAATATCAACATACTTGGATGCTGAAGTAACCCATACATTGGATTTTTGGTCTCTGAAATCAAATCTCTCATATTGGGGACAGTTCATCAGAGGCCTTTGAAACTGAACCATCCAGAAGCTGGTCTGATATGGAACTGGAATGGCCTATTGAAGGTGTCACTGAAGTATCATCTCAGAGGCAAAACTATGCAAGGAGTGGGTGTCATCCTCTAAGATGCAGTATCACGTTGCATCAGAGCCCTCTATCTGGTGTCACATTCCCAATATGAAAAATGCATGGGTCCAGGAAACAAAGGATGAAAGCAAGAATGATCTCATTTCCCAATAATCCACTGGGGATTTTGTGCTCCCCATCTCTGCAACACTGGACTCTCTATGGTTAGAGATCCTAGACCCAATGGGGGTTGGGATGTGCCCATTTGCTGGAGGACACAGGAAAGGTCCTATTGAATTAAAATCAGTGGCTGTTGCCAGGGAACTTGGACTTCTTGTGTCCAAGGACTAACATGAAAGACACAGTCTCTTTCAGAGACAAATGACCTTGAAAGGTGGAAAGATCTACAACTTCTATCACGCAGTGGAGTAAGTAGCAATATGTGTGAAACTGATGTGATTCCATTTGGGTGCCCTTTTGTAATCTTGCCCAGTTGTGACTGTAAGTAAATAAATGCAAAAACCCAAGCATGAGAAAGTGACACTTACCAGAAGTTCAGGTCTGTTGGAAATAAGAGTTTGTATCATATCACTATGACAGCCACTGAAATCAGCAGAGGAGCAAATGGAAGGCAACAGGAATTTAGAAATAAATTTAGTAAAGGAGGGAAGAAGTGAGTACCCATTTTAATCCTCAGATCAACTGTGGGAAACAAGACCATGTATCTCTCGTCAATATGAGACTCCTTCACAGG
The DNA here is from genome assembly GCF_024542745.1 of Macaca thibetana thibetana. Lineage (NCBI taxonomy): Eukaryota > Metazoa > Chordata > Mammalia > Primates > Cercopithecidae > Macaca > Macaca thibetana. The sequence continues at coordinate 162,996,967 of NC_065583.1, read as the reverse complement.
CAGTCGTTGTTCCAAAGCTCCCTGTTGAGCTGTCTGAAACTTCCTGAGAGCTGTGTTACGGTCTGAGGCTCTTCCTACCCAATCTTCCTTCATTCTCACCCTCCCTTCACAGGTATAATGCCTGCATCACAACCTAAAGCCTTTCTCTGTTCACTCTCCTGTTTATTTTCCCCAAATTCAACCTCTGGCATTTCTAACCTACCTTGGCATCTACTTCCCAGAAAACCCAACTCCCTCACCATAAAAAGGTGTCAAGAGCCACAAGACATTATCACAGATGGTCAGTTGAGTCACGTAGACAGGGTAAAGAGACTGAAACGGAAGATCACTAAGCCCATTTTTACTTCTCATTTTTACTAAACATAAACAAAATTCCTTTAAAACTTTTAAAACATTTGTCTTCATTCTTCAGTCTTCAAGAGAATATTGAAGTTTAAATCTGGATATAGGAAAAATTTTTATTAAGTTCTGTGATGCCTCTTTCCCCTTAAGGGAAATTTAAAAACTGACAGTAGTTTAGGTTTAGACATTGGAGAATTACTGATCTCAATTGTACAAGAAATTTGAGGCAACGTTATGCTTGTCAGTAGAACCTAGCCACATGAATGTCATAATTCCTGTCAATTAAAATAAAGTCGTTGAGCCAATAATAATAAGATCCTCTTCTTCTGACTGGGTCTTAGGAGAACATATCAGTGTGGAATAATCACTTCCTCTGGTTTAACAGTCTTCAGTGAAGGCCACTCAGAATCAAGCCTGCTTCTAATGGATCTACTGGAGAGGTGGTAGATGACGGTACAGTGAGTGATGGAGGGCCAAGGAAGGTCTCCATCTAGACACTCCATTTACTTGTTCAGATAATACTCTGGGTCCTAATTTAAACCTAATGACTTTCCTGTATGAATAATTCAAGCAACAAAAACAGAAAACTCTCTGCAGACACGGTGTCAGGGTATGTTAATATCACATCAATGTCCAGCCACATCCATTTTAAGAGAAGATTCCTAAATCATGAAAATAACCTACAGTAACCCAGGAGTAGAAGATGGAGACAAAAGCTCAGTTCAAATAGCTAAATCAGTCCCACTCAGCCTCCATGAAATGAAGAGTGCAGGGAGTAAAACCAAAAACTCCTGGGCCACATAAGAATGGGTAACTATTGCCCTTCATATCTTTTCCTTCTCTATCCACAATGCTCCCAAATATTCCTCTTTCTTTTCAAAAAATAAATAAGTAGTTGGTTATGAAACTGTAGATACACTAGGGTGAATTTAGCTAAGCCTAACTTAAAAAGCGATTGTTTAAATGATACCATTCCACTAATTGAATGAAGCTTAAACTCTATTGGATTAAGTTAGTTGTGTGGCATAACGATGAAAAAAATAGGACTTCAGTGGCAAATAAATTTACTGTTAACATGCACTACAAAATCATTTCTTTGTCAAGCTGCCTGTCACCTTTAAGAGTCATTCAAAAAACATCTGTGTAGTAATTGTCACCTAATCTTAGCCTTGGGAAGTGTGTAAGGTTTGAATGGGTGGAGAGAAAGACTGATATTTCATATGAAAAGATTAATATTTCACATGAAAAGGCAAATTTGCAGATTCAGGAAGTTATTAATCAGTGGATAATTGCATAGAGATGAGGAATGATTGATAAGACAGAAGAGTTTAGATGGAGACAGGTTTTTTATTTTTTAAATTTTGAGATTTTTAACAAATAGCCTATTTAATTTTTTTTTTTATCCTTACAACCAAGGTAAGTGATATCATCTCCATTCTGCAGATAAGAAAACTAGGATTTCAAGAGACTATCTAGTCCAAGATCACACTACTAGAAGGTTGACAGGCTAGAGATAAAAGCTCAGGTCAAATAGCTAATTCATCTCCATTCAGCCTCCATGAAATAAAGAATCGTAAGGAGGGGCATGATACCAGAAAATCCTGGGCCACTTAAGAGAGATTTTTTCACTGCTGGATAAAGACAGTGAACTTTATCCTGCAGGCAAAGGAGCTACAGACTCTTCTGTGTTTCAGACATGATGTTGAAAGTGGATTGTTATTCTAGTGGAAAGTAGGGTGATTCGTTGGGGATGAAACGGTGGTCCAAAAGTGGGAGGGCTTTGCGAGAACTCCAGTGCCCACCGCTTGTCTCCTTGGCTCAGCCTGCTCTGTTTATCCTTGTGGGGCTAATGGAAGAGACCTAAAAGATGTAGTTCACAGTTGCATTTTATTTCTCCACAACTACTATTTTTCCTCTTCAATTAACCAAAGGATAACTTGGAACTATACTTTTTGTCTTATTTCCTCACTACCTTTACATTTAGAGTCTTTCTAGAGCAAGGTATTTTGCACAAATTTCTAAATAGTAGTTTATAGGCTAGCAACTTTGAAGTCTATAGGATCTCCAAAAAGGGTTCTGTTATTTGTCCCTTGAACATGTGAACATTTTTTCAAAAACTTGCATGTTTATGCATAAGAGAACCGAAAGAACATACCCATGCTCATAGCAGCAGGATTCACAAGAGCCAAAAGGTGGAAGTAACCCAAATGTCCCTCAGTGGATGAAATGAAGAAAATGTGGTATATACCTAATGGAATATTATTCAAACGTAAAAGGGAAGGAAATCCTGCCTCATGCTACAACATGGATGAGCCTTGAGAACATTATACTAAGTAAAATAAGCCAGTTAGACAGACAAATACTATGTGATTTCACTTATATGAGTGATCTAAAGCAATCAAATTAACAGAAGAAAAAAGTAGAATGGCAGTTGCTGGGGCTGTGGGGAGGGGGAATGGGGAATTATTGTTCAGTTGGCATAGAGGTTTAGTTCTGCAAGATGAAAAAGTTATAGAAATCTATTGCACAATATGAATTTACTTACTACCACTGAACTTTACAATTTAAAATGGCTAGGATGGTAAATGTTATGCTTAGTGTTTTTACCGTAATAAAAAATATTAAAATAGAAAAAATACTTATTCACAGCAGTACATCCTTGAATAGAACATTTCATGATTAAACATCATGCCAACTAGGATAATAAAAAGTACTTATTAAGCACAAAAATAAAAATAAGAACTGAAAAGAGCTGTTGATGGAGCAGAGCTTTGCACTTCCCTTGGGTCCAGAAGACATCTAATGACAACCACAGGTGTGAAGAAGGCAGGGACTGAAACCCAGGGTTCCAGTGAGAGGTTAACATTCACTGAGTTTACGGATACATCAAGCGAGGCTCTGCACTTTTATTTGCTTTATTGCTTTTTTCCTCTCCCTAGACCCTGGGCCTAAATGCAGACATGATGGATGCTCTTGTCATATTGTGTGCTGATAACTGTCAGCCTTCCCCTCCCATTCTCACTATAATTTCCTTTAGGAGGTTTGACTTGCTACTGGCTGAGTTCGGAGAAAGCCATTCTTGTCAGACTTAGGAGAAAAGAGAGAGAAGAAATATGGATTTGTGAGTCCAGTTTAAATGAAGAGGTAGCACTTTCCCTGGAAATATTAAATTGGAGGCCATGATTCAGGCTTTCAGGTTTCACTCTAGTTATTCAGCTTTCACTTAAAAAACAGGACTTGGAAGAAAAATATAATCTCAATATTTATCAAAAACATTCAGGGAAAATCATCCCAGTGCTCCCTTGAGAATTAACAAAAAATAACAATTAATAACATACATTTTATTTCACAGATGCCAAGTATTTCAGGTGCCCAAGATCTTAGGAATTGTTAATTGCATGCATAGTCCTTTGAGGAGGACTGTGTGAGCCATGTGGCCTGTTTAGCCAATCAGGAAGCAACAGGGAATGTCATAGAGGGAATAATTGATGGGATTAAATATAATGCCACGCGTTGGAGGCAGATCAATCCATCTCATTTATAAATGAAGGGCCATCCTGACAGCCAGTATCTAACTAACACAATAGGGAAGACAAACATGAATTTGTTTCTAATCTGAAGATATTCTGAAAGCAACTAATTGAATGGTATTCAACATTAGTGCTTACAATTTGATGTACAGATGCCACTATAGACATGTCTGAGAAAAGTTAACAAATAGAGGAAGCTAAGTAAATGGTCACCCCAATTCAATAATAATATGATTTGGCTATGTCCCCACCCAAATCTCATTTTGAATTCCTGCGTGTTATGGGAGGGACCTGGGGGGAGATAATTGAATCATGGGGGCAAGTCTTTCCCATTGTGTTCTCATGATAGTGAATAAGTCTCATGAGATCTGATGGTTTTAAAAAGAGGAGTTCCCCTGCACAAGCTGTCTCTCTTTGCCTGCCACCATCCACGTAAAAAGTGACTTGCTCCTCCTTGCCTTCCGCCATGATTGTGAGGCCTCCTCAGCCATGTGGAACTGTGAGTCCAATTAAACCTCTTTCTTTTGTAAATTGCCCAGTCTCTGGTATGTGTTTATCAGCAGCATAAAAATGAACTAATGCAGTAAATTGGTACCAGTAGAGTGGGGCATTGCTGAAAAGATACCTGAAAATGTGAAAGTGACTTTGGAACTAGGTAAAAGGCAGAGGCTAGAACAGTTTGGAGCGTTCAGAGGAAAACAGGAAAATGTGGGACAGTTTGGAACTTACTAGAGACTTGTTGAATGGCTTTGACCAGAAGCCTGATAGCAATATAGACAATAAGGTCCAGACTGAGGTGGTCTCAGATGGAGATGAGGAACTTGTTGAGAGCTGGAGAAAAGGTGACTCTTGTTACGTTATAGCAAAGAGACTCGTGGCATTTTACCCCTTCCCTAGAGATTTGTGGAACTTTGAACTTGAGAGTGATGATTTAGGGTATCTGGTGGAAGAAATGTCTAAGCAGCAAAGCATTCAAGATGTGACTTGGGTGTTGTTAAAGGAATTCAGTTTTAAAACAGAAGCAGAGCATAAAAGTTCGAAAAATTTCAAGCCCACCGCAGAAATTTGCATAAGTAACAAGGAACCTAATGCTAATCCCCAAGACAATGGGGAAAATGTCTCCAGGGCATGTCAGAGGCCTTCACAGCAGCCCCTCCCATCACAGGCCCAGAGGCCTAGGAGTAAATGGTTTTGTGGGCCGGGTCCAGTGTCCTGGGTGCAGCCTAGGTACTTGGTGCTCTGCATCCCAACTGCTCTAGTCGTGGCTAAAAGGTGCCAACATAATGCTCAGGCCATGGCTTCAGAGGGTGCAAGCCCCAGGCCTTGGCAGCTTCCACATGGTGTTGAGCCTGCAACTGCACAGAAGTCAAGAATTGGGGTTTGGGAACCTCCACCTAGATTTCAGAAGATGAATGGAAACACCTGGATGCCCAGGCAGAATTTTGCCATAGAGGCAGGGCGCTAATGGAGAATCTCTGCTAGGGCATTGTGGAAGGGAAATGTAGGGTTGGAGCCCCCACCCAGAGTCCCTGCTGGGGAACCACCTAGTGGAGTTGTGAGAAGAGGCCACCGTCCTCCAGGTCCCAGAATGGTAGCTCCACCGACAGCTTGCATTGTGCGCCTGGAAAAGCCACAGAAACTCAATGCCAGCCCATGAAAGCAGCCAGGAGAGAGGTTGTACCCTGCGAAGCCAAAGGGTCAGAGATGTTCAAGACCATGAGAACCCACCTCTTGCATCAGCATAACCTGGATGTGAGACATGGAGTCAAAGGAGATAATTCTGGAGCTTTAAGATTTCACTGCCCTGCTGGATTCTGGACTTGCATGGGGCCAGTACCCCCTTTATTTTGGCCAATTTCTCCCATTTGGAATGGTTGTATTACCCAATGCCTATATCCCTATTGTATCTAGGAAGTAACTAAGTTGCTTTTGGTTTTACGGGCTTATAGGTGGAAGGGACTTGCCTTGTCTCAGATGAGACACTGGACTGTAGACTTTTGAGTTAATGCTGAAATGAGTTAAGACCATGGGGGACTGTTGGGAAGGCACGATTGGTTTTTAAATGTGTGGACATGAGATTTGGGAGGAGCCAGGGTGGAATGATATGGTCTGGCTGTGTCTCCACCCAAATCTTATCTTGAATTCCCATGTGTTGTGGGAGGAACCTGGTGGCAGGTAATTGAATCATAGGGGGCAAGTCTTTCCTATGCTGTTCTCATGTTAGTGAATAAGTCTCATGAGATCTGATGGTTTTATAAAGAGGAGTTCCCCTACACAAGCTCTCTCCCTTTGCCTGCCACCATCCATGTAAGCTGTGACTTGCTCTTCCTTGCCTTCCACCATGATTGTGAGGCCTTCCCAGCCATGTGAAACTGTAAGTCCAATTAAACCTCTTTCTTTTGTAAATTGCCCAGTCTCAGGTATGTCTTTATCAGCAGCATGAAAACAGACTAACACAAATAATATCAGAGGAGCCTCTGATTTAAAACCTCAACATATCTTGTCAGCGTCCCAATAACCAAGGCAGAATATGTTGATCTTTATCAAGTGGTAATTCCAAAAAGTTTAGAGATTTAGCACAGGTAAGCTCCATTGGGAACCATCTCAATCCCTTTGGAGAAGCAAAATTAGGCTGCAAACCTCAACCAAAGAAAAAAATCCCAGGAGATAACCTATCTTTTATTTTTTTCAGACCTTCAGTTTCCTAAAATTTTATAGATTTTAACTCAGTGTGAACATAAAACATTAATATCAAATTTAACTTCTTGGAAAATAAAAGTTTGCTTTCATTTCTTTTTTTCCCTGGTATACTGCTACACAAGTCAAAGTTAAAGACGCTCTAGAAAACCCAGGCAGCAATTTTATTACAGCTGGCTTTTGAAAGTTCACAGAAGGCTGCAATCATAAATGTCATTTTCATTAGAATAATGTGAAAGGTTACATGCCACACAGAATAAGACAAGACTCGGCCGTGGTTTACCATCTTTGAGTTTCCCAGTGTACAAATGATCCCTCGGGCCTTACAGCCACAACACCTCACAGGCAAACCAAATTGAATATATGTAAAAGAAAACCCTACTGGAAAGAATGCATGAGATCCTGGCAGCAAAAATTCTATGGAAGTTAACATTTTCTCATTTAACATACTCCCTCAAAAAAAAAAACAAAAAAAAACAAAAAAAAACTTGCCCCAATGCTCAGCATTATGCCCGGGAACGCACTTCTAAATCTGCAATGTTTGGAGCTACATGATAAAGTAACAGCAAGAGCTCTCTTTTCTGAACACATAAGCTGATTTAAGACCACAGGAAAGACCATCTCCGGAAGGAAAAGGAACTCTGTGTGTGTGTGTGAGTTTGTGTGTGTGTGTGTATGTGCACATGTGCACACACACATGCATAGTCAGTTGTGTCTTGTGCATTTATGAGTATTCCTGAACAATTTTAACAATTCTAAAATGTCACAAGAGTTTGGCTTCTTGTTTATCATTTAAAAAACCAACTAGATATATTGAACCAGGATGCCAGTATGAAATTTAACTTTCCATGGCAGCGCCAAAGTGGACAATACTGGGGGCTTCTGGTCACCAGTATCTGCATGCCCCCTCTTCATCTTCACTTGGGTCTCTGCTCACACCCATCACCTCCTCAGAAGCTCACCTACGACTCTCTGATAAGACAGCATACACTTTCCCTGGCAAGGTTAATTTGATGAGTCAACCTGACTCGGCTACGTTGCCCAATTCTTTGGTCAAACACTAATGTCGATGTTGGTGGGAATGTATCTTGTAGACATGATTAACATCTATAGAGGACTTTAGATAAAGATGACCCTTGATAATGTGAGTGGGCCTTATGCAACCAGTTGGAGTTCTTAAGAGCAAAAACTGAGGTTTTCCCAAGAAGGAATCTTGCCTCAAGACTGCAACGTAGAAGTAGTGCATTACATCAGTCCCATGTGGGAAAGAAAAACAAAAAGGAGTAGTAGTCCTTAGATTTCCAACCCACCTAGTCTATCCTACAGATTATGGACTTGGCAACCCTCACAATTACAACCACATGAATCACTGCCTTACAATGTCCGTCTCTCCCTCTCTCCTTCTCTCGATATACATATATACTTTACTGGTGATGTTTCTCTGGGGAATACTGACTGACACAGCCTGCTATTCTGTAAGTTTTCCATCTGACCACAGATCTGTCTGTAAAGCAAGGTCACTATATTGAATTGACCTAATCCAATTTGGCCCATCAAGAATGGTCAGATACTTTTGATAAATATCACTTGTCTCTAGCAGTTAAAGTTACATGAAAGTTTTAAGCCTTCTCTTCCACTACCTGGTTACTAGGGATTTGTTACAATGAAAATGTGTTTTAGATGAAATAAATAAAGCAAACTTTAAACAAAATAAACAGATTTTAGCTTACTTATAGACATACATTCTATTGGTTCTGTTTTTCTGCAGAAGTTTTATGGATACATCCCCTTTCTCTAATTCATCATTCTTCCTAACAATTGTCAGCACCTGCTAAAATACATATGTGTATGCTTATATTTCATGAGTACCTAAGACAGTGTCTGGGATCTAGAAGGCACCCAACATATACACATTTATGGGATGCATGGATGAGATGCTGACTTTCTCCAGTCACTAAAATGCTTTACACGAATTAACTCATTTACCACTTCCTTCCAGCTAGCTTATGAGATGGATGCCATGTTCTGCTTCCATCTCAGGTGCTGAAACTTGGTTGTAGCAAGGTAGAGGGACTCCCCAAAAGTCACATAGCTAGCACAGGTGAAGATGGCTATTAAACCAGGAAGTTGGTCCCTGCAGCCCAGGCTCTCAAACACCACATTCTAAATCCTCTTGTGGGACTTTTCAGCTTCAACAGGATATTGTTTAGAGAGACAACCTTTTTTTCTTTCAAGTTAAAACCACTAATCACATATAATAATAAGGTTAAAATATTCTGCTAAGTCCGTGATCTTGGGAATCTCATGTGATTTGGAGGCACTCTGTTAGACTAAAAATGAAAAATTTTTAATTTAAAGGTGAAAAGAGGAAAAGGAAGATAAAAAAAGGAACGTTCAATATCATCAGATGTTAAATAGACTTTAGTGAAAATAGTTTCCAAAAAATTAAAATAGAGCAAATGGGCTCACTGCAAAGATTCTAAAAGGAAACAGAGCTGAAAGATCATGGGAGATGTTTGAAAATGAAATAATTCTATCTTCACAAATTATCCTAGTGAGGAAAAAACCAATAAGGTAGCAAAATCTAACAAGAAGGCGGCAGAGGCACAGGGCGATTCTCTAGCAAGCCGCAGAATATGATGCATGATAGAAATAGCAGCCACAATGAAAACATTTTCCCTCTGGCCACACCTTCCACCGGTCCCAGCTTCTGGTTCTGAGTCTCCAAGTCTGGTTAAAAACTGACTCAGAGTTTCTGGGACTCTGTCCCCACCTAGAGGCCTAACAGTAAATAAGAATGAGGGAATTGTAAAATGCAGAGCCGCAGTGCCTGAGTAAACACAGCTATACTCATCACTGATAAAACAGCCTTTAATTATTCTGTAAGCACTTACGAAAGGAAGGGAGCATGCCTAGGAGCCAATAGCAAGTATGTCAACCATGGAGCTTTCTCTTGGGATACCGAGCCTTGATTTCAGCAACATTTTTGACAAAAATTGCTTGGATAGGTTTGTGGACATCATTAAAAAAAAAAGCATGCTGGATTGCATGGTTAGTTAGCCTGATAGCTGAATAAGCAATGGTGTCCAAACATTGTGGATCTCACATGATGATATCTGACAATGAGTCTCCATGGTACTGGGTGGCAAGCTACAGACACTGCAAGGCTGGCATAGGTCTGCCCATACCTGATTGGAAGGCAGGTATCTTTATCATTAATAGCTTCTCACTCGAAACGTTTGTCCCCTCTCCTTACTCTCCTCCTAGGCTTATGTCTAAACTTATTTTGCTACTGGGATAAAGCGGAGAGGAGTCAGTCTCTGTAACTGAGGCAGAGTTACATGTCCAAACTACATACACATCTGACAATGGCCAGCTGCAGAGACAAAGGGGCCAAAGCTGGTATTTGCAGATGGCAGCTTGGCCTCAGGCCCCCAACTGAGCACTGCCTATAAAACTGTCTGACATTGCAGGTCTACAGGGTTGCTGTGGTGTGGTCAACACCTCACCCCCAGCAAGAGGTCTACCCCAAAGTCTTTGGGTGGAATTCCTTTGTCTTTGGGGAGATTCAATGGGGGCTTCCTAGAAATCAGGACCCTCCCTAGCTACATCTGTTGTCATGGAAAGGTCAGATTTCCTGTCCCACCAATCTAATCCCCACGGGAAATGGGTCGGACTTAAGGTTCTGGAGATGGTCATGAGCTTCTCCCAACCAGCTCTGTCATGTTTCTACCTTCTACAAGACTTCCCTGGTGCCATTGGAGCTTGTCTACAGGTACTGTCACTGAACAACCACCAGATGAAATTGAGTCTCAGGCCCCAAGTTCAGAAACACCACAATCTTTAGGGGAAATATGTCCAGTGGCCTTTTCCTCAGTGGTAAGAGAAAGAGCCACGGCTCTCTGAAAAGCGTTTGTTCTCTGAAGACCCTCAAAAACATTCTGTTCCTAAAGACCCCTCCTTTCCCTTCCAAATCTCTGCGAAGTCATCTCCTTAGAGTGTAGGGAAGACACAGTGAGGCTGTCAGCTCCTTCGGCAGTTCTGGCTCAGGTTGTTAAGGTCTTCATTGAGCCTGGACATTCACAGTCAGTGCGAGACTGAAAAGCAGCATTTAATGTGTCAAGTTATTGCTACAGAAAACACTGTATACGACCACATTACACATGCTAAATACGAGTAAACAGTGGGATGTGGCTGCCATTAGCTGTATGCTATAAAGATAGTGAACTGTTTATTGTCACCCAGGCTCTCTGCTCCCTGGCCCACCTAAAGCACTGTGCTGGGCAGACCAAAATGCCTTCCCCCTGAAAAAGAGTTTAAGAAAGCAGAGACCAGTTCTGGGTTGAGTGCTGTCAGAAAGGAAGGGGGAGGCAGTTCAGAGCTCTGATCTGTCATTTTTCCCTAGGAGTAGGAAGGATTTAAGAGCCCACTGCTGTTAAATCACATAGCACAGGCCCAAGTCTTACACTCTGCCTCTCCTAACTGCCTCTTACTGAGAGGCCCCATGTTTCCTCTGATGCTTATTTTCCCACATTGTCACAAGTTTGATAAACTTAACTTTGACTCTAGTGAATTTATGGCAATCTTTGTCTAATGCAAATGGAAAACCAGACACTGTTGATTGCCATGTATTGTTTGAAGAGGATCTCTTGTCTTCCCAAACTTCACTCTGCATATAAATCAAATCGTCGTTTTGTTAAAATGCATACTCAGATTCAACAGGATGATGGGGGTGGGGCCTGAGAGCTTGTATCTCAAGCATGCTCCTGGTGATGCCCTTGCTCCTGGCCTAAGGCACACACTGAGTAGCAAGGATCTGGTGCGCTGGATCTCAAACCAGATATTTTTTTAAATCACCTGGAGAGCTGCAAAAAAACTACTGAAACTTGGATCTCACTCCCGGAGATTTTGATGTAATTACCACCATCAAGGCAGATGATTCCAATACGCAGCAAAATCTGGGAAATATTTTCTACTATCCTATCATAGAGTGTGGAAGGCATTGAGGAGCTAAAATATCAGTTGCAAAGAAACCTGTACAGATGAGCTGGGGCATGAGAAGGAAGAGAGAAAAGACGCAGAATTCAGAAGTATTTTGCATTTCTGGGATCACAGAAGTAAGAAAGGTGAGCCAGGAATAATGGCATGCTAAATAAGGTTATAGGTCTGGCTAGAGTGTGCTTAGTGCATTCTATGTTGCCCTGGTAATAGGCTTTTAGCCTGTGATAATGATGATAATGTGCAATCTACATGTAAATTAAATAAACAGTAATAAAAGACAGAGTTCTGGGAGTACGGTCAGCTCCACCATGAAGAAAGGTCAGGTAGGACAATAGAGGTTTTGAGCCACAGAAAAGAATGAAGACACAAAGAGGAAGAATATAAATTATGCATAAAAGAGCTAAGCAGCTTATGTTCTCCTAGGGCTTCTGGGTCCTGCTGACCTATAGTTTCTCCCACTGCCCTAGGTCAAATCAATATATGTAATAAATTATGCATTTACTTCCCTCACCTTTCTACTCTTCAATTATCACTTCTGGAAAGCGAAAGACATGTGCCTTCCCTACAATGCCCAGAATAAATCTGTTCCTTGACTCACTGATTCCAGCATCACCATCATCCAGCGCATTGGGTTTGTCCAGATGAGGGATCAGAATCAGAAGTCAAGAGAACCACCAAGAAATATGGTGATGAATCCTCTCTGCCGTGCACCCAGAGGTCACTACACCTGCTCATGCAAGAGCCCAGCTGCTGTGGAATTTTCACCACCAGTAGTTTCCATGAAGGATGGCTGCCTTTGCTTTGAGATGCCTCTGCAGAAGCTACCAAGGTGAATTTATCAGTCTCCAAGGAGCCTTGTGTTTGAACAATGTCATCCCAAGCATACTCCCCAATTTCAGTAAAGATCTATATTCTGCTGAACCAGATAAATGGACCGCTATAAATACAAAGAGAACATTTTTTTGTTTAATATCAGATTCCGATAGATACGGATGGTAGCCTTCAGCCTATTGCCTTCTATGACTTTTATATGTGACCCTAGCCAGTCCTAAAGATGCGCCTTTTCCTTAAGCAAAGTAACATGTCTGGATGAGAATAGTCCCTCCTTAGAACATCAAAAGCCCTCACTTGCTCTCACAGTGGAGCAGGATGCAGCTAAATAATTTATGAATACCTCAGCTATATAAAGGAAATTAAAGATGACATTTTTATTCTTTAACATTCTTCTATTCTCCAATGCTCATTTTCTCTACTGATTATGTATAAATTCCTGAGGATAATTCCCACAGCACACAGAGCTCTGATCGTGACTACTAAGATCAAGAATTATTTGTCTTTGTGATGATACCTGCAGGAATTGGCCAGGGTGACAAGACCAGTCTCACTGGGGTAAGGGGCACAGATAGTGTCTGTCTGGGGACTCAGATTCTAGAGCACCCAGGCCACCCAGCTCCTTCTGGTTGATCTCTTAAATTTCACTCTTGAGTGATTGTCCCTTGATCTCATTTGAGAGCTCACGTTTGTGCTGTGTTTAATTGTGAATTAAACATCTGAGCAAGCATTCTTATTTCAGCTCAGGAAAAGCTGAAAGAAAGCTGAGCAGATGAAGATAGTCAGGGTATGGAAGAATGACTTCCTCTCTCTCTCAAAGACCCAGTTCAAGCTTCTCCTATTGCTCTGTGAACCTCTCACCTCCTTTCTCCCTTGTCCCCCCACTTCCTCGCCTAGCCAGACAGGAAGGAAGCTGAAGGCCAGCAGGGACCCTAGGCTCCCTAAGAGGAATAGCGCCCAAGAGGATCGCCTGGTGGAGGTCACAATTTGAACGGATGCTGCGGATGCTCCCAGCTCTTGCAAAAGTCAATGCTTCAGAATATACTGATTTGCTCTTTCTTCCTCTCATTCATCTTGATGCTTGCAGTTGCTAAAAAGAGAAAAAGCCTTCAGAGCCTAATCAGAAGTTAGAGCTTCAGCAGCTTCTACTCCTCAACACATACTCCCGCCTGGGTCCTCTCCCACCTTTCTGTTCTCACCTTATTCACGAGGCACACCTTTCTAGAAGAGAACCAATAAAAATAGCAGCAGTTGTAAAACAATGTTTTATGTGTTGTTTCAGGTAAATATCTGTCTCACAGTAGGGAAAGCATTTCCAAGCATAGAAATAAAGAAAAGAGAACATAAAGTAAAAGATTGATGGGTTTGATCACATAAAAATTTAAAATGTTTATGCAACAAAAGCTTCCAAAAGCAAAATCTGAAAAACACAAACTAGAAAGAAATTGGGACACCATAAATAACAAGACAATGAGTCATTATTCCTAATACATAAAACGCTCTTACACAGTAGAAAGAGATGGATACGCCACTAGGAAAATTGGCACAATGGGAAAGGCTGATGCACAAAATAAAAAAATACATATGGATGATAAAAATATTTCTTAAAGTTCAACTTATGGTCAAATCAAAGGACTTTAAATGCCAGGCCCATTTTTAATGCATCATATACGCAATTGTTTTACAATAACACTCGGTATTAGTGAGGTTATAAGACAGTGGATATTTATATGCCATTAGTGAGAATGTTACCTGTTACATCCTTTTTAATAGGTAATTTACCAATATGCATCAAAATTCTTAAAAAAATTTCTATAATGTTTGCCTTACTAACTCTAGTTCTATGAATTTACTGTGAATTTACTGTGAGGAAACAAAGATATAAACAGTTATTTATTAATAAAGATGTTAAACACAGGGTCAGTTATAAAGGAGAGAGAGAAATAACTTATATGTGTGACAGCCTAAATCTTAAACATAAGTGGTATGTAATATCCAGAACAAGAAATATTTGTCATTCATTAAAATCTGTATTTTAAAATGATATTTGATGATAAGGATAAATATTCACACTTTTAAAAATGACTTAAAAGTTATGAACAGTGTGGTCTATAAACCTGCTTCTATTTATTCATGAATGTGTGTGGGAGTGTGTGTATCCCTCGAAGTGGTGACGCATACACAGTGGGGATCCAGGAGTAATGTGACCAGTCAAGACTAAAGCTTCTCATGGAGCTTTATTTTTCTGTATTCCTCCAATCTATAATTAATATATAAATATCTTCAGAAAAAAATAAAATTTTTAGAAATCATACATGTTTTAATTGATCAAAATGTCATTATCCATTATACTCTGCAACAGAATATCCAATCTACTTTTTAATTGCATTTCTATCAAAATTGCCATCAAAGGGGCTGTGGCCCTGGAAGAAAAGAATATTTCTACATGACAAACCCAGCAAACACTGTGCCCTCCGCATTCGATCATACTAACAGACAACTCTTCTAATAATGTTTGAATCTGTTACCAGCCGACAGATAATAGGTAATCCCCAAACTCCAAATTAAGGTCTTAGATACTTTAGGCTGCTGTAACAAATTACCATAGCCTGGGTGGCTTAAATAACACTCACTTATTTCTCACAGTTCTAGGGGCTGGGAAGTTCAAGATCAAGGTGAGGGCAGATTCAGACTGCACATGGCCATCTTCTCATTGTGTGGCCAAGAGCAAGAAGCAGCTCAGGAGTTTCTTAGGTGCTCCAGAGAACACCTACATGAGGGTTCCACCCTCATGACCTAATTACCTCCCAAATACCCCACTTCCTAATACCATCATGTTGGGGAAAATGCAAACATTCAATCTATAACAAGGTCCATACACGACCATTATAAAGATCTCAAATATTTTTGGAACAGTGCCTATTTTGAAGTAAGCTATAATTATAAAGCTTTTGGGGTCAAACATGGTGGTTCACACCTGTAATCCCAGCACTTTGGGAGGCTGAGATGGGCAGATCGCTTGAGCCCAGGAGTTTAAGACCAGCCTGGAAAACATGGCCAAACCCCGTCTCTACAAAAAATACAAAACTTAGCTAGATGGCACATGCTTGTAGCACCAGCTACTTGGGAGGTTGAGGTGGGAGAATCACTTACGCCCAGGAGGACTAGGCTGCAGTTTGTTGTGATCTCACTACTCTAGCCTGGGTGACAAGGCACGTCCATGTCTCAAAAAAAAAAAAAAAAAAAAAAAAGCAAACATATGTATATATATATATGGCAAAAAGTTTGTAAAAATTGCAAGACTTAAAAACCACATTGAACTCTATGGAATGAAATTACTCAATGTAACTGAATTTTTATGTTATTGTATTTCTTCACCTTTATCTGGAATTTTTCTCCTAGAATTGTCAGATTTAGAGTGGTTTGGAGATTTAGCCTTCAGTGGGATGGGAAAGTACACTGTGAGGAGAGTTCTTTACACATGGCATCCCTAAGCAGCCTATGACCAAGCTCAAATATGGCATTTTTCTATGTCCTAATCCAACTGAAAAATAGGCATTATAAAATATTTCTCCATCTGGTGATGGCACATTTTCCACATGGAATCCTCCATCAAATGTCATAATCTCCCAATTGATCTAATTTGGTCTACATTTTCTGCTCATCTTTTGTTCTTTTAAGAAATGGCAGTGCCTTTACAGTTTGTCTTTTGTGGTAAGCTGCATCTTTTCCAAAGTGCAGTGATGTGTGGTTCCCAAGATGTGTTAATCCTGGTGAGATTTACCTTTCTCTCCTAGAGATTTCACTAAGTACCAACCCGCTCCTGGTGTTTATCATTTTAATGAGTAGCCTTAAAGAGCATCTCCTCAAAACACACTTTCAGGGAGTCTCCTAAAAAAGCTAATGTGAATTCACCGATCCTTCAATATTTAAAGACATTTCATTAGGAAGGATTTCTTGAGCCATCTCTAAAGCAAATGTAAGAGCTCTGATTTCTGTCTCACATTGGCAATAACAGAGTTAATTTAGTCAAGTCACAACCTCTCTAAGACTTAATTTCTTTTCCTGAAAAATAGAGAGTGGATGCATGTGTGTGTCATGTGTGTGTTATGTGTTCATTATATGGAATATAACCTAGAAGGATGCATACCAAAATGTTAACAGTGGTCACCTCTGAGCAAAGAGATGATGGGTGGTTTAAGCTCCGCCTCCCAGGTTCACACCATTCTCCTGCCTCAGCCTCCTGAGTAGCTGGGACTATAGGCGCCCGCCACCAGGCCCAGCTAATTTTTTAAATCATTATTATTTTTAGTAAAAATGGGGTTTCACCGTGTTAGCCAGGATGGTCTCGATCTCCTGACCTCAATGATCCACCCGTCTTGGCCTCCCAAAGTGCTGGGATTACAGGCGTTAGCCACTGTGCCTGGCCTTTAGATGCTTTTAAAGGTCTAAGATTTAGTAAAATAATAGTTCGAATACAGTTTTATAATCTAGGAACAATACAATATTATAACTAGGATTATGAATTAGTTCCTACACTTAAAAGTAAGAGTTCTGAATTAAAAAGTAAAATCATGTAGGCTGGGCAGAGATTTTAAAAATTATAATTATCCACATTGTTCAGAAAAGACAAAGAAAACATCTTTTTATCTTTTTAACATCTTTTGTATAAATTTACAGAATATCATCTTAAAGTAAAAGCTGGGAAAAGAAATTTTTTTTTTTTTGAGACGGAGTCTCGCTCTGTCACCCAGGCTGGAGTGCAGTGGCGCAATCTCGGCTCACTGCAAGCTCCACCTCCCGGGTTCACGCCATTCTCCTGCCTCAGCCTCCTGAGTAGCTGGGACTACAGGCGCCCGCCGCCACTCCCAGCTAATTTTTTGTATTTTTAGTAGAGACCGGGTTTCACCGTGTTAGCCAGGATGGTCTCGATCTCCTGACCTCGTGATCCGCCCGCCTCGGCCTCCCAAAGTGCTGGGATTAAAGAAAATTTATGTGCTCCTTGGGATTTTTCAGATTCAAGGGCATTTGATAAATTCTACCCTCTTTCTCAGCAAGTTATAACCCAATTTAAAACTAAGATAAAATAGTAAAGCAAATAGAAAATCAAACTAGTACCCATATTGCTGCTAAAGCTCATATTGGAGAATGCAGCATATGTCTGGTACAAGCAATTTTCTGATGCTGAATCCCCCAGTTGGACTGACTAACACCCTGTCATTGCTGTAGTACCGGACCATGCAGCACTGAACCACAGGGACAGGCCTCACTGCTAAGCTAACTCATGACAGCAACTAATGGAGAATATTTGCAATAGACTAAATGTTTGCGTACCCCCAAAATCCATACATTAAAATTCTACCCCCCAATATGATGGAGGAAGGGCCTTTGGGAGGAGGAGCCTTTGAGAGGTGATCAGCTCTTAATAACAGAGCTCTCATGCATAAAATGAGTTCTCTTATAAGAGATGGCCCTTTCTGCCATGTGAGGGCACACTGAGAAGACACTCTATGAGCCAGAAAGTGGACCCTCACCAGACGCTGAATCTGCCAGTACCCTGATCCTGCACTTCTATCCTCCAGAGCTGTGAGGAATACATTTCTGTTATTTAGAAGATACCCGGTCTATGATATTTTGTCATAGCAGCCCAAATGAACTAAGACAACAATTGGTATCAGTAACTAGAACAACTCCCAAGAGGAAGGGGAGATAAAGCCACAGACATAAATAAATTCCCGCCTTGTACTAAATGGTCCGTTAGGAACACATGCAGAAGGCATGAGTTAGCGGGTGAAGACCTGTCAATCAAGAATATTGCACGGGCAGTCATTCAGCGAGGATTAATAAGTGTCTCCTGTCAATCGAAGCAGGCGTCTCTGTTCAGTATCTTGACACCACTGGATATTAAAATATTCCACATCCATGAATTTATTTTTGATCTTACATTTTCTTTAATTCAGAAGTATTTTTTTATTTTTTAACTGACAAGTAAAAATTGTATGTATTTATGGTATACAACATGTGATATATATCTACATTATGGAATAGCTAAATCAAGCTATTTAACATGTACATTTCTTTCATATGCTTAATTTTTGTGGTGAGGACCCCTAAAATCTACTAGCTTAACAATGTTTAAATATATAACACATTGTTATCTTTAGTTGTCATGATGTACAATGGATCTCTTGAAGTAATTCCTTCTAACTGAATTTTTTTGTCCTTTGACAAGTATTACCCCAGTGCCCCTATCCCAAGCCTTGGGTAACTGTCATTTTACTTCCTATTTCTTAAGTGAGAATCTTTTACGTTACACATATAAGTGAGGTAATGAGGTCTCTATCATTCTGTGCCTGGCTATTTGCTATGGTTTAAATGCGCCCTCCAAAACTCATGCGGAAACTTAATCCCCAATGTGGCAGTATTGAGAGATAGGGCCTTTAAGAGGAGAGTGGATCATAAGTGTTCCGCCGTCATTCATGGATTAATTCATTCTTGTTTAATAGATTAATGGGTTAATGGATTAACAGGTTATCGTTCAAGGAGAATGGGTGGCCTTGTAAGAAAAAGAAAAGAGACCTGAGCGTTAGTGTGCTCAGCCCCCTTACCACGGGATCCCCTGTACTTGCTCGGGACCCTTCAGAGAGTCTCCATCAGCAAGAAGCTTCTCACTAGAGGTGACTCCTCAACATTGAACTTCTCAGCCTCCACAATTTTAAGACATACATTTATTTTCTTTATAAATTACCCAGTTTCAGGTATTCTGTTATAAGCAACAAAAAATGGACCAAGACTGTATTTCTCTTAACATAATATCCTCCAGGTTTATCTGTTTTGTAATAAATGACAGGATTTTGTTTTGTTTTGTTTTACTTCTTTCTAACTTTCAGTTTCAGTTTGGGGATACGTGTGCAGGTTCATTACATGGGTAGATTCCATGTCACGTGGGTTTGGTGTACAGATTATTTTGGCAGCCCGGTAATAAACATAGGACCCCCAATAGGTAGTTTTTCAATCCTCACCCTCCTCCCATTCTCCACCCTCCATTAGGCGCCAGTGCCTGTTGTTCCCTTCATTGTGTCTATGTGTACTCAGTGTTTAGCTCTCACATGTAAGTTAGGATATGTACTATTTGGTTTTCTGTTCCTATGTTAATTCACTTAGGATCATGGTCTGTGGTTCCATGTGTGGTGCTGCAAATCACAAGATCTTATTCTTTTTATGGCTGCGTAGTATTCCATGGTGTATATGTACCATATTTTCTCTATCCAGTCCACCGTTGATGGGCATGTATGCTGATTCCATGTCTTTGATACTGTGAATAGTGCTACGATGAACATATGCATGCATGTGCCTTTATGGTAGAATAATTTATGTTCCTTTGGGTATATACCAAGTAGCGAGATTGCTGGGTTGAATTAATTGCTGCTGTAAGTTATTTGAGATACCTCCAAATTGCTTTCCACAGTGACTGAACTAATTTACATTCCCACCATCAGTGTATAAGCATTCCCTTTTCTCTGCAACCTCACTATCATCTGTTACTTTTTGACTTTTTTTTTTTTTTTTTGAGATGGAGTTTCACTCTTGTTGCCCAGGCTTGGGTGCAGTGGCACAATCTCGGCTCACTGTCCCAGATTCAAGCAATCTTCCTGCCTCAGCCTCCCGAGTAGCCAGTATTACAGGCACCCACTACCATGCCCAGTTAATTTTGTTGTATTTTTAGTAGAGATGGTGTTTTGCCATGTTGCGCAGGCTGGTCTTGAACTCTTGACCTCAGGTGATCCACTTTGTAATTCCCAAAGTGCTGGAATTACAGGTGTGAGCCACCATGCCCAGTCATTTTTTGACTTTTTAATAACAACCATTCTGACAGGTGTGAGATGCTATCTCATTGTGGATTTGATTTGCATTTCATTAATGATTAGTGATTTTGAGCATTTTTCCATAAGCTTGTTGGTTGTGTGTATATCTTCTTTTGAGAGATGTCCAAGTTCTTTGCCCATTTTTAAATGGGGTTGTTTATTTGTTGCTTATTAATTTGTTTAAATTCCTTTTAGATTCCAGATATTAGACCTTTCTCAGATGCATAGTTTACAAATATTTTCTCCCATTCTGTAGGTTGTCTCTACTCTGTTGATAGTTGCTTTTGTTGTGCAGAAGAAGCTTTTCAAGGGAGCTATAATTACAAAGGTCCCATTTGTTTTTGTTTTAGTTGCAATTTCTTTTGGAGCGTTTATCATGAAATCTTTGCCAGGACCTATGTCCAGAATGGTACTTCCTAGATTTTCTTCTAGGGTTTTCACAGTTTTAACTTTTACATTTAAGTATTTAATTCATCTTGGGTTGATTTTTTTATATGGTGTAAGGAAGGGTCAAGTTTCAATCTTCTGCATATGGCCAGGCAGTTATCCCAACATGATTTATTGAATAAGGAGTCCTTTCCCACTGCTTGTTTTTGTCAACTTTGTTGGAGATCAGATGGTTGTAGGAGTGCAACTTTATTTCTTGTTGTCTCACCTATTCCATTGGTCTATGTGTCTGTTTCTCTGTGAATATCATGCTGTTTTGGTTCCTATAGCCTTATAGCACAGTTTGAAGTCAAGTAGTGTGATGCCTCTGGCTTTGATCTTTCTGCTTAGGACTGCACTAAACTTTTAGGCTCTTTCTTGCTTCCACATAGATTTTAGAACAGTTTTTTTTTCCAGTTCTGTGAAAAATGTCATTAGTAGTTTGATAGGAATAGCACTGAATTTGTTCATTGCTTTGGGCAGTATGGCCATTTGAATTATATCAATTTTTCTTATCCATGAGTATGAAATGTTTTTCCTTTGTTTGTGTAATCTGTGACTTCTTTCAGCAGTGTTTTGTAATTCTCATTGTAGAGGTCTTCCTTCTCCCTGTTTAGCTGTACTTCTAGTTATTTTATTCTTTTTGTGGCTATTATGAATGAGATTGCATTCATGATTTGGCTCTCAGCTTGGATGTTGTTGATGTATAAAAATGCTGAGTTTTGTACATTGATTTTGTATTCTGAAAGTTTTCTAAAGTTGTTTATCAGATCTAGGAGCTTTTGGGCACAGACTATGGGGTTTTCTAGGTACAGAATAAAATCATTTGTGAAGAGACAGTTTTTCTCTCTTGTTTTTCTACTTCCTTCAGGTGTAATGTTAGATTGTTAATTTGAGATGTTTCTAATTTTTTGATGTTGGTGCTTAGTGCTATAAACTTCCATCTTAACACTGCTTTAATTGTGCCCCAGAGATTCTAGTATGTTACATGTTTGTTTCCAATAGTTTCCAATAATTTCTTGACTTCTGCCTTAATTTCATTGTTTAACCAAAAGTCATTCAGGAGCAGGTTGTTTAATTTCTATGTAATTGTATGGTTTTGCGATATCTTCTTGGTATTGATATCTATTTTTACTGCACTGTAGTCTGAGAATGTGGTTGTTGTAATTTTAGTTTTTTGAATTCATGGAGAATTAATTGAGGGCCAAACACATGTTTTATGTTAGAGTATGTGCCATATGCAAATGAGAGGAATGTATATGCTGTTGGGTGCAGTGTCCTGTATCTCTATGTCTGTTAGGCCCGTTTGGTCAAGTGTTGAGTTTAGGTCATGAATATCTTTGTTAGCTTTCTGCCTCAATGATCTATCCAATATCCCCAGTGGGGTGTTGAAGTCTCCCAGTATTTTTGTGTGGTAATCTAAGTCTCTTTGTAGGTGCCTAAGAACTTGTCTTATGAATCTCAGTGTTCCAGTGTTGGGTGCATATATATTTATGATGGTTAAGTCTTCTTGCTGAATTGAACCCTTTATCTTTATGTAACACACTTCTATGTCCTTTTGTATCATTGTTGGTTTAAGGTCTGTTTTGTCTGAAATAAAGATAGTAATTTCTGCTCTTTTTTGTTTTTAATTTGTTTAATAGATTTTTCTCCATCCTTTTACTTTGAGCCTATGTGTGTCATTACATTTGAGATGGGTCTCTTGTACAGAGCATACAGTTGTGTTTTGCCTTTTTATCCAACTTACTACTTTGTGCCTCTTAAAGTGGGGGCATTTAGCCCATGTACATTCAAGATTAATATCGATATGTATGGATTTGGTCCTGTCATTGCATTGTTAGCTCATTGTTATGAAGACTTGATTATGTAGAGTTTTACAGTGTCTATGGTCTATGTACTTAAGTTTTTGTGGTGGCTGTTAACAGTCTTTAGTTTCCATATTTAGCACTCCTTTAAGGACCTCATGTAAGGCAGGTCTGGTGGTAACAAATTCTCTTAGCATTTGCTTGTCTGAAAAGAATGTTATTTCTCCTTCCCTTGTGAAACTTAGTTTGGTCGGATATGAAATTCTCAGCTGGCATTCCTTTTCTTTAAAAATGCTGAATATAGGCCACCAATCTCTTTTGGTTTATAGAGTTTCTGTTGAAAGGTCTGCTATTAGCATAATGGACTTATCTTTGTAGGTGACCTGCCCTTTCTCTCTATTTGTCTTTAATATTTTTTCTTTCACATTGACTTTGGAGAATCTGATGACTACGTGTATTGGGGATGGTCATCTTGGATAGTATCTCACAGGACTTCTCTGAATTTCCTGAATTTGAATGTTCATCTCTCTAGCAAGGTTAGGGAAATTTTCATGGACGATATTCTCAAATATGTTTTCAAGGTTGCTCCCTCTCTCTCTTTCAGAGATGCTAATAAATCATAGGTTTGGTGTCTTTACATAATCCCATATTTATTGTAGGTTTTCTTCATTCTTTTTTATTCTTTCTTCTTTCTTTTTGTCTGACCAAGTTGATTTGAAGAACCAATCTTCGAGCTCTGAAGTTCTTTCCTCAGCTTGGTCTATTCTACTGTTAATACTTGGGACAGTATGAGGAAAGACTTCTAGTAACTTTTTCATCTCTATCAGATCAGGCTGGTTCTTTCTCAAAATGGCTATTTTGTCTTTCAGCTCTTGTATAGTTTTACGGGATTCCCTAGATTATTTAGATTCAGTTTCAACTTTTTCCTGGATCTTGATGATCATTGCCATCCAGGTTCTGAATTCTTGTTTTTGTTATTTCAGCCATTTTAACCTAGTTAAGAACCATTGCTGGGGAGCTAGTATAGTTGTTTGGAAGTAAAAAGATATTCTGACTTTTTAAGTTGCCAGAGTTCTTGTACTGGTTCTTTCTCATCTGTGTGGACTGATGTTTCATTAATCTTTGAAGCTGCTGTTCTTTGGATGGAGCTTTTCACTTTTATATTCTTTGATATCCTTCAGAGTTTGACTGTGGCATAATTTGGGTTCAGTCAACTGGCTTCACTCTGGATGATTTCAGGGGGCCAAGTCTCAGCTCAGCGCTCCTGAGCTGTATGCTATAACCCTGAAGGGCTGGGACTAGGCCCATGGCTTTGTCCTCTGGCCCCTCAAGTTTAAGCACCTATTGTGCTGGTGGGGCTGAGGTATTCCTGGTCCTCTGGTAACAACAATCCAGTGGGAGATGCCAGCAAAAGCGCTTCATCAGGGCAGTAAAGTTCATGCATACATTATTGTGTTGGCAGCAGCTGGGAGGCTTTAGTTCCATGCACATGTTTGCAGGCTGCCAAAGCAGTGAGGAGAGGCTGTGGGTAAGACTGTGCTGGTGGGGATCCATCTGCAGAAGTGCTCCAACAGTTAGATGGGTTTTGCCAGTGAAGGAGCTATAGCAGTGCCCAGGTGGGCATCCAGAGCTGTGTTGCAAGTGGGCATCGCCAGGCAGGGACCCCAGGAGAGGCCGGCAGACAAGGGATGCTCAGATCAGACTGATCTTGTCCCATGGGAAAGACAGCCCTGCTTTGTCCAGCTCTGACAGTCAAGAAAAGCCAAAGCCACCTAGAGGAACATGGTGAGCCTTAGGGGATGGGTGTCTTTGGCTGTGCTCCACTACAGCTATTCACATGCTAGACCCTCTGAGCTCTATACAGGCTGGAGTCCTGTTTCTGCCAGCTCTCCTTGCAGATGTCGCCACTAGCTCAAATCTCCATGGAGTCATGAGGTCTCTTGCAGCTAGGATTCTGGGGGTCTGTGACAACAGTGGGCCACCCCGTGACCATTCCACCCACTCCTTCCCCTGGAGTCACTCAGGGCCAGGAACAAGTTCTGGTGCTCAGCAACCTTAAGCAGGGTTCCCAGACTCCACTTCCTTCAGTCCAGGGTCTGCATCCTCCATCTGTCCACTCTCAATGTCTTCCTTGTGAAGACCTGCTTGGAGTGTACAGGTCTTTTTGACAGTCTGCTCTCAGTGAAAGAAACTCTTCTCTGATGAATCTGGTCAGCCATCTTGGTCCCAACCCCACAATTTCTATCTTAAGGCTCACTAGTATTCCATTGTGAATATATACCACATTTTCTGTATACATTCATCTGTTGATGGACACTTAGATTGATACTGTATCTTGGCTATTGTGAATAAATATGGGAGTGCGGATACCTTTTCAACATACTAATTTTATATGATTTGGGTGCACACCCAGTAGTAAGATTGCTGGACCATATGGTAGTTCTATTTTTATTTTGTTAAGAAACTTTCATACTGTTTTTCATAGTGGTTATATTAATTTACCTTCCCACTAACTTGTGCAAAAATGACTTTTTCTCCACATCTTTGTCAACATTTGTCTTTCCTTTTTTAGATAGTAGTCATTCTAACAGGTGTCAGTGTCAGTTGGTATATTACTGCGGTTTTATTTGCATTTCTCTGATGACTAATGATTTTGAACAGTTTTTCATATACCTGTCAGACATTTGCATGCCTTCTTTGAAAAATAGTTATTTAGGCCCTTTGCCCATTTTTTAATTGTGTTACTTTATATTGGTCTGTTTTCATGCTGTTGATAAAGACATACCCAAGACTGAGAAGAAAAAGAGGTTTCAATGGACTTACA
Organism: Macaca thibetana thibetana; assembly: GCF_024542745.1. Classification (NCBI taxonomy): domain Eukaryota; kingdom Metazoa; phylum Chordata; class Mammalia; order Primates; family Cercopithecidae; genus Macaca; species Macaca thibetana. The sequence goes on along the minus strand of NC_065583.1, from coordinate 162,971,646 downwards.
GCTCCACACGGCTGGGGAATTCTCAGAATCATGGTGGGAGGGGAAAGGTACTCCTTAAATCTCATTGTGGTAGCAAGAGAAAATAAGGAAGAAGTAAAAGCAGAACCCCCTGATAAACCCATCAGATCTTGTGAGACTTATTCACTATCACGAGAGTAGCACGAGCAAGACTGGCCCCCAAGGTTTAATTACCTGCCCTTGGGTCCCTCCCACAACACATGTGAATTCTGAGAGATACAATTCAACTTGAGATTTGAATGGGGACACAGCCAAACCATATCATTCTGCCCCTGCAGCTTTTGAGTTGTTTGAGTTCCTCATACATTTTAGATATTAACTCTTTATCAGATGTATGTCTTGCAAATATATTCTTCCATTCCATGGGTTGTCTTTGCAAGCTGTTGTTTTCTCTGCTGTGCAGAAGTTTTTTAGTTTAATGCAATCCTATTTGCCTATTTTCACTTTTATTGCCTGTGCTTTTGGGGTCATAGCCAAGAAATCATTGCCCAAACCATTGTCCTGGAATTCTCTCTCTATGTTTTCCTCTAGTGGTTTTACAATATTAGGTCTTATATTTAAGTCTTCAATCTACTTTGGGTTGATTTTTTACACAGAGTGAAATAATGGTTTAATCTCATTCTTCTGCATGTGGATATCCAGTTTTCCCAGCACAATTTATTTAATAAACTGTCTTTTCTGCTGTTGTGTGTTCTTAGTAACTTTGTTAAAGATCAATTGACTGTAAATGTGTGGACCTTTTTCTGAGCTCTCTATTCTCTATCCCACTGGACTACGTGTCTGTTTTTATGCCAGTGTTTTCATTACTATAGCTATGTAGTAGATTTTGAAATCAGGTAGTGTGATGCCTCTGGCTTTGTATTTTTTGTTCGCGATTGCTTTTGTCATTCAGGGTCTCATGTGGTTTCATACAAATTTTAGAATTATTGTTTCTATTTCTGAAAAATGTCATTGGAATTTTCATAGAAATTGAATCTGTGGATTGCTTTGGGTAGTATAAATGTTTTAACAATATTAATTCTTCCAATCCATGAACACAAGATATCTTTCCATTTATTTATGTTCTCTTTAATTTCTTTCATTAGTATTTCATAGTCTTCAGTATACAATTTTTCAACTCCTTGCTTAAATTTATTTGTAAGTTGGTTGTTGGTTTTTGTTGTTGTTGTTTTGCAGCTACTGTGAAGGGTATTGTTTCTTTTATTTCCTTTATGGATAATTCATTGTGTATAGAAATATGAAAAATTTTATGTTGGTTTTGAATCCTGCAACTCTACTGAATTCATTTATTAGTTGTAATAGTTTCCTGTGGAGTCTTTATGATTTTCTCTTTATAAGAGTATGTCATCTGCAAACAGAAAAACAATTTAGTTTCTTCTTTCCAATTTAGATGCCTTTTATTTCCTTCTTTTACCTAATTGCTTCAGCTAGGGCTTCCAGTATTATGTTAAATAGAAGTGATAAAAGTGGGCATCCTTATCTTGTTTTTGATCTTAAAGGAAAAGCTTTCAACTTTTTACTGTTGAGTATGATATTAGCTATAGTCTGTCATATAAGGCCTATATTGTGCTGAGCTAAATTCCTTCCATACTGAATTTGTTTAGAGTTTTTAGCATGAAAGATCTTGTGTTTTGCCAAATGCCTTTTCTGCCTCTGTGAGACGATTATATGGTTTTGTCCTTAATTTTGTTAATGTGGTATATCACATTTATTGATTTGCGTATGTTGAACTTTTCCTTGCATCCCAAGAATGAATTTCACCTGATCATTTTAAACAATCTTTTTAAGGTGTTGTTGAGTTCAGTTTGCTACTATTTTGTAAATAACTTTTGTATCTATATTCAATAGGAATATCGGCCTGTAATTTTTCTTTCTTTTGCTGTCTTTGCCTGGCTTCAGTATCAGGACAATGCTGTCCTCCTAAAACAAGTTTGGAAGTATTTCCTCCTCTTCAGTTTTTTGGAAGAGTTTGAAAAGAATTGCTTTCTTTAAGTATTTGGGATAATTCAGCAGTGAATCCATCAGGCCCTGGGCTTTTTCTTTGATGGAAGACCTTTTATTATTAATTCGGTCTCCTTACTCATTATTAGTCTGTTCAGATGTCTATTTATGATTTAGTCTTGTTAAGTAGCACGTGTCTAAAAATTTGTCTCGGCCAGGCACGGTGGCTCAAGCCTGTAATCCCAGCACTTTGGGAGGCCGAGACGGGTGGATCACAAGGTCAGGAGATCGAGACCATCCTGGCTAACCCGGTGAAACCCCATCTCAACTAAAAAATACAAAAAACTAGCCGGGCCAGGTGGCGGGTGCCTGTAGTCCCAGCTACTCGGGAGGCTGAGGTAGGAGAATGGCGTAAACCCGGGAGGCGGAGCTTGCAGTGAGCTGAGATCCAGCCACTGCACTCCAGCCTGGGTGACAGAGCGAGACTCTGTCTCAAAACAAACAAACAAACAAAAATTTATCTCTATTCCTTCTAGGTTACACAATTTGTTGGTGTATAACTGTTCATAGTAGTCTCATGATACTTTGCGTTTCTGTGGTATCAGTTATAAAGTTTCCTCCTTTATTTCTGATTTTATTTTTTTGAGTATTCCCTTTCTTCATAATCTAGCTAAGGGTTTGTTAATTGCGTTTATCTCTCAAAAAAAAAAAAAAAAAAAAAAAAAACACCTTTTACTTGTGTTGATCTCTATTGATTTTCTAGTCTCTATTACATTTATTTCTGCTCCAATCTTTATTATTTCCTTCTGTTAATTTTGGACTTAGTTTGCTATTCTTCTTTCAGTTCATTGAGATATAGTGCTAGACTGTTTATTTGGTATTTTTCTTCTGTTTTGAGGTAGGAGTTCATTGCTATAGACTTCCCTCTTAAAACTGCTTTTGCTGGGTCCTGTAAGTTTTGTTATGTTGTGTTTCCATTTTCATTATCTTAAGATATTTTTAAACTTACCTTTTATTTTTGTCTTTGACTTGTTAAAATAAAGATGATAAGTCTGACCTAATGAACTCTTTGTGGTCATAAGATAACAAATTGTAAATAAGACCTAAGTCCATGCCAAGCAGGGGTTAAGTTACAAACGCTTACATTTAGATAATAAACTATGTTTTAACTGCCATAAGACTTTTTCTTTTTCTCCAGCAGCTAAGCAAGCAATGGCCTCAAGATAAACAGTACAAAATAATTGCCACTCATTGATCACCAGATGCGGACTGACCACTCCCATTCCATTTCACAAGTCATAACTACAGCCTTGATTGAACAAGAAACTAATTGTAGTAACTTTCTCCTGCTAAAACACCACAGAAAGTTTTGGCCAGCAGCCAAAGTCTGCACATAGACTTTTCTTACCTCCTGTAAAAGACCTCCTGAGGTAAAAGCCAAATTCCACCTATTTTATTGTTAAAATTGCACCCCAAAGTGAACATGGCTTTTATGTATGTTTACTAAATGTTTTCTCACTATGCAAATATTTTCTCACCCTTATAAATATTCCTAAACTCCCCACTCCTAGCTGACTATGTGTGCTAAGCAAATCTTGCAAAGCTTAAAGTCCAGATTTTCCCCATTTTTGGTAGAGTATATACTCTTGGTTTCTCCCAGGTCAAGCTATCCAGATTTGTGAATCATATTTTATTGAAAAATAAAGTTTCTCTTTGCCTCCTCTGTAGATCTCATGATATTTTTGATAACAGGACCATTGATTCTTTGAGAACCTCTTGTTTAATTTCTACATATTTATGTATTTTCTGAAATTTCTTTTATTACTGATCTCTAGGTTTATACCAGTGTTCAGAAAAAGATATTTGATATTACTTACATCTTCTTAAATTTGTTAAAACTTGTTTTGTGACCTTACATATGATCTGTCATGAATTTTTCATTTAGCTGAAACTTATTTAATAACCAATTACATGGTCGTGAGATAATTCTAAAATATGGTTTACCCTTCACTGCTTTCTTAAATGGAGTTAGCAAGCATAATGGTAAATTATTTTTTTCTGCATCCACCCCTTGTCAGTATCTGCCACCACACTCAAGTTCCTGTGTATTCTAGCCAAATGGCTTTCTTAACTCTAGAGGATTTACCTAATGCTATGGTTTTAATGTCCCCTCTAAATCTCATGTTGAAATTTAATTGCCATTGTTACAATATTAGGCAGTGGAGCCTTTAAGAGGTGATTAGGCCATGAGGGCTCCCCACCCCCGCCCATGTGTAGGTTTAATTCCTCTAAAAGGGAGGCTTTGGGGAGTAGATTCTCTTTTGCCTTCATGCACTGTATTAGTCTGTTCTCACACTGCTATGAAGAAACACCCAAAACTGGGTAAATTATTAAGTAAAGAGGTTTAATTGACTCACAGTTCAGCATGACCGGGAGGCCTCAGGAAACTTACAGTCATGATGAAAGGCAAAAAAGAAGCAGGCACATTCTTCATAGGGCAGCAGGACAGAGTGAGTGCGAGCAGAGGAAGTGTCAGACACTTATAAAATCTTCAGATCTTGTGAGACTAACTCATTATCGTGAGAACAGCATGGGGGAACTGCCCCCATGATTCAATTACCTCTAACTGGTCCTACCATTGACACATGGGGATTATGGGAATTTTAATTCAAGGTGAGATTTGCAGGGGGGACACAGAGCCAAACCATATCACGCACCCTTGCCCTTTGGCCATGTTATGACACAGGAAGCAGGTGCCAAGCAGGTGACAGCACCACATTCTTTGACTTTTCATCCTCCAAGACTATAAGTCAAATAAATCTCTATTGTTTATAAATTACCCAGTTTGCGGTATTCCGTTATATCAGCAGAAAACAGACTAGGAGAAAACTAGTACTGAAAGATGGGATTATTACAGTAACAGACACCTGAAAATGTGGAAAGAGCTTCAGAACAGAGGCTGGAAGAGTTTGGAGGAGCAGGCTAGAAAAAGCCTATGTTGTTATAAATGGAGCATTAAGCGTGATTCAGATGAGGGCTCAGAACAGGAAAGAAAAGTAGGAAGAGTCTGAACTTCTAAGAGATTACTTAAGTGGCATGATCAGAATTTTGGTAGCAATATGTACAGAAAAGGCCATTCTGATAAGGAACAAGATATTGAAAGCTGAAATAAAGGTCATCCTCATTATACAATTGCACGAAAACCTGGCTGAATTGTGTCCATGCCCAAGGACTTCATGAAATGCAGAACTTAAGAGTGATGAATTAGGATTTCTGGTAGAAGAAATATCTATGCAGCAAAGTACAGTGGCTACTTTTATCCACATACAGTAAAATGTGACTAGAAGGAAATGGCTTAAAGATGGAACAAAACAATTTGGAAAATCCACAGCCTGGCTGTTTAAAGAGTGAAAAGGCACATTTAGGAGAGCAAACTAAGGGTGTGTTCAAGCCACCATTTGCCAAAGAGATTAGTAATGATAGAAGCCAGACAGATGCTATTCATTAAGACAATAAAAGAAAGACCTCTAAGTCATTTCAAAGATCTTCAAGGCTGTACCTCCCATCACAGGCCCAGAGCTCTAGCAGGGCAGAGTGGTTTTGGGAGAAGAATCCAGGATATCCTCCATGGACTTACTGCCCAGGGCCACCTCAAGACTGTTTCAACATTTCAGTGCAGCACTCTTTAGCTACTCTAGCCATGGCTTAAGTATGCATATGTGCAGCCTGACCCACCACTTGGAAGGCATAAGCAGTAAGACTTGGAAGCATCTATGCAGTGCTAATTCTACAGACATACAGAATGCAAGAGCTGTAGGGGCATGGCTGTCTCCACCTAGATTGCAAAGGACATTGTAGACAGCCTAGGGGTTTAGGCAGAGAGTTGTGGCAGAGATAGAGCAACTGCGGAAAGCCCCTGCTAGAGCAATGCCAAGCAGAAATACAGGGTCAGAGTCAACACAGAGAGTCCCCACTAGGGCACTGCCTAGTGGAGTTGTGGGAATAAGGCTACCTCAGAGACTCCAGAGCTGTAAGGCTAGCAGCATATAGTGCCAGCCTGGAAGAGATGCAGGCAAGAGACACAAACCTATGAGAGCTCCTGGGTGGGAGGAGTCCAGCAAAGCCAGAGGGACAGGGCTGCTGAAGTCCTTGCAGGCCGACCTCTACCAACTGTACCCAGGATGTGAGACATGGAGTCACAGAGATTATTTTAGAGTCTTAAAATGTAATGTTGGTCACCCCGTTGGGTTTTGGGCTTAACTGGAATCAGTTATCCCTCTTTTCTTGCCTCCTTTTCCTTTTTGGATTGATAATGTCTATCCTATGCCTATCCCATCATTGTATTTTGCAAGTTGATAACTTGTTTTGATTTCTAAGCTCACAGCTGGAGGAAATTTGCCTCAGGATGAGTCATGCCTTGAGTCTCATCCGTATCTGATTTAGACAAGACTTTGGGCTTTTTTTTTTCTTTTTTCTTTTTTTTAGATGGAGTTAAGCTCTTGTTGCCCAGGCTGGAGTGCAATGGCACCATCTCAGCTCACTGCAACCTCTGCCTTCCAAATTCAAGTGATTCTCCTGCTTCAGCCTCTGGATTAGCTGAGACTACAGGCGTGTGCCACCACGCCCTGCTAATTTTTTTGTGTTTTTAGTAGAGACAGGGTTTCACCATGTTGGCCAGGCTGGTCTTGAATACCTGACCTCAGGTGATCTAACCACCCCGGCCTCCCAAAGTGCTGGGATTACAGGTGTGAGCCACTGTGCCCGGTCTGACTTTGGGCTTTTGAGTTGGTGCTTAAATAAGACTTTGTGGGCTATCGGGATAGAATGCATGTATTTTGTATGTGAGAAGAACATGAGTTTTAAGAGTCCAAGGGGAAAATGCTATAGTTTTAATGCCCCCTCCAAAATTAATGTTGATATTAATTGCCATTGTGACAGTAGTAAGAGATGAAGCCTTTACTAGGTGATTAGGCCATGGGAGCTCTGTCTACATGTGTGGGTTTAATGCCTTTATATGGGTACTCTCTTGCTCTTGAGTGCAGTCTCTTGTCCTTCTGCCATATATTAATGCAGGAAGAAGGCCTTCACAAGACACGGAACAAATGCTGGCATCCTGTTCTTGGACTTTCCAGCCAGCAAAACTGTGAGCCAAATAAATGTCCATCGTTTATAAATGACCCAGTCTGTGGTATTCTGTTGTAGTCGCAGAAAATAGACTAAGGAACCTACCATAGTGGCATGGAGTGGCCAATGTAGAAACTTACAATTCGTCTTTAGCTAGAGCTCAGAGACTTAGGTGGAACAAAGTTTCTAAAGCCTATTCCATAGAGCTCATTGTAATCTGGTCTTAGTCTTCTAGTTTCTGCTTCCTTCATGGAAGATGAACCCAGCACAAAATCAGGTCCCTGTCTAATCTTGCCAACTAAAATTAGAGCAAAAACTAAGAGAAGGCAGCTCTCCCAAGCCCACTCACTGGGAAGAAAACTTTCCAATAAAGTTGCCTCCTCCAAGACTGTTAGATTTATATCATTTAACTCCTCCAGTCAGGAACCTCATACCCATGGACCTAGAAAAAAAATGGGGGGCTTCTTGTATTTCCTTGGTAGTGAAATTTTTCTTTCTCCTAATTTTTATGTCTATTGTAGCTCCATTCTTCCATTTCTTACCTACCAGGATCCCTCCCTTCTGTGGGAGTGGGAGAAAGGGAAGTCATAGAGCCGAGTGCTTGTTGTTATTTTAAGACCACTGTTATAAGCATCAATTACTGCAATGGGTTGAGACAGACAAACCTGGATTCAAATTGTTGCCCCACAAGTGATGTAAGGATTTGACCCAGATCATGATAGTTCATTTCTTTAAGACTTCATTTCCTCTGTCATAAAATGGCAAATAATGCCTCTGTCATAGCACATTAAATGACTTAGCATGGTACCTGGCAAAAAAGTAGCTCCTTTCTTCTCTCCCTGTTGCTTTTAATGGGTATTCAAATAAACAGGCTGACTGCTCCCACACAGGATATCCTCAGCAGTACTCAGCTTTTAAATTCTTGCCTCCTCTTTTGTTGCCAGCTGACACTTCTTGCTGCTGCTGTCTCTTCAGCTTCTAACCAGCTGCTACACTTTTTAGAGCATTTTTTGACTGCTGGCTAAGGGTGCCTCAGCCCTCCTCTCTTGGCGTAGAGTACAGAAGCTTTGTTACAGATTATCAGTTTGTAGTGGATGTTTGTCATATCTGTTGCTGTCCAGCACCTTTTGAACACTTTTCCTGTGTTTCATTAACCACCCTCTACCCCTGAGGCCAGTTACTAAGCTAGTGTCTTAACACAAACAAACCCTTCTATATTCTGTTTTGTGATGCTGGACTAGCATTCTGTAAACCAGCATCTGCTTTGTTGGCTGCTTCCTGTTGGATTATTTCAAAGGGAATCTAGAAAGAGACTGCAAGTCTTGAGGAATAAAAAGAGACACTGTCCTTCTCTTTGACTTCTGCTCCTATCAGCATCACTCAAGCAAATCTCCTTCACCCTGGCAGTGGCACTTCATTCTGGTAGTAGCAGTTGGTTCCCGTTTGCAATTTTTCTACTTGCACAATTAGCCCCATTGGTCCTCAGCAGAGTCAGTACCAATCAGCCAGGTAGCTCTCCCTTCTCAGGACTCTGAGTCCCAGCCCAATGGCACCACTCATCTAGGAATCTAAATTTTAGTAACTCTAACTTCTTCCTTTTATTCCCAAGTCCCAGAGGTGCTATCTGTTTCTTGCAGGTGCTACTCTATATACTACTCTATATTTGTGGAGCTTTCGCCTTTTCAGTTTCCTAGTCAACAATTCCGTATTAATGCATTTATTTGCATTAAAATACCTCTTTAAAAATTGGTCTGAATATTCAACCCTGACAAGACCCTGACTACAAATCTCTATTACAAGTCCCACCTCTCTGAACTCACTTGCCTAGTGACCATGACGACTAAGGCACAGGCCTTTGCCAGAGTGCCCAACTTGTACCAGTTTGTCTGGGACATCCCTGGTTTTAGCACCAAAAGTCCCAAACCAGACAGTTGGTCCACCTTCCTGTGGCCCATGTGTCAACAATCAGATGTATCTCAGAATATTCAGAAGAGAGCTATCCAGGGATTTCATTTGTAATTTTTTTGGATTAGAATTAAGATATACAGAAAAAGTCTGTCATATCTTAGTGTTCAACAAATAAGCATATTACCCTTGACATTCTGTAAGTATATTAAATCTGTGACACAGGGTCGTTGAGAGGATGACTTATATTCAGTATGCACTTTCTATCTTCAACATGATTATATTAGTCTTGCTTGGGGTGTATTTTGCCATAGCAAAATACCACAGATGGGGGGTCTTAAACACCAGAAATTTATTTTCTCACAGTTCTGGAGACTGGAAGTCCAAGATGAAGGTGCTGGCAGGGTTGGTTTCCCATGAGGCTTCTCTTCTTGTCTTGCAGTTGCCTTCTTGCTGTGTCTTCACATGGTGGAGAGAGAGAGAGCTCTCCGGTGTCTCCTCCTCTTCTTCTAAATCCACTAGTCCTATTGGTTAGTGACCTACCCTTACCTACCCTATCCCTTAAAAGGTTTTATCTCTAAATACAACCCCACTGGGGATTAGGGCTTCTATATATAAATTTTGAGGGGACACAATCTAGTTCATAACACTGATCATAAATAAGCTGGGGGTATAAATGTTGTCCAAAATCCATGGAATCTGTTTTTAAATTAATATAAATAAAATAAGAGCAATTCTTATGATCAAAATAGTTTATTTTTTATTAGTTTAAGCATATTATACCTGTATTCCCTTACCAACTGCATACCCAATAATTTTTTCCTTTAGAGATTCATGTGGGATCCATTTCACTGACATATGAGTTGACATCACTTGTCTGAAAGAATGATGCAGTTTTTGAAAGATGGAATATGAAGTGTTTCCCATATCCTTTCAGCAGGTCAGAAGTAAGATTTAATGGCCTGATGTAATTTACAATCCTCATACCATGTGTTTGAAATGAACAGCGTGGTTTGCCTAGTCTGGCTGTGAATACCTGTCTTGAACCATTGCTGAAATTACCGAAAAGCACCACTGTCTATTGTGGGAAATGCGTTATTATGATTACAGCTGTACTTTAGATGCCATTATGTAATATTTTGTCAATGTGAAGTGTCTCATTAATTAATTCTTTTTGGGTTTTCAAACAGGTGCTAAGGGATGCCATCACCAGGAGAAAGGAAAACAACTTATCCCAAGTAAAATGGGGATAATTCCCACCCCTGCCAGTTCCACAAAGCTTGAAATGAGAATGTGGACATGCTAAAAGCATTGGAACATTTAAATTGAAAGAAAATCTTGTGGTGTATATTTTGTAGGTAAAAAGTGCGATGAAATTGCATTTCTGGCAAAGCAGGAGAAAGAATGATGGCTTAATCTTATTAATCTTGTTTTTCTCAAAGTTTAGGCCTTTTTCCCGTTATGGTAAGGTTGCCATGACAATCCAAGACAATTGAATCTCCCCAGGACAGAATGATTCATTAAGGTGAGGGCAGAGAATGAAGGTAATTATCACATCTGAATCACTGCCCCAGGGCCTTACCAAGTAGGAGATGTGACTTGTCAGTGTGTTACCAACAGAAAATTTTGACCACTATAAATGTCACCAATTTCATAGCTCTTGTCTTGGCAGGAACAATTGCAACCCAATGATCAGACACAGAATATTATGAGTCAGTTAAACAATTTCCTTAGCTGAAGATTAGTAAAAAGTGGGCATTAAATATTAATTAAGATAATAGAAGGGTAATGCAAAAAATCACATTCAGGTTTTTAGTCAGCTCAGCTTCCCTGCCTTCTCTCAGTCATAGCACACCCAAAGGTCCATGCCTCGCTTAACATGGTGAACTACTATTCAACATTTAATTCTCAGTTAAGATTTTGCATTCTCTAAAAAGATTATTCTGGCAACCAAAATCTAAGGGCAGCATGGAGTTCCATAGTCCCCTGTCCCATTCTTATTAAGGATCTTCCCATGCTGTTTGACTACTGACTTCTCTGAATCACCCCAGTGGATTATAAGGTTATAAGGAAAAGAAACATATTTCTCTTTCCTCATTCATTCATTTATATATTCAGACAATCAACAAATATTTATGGAATACCTGCTACATGCCACCTACTCTTCTAGAAACAGGGACAACACAGTGGCAAAATGGGAATGTCCCTGACTTGCAAAGATTGCATTCTAGTAGAAGAGACAAATAATATGTTAATGCATGTGCAAAATAGTGTCAGGCAGTCACACTGTGGCTCCTAGCAATCTACGATAGAGGAGAGAGAATCAGGAGGGCATTATCTTATTTAGGGTGGGTGGCCAGGTAGGGCCATGCTGAGGAAGTGGGAGAGATGCATGTAACTACCTCAAGGATTTGCTTTCTAGGCAGAAGGAAAAGCAAGTGCGACGGTGCTAAGTTAGAAGTGGGTTCTGCTGATTGAAGACATAGCAAGGAGGCCAGTGTGACAACGCAAGAAGTGAAGACCTGTAGAAAATATGGGAGAGAGGAGGTCAGGAAACAGACTTCGTGGGTCTTTAGAACCACAATAAAGATATGAGAATTTAAAACTCCGGGGGAGATAGGAAGCCTTGATGGTGTTTTACTGGCTGGGGATTAGGTTAACAGTGGAAGAAAGGGGAGCCCTTAAGAAGCTACTGAAGGAGTTCAGGCAAGAGGGGATTATGTCTCGGAGTAGAGGCGTAGAAGCAGTGACTGTGACAGGCAGTTAGATTTAGGACGTATTTTAAAGGTAGAGCCAATGGCGCTCCTGACAAATTGGTGAAGGAATGTTACAAAAACAAAAAATAAAGATGACTCCTTTGGGCTTGAGCAACTGGATGGTACAAAGATGCCATTTAACCAGGTGAGAAATGCTAGGGAGGGAACAGGTTTGCACAGGGAGGAGGGAATCAGAAATTTTGTGTTAGGAATGTTAGTTTTGAGAGTGGTATGAATAATATCCGAGTAGAGATATCAAGTAGGAAATTGAATATAAGCAGCTGGAGCCTGTGCTACACATTTATGGATCACTGGAATTTAAAGGGCATTAAAGCATAGGATTGAGATTACTTAGATTGGGGTCCATGAACTATGGCTTGCAGCCAAATCAGGGCACCTTCCTGTCTTTGTTCAAATGCTGTATTGGAATACAGTCACATTTATTCATTGAGACATTGTCTGTGGATGCTTTTGTGCTACCATGGCAGAGTCGAGTAATTGGTGACAGAGACTGTGCACCCAGCAAAAGCCTAAGATATTTACTGTGGTCATTTATAGAAAAAAAAAAAAATGCCAACTCCTGACATAGAGATAAAGAAGAGAGGAGGTCTGAGGACTGGGCCATGGGATCATCCAATGTCTCAGAAGTCAGAGAGAGGAGGACACAGATAAAACAATACAGAAGGAGCAGGAGTGAGACAGCAGAAAAAGATTTTTTTTTCACACTTGTGCTCTTCAGCCCTAGAACAGAGGCCACACAGAGAAGATGCTCAATAAATATTGATGAGATATCAAATTAAGGAATAAATAAAGTATTAAAAAATTTAAGCAGCCGGGCGCAGTGGCTCATGCCTGTAATTCCAACATTTTGGGAGGCCGAGGCAGGTGGATCACAAGGTCAGGAGATCGAGACCATCCTGGATAACACAGTGAAACCCCAGCTCTATTAAAAATACAAACAAATTAGCTGGGCTTGGTGGCCGGCACCTGTAGTCCCACCTACTCGGGAGGCTGAGGCAGGAGAATTGGTTGAACCGGGGAGGCAGAGGTTGCAGTGAGCCGAGATCATGCCACTGAACTCCAGCCTACGTGACACAGTGAGACTCTGTCTCAAAAAAAAAAATTAATTAAATAATTAAAAAACAAAAAATTTAAGCAATTGGAAACGTTTTGCATTCCAGTCTGCCAATATGGTAGTCTTCAATATGGTCCTTTAATATGATCCAGTTTTCCATATGATCCTTTGACAAAATATACTGAGGCTACCATGAGGTTTTTAGAGGGAAAAATGATATTTTTAAACTCAAGTACGGGTAAGATGAAAACAGCAAACTCCAGACTCAACTTTTGATCTTTCAGATTTCCCTTTTCATCCCAAAAATAGCTTCTGTGTACTGTTATTGCAGGATCCACAACAGAGAAGAGATGAATCAAAATGAAAGCGCACCAATTCACACTGCTCTTCACACCCCATCACTGCAGACGATGGGCACTTCAAAAGCCAATTTGTGTAGTGTAATTTATTCTAGCTGCCCAGTGGAAATAAGTAATACCCTTGGGCCCTCTCATCATGCAGGTTATTTTATTTTTTAAGTTGGGTGAGCATTTCTCACATCTTTCAGGTGCACTGGGTATCTAAGAGAAAAATCTCTCACCCTGGGGGTTATGTGTACTCTGCTTCCCAGGACTCAGGCTTACTACCAGATGGACTATGCAGCAGTTGACCCCTTTCCCTGCATTCAGCTGAGAACCTTCTTGAACAAGAAGCCTTCATGAGACAAAGGGTGAATAGGAAAGCAGTTCCCAGTCAGGAACCCCTTCGATATTTTACAGGATATCTCTATCTCCAACATATTCCGTAATGCCAAACTTTCTATAAGATATTAAGGAAGTACATTCGATGTTGATAGTAATAAGCATCAGCCTGCACTGAGAACCTGCTTTGCTACATTGCCTTAGGAAATCCTTACAACACACTTTGGAAGAAGAGTTATTTTCTTTCTATACAGAAGGTCACTTGAGCTCAGAGAGGCGTGGTAGACTTATTCACTATTACCCAACTTGTAATGTGAAGAGCCAGATTGTTACCCCAAATCTTTGTGATCCCAAAGTTTCAGGCTTCTTTTTTTCCATCGCCCCGTGCTTCTGCAAGGCACACTACTGAACTATAAATGGAATAGAAAATAAATAACGTTCCTCAGGACTGAGTTAAACAATTTCATTGTCCACTCAAAGCATAGATCCATTTTCCTCCTGACTTGCTTGGGTGGCAATAAAATCAACCTCAAATCAAAAGATCTAATGTCAATAAATATTACTGTAATTAACTTAGGTAGTTTTTGAGACTCAGACAAGCTATCAGTTCAGTTTGATTGGGTAAGATCACGTAGCAGTGTCTAATTTAGAAATCATGCATGGTTACATTGATAAGCTTTCATTTCTGCCAAACTTTATGTCAAGTAAATGCTATCGACCAAGAAACTTCAGGGTGCATTTCCTTAATCTTTACTAATTATTCTGTTGACTAAGTGAAAATTAAAATTCTTATCCAGAACAAGCACTTTCTAAGAACCATCTTGTGCTCTGAGGCATCCTTCATGTGAGGTAGCAGATGTCTCACCTGATAGTCTTTGGCAAAACTTTTCATCTTTAATCTGCAGGTTTAAATTCTGCCACGCTGTTTTTTAATCATCATTTAACTTCTGTTCTTACTGTTTCATTTATCCTGCAGTTCCGAGTGGAGCTGTGCGATTCTGGAAATAATATTCTGTAGCGGTAAGTGTGCTCATTTTAAAAAGTAGAAAAAAATACTTTCTCACATACTTCAAACTTATAAACTATTCCAAGGTACCTACTTTCCCCTCAGCCCTGCAAAACATCATTTAGTCCATCTGTCTTTTAACGCAATTCATTTTCTTCTCTATTTCTTATTTATTCATCAGTTCCCACTTAACAATGGTTAAAAGAAATGGGGTGATAGGTCTTTTCTCTCTACCATATTCTGTTAGATTTTTATTAAATTCATTATAGTTTTATAACACTTTATCAGGAAGCTATCATATGCTTTGTACAAGGATAGATAATTTGGTGAATATGAAATATATATGTTATATATGTACATACATACTCACATATATAAAACAATAGATTATAATTTCAGATTGTAATAGAGATGCTCAACCACTTCTACAAACTTGGCTAAAAGACTTTATGTTTCTGAATAGTCATCCTCTTTGAAGTTATTAGCTGAGGGTAGAAGAGGCCACTTACTATCAGTTCATATCCACACTGGTAGACAGATTATCGGGCGCACAAAGATGTCCACACCATAATTCCTGGAAACTGTCTCTGCAGATGTGATTACCTAGAAGACCTCAGAGTAGGAAGATTATCGTGGGTTATCTTGGTGGACCAGATGCCTTCGCAAGAGTCCATATGAGAGGGAGGCAAGAGGGTCACAGTCAAGGAAATGTGATGATGAGAGCCGAGTAGGGAAAAGGCAACAAAGCAAAAAGAGAGAGCAATTGGAAGGTGTTGTGCTGCTGACTCTGAAGATAAGAGAATGAGCCACAAGCCAAGGAGTGCTGGCAGCCTCTAGAGGCTCAAAAAGGCAAGGATTGGATTCTCCCCTGGAGTCATCAGAAGCATCAGAGCCCTGCCAACCCTTTTTAGATTTCTAACCTATGGAACTCTATAATACATTTGGCTGTTTTGAGCCACTAAGTTGGTGGTAACTTTTATAGCAGCAACGGGAATCTAATGCATCTACCAAATCAATTCTAACAAAGAATAAAATGAGAACTGTCATAGTCAGGTTGCCTTGACACTGGAGTTTGTGCAAGCAAGGCTTGTGCATAAAAGAGAACGAACCTTCACTGATGTCCATGGCTGTAGGCCAGTACCTCGTGATCCTTAGGGTCATTGTGTTACATGGTAGTATCAACCTTTTGTGGTTTTGCAAGTCTCAGTCTGTGTCTCAGAAGGCAGAGCATATGTGTTTACCATAAAGGAGAAATCATTCTCAGTGTCAGTCATGTGAATACAGGCAAGTCTTCAAAGCTGTGAGTCCAAGAAAGGGAATTCAGTGCCTCCCCTTTGATCTGGACACTGAGGTGACAAACCAGAGCAGAAGGGCTCAAAGCAAGCTTTCTCCTGTAGAATCATGCCAGGAACCAGCAAAAGAAGACCTTGGAAGCTTGTGATTTTCCTTAGGAACCCAGCTAGCATGCCTGGTCTACAATCCTGAGGGACTGACTGTATTTTATAAATGCATTTACTTTCATCTCTTACTTGTCAGTAAACTAGGAAAAAAGTTGCATTTTTTTTTCAACTTTAAAAAAATGCATTTTCTCATGGAATCTGTAGGATATTTATGCAGGAATTGTAAAAGATATATATAAGGGATCATCTCTCCACATCTGAGTCAGTATTTTATAGGAAAGGCCACCATGACTGCTGGTACAGCAATTAGAGAATAATCCCAAGGAGAAAGTGATTTCCAGGGATCTAGTCTAGGACGGGGACTGGATGCTCTTTTCCACCAGCTCATTCTCTTTCTTCTGATTATCTTGAGAATGCCAGTTTCATTTTTATTGAGAAAAGCTGCATTTCAGGGCAGCACAATGAGTGCTGTGGGAAAGCAGGAGCACACTCACATGGATTGGAAAACTTAAGGGCAGGAGGGAGACAGGAGCCAAGTCTTAAAAGGTAAAAGGATCTGAATAGATAAAAAGGAGGAAGGAGAATGCACTGGGCAGAGAGATGCCTGTGAGTGTAGGGAAGGCAGCAGGAATAAACCCCACTGTGTCCCTAGAGTGCTGACTGGAGGGGAATTAAGGCAGGACCAGGAAGGACTGTAAACTATTACTAATGGGGTGTGCACCAGGAAGCCATTCTCTCTCCAGGAAGTGAAACAGCATGATGACATTAGTGTGCTAGGAAGGCAGGTGGCAGTAAAGAAAGACAGCATGGATAGGAATATTGACCAATTTCAAGAAAAGGCTGGTGCGCAAGGATCACTTATGCAAGCATGGTAGGCACAGGGAGAGAGAGGAAGATGGGATGAGCCTGATAATACATGGAGGAAAACATGACAAAGCTTAGAATTACATTGGATGTAAGAAAAATGGAAATAGATGAGGGTACCTTGATAAAATATGAAGAATTTAATAAGGCAGGTATATCAGTTTGTTAGGGCTGCTATAACAAAGTACTACAGACTGGTGGCTCAAACAACAGAAACATATTTTTTCACAATTCTGGAGGCTAGACGTCTGAGAGCAACGTGTCAGCAAGGACACTTCTCCTGAGGTCTCTCCCCTTGGCTTGTAGATGACCAGCTCCTCGCTGTGTCTTCACGTGGTCTTCCCTCTGTACCTGGTCTCCTCTTCTTAGAAGGACACCAGTCATATTGGATTAGGGCCCCCTCTAATGACCTCATTTTAACTTAATGACCACTTTAAACACCCTATGTCCACATACATCATACTCTGAGGTACTGAGGGTTAGGACTTCAACGTAAGGATTTTAGGGAACCCAACTCAGCCCCTATCAGTAAGGTAAATTGGGGAGAGGAAGCAAGAAGACAATTTTAACTTTGAACAAGTCGAATTAAGGAGCTATCAAGCCAGCCTCCTACAATCTCCTGCTATGAAGGTTCCTAAGTAGCAAAATTACTTGCAGTCCCCAAAGGATGATTCATTTGTTTTAGCAACTGTGAAAGCAATAAAATGTTGGGAACTCTAGAAATCAATTTCCTATGGATCCTCAAGCCCAGAGAGGCTCCTAATTTTCTGCAGCACTCTACGACGCTTTTATACCAAAATGTCTCACAGTGTCTCACAAAATGTCTCACATTAGCCCCATTAAATGCTGTGTAATCACAAGCTTTCTGTAGCCAAATAAATTTGAGAGGTCCTGCATACTATTGTATCCCTCCTGGAGAACCACAATGCACATTGATAAAGGCAATTAGAAATCTTTCAGCAAATAAATGGCAGGGTTTGTTTTTGCTTAATCTGCATTCTCAATCTGATTTGACCATAAATACTTTTGCTTAATATAGTCTTTTTAATGTCCTACAGAATAGGGTTTTGTGAAAAGCTGTTCTTAGACCTATTTTGAAACTCAAATTTTGGCCTCAATGTCCCCAGAGTAGGATTTTGTGTATAACATCATCAGGACATGAGATAGCCCTCTGACACCTAGAAATAATGTATGCTGAAAGCACCAAGCTATGGAACCTGAGATAGGGAGAAGAAGGTAATGAGGGTAACTGTTCTCTATTGCCCTAGGTAGAAAGAATAATGCCCCCTACCACACCCACACACACACACACACACACACACACACACACACACACACACACAGATCTCTACATCCTAATCCCAGGGACCTGTGATTAGGTTGCTGTATGGCAAGGGGAAATTAAGTTTGCAAATGAAATTAAGGTTACTAGTCATGTGACTTTAAAATAAACAGATTATGTGGGATTATTCTGGCAGGCCCAGTGTAATTACCACTTTTCTTAAATGGGTGACAAGGCAGTAAAAATGGCAACATGAGGAGAACTCCATGGCCATTGCTGGCTTTGAAAATAGGAGCAGGCCATGAGCCAGGAGGTTCTGATGGCATGTGATATGGTTAGGCTCTGCATTCCCCCCCACATCTTATCTTGAATTATAATCCCTATAATCTCCAGGTGTCAAGGGAGACACCAGGTGGAGGTAATTGAATTACGGGGCAGTGTTTCTCCTACGCTGTTCTCACAAAGTGAGTGAGTTTTATAAGGGGCTCTTCCACCTTCGCTCCTTGCACTTCTCCTTCCTGCCGCCTTGTGAAGAAGGTGCCTTGCTTCCCCTTCACCTTCCACCATAATTGTAAGTTTCCTGAGGCCTCCCCAGCCATGCTGAACCGTGAGTCAATTAAACCTCTTTCCTTTATAAGTTATCCAGTCTTTGGCAGTTCTTTGTAGCAGCGTGAAAATAAAGTAATACAGTAAATTGGTACCACAGAGAGTTTGGTGCTACTATAAAGATACCCAAAAATGCGAAAGTGACTTTGGAACTGGGTAACAGGCAGAGGTTGGAACAGTTTGGAGGGCTCAGAAGAAGACAAGAAGATGTGGGAAAGTTTGGAACTTCCTAGAGATTTATTGAATGGCTTTGACCAAAGTGCTGATACTGATATGGACAGTGAAGTCCAGGCTGAGGTAGTCTCAGATGGAGATGAGGAGCTTGTTGGGAACTTGAGCAAAGGTGACTCTTCCTATGCTTTAGCAGAGACTTGCAGCATTTTGCCCCTGCCCTAGTGATCTGTAGAACTTTGAAATTGTGAGAGATGATTTAGGACATTTGGCAGAAGAAATTTCTAAACAGCAAAGCATTCAAGAGATAACTTGAGTCCTCTTAAAAGCATTCAGTTTTATGCATTCCCAAAGAGATGGTTTGGAATTAGAACTTATGTTAAAAAAAGAAGCATAGCATAAAATTTTGGAAAGTTTGCGGCCTAATAATGCAATAGAAAAGAAAACCCCATTTTCTGAAGAGAAATTGAAGCTGGCTGCAGAAATTTGTATAAATAATGAGGAGCCAGATGTCAATTGCCAAGATAATGGGGAACATGTGTCCAAGGAATGTCAGAAACCCTCACGGCAGCCCCTCCCTTCACAGGCCCAGAGGCATAGGAGGAGAAAATGGTCTTGTGGGCCAGGCCCAGGGCCTGGCTGCTTTGTGCAGTCTCAGAATTTGGTGTCCTGTGTTCAAGCCATGGCTAAAAGGAGCCAATGTACAGCTAAGGTGTTGCTTCAGAGGGTGCAAGCTCTAAGCCTTGGCAGTCTCCACGTGGTATTGGGCCAGCAGGTGCACTGAAGTCAAGAATTGAGGTTTGGGAACCTCTGCCTAGATTTCAGAAGATGTATGGAAAGGTCTAGCTGTCCAGGTAGAAGTTTGCTGCAGGGTTGGTGCCCTCATGGAAAACCTCTGCTAGGGCAATGCAGAAGGGAAACGTGGGGTCAGAGCCCCAACACAGAGTCCCCACTGGGGCACTGCCTAGTGGAGCTGTGAGAAGAGGGCCACTGTCCTCCAGATGCCAGAATGGTAGATCCACCAACAGCTTTCACAATGGGCCTGGAAAAGCTGTAGACACTACGTCAGCCCATGAAAGCAGCCAGGAAAGCTTTACCTGCAAAGCCCCAGGGGTGGAGCTGCCCAAGGCTGTGGAAACACACCATTTGCATCAGTGTGAACTGAATGTGAGACATGGAATCAAAGGACATCATTTTGGAGCTTTAAGACATGACTGCCCCACTGGATTTTAGACTTCCATAGGGCCTGTAGCCCCTTCACTGTGGCCAATTTCTCTCATTTTGAATAGGTGTATTTACCCAATGCCTATACCCGCATTGTATCTAAGAAGTAACTAACTTGCTTTTCATTTTACAGTCTCATAGACAGGAGGGACTCACTTGTCTCAGATGAGACTTTGGACTTGGACTTTTGAGTTAATGCCAGAATGAATTAAGATTTTGGGGAGTGTAGGGAAGGCATGATTGGTTTTGAAATGTGAAAGGGACATGAGCTTTGGGGATGGGGGGCAGGGGTGGAATGATATGGTTAGGCTTCATGTCCTGACCAAAATCTCATCTTGAATTATAAAACCCATAATCCCCACGTGTCAGGGGAGGGACCAGGTGGAAGTAATTGAATCATGGAGGCAGTTTTCCCCATGCTGTTCTTGTGATAGTGAGTTCTCATGAGATCTGATGGTTTTATAAGGGGCTCTTTCCCCTTCACTCAGCATTCTTCTTCCTGCCACCTTATGAAGAGGGTACCTTGCCCGCCTTCAACCTCCCCATGATTGTAAGTTTCCTGAGGGCTCCCCCATCGTGCTGAACTGTGAGTCAATTAAACCTCTCTCCTTTATAAATTACCTAGTTTTGGGCAGTTCTTTATAGCAGTATGGAAATGGACTAATACAACGTCTAAAAGCTGGAAAGGGCAAAGAAATAGATTCTCCCCCTTGGGCCTTCAGAGTGAATACAGCCTTCCTGACACCTTGGTTTTAGCCCACTGAGATCATTTTAGATTTCTCACCTCCAGAACTGTAAGATAATAAATTCATATTATCTTAAACCACATTTTTTGGAAATTTCTCATGGGAGTGATTAAAAAAATTAATACAGAACCTCACGGGATAATTTAGAAGGCTCTTATGAATTGTTGATTTCTAAAGGTAAGTTACGTCCTTGCTAGAGAAGTAACATAATAGCTAAACACAAGTGCTTAGTATTTATTTTGCATGCCAGTGATATTTATAATCTAGCTTTGATTATAGGAGAGCAAGAGCAATGCCATCCTAATTATCAGATCTTCTTTGCTGATCAGAGAATAGTATATCTGTTATTTAGGGATGTTTTATTTATTAATTGGAGTTAATTTTTCAGAGCAAATCTGTGATTAAAACTAAGATGATAGAATATCATGCATCAAAGACATGGACTTCATTTGATTCACTCAGACCAGGGTTCAGTCACACCTACATTTGTTACTCACCATGCTGGGCTGAACATTTCATTCCAGAAATATTGATTGTGCTGCACCCACCACCACTTCCCAGGCACTGTGATGGAGACAGGCAAGGTTTCTGCTCTCATGCAGTTTACATTCCTGTAGAAGTGAACAACCAACAAAGGAAGCAAATAACTAAATAATATTTGCCTCTCAGGCAAGGGGTGATGTGTTCATTTCCTGGGGCTGTGTGGATTTAACAACAGAAATTTGCTGTCTTACAGTTCTGGAAGCTAGAAGTCTAAAATCAAGGCATTGGCAGGGTTGGTTCCTTCTGAGGGCTGTGAAACGGAACCTATTCTACGCCTCTCATGTAGCTTCTCATAGCTTTGGGTGCTTCTTGCCTTGTAGACGACATTCTCCCTATGTCTTCACGTTGTCTTCCCTCTGCATGTATGTGTCTCTAAATCTAAATTCCCCCTTTTTCTAAGGACACCGATCATACTAGATTGGAACTCACCCTCATAGCCTCATCTTTACTTGAGTATCTGTAAAGACCCTATTTCAAAATAAAGTCACAATCTTAAGAACTGGGAGTTAGAACTTCTATATCTTTGCAGGGTGGGGAGCACACCCAATTCATAACAAGGAGGTGGGGAAGACCCTGAAACCCACTCAGTGGAAGTAGGGAGGTGCTAGTTGAAGCCATGGAGATTCCTCCAGCCAGCCCTTCCTGCTGTTATGCTGGGAGAGCTATGGCTAACAGCACCATCTCTGGCTGTGTGATGGTTAACACTGAGTGTCAACTTCATTGGACTGAAGGAATCAAGTATTGATCCTGGGCCTGTCTGTGAGGGCGTTGCCAAAGGAGATTAACATTTGAGTCAGTGGGCTGGGTAAGGCAGACCCACCCTTAATCTGGTGGACCCAATCTAATCAGCTGCCAGTGAATACAAAGCAGGCAGAAAAACGTCAAAGAGCAAGACTGGCCTAGCCTCTCAGCCTACATTTCTTCCCTGTTAGACGCTTCCTGCCCTCAAACATCGGACTCCAAGTTCTTCAGTTTTGAGACTCAGACTGGCTCTCCTTGCTCCTTAAGCTTGCAGACAGCCTATTATGGGATCTTGTGAGGGTGTAAGTTAATACTTTATAAACTCATATATATATATGGAACATATATATACACGGAACATATATATATGGAACATATATATATATGGAACATATATATACGTGGAACATATATATATATATATGGAACTGATAGGAGATATATATATATCTGTCCCTCTAAAGAAACCTTACTAATACAGGCTGTTTTGCAGAGATTATTCTTTCACTTGCTCACTTATGCTCTCCCTGGTGTTAAGCTCTCTCAAGTATACAGAATCCCTTCTCCAAGGTCTTCTGAGTGTTGCTTACCTTCCCTTGATTTCACCATTACCCAGAATCTGCATAATAATATTGAACCTAATCATCTTTCATGAGAGGACGCTCTTGCACAGAAAGATCATTAGCTGACATTTGATTTGGGGTTGGGTGAAATTATGTCTTCTTTGAGCATTTTCAGATATTGTTTGGTCATGTCTGAAAATGAGAGGACTGCGTAACAATGTACATATTTGTGTGTTGCTTTATAAGAAACTTTTTCATAGATATTTTACATTTTGTCTTCTCAGTGGCTCTATGGGGCATAAATGAATATCCTTATTTAATGAAGACAGCCTCAGAGACATTGCCAGCCATGCCTAAGATCACAAAACTCCTCAGTGGTAGGTATGAGATTCGAACACAAGTTGGTACGGTTTCGCTTAAGTTCATCTATCACTTGAAATTATTTGAAATTGGAAAATACAGTGATGGTGAAGGCTAATTAAATACTAGAATGTGATCCTCTCACTCACTAGATACATTTTTACCAAAATCATTCCTTTCTGCTGCATCACACTCCCTTTAGATGAATTGAGAAATTGTCACTTTAGGATTTCAGCTCCCTCCTGACTGCACAGCTAATAAATCTTTCTTCCCTGTAAGAGACATGTCATGATCAATATTTTCCTGTGCTGAAAACCCTACGTTTTAATCACAAAAGATCTAGCTTCGAACTTCATTCCATTTTGTTCACTTTCATTCTCCTCGTATTGAGATTTTTAAAAAAACACGTATCAAAAGAAGTTTTCAAAAGGCAGATTATCATTCCCACATGGGGAACTGCTCTAAATGTGCTTTAGAGAGAGCTTGATGCTGCCAAAATGGCTCAAAAGGCTAACAAGTCCATGGGTGGTTATTAATTGAGAAAGATTATTGTCTGTGTGCTCCAGAGCAGGAGGGAAAAGACTCTGCTCATTATAGCTCTACCCTCTGTTCTTCTCATAACCTTTGCTGGAACTTGCAAGGTGGCAGGCCAGTCCATGGGCTTCAGGCTAAAGGAGGAGAATGCTTAACATGAATAGGTCAAAGAGCGTACTATCTCATAATGAAATCTCAGAGAGAAGTACTTAATTCCAATGCTGGAAACTTTGAAAAGGTTAATGGCAGGGAAAAATCCATGGCCAGAAGACAGACAAATTCACACCTATCCAGCATGTGCGGTTGTTACCTGAGAGGAAAGCTCTGTGTGTTTAACCACAACATGAAAGTGAGGAATCAAATTGCCGGCATGACTCACGCTTCTTTATTTCCTTGATTATTGCCCACATTGAATGTATTATTTGGCATAGTGGGCTTCTCAGAATTTTGATAAAATTACATGACTTCCGCAGTGAGAATTGCATTGGTTTCTCTATCCTTTTTTCCACATCCTGCCATATCATGACAATAAAACACACAAGGACTTCTAGCAAAAGGCTTATTAGAATGTTTTATTACCAAAAAACCTCTTTATCATATGAAACATAAACGCACTGGAAAGTTTTCAAAAATGGCTTCTGGTTTTCCCTTGAAATTATAATAAAATGTGATGAAAAATGCGGTGTTGTCAACCATTTAGGAAGGAAAGTTAATCTTGAGCCAACAACCATATCTTTCAAATATCTCTCCAAATAGCGTGCAAATCAATGTGGTATTTAGAACTTTGATTTCCAGGAAAGAAAACTGACATCCAATTCAACTGGAGCTTTAAGAGGGTTAAGCTCTTAGAGATGCCTGTTTTGAAGTCAATTTTGTCAACCACACCAAAAATGACTATCTTAAATCTCTATAGCTCTTTAAAAATTACCAAAGACAGGTATGATGTCCTCTGACCCCCTCATTCAACTTGAAAGGTAAGAAAGACCAGGTGTATTGTGGTCTGAATTTTATTAGTTAGGAAGTTGAGGCTCAAAAACGCCACACAATTTTCTTTAGTTTCAGACAGTAATTGACACACCTGGGACTCTGGTTCTCTGTGCAGGCTACATTATAACTCACTGATTAATAAATATATTCTACTTAGCCCAAGAACTGTTAGATGCTTCCAAATCATCTGCAGCTTCAGTTATCATTCAAAGACTGATGATGCTCAAATCTATCCCTTTGGGCAGACCCACAGACTTGATTTCACATACTTGGATATCCCATGAGCTCTTCAAATTCGACATGTTCAAAATTAGATTCACCTTCAACAGGCTACTCCTAATAGCACCATCACTCCCTTGGTTGGTGAAGATATGTGTTGCAAATAAATTGTTGGAGGGAACTTTCCAATGTAGCCAAATGCTATTCACTCAAATGCCTCTCTTTATGGTCTCAGCACTGACAAAGGCACTGTGCCATTCTGTATCTCCTCCCACCCCAGGATGTGTTTACACACTGTGTCCCTTCAATATTTTGAAGTCTTTGAAGACAAGGACTATGTAACTGTCACTTGATGAACACATCATATTCTATGCTAAAGTTTATCAGAAATCTCTGAAAAGTTTTAAATTTAGAAAAAAATGTGCGAGGCTGGCACAGAGGGTCTCTGTATACTTCACACATTTTCCCCTATTATTAACATCTCATGAGTATGCTACATTTGTCACAATTAACAAACTAATATTAATTATTATTAACTAAAGCCCATACTTACTTAGCTATCCTTTGTTTTTATCTAATGTCCTTTTTCTGATCTAGGATTCCACATGACATTTACTTGTCATATCTATGTAGGCTGCTCTTGGCTGTGACAGTCTCTCACACTGTCCTTGTTTTTGTTGACTTCAAAAGTTCTCCAGACAATGGTCAGGTATTTTGTAGAATGTCCCTCCATTTGGGTCTCTCTGAGGTTTTCCTCATGGCTTGACTGTGCTTATGGGTTTTGGGGGAAATACCAAAGGAGTGAAGTGCTGTTCTCATCATATGATATCAGGTGTACCTACTGTGATCATGAGTTATCACCAGTGATGTTAACCTTGATCACCTGGCTGAGATAGTGATGATCAGATGTTCCACCATAAAGCTACTCTTTCTCCATTCTAATACTGTGCTCTTTGGAAGTATGTCACTATGAGTAGCCCACACTTAGGGGCACAAAGTATAATACTAAAATCATTTGGAATCCTGCAGAGGAGATTTGTCTCTTTCCTCCCATTGATTTTGTAAAAGGAAAATAAATTGTGGGGTCCCCAAACCACTAAGCGGGAAAAGTCAAATGGAATCGCTTAGGACAAACCTTCCTCCCATTCTATCCAAAGTCATCTCTCTGCTCACTGAGATAAAAGCATATCTAACTGCCTCCTTTGGAAAGGCGAATCAGAAACTCATAAGAATACAACCATTTAATCCCTTATCTACCAATGACCTGGAAGCCCCCTCCCCACTTCCAGTTCTCCTGCCTTTACTTCGAGTTGTTCTGCCTTTCTGGACCAAACCAATGTTCATCTTACACATATTGATTGATATCTCATGTCTTCCTAAAACGCAAAAATCCAAGCTTTGCTCAGACCACCCTGGGCACATGTCATCAGGACCTCCTGAGGCTGTGTCACGGGTGCACGTCCTTAATTCTGGCAAAATAAACTTCCTAAATTGACTGAGACCTGTGTCAGATATTCAGGGCTCACAATTAATTTATTCAATCATCTATTCAATCATTTATTTATGTCGGTATGGACTTATGGATATTTATTGTATACTTTGGGTTATAGATTAGTACTTCCTTATTTTGTTGCTCAAATTGTTCCACCTGTGGCTACTGGGCACTCTTTCATCTGGAAAACCTTTTTTATTCACAAAAAATATATACAAATATAATTTACGTATGCAAGGCTGATTTTTACAATTTGAGAAAATAACATATGCCATGTAATTTAGATGCTTAGGCCCTGACTTTAATGAACAATAACATTGGATTCTGGGTTTTTTTTCCCATGCTTTCCCCTCCTTCCTCCTTTTCTTATTTTAACAGCTGTAAAAACATATAACCCTTACTGATCTTCGTATTGCACCTAACTAATCACCACATCCAGCCTGGCAGGATAATGAAAGATTTTTATCTCTTTTACGGATGAGAAACTAAGACACAGAACCACTAAATGATGTGCCCCAAGGCTTTCCATGCCACAGTAGGGAAATGAAGCCTGCAATTCATCAGGCCAGTCCAGTCCTCCTGCAGCATGCTGGGTCACTGTGGCCTCCCCCTTTCCGATAATGGTGGGCCTTGCAATCAAGGTAGTTATCATGCCCTTTGCAAAGGCTGCACCTTTCCTGCAAAGGTTAGCTGTTGTTTTGCTGTTCCTCAAGCATATTTTGCCTCCCCCTGCATATAGAGCCCAACAGAGCAGGAAATTTCAGCTGCTTCTCAGGACCACCTAGAGTTTTAAATTCCCAGCTCCCCTAAGAAACTTTACAAATAAGCTCCTCGTTTTTGCCCCGATCCGCCAAGACCTTTATTCAACATCCAGTTGCCTGTTAGGTTTAGCCTTCCTTTCAAAACAAACAGGATTCATTTCTGTTTTGAGAAGTTAAGCCCTACTAAGCCACCGTCCAACGCTGACAGGAGATGAGATTTTGAGCTCCCAGTGCTGCATTACATAGGGAGGGAAAAGGAGTACAGAAAAGGAAGATAGAAATGGTGAAATAAAAATGCCTGGGGTTCTAATCAGCACTTTGCCTGTAATTAGCTTCCTGATCGCCCCCTGGCTCCCTCTGGGCCTCAGTCTCTCCATCTGTAAAACACAGTCTATAGACATCAGAGCCTTTCAAGCCTGGCAAATTAAAGTCTTCACAGGGATAATTGCATCTTAGACATAGATAACTGGAATAAAAGTTTCACTAACTGATACCTTTCTACATGTGTGTGTTCTGATATATTTTTAACTTAAAAAATTAATTGTATATTTTAATTGACATAAATTGTATACATTTAGTGTGTACATGATGTTTTCATGTACGTACACATTGTAGAATGGCTAAATCAAGCTAATTAGCGTATGCAATACCTCATATACATTTTTTTGTGGTGCTATTCTGAGAGGTCATGTTCTATTTCACAGCACTTTTAAAAATGCAAGTGGTCTGGGACTCAGTACAATTGGGTTTCCCAAGCCATTAGCAGATCATTATCTGCAGTTTCCTGAGCGACTAATGATACAGGAGTTAAGAAGAAATCACTTAGGCAGATAGTAAGGATATGGGAGTCCTCGGTAAGGCTCTTCTTTTTCATGAAAAGCAGCCCCAAGACACGTTCTAACAAAGCGGAGCCACAGACGTAGGCAAGAAAACCGGAAGCTTGCATGAGTGAATGCTGGCAGGAAGGAGGGACTACACATGTTCAAGATGGCGGCTCCAACTTCTCTTCTTGTTGTCAGCCACATATACTGTAAGGAGCAGACAAGATGGTGCAGAACCACTGGAAAGCCTATTTGCATAATAAGATTAGGGTGGGGCCACCAGCCTTCCCTGTGCACTATGTAAGTGTCATACCTGATCGAACCAATCTGTAAGCCTTATGTAAATCAGGCACCTACTCCTCAAACCTGACTATAAAATTCGGTGGATCCACCACCAACCACCAGTCCTTTCCACTTGGAGATCCATCTCTCTATGGAGAGAGCTTTTCTCTTTTCTCTTCTCTTTCTCTTTTCTTTTCTCTTCTCTTTCTCTTTCTCTTTCTCTTCTTTCTTTTCTCTTCTCCCTATTAAATCTCCACTCCTAAACTCCTCATGTGTGTCAGTGTTCTAAATTTTCCTGGGTTTATACCCCACACAATGTAGCCGCTTCACTAACAGATCATGGTCTAAACATTCCAGGGCTAGATGGTGTCTGAGATGCTGTGCAGCATTCCCTTGCCAAACTTCTAAGTCAGGGCTGACCCAGATTCTTAGGTCAGAGCCGACAAGTGCATCCTGTAATCCTGCCTACTTTGCCCTGGATTTTGTCCTGACTCTGCAGGAACCACCTGTCCTTGAGCAAGGACCTCAACTTTCAGAGTCTCAGTGTTTTCATCTTTAAAAGAGGCCTATTGTCAGGAGTACATTAGAAAAATGCTCGTAGCAATGCCTAACATTTCATGCAAACTATGTGGTGTTTCTATTGTCATAACAGATTTGAGGAAAAATTCTTCTTATCTGGATCTGAGGCATCTTCCCTCAGGAATGAAGGGGAGTAGTGCAGGCTGCCCCGGGGAAGGGTTGTGGGGAGCCAAGTAAATTTTTGGTGTGCTTTTGGGCCTGGTTCTCTCTTATGCCAATTGGCTGTATTTTTAGGATGTCTTAAGTTATGTGGGTGCTGAAAGTTAGTCAGTTCCCTAGATATTCCTCAACCAAGTACATCAAGTTGCCATTAAATTGTAAAAACAGTATCATTTAATCATGTGATTGTCATACTGAAACCACATTTGCACAAATTAAAATAGTGAGAAAATTATGACAGTGAAAGAGATCTAACCAACCTCCAAGCTGCCCTTGTTCATTCCCGGCTTTAGGCTGAACTAACTTTGGGAATAATTTAGTTTTTTTGTTTGTTTGTTTTGCTTTTTCTGTTTTGTTTTTTATTATTATACTTTAAGTTCTAGGGTACATTTGCACAACGTGCAAGTTTGTTACATACATGTGCCATGTTGGTGTGCTAGGGAATAATTTAGTTTATAGTTTAAATGGTAATAACCCTTCCCCAAAACTAAACTGCCCTTGTAAAACTAATCAAAGTTCACCAGGTTAGGAGGATGAGTGGGGCTTGAATTCTGCTAAGATGTAGGTAGTCAGTCATATTCCAGAGGTCACAAGATTTGCAACTTCCCCAATTCACTATTGTAGAAACTAAAATTGGTGTTTTGAGATGTCCTTTCAGGCTTTTGTATTTCTGATGACCAGATGGCCCCACCCACATCTGAAACTCTTGGCTTAACTAGTCTTGTGGTCCCCACCCAGAAGCAGACTCAGCACACAAGGAACATTTTCCACATCCCAACCAATCAGCAGCACCCATTCCCTTGGCCATCAAACTGAGCTCCTTTTGAAGAGGCACTAACTCCAGGGAGGTGGGGGGTGGGGTTCTGTTCCTGCAGACCCCTGATTCGGTGATGGATGAATAAAGTACACTGACACACAGATATTCTGCTCTGCCAGTCCAGCTGAGGGTCCAAGCCACTCATAGGCTCTGAGTTCTGTAAACAGTTGCAACTTGGCCTCATCAGATAGTCAGGCTCGCATTTGTTCAATAAGACTGATTAACAAAAGTTGTGAGTAAACACCACTAGAGGGTTAAGATTAAAGGCCAGATTCTGAGGCTTAAAGCACACCATTTGTGGGTAATAAACCTCCCCAACCCCGACAGCCTCAAACCTCCCCAATCCCGACAGCCTCCCCCTGAGTAGGAGGCAGTAAAGTACTGAGGTAGGACAAAGGTCAGTCTTAAGCCCATATAAGTAAACAGGTTAGTAAGCTAAACTTCTCATATTCCTTTGTACTTGCAACCTAATCTTTCTGGCTCCTGCAAAGACACCCTGGCTGCCTTCAGCCAAGCAATCTGAAGCGATGCAAACTTTCGGGCATTCCAGGAGAGTTTTTGACTATTACTATAACTATCTTTAATATCTTTCCCACCAGCCTGATTGAACCCCAACACCAAACTACACTTTAGAAACCCTAGCTCTGCATTTTGGGGAGGTTAATTTGAGATTGATTTGTCTACAAGGCATAGCCACCTCTTGTCAATTAAACTCATTCTTTATTGTAATGTCATGGTCTCAGTGAATTGGTCTTATCTGTGCAGCAGGCAAGAAGAACCCATTGGGTAGTTACAATACCCTATAAAATAGAGGAATTTAGGCTGAAATTAACAACAGAGTCATTTTCAAATCCTCTTTTACTTTGCCTGGAAATCTCCCTCACGGTCTTCTTCCCTCTGTCTTAGACCCTTCTTACCTGTCCCCAATCCCCGCATTCACCCATCCAAGGTTCATGGATAGCTCATCTCCAGGTTATTCAGCCCTCCAAGAGTGTTTTCAAGTAAGAGAGCAGGCAGCCCCATCCAACGCAAGCAGCCCACTTTGTCAGTAGGTGTCATCTTTGAATGAAGCCTTCTAAGAGGAAGAAGGATTGTTGCTACCCTCCGTAACACAGCAAGCATAACAGAAAATTCAAATGAAAAATAAAGAGCCTACATTCTCCCTGTTTAAAATAAGAGACTTCTTCCCTTTTCTTAGAAAAATTATTGTAGAAAATGTATAATTGTAAATTATTTCTCTATCTCTCTGAAATGCTTATAAATCATTTTAAAATCTACATAGAGGCTAGGCAGGGTGATTCATGCCTATAATCCCAGCACTTTGGGATACCAAGGCAGGAGTATGGCTTGAGACTAGGAGTTCAAGTCCAGCCTGGCAACGTAGGAAGACCCCCATCTCTACAAAAAATGTTTGAAATGATAGTAAATCTTAAAAGGTTTCTTTCCGGTGTTAAGACCCAGGAATGTCTTTCTCCAGGACCCGAGAGCCATCTCTTTGAAATGCAATCATCAAAGAAAACAGCATCCCCATCTTCCAGTTACGTGGGAGGATAGGAGCCTAACGGGTGAGCATGTTACTCCAAGATGTAAAACCAACCCCACTATAAGATACATTAAGTTTATCTTTCCTTTGGATACAGCCAATTAACTAATATGGATGGTCTCTCCAATTATAAGGTGAATTTAGAATGAACTGTGTGTGATAATAGCACTGTCAAGTCCTACTTGAGAACTGGTTATTATTGATTATGTTGAGAAAATGTGTATGTAGTGGGTTGTATCTGCATGTCTATATAAAATTTTTTTTTCGTGTCTTCACACTCTCTTTAGTGAATTGCCTGTGACACACATTACATTTTGGTTTAATGTTATTCAATGATAAGTGTTGGAGTCCCTATGAGGGCCTGAGGCAGAAATTCAAATGCACAGGACTTATTAAAGCGATGCTATTGGAGAAGGGAAACAGAGGAAGGAAAACAGAGAAGGGGAATGATATCGTTTGACTATATGTCCCCACCAAATCTCATGAGGCCTGGTGGGAGATGTCTGAGTCACAGGGGTGGATCCCTCATGGGTTGATGCTGTCCTCGTGATACTGAGTGAGTTCTTGTGAGATCTGGTTATTTAAGTGTGTGGAACTCCCCCCCCCAACACACACACACTCTCTTGCTCCTGTTTTGTGTCCCTGTGACATGCCTGTTCCCACTTAGCTTTCCGCCATGAATAGAAGCTCCCTGAGGCCTCCCCAGAAGCTGTGCAGATGCTGGTGACATGCTTGTACAGCCTGCAGAACCATGAGCCAATTAAATCTTTTTTCTTTATAAATTACCCAGTCTCAGGTATTTCTTTTAAGTAATGCAAGAACAGCCTTATACAGAGGAAGTCCAGCAACAGTGTGGTCTCAGCTGGAGACAAACTTCAGGTTGATCCCACAGAAAGAATCTGGAGCATAATCATAACACAAAATCCTCCCACCTCAAAGCAAAGAAGCTTCCATTCTGCTCCCCCAAATTAATCAATTGCTTGTTCAGAGCTGTGTGTGTATGTTTTCTGGGTCAAGGTGACTCCTGTCAGCTGAGGGCAATATTCCAGAAAAGAGGTTACCTTGAGCCATCAGCAGCCAATTCTCTAGCAGTTAGTGGGTGGGTGCACAGCTTCTCTTCCGAGCTGATATTGATGCCCAGGAAAATGGCTGGGGAAAAATAAGCAAGTGCAGTGAATTAGCACCTGTTTTAAGGAGCCAAAATCATGTGTGAGGAGGTGATCTGGATTGTGAGGAAAAGACCACCATGACCTCCTTCTAGGCCTTTAATCCTATCCAGCCACTTCTAAGCACACGGAAAGGATCTTCGCTTCTGCCTTGCCCCCTTTCCAGTCTTCTTTCTATGGGAGGATGGCAGCATCATTTAGAGGACTTCTAGTGGCCAGTGGGAGCTCCTTTCAAAAGTGTGAGCAGACCAGCAACTGCAATATGATTCTGGGGTAATGCCAGCACCAAATAGAGATTAGAGTTTGGAAAAAGAGCAGCATTGGGCAGCCAGCCCATGCTACCTCTGTGAAATATGCCGTGCTAGATGTTACAAAAAGCCAGGAGACAGAACCATTATTAGTCCCATTTTACAAATAAGGAAATGGAACATAGACCCTTTAAGCAAATTGTCCAAAGTCTTGGAACTAGTGTAAGTGGAAATTCTAATCCCAAACCTATGATTTCAAAGTGCAGATGGTAATCTCTGTAGTATAGTATCAAAGACACGAATTCTGTTTCTGCTCAGTGTGAACTTAGGAACTCACTAAGTATCTCTGACCCTCAATATATTCATCTGAAATGACATATCCTAACACAAGTCCTACTGCCTCAGAGAATCAAGCAACACACCAGATATGAAGTGGCTCAGAAAGGTCTAAATCTTTTATTTTGAAGTAAAAGTATAAGCATTGTTAATTACCCTGACCATGAAGGGGATAAGAAATCAGAGAAGAAGCCGGGCGCGGTGGCTTAAGCCTGTAATCCCAGCACTTTGGGAGGCCGAGACGGGCGGATCACGAGGTCAGGAGATCGAGACCATCCTGGCTAACACGGTGAAACCCCGTCTCTACTTTAAAAAATACAAAAAACTAGCCGGGCGAGGTGGCGGGCGCCTGTAGTCCCAGCTACTCGGGAGGCTGAGGCAGGAGAATGGCGTGAACCCAGGAGGCGGAGCTTGCAGTGAGCTGAGATCCGGCCACTGCACTCCAGCCTGGGCGACAGAGCGAGACTCCGTCTCAAAAAAAAAAAAAAAAAAAAAAAAAAAAAAAACAACAACAACAAAAAAAAGAAATCAGAGAAGAGTCCCGCTAAATGGAAAATCATAAACATACTAAGAAAACAACAAAGTAGAGAATTGCTTGGAGAGCCTTCCCTGGCTTCCTGGCCACCATGGAATCATGGAGCATACTCCAACCATGGCACCAAGTGAACCCCACAAGCTCCAGCAGAAGCATCTTCCAAAGGGCTCTTGAGTGTGCCATTCACATGAAACACGTGCCTGTCTGTGAAGATCCAGGCTGTCTCTTGGTGACATTACAGGGATATTTTACATCTGCGACCTGACAAGTGGTTTCCTGCAGCATCCTTATGTATTTTATAGTTTTTATTATATTTCTGAGCCAGCAGTGATAAACGCCTTCTAGAAAGAACCCTATTCTCATGTGAAAAGAAGAGAAGGGATAAAAAATAAGCAGGCTTTATGGCCACAGGAATGTTTGATGTCTGACCAGCACTAACTGTTCCTGTGTAGAGATGGAAATTTTTTCAAGAAGAATGTCAGGATTGACTGCATTCACCTTGAAACATTGGTCCCTTTGGGCTGTAAATTTCTGCAATCTCTGGAGGCAAAGCTATTTGGAAGGGAACAGCAAGGGCAGGGCAGGGGGTGGGGAGGGAAATAATCCTCACTTCAGTAGCAAAAAGGAAGATCTCCTCTGAAGCTTAATCTTGGGCAATCTCAAGGACAAAATACCACTGATCTATACTGGCCTTCTGAATGAAATGTATAATTTGTTAGGTAGAAATTTTAAAACTACCACCCTCTCCAAGTAAACAAATCTTATTAGAACAGTTTAAAATACCAATGTACTTACTCCTGTTTCACCAGTGGGAAACGATAATTCTGAAGAATTACGCAATTTAAAAACGATGAATTATAGGATTTTAGTGTTGAAGAATCCTTAGATAGCAATTTGTCCATAATGATTTATAGTGTAGGAACCCCCTAAAACCAAATCCTGGTTTGCCATAATAAGGATCCTAATTCCCAGAGTCCATTGAAAAAAGTATCAAAGAATGAGATATAATATTATACTAACTCTTCCACCTGTATCTAGAGGACTAGCCACAGTGACAGTATGTATAGAGTTGAAAGGACCAGAGGTGAGAAATAAAATAGATAAAGCAGCTGAAGTTGGGAAAATGGTGAAATCAATGAGTTCTTCAATGTAATCTGTGTCTACCATGGGGTGAAGGGAAGGCTTCTCTGCCTTCTGAAGATCTACTGAAAATGAACTGACAATAGGCAGATAAATAGGAAAAAAAGGCATACACATTGATTTAACATGCGTAAGCACAGGGCAATTGCAACAGAATGATTTCCTAACAACCCGACGAGGTATAGATGCTCACATACCCTTCTGTCAGAAAGGAAGGGGAGATGAGAGTAATGTGGTCTTTTTGAGGAGTGATAAATGACTTTTAGGGGGAATGAGTGGGTCCAATGCTCAGATAATGGTTAGCAAGTGATTCTCTTTGGGAATTGAATGGGACCAGAGAACAGATAATAGCTTGGGACAAAGTTCATCTGGGTTGTCGATGTGGGGTTCAATTTTTAGTTTCTTTCTCTGTGATGTGTGATATATCTTTTAATTTTCTCTGGTAAATGACATTGCACAGGGGTGATTGAAGGCAACTGTGTTCCTCTTTGGTGGGTCCAGTTTCTGGGTAGATAAGGAACTTCAGAGAACAACCTTACCATGTGCTTTGAGAGAGACAGAGGGTTGAAGAACAGGAGAAGGAGGAAGATCAGAGACCTTGTGGCTGCTTCTTTAGCTCAGCGAGTCAAAGCACCGTATTTTGGGGTACGGTTTTCTGAGCCACAATACTGCTGATACTGATGAAAATATAATTTTATATTACGTACCAAAAAAACACAGTTCAGTTGATGCACAAATTTTAGAAACTCACTACTCCACTTAACATAAACTAGTTCATAAAACTTAACAGTAGAATGTAAGAAAAATGTTCATTTATATATGGTATCATAAAATCTAAACTAGAAGAATCTCCTTCCATTTAAATAACTATCTAACAAAGAAGGGGTAAATTTCAGAAACCACAGCTGAAAAATACCATTTTTCTTTTAATGGTTTTGATCACTAGCACTGCTGCTCAGTCACTCCACATTTTAGACCTGCAATAATCCTTCCCTCAGCCCTCCAGTGTTCTCTCTTTTGATTGGAGTATATATACCATTCGGTTTACTTTGTGTGATATTTGCTTTGACTGTTATCTACTTCATTCCTGCCCTCCCCTTCCTACTTCTTCTTTAAAAAAGAAAAAAAAATTGGTGCTTGTTGAAGAAGTTGGATTGACAGCCCAAGAGACCAAAATCCTCTGTTTATCCAGAGAAAAAAATAAAGAGAAAAGCAATGAGACTGAGAGCTCCCTGACCTCCAGTGTAGTTCACATTACTACTGAATCCCTGGCTCTCAGAAAGCTCCCACAGAGGTATTGGTGACCTGTGAGGCAAGGTGCAATGCTGGCTGTCTACTGGGGAACTACCTGTCTTGGCATTCAATGTGAGTGGTAGGATACAATCTGCAAAGAGATATGAAACCCATAGGTCTCCTAGCTGTCTCATTTTTACCCCAAACTGCAGTGGATTTGGCATAATTCAGATGCCGCGCTTTCAAAACTTGTGTGTGTTTGTGTGTGTGTGTATATGTATGTGTATGTACATATGTGTGCATGCATGAGGATGTACATACCTGTAGTGCATTCTCTAACTTTCAGTGTATTCTATAACCTAGAAACCTTGTTAAACTGCAGATTGTAATTTGAATAGTCAATATGTAGCCTGAAATTCTGCATTTTGAACAAGTTATTTGGTGATGCTGAGGCTGCTGACTCAGGGATCACTTTTTTTTTTTTTTTTTTTTTTTTTTTTTTTTGAGAAGGAGTCTCACTCTGTTGCCCAGGCTGGAGTGCAGTGACGTGATTTCGGCTCACTGCAAGTTTCACCTCCCGGGTTCAAGTCATTCTCCCACCTCAGCCTCCTGAGTAGCTGGGACTACAGGCGCTCTCCACCATGCCCGGCTAATGTTGTTTTTATATTGTTAGTACAGACAGGGTTTCACTGTGTTAACCAGGGTGGTCTCCATCTCCTGACCTCGTGATCCATCCGCCTCAGCCTCCAAAGTGCTGGAATTACAGGCATGAACTACCGTGCCCGGCCCCAGGGATAACATTTTGAGTGGCAAGGGTTATGTTTACTAGAGAAAGACCAGAGGTATTTGCTACCCGTCAAATATAGTTCCTCCCTCAATTATTTCTAGAGTTGGTTTCATAATAGAAATAAGGAAATTACCTTGATACTTCAGCCATTAAATCCCTCCAGGGTAAACATCATCATCACTTTCTGTATTGGCTCATTTTCATCATGGTGTCAAACACTGATGGGATAATGAACCTATGACTCAGGAAGAATCGACGTTTGCTCAATATATGTTCTATTATGTACAAAGTAACAGCAGTACTTGGGCCATATGGCCTGTAGAGCCTAGGCTACTCATCCCTTGCCCATATCCTTAAACCTGGGCTGTTAGCTGGTACAAAACTGCTTAGCTGGTAAGGAGCTTGCTCTAGGAGCCTCCAACTGACAAGAATCATTTATGACCCTACTTTCAGCTGGAGAGCTGACCGCATTTCATTCTCCAAACAATTGTGTCATTTTGTCTGCTTTTATCATAGTGGTTGTTTCAACATGCTACCATTTTGGGTAACAATGACTAATATGCCTAAAATTTTATAAAATAGCTACATAATGACTCTTGTCCATGAAATAAATGTTAATTTTTTACTTTGGGGGAATTAAGCACCTAGACTACTAGTCTATCCTCAAGGCAGAATCCTAGGGCATTTGCTTATATAAAGATGTGACAAGATATTCATTAGTATTAACTTGTCAAAATTTTAAAGTTTTTTTCCTCGTAATTGTGAGCCATTAACAATAAGTTTGACTCATGATGGAACTGTTCAGCTTCTAAGGGACATCTTTTCCAAAGTGGTATAAAAATCCATGGATAGGAGAAGGACATTGAGGACACAAACGTTTCCTATGGAATAATTTTTTAGGGTTAAAATTTGAGAGTTTCTGAGTGGAAAATTCTCAAAGGGTATCACTATTTGCAGACCTCTTTTGAAAGATAACTGATGTGGCAGAGACACTGTCTCTCCCTATGACCACCAGAAACCTTATACATATCTCAATGGAGATATGTATAAAATGGCATTTTATATGTCATATTTTATACACATACATATATGACATTCCATGTCATTTTTCCCTTTGTCTTTTAAATTTTTAAATTGTTCTGTTTTTTAACCCAGTATCATGTGCAGATCAAGACAGCAACCATTAGCCCCTCACGTCACTGCCCTTGCCTTTCCTCCTCTGAGCCTACACCTTATTTTCAATGATCTCTCAATATGACATTATTATACATTTATGTCAAAAGAAATGACTTATTCTCTCTGCTCTGGGAAAACAAATAGTATCTTATTTTTCTAGAGGGTTTCTTTTCATAAGACCAGATTTTTGCTCTTTAAATACTTTCTAATTTTTAAAGACTTTTTCTTAACAATTAAGAGAAAGATCTTCTGAATTATACAATGAATTCTGTTAAAAATAGAGCAGTAGTCACTTCTCATATTCAATCAAAATCATGCTTATTTTCAAAAATGTCTAGGTTTGAAATCACTGGATTAGTGAAGTTGGAATATTCCATAATAAGATTATCTTATATATGAAAAGGAGTTATATGCTATATGTAAAGTATGCTATCTTAAAAATGTTTACTCATTTAGGCCTAAGATTTCTAAGCCCTCATTTAACAGCCTAGTGGTCTAAAAGCATATCTCCCAAAACTGCTAAAAAGATGTCTACAACCAAATTTCCTAAATTGTATTCTTCATA
The DNA here is from genome assembly GCF_024542745.1 of Macaca thibetana thibetana. Classification (NCBI taxonomy): domain Eukaryota; kingdom Metazoa; phylum Chordata; class Mammalia; order Primates; family Cercopithecidae; genus Macaca; species Macaca thibetana. The sequence continues at coordinate 162,933,261 of NC_065583.1, read as the reverse complement.
AGACCAATTATGGGAATTAGTAGTAGGTATCAATTTCAGAATAAAAATTTATAGTCACTTAAATTCAAAAAGCACAAATCCAAATAAAGTTTAACAGACGAGTTACTGCAGAGCTGCTCTGAGCTTTTACAGATTCATACCAGAGACTGGCTAGGTACTGGCCAATTCCATTTTCTATTCCAAGACACATAGACTACATTTTCCAGCTGCTTTATTTTTAGATTGAGGCCATGTGACTGATTCTGTCCCATAGAATCTGGGCAGAGTGATATGTGCCATTTTCAGATCTGACCATCAAACATGCCACCTCATTATCTTTCACTCTTCACTCTTTGGGAAGCAGAATTCAGAGCATCCCTTAGAGAACTCCAAGGAAGCTCTAGAAGATGAAGCTACCAGAAAATGGAAGGAGCCATATCTTTAAATCACCACATAGAAGACCACGTCTTATAACCCAAGTGAAGCCTTTCTTGTGTGAAGCCACCAAGAAGTTAGAGATGCTTGTTACAGCAGATGGCTTCAATCACCCTGACTAGTACATGTGCTAAGCACTCTGAATCTCCAAGGAGTGGATAAGTAGATAGCATTTCCTAAAGTTAATTTCAAGTGATTTTTCTTTCATGCAAAATTTTGAGATATTATTTTTCCACTAGTTTAGTCCCATCATGAATGCCATTCACAAGCCTTATTCTATAATTAAGTTTCTGAATCAGACTTTCTCAATGTAATCTCATAGCAGAAGAGGAAAATAGAATAGTCCATCCAAGAAATGTGGCAGAAGGGGAAGTTGAAAATATTTAAAAAATGAGAAGACATGACCTGCCATTGTTGTGAGCAGGCCACGTCAAAAACATGGAAACGATTGTGGCTGCCTCTAAGAACAAACTGGTCCCTGGCTGACAGACAGCAAGGAAATGGGAACCTCAGTCTTTTAACTGCAAGGCAGTCAATTCAGCCAACCAGCTGAAGGATCCTGGAAGTGGATTATTCCCCAGAGCCTCCAGAAAGGACCACAGCCCTGGCAAAAACCTTGATTTTTCCCTTTTGCGATTCTAAAAAGACCAAGCTGAGCCATGCTGCATCTAGACTTCTGATCTACAGAACTGAGACATCATATATTTTTGTGGCTTTTGAGTCAATAGTTTGTAGTAGTGATTACAAACTAATATAGAAATTGGTACATTAACGTAACAATTCCTTCATCTCCTCCCAGTGGAGTGATTACTCTAAGCAAGCCAGTAAGTAGTAGCAATGCAAAGTTAAGACGAAACGGCTCAGGGCTTTTATCCTTCCAGCCACTGCCCCTCCACCCCACACAGTGTCCCAGGTCACTGGGCCTTCCATCCTCACCTGGCTGTCGGGAGGCATCCCTCTTCTCCCTGCAGGGGCTGTCAGAGGAGGCCTAGAGTGGAGTCAGGATTTTTACCATCACACAGCAGTAATTAGGCCACGTTCCCTGTGGTGTCAGAGGTGATCATGTGGGGAACCAAGTTCCACATCCCTCTCAGCAGTGATAAGGAGGCAGAGGCCCCTCTACCAGGGGTCATGGAGTTTAAATGGAGAACCTGAGCCAAAGAGAAGGAGAGTTTAAAAGAGGGGTAAAATCAGTGTCAAATCTGACACACACAAAAATCAGGTAAAATAATTGTTTGCAAAAGCTTCTATTGTGTGTTATTTGGAGACCACTGTGACTTTAGACAGAAAGTGATTTGTAATGGAGGGTGGGGTTGCAATGGATAATCTTCTGAGTGTAATTAACATTATGTAAAAGTAGACACAAAGTATAATTTGTTGTTTTTAATAAAACTTGACTATGAAGAAAGGTGTAGGGAGATGACTCGAGGTAAAGAGAGGGATGTCTGTTATACAAGAGGAAAGAGACATAGCTCTGCTTATACAATGAAGAGAAAAGGCCTTGAGAGAAAAACAGGTGAACAATTTCCGAGCAGGAGTGATTGGCTGTTACCGTTCTCGGCTGTTACAGTTCTCCAGAAGACCATGGGACTCCAATTACCAAGGGATTAGCCTTGACTAGGGAAAGGCTTCTGTCTTGAAGACAAGATTGCAGACCAAGCAGGAAGGCTGAGCAGAGAAACCTGCTTTTAGTAGCAGGGAGTCCAATCAGTAGAGTGCTCCTGCAATGGTTTGGGGATTTTCTCAGGAGGTTAGAGGCACAATAATTTCCTAACAGTAAAGAGACAGAGATGTTAAGTGTTTTTAGGATTGCGTAAGACAGTCACAGTGAACAAGTATAATTAAGGACTGAGTCTCTGATCAATAATTATAATAAATTAAGGTAACAATGTTTTAAATAGTGTTTCTTTTGAGCATTTGCATTATTTTGAAAAATCATTTCTTGTCTTCCCTGGTAATAAAAAAGAACATTAGTAAAATTGCAATGTTTTGCCAGTCATTTTAAAAAGTGAATTATAGCTCTGCCATCTCCTCGGTATTTTCAGCCAATTTCTACAATTTATTTGGGAAGCGTAAACCAAACAAATAAGCCACATTTTCAACTACACAATCAGGAAGGGAAGATCACTTAATAACATTTCTCTCCCTCAATCAGTGCTAGGCTGCAACATTACTCATTGGTAATAAGTGGCATGTTCCCCTTTTTTTACCTCTATCTTTATTTTCTTATTTGTTAAGAACAGAGCGCAAGTGTGACTTCCTGTCCTAGTGAACGAGAGTCCAGTCCTAATCTGAAGAACCCAAGACACACAGTCTGTTGCATAAGTGTCAGAGACATCCAACATACAGGATATTTGCTTGGCGTGATGCCGCACACCTGTAGTCCTAGCTACCCGGAAGGCTGAGGCATGAGGATTGCTTGAACCCAGGAGCTCAAGGTTACAGTGAGCTATGATCCTGCCACTTCACTACAGCCTGGGCAACAGCGTGAGACTCAGTCTCTAAAAAAAACTAATAATAATTAAATAAGTAAGTAAAATAACCAACACACAGGAGCTCAGAGACAGTGAAGCAGGAAGGGGGCGTGTTACCATCACAACAACCAGTCTCATCAGTAAGCCCTGGAGAGACCTGAATAGAATGAAAATGTGGCTGAAGACATGCAAGAGAACAGAAGCCTGATGAGAAGATCCCTGGACTGAAAAAGAAAAAGAAAATCATGTTTAAAGCTAATAATACTTAACTGAACAATCTCTTTTCTCTCTCTCCCCACATCCACTTTGATACTAATGTCACCTATCAGCACAGGAATGCCTTCTCCTAATTCCCAATGCCTGGACCGAGCAAGAGAGCAGTTCTGTATACATTTCCAAACTGTATATGTCAGCATGACTAAGTACATCAGGCACACACACTGTCTCAAGCTCTGTCAAATTGCACTTTTTTTGTTTGTTTGTTTGTTTTACCATGGGTTATAATTGAACTCCACCCGGCAGTGAAGTCACACTGGGAACATTTAAAGACAGGCTGGAAACATAAAACACTTACATATTATCTTGTGAGGTAATAGAGCATCTCTTTGTATTATGATTTTTTCCACATCACGAACTAAAGAAGGAGTCATGGAAAGATTCCAGGAAAGTTAGGTGATGCTTGCCGTGGGTCCATCACACTTTCGTCAAGGGCTTCTTCAAGATACTTGACTACTTTGGAGCTCAGACATACTTAAAAGGGAAAATTAAATTAGGTCTTTGATTTGTTGAGGTCCGTACACATTCAACAATCTAACGAAAGTGTTGGGCTCCAGTTCTGAAATGTGAACTCTATTACGACACGAATTTCAGAAGTGTCATGAGTCACTGAAGTCCAGTTATGGACTGTATTATGAGTTCATTGTATCCCTCAAATAATACGTTCAAGTTCTAACCCTGGGTACCAGTAAATGTGACCTAATTTGGAAACATGGTCATTGCAGATGCAATCAAATTAAAATGAAGTCACACTGGAAAGGAGGAAGGAAGGACATCCTAAACCCGATATGATTGGCATAATAAGAAGAGAAGAAGAGACAAAGACACACAGGGAAAATACCATGTGATGATGAAGGCAGAGATTGGACTGATGCATCTACAAGCCAGCAAACCCAAGGATTGCTAATAACCACCAGATGCTGGAAATGGCAGGGGAAGATCCTCCCCTGGTGCCTTCCAAGAGAACATGATCTGGCTGACACCTTGATTTCAGACTTTTAGCCACTATAACTGCGAAATAACAAATTTCTGTTGTTTTATGCCACCCGGTTTGTGGTGCTTTGTGATGGCAGCCTTAGGAAGTGAATATAGATTCCATGGCAAGAAGCTCCAGACAAAGTGCTTGCAAGGTTTCTCTGTCTCTCACATCCACACACACCCCATCAGAAAATTCTGCTGGCTTTACTGCGAATTACATCCAGGATCTGACCATTTTCACTAATTCCCATTCTAGTTCTCTAGTCGAAACCACTGTCCATCATCTCTAGCTTAGATATCCAGATATTTCTCAATGCTAGAGCTAGTCAATGCTAGGCCACACACACCATTACTTATTGCTAATAAATGTCATCTTCCCTCTTTTTGTCTATCTCTTCAGTTTCTTTCTTTCTTGTTACAAATCAGTGTGGACTGAAAAACAGGACTTCTCAACCAGGAGTTGGCAAACTAGGTCACATGGGTCCCATCCCACCCAAAGGTGCCAACTTTCCAGGGGAATTCCCAGGTCTGCTATGCCTAGGCCAGTGTCAAGGCTCCTGAGAGATTACACAGAAGCTGCTTCCCCAATCTAGAGCCCTTTGCATTTACAAACTTTGTTCTTAAAATTTTATTGGAACACAACCATGTCCATTCATTTATGTTCTGCCTATCATTGCTTTCATGCTACAATAGCAGAACTGAGTGGTTATATGAGAGTATGGCCTGTAGAGCCTAAACTATTATTTGGACCTTTACAGAAAATGTTTTCCCACGTTGCAGACTATATGGGATCCTGGAATTCTCTGTCCACAAGGCTCAGAACCCCCTTCTGGAGGTAGATGAGCTTCTTCTCCAAATCTACTCTCTCAGGGATAGACTGTGAGCCAGATGTGTACCACTGTGCCTTGGCAGGAGTGGTCAAGGATTGGTGACTTGCTGAAGTGTGGTGTGGGTTATGCTTGGACATGCAGACTGCTGTGTCCACACACATAGGTGTAAGTTTCCTGGATTGGAGGATGAAGTTGGGAATGGAAAGAAAATGGCTCCCCTATGCAACCACATTCCAATGAGAAAGTTCACAGGATCCAAGAATTCTAAATTTGCACCTGGTCTTATTGATTGCTATGAAGATGTATTTGCCAAGGTTGGAGGAGAAAACACATTTTATTTAACATATTTTGGGGTGATGTATGACTTTATAGTCATGGGCCACATCATAATGTTTCAGTCAAGGACAGACTGCATATATCATGGTGGTCCAGTATAATTATAATACTGTTGTATTTTTACTATACCTTTTTATGTTCAGATACACAAATGCTTACCACTGTGTTACAATTGCCTATGGTTATTCACTACAGTAAAACTCTGTAGGCTTGTAGTCTAGGAGCTTTATGCTATACAGTATCGCCTAGGTGTGTAGTAAGCTATACCAGCTAGATTTGTGTAAGCACACTCTATGATGTTTGCACAACATGCGCAACAATGAAATCGCCTAATGACAAAATTGCCTAACAACACATTTCTCAGAATGTATGCCTGTTGTTAAGCAATGCGTGACTGTATGCGGACATGCAGGTTGTGAACTTTCACTGGACTTGTGCACTATTAACTGTTAATGGATCTGCATTAGGGGAAGACGGTGGTAGACTTTCAATTCCATTTTCTATAGATTAATTAAACTGGAAGTTTCTTTCCATAGGACATACAGCCTCTTGTACTCCTGCACAGATATTTTATAGTAACCATGGCCTAGACAGCTGTGGTCAGAGAGAACTGAGATTCCACTTCCATCCAGGTCAGGAATTGTGCTATTTTCCTTACATCTCTGTGATTAGTGATTACAGAAATTGATAGCAGGCAAAATTGGAGCATATTTGACCCCAGAATAAGGGTCCATTAATCTATTGATGTTCTGTAAACTCAATTGATAAGAACAAGGATAAGGATTAGCTATTTTCAAGTTCTCATTTTGTTGAAACCGGTGGTCTTTTCAGCAGCCCATCAGAATTTGCAAGACTATCTCCCAATTCTTAGAACCTTCATCAGCAGAACATGAGTCAGCTGTGAAAACACTTGTAATTTATTCTTTCTTTCATTCTATTTCCCAACAGGTGAATTTAGACATAAATCCTTGTAATTACTGTGTGTTTATATACTTTAGTTATCTTATCAAGCTTTGCCAGTGGCCACCGTTACAAGTTGCTCTGGTAAAATATTCCTGATGTTTGCTATTAGAAGAGTCACTGTTGAGTTTTCAGCCACAGATTCTCACAACATTCATTCAAGAGATTTTCAACAAGAACCATATGCCAGGCTGTGCACATAAATATAATTGCTAATTATGTACCAGTGTGGACATATCAGCTCACAACATAGATGCAGTCCATGCTGTAATGGAACTTATGATCCAGTAGATGAGTCAGAAATTAAACAAAAATTAGTGCCAAAAATACCTACATGAGCTTTTCTTACATGCTACGAAGGATCAGTGAAAGATTTATAAACCAGTTATGAAAGATGAACCAGCCCTAACTGGCAGGGAGCAGGGTAGGTGACAGAAAGCTTCTTTGAGGAAGTTACATTTAAATGGAGGCCAGTAGAATGCAGAAATGTTATCTGAGCAAAAACAAAGTGGTTTTAAGGGCCCTGCAGCAGGAAAGAATGAACTTTGATTAACTGAAGAAAAACCAATGTGGCTGAGGAGAAATTAGCAAGGTAGAAATGGTGTCAAAGACTGAAGAGGGGTGCAGGAGCCAGATGAGAGACAATGAGTCCTTAACGCATCTGAGATGGGCTGGATGGTAGGTTTTTTAGTCATAGTAAGCCAAATGGCAAAATCAATGATATTATGCAGGTTTGTATATATCAGGAAAGAGAACAAATTCCCACATTTTTAGTGACAAAAATCAAGATACACTACTACTACTAATAATAACAGGTAAGTATTTTTTGTAATACAGCTCTATTAATAAAACAAACTTCTTTTGCAGGAGGATAACATATTGCTTAATATGGCTTCAAAGTGAATATTTCCTATGACTAAATTGATTAAATTTTCTGTTTTTTATCTTTGAAAATGTCTTTTCACACATCTATGTACTAGCAAATACTGATCTGAATCCATGAGCACATGATTTTGTTTGAGCATTTTCATCATGTAGAACCAGGCATTTATAGAATTCTACTACAGTAGGTTCTTCTCTTGATATTTGCTTTCTAGCATGTCATTACGTTGCAGATTCATCCTTTCCAATGGAAGGTTAGGTGGAAGCTCCTCAATGCATAAATCAATTTTGAAATACAAAAATTCCCTTGGCACTTCCATTAAAGTCCAGAAAGTACTGCTGAAATTATAAATGGAGTCTGTGGAAAAGTTGTTTGTTTTATTATATTAAATGGTGCTTGATAATCTTTCTTCCAGAGTCCTAAGGAGGGACAAAAATGTAAGATTCTAGCCCACAATTAAACGGTAGTTTGTTACCTTAAATGATATGCGGTTTTGTCTATTTTAAAAATGTTTGCCTAGATGCCTTAGCAGAAACCAAAGTTTCAGCTATCCAGAATTCAATTTCTATTTCAAACATTATCACTATTCTTTCTGTTTTAGATAAAAATATTTTGGCTATTTACCAATCATATGGATAAAATAAAGGGAAACATAGGGCAAACAATTCAATTGTGGAAGAAATTGAACTGAAAATGTGTAACCTCCTAGGTTCACTTCTTTCTTAGCTATTCTCATAGTGTTTCTCATCATAGGTGAGTTCTTAACATAGATATTCTTTTAGTCAAAATACTGTTTTATTTCAAGAATCTCAAAGGAATTATCCTAAACCCTTTGATGGCAAAAAAATGTTCATCATAACAGTTTCACAGAATCAATCCTAAGTACCTTAATGAAGAAGAGAATTTAAAGAGTTTTTTTCAGTCTTTTCTGGGAAAACATCCCACACACTGACATGACTGGGTAGAGGGATTTACTGTGATTTTGCTTCTCATTGTACCAAAGCCTTATTTCTTCCAAGACAAGCAAAGGAACAGAGGAACAAAGCAACATTGGTAAGTAGATTTAAGAGATAAATGCTGAAGTTAGAAAATGATCCCTAATAAATACTCTTCTATTTTCATTTTCTAAAACTGCATAACAAATTCCCATAAAGTTAAAGGCTTAAAATGACACTCACTTACTAGCTCGTAGTTCTGTAGAAAATCCAACACGACGTGACTGGGCTTTCTGCTAAGGTCTGAAATTGGCCTGGCTGAGTGCTCATATGGAGGCTCTAGGGGAAAACCTGCTTCCAAGCTCATTCTTGTTGGCAGAATTTAGATGTCTCAGGTTGAAGGACTGAGGTCCCCATTTCCTTGCTGACTGTTAACTGGGCCAGTGCTCACTTCTTAGAGTCAGCCTCAGTCCTAGCAAATTGCAACTCCCTCCAGTAAGGCCCACACAGATAATCTCCCTTTCTTAAAGTCAGCTGTGCCATATAACACTTTAATCAAGGAATAAAAAAAGCCACCAAATTAACAGTGCTAGAGATTGTGAAGAGTGTGTACACAGAGAAAGGGGCGATGTGGGAACTATTTTAGAATTCTACCTACCACAACATCCCATGATACTCCAGTTGAAAAACAAAAGTTCAGATACTCGTATATATCTGTACACATACATCAAAGTGAAATTAGTTTTCCTTTCTGATTTTTCTTAAATTTCATTTCTGAATCTCAAAAAGTAATCTTCATACTAGAAATGATTGTATAGCCCAAGATTTGTAGCTGAGTACTATGATGATTCCATAAATAAAAATGATAAACTATCAGAGGGCAGAAAAGCTTCATGGACATGAGATCTCAAATAATAATTTCACCTCTAAGGCTAACATCACTCTTCTTTCAGCCAAAAATTTCTCACCTAAGCAGGTTCCCTACATAGATTATGATAGTTGTGAACATTAAGCTAGAAGTTTGCAACAGTGACTATTTGTGAAAGTAAGACTATTAAAAATATTCATCGTGTTTTTCTAGAAAAATAAACATTTTTGGAGATGCAAAAAATGTTCTATTATGGGGAATGCTAATGTATTGGGTAAAGAGAATCCATTACTTCCCAAAAAATACTAACTTGTAATAGGGAGGACACTAAAAGTGAATGCCTTTAAAATTATGACTATTATTAACAGTTAAAGTCTAAATTCAAGGACAAACCAATGTGAAACTGCCTTTGCAAAATTATAGCAGTGAGATAGATCTAACATAGCTGACTCTATCTTTGCTCATCTTTGCTCACAGGCCAAGCTAACTATGGAAGGAATTTAGCTTATAATTTAACTTTAAAACAAAGATGATAACAGCCCTTCCCAAAACTAACACCCTCCTCACTCAGGGACAAGAATGGCCTGTATAGCATTAATGAAAGGCCATAAGGCTGGAATTGTGGCAAAGGCCTGAATTTGGATAAGACCTAGGCATAGTTAAATAATAACTAGTCAGTGTCTCCTAATATACTTACTGCTCAGGAGTCATGTAGCCAGACGTCACAAGATTTGTAACTTCCCTAATCACCCCTATAAATGACATCACTATTTTAAAAACCTAACACTGGAATTTCAGATACTTTTCAAAGTCTGCATTCTGGTGGACTGACTGATGCCAACCAGACTCATGACCCACACAAAAGAACGGACTCAACTGGTTCTGTGATCCTTACTCAGAAACTGACTCAGCACATTAAGACAGCTTCAACACCCCTAAAATTTCAACCCCATTCAATCAGCAGCTCCCATTCTCTAGCCTCTTGCCCAACAAATTGCCCTTAAAAACCCTAGCCTGAGTTCTTGGGGAGGCAGATTTCAGAATTATATCCAGTCATCCTTATGCAGCCTCCCTGTGAATAGTAAACTCTTTCTCTGCTGCAACACCTACTTTCCTCAGTGTATTGGCAATTTCTGGGCAGTGGGCAAAAAGAACCCAGTTGGATGATAACAAATGTGTTAAGGATCTTCTTATCCATGTATTATTAAATTGTGTCTCTTTTCTAAAATATAGGTCAGACCAAATAAATCCTTTAGCTACCTTATTTTTTACATTGTCATCTAGCTAGTATTTGATGTCTAATGCTAAACATATTTTATTAATTTATTTCAGAATTTAGACAGCTCCCAACACATTTTAGGTATTTAAAGGTAGTTTTGTAACTTAACTGAATTGAAAAATATTTTTAATGGTAACATAGTATAAGGCCACAAAGAAACATAAAATATTATAATAAAATATTGCATACTCATATATATTTATTCATTGATAAAATCATCAAAATACTTCTGAATATAAAATATAGAATTTTTGCTGTGGTTACTGAGATTCTATTCAAAAAAATCAGGTAATCAGCATATATAAGCATTAAATTAAAAAAGAATGTATTTATAGCAGGAGAAAAAGATTGATTAAAAGCAAGAAAACAGTGTACAAATCAATTCAAGATTATGAGGATTGGCTGCAAGGTTGTTTTGATTTCAGGATGAACTTTAAAAACAAGACTTTATCTCAGTTGCCATGGAAAGTCAGTTTTTCTGTGCTGACATTGGTTTGCAATCTATGTCTTTCTGATTAACATTCTTTCTGCTAATATAAAAGAAGTCCAAAAAATTAACTTTTTGGAGTGAGAAAGAAAACTATTATTAGATGTCTCTAAATTGACTAGGATAAATTATACTTATTTTCTTCTCCAGGAATAAAACCTAACCCAATCAACTGGCTGCCAGCTCCCAACTTTCCAGTCTGTTTCAGTTATCTTTGCTGCATAAAAAGCCATCCCAAAACTTGATCATGTAAAAAATACACCATTTTATTCTTGTGTATCGTGTGGGTCAGACAGCATATGGTGGCCATAACTTGTCTCTTCACAATGTCTGGGGACTCAGCTGGGAAAACACAAATGACAGAGAATGACTCATACCACTCTGGGAGGGAATCATCTGGAAGCTTCTTGGTTTTCTTACCTGTAAACTGAAGCATTTGAACATAAATAAACTATGAATTCCCTTGTAACACTAAAAGTTTTTATTAAACGTTTTTTCCTCTCTTATTGTCTGCTTTTTTGTTGTTATTGTTAATTGCTTGCTTCTTCGTTACTATTTTTATATAGCTTTACATATGGAAAGCAGGCAAGTTGAAACTGTATTCTGAAATGAGTTCACCAACAGAAATGATGGTAGATGAAGATAGTCCCCAAGCTATCCTTATTTAATCCAGCTGTATGGTATTGCATTTCAGCAATTTTTTGAGTTTGATGGTTTTTCCTAGTTCTTCCTTTTGGGAGTAGAGCATGGAGGGGCATTCCTGGATTAAATTGGGAACCTACCCACAATTAGTAAGATGTGTCTTTGAGTAAATGTGCTCCAAGACAATAATTGGGACTCAGGAAACATGCAACCCGACTTCACAATCCCCAGACATACCTGTAGTGAGATTAGAAATCAGGTAAACTACATTTTTCTCTTGAAATAAGCAGAAAATTCTGACTAACCAGTCAAGAGGAAAATCCTCATCCAAAAAGCCTTATTAGGAACCTAGTCCAAAGAAAGATAATTTTTAATCTCCAATAACTATTTCCCCACTTCTGGTATGGCTGCTATTTACGGGCAGCCTGGCAAGCAAGTGCACCTTTGGAAAATTAGGACTGTCCTGTCACCCATCTGTCAGTCCAGTGGTATTGCAGACTGCCACTGACCACCTGCATGGACTTCTCTGCACAGAATTAGGACAGTCCAGCTGCTGCCAAGTCTCTTTAGAGTCTGAAACACCAGTTAGAAATCACAATTGTGCCTTAAAATTTGAGTTTCTAGGAAAGAAGAGGTGGCGGTAGATGAAATAATGGTCTATTTAGAGTTAATAAACCTATTCATGTATTTTCATTGCACTTGTAACCATAGACAGGCCAAATTGTACAAGACTGAACAAACAAAATCATCTTGAGTTTCACAGATACAATAGGAAACGTAGTAACTTTGCAGCAGGGAACCAAGTAAAAGGCAGCCACGGTTCTATTCATGATCTAAGGTAAGTGAGCCTTGGCTGTCAGAGTTAAGAGTTAATTTCTCAGGAAGTGGCATGGGGTGCTGTCTACCTTGGACTCCATCATATCCCTAGAACCTAGTACAGTGCTTGGTACCCAGAGGGTGCTCAATACATTTTTGTTGAATTGGGTGGACTTAAAAGGCAGTGAAATATATGGAGGTCAGGGACATGGGAGACCTGAATTCTAAACTTAGCTATGCCAAAGTTTTTGAGGCTTTTTGTTAGTTTATCTACAAAATCATAAATGTGGAGTGGGGCTTTCCAATATGTATTTTAGTGCTAACTCATCTGACTCTGTGATTGCTATGTCTTTGAATTTTGGTAACAATTTGAGCAAAATGAAAGTACTGAAGATGATCCTCAATCCAATCACTCAGATTTCACAAAATTTAGGACAACATAAGCTCAAGTCCTGTGGGAGGAAGGGCTACCATGAGCACTCTGTCACCATTCCCCAACACACAAACTTGTACAACCTTAGCCTGCAAACTGGGTAAACCCAAAGGCCCTCCCTCTGTAGAGAAAGACACCAATGCTCTCCTTGCTGTCTTCAAAAGAGGACTGTGAGGTATATTTGTAGGATTTCTTAAAATTCCTCCTTATAAGGGTAAATTTTTGCCAACACCATGAGAAACCCTGGGAGAAATCATCTAACCATCCAGTAGAACAGAGCCAGTTATTCTAGGCAAGCCTCACCCTTAACTGTGCCTATCTTCCTGGTGAAATAGTTCCTTGTTCACCATTTATCTATCATTTATGCTTTCACCTCAGCATTAATGTTAAAGTATAAGATAATTAATACAAGGTATCCTGTTATCATAATGTAAAATCAGTATATCAGTATCTGACCTGTTTGTTGAATAGCAATTGCCCAAATAATTTTTAAAATAAAATTATAGTGCTATGAAAACCAGTGATGCATATTGAGTGTGTGGGCAATGTTGTATCAATGAACAAGAGAGTCAGAGACAATTTTCTTTACATCAAAATGTATAGTGTCCTTCGTATATTGTGAAGTTGCCACTGCAATGTGCCTACCCAGTGGGAACTATGTTTTCCCACCTTCTCTTACACTCAGGTGGCCATGTGAGTGGCTCTCATCTATGGAATATGAGTCCAAGTGCTCTGTGTCACTTTTGGACAAGAGTTTCTAAGAAGCAAGTTTGCCTTCTCTACCCTCTCTTATCCTCTTTCACAGGACACTGAGGGTTTAGAGATTATTAGTCTACAATATGAAAGAAATCTGGGTCCCTGAGTCACTGCAGGGAGACAAGCTAATTAGGAGCATTTACACTATTGATTTGTTACACAATGAGATTCAACATCTATTATGTTTAGTCCTTGACATCTTAAGGTTTATTTGTTACAGCAGCTTGTATTACCCTAACTAATAGACTGAAAAAGTGAATACAATCGCCTAGTCTCAATTTCCTCCCAGTGATGTAGAGACAATAGAAGCCACCTCAGAATACTGTTGTGAGAGTAAATGAGATAACAAATACATACATGAGCAGTCAGTCTGGCTCTTGGTGTTCTACAAGTACTCATTAAATAATAAGTACAATGTCACTTGTGCCTTAATTTTCCATCACTCCTGCCATCTAGGTGTAATGGCAATCCTTCAAAAAAGATTATAATTAATTTTGTAAAAATAATAATGTTTAATTCCTGTGATTGATCCCTTTCTTTGTGGACATTAGGGGAAAATGTTAATTTAATACAGCAGACCACCATTCATGCATCCCCCCCACACACACAAACACAAACACACAAACATCAAAAGCATAAAACCTTCCTTTCCAGCCAATAGTGTTTGCAACTGCCACAGGTCTGATTTGAAAGTAAGAGTGGAAAGATCAGAAAAAATAAACAACAGAATGCTCACACCTAATAACTCTTCTTATTAGTTTCCTTCTCATTATTGCCACTCAAGGACATTTCAGCCTAAGGCTTCAGAATAAAACACACACACAAGCAAAAAAACACACACACAAAATAAAATTGCACACCACCAAAAACTAAGGATTGTTTCCTTGATCTTGATTGCTATAACTGCATCCATCTGTCTCTGCGGCTTCAATCAAGATAATGAATTTTGTGGAAAAATCGTTAAAATATAAATTCCTATGCTATTTTGAGGGAATGTATGCCCATGAAGAGCACTTATGAATTTTAAACTTATGCTGATTGTAAATTTCTCTTGCACCATATGACCATTAGGATATACGTAATTCAGTTTTTAAATTGTTTTTAAAAAGTCCATTTTGAAACCAGGCAGTACAGTCTCATAGATCAGCTGAAACACTGGACATTGTCTTGTGAGTTCTTTGCTCAGTTTACACCACACCTGGACGTCAGCTGTCCCTTGCAGAGTTGGGTCATCCCCATAGGCATAATGGATTTGTGTGTTGTGATCAAGTCCCAAACATGTCTGGTCAGTCAAACTAAAACAGAAAGACGGTCTGTAAATTACGCACAGTGCTGATGCTTATGAGGCATTTTAATTTTAGAAAAATTATGTGCTATTTTCATCTTGACTATGATATAAATAATATTAAATAATTTAGAAAGTATAAAAAAGAAAATTTCCCACTTCAATATTCAAAACCTACTCCCGTTAGCAGGTTTGAATTATTCCTCACTATGTGTATTTTGTCCAGACTATGTGCCATTTTTTACACTGTGACATATAAAGTCATAATTAGGTGTTCTCCAAACATCACCTTAGCAGATGGTTTACAATTACTAGAAGAGCAAGAAATTTACTTTCCAGAGCCACTCTGTGTGACACTAGCAGAACTGGTTTATAGAGCTCATGCTGTGTGGTTGAGGATTTTTCTTTAAAAATAAATAAATAAATAAAACCCTTGCAGTAAAAATGTTATATGTTCAGGCCCAGGAGCATGCTGGGTGAGGTCAATTTCTCAGGCTTTTCTCCCCGTGGAAAACTACCAGATACCATCCCCTATGGATTTACTGAAAAAAACACATGTTTATATTCTCTCCCCAGACATCTTCCAAATCTGTGTGTGTGAAAGAAAATTTCTCAGCACAATTCTGCTTGTTTTCAGGTTCCGTACTGATAAACAGAAGAAAATGATGCCTGTAACAATAATAAATGCCAGAGAAGGAGAAAAATTTTTGTTCCAAAGTCTCAAACTACGGTAGGTGATATCTTTGAATGAACAGAGAGAGAACTCTTGGGAGTAGAAAGTTAGGAACTTTCTGGATCACGTGGCAAGTCATTTATAAATAAGGGCATTGACTGAAAACCACTTAAAGTATGTAAGATAAAATAGTATTAAAATCAGATCTTAAGTGATTACATTGTATAAGATTAATGAGATAATTGGGGGAAATCATTTAGGTAAAAAGAAGTTAAAAATTGAAGAACCCGTGTATATCAATTTCCTGGGATGGTTGTAACAAAATACCACAAACTGGGTGAGTTAAATAATAGCAATTTATTGTCTCGGTTCTGGAGGCTGGAAATCAACACGTCGGCAGGGTTGGTTCTTTCTGAGGGCATTGAGGGAGAATCTGTTCCAGTCCTCTCTCCCAGCTTCTGTCAACCTCAAGTTGGATTGTAGATGGCATTTTCCCTGTGTCTTCATGTCTTCTTCCTCTCCGTGTGTCTGTCTCTGTGTCTAAATTTCCCCTTTCGTTAAGGGTTATAATCACATTGGATAAGGGCTAACTCTGATGACTTCATCTTAACTTGATTTTCTGCAAAGACCCTATTTCCAAATAAGGTCACATTCACAGACGCTGGAGGGTTAGGACCATTTTTACACCCTTTGAAAATCAGTAAAATACAGTATATACCTATGGTATTTAAACACCTGTTTTAAAATACTGTGCTATATCTCACAACTAGCACACTGTCTATATCAGTTTTTTTTTATAATAATAATAACCAAAACCAACAAAAAGCCCCCAAACGAACTTTAAGGGTATTAACCTGAGACATTTTCTGCTATTTTTATGTATGAGTTTCACCATCTATAAGACATGTTTGTTGACAATTATTAACTCAGAAAATTACACATATAACTTATAATAAAAGAGGTTTTTCCTTTCTTTTAGTTAGTAAGCTGAATTTTTAGATTTTCTCTTTTTTTATGGATCAGCTGGCAGCAATTTCTATATAAAGCTTTTTAAAATTCAGGGTCTATCTGCTGTCTTTATCTCAGCAATTATTTTACGAACACAAAGAAGTGAATTGCCAACTGGTTTTAATTCTATTCTTGGATCTGGATGAACAGCATTACTCTATAAAGGCGTTTTGACTTTGGCTTAGGACACACAATCTTGGAATGCAGCGGTCAATGTCACCGTTGCTCTAGAGATCTCAAACAGCACCTATTACGACTTTTTCATTTTGTAGACCACCTGAACCCCCATAAGGACCTAAGTCCCCACTAGAATTTGGGAAAGTCCTGAGATTTGGAAAAGTCCTGAGATCTCTCTTCTACAAGACATGGAAAGCACATGTCAGCTGGGAGCAATGAACTAAAATTTGTTGACATTGTATACTCTACCTAAAATCTAGAACTTCATACACCCTTCTCAGTTTATGTCAGAATAGCCTGTCAGACCCAAAGCAAAGTACAACTTTATGATTTGCCTTTATAAAGGTTCTGTGTGTTTTTTTAAAACAACTTGTCTGAATGAACTTGCATCTTTCAAAGCCAGAATTATTTCAACTTTCTCATGAGCTGTAAGTTGTCAGAAAAAAAACACGAATCATTTTTTTATGGGCTTGACAATTCTATTATTATTTTCTGTGGGCTTTGCTGTTATGATATGATACAGGTACAGGTACACATAGATATTTGTGTCCATACATGCCTCAACCAAGAAGAGGAAAGATGGGATGGAAGGGAAAGGGAAGTGTGGTGAGTAAAATTCTGAGAAGGTGGTCAAGATGCCCAGACTGGTGCATACTCCCGTGTAATCCCTTCTTCTGGAATATGGGCAGGACCCATGAATGTGAAAGGATATCATTTTCATATTTAGATTACTTTGTAAGGCAAAGTGAAGATAATTTTGCAGAAGTAAATGAAATCCCTAATCTGTGGACTTTGACCAAATCAAATGGAAGATTATTCTGGATACCCCAGCCTCGATATATGAAGTACTAGAGAGCTTCTCCTGCTGGCTTTGAAGGAGCAACTATTCTGTTGTACAGACGGTCTGTGGCAGAAAATGGAGAGTGGCTGTTAGGAGATAAATATGACCCCCAGTCAACTGCCAGCAAGAGAGGGGAGCCATCAATTCTACAAATGTGAGGAAAGGAATTCTGCCAGCAATCTAAGAGCACAGAGAAAGACTCTGGCTCTGAGATCACACTGACCCTCACGCCAACACTTTGATTTTGACCTGGGAAACCCTGACCTGAGGACGCAGCTAATCTGTGGCTGTGATTTCCTGATCCCTGGAAACTGAAATAATAAATGTATGTTACTTGAAGCCCTGTAGCTTATGTGGCAAAAAACAAGGAATACAGGAAGTCTTAGAGGAGAAAGATCCTGGAGAAGAATGGAAGGAAAATTCATTCGACACATGAGGTTTACCTTTCTCATCCACTCTGTTTTAAGATTTCCCATTGTTTGGCAAACAATACTGACTGGGCCAGGAGGAACACACCTGGGTATCTGGAAATATGTTAATATATCTCTCCTTTTGTCCCCATGGCATTTTTTTTTACAGTGATGAATGTTACTATGGCAACATCACAAGATTCCAAATGATTTTTCTGATTCGTTGAAACAGTAAATTAAGGCATGCAGTGAGCAATGCTTAGGTTCAGTGAATGGTCCAGTCACTGGCTGCAATAAATCTGCTTCCATTGCTCCACCTGCTACCTAAAAACCTGCTGGTAAAAAGTCCAAATTAGATGGAATAGTTTTTACATGTATAAAAGAGTCATATCCACCATGAGAAGTATAACTGTCCATATTACAGATAGTTAGTTACAATCACTGAAATAATTCTTTAAGCTATCTTAAAACTTAACTCCAGTGAAACAGTTTCAATTATCTTTGGTTGACTATCAATACAGCAGCAAGAAAAGTCATTCATGTATTTAGTCGTTAGCTAATTGTTTCCATTACAAAACTGGGCACTTCTGTTAGGAGACTTATTTTAGCAAAACTAAAAAATTTGACCTAATCTAAAGGGTTTTTGTTTGTTTGTTTGTTTGTTTGTTTGTTTTGTTTTGTTTTGTTTTGTTTGAGATGGAGTCTCACCCTGTCGCCCAGGCTGGAGTTCAGTGGCCGGATCTCAGCTCACTGCAAGCTCTGCCTCCCGGGTTTACGCCATTCTCCTGCCTCAGCCTCCCGAGTAGCTGGGACTACAGCCGCCCGCCACCTCCCCTGGCTAGTTTTTGTTTTTTTTTTTTTTTTGTATTTTTTAGTAGAGATGGAGTTTCACTGTGTTAGCCAGGATGGTCTCGATCTCCCAACCTTGTGATCTGCCTGTCTCGGCCTCCCAAAGTGCTGGGATTACAGGCTTGAGCCACCGCACCCAGCCATCTAAAGATTTTCAAAAGGTAAACAGAGCTCCCAAACAAGTGAGGTGTCATTTTGACAGACACCTGATCACAATTTAATAAGGACTTGATCCTTAAAATATTCCTAACCACTAGATTTAAAAAGAAGAACAATGCAGTAAAACCTCTGAGAGGCTTCTCATCATGTCATGACTTCTGGGAAAGCCATACATGTCCCCAGGCCCACAGGGTGAATTGCAATCAGTCTAAGCCAGCAGTTATCAGTCTTTACCTCTCAGCTGCATCTCTTGGAGAACTCATTAAGAACAGCTTGCAAAGGTCAGCTCCAAGAGTTTCTGACACAATAGACTTGAGATGTAGCCTGAGAACATGCATGTTTAACAAGTTCCTGGGTGACACTGATGGTACTGGCCCAGGGAGTCAAATCTGAGAACGATTCCAACCGTTTTTCCACCCAGTAAGTGATTCATTTAAATAGAGGCCTCTGCTACCTCTGAGCATTAAGGTGGGAAAGCAAATCTTTCCAAAGTTTTGGAAAGATTTTCCAGGATTAGAACTGAGACATACAGCAGGCTTTCTCTCTTTCTTGCTTCTGAACTTTGTTGACTTCATCTGATGCCTACAATTTGGGCGTTTATCTATGGAAGAGTCAGGTTAAAAGAACAATCCAACAGCAGGTTGGAGAGGTAGAAAGAACCTGGATTATGCAGCTGTTGAACTGCTGAGCTAACTATCCCTACAACACTCTGCCTCTGAACTTGTTATTGTATGTGATTTATTGGCTTTATGCCACTGTTGGTTCAGTTTTCTGTTACTCAGTCTAAATCTCCATAACAGAATCATCAAAAATTGGAATAATCTATTTGTATTAAAGAGTTTGGATTAAATGAGAAACAATCATCATTAATTAGAATTGTTTATTATATGCTCCACACATTATTCATGTCCTGGGTCCTGCTGCCTTAGATATTTAAATAATCAGTCTCCAGTTGTGAAAACTGATCAAAATTCAAACAGTATTTTGATGAATTATGAGAACTGAAGGAAAGAGTGGAACAAAATAAAATTATTAAAATGTACAACTAAACTTAGAAATATATTGCAAAATATTAGTATTCCAGACATTTCTGAGTATATGCATTACTGTCACTAGTGGGAAGGCTAAAATGAATTAACTTATTCAAATTAAGGAATGTGACAGTTGGCTTGTAAGGAGTTTTTTATGTCATTTTACTTTTATTCAAGGTTAATGAACTGTTTTATTAAGATGATTCAGAGGCTTCAGGCAACCTATTTTGCAGAGGATTTAGCACCTGAGTGTCTGCCTGCCCTGCCCTCTGAAGAGCCTAATCCTGCCAATGGAATGGGAGAACTCATCCTTGGTGTCAAAATGGGTCTGGGCTTTAGGTTTCAAGTCCACGCTGGAACTCCTGTTCTCATTAAGAACTCTTTGGGCTGTGTATTTCACAATGGGATATTTGGCTTTGTACATTTTGGTGAAGACATCATCCTGGGGACTCCAGCTCCTCAGCCTAGTAACCCGTAGACTCATGAGGGAGTTTTGCAGGAACCAAGGACTTCTTAGGCTATCCCTGTGGTGGAGGTTTTCCTGGTCAAGGCATTATAAGGGGGCTCCTCTTCCCTAAAATCCCTTTCTCAAAGTGACAGCAAATGCCACATCCTTTGTTGAAATGTAGCTGTGTTGATCATTCTGCTACCTGTTGCCACAGCACACAGCGACTGCCCAGTCCAGGCTGCCAACAGCTCTTGGGCCAGATCAGGCCAATGCCAGCTCCAGGCAAGCACCATGGCCAGCGCCAGCACCATGGCCAGCGCCAGCACGAGGCGGTGCATCCTGGGTAGCAGAGTCCTCAATGCTGCCTGGCACGCCTGTCATTTTGTCATTTCATTTGGAACCTACTATGACAAGGCCTACCTTGCAATCCTAAGGCCCAGATATTTGTAAATGAAAATCCACCAGAAAATAAGTTTATTATTTTAATTCATCCAAAGTATATCAATCCCACCTGTGGGAAAGACCCTAGAAAGTTTATCATGAATCCTCTACTATAGGAAAAACAACAGGAGCTTCATCTTGAGTTCTGTTCTAGGTAGTTTGGTCACTGCAATGCTACAAGAACTTCATTACGAAGCAGCTCAGGGGCTTTCCGGGAGGTTTAGACATACTAATTAGTGTTCTTTTTTCTTTCTTTCTTTCTTTCTTTCTTTTTTTTTTTTTTAAGAAAGTAGTTTAGTTGTCCTGTCAAGAATTGTCAAAAATGATGTCAAGGCCAGGTGCTGTGGCTCATGCCTGTAATCCCAGCACTTTGGGAGTTCGAGGCAGGAGGGTCACTTGAGCCCAGGAGTTTGAAACCAGCCTGGGCAACATAGCAAGACCCCAACTTTACAAAAAAATTAATGGTGACAAATACACTTATGTAGAGGCAGAGAGATGGAGGAGTTGATCTGCTGAGATACATTTAAATAAGTCTCATCACTTTTAGAAAACACTTTATTCTGAAGTCTTTTCAAAGGCAAAGTTCTCTTTTGATCTTTGTGTATCACCGCCTCTTTGTTCTGTATTGCAAGTTATTTTCACAGAATTTCTTTGGCCATAAACAGAAGAACTGTATATACTTATAAAGTACGAAGAAATTTTGGTTAATCAGTACAAAAGATAGTTACAATGAATAAATAAGACCTATATTTGCTAGCACAACAGAGTGACTATAATAAAAATTAATTTAATTGAACATTTTAAAATAATTAAAAGAGTATAATTGGATTGCTTGAAACACGAAGAATAAATGCTTGAGGGGATGGATACACTATTTATCCTGATATGATTATTATGCATTGCATGCCTGTATAAAAGTATCTCATGTACTCCATAAATATATACACTTACTATGTACCCATAAAAATTAAAAACGAAAAAAAGAAGTCATTTGAAACGTGGTTTTCAAACTGTGGCTCTACGAAAGAATTTAGGCATTACCAAAAGAATAAAGAATAAAGTATCTTCCAACAAATGATGACTATTTGAACTGCCTGAGAAAACTACTCAGCGAGCCCACCATATTTATATAATACTATTACCATAATATTTTGCTGTGTGTGCTTTTTCTTTAAAAAAAAAAAAAGTCTACCGTTAAGTAATGAAAATGCAGCACCAAAGCTGATAGAATATCAGGCAATGTAAAAGTTTTAGAAAAAAATTTACTTGTATTCATTGCTTCTCTAGACTCTAATGTTTACGTTTTTCAGAATGTGTCTTATTTCCAATTTGTACTTGTGCCCCTTCTTCCAGTAACTTTGAAAAGTTTTGATCACTTATTCTTCTCCTTGTGAAAAAGCATCCATGAGATGTTCATTTTAAGTTAATTTGTCTTTAAATAAAATGTATGTTTTATTTTAGAAGTAATACTCAGAATATTAGAAAACAAGCGGAAGAAAATATAAAAGAAAACCATTTACATCCTCAATATCCAAAAATAGCCAATACTAATTTATATTTTGATAAATTACCTCAAAGTCTTTTCTGCTGATTTTAATCTCTTCATTTTTCCAAATTTATCAATTTAGGTTCATTCTCTGGTAATGGTTTCTCACTATCCCTAGCTGTTTTCTCTATGTCTGACTATTGACTGTTGGTAGTCTTCAGCTTTTGACCTTAAGCCTCTTGTAGTCTCATGCAGTACACCCTCAGGTTAATATGATCAATGAGCTGATAAATCCAAAACAAATATATTCATTTACATAACATTTTAATCATTACATCCATTTTTCTATTTGCTTACTACATAGCTCCACCCAAGTGTCTTCAAACAGAAACATCCAAGCTTGCCCTTTCTTCTCTAATCTTCTAAGATAACTTTGGTTGCAAATAAGAAAAAAAAAAAAAACAAACTTGTGGATCCAGGATAGGATCAAAAACTCCAGTACAGTTACTAAGTTGGCCTGATCTTGTTCTACCTCTCAGTTCTGCCAGTTCCATTTCAATTTATTTTATTTTATTTTATTATTTCTTAAGTTTTGCCTTTGTATAGATAGTCATTTGTGGTTACTAATGGCTGCCACCATCTTTCCCCACCACGTGCATCTGGGTCCTAGTCAAGCAGAAAATCTAGAGCAGAGCTGTGCTGCTATGATGGAGGTGATTTTCCCAGCATCCTCTGCAGAGCTCTGAGAGGGACTCGACTGGACTGGCCTAGGTCACATGTCTAACACTGAGCCAATCACATTGGCCAGAGGAATTCAATGGGCTGCTCTGTTCTCCTCAGGCTGGCCTCACCCTTCTCAGGGTTCCTGGATACCTTATCATGGACCGAAAGTGGGGAGGGAGAGACAAAACCCAGATAGAAATCAAGCAGATGCTGGACAGGAACAAATACCATTTCCCTCTCTCCTTTAGTTAATGGCACTCGATCGCTCAATTCTAAAAACTGACATAATATGAAATGCCTAAGTCTTTCTCCCCATTGTGGACACATGGTCAACAACCCTTTCACTTCTATTCCTGCAATATCATACGAAGTCTTTCCCTTTCTGCATTCCCATGGCTGTCTCACACCTGGCTTTCACAGATCTTCACAACTGATTCTTCCTGCAGCTTGCAGATAACCCCAGCATTCACTGGGCCTCCAGAGTGATGTATGTAAGTGTAAGTATGATTCTGCCCTTACCCACTGAGTGGCTCCCATTGCCTTCCAGACAAGTGCAGCGCCTCAGTGCTTCCCTTCGGGGCGCGTGTCCTCAGTTTTGCAGCACTACTTTGATCATATCCCTTCACATACACTTAGTTACAGGTACATCAGCTGATTTTGAGTCTCCCAGACAAAACATTGTCTCCTGTGCCTTCCTCCATTGCAGCGCTTGTTTTCTCTCCTAGAATATCTTTCTTTCCTAGCTCCCCGCTTTCTACGATTTCCCACCAGCAGTTGAGACAAGCTAATTCCCACTGTATTTGTTTCCTGTTCCTGCGGTAGTAAATTACTATAAACTTAGTGGCTTGAAACAGCACAAACTTATCCTCTGATAATTCTGGATGACAGAGGTTTCGAATGAGTCTTATGGGGCTAAAATCAAGGTGTCAGCAGAGCTTCGTTCTTTCTCGAGACTCTAGAAGAGACTCTGTTCCTTGCCTTTTCCAGATTCTAGAGAGCGTCTGCCTTCTCGTGACATCCTTACATCTGCAGTGTCAGCAATAGCATCACTCTGCGTCTGCTTCCATCATCACACTTGCTTCTTTTTTACTTTTTTATTTGTAATTTTTATGGACACATAATAGTACATATTTATGGGGTTCATGTGAAATGTTGATACAAGCATACAATGTGCAGTGATCGAATTAGGGTAATTGGGTATCCATCACCTCAAGCATGTATCATTTCTTTGTGTTACAAACATTCCAATTCCACTCTTCTAGTTATTTTGAAATATACAATAAATTCTTGTTAGCCATAGTCATACCTTACTGTACCACTGAGCACTAGATCTTATTCCATCTGTGTGACTGGATTTTGGGTCTATTCACCAACTGCTCTTTATTCCCGCTCCCTTCCTCTACCCTTCCCAGCCTCTGGTAATCATCATTCTACTCTCTGTCTCCATGACATCAACATTTGTAGCTCCCACATGTGAGTGAGAATATGCAATATTTGACTTTCTGCATCGCGTCTCCTTCAGTGACTCTCCTGTCACCCTCTTTTGCTTATGAGGATACTTGTGATTACCTTGGATCCACCCAGATCATTCAAGATAATTTTCCCCATCTCAATATCCTTAACTTAATAATTTCTACAAAGTCTTTTTTGCAAAGGAACATATTCACAGGTTCCTGAGATTAGGACATGAACATTTTTGAAGGATCATTATTCTTTCGACTACACCCATATATCTTCTAAGAACCAGCTGCAGCATGACCTGCTTCTACAAATGTGTTCCAACCTCAGGTCTATTCTGAGTTTCCTCTGGTTACTTGCTTACTACTCTGCATTCCTCTACTCAAGCCCTCAACACACACTGTCTTTTATCTAGTGATAATGCCCAACTCCGTGTCTGGCACAAACAAGGAAATCAGTACATGTATTATAATTCTACAGTCCTCTGACCACCAAGCTAAAAGATCAATAATTTTAAATTCCTGTGTCCTAAGCTAATCTTAATGTGGACAGTGTGAGTTACAGTGAAATTATTTTATATTTGAATGGCATTTGGACAACGTTCACTTTACCTTTTACTAAATTTCAAACACACAAATTTGATTTCTGACTTTCAGTATTTCATATGATATTTCATGTCAACTAAGAAACAGAAACACTAAATCTTTAAACAAAGCTTAAAGTTACTTCTTGCTTTCATCTATTCTGACAGTTATCACTAGTTCCACGTACTTCCTAGGAAAAAAAGTTCTAAGAAAAACAACTAAAGAAATGGTGGAAAGTACACAGTAATCCAACTCATAAATATGTGTATGACAGGAGTGTATCTTGGCTTCAATACTCTCCAACATTGACTCAAATGTTCCTTCTTCATCCCCTCTTAGAACCCTGTCTTGCCATCTGACAGAGTTACTTCTCAACTTTTGAACCACACATGGATCTAGAGATGCCATGGTTGCCATGCGAGAAACTGTGTGAGGCCTGTGGCCAAACGACACATAAGAAACCCAATCACCACCCCTGTCTCCTCTCTTTCATTAGAAGCTTCAAAGCAATCTCAATCATATAAGGTGTAACATGGTCATAATTCACAGGAGAATACTTAAGGCTCAATGAACTACTTGTCAAATGATAGAAAAATCAGTCCAGAAGAATTGTCCATAGATGGTTTTGAGTAAGAAAGATGTTGCATCCCCAGGAGTTCGTTGAAGAGGGAATCTGGCAAAAATGGGTAAGAAGGCTGTGCAGATGGTCATCATGATATTTCAGTGGAACTAATGTTTCATTATGTTAAAAGACTCAGTGTGTGTAACAGTGAGAACATCACTGCTCAGATTTCTCTAGTGACACAGTCCACAAAAGAGAAAATGGTCCCATTGTGGGTGGAGGTGTTTTCTAATTAACCTGCTTGGAATTGCTCATTACCACAGCAAGCAAATACCTGGAATTCTTCGTTCCTGATTGTGATCATAGAACCTTTATCTATGGTTGTCAACTGTATTTTTCTGTTGCCTAATATCTACTTCCATAGCAAACAGCAGGTGTCATGGTCTAGTTCTTATTTGTTCCACTCATCGTTGTATCCAAGTATCTGTCTAATGGTGTGTGTGTGTGTGTGTGTGTGTGTGTGTGTGTGTGTAGTCGTGGTAGTAGTAGTAGCAGTGCTTTGGTTTCATCTCATGGGCAATAAAATAATACTTTCATTGACCAGGGTACTGATCCACATATACTATCTCTTTAAATCATCCACTTTGATTCAATAGATCAATAGAAAACAGAAACTTCACTTCATACTCCATAAATTTATACAGTTATAAATTGTCAGTTTATGAGAAAAACAGGATTTTTCTGAAAAGCTATCATTTTATAAATTATATAACACATACAAATCACAGTCAATTAGAACTGAACTACACAGTTTCAGGTAAAACTAACCCTCCCTATAAATCTGTCTTCTTAAGTTCACTGGCTGCTAGCCAACCATATGGCCCTCTTTCTCACTCTGAAATCATTTAGCATTTATAGAGAAGAAAGTTGAGTATCTGTCTATCCTAATCACCTGCAAAAGATACTCATTAGATTGTGATTGTGATTTTTACCCATGATTATCACTATTGAAGATTATAATTAGGAAAGGTTTTGCTTGTTTCTTTGTTCATTTGTTTGTTTTGATTGGAAAGTCATTTGGTGTTAGAAAAAAATGAAGTGTGAGAGTATTCGGTTTGCATCTAATATTTAGCATATAGTTTGACATGCTGGCTTTTATTTCTACCTTAACTTGGATCACAACCATGAAGAATTTATTTTGGATATATAATACAAGGCTGGTTGAACATTTGAAAACTATTCACAATAAAATCCATCATAATTATAGGAATTGAGACCAAAAAGGCATTTGACAAAATTCAACACCTATTCATGATTAAAATCTCTCAGCAAATGAGGAATATAGGTAAATTTCTACAACTTGCTAAAGAACATCTACAAAAACCCTACAGCTAACATTGTACTTAATTGTGAGAAACTGGATGTTTTCTCCCTAATGTAGGGAACAAGGGAAGGGTCTCCCTTCCTATTTGACATCACATTGGAAGTCATAACTACCGTAGTAAGATTTTTAAAAAGAAATAAAAAGTATACAGATGGGGAATTAATCTATCCCTTTTTGTAGATGACATCATTCTCCGTGTAGAAACTCTCAAAGAATAGACCAAAAAAAAAAAAAAAAAATTCTGAAACTAATAAGTAAACATAGCAAGGTTGTAGAATACAATGCTTTCTTATATGCCAGAAGTGATCAACTGAAATTTGGAAATAAAAACACAATCTCATTACCAAAAAGGAAAAGAATTAAGTTCTTAGGTAGAAACCTAACAAAATATATACTAGGTCTGTTAATAAAAGGTTACAAAACTTTGAAAAAAGAAATCAAAGAATATCTAAATAAATGTAAAGTTACTCAGTGTTCATGGAAGGGAAGACTCAGTATTGTCAAGATGTCATTTCTTCCCAAATTGAGATATGGATTCAACACAACCTTCATCAAAAGTCCAAAGGCCAGGCGCAGTGGCTCAAGCCTGTAATCCCAGCACTTTGGGAGGCCGAGACGGGTGGATCACGAGGTCAGGAGATCAAGACCATCCTGGCTGACCCGGTGAAATCCCATCTCTACTAAAAAATACAAAAAACTAGCCGGGCGAGGTGGCGGGCGCCTGTAGTCCCAGCTACTCCGGAGGCTGAGGCAGGAGAATCGCGTGAACCCAGGAGGCGCAGCTTGCAGTGAGCTGAGATCGGGCCACTGCACTCCAGCCTGGGCGACAGAGCAAGACTCCGTCTCAAAAAAAAAAAAAAAAAAAAAAAGTCCAGAAGGTGTTTTATAGATATTGACAAACTGATTTTAAGCTTATATGGAAAACAAAAGAGTTAGAATGGCCAACACCATACTAAAAATGAAAAAAGTTGTACTCATGCTATTCACTTTCAAACCTTACTATAAACCTACAATAATCAAGACAATGTGATATTGGCAAAAGAATAGGCACATTGTCAATTTTAAAAATAAAGATCCCTGCAATGAACATAGTCGTGAATGTATATTTGCAATAGAATGATTCATATTCCTTTGGGTATATACCCAGTAATGGGATTGCTAGGTCAAATGGTATTTCTGGTTCTAGATCTTTGAGGAATCATCACACCATCTTCCACAATTGTTGAACTAATTTACATTCTCAACAATAGTGTAAAAGCATTTCTATTTTTCTGCAACCTCACTTGTATCTGTTGTTTCTTGACTTAAGCCATTATCCTCAGCAAACTAATGCAGGAACAGAAAACCAAACACAACATGTTCTCACTTATAAGTGGGAGCTGAACAATGAGAACACATGGACGCGGGGAGGGGAACAACACACACTGGGGCCTGTTGGGGGATGGGTTGTTGGGGGAGGGAGAGCATTAGGAAAAATAGCTAATGCGTGCTGGGCTTAATACATAGGTGATGGGTTGCTAGGTGCAGCAAACCACCATGGCACACATTTACCTATATAATAAAGCTGCACATCCTGTACATGTACACCAGAACTAAAAATAAAAAAATTTTTAAAAGAGCCCAAATAAAGAACCACACAAATATAATTAGTAAAACTTGGACAAATGAACAAAGGCAACTCAATGAAGAAAAAGTGTACTTTTCAATAAATGTTACTGGAACTACTGGAGATCCTTATGCAAATAATGAACCCAGAAAAAGAAAGACCTTATGACTTTTATTTAAACTAACTCAAAGTGGACCAAAGACTTGAATGTTAAATGCAAAACTACAAAATTTTTTGAAGAAAACACAGAAGAAAAATCTGTGTGACCTAAGTTTGATGATAAGTTTATAAATGCAAAACCAAAAATATAATTCATGAAAGAAAAAACTGATAAATTGAATTGTGTTAAAATTTAAAACTTTTAATCTGCAAAAGACACTCTTGGTAGGCTAGAAAGACAACCTATAAACTGGGAAACAAAAATTGCAAAACATATCTGTAACAAACTTACCCAAAATATAAAAAGAGCTCTCAAAACTCAACAATAAGAAAACCAACAACCCAATTAAATAGTGTGCAAAATATTTGAGCAGACACCTCACCAAGGAAGATACACAGGTGGTGGACAAGCATACAAAAATATGCTCAACATCATTTGTAATTAGGAAATTAAAAATTAAAATAAGAATGAGATGCCATTAACTAAACACCACCTATTATTATGGCTATGTTTTAAAAATATCAACACCAGTTGCTCACAAGAATACAGGGAAATGGGAACTCTTATTCATTACTTGAGGGATTGCAAAATGGTATTTCAGAAGACAGTTTGGCAGTTTCTTACAAAGCTCAATGTGGTATTAACATATGATGTAGTAATCGCACTCCTAGATTTTTACCCAAATGAATCAAAAGCTTATGTCCACACGAAAACCTGCACATAGATGTTTATAAGAACTTTATTAATGATCACCAAAAACTGGAAACAAACAAAAAGTGCTTTAACAGGTGAATGAATAAACTGATATATCTGTACAATGGAGTATTATTTGTATGACACAGAAATCTTAATTGCATACTGCTAAGTGAAATAATTCAGTCTAAAAAGTCTACATACTACTGTGTGATTCCAATTACATGACATTCTGGAAAAGGTAAAACTGTGGGGATTTTCAGATATTTGGAAGTATAGAGGAGAGTTGAATGGGTGAGCAGCGGGAAATTTTTTAGGGTGGTGAAATGGGTTACTATGTTACTACAATCATGCATTCATGGTGCTACACATTTGTCAAAATTCATAGACTTTAACAGTGCAAAGAGTGAACTTTATGCAAATTTTAAAAATATCTTTTAGAGAGTAGGGGTATATCAGGATGGAATGAAGAATGTAACAAAATAATTCTATCAAAAATACATAAAACCACTTTATTGACTGAGGTGAGTTCAAAAGGTGCTGACCAAAGTAACATTGGAAAAGAGTGAAGTCTGTAAAACCTAAAGACAAAAGAAACTGCACATAAACACCACACTCTAATTGTTAAAGCTTTTTTCCAATTCTGGGTACAGATTCATAACACTAATAATGCTATATGTTTTTACTGGAATTGAAAAATTAAGCACATGGATGGCAGATGGTGAGATCCAGGTCTCTCACTGTTGAAGTGGGAACTTACAGACAGACCAGAGGAAGAGGCTACAGTGATCCATGTGGTAATGAATTAGAGCTTAAACTCATGTTTAGCTTAATAAAGGTACAGATTGTTACACATGGAAGTCCTTATAGAGATGTGTGCATAAATGGGCTGGTATACATATATTTCCTTGTTCTATTCAGCTAGGAAGGCCTAGAAGCAAGACACCTCAAGAAGCGATGAGCACACCTACTGCCCAGATATTGGTTTCTAATGCCATTCACCAATGAAAGGAACCAGGAATCCTTTGGAAAAATAGCTGATTCAACTACTAGGATAGAAATACACAAGATGAGCCTGAATCATCTTATAGTGATGAAAAGTAGAGAAGTGCTAAGTGTGTGCGTGTGTGTGTGTGTGTGTGTGTGTATATATATATGTGTGTGTGTGTGTGTATATATATATATATATATATATATACATGCACATGCACACACACAGACACACACACAACATGGCCAAAGCTAAAACAACTTGAGCCAAAAAACAAAATAATATTAGTTTATAATCCAGAGAATAAAGTAAATGTCCATGAGAAACCTCAGAAACACTAACTTTAGTTAGATGATCCAAGTTAACATCAACAGTAGTAAGTGATATTGAGAGTATGCACTGTTGGTATGATGTGCTAAAAATTGGCACTTTACCTGTATTGTCTTCTCCAAAAAAGCACCACATAATCCAAGTCTAATTACAAGAAAAACTTCACACAAATCCCAACAATTAATAATGTAGATTATAATAAGTAGAATAATGGAACATTCTGCAACATAACTGGCCCAAACTCAAAACCTTCAAGGTTATTGATATGGTTAGGCTTTGTGTCCCCACCCAAATCTCATCTTGAATTGTAATCCCCATAATCTCCATGTGTCATGGGAGAGACAAGGTGGAAGTAATTGAATTATGGGGGTGGTTTCCCATGCTGTTCTCATGATAGTGAGTGTGTTCTTACAAGATGTGATGGTTTTATAAGGAACTCTTGCCCCTTCGCTTGGCACTTCTCCTTCCTGATGCCTTGTGAAGAAGGTGCCTTGCTTCCCCTTTGCCTTCTGCCATTATTGGATGTTTCCTGAAACCTTCCCAGCCATGCTGAATTGTGACCCAATTAAACCTCTTTCCTTTATAAGTTACCTAGTCCCGGGCAGTTGTTTATGGCAGTACGAAGATGGACTAATACAGTTATCAAGAGCAAGTAAAGTCTCAGAAACTTTCTCAGCCAAGAAAAACTTAAAGAGACATGATAACTAAATGTAACTTACATTGATTGGTTGGGATTCTGGAATGGAAAATGGATATTAGGGGAAACATTAAGAAAATCAGAATAAAGTAGGACTTCAGTTGGTAGTAACGTATCAATATTGGTTCATTCATAAAAAAAATTTACCAAACTAATATAACACATTAAGAATAAGAGAAACTGGGTGTAGGGTATATGAGAACTCTATAAACCCCTTAAATTTTTAGGTAAAACCAAAATTGGTATAAAATTAAAAGTTTATTTTTTAAAAATAGCATTAAAATTGATAAAAATACATTTTACTCTCCATCTTATGCTATTTGATATGGTTTGGCTGTGTCCCCACCCAAATCTTGTCTTGAATTCCCACATGTTATGGGAGGGACCTGGTGGGAGGTGTTGAATCATGGTGGCAAGTCTTTCCCATGCTGTTCTGGTGATAGTGAGTAAGTCTCATATGACCTAATCGTTTTAAAAAGAGGAGTTTCCCTGCACAAGTTCTCTCTCTTTGCCTGCTGCCATTCATGTAAGATATGACTTGTTCCTCTTTGCCTTCCTTCATGGTTGTGAGGCTTCCTCAGCCACATGGAATTGTAAGTCCAATTAAACCTCTTTCTTTTTTAAATTGCACAGTCTCGGGTATGTCTTTATCAGCAGCATGAAAATGGATTAATACACTATTCTTTTCAATTGGTTCCAACTCAGGTGTTTTATATACCCCTACTATTCACCATCAAACCCCAACATTCATCTCAACAATGAGGTCTACTTTTGTCTTTGGTGCTTATGATTGAGGAGAAGGTGTCATTTCTTAGGACTGGCTTCTGAGGTGCTATCATTCCAGCGAAGTTTCTTAGAGCTCAAGGAAGTAAATATGCCTTTGTGTTGAAATTTAGGACACTATTTGCATTCTTAGTTAAACCAGGAACAGTAAATCAACACATTTTAGTTATCAAATGATAAATTAAAATGAAATATACCAAAAGTCAATATAGAATACTGAAACTTGGCCAGGCACGGTGGTTCACGCCTGAAATCCCAGCCCTTTGGGAGGCTGTGAGGGGTGGGTCACTTGAGGTCAGGAGTTCAAGACCAGTCTGGCCAACATGTGAAACTGCATCTCTACTAAAAATAATAATAATAATAATACAAAAATTAACCGGGCATGGTGGCATGTGTCTGTAATCCCAGCTACTCAGGAGGCTGAGGCAGGAGAATCACTTGAACCTGGAAAGCAGAGGTTGCAGTGAGCCAAGATCTTGCCACTGAACTCCAGTCTGGATGACAGAGCAAGAATCCATCTCAAAACAAACAAACAAAAAAAAGGAATAAAGAAATTTGTTTTTCTGAAACATTTCAGTTCATCTATCACTGTAACCATTCTTGTGTTCCATTTTAAGGGACTAAACATAAAAAGCTGAAATTTTAATCACCAGTCTGTTTTGATACAAATATTTATGACACTATGGTTTATTCAGTGGGTATCTAAGGTTTTTAAAAGAAATGTTTCAACAAATTTCTATTACTTACCTCATTTTAATATGTGAAATTTCTTGTAGTTCATTAAAGTTAAGTCAATGTGCCTGTGGTACTACTTTATGTTTATGAACAATATGAACATGCCCAACTGCAAAAATTGTGTAAGCCACTTGATGCTGAGTTTGTGGTTGATGACGTTGGATTTTCTTATAACAATCAATGACGTGAAAGATATTCCTCAAGCTCAGTGGAGAGGAAATTCTGAAAAATTCTCCTAGATATTTTATGCTATTATTAGGCTTATAACATCCTTTCTTTACACAAGTTATGTTGTTATATCTGTCATATCTTTCCTTGATTTGCATGACCAATTTTTTGGAAGAAAAAATATTCATAAAAAATGGATCTAAATGACATATCCTAAGCTAGGAAAACTACATAATTTTCTCTCAGATCTAGAGACTAGCACAATTGCTGTTTATTCCTTGCTTTAAAAGACGCTCATTACTATGGACAGCCATGTGTCAGTTAGAATATTTGTTGAGAATCACTGTAAGAAATCATCTAAGCTGTTGACTAAATGCTGATTCATTTGTTACTCAGCTGTGTACAGAGGAATCACAGCCAACTGGTGATTATTCAGCTCTTTAGTTTAGCAAATAACTGAGTACCTACTTCTGTACATGTGCTCTCACTATGTCAGAGAGCAGAGGTCAGCAACGATCTTTGCTAAAGGGACAGACAGCAAATATTTCAGGCTTTGTGGGCCATAAAAAAAAAAAGTCACAGTTGCTCAACTCTGTTGTATCATAAAAGCAGCTAGAGAAAATATGTAAAACAATGGATGTGGCTGCATTGCAATACAACTGTACTTACATCAGGCCTGATTTGGCCTGTGAGCTACAGTTTGCCAATTGCCCTCATGGAGCAGGGAGAATGGGACAGAGAATTGAGATGGCAGAAACTGTTCACTCTTTGAAGTCTACAATGTACTTTGCTTCTTTCTCTGCCTGGAAAACTCAGTTTCATTTTTCCATGCTAGCTCACATATTCTTTTTCTCCATGAAGTTATTCTCAGGTTCACCAGATAGTTTTCCGGATTTTCACTATACTATTGTGACTACTAATTTTCAAATCTGCTGTTCTTGCTAAACGATGGGCTCCTTGGGAAGAAAAGCACCTCTGTGATCCAATCAAAGGCATATTGTATACAATACGGCCAGTTCCCCTGGAGTTGAGCAACTTGGTGGCCCTTCTTGGGGATAGGAAAAATATCTTATCTCTGAATCCTCATCATAGAAGAGTGTCATTATTTAATGAACAAATAAATATAAGGAAGAAAGTGATAAAACAACAGCAACAACAACAAAAAAAACAGAAACATGTTCCATGAACTCAGAAGAATTAGAGAATGCCTTCAACTGGAGAAATGAGAGAAAGGTATACAGAAGTCTGAGTGAGGAAATGTAAAGCAGGAAATAGCATCTATTGTAGACCCTGTGTATGGCAGGCAGACTCCAGCATGGCCTGCAATGATCCTTGCCCCTGGATATTCACGCTCTGTGCAATCCTCTCCTCCTGCTTTTTCGCTGAATATAATGACATAATTACTTACTCAAATGAATAACATAGATGTGGTGAAAGATCTCTTCCAAGATTAGATTAAAAAGATACTGTGACTTCTGATTTAATCACTCTCTCCCTCAATCACTCTGAGAGAAGCCAGGTGACACATTGTGGACTCTCATGGAAGGGCCTTATGTGAGGGAACTGATGTCTCCAGTGTCTCCAGCCAACCTCCAGCCAGGATCTGAGGCCTTGCAGCAGTCACAGAAGGGAGCTTGCAAGTGGAGCCTTTATGAGTGCAACCTCAAGATGATAGAAGCTCCAGCAGATACCTGGATTGCAACCCTGTGAGAAACTCTGAGCTAGAAACACCCAGCTGTCCTGTTTTGGGTTTCTGAC
The DNA here is from genome assembly GCF_024542745.1 of Macaca thibetana thibetana. Taxonomy (NCBI): domain Eukaryota; kingdom Metazoa; phylum Chordata; class Mammalia; order Primates; family Cercopithecidae; genus Macaca; species Macaca thibetana. The sequence continues at coordinate 162,898,454 of NC_065583.1, read as the reverse complement.
TCACAGAAACTCTGAGATAATACATGGGTGTTGTTTTAAGCTGCTAAATTTTGAGGTAACTTGCTACACAGGAATAGATAACTCATACATCATGTTAAGTATTTTAGATACATTTTCCCATTAAATCCTCACAATAAACTTACAGAGTACACACATTAGTCAATTCTACTAATGCTATGGTTTGGTTGTGGTTTATCCTTGCCAAAACTCATGTTGAAATGTGATCTCCCTGTATGGCAGTGTCGGGAGGTAGGACCCAGTGGAAGGTGTTTGGGTCATGGAATGGATGGATCCCTCATAAATCCTTCTTACGGGAGTGAGCTCTTACTCTTACAGGACTGGATTAGTTCCTATGAGAGCAAAGGTGTTACAAACAGTCCGGCTTCCTTGGTTTCTCTCTTCTACTTCCTCTCTCTCCATGTGATCTCTGTGCACATTCCTGCTCCCCTTTCACATTCTGCCATGAGTTGAAACAGCATGAGGCCCTCACCAGATGCAGCTGCCCAATCTTGGACTTTGCAGCCACCAGAATTATAAGCAAATAAGCCTCTATTTTTTATAAACTACCCAGCCTGAGATATTTTGTTTTAGCAACACGAGATGAACTGACACCCCTGATAAGGAAATAAAGGCTCTGGAGACTATTGAGTCTGTCCAAAAATGCCCGGTTATTGAGCAAACATGCCATTCAAATATTTGCTCTTTCAGTAACCACACACCAGAATAGACATGAAATAAGGAAAAAAATGAGGCTAGAGAAAGAGACTGCTCTAAAAGTCACCATGTAAAGTCTGCTCTATTTCAGCAGACCCTGAAAAAACATCAGTGATTTTTGTCCTGTTCACCATATAAGCAAGACCTATATAGCATGTCATCATGAAATCAACTTGTTTTAAGGAGTCTCTCACTATCTCTTTAAATCTGCTCAGTAAGACTATCCTTCTTCTCTGGAAAAAAGAAATGCTGAGTCTCATAACATTTTTGGTCAATCTTAATTGATAGAAATGGTTACTTCATCCCAGATATAATCTTAATTCAGTGATTAAGATTATCACATTTAATACACTGGTCAACCCTTCAACCCTCATTCAGATGTAATGCCTTGCCCTTCTTTCAGCAGCAGGTGGGCTACTGGGTGCCTGCAGGCAGCATGCAACCGACCTTTTATTTCTACCTCATGATGAATGGCTGTCTCACTTGCCAGCTGATATGTCTTATCCACCAGGATTGAAGTGGGTAGCAGTGGGAAGGAAGAATATGGTGGGTGGAAGAATTCATCTTTGTCTCATACTGTTGGGAGAAGGTTTCGTAATTTCTGGACCTAGAAATTACTTGAAGTTGACTTCTCACATACTTTCTTCAGAGTCTTCTGTGCCCCCACCCACCCTCACGGCCTGCAACAACCTTGACAGAATCTGGATCTTGCCTTCAACTAGCCTCTCCTCATCCCCCGTCAGCTTCTATCCCTAGCAGTATTCTTCATGCAACTTTACTTGGGTCCCTCCACCCTAACATCTGCTCTCTGGAGGGGAATCCTCTTTCAAATCATCCCAGACTCATGTTCCTGTGGAAGGTACTGTGCACTGGCATCCTGGGTGTAGCCCTTTACTCGGCTGTAACATGCTGCCTCAGCTTCCTCTTGCAGGAGCTAGGAACCATCCTGAAGTATCCTTCAATGTCAGGGAACATGTAGTGCCCCCCATTGAAGCACCCCTGTTTAGTCTTGAAGATCCTCCCATCTCTGCTGATTGCCAGAGGGTGGGGCTCACAGCACAGCTCTTTCCAATAATATCCTCAAAATCATCTCCCAACTTCAATCTCCAAACTCATCAAAACATTCCTTATGGGTGGGGAATTTCAGAGTTATGAAGCTGACTCTCCGATATCTCCTTTGAAGATCTGTTTCTAGTCTATAATATTGCTGAAATTTCAACTTTAACATCGAGTTACAACACAAGCAGAGTTTCGCTTTAGGGGGATTCGTCTCATGTATGTGGGTGAAATTGAACTTGGAAGGCACTGAGGGAGGGAGACATAATAAGCAGCTATTGAATAATCTAAGCTACAGACAACTGAGGGCTGAACTAGGGCAGCTGTAGTGGGAATGAGTATAGAAAGCTTGTTTCAAGAGTCATGGATGAGGTAGATCAGTAGGAACTGAATTAATGTGAATAGAAAGAGGGGCTTGAGAGCTGGAAGGAAAGTTTGGTCAATAATGGAAACCAGAAGTCAGAAGGAGTGTATTTGAAGGGATAAATAGGCTGATCAATCATGTCGATCTTTAGGTACTCTTGCAATATGAGGTGGAGATAAACATCAGTGAATTAGAAAATGGGCCTTAGAATTCATTAAAATAGCAAAATCATCTGCATGGAGGTAATTACTGAAACCCTAGTAGTCACAAGATTAATGTTACAAAGTAGGTAACAGTAGAAAATGACTAAGAAAGGGAGAAAATGTTCTTTTTCCTTGAGATAACAAAAACTCTCAGGAAAGTGAAAACCCAGGAAGAAAGCAGGACTTTAATGAGAGGTAGTCATTAGAGTCAAAAGCTGAAGACAGGTTAAGGGAAAAAATACTCCTGAATACAGCCCTCAGGAAGATGTCCATCACCAGAAATGTTTCAGTGGAGTTACTGAAAGCCAATTCCAAATTCCGAGGGTCACAGATTGAATGAATCCTTAAGAGGTGGAGGCAAAAAATGTAGATTTATCCTGGGGAATTTGTTAGTGAACAAGAAGAGATCTCTAGAGAAGATGAAAGGGTCTAAGGTACATTTTAAAATAAGGATATTTGAATACGTTTGTAGGTAGAGGGGGAAGAGCCAGTGAACAGAAAGTTATTCACAGAAGCAGAAGAGAAGGGCGCTACCAGGGAATCAGGATCCCCAAAGTTCTGCAGTAGGACGAAGGACAGGCACAGGGAAATGGGCTGGCCTTAAAATTACACAAAAGCACATCTCCTAAACTAAAGGGAAACAATAAAATGTGGGAAGAAAGCTCAAGACACAAAAGAAGAAATTTGAGAAAGTCCAAATTAAAGGGTTTCTTTTTAAACTTTTAATAAAGTAGCAGGTGTGGTCATCTGGGAGAATGAGGAGATTAGGTGTTGTTTTCTTGCAATGAGTAAAAAAATTTGAAGCCTCCACTGTGTGGGATGGAATTTTTTAAACACAAAATTAATCAGACACCAATAAAGGATATTTCGTAAATACCGAGGATTCAATGGAAACTAACCTCTTCTTCCTCCACCCTAATTCCATATTAATATCAGTTTCTTTTTTCAGGGTTACTGATGGATATTAGGCTGTGACTTTCTCTGGAAGTGCTTGTCAATTCAAGTAGAAGAGTGGAGAAAGCAGATACAGAATTACTCTGGGCAGGCATTTTTCAAAGTAGTTGTGGATGTAGGTCAGGGTGGGGAGAGAGCGACCTCTGAGTGGCTATCCAACCATTGGTCCTGAAAGCAGACAAGGAGGATGAGATAAGGTGTCTACAGTTCAGCCCACAGGGATATCAGGTGTAGGGAGATCCCCTGAAACTATTACTATGGAATAAAAGATGAAATGCTCCCGATTATTGTAAATACAAAATTGCATGCAGGATTGTGTAAAGACAATGCCAGGTTGGGCTGCCAGAATGAGCCAACAGCGCATGATGTGCTTCCCCCTGCAGAGTCTATAAACGGACGTGCAGTCAGGGAGGTTTCACATCACCAAGATTCCTATCCCAGAAAAGCAGATGTTCATAGCTCTGGGAATGGAATGTGACCCTTGTGGTGAGCCTATAAATAGATGTATGAGGGGCACCTGTCCATATGGATAAGATAGGGCTATAAACGCCCTCATCTTGTCACAGCTCTTCTAGGCCTCTTTAGGGTTAAGGCATACTGCCTTCTGAGAATTTCTGGTCTAACCGGTTGTTTAGCTTCACGTCCTGTTTCTATGGATTGTTTGTAACCAGCTTTTGCTGCAACTGTTACTGCTGATTAATATCTTGCTAATCACAGGTTATGGAAAGACTGTTTCTGTTTTAAGGCTCTGTTAGAAATTACTGATGCACATACTATATTGTAAATTCTTACCTCTGTATACTGTCCTTCTGCATATAGATGTTATATTAAAGAATTACTTCATCCCCTTGTGACCATCTCACCTCATAATCAAATGACCCTAATTCCCTCACTAACCTACCCCTGCCCTCACTAAACTGAATAATAAATGCTGGTATATCCAGTGCATGGGCGGCACTGTGGGACCAGAAGGCGGTGACCCCTCTGGACCCAGCTTTCACTGTCTTGTGTGTGTCTATTATTTCTCGACCTGCTGATCTGCCTGGGAACAAAGAAAGAACCCCACTGCATTGCGGGCTGCTGGCCAGATCCCACAATAGTCAGGTGGAGGTGGAAGGGCGACAGGTAAGAACCAGACAGTAGTCCCGAAAGAAGGGCTCGAAGTCTCTCAATGTTTGTGGAATCAAGAGCTGAGAAGCAAACTGAGAGTTCTCAATTAGAAGACCAGAGAATGCTTAGGTTGTTTGTTGTGTGTGTGACTGCTAGGAAGGGGAGCATAACTCCTGATATTCCAAGCCCCCGCAGGTGGTCTTCCCATTTACTCTGCCCCACGGGTGGTCCTGTGAATTTCCTGATTGCTGACTTGGGAAGAAAAAAGTCAAGTGCTTAGGTCAGCTTCTACCCTTCCCCTCTGGGGTACTAGCTCCCCTCAAGAAATGTATCATCTCTGCCGCTCTTCCACAGTTGAGGTACAGCTGGAATCAAACATTTTCCGCAACTGGCCAGTTAATTGTAACCGGTTCTGCGGTTCTGGTCTATTTGACCCTCACGCCAAGCTACATGTTGAAACTTGGCAGTTATCAATTATTTTATTTTCCACGGGTCACTTGAGAGGCAGGAGAAAGAAGTGAATTTTTTTCATGGATGCATCCGGGGACTGTTAACAGCCTACTGAGACCTCCTGACATCTGGAATTCTTCTGGTTTATTTCAGTTAGAAGCTGAATCTAGAAGAGAACCCCACTTAAACACTGTCCTGTTCCTTTCCAGTCCCATTTCATAGACGCCATGTGCTTAATCTGAGGGTCACGACTGGTTCTCTGATGAACGGCCAGCCATGGGCAATGCGGGATATCAAAGCCAGCCACAAAGAGTCAGCTGGATCTAATTCTACTTGCTAAGGAAAGTTTGCCAGTAACAGAAAATTATTCTGACTGGCTCTTGGTTTTAAAAATGTGTAAAGAAGGATAAAATTGGTCATATTTTTGTCAGAAGAAAATATTAAGGTCTGGCAGGATAACAAACAGTAGACTCAAGAAATTTAAATTTGGCGTAGTAGATAAAAAAGAAACTCTCACAACTTAAAGCCAAGTTATCTTAGGCCCTTGCTTTGGCTGCACAGGTGGATAAATACACAATCATTGCAGTGGCCATTGCCCCAGCTCCATATAAGGGAACAACTTTATGACTGTCTTTCTAACTACAAAGGTATAAATTCCAAACCCATGCTACATCAAGTTTACATTATACGTGTAGTGTTTGAAAATTCTATTTCTGACAATGAGATTGTTTCCATAGTAACTAATGCACTCCTAAAGGGGGGAAAATGTGCACCAATTTCACACCAAAAAGTAAAAATTAAACTAAATAACAGCAGATCATGGCCATTTCATTAAAAGGTTATTTTCTCACAAATGGTATTACAAATCTCACATGCTTCTTTGAAAAATAATATCCTCTTCCCCATCCTTGTGCCTTCTCACTGAAAGGCATATGACAGAAGACCTTTGAATAACGCACTGAAAAGATTCATCAAGAACCCCCTAAGTAAATGAGAATGAAGGTAGATGATTATAAGGCATACTATAACTTAAGTGATATTTTGTTTTATGAGGTTCTATTATAATAATAATTTCCACCTCATGTATAAGGGAAGCACCTAAACAGAATTAAATTTAGGTGCTAAAATTATATTAAATTCTATTTAAGCTCTAAATTTCAGGTAGCTACAAGAAATCTTGGATCACAAAAAATTATATTTATCATATACCAGTGAATATCTTTGAATTAATTCCTTTGCCATTAATTTATTTTGCTGTTGTTTCAGTTATAAGAAAAGTTTTGAGCAAATATTTACTTAATTGAGCTTATTAAACCAATTTTTTTTCTCTTTAGTCATGTTGAATCACTGTAGTATGAAAGATAAAAGTGAATTTATAAATTTTCATTTAAGCATGTATTATTATTAAAACAAGGGAGGCAGGGCAAAGGCTAGAATTTAGTTTTGGTTAATTGAATGTGTCCTACTCTAACAGCCTACAATAAACAAGTAAATTTAACACTAACACTGAGATTTCTTAAAGTCATGGAGTCTTTCTGCAGCTAGATATCAATATCAATCCTTTCGTCTGATCTTCTCACTGCTTTCTATGTGGTGTCTTTTTCTTGCCATTTAGAAATAATATCTCCAATAAACATTGAAAGCATTATGCTTTGTATTTTCTGTAAACCACCAACTTTGAAATCTGTGGAATAAAGTCATATATACTTTCTAGTCATCTCTCCTATTGGCATCCATAACAGGAATATGAAAAATGTGAAATAAACAGAAATAGAGGAAAGTAAACTTGTATCCCAAAAGGTGTGAAAATATCACCTTTCTTTTATGAACAATACAAGAGCAAGGCAGAGTTCTTTAAACCAAATGTTATAGTTGTAACTCCAGACAGTAAAGCAACAATAAGATAATACAACACGAAGAGAAATTAGATGTAGATACTAAACAGATGGATGATACATAGATGTTCCTAGAACAGCTGCTACAACAATAATACTTGAACAGTCTTTGGGAAAATTTAGGAGATTACTTTTCATTTCTTCAATGAACTGTATTTAAGATTCAGATCTAATAAATATTGCCACTGCATTCCTACATGTGCCTATTAGCCAATCTGAAGTACAATAAACTGAACATTCATTTTTAAATGTTTGCAGCTTATAATGGCAAACACATTCAACCTCAGGGTCACTGCTGTCATTATCAGATTATGTCCCTAATTGATCACAAATGGCCATAGCTTTCCCAAAATGATTCTGTCCCCAAATGTTGTTGATTACTATATACAGCATTCATCTGGAATGATACATGATTTCCAGTGCCATGTGAAAACCATGTACCTTGGCTCCTCTTTGGAGTAACCCAATCCATCAAAAATCCAGCCAAGCCCAGAAGACATTTTGGGTTTTGCCACACATGCTAGAAAACTGACAGCTGATGGAGGACCAAGGCTCCATTTTAATGAGTCTCCCCAGTGTTGAATCCATCACTGCCAGACTGACAAGTATCAAAACTTGGCACCCGCCATTAGAAATTGTTTAACCTAGAAGTCTGCACAGTGTAAGGGTTGAAGAGCTGCCAGCCTCAAAGTTTGTAATAATAAAAACTTGCTTAACTAAGCCACGTAACCAAGTGATACATCTGTCTCACCAGGAAGAGCCCTGAGGACTGAAGCATGAAACACAGGCTTTTCCATACTTTTAGCAACTGTAAGTAATTATTTAAAATGTTCTTTTGAATTTCCAGGGTCCAAATACTGGGTACAGAAACAAAGCATTTAAGCCAGGCGCAGTGGCTCGAGCCTGTAATCCTAGCACTTGAGGCCAAGGCAGGTGGGTCACTTGAGGTCAGGCATTCAAGACAAGCCTGGTCAACATGGGGGTGAAACCCTGTCTCTACTAAAAATATAAAAATTAGCTGGGCCATGGTGGCAGATGCCTGTTGTCTTAGCTACATGGGAGGCTGAGGCAGAAGAATCACTTGAACCCAGAGGGTGAAGGCTGCAGTGAGCTGAGATTGCACCTCTGTACTCCAGCCTGGGTGACAGAGGGAAACTCCATCTCAAAAAAAAAAGAAGAAAGAAAACATTTAAATCTATAAATGCAAGTTATTTGTGTGAACAATTATTATTTAGAGAAACGAATGCAAGTATAGCTAAACAGCACAGGCCCACGTAGGAAGATCTGGAGCCTAAAACAAAATCGACTCTTTATCATAGGAACGACGATTGTGAATGGCCTTGTGATGAAAGGCCTCATGTGAGGTGTGGTCTCTAGGGTATATGAAGAGAAACATATACTGGTCACCAATACACATGTGTTTCTCAACATGTCCCAGGCCCCTTGTGGTTAGCAGGAGGTAGGTGCCTATTCTGGACAATGAGTCCTGTGTGGGAATGAAGTGTGCCACTTCCTGAGTGGTTGTGGGTTGTCCACATGCTCTTCCCCTACTACAGTGATCCATGTTTTGAGATGCCAATGTCACTGAATGGTCGTGTCTCTGTAGGCGTGGGTCTCTAACCACCACCACCAACCCTCACTGAATGTAACATAGGGAAGAAAAGGTTTGTATGTATGGCCACTGAGTTACTGAAATGAATTTGCTGCTGCCATATTGCTTAATCTTACCCTGGCAGAGAAGGCTGAGAATAATTAATGACCCTCAGGCAAACAATGTAAGAGTAGAACAATCTCAGTTACCGAAACAAGAAATTCCCTATGACTAAGAACAAGAATTTTGCCAAGGCCATGGCCGGGGACAAGGTGGGAGGGAGGAGTGTGTAATGTAAAAGTACCGGTAGAGATCTTAAAATCCCATCTTTCAACAAAAGGGATTGTTTCCTGAGACAGAGTGCCAAGCTGGCTACTATAATTAATTTAAAATTTTAAATTGAAAAGTTTAAACAAGATTCATACAACGAGCAATTCCCGGTTTACTGTTAAAATTATTTAAGTAAAATACTAGTGAGTCAGTCCTCTCATGCCGAGTTGATTCTCAGATCATAGTGGCCTCAGTGGAAAAGAGCTTCAGGTAGCAGGAGTTGGTTCCAGGCCAGATTCATGCTAAGCCTACCTCATCTGCCTATCAGCATAGAATAAATCTCTTAGCCTTCTGTCCAAAAATTTTTCATAGAAATTTAATGTCTTCAGTATTGATAATAGACTATATCATTTGACGGTATTAATACAGCAGTACTACTTAATGAAAATCAGTTCATAATTTTTTTGTTTCCATATATTTCATAAAACATATATTCAAAAACATTTCTGATCGCCTTTTGAAACACAGCAACCAGCAACATGCAAAAATAAAAGTTAGAATGTCTTTACCTATTGGTTTTGGCGAAGACAAATAGAGGCCTCCATCTTTGTGCAAAAAATGCATCAATATTGTTTTAGCCAGTGAGCTTCAACATGACGAAAAAAGAAAACAAGAAATTAAAAGTGAATTTTGATTTAAATTTTGCCCAGATACAAATTGGTTTTGTTAAATTTAGAATTAGAATTCATCAAAACACCCACATTTGTCTTTAAAATATTAAACCAGCAATTTGACAGATTTCTTTCTTTCTGTGTTTTCTTTACAGCCTTGATCTGTTATGTTATAGATAGAACTACATCTAGTTTTACTAACCAACATTCAGATGATTTACAAAAGAAGAGGAGGATCACCAATGAGGAAGGCACCCCGAGATTTATGAAGAAGAGGTATCCTGATAAGAAACTGGAATTTCATATGGAATGAAGTCTCATAGTCACAGACCAAATATTTTCTGGTCATATATTTTGGCCATTACCAAATTACCACCAAATGATTGACTCAAATTGATCCAAGCAAATGTCGGAAGCTGCTTTCAGTTAGTTAAAACAATGATCAATTTGCAAACGATCGAGTATTTGATATGAGTATTATTACAAATAGACACACTAGATCTGCATAAAAAATACTTTGATTTGATTAACTTACCTAGACAACTAAATGTTTAAAGTCATTTAAAGATTTTCTTTCTGGTAGTTTTTGCATGTTTTTGCAAAAAAAAAAAAAAGAGTTAAGTTCTTTTACTTTTTATGAATTAGTATAATATTTTATACCCCTGACTTTTAAGCTGAAATATTAAACCATCACTTTGGTTGTTGGAAATCTGACGGCAAATATATGCGCATGGTCGTACACATCACATACACAGGCGGCTTTAGAATACCATCCCACTTAAATCAATAGTGTAAAATTTATTGACCTAATTCTATCTTGAGGAGAAGGGAAAATGAGCAGTGGTGCTTTCTTATGACTTATGATTTTTCATACAGAGTTTCAGATTTGTTTATGATTATAAAGAAATCTATCCACTTCATGTCAAACTGATAAACAAATAAGACAGGGAATTACCAAGGGAAAGACATAGTTTTCAAAGAGCCTATAAATAAAAACATCAGAAGATATTTTGTGTTTAAAGAATTCAGGAACATTAAATTATTTTAAAATCATACATTTTTTCCTAATTATCACAGTGTCAAATTACTTATATGGGCAAAAACTGTTTCTGCATACATGTTGTGTGTACAGGAACACACACATATGTACACATTCCTCAACATGTCACAAGCCTCTTAAGCAAAGTGACATTAATTCAGCAGATGTGTTTTAGCATATCATGAAATTATAATAAAATAAATATGATAAAATAATAATATTAAAATATAATTAACTGTCAACTTACATACTGAGGTACCTGATTGATTTGACCTTCTCACAGAATCAACATTCTCCTCCATGTAAATGGGTCACTTAGTAACTATTTGTTGCAATGATATCACTGAGCTTATTCTTTAAGTCAATCTTGGCTCCTTCATCAGCCACCTGATCTGAAAATACAAGATGGTAGATAGGCAAGTGGACCAGCTTGTTAACCTTCCTGGGACAGACACCTGGTCTTGGTACCTCCAGCCAGGAGAGACATGGGGCTGTGATCCAAGGGCCAAGTAGAGAGAAAGAGGTATCCAGATTAGAAACAGGATATGAAATATGATATGTGACAAGAAAGATAAAACAATGCTGATTGAATTGGATAACCAGAAGAAGCAGCAAAGGAACAGAATGGGTCATAGGAAAGGTCTACAAGGCATTTCTGACTTCCCTAATATGACAAAACACTGAATCCCAGGTAGGAAGAACAGCCAAACTCCAAGTCCCTGAAAAAAAGCTGAGAATCATGTTCCCCTTAGAAATCACACTCCCAACAGAGTCATGTATTTATGCAGAAAACAGAGATGGGGTGTGATAGTTAATATTAGATGTCAATTTGATTGGTTTCAAAGACGCCTAGATGGCTGGTCCATGGACTGGGAGAGGAAGACCCACGCTCAATGTGCCTGGGCATCATCCAATTGGCTGCCAGCATGGCTATAACAAAGCAGGCAGAGTAAGGTGGGAGCACCTTGATGCTGGGTCTTCTGGCTTTCTTCTTTCTCCCGTGGTGGAAACTTCCTTCAAGCTCCTCCTGCCATTGGACATCAGACTCCAGGCTCTTTGGCCTTTGGACTCTTGGACTTGTACCAGTGGCTTGTCAGGGGCTCCCAGGCCTTAGGCTACAGACTGAAGCCTGCACTGGCAGCTTCCCTGGTTTTGAAGCTTTCGGACTTGGACCGAGCCACGACTGGCTTCACTCTTCCCCAGCTTGCAGAAGGCCTGTCGTGGTCCTGTGCCTTGTGATCATGTGAGCCAGTTCTCTCTAATAAACTCCCTTTTATAAATACATACATTCTATTCTTTCTGTCCCTCTGGAGAACCCTGACTAATACATGGGGCTTCTCCCTATTTTACACTGTGGCCTAAGTAGAGATAACCCCACCTTTTCTGTGCTTCTAGCTCACACAAGGATGGAGAGTCAAAGAATTTGTAAGGTCTAAGAAGGGGAAAAAGGAAATAACATAGAGTTAATAAATTGCCATAAATTTAGTTAATCTGAGTTACCAGGTAAACCAAGACAGAGTTCCTCAGTCCTTTCTAATAATAGGTAGCTGCTGTGAGGAATATCTTTACATCTTTACGGAGATGCTGACTTCAACATTATGGTCCTCAAGAGGATTACTGCAGCTAGCTTCATTGTCTTTTTCCATTTGAAAAGTAGATGAAGCTTTACTCTTTAAACAAATCCTATTATAACCAATCTAATCTACATTGATTGTTTGCTCCTCTGACTTCTTAATCTGCATAATATGTATACACTCATTTTGACATTTAATTCTAGATTCTCCTAAATAATATTGTAATTGTCTAATTTATTTCAATGAGAAATGACAATAAGTTCTTTCTTTAAATTTCCCACACAGGACTCAGCATGTTGTAGGCATTTAGTACTCAATCACTTGAATTATATGAAATCTACATGCTCTATGAAAGATTTACTTAAAGTGATTGAGCAAGGTTTAGCAAGAAGCCATTCTTTCCATGTATATTAAAATTATGTTATAAAAAAGCATGTTCTTATAGAATCTAAAAGGTAAGAAATAAGTTTTATTATGGCCTAAGAAGGGCTTAGTTTAACCAAGAATAGTGACTATATTTGATTTTCATTCCCAGGGAATCTGACTTCATGACTTAAAAGTCGCTAAAACTTTTGGCACCTATGTTGTGAGAGGCACTTTGGAACGGCATAGCAGAGATGTGAAAAATGGTGGGTGTGTTTTGAAAGGATTGGGCATGGGAAGAGACTTCTTCACCACTTTACCTAATTGCTTACCCAGTTATCTGCTTCAACCTCCAGTTGCTCACCAATGCCTGGGAATATAAATCTGAGTCAATCTTCTTTTCATTCAGTCATTGATTCTTTGATTTATTCACGCAGCCAATATTGATTACATGCTATTTTGTGTCGGTTGCTTTGCTGGGGACAGATTCATTCACAAGGCTGTCAAGAGCCCTGCCCTCATTTTCTCACATTCCAGTGATAGAGAAATAAACAAACATGCAAACTGATAGATAAAAGGGTAACTACGAACTACAAGTGCTAGGAAGAAAATAAATGAACCAGACAATAAAGTGAAAGCCTCATTAGCCAGGGTGGTCAGGAATGGCTGCATTAAGACCTGAATGCTAGAAAACAGCCACCCATGCAATAAGGCCGGTGAAGAACATTCCAGATATTGGTATCCCCGGATTGGGCCCTATCCTTTCTTATCTACTTGTGTTAAAAAGGAAATCCGGACTATTTCTCCACACCATTTCTAAGGGCGGAATTTCAAAGAGTTGGGCTGTTCCCTGGAAAAACACTTAGGTTCCTTTCCAGCACCACTCATACAGTTTTGCAGGTTTTTAAAAGTTATATGCATATCAGTGTACATAGGAAACTAAATGCCTCAATATACTGACAGTTTATCAGGAAAAAAACCTGCTCTGCACAGCCCATATTTATCTCATATCCCTTCTCCTTTATCACTTGTCACTCGTTCACCTCAGTCCTCTGAGAGCTTTTGATTATACGGAGCAAAGAAGCACACAATTGGCTTTTAACGGCAACTTCTCATCAGAAGCAAAGATGTGATCCTGGCCCCCCAAAAGCCCATCTTCTCTCAGACAGCATCACTTTGTTTTTCCACTGTCTCTGACAATTAAGTCAAGATTATACATTATTGTAAATGAAAAATGAATTGCAAGTCTTGAATTTAGGGCAGTTAGATTGGAACAGACATTGGTCTTTCTTTGTTTCTTAAACAATATTTCTTTGCATAAATGGGACAAAATGAGAAGGAAAACTCATCATCTTTAGACTCAAACAACCCTGAGTTTAGATGCTACTGCGTTATAGAATTGCTCAAGCTAAGAAAGAAAATACCTGTAGCTTAGATCTTTATTATTTTGAGTTATATTCATTAAAGAATTTTTTGATTAATTCTGCTTAAGGGTAGCATTTGATGGACAGAATTAAATGAAACCCTTAGGTTTTAAGGTATTAAGAGATGACAGTAAGGTAGCCCCTGATTGATCATTATGCCTGACTTGAGAAAAGAATGGAGCATTGCCTGGAGTTCATTTCATATGAGAAATTTCAGCAAGGAGATAACATTTATAGAAACAGGTTAGTAGGTTAACATTAACAAAATTGCACTGAGATATTAACTGTCATGGATATCAAAGGTCTTCCTGTCAATGTTTAACATGGTAATCCATAGCAGTTAATAAATAATTATTAGTTACCCCTTGAACTCTCTGTGACTTGCTCTAATTGTTTAATCTTACTATAAAATCAGTCCTGTCTACCTGCATTCAAATGAAAGATTTTAGCTATCAACTATGGATACATTTCTCCTGTAGAATTTTATTTCAGAAAAGACAAAGTTGTTTGTTAGAAAGAACTTATTGCTTTTGTTCTCTACGTGGATGTATAAATCATACAATATAACGAAGCCATTTTTTAAAGTTGCAAAAGAACAGCAACAACAAAAAAAGTCCTCCATATTTATTTATCCCTCTTGGAGCTTTAAAAAAAAAAAGATGGCCAAACTAATTTTTGTCCAAAAAATTACCCCTGGGCTTAACAGCTTGTATAATAAGTTACATTTCAGCCTTGGAGGGAAATTTGACGAACCAAAGTATACCCTTAGAAAACCAATGCTGTAATGGAGTGTTTGGTAGTTGTTACCTGTAACTACACCATGTAATGTAAACAGTTAGAAGAAGTAGGAATGAGAAAATTATGTTTGCATTTTTTTAAGTTAACTTGGGGAACAAAGCATATCTCTAGGTGCAAATTATCAATCTTTATAAAGAGCTTCTTTAGTTCTTCTGAATGTGCATGTATAATATAAACACTATTCGATAGGAGTATAACCCACTAAATATATACCAAAGGGGGAAAAGGAGAGTTTGGTGCAAGTATTTAATGTTTTCCAAGTAAAAACTTGTTGCTGTTGAGTCTAGTATAAAAAATAGCAAGACAGTTATATGTAAAAACAAAAAGAAAAATATTATAACAAAAAAAATAAAACCTCCCTTGGAACAGCACATATCTGAGATTACTACTCACTCTTCTCATTGGCAACCTGAATTTAGATTTCTTGTTTGTAGCCCAACAAGAATTTTTCAGACTGACTCCAGAGTCTTCCACAAGGTAGACCAGAAAGTGGCCCACTATGCCAGATAGTAATAGCCCAAGGAGTTTAGACAGAGGTCACTGCCTCATGAACAGGTGTGCAATTACAACTGAGGGTTTCCCTGAAGAAACAGAAATATCTTGTAGCACTCTCAAAAATCTCTAAACTAGTTTGAGGTCTCATGTTTAAATCTTTGATCCATTTTGAGTTGATTTTTCTATAGGGTGAAAGGTAGGAGTTCCAGCGTCAATCTTCAGCATACGGCTAGCCAGTTATCCCAGCACTATTTAATGAATAGGGAGTCCTTTCCCCGTTGCTTGTTACTGTCAACTTTATTGAAGATCAAGTGGTTGTAAGTGTGAGGCTTTATTTCTGAGTTTTCAGTTCTGTTCCCTTGGTCTATGAGTCTGTTTTTGTACCAGTGCCATGCTGTTTTGGTTACTGTAGCCTTACAGTAGGTTTAAATTCAGGTAATATGATGCCTCTGGCTTTGCTTTTTTCTTAGGATTGCTTTGGCTATTCAGGCTCTTTTGTTGGTTCCATATGAGTTTTAGAATAGTTTTTTTTTTTTTTTTTTTTTTTTTCCTAATTCTGTTGAGAATGGTGTTGATAGTTTGACAGGAATAGCTTTGAATATGTAAATTGCTTTGGGCAGTATGAGCATTTTAATGATATGGATTCCTTCAATCTATGAGCATGGAATGTTTTTCCATTTATTTGTGTCATCTCTGATTTCTTTCAGCAGTGTTTTATAGTTCTCCTTGTAGAGATTTTTCACCTCAGTGGTTAGCTGTATTCTTAGGTATTTTGTTTTCTTTGTGGGTGACAGGATCTGCACCCCAAACCAGAGCATTATGCAACATTTCCATGTAACAAACCTGCAAGTGTACCACCTGTATGTGTACCTCTGTATCTAAAAGAAAATCGAAATCACACAGCTCAAAGTGCTTACCAATGACTTCCCAATTACTTCTAGCCACCTGTGGAGACAAAAGTGACTCCATCTTGGATGCTAGTCTGCCATGTTGACTTCTGATTAGCCTCAGTCCCTTGAATGCCTCCTGATTTCTACTTTATTTAGTGTGCGTGGGGTGAGAACATGTACTCCTGCTTTAGATCAAAGCAACCCAACCTTGATACTATTGCACAAACTGTAGGCTATGACACACAGCATTCTTGCCTGTTCTAGAGGGTTGTCTTTAATTGTCTTGTACGGACCATGTACTCCTTTCCCTATGGTATACAAGCCCTGGGTGTGGTGGGGTTGCTGTGCACAGATCTGTCTTGCAGCTGCCCAAGACCATGCTTCTGTCTGTAAGTTCCCCAATAAAACACCCTTTACTGATAAAATAAAATAAAGATTGAAAATTTTAAATATTCCCTAGGTGGCCAGGCACAGTGGCTCAGGCCTGTAGTCCTAGCACTTCGGAAGGCCAAGGCAGGTGGATCACCAGAGGTCAGGGGTTCAAGACCAGCCTGGCCAACATGGTGAAACCCCGTCTTTATTAAAAATACAAAAATTAGCCAGGCATGATGGTGCATGCCTGTAATCCCAGCTACTCAGGAGGCTGAGGCAGGAGAATCGCTTGAAGCCGGGAGGTGAAGGTTGCAGTGAGCCGAGATTGCACCACTGCACTCCAGCCTTGGCAACAGTGTGAGACTCTGCCTCAAAAAAAATAAATAAAATAAAATAAAATAAAAATTCCCTAGACTAATGCCAAAGCACGAATGGAGGGGAGTTTTCTCAATAGTAATTTACTCCCAAGGAAGTGTAGAACTCGAGTTCTGACCTTTCCCTGGAGGCAGAACTGCTTGGGGTCAGCTGTGGCCCCTGCACTTACTAACTTCCTGACCTTGCACAAGTTACTTAAATTCTGCTTGACTAAAATTTACTCATCTGATTATGGTTACAGTATGGTTATGACAAGAAAGTATACAACATGTTTTCATGTTGGGCAGAGGATATAATGTTACAGGGAAAAATGGTTCTAATGTTAAATAAAAAAAAAAAATGTTAAACAGATCCCAAATTTACAAAACGGTATATACTGTGTGTGTTTGTAAACTTCCTTTAAAATATTTGTTTAAAAAATGCCAAAAATTTGTGCGACTTAGGTTGAGGTAGTGGGAGTCGCAAATGAGGGAGAGGCGTTAGAGAAGTAGTGGAGTTTTCATGTAGGAAGGAGAAATGAGCTGATGCAAAAAAAAAAAAAAAAAAAAAAAGAAAAGAGAGAGAGAGAGAGAGAGAAAAAAAACACTACATAGGAAAAAGAGAAAATCCTAAAGATATAAAATGACCTTGGCGAGCTGAGTATTCGAAGGAACCCTGGAAGAGAAAAAATTAGAAAGTTACCGCAACATTAGGTGAAAATGGGGTAAAGGATCATGGGAATTTCCAAGTTTTGATGTATTATTTACTGAATGCTATGAATGCATCCTGTGTTACCTCATCTCCACCTAATCTTGTGTTTCGCTTTGCTTTTTCTCCTCCAACAAACATGGTAAAAGTATACATAGTTCCTTAATTGTATGCTGGGCTTCGTCTTTCTTCAAATCAGACACCCATCTTAAGTAGTCCTCTGAATAATCCTGATCTTATATAAATCACATACAAAACATTGTATAGAAATTGCATTTTATTTTTTGTATAAATTGGATTCTAATATACACACATATATTCTTTTAGCTTGATTAAAAAAATGACGGAAATCTTCCCATATCTATAACCCCACACTTACTCCATTATTTATTTTTTTCTTAATCCATAGTATTTCATAATGAAAGTGGACCAGGTTCTATTTACATTGTTCCTACGCTCCCTTTATTACAAGCAACACTCTAGTGAATGTCCTAATAAATGTCTCTCTGAGTTTATATGCAAGTATAATGAAGAGTCTTTGTAGATTTCTGGATGTTCGACGCTGACAGCTTTCAAGCCTCACGCCACCCCCTCTTCCCCTCTTGCCCCACATCTGGGGAAGCTGATCGAAAAGCCCATGCTTTCTCTTCCCTTATGCCAGTAGGAAATTCAATTCATGCAAGCCCTGGCCCCACACAAGAACCCACTAACTGCAGTTAAATTCCAAGCCACTCACTCTTCTTTTTTATTTTAATTTTTATTTTAAGTTCCGGGGTACATGTGCAGGATGTGCAGGTTGTTACACAGGTAAATGTGTGCCATGGTGGTTTGGTGCATCGATCAACCCACCACCTAGGTATTAAGCCCAGCATGCATGCATTAGCTACTTTTCCTAATGCTCTCCTTCCCTCCACGCCACCCCCGACAGGCCCCAGTGTGTGTTGTTCCCCATTGCCACTCACTCTTCTTTGCTCTCTCAAGCTATGTCACCCTGCTTGGGAGCCTGCTCGGCTCTCTTCAGAAAGCTTTATTATGTGATAATTTTTTTTCATATTCTCTTGGCACATGCGTGGCATCTAGATATCTGCACCAAATTTGAGTAGGTACTGATCCCATCCTTCCACAGGGGAACCACAGGACAGCAAGTATTTATGTGGAACTTAGTTCTCAAGGTAGATATTCTTTATTATTATTATTACTATTATTATTATTATACTTTAGGTTCTAGGGTACATGTGCACAACGTGCAGGTTTCTTACATATGTATACATGTGCCATGTTGGTTTGCTGTACCCATTAAATGCAAGAAATGCAGCCAAAGACACCCCCAAAGCTATTAATATAGCCATTTATATTGGCTATATAAATTTATAACACCAACAAGCAGTATAATGGCCCATTTTGCTACATCATTACCAACTAGATATAATAGTTTTTTTTTTTTTGAAACTTTTGTACCCTCATAAGCCAAAAGGGAGAATAAATATAGAATTCACTTGCCTTAATTTCTAATTCTCTGATTGATAATGGTTGATAATCTTTTCATTTATTTGCCTGCCATTTGTAATTCTTTCTGTATGCATTTCTGTATCTTGTCCTTATTTTTCATATGTAGGAACCCTTGATTTGTCAGTACTATTGGTCTTCATTTGTAGTACATATTGCATATATTTCACTCATTCTAATTTTAGTCTTTTAACTTTGTTTATGGTGTCTTTTTCTATAGGCAAGCATTTAATCTTTATATAATTCAATCATTCAGCTCTTTTCATTTTATCTTTTTGGTGTTCAGTCACGCTTAGGAAGGACTTTCATACCTTAAGATTATAAATTTGTCTTCCCGTATCTTCTTTTATAGTGTTTATAGCTTCATATAGTTTTCTTACAATTATATATTTAATTCATTTGCAATTAATATTGAAATATGTCATGATATAGTCATTGTGTTTTTCCAGATGAATGCTTAGCTACCTTACTATCACTTATTAAATATTTGACTTTTCTAGTCTGGCTTGAACTGCAAATTTTATCATATACAAAATTTTCTCATTCCATATATATGGATATACACATTTTTCATTTGTGTGCATAAGTACATATAATATTTCTGTACTTTGTTTTGTTTCATTGAGCTATGTGACTACTCATTATTTTTAGAAATGAAAGAAATCTATCTTTATAATCATAACCCATTAAAAAACATTACGTCCACTTCACCAGGAATTTTTTTCAAACTTCCAAATTTTTTGGCTATTGTTTGTAATAAACTTAAACATTAATTTATCAGATTCCATACAAATTTCTTGTCTTTATTTCAACATCATTTTAGATTAATTTTTAAAAATGTGATATCATTATTTTACTTAGTCTTTCCCTCCAGGATATAGCATATTTCTCAATTTCTTGAAGTTTTCTACAATTCCTGAAGTTAATTTACAAGTACTAGGTTTTAATAAGCACATAGTTACACATATTACGTTTCCGAATGTAGCACTTACATCAAATGTGTATGTTCATAGTAGCATTTCTTTCTTTTTTCAAACTGCCATAACTAACTTTTTTTCAAACTGCCATAACTAACAGTAGTATTTCTTTCTTTTTTCAAACTGCCATGTCTCTGTAGATAGTATTTTAACGTCAGGAAACTATTGTGCCTTTACAATAGAAAAACGTAGCATTTCTTAATGTATTTTCTAAATGTAGTCAGATATTTTGGGTACTTTTTGACATTGTTTGATCTATCTTTGACTGCCTTCACAGGAATTAGAGGTTATTTTAATGTAGAAAACTCTACAAAAGAAACAATTTTTGAATTATATTTTTAAGTATATTTTGGTAATCAATACTTAATACGGAGAATTTTCTTACAATCAAACAATTATTTAGTCATCAGTTGTTTTATAAACTCAATGTGTATAAATCACATTTTCTTAAGTTAAAAAACCTCTACTTTCTGTTAATGTTTTCTATCAACAGTTTGCACGCAAATTAATTTGTGTAAATCAATGGACTCATTTGAATGTTATTAACCCTCAATACTGCAATTAGTGGCATTAGTGTGTTAGGAAACAACAACCATTTAAGGAAAGCAGATGCTAAGACAAGAACATCAGGGATTTAATGACGAGAACCTTCCTCATTAACAATGCTGTTTGTCCCAGATCAATGAGGCCAAAGTAAACAGGAAACCAAGATTCTATAATCCAGTCAATAACAATATGTGGTAACAATATTAATCTCTTCGTAACCTAGGCTTACCCTGCTGTTTAAAAGAAAAACCTTATATACCTTTTGAAAATTTCTCGGAATTGATGCCAAAAAAGGGAGGTCCAGCACCTAGGAAGTCGAAATAAAAAGTCTATTATGAAGTGTCAGGAAGTTTCTGTACGTTTCACAGTCCATGAGTAGAAAAGAATTATGTTAACAGTGATAACCCAGATATCTCAGGTTCTTGTCTCACATAAACATCAACTCTTAACAGTTAAACCCTTAAACGTTCATCCATCTCAGCTGGGTGCGGTAGCTCACACCTATCATCCCAGCACTTTAGGTGACTGAGGCAGGTGGATAACTTGAAGTCAAGAGTTCAAGACCAGCCTGGCCAACATGGTGAAACTTCTCTACTGAAAATACAAAAATTAGCCAAACATAGTGGCAGGCGCCTGTAACCCCAGCTACTTGGGAGGCTGAGGCAGGAGAATTGGATGAACCTGGGAGGTGGAGGTTGCAGTGAGCTGAGATTGTGACACTGCACTCCAGCCTGGGTGACAGAGTAAGACTCCATCTAAAAAAAAAACCCAAAAAACCAAAAAACAAAAAAAAAATTCATCCATCTCTAAGAATGTCTGGAATTTCAAGTCTCACACATAAAGACACGAGTAAATCTACCCAGTTTCATATGATCTCCAATGTTTCTGACATCTGCTTTTGTGAGATTTTGTCTACCCTCTTCCTCCAGGACCTCTCTAGGCGCACCTGAGTCCCTGAAAACCAAACCTGCATGCCTGAGGCTAAGTTGGGGAGACTATCTCTGGTGGGGAGATTATCTTTTCAGGAAGCTGAAGTCTTAGGTGTGAACAAGAATGTATTTTGAGTCCCTCAGTTCCCTCTGGAGGTCTCCTCTTCTATAGGACCTGGGCATGAGTTTTATATAATAATTGTCTTAAGTATACACATATGCCAGGAATTGTGCTAAGAATTGCAGATGCATAAATGAATAAGATATAGGCTGTGACTTCAAAAGACTCGTGATCTAATAAAGGTGATGCATATTTTAGAAAACAAATAAAATACAGAAATAGACCAAAATTACCCGATTGCTCTTTTTTTTTTTTTTTTTTTTTTTGAGACGGAGTCTCGCTCTGTCGCCCAGGCTGGAGTGCAGTGGCGCGATCTCGGCTCACTGCAAGCTCCGCCTCCCGGGTTCACGCCATTCTCCTGCCTCAGCCTCCCGAGTAGCTGGGACTACAGGCGCCCACAACCGCGCCCAGCTAATTTTTTGTATTTTTAGTAGAGACGGGGTTTCACCGTGGTCTCGATCTCCTGACCTTGTGATCCGCCCGCCTCGGCCTCCCAAAGTGCTGGGATTACAGGCGTGAGCCACCGCGCCCGGCTCCCGATTGCTCTTAATACATGTTTGCAGAAGTCACTTCATTGTTAGTCACTACTGCCTTATATTGTCTTGAAAGTGATATTGCTACCCTGTCAATATGTGTCCTTCACACCTTTGGGAGGCTCTACAAGCACAGTACAATTCAGCCTTGATATTCAAATCTTTACTCTGTTAATGAAGACAGGAAAAGCACGCCCATTCTATTTATCCAAAACTACCTCTCTATTGGCTTGCCTAACAGTCAGGAGTTGTCCAGAGAAAAAAATAATCATAGTTTGACAATTCCAATATCCCCATATTCTGATGTATGTTTCTATTCTACAATAACCCCTTGATTTTCACTCATGTCAAATACTTTGTATTTGTATAATATAAATACAATATTTATATTATAATAATATAATGCAAATGAAGAATGTAGCTTTTTTGCAGTAACTTATTTTCTGTCTCTTAGGAATACTGTTGATAATAAAGTAGGAGGAAGAAAAGACAATCTTCTGGCATTCTAATGTTCACAGGTAAGCAGGGTAATAGGGTGGTCTTGGACTCAATTTTTACCACTCTACAAACCAAGTTTAAGTGCTGACACCAAATCTGTTAACACATTCAAAAATCAGGTCTTTAGGGTTTAGGTTCTTAGCATATGGCCTCTTCCACGTTCCCTAGACGTTAATTCCTAATTTACAATGCAGCCACTGAGGAAAAATTGTCAAAGCTTTAAACATATTGGAAAAGAGAGGTTTGCTATCCACTGCCAAAAGAAAAATTAAATACCTATTGAAATGCATAACAAAATACTTTATCATCAGAGGGCAAAAGTAGCTTTCAGTACTTTATTTAAACTTACATATGTTATTACTGTCTGGCAAGTAAAGTAGCTGAAAAGCTTTCTAGATGTTTCCTTCACTTCATAGAAAAAAAGTGATTTGTTAATGTTTTCTTTCTTCCACAATGGCACTAGACTATAATTATACAAAATCCCTTATGCTGTAACGAGGAAAAAAGAATGGGAGTGTTTACATGTTTAAGTGAAATTCTTATTTCCCTCAAATTCTGCCACAATTTTTAAAATGTGTTTTTTAATCTCATATTCCAAAGTCCCCCATGGCATATGCTACCTATGAATAATATTTTTAAACCCACATATGCCAAAATGCTGCTACTGTTCTCACATTATTAGTCAAGTAAAGTTCCTAATTCCACATAACAAAATGTTCCCAACACTTGAAAACACTTACAAAATTTTGCATTTTTCTTGAGTTCCTTTTTACCCTGAAGCTCACAAAATTAATTTTAATTTCCTTGAAAAACACCATGAAACTAAAAGCAGATTTCGTAACACCCATGAGCCTTTAAACAATAGCCCAAATTGACAGTTTGTATTTAATCTTCGTTCACCACTGCCTTCAACTTCTATTCTAATAAATGTTTTTGCCTTCTCATTGGGCCTTTTTACCTGCTGGCCCCATCTACGTAACATTCAACAGCTTTTAGCCCAATCCATTTAGCCTCTAATATTCAATTAAAACCATAGAAGCATGCCCAGGCAAAGGCGAGATACAGAATAGGAGAAGACTGAATCTCCTCCTCTTTCTACTGTGCAATTTTCCAACATACCACTGCCCTTCCAACCTCTCTCCACCATATTTGAGAACTACTGATGGACAATCTCACCTCTTTCTGGCTCTCAGTTTTTGTTTTCTCATTTTTCCAATTCTATCTTCCTTACTTGCTATTCTATGTCATCTCCCTGTTAGCTCAAATCCTCTCTAATTTTCTTCTCTCTTTTGAAATGGAGCCACACACACACACACACACACACACACACACACACGCGTAAGAACTAAGGGGGAGAAAGTCAAATGTCTGTCTTTGGGCTATCATCGGAATTTTCATTGACTTTTGTTGTTGTTTGAGAAGGAGTCTCACTCTGTTGCCCAGGCTGGAATGCAGTGGTGTGATCTTGGCTCCCTGTAACCTCTGCCTCCTGGGTTCAAGCAGGTCTCCTGCTTCGACCTCCTGAGTAGCTGGGATGACAGGTACCCACCACCACACCTAGCTAATTTTTGTATTTTTAGTAGAGACAGGGTTTCACCATGTTGGCCAGGCTGGTCCACTGACTTTTTCTATTGCAAATTTTGTTCCTTATTGTCTTCAAATATCTCCAGGGCTGTTTCCCACCCTGTCCCACCCCCTCAATCCAAACAGCTAAAACCTGTCATATATTTTACCTGAGGGTCACTCTTCATTCTTTGTCTAGCAGATCCATCTATTCTGGTGTATCATATGTACTTCAGCAGATAGTTAGCCTTCCTTCAACTTTAAAGTAAATAATGTCCCCTTGCCTTTGTTCTGTGTCAAAGGAATTATTTTATTTTGGGAAGTTGAATCCTTTGGTGCTGTCGCACATCCTCTGAAGTAACACTGCACATGTATGTTACCTGTACCTAGAGCACTGGGAATTTAGTATCCCTTCTCCCCTCCAGAAGTAAATATTGTATGCAAAAACGCTGAAGACTCAATAATTCAGAGAATTCATTCATTGTTCAACAATTACAATAGTGTGTGGAGCCTTCCATATGCCAGTTGTGAAGCTAGGCATGGGAGATAAAAAGATAAATAAAAAGCAATCTTTGCCCTCAAACACAGTCCAGTGAGAAAGGCACACAGCACCACGTGGTTAGTTCTGTGATTGTGACTGTCAAATTATGTTGTGTGAATGTGGAGAAAGGTGCCTAACCCAGAATGGATGCATGAGGTCCTGGAACATTGCCAGGGTGAAGTGACACCGTAGCTGAACTGAGTTTTGAAAGATCAAAATGAGACGGTGAGAGGTGAAAATTGAATTGAAAGGGTACCACGAAAATGTGCAACATTTACAAACATCCTGAAATGTGAAAACTGAGTGGATGGGGAGTAAGGAAATGTGAAGAGGTTCAGATGTTGGGAGCTCGACACATGAGCGGAAGAGGAAAAGGGGCCAGATACTGACAGGTTTTTCATGCCGAACTACAAAGTCTGATATTATCTCAAAGATAACAGGGAATTACTGAATAATTTACAGCAGAAAAGTAGCATGATCCTGTGTTAAAATGTTTTAAAACCAGTGTTATATAAAGTATAAAAACATCATCTTTGAGGACATTCAAGTGCATTCCAGCTCCACTGTTGCTTACCTGTTGGACGTCAGACAGATGTAAGGGGTCTGAACTCTACTTTCTTCATTTATAACTGGCAGCACAGCCTGTCAGTTTGTTGTTATGAGGATAAATGACAAAGGGACCCTATTTAAAACATCTAATCTATGACCTGTGTGCGGCTTACACTCTGCTTGCCCTCCCCTCCCCCGTCTCCCGTCCCTTTCTACTCTTTTGTGACCACTCTGTGGCCTAGAAATCTGATTCTTAAATACTGAATTTTTCCTGGCTCCCTGGGTCCCTGCTTCATAGCCAATGGGAGGACCCGGCAGGGTAAGGAAAAAACTCCTTCTTCCCTTACCCTTCAAATTTCCAACTCTGCGACTCCCAGGGTGGCTCTGCATCCTGTCTTTTTTCCCTCTATCTTGCTACACCTCTAGAGTTTCTCATTAGAGTGTCTTTAGTTGATAGGTCTGATCTGAGTAGAATTCTTTTTCCCAACGGAACTCCATCTATGCACCCAGCCTATAAACGGCCATTGACTACAAATTTATAGAGATGACCCAAACACCAAAGAGTGCTTCCCATGCCAGCACTGTATAACATGTGCGATCCCAAGGGAAAGCAACGTTATCATGTATTAGTAGCAGTCTTAAATGGAGTACTAATTCTTTTTCATTAGGGTTATAAAGAATAAAGAATGGCGAGTTGTTGCTAAGCAGCTGGTGTGAGGCTCATTCTTCAAAACCCATTGCTTCTTTAATTTTGAATCCTAGAACTTTCCTCATGAAATAAGTGCTACATGTGGGAGAGGTGAGAGTACATCTGCCATCATAGCTCTTTTTGGTGCCAAAGTCCCCGCTGTGGGAAGACAGCAATCTGTTGTAACTATTAATATTGCAGAAGGAAAATCCACAGTAGAAGAAATTTGCAGAGTCAAACACCCTACAGTCAGAACATTAAAAAGTTAAGAATTCTTTAGCCAGAATGGTGTATCCATATTTTGCTAGTAGCTTAGCGACATATTAGTCTAGACTTAAATTATTTTCACTGGTTTTGACAAGAAAGAACATTTTTTTTTTGTGGGAAAGGAGGCAAAAAAAAAAAAAAAAAACCCTCTAAATCATTTTAAGAGCTTTAAATTCAAGGGAAATTCTCCTTATTTACTGAAATATGTTTAGCCAGATCTTAGTGTAATAGAGAATTTCATAAACTCAAGTATTCTTGATAAACAATGGACACAGCGAGCATAAGACCTTCTTTGTGTATATGAAAGTCGTCCCATGAGAAAAAATGGACAAGCATGGCAATTAAAAATTCTTCATGATGCTGGAAGATGAAAAAAATGTGGACAACTGGTTAATGATCAAGTAAGCCTGATAAAGTATAAAAGAATAGATATAAATCAAGTAGGAGAGTATTTTATCTGTCATGTCAAGTTTGTATCTTGTAAGTAGAAAACACTCAGTATCAAACAAATATGCCTTGTTAAAAAAAGGATGTCCAGATTGAGCAAAAGATTTTAAAAAAACAATGAAATTTTCTTCTTAATCCAAAGGATTTGCCACTCTTCAGGATGTACTGCTTTCTAGAATGTGTTATATTCAGGCATAAAATTGTTTTCTACTTTGCTAATCACTTCAGAAATGAGTTTTGGGCTTGAGATGAAGGTTGACAAGACAGAAACTGAAAACTGAACTTTTGCAAATTACAAACAATAATAAGAAATTAGAAATAAAATACAACCTTTGGAATTTCATTACAATTTTGGGGAAAGAGATTTCAAAACAACACACATAGAGAAAATTGTTTGCACAAAGGGAGTCTGATTCAGATATTTTAAAGAAAAAGTAGGGAAACTTCCAACTGAAGATAGCCAAGAGATCACACGCTTTTGCCTTTTTTTGAAACCAATGTCCCACTGATGTGACCAGAATATAATACAACAGAGGATAAATCACAGCAGAATCAGAAAAGGTCTTCACCAGCAAACAAGATGAAGAGAAATTTCTCAAAGATATAGAACTGATGGAATCAAACTGATGATAAAGCCCAACAAAGGGAACCCAAAATACAGGCATCAGATTGGACTAAGGCAAAGGACGTTTCTACAGGAAAACCACCATTGTCAGGGTTGAGAGTAAAGGAGGATTCTGAAGTGCCTGAATTCAAATCCAGACTCCACCACCTCCTACCTGTCTTGGTGTCTTTAATTAAAGAATGGGAATAATAATAGTATTAAATTCAGAAGGCCATCCCTTAAATAAATACATGTCTTGTTATTTTGAAACAAATATATAATGACAAAGTAAATACATAATTATATTAATGTCACTAGCAACCAATAATTTCAGCATGAGTAAAAAGAATACAATCTTAAAAAAGATTCCTATGAAAACATGATTTGTTTATATCTGTCAATGTGTATGTTTCTAGAGAAAAGAAATAGAAGTTGTGAAGTGCCCAATAGTAATGAGCGCCTCTTAATGCCTACATTGTGTTTTCTAAATACCACACTATACTAAAATTAATCAAGACCCCTTGGGAGAAAAACGTATAGTTGAAAATTTGGGAGCAGGAAATGTACAAGGTTCAAACATCATTTTGCATTAAAAAGCAAAAGATGGGGTGTGGTGGTTCACATCTGTAATTCCAGAGCTTTGGGAGGCTGAGGCAGGAGGATCACTTGAGGTCAGGAGTTTGAGACCAGCCTGGGCAACATACTTTTACTAGATATTGAAAAATTGCTCTCCATAGATTTTCTATAGTTTCATTCCCACTAGCAATAAAACAGGCATGTGAACACGCCTGTTTCTCACTTGTTCACCAACAGAGGATGTGTCAAACTTGTAGTATTTGGTCAATCTGACAAATGAGAAATGGTTTCACAATGTAGATTTGTATTTTTAACCACCTTAAAGTGAGTGAGGTTGATCACATTTTCATGTTGAATGACTCTTTGTACATCTTTTTCTGTAAAATGTATCACATTTCTTGCTTATTTTTAAATGGTTGTTAGTATTTTCTTCTCAAGTTTTAGAAAGCTTTAGTATGTACTAAGTGATATTAAAACATTTTCTGTGACATAAACCATAGTATTTTTCCCAGTTTTTCTATTGTTCATGGCATTCTTGAATGAAATAAAAGCAAATTGTATAGGTGTGTACAAAATATGATATTCTTTTATATAAAAACATTTGTATGTATAAGCATATTCTATTTATATATAATATGTCATATATAGTATATAATCCATACTATCTACTATGTATAATATAACATGTGGTGCATTATATATTCTGTACCTAGAAGGGTATATACAGAGTTCATGTTAATGATTATCCTGGTAACTGGGAAGGGTAGTCATAGGGAACTTCCACTTTTTATCATGTTTGTTCTGTTTGGCTTAAATTTTTTCAATAAGGAATATGTCCCTCTTTTCTGCTTCTTAAACAAACAAAAAATGAGAGTTAACCGTTAGTTTCGAAGTTTTCTTAAAATACTTTGCCAATATCTAGGCGATTTATGTGACTTAAGGAGAGAATTCTGCAAGTGAACTCTCAGTGTCTACAGTCCAAAGTAAAGAGGCGACGTAAGAATTTCAAAAGAATAGAGCTTTCTTCTTGACCTTGATTCAATCGCCTGAAGAAATAAGTGTTCTATTAATTGCTTTCCTGGCACGTTTCAATTGTTCCTGTCTCTGCAGCACATTGTTAGCACCATTTCTTTTCTATGTATCAGCTCTGATCGTTGCCTTTAGCAGTGAGCTTGGAATAAATTTTAATACGAGAGACCCATTTACTCCTTGCTAATTTGGTTTCATAAGCCACAGTGGGGACAAGTCATTGTTCTAGTGATAATACGAGGCTATGATGTGTTTTCTCAGATATGTAATTAACATATTTCCGTTTTATCTCGGTAAACAAGCCAGGCTAACAAATTCAATCCAAAGAATCAGGAATCCTTACATAGCTTTGAGGAAAGCTAACATTAGCATTCTAAGACTTCATTTTGTATCTCTCCATGGAGACATAATAAACGGGAATTACGTCATACAATTTAGTCTCTTAATGATTTAGAGAGAACTTTCAAGTGTTTCAAAACTGTAAGAGAATGATGAATATGCAACTTGAGCCATCATACCTAGACAAATGGATTGTCAATTCCTACAGCATTTATTTCAGAGGTTATCAACACTGCCTTCTGTCTTTTCTGAGCTGCTTTGCAGAGTCAGAATTGTCTTTGACCAACATTAACAATAATGACCAGGTCCTGATCATATATCAGCTTGCACTACACCACTTTTGAAATGCCGAAAACTCTGTGAGAGATTTTCCTAAGTTCTGCCACTTTGCTAGTGTTTGCTACAATGATGGGAGTATAAAGACACATCAGCACCTCTAGTATGACCTTTACATTAGGATGCTTACATTAAATTGAAGCTCCCAAACCACAGCTGAGAAACTTTTGCTTCTGGAAGCATCCAAATTCCCCCTCACTGATTCACAAAGATCACCTGTGAGTCAGCATTCACTGCAGACAACCACGGGTTCCACACCTGTGTAAATTAAATTAACATCAGCTGCTTTAACTGAGGAACCCCGAAATCTCAGTGGCTTAATACAACAGAAATTTATTTCTGGCTCATATAACAGTTCAATGTATGTGTTTGCAGGGGAGTTCCGCAGGTTGCTCAGGTACAGACTCTTCCATCCCACCTTTCTGCAACTAGATGTTGACATCCATGTAGCAGAGGGAAGAACAGAGACAGTGGAGAAGTAATCTCTGCTTCTTAGTTACATGGGCCCCAAAGTGACAAATGACATTTCTGCCCACATTTCATTGATGAGAATAGCTGTATGGATTCACTTTCATGCAAGGTAAGTTAGTACATGTAGTCCTTGGCTACTCAGCTGCTCCCAGGAATTGGAACAATGGAAGAAACTACACAAATCTGGTAGCCATGTCTACTACAGGATCACAGAGCCTCGCTGCAGGAGACTCAGGCTCAGTATAACTGAGCTTCCTACGGTCACACATCTGAGCTGGATGTGTGTGTCCTGGAGGACTGAAGAAACAGATCTCTGAGGATGCATACAAACCACGAATCAAACCATGCAGCCCTGAGCTTTACCAGGAAATATGTGTAGTTGACAGAGACACAAGGCTTCCAGCTAGGACTCCAGTTTTTGTGAATATGATGAACAAGATACTAGGATGGTTCTGCCTACTGCCCAAAGAATTCTCCACATGACTCATGCATCATGCCTGTGGCACCTCCACTGTTCATTATTTCCTTCAGCTTAGGACATGGTGCAAACACTTCTGGAAAAGAAAATAGGGTAGGCACTTATCATCTCTTAAAGACTGGTGTGAAACTCTGGCCTAAAGGCAAGGAGTACATGCAGTTGATGCTGTTGGTGCTCTGCCCTGACCCCTTTGCACTCAGATTGACCTACTGCCCGAGGTACTGCTCCCCAACTACTTTGAGTGTTGGCTGCTCGTGGCCCACAACTGTCCCTTCTGCAGACAACTGTCCTCAGCCTAAAGGCATCAGCCTTTCCTAAGAGATTAGGCAACCTTTACCCCAACCTGGGACAGCCCACAGCCAATCACTGACTGATAAGGGGTACAAAAGCCAGCTCCCGTATCTCAAAATAAGCTGAATCTGTGGTGCAGATCATGCGCTCTGGAGCATTCACTGGGACCAGGATGATGCTGGTCCCCTGCCAAGACCCCGTCCATCAGCATTCCCCCATGTTCTATCCTGCTTCTTCACTCCCCTTCTCCCAAGAGCCCTCCTTCAGTACATCACATGCATCTGAATCCCTGGCTGTGCTTCTACAAACCCTGACTTAAGATACAGGGGCTAGTTTTGAAGGAAGGAGAATGGAAAGGTACACTCATGGCAAGGGGAGACATTACTTACTTACAGAGCTGCCAAAGGGCCTGTGCTAACCAGAGTACTACAGAAAGGTACTGAAAGGGTGACCTTGAAAGATGATACAGAAGAGGACAAGAACGAATGCTGCCTGCTTTGCTCTCCGGGGATTTGGCACACACTGATTCATAGGAAGAACCATGTTGTAACAAAAGACAGCAACAGTCAAGAAGGTGCAGGGCTATAGATGTTGACAGGCTTTCCAAATGCTTTCAGGGCAGCAAGGCAGTGATGCACAATCCAAGCCAGACCAACTGAATGTCTTTGTCTTTTCATACAAAGCCCAACACATTTTATTTCTATTGGATTTTGAGGCTTTCTACCCAAACTCATAATTCTGTCTCCCATGGAAATTGCTTAGTGGCCTCCACCTCCCTAACAAACTCTTTTTTGATAAATTGGCCCCTCTGGGAGCATAGTTACTGTAGAGAAAGTAGATTTGTTGCTTTGTATGCCACTCAAATCTGTACTTCTCATAATCCTGAATCTCTTTCATGCTCTCCTGTCCCTGCTGTGTCTCCAGAGAGAAAAGGACCAGCTAGAGGCCAGGTCCATGATGCAGAGGGATGATAACACACCTGTGGTTTTTGACTTATCTCTTTCCTTTGCCTTATTAATACTATGTCATGAAGGCCAAGAAACAAGGGAAATGGAAAATTTGAGAAAAACCTGAGTGAAGTGCAATATATAATTAGAGTCAATGGATGCAGGAAAGGGGGTCTCTGAGTTGAGCTCTTTCTCTTGAGAGTTTGAGCAGGAGAATTGCTTCACAAGGAGAGCAATAAATGGTTACCCCAAAGGTAATTTTACTTACAGTAGAATAATTGTAGAATAAGAAAAATAACTGAAGTGTGGTCATCCCAGGGATCCCTTCCTAGGTTTTTCCTCAGGGTTCCTTCCAAAATACTTGCATATGTATTACTAACCTGATTGTATCCAACTTGGAGGAAGGGAGACAGGAAGTGTTCTAAAAATGTAACTAAATTCTCTTTTGCTACCTGAAAGTCATGTGATTCAAATTAGTCAAGAAGAGGAGTTCTTTTACATTGCAAATAATCATTCAATTTTAATTTATAGAGGTTTATTTTTTATCTATTGTTTTGTTGTCCAAGTGATGAACACTTGTACATACACTGATTCCATGAGAAAAATGGAGCAGAGATATTCTAACTTGGTTCGTGTTGACTGGAATTTTTTTCTTTCACCTCCTAGCCACACTGTCTTTCTTCAGTGCAAATATTACTGTCTCTGGTACATAAAAATCTTCCAGTGGCTCCCTAGTGCTCACAGACCAATGATCAATAACAGGAAGACAGTTCCAAATTTTGTTTCCTCTCTAAACCCCTACTTCCCCAAGCCTTACTTACCTAATTCCCCAGACATTAAGGAGCACCAATGTCGAGCCCCTCCTTAAATGTCTCCTTTCCATACCTTCTAAACCTTTTCTAACCACTCCATTGCTTATACCCAGCAGTATTATTATACCAGCTGACAGACAGCCTTGCAAAGACCTTCTCATGTACACCAGTCTCTTCTAGACTGCAAGTTCCTTGAAAAGTAAATTGATTTTTGAAACCTTGCACCTATCACAGCATCTGGCATTAGCTAAGTGTACAACCAACCTTTGTAGACTTATTAAATTTCACATTCAGTTTGCAAAGTATCCTGCTGCTTCAGGATATCACCAGTCATACAAGATTAAATTTTATTTAATTAAAAGCAAAATTCAGAGGGCCAGTTTTTCTCCACGTAATTATTACACATTAGAGTCAGAATCAATACATGTTTGTGTCAAATTTTCACACAGAAAAAATATAAAAACAACATGCTGGAATGACACATTGTTTGATGTTCAATATCTTCCGCCACCAAAAAAAAAAAAAAAAAAAAAAAACAGAATATACCTGTAACATCAAAGCTGCAGTTCTTTAATTCCTAGCAAATCACTGCATTTTCATGACTTTGTCTTTATGGCAGTGTTCATCTCATTTAAATTTTATACCATAGTCTTAAAGGTCAATTCTCAAGTGTTTCAAGATAGAAGAAAATTTGGTATTTTGTTTTTAATACCAGGATACTCCAGCGTTTGATATTAGTGTTTCTATCCTATTTTAGGTTCTGTCACGTTTTGTTGTAGGAATTTGGGGTGCATTTAGCTCTCTGGTTTTGGACTCAATAAATAATTATTTATGAAGGATCTGCTGATATGGTTTAGCTCTGTGTCACCACCCAAATCTCATCTGAAATTATAATTCCCACATGTCGAAGGAGGGACCTATAATCCCTACGTGTTGAGGGAGGGAAGTGATTGGATCATGGAGGAGGTTTCCCCCATGCTATCTCACAATAGTAAGTGAGTTCTCATGAGATCTGATGGTTTTATAAGTGTTTGGAATTCCTTCTTTGCTCTCACCTTTTGAGAAAGGTGCCTGCTTCCCTTTCTGCCATAATTGTAAGTTTCCTGAGGCCTCCCTAGGCATGCAGAACTGTGAGTCAATTAAGCCTCTTTCCTTTATAAATTACCCAGTCTCAGGGAAGTTCTTTATAGCACTGTGAAAACAGACTAATACAATCGCATTGTCTGCCTTTGTTGGCCCAATGTAATATATTCTGACAAAAACGAGGACCAGGTAAAAAGAAAGCTGGACCATGTGTTAAACCTATTTTCAAGTACTAACATTCATTTCAATATATACCATGAAATTTGGATTTTAGCAATGTTAAGCATTGCTTTTGAAGATTCTAGGGAGTCGCATGTCAGTGGGCCTGCTTCTGAAGATTCATGAAGCTGATTCTAGCTTGGAGACTTTAAGCAGAAGCCTGTTATTATGTACCTTGGTGTCTGTGGAACCTAAACATGAATCTCCCACCACCTGTGACTGACCTTATATTAGGGTTTTCATGAGTTTGTGGAAACATAAAAACCCACTTTGTACCGTTATCATCAATAACTATGACTTAATGGAGACAAGCACTCTAGGAATAAGATCAGAATAATGGCAGCTAAGATTTCCCCATCGCTGTACTGAGTGCTTCACAGACTTTATCCCCATTTAATCTCCTTGGAAATCCCAGACAGTGGTAATTTTATATGCTTTTTCTTTTTCTTTATTTTTTTGACACAGGGTCTCACTCTGTCACCCAGGCTGGAGTGCAGTGGCGCAATCACAGCTCACTGCAGCCTTGACCTGCTGAACTCAAGCAATCCTCCCACCTCAGCCTCCTGAGTAGCTGGGACTTCAGGCATGTACCACCATACCCAGGTAATGTTTTTGTATTTTTGTGGGTGGTATAGGTTGGTCTCAAACTCCTAGGTTCAAGCAATCTACCTGCCCTGGATGACCAATGTGTTGGAATTACAGGCATGAGCCACCACCATGTTAAATCCATACCTTACCAATGAGAGAGCCAAGCCACAAAAATAAAAATTAGGAAATCTTACATTTTGGAAAGCTATGTATTCGAGGAAAGAAGGATGAGAGTAAGGAGGGAAACAAAGGCAGGGTTCCCAGTATTCCCTTTGACTGACTCTTGAAAGCTGCTGGTGCTCACCCCACTCAATATGAGCTATACACAATCTAGTACGCACATCCTCCCAGAAGCTGCTGTGTTTCTGGGAGACACTCAACGCTGGCTGCACAAAATTCCGAACATGTACTTGTTTGATTGAGAATCGGCTACATGCAATGTGCTCCACTAAGCACTGACAATAGAGTAGTAAACATGGTAGGCAAAGTCCCTACTCCCAAGTCACCTGCATTCCAAAGGGGTTAGGCCAGCAATTGTTCAGATTGTCCAGGTTGTGTGGTCCTCTAGGTAATCCAATTTGGGGAGACTTCTTTCAAATAAGAACACCAAAAGTTATGACTATAAAATTCGGTACAAAAGTGAATATTTAAAATTAAAAAAAATTTACAATAAATAAATTTGAAACCTGACAAATACCATCAATACCGAACTGCAGAAAAATAACGTAACATTTTAATTAATTACCTGCTCAACCCAGCAGTCAGCATGGTTCCTCTCACACATGAGGCACTAATAAATAAGTCTAAAGTGCTGATCCCTAAGATTACCTATGCCCTACATTTTTATTCTATGGGTGCATTATAGGAGACTCTTTCAAGGGCTTTGTGATTATAATTAAGACCAGGAAAACAAATACTGCCTACCCATATCCTGAAATATCTATAATGACTCATCCCAGACTCCTCTACTGAAGCAGTGACTTAAGCAAACAACTTAAGGCTAATTAAATTCCATTACTATTCATAATATCAAACTGAGTAAAAAGGTGACCAATAAAGAACCCAACAGCACACCTATAATCTCAGCACTTTGGAGGCCAAGGCAAGAGAATTGTTGAGGCCAGGAGTTCAAGACCACCCTAGGCAACATAATGAGACCCCTCCCCAATATCTACAAAAAAATTTAAAACATTAAAATTAGCCTTACACGGTAGTATGTGCCTGTCATCCTAGCTTACTTGGGAGGCTGACATGGGAGGATCGCTTGAGCTGGAGAGGTCGAGGCTGCAGTGAGCTGTGATTGAGCCACTGAGCTCCCGCCTGAGTGAAAGAGCAAGACCACTTTAAAAAAAAAAAAAAAAAGAAAAGAAAAGAAAAGAAAAAACCAAAAACCAAAACAAAACAGAAACAAGAAAATAGAATGGCTTGCAAACTGTAAATTACAGCTCTTACCCATGAATGGTGCCTTTGTGAAATAGGCCATCCCTTTTCCAGAGAAAAATCATCATTTTACCTCCAGAATTCTACTCCTCCATGCAGCTTCTCTGTGCAAAAAATCCTTGGATAGAAGAAATGCCTCCTGGCCTATAACTGATTTTAACACTGAAAATATTAAGGCCACATAACACAAGCCTGAGTAGGCAGCATATCTCACCAAAAGCATCTGCTTTTCTGTAAGTAGCCAACCCATGTTATCAAGGGTCCATATAATCTTTGCAGACCACTTTCAGGTAAAAGCATATTGTTTTCAAAGGTTACTTAGAATTGAAACTACTTGGTTCTATTCCAAAGTATCACCTCAGTCGAGTGATTTGTTTAATGGGAATTGCCAAACATAAAAAGATCAAACAAATTTCATTAAGTTCAAGAATCTATGACTCCTACAACTCAATAGTTTAAAAAATAACGAATAATTCAATTTAAAAATGGGTTAAGACATTGAATGGACATTTCTCCAAAGAAAATGTGCATATGATCAACAGGTAAACATATATATTTTTAAATGGTCAATGTCACTAATCAGGGAAATACAAATCGAAATCACAATAAGATATTACATCATACCTTTCAGGATGCCTATTATCAATGGAACCAAAGCAACAAATATTGATATGGATATAGAGAAATTAACAGCCTTGTACACTGTTAGTAGGGGTGCAAAATGATGCAGCCACTGTATTAAACAGTACAGGGATTCTTCAAAAAAATTAAACTAGAACTACCATAGGATACAGCAATCCCACTTCTGATATTTCTCCAAAGGAATGTAAATCAGGATCGCAAAGAGATATTAGCACTTCCATGTTCGCTGTGATACTATTCACAATAGCCAAGATGTGAAACCAACCTATTGACAGATGAATAAAGAAAATGTGGTATATACAAACAATTGAATATTATTCAGCCTTTAAAAAGAATACGACAATATGGATGAACCTGGAGGACATGAAACTAACAAAATAAACCAGTCACAGAAAAACAAATACTGTATGATTCCATTTATATGAGCAAATCAAAACTACAATAAGATATTATCTCACCCATTTTGGATAAAATGGCTTTTATCCAAAAGACAGGCAATCATGAATGCTGGCAAGTATGTGGAGAAAAGGGCACACTGTTGGTGGGAATGTAACTTAATACATCCACTGTGAAAAGCTGTATGGAGGTCCTCAAAAGACTAAAAATAGAATTCCCATGTGATCCAGCAATCTCACTGCTAGGGATATACCCAAAAGAAAGGAAATCAGTATACCAAGGAGATATCTGCACTACCATAATTTCATTGCAGCACTATTCACAATAGTCAAGATTTGGAAGCAACCTAGGTGTCTATCAACAGATGAAGGGATAAAGAAAATGTGGTATGTATACACAATGGAGAACTGTTCAGCCACAGAAAAGAGTGAGAGCCTGTCATTTACCAGTGTGGATGAAACTGGAGATCATTACATTAAGTGAAATAAGTCAGACACAGAAAGAAAACCTTCACAGGTTCTCACTCATTTGTGGGACTTAAAAATTAAAAGAATTGAACTCATGGAGATAGAGAGTAGAATGATGGTTACCAGAGACTAGGAAGGGTAGCCGGGGCTGAGGTGCAGTGGGAATGGTTAAAGACTATAAAAATACAGTTAGATAGAATACGTAAGATCTAGTATTTGATAGCACAACAGGGTGACTAGTCAACAATAATTTAGTGCACAGTTGAAAATAACTAAAAGAGTATAATTGGATTGTGTGTAACACAAGGAAATGATGAATGCTTGAGGTGATAGATACCTCATTTACCTGGAGTGTATTTTATGCATTGTAAGCCTGTATCAAAATATTTCATGTACCCCATAAATATATGCACTTACTATAGACCCATAAAATTATTTTTAAAATAAAGAAAAGAAACTTAGAACCTTTAAGCATAGGATCAATATCTAAGTTTCCTCCCCAAGTTATAATGCCTGACTAAAAGAGCAGAGGAAATAGAGGAGAAGAAATTATCAAATGAATTATAAAATTAACTTTTCCAGTTGAAACAGCACAGCAAATTCCAGTCAAATAAAAAAAAAGGACTCACCAAGACTCATTCCTATAAGGTCCAGAAAACCAAGGATAAAGAAAAGATCCTACAAGGTTCTGAGGGTTAGAGAGATGGGAGAATAGTTGCAGGAAAAAAAAAAAGGAAATCAGAATGAAACCTGGAAAAGGGAACCTAAAAATTCTAAACAAAGATGCCATCCAGCACAAAAGTTTAACTCCTAAATTAACAGTGAGATATTAAAAAACACATTTTAAATATGCGAGATCTCAAAGTACCTCCCACATTTTTTATTTTCTATAATAAGAATACAATAGGTAATGACTAAAGTGGATACATCAAGAAACAGCAAGCATATTCAATTTCTTTAGAAATATGGAAATAAACACCAGGGTGAATAAAGCACTACTAATTTGGAAATAGTTGGCTTTTTGTAGTGGAACTGAGGGGCAAGAAAGGGTGAAACAGGAAATAGCTGTTTATTATTAAATCCCCTCCAGTACTACTTGACTTGTGAATATTTGTTCTTGTATTACATCAACAAATCGTTTAATTAAGAAAGAGAACGATAGATATATTTGCTGTATTGATAATTACCCAAAATGTGCTTTCCCAACAAAGTCAACTCTGACAAACTTCTGATGAAATTAAGTTTTTAGTACTGGACTAAAACCACCCAGAAACGTTTCACACACGGAACATAACCTGCCCTGCCTACCTGAGTTCCTGGATATTGTGCTACTGAAATAAGTCTCTGCTGAGAACTGAGGCAGGGGCCACTCTATAAGGTCTCCAGACCAATGTCATTCCAGATTCTGATACAGAGGAGCCTCTGTTATCTTTTTTTGATCCATGGTGACAAGGCTCTGCCCAGCACAGCATGATGACAGCAAAAATGTCAACTGTGTCCCCTGAAATCATGAATGGAAATTCACCTTCACTGATGACTCCAGAGAGTCCTCCTTTATCCAGTGAAATGGACTACAGTTCTGTAACTCCTGAAAATTCTAATGTGGATACTATCCATATTTCTGTACCCGACACAGCTACAATCTCAAAAGAGACCTACATGCCCATTGTTCATAGAGCTCATGTGTTAACAAGAGGTAAGAAGGCATTGGTCGCTATGTTTCGGAAAGAACAGCTTCACTTCATCTGAGTCTCTGTGGTTCTGCACCAGGTGGGGAGTTGGAGGGATGTGGGGAGGGATACTTGAGTGCTTCAGCATCTATTAGTGGCTTTTGTTGAAGATCTGTTCCTTGTTTACTGTCACCTCAATAGCCGCCCAAGGAGGAAGTGACAATTTCTAAGACCCTAGTGGGCCAAAATATGCTCTTTCCTTTGATCCTAAGAATCATCTGAGAAAACGTATAGCTTCTGTGGATATTAAAAATAGAGACTGTTTTGTCAGGAGCTCTCCTGGGAGATAAGCTTTGCCCCACCCTCCCATCTCTTTTGAGAGGGAGAGACGGAGGAGGTCCTGCTGCTCTGGTTGCTGGCTGAGATAATAAGAGGGAAAAGGGTCGCACTACCTGCCTGCCCTTGTTGAAAAGCTGCTGTGACGATGCAGATAGAAACCCTTTCATCAGAATACAGTTGAAGGATTTTAATATGCTTTTCACTCTAAATTTATTTGTCTTTCAAAAAGGTTGTAATCAAATCAAAAGTATTATTTTATGAAATCATTTCCAATTAAGATGGACTTAAAGAAAGATCATTCATCAAACTCCTACCAAGAGTGAAACATTTTAACATCATCATTGCTCTTATTCTGCACAAACACAGTGTATTTAGAAATGAAGAAATGGACAATGGGAAGATTAGTCAACTAAGTCTCCCTAGATAGTACCATCTGAGGATAACCAGGGCAATGGAACGCTACCACTCTAAATAAGGTCCCTAGGTCAACGTCATTCTAGATTCCAGTAAATGGTACAAGCTTGCCTGTGAGATACTTAGAATACAAGTTTATTTTTGGTTCTTCTATTCCTTAAAATGTACTCAGCTGGATAAAAAGTGAGGCAGACTCAAGATTTTTGATCACTGTAAGAAAATTAAAGCCTTATGGCCAGTTCATAATCACAGTTAAGAAATTACATCTGATTGCTTCCTCCAGCAAGAAGCACAGAAGGGAGTCTTCAGCCTTCTGTTTACAAGTTGCTATTTCCCCTTCTCCCTGACCTGTCCTCCCACATCATGGCTGCCTCTAGGTTTCTTCTGGATCAGATATAGGGAGGGAGGAGGCAGAAGGGCACAGAGGCTTCCTACCTGGTGTCCTGTGCTGACTGCCTAAGAAACTGGCTTATGAAAAAGCCAAATCCATCTCTAGTGGGCACCTTCATGAACTCTCTGGAAACAACTCTCAAGGCCAGGAGACACAGTTTTCCTCTAGGTGTCCCCTGGCCCTCCACCCTGGGTTTCTCATGGTCCATTCCACAGAAACACCTTCTCCACTGGAGTCCCATCACTCTCCAAGGAGGTCCTCTCAAGAAAAATGTAAAATGACAGCAGATCAGCTCTTTCACATGTGGCCCACAGGAAAGACCCAGGAAGGACCCACAACAGCCCTTCTTTGTTACTGTAGCCCTCAGAACACTTTACAAGTCACCCTGTGAGAGAGATTTCTAAAAGATACTGTGCTCCATCCTCAGAAGAGCTTCATACTATCCTGTTAAAGCTCAAAGCTATCTCATTAGTAGCTTAGGGAAGAATATGAGACTCACAGAACTCCATAAGCTCTCAAAAAACATTCCACCTTCTCTCAAGTCTTCTCTCTACATTCTTTTTGAATCTTTTAATATCCTCCCTACATGTGATGAGCTTGGGAATTTGTGAAATTGATTCCCACGTACTTCCTTTAAAAATCAGCATCTCCATCTGAAGACTTTCTTGTATCTTGATGACTCACTCAATACTTACAATGAACCTTCTG
The DNA here is from genome assembly GCF_024542745.1 of Macaca thibetana thibetana. Lineage (NCBI taxonomy): Eukaryota > Metazoa > Chordata > Mammalia > Primates > Cercopithecidae > Macaca > Macaca thibetana. The sequence goes on along the minus strand of NC_065583.1, from coordinate 162,857,754 downwards.
ATACACGGGTAAAAGACCAAAACCGAGATTCAAATCCAGGCCTGCTAACTTCAAACCCATCCTCTTTGCTACAAGACCGTAATGATCCCAGGAACGCTACGGCCACTGACAGAACCACAGGGACTCCTTATAACTGGCACAAGATTTACCAGCACAGCCTCTATAGAGATGAACAAACATTCAAGCTATTTTAGATACAAAGGTCAAAATAAAATTGACATTTTAAGAAATATGCATTGTTGGTAGACATAGAGGTTGATAATCTGTAGGGAAGCCTCTCAAAATGGTAAGACATCAAGGCAACAAACATTCTCAGTAGTGAATATACAAAACACAGCCTCATCTAATACAATTACCAATTGGCTCACCAGTGAGACCTCAGCAATTCTGCTGTGTCATTCCATGAATTATCAGAATTGGAATATCCATGAGAGACCCTCTATCTGGCACCCTCACCTTCTAATTAGGCGACCAAGGCCCAGAGAAGTGAATGACTAGTCCAACTAGCTAAGGGGGGAACAAGAACCAGGAGTCAGAACTCAGCATAGTTTTTTTTTTTTTTTTCTTGAGATGGAGTCTCACTCTGTCACCCAGGCTGGAGTGCAGTGGCATGATTCTGGCTCACTGCAACTTCCACTTCCCAGATTCAAGTGATTCTCCTGCCTCAGCCTCCCAAGTAGCTGGGACTACAGGTGTGCCACTATGCCCAGCTAATTTTTGTATTTTTAGTAGAGACAGGGTTTTGCCATGTTGGTCAGGCTGGTCTTGAACTCCTGACCTCAAGTGATCCACCGACATCAGCCTCCCAAAGTGGTAGGATTACAGGCATGAGCCACTGCACCCAGCCCAGGACTCAGGATACTTATGCCATGTCTTCATCCTTTCACTTGATATTTGGAATGGTTTCCCAAAAATTTAAAGGAAGAAAAAACATTAACAGATAGAAGGCATATTTTGAGAAATTACATTCTCAGTGACAAGGCTCAATGAAGTCATCAAATGCCACCTATATTTCCATTTCGTTTTGCATTATTAACACTATACCACTTTCTTAAGACTAGGGTACAAAACAAGACCAGAGATAATACATGATAGATTTTATTCATATGCCACCTCTCCATTTTTATGCAAAAATATAGCAAACTATGTATTCTGCTGTAAAGATAATTTCCCAAAATGTACTGAAAAATGAAGCTAAATGAGTCAAAGTATCATTTATGCTCAGCATGACACACCAATATTGCACCTTGCTTAGTTCAAAAGTAATACTCTGTTGCAGGTTTTATATTTTGAGGCTTATTTACATATTTGTTTCCAATAGTTGAAATATTTGCCTTGTTAATATTGACATTTTCTGATTAGACAACTTATTCTGATAACTAGACTAAAACATACAGGTGGGGTTGGGCACAGTGGTTCATGCCTATAATCCCAGCATTTTGGGAGGCCAAAGCAGGAGGATCACTTGAGCCCAGTAGTTCAAGACCAACCTGGGCAACACAGGAAAATCTCATCTGTACGGAAAGAAAAAAAACTTAGCTGAACATGTGATGTGTACCTGTGGTCCCAGCTACATGGGAGGCTGAAGTGGGAAGATCACTTGAACCTGGGAGATCAAGGTTGCAGCGAGCTGTGATCATGCCACTTCCCTCCAGCCTAGACGACAGAGGAGACTTTGTCTCAAAAAAAATAAAAATGAAAAAATTAATTAAACCTATCAGTGAGTCAAAATATGTTTCAAATGATTATTTATAAACAGGTGTCATTTCTAATGAATCTGCTGAAATACTTAATATCTTGCTGCCAAACTACTTCAAACTCATTTGATTTTATTTATTTCCATAATTGTTTAAGAAGCCACCCACAGAAAAATAACTCAAGAAGTATAGTTGAAAATGGCCGAATAGAAACAGCTCCAGTCTGCTGCTCCCAGTGAGACCAATGCAGAAGGCTGGTGGTTTCTGCACTTCCAACTGAGGTACCCAGTTCATCTCATTGGGACTGGTTAGGCAGGGCTTCTCCAAAGGAAATGCAGCAAACCCAGTCAGGGACTTACAGATGAAACTCTTTCCTCCCTCAGAGAGAGCACCTAGGCAGAGGGGAGGCTATGGGCAAAGCTTCAGCAGACTTAATCTTTCCTGCCTGCTGGCTCTGGAGAAAGCAGCTGATCCTGACAAGGGATATTCTTCCAGCACAGCACAGCAGCTCTGCTAAGGGACAGGTTGCCTCCTCAAGTGGGTCCCTGACACCCATGCCTCCTGACTGGGAGAGGCCTCCCAAAAGGACTCGACAGACACCTCATCAAAGAGAGCTCGGGCTGGCATTAGGCCAGTGCCCCATGGGACAAAGCTTCCAGAGGAAAGAGCAAGCAGCAATCTTTGCTGTTCTGCAGCCTCCACTGCTGATACCCAGGTAAATAGGGTCTGGGATGGACCTCCAGTAAACTGCAGCAGACCTGCAGAAGAAAGCCCTGACTGTTAGAAGAAAAACTAACAAACAGAAAGCAACAACAACAACATCAACAAAAACCCCCACACAAAAACTCAATCCAAAGGTCATCATCTTCAAAGATCAAAGGTAGATAAATCCATGAAGATGAGGAAAAAACAGTGCAAAAACGCTGAAAATTCCAAAATCTAGAATGCCTCTTCCCCTCCCAGTGATCACAACTCCTCTCCAGCTAAGGCACAAAACTGGATGGAGAATGAGTTTGACAAATTGACAGAAATAGGCTTCAGAAAGTGAGTAACAACAAACCCCTTCTTAGCAAAATGAGTATGTTCTATCCCAATACAAGGAAGCTAAGAACCTTGATAAAAGGTTTCAGGAACTGCTAACTAGAATGACCAGTTTAGAGGGGAATATAAGTGACCTGCTGGAGCTGAAAAACACAGCACAAGAACTTCACGAAGCATACACAAGTACCAATAGCCAAATAAATCAAACAGAATAAAGGATATCATAGATTGAAGATCATCTTGCTAAAATAAGGCAGGAAGACAAGATTAGAGAAAAAAGAATGAAAAGGAATGAACAAAGCCTCCAAGAAATACGGGACTATGTGAACAGAAAAAACCCATGATTAATTGGTGTACCTGAAAGTGATGGGGAGAATGGAACCAAGTTGGAAAACACGCTTTGGGATATTATCTAGGAGAACTTCCCCAACCTAGCCAGATAGGCCAACATTCAAATTCAGGAAATACAGAGAATACCACTAAGATACTCCTCAAGAAGAGCAACCACAAGACACATTATCATCAGATTCTCCAAGGTTCAAACAAAGGAAAAAGTGTTAAGGGCAGCCAGAGAGAAAGGTCAGATCACCTACAAAGGAAAGCCCATCAGACTAACAGTGAATCTCTCTGCAGAAACCCTGTAAGTCAGAAGACAGTGGGGGCCAATATTAAACATTCTTAAATAAAAGAATTTTCAACCCAGAATTTCATGTCCAGCCAAACTACACTTCATAAGAAGGAATAAAATCCTTTCCAGACAAGCAAATCTTAAGGGACTTTGCACCAGGCCTGCCTTACAAGAACTCCTGAAGGAAGCACCAAATATGGGAACAAAGCAGTACCAGCCACTGCAAAAACACACCAAAATATAAAGACCAATGACACTATGAAGAAACTGCATCAACTAATGTGCAAAATAATCAGCTAGCATCATGATGACAGGATCAAATTCACACATAACAATATTAACCTTAAACGTAAATGGGATAAATTTCCCCAATTAAAAGACACAGACTGGCAAATTGGATAAAGAGTCAAGACTCATCAGTGTGCTGTATTCAGGACACCCATCTCACATGCAAAGACACACATAGGCTCAAAATAAAGGGATACAGGAATATTTATCAAAAAAATTGAAAGTAAAAAAGAGAAGGAGTTGCAATCCTAGTCGCTGATAAAACAAACAGATTTTAAACCAAAAAAATATCAAAAAAGACAAAGAGGTTATAATATAATGGTAAAGGGATCAATGCAACAAGAAGAGCTAACTATCTTAAATATGTATGCACCCAATACAGGAGCACCCAGATTCATGTAGAGACCTACAAAGAGATTTATACTCCCAAACAATCATAGTGGGAGATGGTAACACCTGACTGTCAATATTATATCAACTAGACAGAAAATTAAAAAGGATATTCGGGATTTGAACTCAACTCTGGATCAAGTGGACCTCACCCAAAGTCAACAGAATATGTATTCTTCTTAGCACAACATCTCACTGATTCTAAAATTGACCACATAATTGGAAGTAAAACACTCCTCAGAAAATGCAAAAGACAGAAATCATAACAACAGTCTCTCAGACCACAGTGCAATCAAATTAGAACTCAGGATTAAGAAACTCACTCAAAACTGTACAACTACATGGAAATTGAACAGCACACTCCTGAAGGGCTCCTGGGAAAATAATAAAATTAAGGTAGAAATAAAGAAGGTCTTTGAAACCAATGAGAACAAAGAGACAATGTACCAGAATCTCCAGGACACAGCTAAAGTAGTGCTATGAGGAAAATTTATAGCACTAAATGCCCACATCAGAAAGTTGGAAAGATCTGAACTTGACACCCTAACATTACAATTAAAAGAACCAGAGAAGCAAGAGCAAACTAATTCAAAACCTAGCAGAATACAAAAAAAAAAAATAACTAAGATCAGAGAAGAACTGAAGCAGATAAAACTCTTCAAAAAGTCAATTAATCCAGAAACTGTTTTTTTTTAAAATTAACAAAACAGATAGATTGCTAGCTAAACTAATAGAAAAAAGAACAATTAAATAGACACAATAAAAAATGATAAAGGGGATATCACCACTGATCCCAAAGAAATACAAACTACCATCAGAGAACACTATATACATCTCCATGAAAATAAACTAGAAAATCTAGAGGAAATGAATAAACCTGGCAGAGACACACAAGAAAAAAAGAAAATTTCAGGCTAATATCCCTAATGAACATTGATGTGAAAATCCTAAATAAAATACTATCCCTGAAAAAATCAAGCAGATAGTATGACGAGACTGCCACCTTGGAGGAAAATGACCTGGAAAAAATATGGGATGGATTGGAGAGGGCAGATAGAAGGAAACAGGGATAATAGGAAGCCATTGCAACAGTCGATTAAAAGAAAAGGTTACGTGAAAGTCCAGCTGCGTTAGTAACAATTTAGAAAGACATAAACAAATCCCTTCAAGTTGATTCGGGCCAAGCAGTATGGTTTGGCTTTGTGTAGCCACCCAAATTCCATCTCAAATTGTAATCCCCACATGTTGTGGAAGGGACCTGGTGGGAGGTGACTGGATCATGGGGTGATTTCCCCCATGCTGTTTTCATGACTGTGAGGGAAGTTATCATGAGATCTGATGGTTTAAAAGTGGCAGTTTCCCCTGCACTCTCTCTCTTGTCTGCCACCATGTAAGACATGCCTTGCTTCCCTTTCACCTTCTGCCATGATTGTAAGTTTTCTGAGGCTTCCCAGCCATGTGGAACTGTGAGTCAATTAAACGTCTTTTGTTTATAAATTACCCAGTCTCAGGTAGTATTTTTATAGCAGTGAGAAAACAGACTAATACACCAAGATACATTGTCATTCATATTAATTTAGCTCTAGGCTCTTCATTGGGATTATTGCCCCTTATGTCACATTGTTTTTATGGAGCACTTCATTCAACTTACATCATTTCTAAATATAAAGTTAGCATCAGGAACTAACTGCTCAAAGTATAAGAACAACATAAACTAATGAGAAAAAAAATGAGATACTTCACAAACATCTTAAGTTCTTCCAGCAACAAGAGTGCCAAATCTTACCACACACAACTCCTCACTAAAAAAGGCAAGAGGATCACCTGAGTTTGAGGCTGCAGTGATCTATCAGAGCATCACAGCACTCCAGCCCAGGTGACAGAGTGAGCTTGTCTCAAAAAAGAAAGTGCTATAGTACAAATCCAGTTGTTTTAAGATTATTTCTGGATTAAATAAAACAAACCTGGACAGGTCTGACCTATATTGATTAGCCTCATAACCCTACTATTCATCTCATTATGTTATGTGAACTACAAGGCAATGGACACTATGACGTTTTCCCATATGACACAAAAGTTCATTAATCATTAAAATATGATTAAGTACAATTAAACCCATATATTGGCTTTTTCATATAATGTTCAATTAACTCATGACCTGGTCAAATAAGATAAAACATGACAATGAGCCTACTGGGGAAGTTATTCTCTGTTACATGGATGACATTTGTAATGGAGTTAAATGGTTAGAAATTTCCATCAAGCTGTAACTGAATCTTGCCATTGTTTCCCAAGGGTCTGAGAAACAGGAAAGGCCAATCGTGAATACCTGTGTTTCTTTCCATTTGTTTTGTTTTGTTTTAATTCCAGCTCTATGAAAGAAAAAGGGAAGAAAGGAGACACGGAGAGAGATGGGCAGACAAAGGAAGGGAGAAAAGAGAAAAATGAAGAAAAGAGAGAAGAAATGGAAAAGAAAAGTATAAAGATGGAAATAAAGTCTGCAGAGGAGAGAAGTGGAAGGAAGAGGAGAAAAGAAAGGAGAGGAAGGAGAATAGGGATGGTGAGGGGAGGAGAGACAGGAGGAGAGAGGAAAGGAAGACTAGGAAAGGGAAGGAAGTAGAAAGCAAAATCTGAAATGAAGTCTTCCTTACCAAAAAAAAAAAAAAAAAAATGAATAACTGAAAAAATCAGACCTTTCAGTAAAGGAGATGCACAAGGTTAGTTTTTCATTTAATGTAAGAATTGAAGGTGTTGGATTGGTGGGACCTGGAGTAAACAGAAATTGGAGCTAACTCCACTATTAGGATTTAGTTTGGTCAAAGAAAATTGGACAAAATTAGATATATCAAGACAATAGTTTTAAACAATTGCTTTATAGAACATTTATATTCCTTAGCAACTTATTTATCATACATCGGTAAAATTTCAGGGCATTACAGGGAAGTTCTGCAAACCTTCATGTTATTTTCAGAACATTATTTTCTACTGCTTTGGATTTTTTCCCATTTCTAATCTTTTTTTTATTCTTTTTCTGTAAGATATATATTAAAAACACCATAATTTTTTTAAGCCACAAGAAAGGATAAACATACGGTATAACAAACGATTGATGACATTTCATTTTCCTCAAATTTTTGCAATTTAAAAAGTTACGCTAAATTTTCTAATATTGTGCTTGATACGCATGGTGCTTTGGTATGCTGAGTGTTTTGATTTAGAGGAAACTGAAAGGCCTCAGAAATAAACCTCAGGACCAAGCTCCCTCTCTGAGCTTCCTCCACGCCCTGTCTCTCTTGTCCCCTTTCTTTGCAGAAGTACCAGCAGGGACTTTTTCTGAAGTTCCCTTATCTGATTAAAGGAAGTTCTTGCAGAAGAACTGCAGTTGTCTTAAAGCCCTCCCTAGGAATCTTATCAAATAACTCACCAGGAAAGGTTGATGGAAAGAGACTAAAAGTCATCACCTCACCCAGATAGACTTTTCATCTATTCTTCTCAGGGAAACTCTGAGAGATTGCCAGGGAGACTTTTGGGACACTTTATCTGCATAATAAGACAAACTTTGTTTACAGTGAAGTTACACCCCTCACCTTCCCACCACATCTCTTGGAGCTCCAAGGAGCTATGTTCCAGGCCATTGTTCTTCAGGCTTATTCATTTCATCTGAAAATCATGTACCACCCCTCACAATTGCCCACATTTCCCCAATCTCCCTTCCCCTCTCTCCTATGAAGAGGCTATATAAGCTTCAACCATCTGACTTTTCTTTGAGTCTCATATTTTACATGGCTCCTGTGCTTATACATATTAATAAATTTATATACCCTTTCCTCCTATTAATCTGTCTATTGCCATTCATTTCAGCAAAACTTAAGAGAGAGAACGTAAGAGAAGTTTTCCCTCTGCCCCTACAGTAGATGTAACAGGCACAATTGACAAAAAAAAATTTTTAATTAAACTTTCCAACTGCTTTTATTTCATATTTTAAAATATTACTTTCTCTTATTAAAAAATGTGATCTCATTACAGAATATGAAGATCAACAAAAACAAAAAAGAACACTTATAACTGCAGCCACTCAGAGGCATTTAACAGTATCTTAATATCCTAATGTTTCTATCAAAACTATATATATTTTTACCAGATCACCTGGAACTCTAGCCATTTGTGTTTAATCAATGTCAGCAACAATTTGGTCAATTACACGGATATGTTATCTTCTGACTTCCTCAATTTGTAATTTCATGTCATTTCTGGAAGCACTCTCAAGTTCTGATATCCATCCAGAAAGCCTGTTTTCCTAGGATGTACAGCCGGCAGTGGAGCTAACCAGCTCTAGGCTGGCAGGCACGAGCTCATGAACCACACTCTGTCTAGGTTGCCAGTATAGTTGCTTTACCTCTAGCAAATTTTAAACATTCACTTTACTAGTTACCTGTGCTCTTTATGCAGTTAAAGGTGGTTTCTAATAGCAAAGACTCTTTGGGAGAGACAAAAAAAAAAAAAAAAAAAACCCAACAACTCACGATTTGTTTTTGTACTGGAAACAAGCAACAGGCATTCTACCATAGATCCAAGAACCAATAATGTAAAAAATGCAGAGGTGGGCAGCTGAAAATATAGCCAGGAATAGAAGCAGAGACAAAGAAAGTAAGGATATAAAAAGGAAATCATCCAATGAATGCCAAACTGTGCTTTGAATAGCATGTACTGACAGAAGACCCTAAGTAATCCCCCAGAGACCTTAAGTTCCCCGTAAGGAAAAGCAAAGCTAGTAAAACTAAAATAATAGCAAAAACTATCACTAAAGGTTGCCTGTGAAGAAACACTAGTGCATTTTGTAGAACTAAGCTAAAGGCATTGACTTAAAGAGAGGTTTCCAACATTCAAGACTCTAGGTAAGCTTTATAACTCCTGATTTTAAGAAATAAATATGAATTAATTACTTATTCATTCATTTATTATAATTTCTATTTTTTCAAATATGTTATGAGACAATTTTGAGAGTACTTATTCCCAATCAAGACAGTTTCCTATTTTATGATATGACTTTAGCCAAGCAAGTAATAATCAGTGGAGAATGCTCTTAGATCTAAATTAGGGCAATGCAATGTCTATTAGCAATTGCTATATTGTACAAGCCTGTTCAACTGTAATGATACAAGTCATCTTTATATCATCCACATATTCTCTCCCACACAGAAATATAACCCCTTTAGGGCAAATACCCAGTCCCTGTATCTCCCACAATTCTTAACAAAGCACCTGCCAAAAAGCAGATCAATATAATAAGAGGAATATCCAATAAAATTAAACTACTTACTCTTTTATGAAGGTTAACAGCCTAGTAAAATTTTCAGCCGTTCCTTGTTAGAGGTGGCTGAAGTCTTCAAGATAAAGCCATGAACTAACCCAGGTTGAAACACCCTAACAAATTTTTAAATCAGCAAAGCCATCCTATTTTTATTTTTCTTTCAAGACAGAGCTTGCAAAGCACTTGCACAATTGAATAGACTTTTATTTATTTGCCTTTTCATGTTGTTGGGTGAAATGTGAATTTCCACTAGTAGATTTCATTGATTTCTGTCAAGCTGGATAATGATTTGTAGAGTTAGTCTGTCCTTTCAAGAAGAAGGGAAAGAAAGATACTATATCAAGCCTTCTCCATTGTCAGCAAAATATTGGGAAAAAATTACTCTGCATTGACTTTAAAAATGATAAGATGTACATCTCAGAATTCAAGCCATTTGGCTTAGGCCACTAGTGATATAACTTGTACAAAACAGGAAATGCAAAGAACACTCATTTATTGGCCATTTCCAAGTAGTTCGGGATGCCAGCGGTCTGGAATGCATGGGCAGTCCACCAACTAGCCCCAGGGAACTGTTCCAGTTCACAAATGATCATTTGGCATTCTAGGTGAGAGATATCTAAAAGCAAACACAGAAGGGCAGCAGCAGGTCAGGAACTGACTGGGAGCAGCCACCAAAGGGACATAAGCTGCCCAGCAGAGGACAGGACTCCCAGCCCAACTCCAGAGACGCGAGTTTTGATACCACTCCTTTCAGTTAAAGAACAGAAGAAGCACAATTCAGAGAAGAGAACTTGAAGATAATAAACCATTAGAATATGTGTATTATAATGCTTTGGGGATTTAACAAATGCAGTTGAGGATTACTCCTGGGCACTGTGTAAAATTTTTCAAAAAATATTCAGGTAATCCACAACTGACCTCAAAAGAAGGGTGTTATAAGGAGTGCCAGCCCCCGATTGGTCATACTCAGGGCTGGAATCAATGTCCAAAGCTCTGCATGGGGAAGAGATCTGGACACATGTTTCTAGCCAAAGCTTTGATTGCTCATTTCTGGAGGCACATTTAGAACCAGCTGACTTTGCATGCCCATGGGTAAAATTGTTCGCGGTTATGGCTGGGTCCTAAAACATCCGTTGAAGGTAAAACATCCTGTAGCTCTATTTCCTAACCAAAGAAAACGTGAAAATCTGAAATGCAATTATAACCAGGACATGCATTTCTCTGGAAATAACACTTCAAGTTCAGCAAAAAATGTCATTGGAATAATGCTTCTCTATAGGTGAGCCTTGTCCCTGGAAAACTATAGGTCACGAATTTTTCCAGTTTTTTTTTAACATTTATTTTAGCACAAGGCAGGGGCAACAAAGCTAGATTCTCTTTAAAAACCATGGGAAAAGTTAAGCAGATCAGAAACCTTCTTCAGAAGAGACACTAAGTGTGTCCCATGCACTCATCCTACAGCAAGAGACAATGCAGACTTCTCCAAGGGTGACACACAGAGTCAAGAAAAGATTATGGGGGCATTTTAGCTTTCAATGTTTTTGTTTCTGTTTTCCAGTTCAAAATATCTGTGATGATTTAATCATGACAACTTGGTCATCTTGATGCAACTTCTGGGCAGAAATATTCTGCTCTCCTTCCCTCTCTGTAAACTTGCCCAGAAGTTTGAGAATTTGAGCTAACACCTCTATTAGATGCTAATTTTATGCAATTCTTTGGGTTATGTGTGACTCTCTTGCCTCCTGGGCCCTGCTTAGGGCAAGAAAATCCCTTGCTCTCAGCTACCACCATGCAGCCCAGCCCATCTGCCATGTGTGTGGCCCCTGCCTCTGCCACCAGAATTCAAGCAACAGAGCTTAGCCCATTGGTGAACTGTAGCTTGTACAAAACAGGGAAATAAAAATAACACTACCCACACAGAATGGAATTTAACGTACTTGATGACCATAGGCAGAGCTAAATGATGTGTATTAGTCAGGGTTCTCCAGACAGACAGAACCAATAGGATATATGTATGTATGAAAGAGCATTCATTAGGAAGAATTGGCTCACACTATTACAAGAAGTCCCACAGTAGGCTGTCTGCAGGCTGGGGAAAGAGAGAAACCAGCAGTGGCTCAGTCCAAGTCCAAAAGCCCCAAAAACCACAAAAGCCAACAGTGCGGGCTTCGATCTACAGTCAGAGGCCCGAAGGACCCCAGGTAGCTTCTGATGCAAATCCCAGAGTTCAAACGCCAAAGAACTGAAGTTTAATGTCCAAGGCCAGGAGAAGCAGAAGCAAGCATCCAGCACAAGAAGAAGAAAGAGAGCCAAAGACTCAGCAAGCAAACTTATCCCACCTTCTTCCACCTACTTTGTTCCAGCTGTGCTGGCAGCTGATTGGATGGTGCCCACCCACAGGGAAGGTGGATCTTCCTCTCCCAGTCTGTGGGCTCCAATATCAATCTCCTGTGGAAACACCCTCACGAACACACCCAGAAACAATACTTCACCAGCCATGTAGGCATCCCTCAAACCAATCAAGTTGATGCCTGATATTAACCATCACATGATGCAAACTAAAAGAATTATACTTCTGCACAGCAAAAGAATCAACAGAGTGAACAGAGAACATGGTAGAATGGGAGGAAATGTTTGCAAACTATGCATCTAACAGGGGACTAATATCCAGAATCTGCAAGGAACTCAAACGACTCAACAAAAACCAAAACCAAATAATCCCATTAATAAATGGACAAAGGACATGAATAGACATTTTTCAAAAGGAGAAAAATAAATGACCAACAGGTATATTTATTTTAGTGTTCAACATCACTAGTCATCAGAGAAAACATTTTGTAGATAGAGATTCTCTACTTACCCATTTATACATCCTTTTGTAGAAAGTTTGTATAAATCATATCATACGTTTATTACAGCACTGTTCAGCATAACAAAGATACGGAATCAACCTAAGTGAACATCAGTGGAAAATCAGATAAAGAAAAACATGGTATAGATACACAGTGGAATACTATTCCACTATAAAAAAAGAATGAAATTACGTGTTTTGCAACAACATAAATGGAATTGGAAGTCTTTATTTTAAGTGAAAGAAGACAGACACAGAAAGACAAATATCACATGCAGAATTATAAGTGGAAGCTAAATAATGTGCACACATGAATATAGAGAAAAGAACGATAGGCACTGGAGACTCAGAAGGGTGAGGTAGTAGGAGAAGATGAATGATGAAAAACTACTTAATGGGTATGATGTATATTGTTCAGGTGAATAAAAACCCAGACTTGACTACTACACAATCTACGCATGTAACAAAATTGCCCTTGTACCCCATACATTCGCACCCAGAAAAAAGGACTCAGAAGGCTGAGGTGGAAGGATTGCTTGAGACGAGGAGTTTGACACCAGCCTGGGCAACATGGCAAGTCCCCATCTCTACGGAAAATAAAATAAAACAAAGTAACCAGGCGTGGTGGTGTGCACCTGTTGTCCTAGCTACTTGGGAAGCGGAGATGGGAGAATCCTTTGAGCCCAGGAGTGTGAGTCTACAGTGAGCTATTATCAATGTCACTGAACTCCAGCCTCGGTAACAGAGGGAGACCCTCACTCTAAAATAAAAAGAAGTGCAGGAGAGTTAACTCCCTGTGAAGCACACTTTGAACAATGGCAACAGGAAGCAGGAGGAAGTCAACCCCTACCACCCACATGGGATGCTCTGTGGGCACAGCTTTTCCATGCAGGAGTCTTTGTCAGTGCCCTGAGCAGAGGAGCTGCACCTGTGGGGCCCAGCGGTGTCTTTTCATAGCTCATTGTGATGCAGCAGTGGTTGGGGAATGCATCTCTTCCCATCCTTCTTTCTTGGCGCACCTTTGTCTTCACTCTTATTCTGCTGCCTGGGGTTGCACTGCCCAAGTAAAGCATCAATATTTCACGTCTTTGCATCAGATTCTGTTTTCTAGGAGACTAAGTCTTAGATTGAATTTATAAAGTTTCACCTAAACTTGATTTTTGAGTTATGTCATTCATCCAAATTCTAGAATTGGGACACAACTAAAAGTAAATTCTAGATCCTTGGTAGAATACTAAGATATATGCAAACTCATCAATTTTAAAATAGAGAAAATCTGCCAGGCACGGTGGCTCACGCCTGTAATCCCAGCACTTTGGGAGGCCGAGGCAGGTGGATCACGAGGTCAAGAGATCAAGATCATCCTGGCCAACATGGTGAAATCCCATCTCTACTAAAAGCACAAAAATTAGCTGAGCGTGGTGGCACATGGCTGTAGTCCCAGCTACTCAGCAGACTGAGGCAGGAGAATCGCTTGAACCTGGGAGGCGGAGGTTGCAGTGAGCCAAGATTGCACCACTGCACTCCAGCCTGGTGACAGGGCGAGACTCTGTTTTTGGTTGTTTGTTTGTTTTTTAAAAAACAGAGAAAAATATTTGAAATTTTTTATAAGTAAGTACCTTCTTCCAAGTACAATAAAAATGTTACTGTAAAACAAAACAAAAAAAAAAAAAAAAAAAAAAAAAAACAAGGTTACAGTCAAAATTTATGGAACTCTGTGGTGAACAACAACAACAAATTATCAAAGATTCTCATTTTTCCTCTTCATCTACATTATAAAGATAAATATGGTATAGGAAACCAGTAAAATTTCCACTGCAACGAACTTCATGCTCTAGACAAATTTATTTCTTATGGTTCAAAACATGTATATTTCTCGGCTGGCAGCAGTGGCTCATGCCTGTAATCCCAGCACTTTAGGAGGCTGAGGCAAGTGGATCACCTGAGGTCAGGAGTTCAAGACCAGCCTGGCCATCATGGTGAAACCCCGTTTCTACTAAAAATACAAAATTTAGCTGGGTGTGGTTGCACACACCTGTAATCCCTGCTACTTGGGAGGCTGAGGTGGGAGAATTGCCTAAACCAGGGAGGCAGAGGTTACAGTGAGCCGAGATCATGCCACTGCACTCTAGCCTGAGTGACAGAGTGAGAATCCATCTCAAAAAACAAAAACAAACAAAAACATGTGTATTTCTCAAATGGCTGGAATTCATATGCTCAGGCAAGTGAAAATAAAATAGGTATGTCCAAACTCTCTAAAATAATTAGAAAATGTAAGCAACTGAAGTAAAAACAGTTAAGAAAATAAAAGACACCATGAATTCTCCAAATGTGTAAACAGATGTACACATTGTCATTTTCTTTTGAAGGGTAATCAGGATCTGAGAAGGAAGGGGATAATGAGAATAAGGCCTGCAGTGAGTTAGGCCTGGGAATTCAGAGATAAATAAGATACAGTCCCTGCTCTTGATGAAGTCACAATCTATAAACTAACAGGCAAATAAAAACTCACCACAAAAAAAAATAAATAAATATGAGAGTGCCTTAGTATGTTCAGGCTGATATAAGAAAAAAAAACATAAACTGGGTGGCTTATAAACAACAGATATTTATTTCTCACAGTTTGGAGGCTGGAAGTCCAAGATCAAGGCACTGGCAGGTTTGGTGTCTGGTTAGGGCCTATCTCCTGGTTCTCATAGATGGTTCCTTGTTGCTGTGTCTGCACAGGGCAGGAAACGATAATGACACTCTCTTGGACCTCTTTTATAAGGGCACTAATCTCATTCATTAGACCTCTATCCTCATTATTTAATGACCTCCAAACTGTACCACCTCCAAATACCATTGCATTTGTGAATAGGTTTCAGCATTTGGATTTGGGAGGAGAACTAACATTCACACCAAAACGTAGAGTAATAAATTATATGTCCTAAAAGCACGGATGACAATTCACCTTGGAGGAGGTCAGAGAGATTAGTAGGTTTTTCTAGTTAATATGCTACCGTTAACTGAGATATGAATTGGTTTAAGGAAAGAAAATAATAGCTTTGGTTTTGGACATACTGAATTTGAGGTAACACTTGCCCATGAAGGTGATCTGTAGACAACCGAAATGCAGACCTAAAGTTTAGAAGATACTTCCAGTGTAAAAAGAAGATATGATATTTGAAAGGACATAGGTTATATTGATTTCATAGCATGAGGCAGTCCAGGGAACACATATCAGTAAAACAGGGGAGTGGGCTGGGAGAAGGCAAAAAGCCCAATTTTGGAGTCCTTGAGAACACAAATATTTACAACTAAAAGGGAATTAGAGAAAGAAAAGAAAAAAAGGCTGAAGAATTAATATTGTTAAAATGTCCATACCACCCAAAGCAATTTACAGATTCAACTCTATTCCTATCAAACTACCAATGACATTTTTCACAGAATTAGAAAAAAAAAACTATTTTAAAATTCATATGGAACCAAAAAGGAATCTGAATAGAAAAAGCAATTCTAAGCAAAAAGAACAAATCTGGAGGCATCACATTATCTGACTTCAAACTAACCTGCAACTTTACAGTAATCAAAACGCAGGGTACTGGTACAAAAACAGACACATAAACCAAGGGAATAAAATAGAGCACCCAGAAATAAAGCCACACACCTACAACCATGATCTTTAAAAAAAAAAAAAAAGTCGGCAGAAACGAGCAATGGGAAAGAACTTCCCATTCAACAAATGGTGCTGGGATAACTGGCTCACCATATGCAGATTGAAACTGGTCCCTTTCCTTGTACCGTATGTGAAAATTAACTCAGGATGGATTAAAGACTTAAATGAAAAACCTAAAACTGTAAAATAAAACCTAGGAAAAGGTCTCATTTTAACCTAAACAACTTAACAAGCAAAAAACAAACTACCTCATTAAAAAGTATGCAAAAGACATGAACAGACACTATTCAAAAAGGAAACACGCACACAGCCAACAAGCATATATTTTTTAAAAACTGCTCAACATCACTAATTGTTACAGAAATGCACAGAAAACCACAGTGATATCCCATCTCACACCATTCAGAACAGCTATTGTTAAAAAGTAGAAAAACAGCAGACGCTGGTGAGGGAAACAACAGTTGCAGAGAAAAGGAAATGCTTATACATTGCTGATGGGAATGTAAATTAGTTCGGCCTTTGTGGAAAGCAGTTTGGTGATTTCTCAAGGAACTTAAAATAGAACTACAATTTGACCCAGCAATTTCATTATTAAATATTTACTCAAAGGAATACAAATCATGATTTCATAAAAACACATGTATATTAATCTCTGCACTATTCACAATAGCAAAGACATGGAATCAACCTAAATGCCCATCAACGGTGGACTGGAAAAAGAAAATTTGGTATATATACACCACAGAATACTACACAGCCATTAAAAAAAGAATGAGGTCATGACCCTTGCGGTAACAAGGATGGAGTTGAAGGCCATTATCTTAAGTGAACTAACTCAAGAATAGAAAACCAAAAACTGTGTGTTCTCACTTATAAGTGGAAGCTAAACATTGTGCACCCATGGACACAAACAAGGGAACGATAGAAACCAGGGCCTACTTGAGGGTGGAGAGTGGGAGGAGGAGGATGTTCCAAAAACTACCCATCATGTACTATGCTTATTACCTAGATGACAAAATAATCTATACACCAAACCTCCATGACACACAACTTCCCTACATAACAAACCTGCACATGTACCCCTGAACCTAAAAGTTAAAAATTAAAAAGAGAAGAAAGAGTAGTCAAAATTAGGAGGAAAAGCAAAAAAATATTATCTCAAATGAAGTCTATAAAGTTTTAAAGAGGAAGAAGGTACTCCACAGTTTTCAATGCTACTAAATAGCCAACTGAAATATCCAAGAAAAGTTACCAGTGGATTTGGCAGTCAGTAGGTTATAGTAAGAGGACATTTTCAGAGGAGGAAATAACCAAACCAAATTGAAATGATCTAAATATAGAATGGTCAGCAAGGAAGTAGAAAAGGTGAAGAGATACCAACATACAACACGGAGGTTCCATCATTATGCTGGGTCAAAGAAACTAAATAGCATAAAACACAATTGCTGGGTACAGTCTGCTGCAGCTCTTTCTGGGGTCTGCACCATCTGCATCTGGTCCCATACACAGTTTGATATTCTTTAGTGTCATTTGTTGGCTCCAGATTAAGGATCTTCTGAGGACCCTTCTGGGTTCTGTGGCTAGCTGGGATGTACATACTTAGTAACTCACTGTGGGGAGTAATTTCTGCTTGGATAGAAAAGGCAGACTCCGTATGTCATATGAGCTCGTGCTTGTATAGAAACTGTGCCAGTCGTGTGTCTTTTTCTCTTAAATCCATTTTCTGCTCTTCCTTTAAGGAACTACATTTTCAAGGATCCCTTGTCATCTCGATTCCACATAGTTTTAACTATTGGATAGTACTGGCAGAAGACTGGAGGGCAAGAAGAAAGAAGCCAGATATTGGGAAGGAGTAGGGGCATTTCTCCCTCTTGCTCTGTTTCACACAGCACATCCAGCAGTGGCGTCTTCCATGGAACTCTAGATTTTACCATCTCCCTGTCGTGATTCTCACTCCCTGAAGGAGACCCTGGTTCCTATGCTCTGGTACCACCACCAACATCACTGCCTCCCAGTGTCTCTCCAGTCTTAAGAGTGAGCATAGCTTCCAGCTGTTACTAATCTCTTGAGTGTTTCAACCATTCCATTTGGCTTCTCAGATCTTCCCTTCCCTAAGAACAAATTCCCTGAATGAAGCTGCCTCTGTTGAAAGGCTCCAGTGGTTTCTGTCTTCTGATTGGACCATAACAGAGAAATCACCATAATCAGATACCATAATCAGATCTAGGAAGCACAGTTTTTGGATTATTAGCAAAGACGTGTGTGTGTGTGTGTGTGTGTGTAGTGTGTGTACAATTGTCACTTAATACTTGCAGGGAATTCATCTCAGGGCCATCCACGGAAAACAAAATCTGCACACACTGCAGTCCTGTAGTCACCCCTGAGGAACCTGCGTATACAAAAAGTGGGCCCTCCATATTCTCAAGTTTGACATCCCTCGAATACCGTATTTTCCACTCACATCGGGCTGTGAATGTGGAATGCACCCCTAAGCAGGGACCAACTTTTATTGAAAAAAAATCCATATATAAATGGACCCCTGCAGCTCAAACCCGTGCTGCTCAAGGATCATATTCAGCCCTCATCATCACCCTCCAGCCCTCATCATCACCCTCCAGCCGTCATCATCACCCTCCAGCCGTCATCATCACCCTCCAGCCGTCATCATCACCCTCCAGCCGTCATCATCACCCTCCAGCCCTCATCATCACCCTCCAGCCCTCATCATCACCCTCCAGCCCTCATCATCACCCTCCAGCCCTCATCATCACCCTCCAGCCGTCATCATCACCCTCCAGCCCTCATCATCACCCTCCAGCCGTCATCATCACCCTCCAGCCGTCATCATCACCCTCCAGCCGTCATCATCACCCTCCAGCCGTCATCATCACCCTCCAGCCGTCATCATCACCCTCCAGCCGTCATCATCACCCTCCAGCCGTCATCATCACCCTCCAGCCCTCATCATCACCCTCCAGCCGTCATCATCACCCTCCAGCCGTCATCATCACCCTCCAGCCGTCATCATCACCCTCCAGCCGTCATCATCACCCTCCAGCCCTCATCATCGCCCTCCAGCCCTCATCATCGCCCTCCAGCCCTCATCATCGCCCTCCAGCCCTCATCATCGCCCTCCAGCCCTCATCATCACACTCCAGCCCTCATCATCACCCTCCAGCCCTCATCATCACACTCCGCCACCCAACCCTCAACCCAAAGTGATGAAGCTTAACAATGTCTTTCCTAACAAAAAAATTAAATATGTTAAAAAAGCAGTGAAGTATGAATACAAAGAAAAACAATACCCTGAAGAACAAAAATGGTATAGTAAGGGCTCTCACACAATGTGGAATGATATCCCTAAAGAGTACATTAGCTGAAGAAAAAGGGAGAATATTGGAGGTTAAGAGGTATTAGAAAGAAAAGATATATCAAGATAAGATGCATACAAATTGTGCTACACAAAATCTGAAGAAATTGGGTTATTATCCTGCTTAGCCAAGTATAGATCTGTGAGGTGAGGGGAGGTAGGACTCAAGGGGAGGGGAGAGAGAGGGAAAGAACTATACTAGAAAACAGGGGAAAAGAAGACTATTTTTTTAATTTAAGAGAAACAAGCATATTAAATATAAGTCTCTGCTGACATAATTGGGCAAATAAAGCCTGTGTAGATACGACTTTTCTCAAGGGCCAAAAACTGTAATGCTGTGTTTCTCATTGAGTTCACCTGAGGTGATTCATTAGAGTCACTTATGGTGCCTTAAAAATGAAATAAAATAAAAACAAATTCCTGGACCCACCACTCTAGAATTATTAAAACAAACTCTCTAGAGGATGATGCTTTCAAATCGATTTTTTAAAGAAAACAATGGAGGAAATTTAGAGTTCTCAAAGTTAGAGAACCCCAGGTGAGAAAGGTACCTGCAAGACTTCCAAGGGAGGGCAAATACTAGCAGAGCTGAATGATCTCATGATATCCAACCAGCAGTAGAGGCAATCTTCATTAAGAGAAATGGGAAACATTTTTCTCGTTTTAGAGATCTCAAGATCTAGAAGAAACATTTCACAATAAATATTTGGGGATAGTTTGGACACTGACAGTGGAAAGTCGCTTCCAACAGACCTGGGTAAGCCTTCTGTTTGAGGACTGATATAGTTTGGCTGTGTCCCCACCTAAATCTCATCTCGAATTGTAGCTCCCATAATTCTCATGTGTTGGGGGAGGGACCTGGTGGGAGGTAATTTAATCATGGAGGCAGTTTCTCCCATACTGCTCTCATGGTAGTGAATACGTCTCATGAGATCTGATGGTTTTATAAGGGGTTTCCCTTTTTGCTTGCTTATTTTCTCTCTTACCTGCCCCCATGTAAGACGTGCCTTTCACCTTCCACCATGACTGTGAGGCCTCCCCAGTCACGTGTAACTGTGAGTCTATTAAACCTCTTTTTCTTTAAATTTTACCCAGTCTCAGGTATATCATTATCAGCAGTGTGAAAATGGACTAATATGAGGACCATCTTGGGAGAATCCTGTCTAATCCTAGAGAAGAATGAAATTTTTATTTCTATGTTTATTTTATTGTTTAGGATGTAAATATACATCTGAATTTCCCACAATCCTTTTATTTTTTCTGCATTTGTGGTTTTGTCCTGAATTTTAACCAACTTTATTCACTATAGTAGTTTCTTTTAACTCTCAATTGGAAGGTTCTGGGACATTAAACAAACCAAAACAAAATGAAAAAGTCTCTTTTAAAAATATTATTTTATAGAGCTATTTGCTGCACATATTTTACACACAGCATGATATTACTTCCTCAGGGTTTTTTTTTTCTTTCCTTTCTTTCCTTTTTCTTTTCTGTTTGTTTAGCAATAACTAGATAAGCTATCTTTAGGAGACAGCCATAGACACCCAATACTACATGCCCAGCATGTTTGAGAGAGCTTCCAGACCATTTGTGACACCACATAATAATAAAACATTTTCAATAACTGGCACAATTTATTATTATTATTATTATTATTAAGTTCTAGGGTACATGTGCATAACGTGCAGGTTTGTTACATGTGTATACTTGTGCCATGTTGGCGTGCTGCACCCATCGGTATAACTCCCAGTGCAATCCGTCTCCCCTCCCCCCTCCCCATGATAGGCCCCGGTGTGTGATGTTCCCCTTCCCGAGTCCAAGTGATCTCATTGTTCAGTTCCCACCTATGAGTGAGAACATGCGGTGTTTGGTTTTCTGTTCTTGTGATAGTTTGCTGAGAATGATGGTTTCCAGCTGCATCCATGTCCCTACAAAGGACACGAACTCATCCTTTTTTATGGCTGCATAGTATTCCATGGTGTATATGTGCCACATTTTCTTAATCCAGTCTGTTACTGATGGACATTTGGGTTGATTCCAAGTCTTTGCTATTGTGAATAGTGAACTGGCACAATTTTGAAATGAAAATTGAGCCTGGTGTTAAATTTTAAAAGCGATTTTGTTTGGAAATATTAGTTTAGTCTGCAAAGAAACATCAAAACATACAGCTAAAGGAACTAACAGGCTTTGAACTTTTAGCAATAGACTGTGAACATTTCTCATTCTTTTATTTTTCTTTCCTTCCATTTCTTTCTTCCTTCCTTCCTTCTTTCATTTCTTCCTTCTGATATATATGAAAGATATAATAGTTAGTCAAACAGTCATATTCTCTGCCCTCATTGGGCTATAGTCCAATGAGGTAATCAGAGATTAAGCAAATAATTGCACAAACAAATGTAAAATTTTAAAGGAGATATAAATATAAGAGCATCTGACAAGGAATTTGACATAGTCAGAGGGTCAGATGACAGGTTTCAGTGCCTTTTAGACATCCAAGAAGAAAGGTTACATAGGTGATTGGTTATATGGTTAAAGTAAAAAAATGGATTGTTGAACATTACTGCTGGGAATGTAAATTGGTAAACCCTTATGAAAAACAGTATGCAGGTTGCTCAAACAAATAAAAATAGAACAATCATATGATCCAGCAATCCCACTACTAGGTATATATCCAAAGGAAACAAAATCAATACAACAAAGAGATACCTGCAACCCCATGTTCACTGCAGCATTATTCACAGTAACCAAGATATGGAGTCCACCTAAGTGTTCATCAATGGATGAATGGATCAAGAAAATGTTGTACGCATACAATAGAAAACTATTCCCATTGTAAAAAGAAGGAAATCCTGCCATTTGTGATGATATAGATAAACTTTGGGGACAATATGATATGTGAAATAAGCCTGGCACTGAAAGGCAAATACCACATGGTCTCACTTATATGTGGAATCTTTTAAAGTTGAACTTATAAAAGTAAAGTATAATGGTGATTACTGGGGATTTTTCAGAGGGAGGTGAGGGTGTTGGAATGATATTGGTCAAAACTTACAAAACTTTAGTTAGATAGGAATAAGTTCAAGAGGTCTATTGTACAAGATGGTAATTATCATTAATAACAATGCAGTGTGTTCTTGAAAATTGCCAAAAAGTAGGTATTGGGTGTTCTTACCACAAAAAAAAGATGTTTATGAAGTAATGCATGTGATGATAAACTTAATGTAGCCCCTCCACAAAGTATACATTTTCAAAATATCATGTTTTACATAATAAATATATATAATTTTTACTCAATTTAAAATTTTAACTAATTAATTTTTAAAATAGATGAGTTATAGGTAATGATTGTGGTTAATAGATTGATTACAGCCTAAAACTCTTCTGATCGACAGGTGTTTCCTTTAAACTATGAATGTGGATAGCCTGGATGAAATTCATTCCTTCAAGTAATGATTACTAAGCATGTGGCACTATGGTAGATACACGTGTAGTCTTGGGCATTAGAAAAAAATAAAGATAAAAGAAATATCTTTCTCTTTTATTTAATTAGACTAACCTGGTCATTAGTCTAATTGAAAAAGCAAGATAGATATTCTTGGAACAGTTAAGTAGAAAGCCCTACATAATTCAAAGCCAAAATGAGAATTGAGGTAAACGCTGACGGGAAGTCCAAAGCAATCAAAGGCTCCACGCAGAGGGTTAGGAATGGAGAAGGGAGAAAGGGAAGAGAAAACGCTTCCAGTGAGGGAATAACTATAGCAAAGCACATATCTGCATAGAAAGTAGAGCACCTGGAAAGACAGTGGTAGCTAAGTCAATTAGGTTAGAGAGTTCGTAGAGATGTTGCTGGAGCCAACATCAAAGGGTAGGGTCTGTGTATGCATATAAGTGTCTAGGTGTATGGGCATATACATGTGTGTATTAGGCTGAAGCAAAAGTAATTGTGGTTTTTGCCGTACTTTTAATGGCAAAACTGCAATAACCTTTGTACCAACCTAATAAATATATATGTACATCATGTATACGTATTATCTGTTAATTAGTATGTAAGATCCCAAATACTTTAAAAATGTAGCCAAGACTGAGACTCATAGGTTGAGAATAGGTAAGAATTTGAGTCAAACTTAAGAGAATTTAGAAATTGAGAAGATAAGTAAGACTGAATAGCTCACCACACAAACACACACCCTCTCTCTTGGTGTTCTCCATCTCCCTTTGCCCACCACTACGGGCAAAGAGAGGAAAGCTATTGTTTATTATCACTGACTGTCGTTCAAGTCACCTCAAAGGCTTAGAAAAAGCTACCAGTAGTTCGAACGTCCTAATATCTGCTATTTTGTTGTTTTTTGTTGTACTTTGTTGTTTTTTGTTGTATTTTGTTGTTTTTTGTTATTTGTTTTTTTTGTTTGTTTAGTTGGTTGTGTCATTGTTTTGTTTCGTTTTGTTGTTTTGTTTTCTCCTGCCTCAGGTTTATTTGTACAAATAGCACAGGAGAACCCCAGCCCCAGGCAGATGGTAGCCCAGGGGGCTCACACCAGTCCTTCTGTCCTCACGTTGGCAAACAGAGATATCTACTCTGAAGCCTTTGTAGGGGCCTGGGCACCTTTGGGAGCCTGAACTGGAACTGAAGCTGGAGCTGCAGCCAGGGCCTTGGTTTGATCCTTGGCCTTGGCCTTTGGCTGGCACAGCCTGAGCCCCTTGGCAATGCGGGCACGAGCACACTTCCCAAGCTTGGAGTGGGCAATGTAGGCAAGTCGATCTAGCTTGCAGCTGACACCTTTTGGAATCTTGGGCTTAACCTCTTTGGGCTTTACAAGGATCTTGATAACCTCAGCGCGTGCACTTATGGCCTTGGCATTGTTGGCCTGCATCTTCTTTAGGCCCTTCTTCTTGTGCTTCTTGGCAAAGTGCATGTTCCTGAGGAACCTGGGGTCTACCCCCTTAAGAGAGTCATATCTTTGTGATCAGGGTTTCTTGATAACATTTCTGTGCCATTTTCGGGACTGGTTGTGTGTGGTGTGGTTCTTGGACTTGGACATGTCTGCACCTTTGAGACAGGGTCTCACACTGTCACCCAGGCTGGCGTGCAGTGGTGTGATCTGGGTTCACTGCAACCTCCACCTTTCAGTTCAAGTGATTCTCCCGCCTCAGCCTCCCAAGTAGCTGGGATTACAGGCGCGCCATCACGCCTGGATAATTTTTGTATTTTTTGGTGGAGACAGGGTTTCACCATGTTGCCCAGGCTGGTCTCAAACTCCTGACCTCAAGTGATCTGCACGACTCAGCCTCCCAAAGTGCTTGGATTACAGGTGTGAGCCACCGTGTCCAGAGTGCTGTTTAGTTTTAACTTAACCTTATAAAGAAGAGGGAAATCTCATCACTCTCTATATATGCCTGAAAAAAATGGAAAAAGAATAAATATGTTGGTAGTACCTATGAGCAACACCATCCACCCACTGCCAAATGAAGAATAAAATCTTGGAAACGCATCTAGTTGTATTAAAATGCCTTTGTCATTATAGAAATAATCCATCACTAGGAAATGTCTTTTGATATCATAAGTAGAAAATGAAAATGCATTAGCTTTGTTGATAGCTCTTAAAATATGAGCTCTTTTGTTATTGTATTGCCTGCCACCACCCCTCTCAGGCTATAACCAGCTCAAATTATCACAGAAGTAAACAAGGTAGAAGGCTTTTCTTAAACAAATGATTCTTGAAAATACACTTAAGTAATTGTACTTAAGTACTTAAGTACAACTTCTTAATTTTTGTCTTTTTCTTTGTTGCATTAATCAGCCCCTTTCCCTTTGTTTCACAATAAAGAACCAACCTTACAAAAAAAGAAAAGATGCAAACGCTTAGAAAAAGCAGAATAATCTCTCTGAGCAGAGGCTCTTCCTCTGCAAGACAAGGGCCGTGTGTCCTGGTACTGGTCCAGTGTCTATCACAACCAGGTGGAGCGCCAAGCATCTCATGTCTAGCACCTCACTCACTGCTTACCACTATGAAGTGGCCATCCTCCTGTTCCAGGTTGGACCACTGGCCTACAGTCAGATGGTCCCAAAGCTCCTGAGGGACAAAATAAAGGTTCAAAGGCAGGCACTTTGGCACCAGTATCTGTGCTATTAGCCACTATGTTACACTATCCTATAAAACATGCCAAACCTAGCTCCTAGGATTCTCCTGCAGTCCGAATGAAACAAATTATATAAAGCATTTAATACTTTTTAAGCAGTTATAAAAAGTAAGTCAATAATTTGATGATCCCGGGGGGAATGAAACATCCTAGGCTAATATTACTGATGACTTATTATCCCAAGATTTTCGCTAAAATGTTGTCTGATTTGGCATGTCAGATAATTGTGCAGAAAAAAGGAGGGTTCTGCATGTGTCATGGTCCCATAAAATATTATTACTGACATTGTGTCTCACCATGAGTAAAATAAAGTCTTGATAATATGCAATACCTTATAGCTGTGGTGTTCTAATTAAAATTATGCGTAAAAACTATAACTTTTTTTGAAATGTCATACAATTTCAGAATATAAAATTATTATTTAAACTCATTCTATATTTTAGGTTAGGTATGTATTATATTTAGTGCACTGTCATTTCCTGAAAAATTCTGAATTATTTTTGAATATAATTCATTTGAAAAACTATACTGTTGGGATTATCAAAACTAATTGTTTAATCTTAAACTTAGGTTTACTCTATCAGTTAAGAAACATAAGCACTCAAATGTGTACTGTTATCATTACTCTTTTCCCATCATTTTTCCTCATTTGCTTATAAATCACAAGAATATTATAGAATCATAAGACAATCTAAATGTTAGAAATTGTTCTATGTTAATGTAAAGCATCACAATTTTCATTATTATTATTAATATATAATATAATTATACATTATATATAATTTGATATCTATGAAATTATCATTCTTGGATTTCAGAACCTTTTTATTTTTTTCATTTATGTAATGTTTTAGAAAAATATTTTATTTTCTTCTGTTGCTAGAACCTACTTAAATCCATCAAAGTGACTTGTACTTGGTTAATCGTTAGTTTAGTAAGCAAGAACTTTGTGTGAAAAGTTGTGGAATGCCTAATGTTATGCAATCAAAAGGCCACCTCATGCAATGTGGCAACACTGACAAAAATCTTAAAGGTGCATTGTCCTAAATCCCCTCCTGGGAGGTTCTTACCTAGGTCTTTTCCCTCCATCAGTGGGTGATCCTTGGGTAATCACAAACATCTAAGAAACTGAATAATCCAACATTCTAACACACTAATTATTTGAAAAGATATGGTATATAGTAATTGTTTCAAGAGTTGAATATTGATATTTACATTTAGATCAATATCATAATAAATACAAATAAATATTGATATTCTAATATTTATTGTATGTAAGATATTTAAAAGATGAAGTAGTACTTAAATTGGTTAAGCACTAACCATGTGTCAGCTACTCTACTAAGGGTGTTCTATACATTACAGTTAGAAAGAAAGAAAGCATACTCGGCTGAACATACAAGATGTTTATGTGGAGCCAGGGATTAGATGGTGACATCATTTGGATGTGTGTCCCTGCCCAAAACCATGCTGAACATAATCCTCAGTGTAGAAGGTGGGGTCTGGTGGGAAGTGATTGGATCATGGGGATGGATTTCTCCTGAATGATTTAGCACCATCCCTTTGGTACTGTCCTCGGGTAGTGAGTTCTCTCAAGATCTAGTTGTTTAAAAGTGTGTGGCACCTCCCTTCTATTCCCGCCCCCAGCCCTGGCCTGTGTCTCACTCCTGCTCTGCCCGTATGATGTGTCTGCTCCTCCTTCGCCTTCTGCCATGATTGTAAGTTCCTTGAGGCCTCCCATGAAGCTGAGCAAATGCCAGCATCAAGCTTCCTATACAGCCTGCAGAACCATGAGCCAATTAAACCTCTTTTCTTTGTAAATTACCCAGTCTCAGGTATTTATTTACAGCAGTGTGAGAACAGGTTAATACAGTTGGGATATTAGGAACCTGAGTCAAATTTTATAGTACTCAATGATATTTCATTCTCGGAAGCTAAGAATGCTCTATTTGGCTTTTTCCCCCTGAGGTTAATGATGAATAATAGGGTAGAAATGAAAGTCACTTTATTAATAGCAGGCCACCATCTGATACACTCCCACAGCAGAATTCCTGGTGAAGTTGGACAGGAGCCCACAGCTCAGGCTAGAAGTCTAACAAAGCCACAGTTTCCCACTAGATTCCTGGATTGCTGTAATGACGGGTACAGCAAAGCACAGATATGAAAAAAGGAGAGAGAAGAGACGAAACAGACTCCAAGGGAAATAGCCCAGTCACCACTCTCACAAAGAATCAGCCAAAGACACAGAGATGAGTCACTTCCATGTGACATGCCAAAGGATAACATTCATGATAATATAAATGTATGACATGTAGTTAAAAAAGGCAAAATTTTCCAGATATCCTTTGTTATTTGCATCTATTCAGGACTATGTGTGGACAGTGGGATTATGGGTATTTTTAACTTTCTTAATTAATTTATTTGCTAATTTTCTTATCATGAAATTGTGGTGATTTGAATTGAGAATCTTTTTAACCTGAATCTTTTTTCAGAAAGCCATTGAACAATTTAGATGTCTCTTGGAAGTTTATGTTTGTTTTATCTAAATAGGCTCTGTGGGAAGCCCTAGGCCAGATATTTAATTCATGTAGTACTTATGATAATTTGTGCAGTTATAATCTTAATTATTAATTGTACCCTGCTTATGTTCACAAGGCACACGTCCCATTTGCCCCACCTTAAGGGAATGATGGATATATTTTGTTTGTAGGCTCCATTGAATTCTTGTAGTTATCACATTAATACCAACATCATCATCATCATTATCATAAGTAATTAAGTGCACTTATGCGCTGATCCCTCTCTAGATATTTTACACAGATCTCATCAATCCTTGAAATAATCCTATGCAGTATGTTGCAGGATCAACCCCATTTCAAAGATAAGAAAATTGAATCGGAGAGAGGTTAAATACCTTGATTTTCTAGATCACATGGTTAGAAAATCGTGGAACCAGGATTTGATCCCAGATAACAGATTTCAGAGCCCAAGTTCCCAACCTCTTTGTTTTGCTTCTCTGAAGCACATGGACAAAAAGGAGAGCTGGGAATAATGAGAGTTAATGTAAAGTTCACACACCTAGAACCAAGCAGAAATGAGCATTGTTTTTCTCCATCTGCATGCTAGAATTCTAATTGATGTGCTGTATGTCTTTCCCAGCATGACTACCTCACAGTATGCACCATAAATCTTGCCCTAGGTGTTCTACTGGGTCACATTTATCCATCAGTCCAAACGGCAAATGGGTTAAAGAATACTTTGAGTCCTTGCATATAAACTTTATGTATGGTATAAGAAGAAATATAACAAAAAGTCCAAATCTACTTTCAATTGAGGACAGAGGTAGAGTCCATAGTCACTGAGACTTTAGGACAGCTCCTGTCTTCACAGCTCAGGTTCTATCCTCCTCGGTCTAGCTCCACTTACCTTTCCCAACTTGGATGCCATTTTAACAGTCTACTCAACTACTACCACTCAGAAATTCTTCCATGCCCACCTTACTATTTACCAACTGTGGGAAAAGCTGACCACCTATTCCTGCTAATTTCCCGTTTCTGCCTATGAGCTGCCAATAATTACAAGAAAAGAAATAAAACCATGACAATTGGCTTGACTATAAATGTTCATTGTCTGTTTCAATTCAGCCTTTCTGTACCACTCAGAAGCAATTTTCATTTAGTTCTGCTTTATTCATCTTTCCTGCAGTGGCTGATACTGCAAAACTTCCCCCCCCTCCCCACTCCATCCTTCCATCTCTATTCTTCCCTCACAATCATCAGATTGTCTGCATCTTGTTCTTCTTAGAAGATTAAGACTGTCAGATTTGAGTTTCCTCCATTTCCGCCCCAGATTATGAAAACCTCTCTTATCCTCAATCTCTAGGTATTCTCATTCCTACTCTTAAAAAATCATATCTGCCCTCTTGACTACAGCAATCCCTTTTCATTGAGCTCTTTGGCCCTCATCTTCCTGCATTTTCTTACTTCATTCTTTATACTTTTCATCTTGGAAATAGGCATTATATCCTTCTTCACTTATGCATTTGAAATTTGGTCATGATTTCCTGCTATTTAAATAAAATAAGGGTTACCAGCTTTCCAGCTTTCCGTATCAGAGTCTTAATATCTTTTTCTCCCCATCTCTCTTGGTCAACCAATTCCTTATCACTTTCATTCATTCAACAAATATGTATGTGCAGTCCTAGTATCTGGCTCTATCCTAGTAAATGAAATAGGCAAAAAACTCTGTCTCTTGGAGCTTACATTCTAAAGAAAAACAGGCAATAAAATAGATTAAAAGTAAAATATGCTCAATGTTAGATCATGCAAGAGAGAAAATTAAATCAGGGAAGGGAGATATAAAATGTCAGGGGATAACAAGTTGAAGTGATGGAGAGGGTGAAAGAGAAGTGTAGCAGTCTGGAGGACATGAGAGAATTTGCTGAGTAAACATTTGGGGCACTCATGCGCCAGGTAGAGGGAACAGCAAGAACAAAATACTGAAGGCTGGATTATACCTGATGTATACCAAGAATACCAAAAAGGCCATGTAGCTGGAACAGAATGTACAAAGGAGAGACTGTCAAGAGACAGGGTCAGAAAGGTATCATGGAATCATATCTGGTAGGACTTTTGTAGGTCACTATACAAACCCACTTCCATTATGAAAATATGTTTCAGTTGGGTTAGAGAATTGATCCAAGATAAGAGTGCATTCTGCAAAACAGGGAATTATTTTTGTACCTATAACATAAAGTTCAAATAAAAGCAGTCCAGAACTGGTATGACCATCATGATCCAACCTCCATTTAAGTATCTGTTCTGCTTTCATCAGCTTGTGGCTTTTATTCTCAAGATTACTTCATAGTAAGAAAATGGATGCTGGAACACCGGTCGTATGCCTGCATTCCAGCTGAGTAAGCCCCTTTAAAGGGGAATTCTCAAAAACCACCACCTAATATATGGTCTTATATTTTATTGTCTATTCATGATTATAATAGGGGTTACAAAATCATAAATTTTAGCTAAACACATTGCCATCTCCTATTTGGGGAGAGAGGAGGTTGAATAGGCAACTAGTTGCCGTAGATAATTAAAATTGTTACAGCTTATAACCAGAAAACAAAGAATATAGATACATTTAAAGGTGCAAGTCTAAATTTGGAAGGCACTTTGTCCACAAAAATAAATACTATAAGAATGCTATTAAAAGTAAATATGTAAACTAACTTTTCAAACTGTTTTAATGAGTATTCCATCAGTGGGAAATTTTTAAAGAACACTGGAAAAGCTCTTTTAATTATGATATGCGAATGCAGAAAACATTACTCTCAAAGAGAATTATAAGCAAAGAGACACTCAAGAGAGGCATGGGTCTACTCCATTCTTATTACGGCACAGAAATTCAATTACGGTAAACCATTCCACAAATTATCTACCAAATTGACATTCTCTGAAACACTCGTGTCAACAAATCCTCAGGAAGAATGATTAGGCTTGAGCATCACTTTACCAACTTTAAATGTTACCCACATACACGTCTGGGAGTGCCATACAGAGCTCAGGAGAGAGAGAATAGATACAAAATACAAACTAAACAATCATAAAATTTAAAAAATGTGAAGGCAAAACTAAAAGAAGGGGAAATCATTCAGTATATCTGCTGGCATGTTAAATAGAGAAAGGAGGGAGGTAGATTTGTTATTTTAAATTCTTTTTAAATAAGAAAAATCATAGGTTTTAGGCTTTATCCCTGAAATCCTCTGTGAAGTTCACAAAATCTTCCTATTGAGGTCCTTAACATTCCCATTTCCAGAGATGATTTATTGTACAAAATTATTTCAGATCCTGTAAGGTGGTTTTTCAGCAACCAGATGGTACGACCTTCCAATGCAGAAGTTTATCTCTACCTTCAGGAAGCAGTAACCCAGAGTCATTCTCTATGGGTGCTAAATGAACATTAATTAATGATGAATGGGGGATGCTTTACCATCTGTTCAGTACTGATTCAAAATATACTGTTGTTACTTAATTGGATTAGTTTTAGTCCTGTAGTTTCAGCTGAATGAACACTAATGGCTGGAACTATGAGATGCCTTGGCAAATCATAACTCCCATTTTGAATTCCTTGTCTGGAGGGGTGGCTAATTATTGAATGATAAGTAATCCAAATAGAAATGAAAGGTCCTTTCTAACACTTGGTTTTCTTAAAATGATAAGGCATCCTTCAGTAGAATAATTCAAGTCGTGGATAACAAGTGATAGCCAGGAAGACTAGGAGTTAATGCAATGAATTACAAGAAAAAAAAATGTAAAACAAGGGAAAATAAAACAAATGGGATTCACATATGTAATAACTAGCACAACATCATTTTTGTTGTCATTAAACAAACCCTCAGCACTTCCTAGCACATATCAAAGTTGCTGCACTCTGCTACTCTCTGGAGAGAGGTACTGTGATATGCTTTGCCAAGTCAGTCATTTCATATTAATAATATGATAGCCATTTCTTTACAAAGGAGAAATTGAGATTTTTTAAAAAATTACTTAAGGCAATAGATTTCTGAGACGTTACATTAGATATTTTCAAACTTTCAAATTAGAATAAAAAATAAGTAATTGGGTGTGGCAGGGAAAGTCGTGGTTCAATTTTAGTATATTTTCTTGAGTCCCTGGATTTCTTGCTAGAATGACTTATTGATAGCCCAAATAAAGTGTTGCACTTTGTGCAATTTTCCTAGTCTGCTTTCAGCTGCTCCAACACAATATAACCATTTCAGATATTTGATGACATCAGATTTAAAAGACAATTTAAATCATACATTTAAAAAGCACTTTCAGATTAGCAGAGTACACTGCAGAGGCCAAATGCCAACTTTCAAATCCCAATTTCACCATGTACCCAGTGTGTGCCCTTGGCACACCTTCTTCCCTCTACAAGCCTCAGTTCTAGAAGAAAGTTAAGTATTTTTTTAAAAAAATCTATATCATAAAGTTGTTTTGCATATCACATCAAATAATGCATGTAAGGTGGTATGGTTTGGCTCTGTGTCCCCACTCAAACCTCACTTTGAATTGTAATAATCCCCACATGTCAAGGGTGAGGCCAGTTGGAAATAATTGAATCAGGGGGGCAGTTTCTTCCATACTGTTCTCATGGCAGTGAATAAGTCTCATGAGATCTGATGATTTTATAAATGGGAGTTCTTCTGCACATACTCTCTTGCCAGCCGCCATGTAAGATGTGCCTTTGCTCCGCCTTTGCCTTCCACCATGACTGAGGCCTCCCTTGCTACATGAAACTATGCGTCCATTGAACTTCTTTTTCTTTAAAATTACCCAGTCTCGGGTATGTCTTTATCAGCACCATGAGAACAGACTAATATATAAGGTTTTGGTATGGACCTGAGTATATTAGGGTTTTCCAGAGAAACAGAACCAATAGGATACATATAGGAAGAGATTTCATGTGAAAGATTGGATCACATGACTATGGAAGCTAAGAAGCCTCACTCTGCTATCTGCAAGCTGCTGAAGGCCCAGAAAAGCCAGTGTTGTGGGTCGTCCAAGCCTAAAGACCTGAGAACCAGGGGAACCAGTAGTGTAAGTCTTAGTCCAAGTCTGAAAGTTCTAGAACCAGGACCACTGATACCCAAGTACAGGAGAAGATGGATATTCCTGCTCAAAAAGAGACAGTGAATTTGTCATTTCAATGCCTTTGTGCTTTATTCAGCCCTCAACAAATTGGGTGATGTCCACGCACACTGGTAAAGATCTTCATTACTCAGTCTACCCCTGTAAATGCTCCTCTTTCCCAGAAACACCCTCAAGAACACACCCAGAAACCATGTTTTACCAGTTTTCTGTGCATCTCTTAATCCAGTCAAGTTGACACACAACATTTAGCCATCACACTAGGACTTGACATATTTTCAATAAATGCACATCATGCATATTATATAGAAATTTCCAACTACACCACTTGTCCTATGGGAGGCATCCTCTGAAGGATCATTGGTACATGGTCACCATGACATGGACCTAGGCCAAGGAGGATTTAACCAGGGGAGAAAGAATGAATAAGGAGAGAACTGGTAGAAGTATGGAATAGTTTACCTTCTTTTGACCACAGGAGGGAAGTAGAAATTTGGCTGCACCACAGGCTCTGAAGTCAGATGCCTGGTTTGAATTTTAGCGCCATCACTTATTGGCTTTGTGATGTTGAACTGATTGACCTAGAGTTTCTGTCCTTCAGTTTCTTCATCTATAAATTGGAAATAATTACAATACTAATCCTAACTGATTGAGTTGTTATGCAGAATGCTCAAACCAGTGTCTGGTATAAGATGAGCACTAAAAACTCTCCACAGTAGCTCTTTGAATTATTATGAATTAGAGTTAGATGTCAGTCAGGAAAACAGAACCACTAAAATGCTATGGTAATAAGAGGCTTGCTATAGCAATTAGAGCACACACAAATGTAGGAAGAGTTGGGGAAGTAAAGGTCTGGAAGATGGAGATGGAGAATCAGAATAAGCCACTAACCATAATGGTCAGAAGGAATGTTGTCTGGTGCTTGGTTTTCGCATTGGAGCTGTTTGTTGGTGGGGCCAGGAGTTGGAAGCTAGAAGCTGAGGCCTGCTAGGTGCAGCTGCATTGGTCTGTCACTGTGTTGGCTTCCATGGCTTTCTGAGAGTAATGGCTTCTGGTCACTTACATTTTCTAAATGTCCATCCTAGAATCATAAGGGGAAGGGGACTCTGGGAAACATAGTTCACAGACATTGATGAGTTCAGTAACTCCAAGTTGACAACGTGCAATCAAGCAGAGAGGTCTTGTTTTGGCTTGGGTTCTCTTAAAAACAGAACCTCAGGTAAGGGTCTGAGTGTGAATAGCTTATTTTAGAAGTGATCCCAGAAGCACTGGTAGAGGAGGAAAGAGAGAGACAGGAAGGAAAGGAAGCCAGTACGGAGTGAGTGGGTGCAGGCTAAGCCCACCGGCAACTCAGGTTCAACCCTGCTGGGGTCATCTGGGGAGCTGTGCAGAGCAGAGGGTAAGAAAAGCCATACCTAAATCTAGAAAACCTCCAAGTCCACATTCTTTCTTAAATATCTACATTTTAAACGCTGTAATCTATATTTTAAATATCTACATTTTAAACGCTGTGGAGTTCTCTCAAGGCCTGGGGTTGAGAGGAGTAATAAACCAAAAAAAATTGGAAAATTCTTCCTTCCTTCATGACGCAGTTAGAAGTTAGTTGAATAGTCCCAGAAAATTATGGTCTACCATTCAATAACTGTAATAAACAGATTCAAACATCTCCAAATCCCTATTTCTTCCTGAAATCACTACTGATCACTCAAAATCTAGTACAAATGACTCCTCACTGCACACCCCTCCCCTGACAGAATAAATACCACTCTCACAATATTCAAAACCTGTATCTATTTTACAACTTACTTTGTGCATTACAATTATTTCTATTTCTGGATGTCTCCCCCACCAATCTTGGAGCATCTTGATGGCCGATGTTGTGTCTTAGTCAGGACTGTATCTTCAGCACCTAGGACAGTGCATTTTGAGCCTGAAGGATGCCTACGAACTGTTTGTTGAATGAAATGGACAGATGAATAAATGAATGAATGAACAAACCAGTGAACAAATGAAATATTTTGTGATCCACCACTATCACTATTGTACAATAATATAATGTCAGGAATGGAATTCCCCAAGATGGAAGTCTTTTCTGCTCAGTTGAAATTAAACAGTCAACAGCTCAAAATATACATTTCAATTTGCATCCTAGAATATGTATAGCTTTAAAAAATAAATAATAGCAGCTTTTATTTACAGAATAAATGCTTACTCTGTGCTAAACGCTATGCTATGCTATACCGTTTGGGTGCATCATCAGTGTTAATCCTGATAAAAGTGTAAAGAAGTGTAAAGAATATTGTTATTCCCATTTCCATATGTACTGTCACTTAGACTAAACATTATGGGAAAAAAAAAATTATGCCATGAGCACATTGCACAGCTAGGATTTAAACCTCAGCCTGCCTGATTCTAAACTTTATGCTCCTCACCTGTACTCTGTAATACCTTTAAAAATGTTACAAATAAATCAAGGTATGTGGTTATTCAATGTGGAAGAAAATAATAAAACAGTTCCAAAAGCTTACTGTTTTGCTTT
The DNA here is from genome assembly GCF_024542745.1 of Macaca thibetana thibetana. Classification (NCBI taxonomy): domain Eukaryota; kingdom Metazoa; phylum Chordata; class Mammalia; order Primates; family Cercopithecidae; genus Macaca; species Macaca thibetana. Next base: position 162,822,194 of record NC_065583.1, on the reverse strand, counting down.
AGTTTCTACCTCTATTTGTTCAGTGCTTCAGGGTGTGTGTACCTTTGATAACTATTTTATTGGGGGACATTTAAAGTGACTCTATAAAGAAGCCCTTTTATCACTGCAGCATGTAGGTTTGGCAGTGGTTCCAGTTTCTTTGATGAAGCTGTTTCATCTGCGATTTCTTTGCATTTAATGTGCAAGTGTGTTTTACACTGTGTCCAACCATTCTGGTGGTAGCATATGGTTAGCTTTGTTAATTGGGCTTTTTGTTATGCTGTGTCTGCAAAGCTCCTTTTAATTTATATTCAAATGTTTGTCATTCTCTGGCAGTCTGTTTTGTGATGTCTGTGTTTATTTTGTGACCCATGACTATAGCATGTTTTTCAATCTACATTCTGGCAGATTATTAAAATATGCCCACCATGTGCTGGCTATATACTACAATATAACTCCTGCTCTATTTCCTTAATTAGATAACAAAGTTGGAGGGGGACGGTTTTGGCTTCTTCTAGGCAACTACATTGTTAGGAATGATATAGATGGGATGAAAGTTGGTTTCTTTGTCAAAGACAGAATGCTAGATGATTCAGGTATTCATAAAAGCCTATTGATATGGTTTGGCTCTTTGTCCCCACCCAAATCTCATCTTGAATTGTAATTCCCACAATTTCCATGTGTTGTAGGAGAAACCCAGTGGGATGTGATTGAATTATGGGAGCAGGTCCTTCCTGCACTGTTCTCGGGACAGTGAAAGAGTCTCATGAGATCTAACGGTTTAAAAAAAAATGGGTGTTTGCCTGCACAATCTCTCTCTTTGCCTGCTGCCATCCACATAAGATGTGATTTGCTTCTGCCTGCCTTCCACCATGATTGTGAGGCTTCCCCAGCCATGTGGAAATGTAAGCCCAATTAAACCTCTTTCTTTTGTAAATTGCCCAGTCCAGGTATGTCTTTATCAGCAGTGTTAAAATAAACTAATACAGTAAATTGGTAGAGTGGGGTGCTGCTGAAAAGATACCCAAAATGGGAACTGGGTAACAGGCAGAAGCTGGAGCAATTTGGAGGACTCAGAAGAAGACAAGGAAATGTGGGAAAGTTTGGAACTTCCTAGAGACCTGTTGAATGACTTTGAACAGCAGTCAAATGGTGACATGGACAATAAGGTCCAGGCTGAGGTGGTCTCACATGGAGATGAGGAACTTGCTGGGAACTGGAACAAATGTAACTGACTCTTGTTATGTTTTAGCAAAGAGACTGGTGGCATGTGCAACTTTAAACTTGAGAGAGATGATTTAGGGTATCCGGCAGAAGAAACTTCTAAGCAGCAAAGCATTCAAGAGGTGACTTGGGTGCTGTTAAAGGCATTCAGTTTTAAAACAGAAGCAGAGCACAAAAACTTGAAAAATTTGCAGCCTGACAATGTGATAGAAAAGAAAAACCCATTTTCTGAGAAGAAATTCAAGTCAGCTGCAGAAATTTGCATAAGTAACAAGGAGCAGAACATTAATCCCCAAGACAATAAGGAAAATGTCTCCAGGGCATGTCAGAGGTCTTTACAGCAGTCCTACCCATCACAGACCTGGGGACCTAGGAGAAAATAGTTTGTGGGCCAGGCCCATGGTCCCTGTGCTGTGTGCAGCCTAGAGACTTGGTGCCTTGCATCCCAACTGCTCCAGCCATGGCTGAAAAGGACCAATGGAGAGCTCGGGCTGTGGCTTCAGAGGGTGCAAGCTCCAAACCTTGGCAGCTTCCAAGTGGTGTTGAGTCTGTGAGTACACAATAGTCAATAACTGGGGTTTGAGAATCTCCACCTAGATTTCAGAGGACATAGGGAAATGCCTGGATGCTTAGGCAGAAGTTTGCTGCAGGGGCAGGGCGCTAATGGAAAATCTCTGGTAGGGCAGTGCTGAAGGGAAATGTGGGGTCAGAGCTCCCACACAGAGTCCCTACTGGGGCACTGCCTAGTGGAGCTGTGAGAAGAGGGCCACTGTCCTCCAGACCCCAGAATGGTAGATCCACTGACAGCTTGCACCATTTGATTGGAAAAGGTGCAGACACTCCATGCTAGCCCATGAAAGCAGCCAGGAAGGAGGCTGTACCCTCCAAAGCCACAGGGTGGAACTGCCCAAGACCATGGGAACTCACCTCTTGTGTCAGCATAACCTGGATATGAGATATTAAGTCAAAGGAGATCATTTTGGAGCTTTAAGATTTGCCTGTTCCACTGGATTTGGACTTGCATGGGGCCTGTACACTCGTTGTTTTGGCCAATTTTTCCCATTTGAAATGGATGTGTTTACCCAATGCCTGTACCCTCATTGTATCTAGGAAGTAACTAACTTGCTTTTGATTTTACAGGCTCACAGACAGAAGGGACTTGCCTTGTGTCTGATGAGACTTTGGACTGTGGACTTTTGAGTTAGTGCTGAAATTAGCTGAAATTTTGGGGGATCATTGGGAAAGCATGATGAAATGTGAGGACATGAGATTTTACAGGGGCCAGGGATGGATTGATATGGTTTGGCTCTGTGTCCCCACCCAAATCTCATCTTGAATTGTAACTCCCACAATTCCTATGTGTAATAGGAGGAAACCACTGGGAGGTGATTGAATTATGGGGTGGGTCTTTCCTGTGCTGTTCTCTTCATGGTGAATGAGTCTCACAAGATCTGATGGTTTTAAAAAATCAGGAGTTTTGCCTGCACAAGATCTCCCTGCCTGCTGCCAGTCGTGTAAGATATGACTTGCTCCTCCTTGCCTTTCACTATGATTGTGAGGCTTCCCCAGCCACTTGGAACTGTACCTCCCATTAAATCTCTTTCTTTTGTAAATTGCCCAGTCTCAGGTATGTCTTTATTAGCAATGTGAAAATGGACTAATACACCTACCATTTGAAAGGCACTGTTCAGGATCCAGGATAGTAAAAGAAAAGAAGGTAGATATATCACCAGAAATGATACTAAGCCCAGATTCTTAAATCTAACTGCCTGAGTTCAAATCCCAGTTCCACTACTCAACAGCTGTGTGACCTTGGACAAAATACTTCACCTCTTTATGCCTAAATTTTCATTCTATTAAGGTAGATGATAATGGTAATATCTACCCCATAGGATAAGTGGAAAGATTAATGAGCTAATACCTATAAAGTACTTAGAATAATGGACACAGTAACGCTCAAAAAATGTTAACTACCGTCACTATTATTATTTTTTACAGTTGCTAATAAAGGTAAGAATCTGGTTAGCACAGGGGGTGCTATGAAGCAGAAATAAGAAACCAAAATCAATTTATTTAAACTACATTCTTCAGCAAATTAATAAATTTACAGAAAAAAAGGTTTCATGGTTGCAAATGGACTGGAGATGCTGAGATGACTGCACACATCACAGAGCCTGCATTAGGCTGATGTGCATTGTGACTTGCTGAAAGAAAAGAGGACATACAGCTTCAAAACTTATTAAATACAGGACTCTCATCTAGATGAGCATCTCAAGGGACTAGTTTCCACAGAAAATCCTTTGGGAAGTTCTTGTGTAAAAGTTCAGGACAATCACAACTAGCAATTCAAGTGCTGCAATTAGAGGAAAGTTAACATTAAGGGTATCACCCATATTTCTAAATGTTTATGGTTGAATTCCTGGAAATATGTGGAAATTACAATTATGCAATTATGTGATGCCACACACAGCTTATCACAAAGCAATTTTTGGTGTCAACATCGGAGACCAGATCCTATGGCATTTTTGGTATTCTGTCCTTTGATGGAATGAAAGAACGTAGAGAATTTTGTCTCAAATTTTGCTCCTTGCAGAGAATGCAAAAATATATTGGTTTGTTTGTTTGTCCTACAATTTATCAAATGCTTCTCTAATTGCAGGAGAATTGGGAAATAAAGACAGAGGATTAAGAGGAGACCTACAGGAATGAAGTAACAATAGACAGAAAGTAATAGTGTCTGGCAGACATCACTATAGACATCACTATAGAAGCATTACCGCTCAGTTCAGGAACTCTTGCATTTGGCTTAAAAAAAAAAAAGTTTATGTGGAAATATTTGAGGAGTTTTTATGTACATACAACACAATCCTTAAACATTCTTTCTACACTCTTCTAGATGCTAGAGGGAAATAAGGAGCCTGGTAAACACGGTCCTATGACTGCCCTCGCAGGTAATCACACTGTGAATTTTAAGTCATAACTCTGAGCAGAATAAATTAGGAGCTGTGAGAACATAGGGATGAGTCACTTAATTCAAGCTGGCTGGGAGAAAAGTGGGGATTCCTTCTAGAGAAATGGGAGCTAAGATGAGAAGTGAGGATGCATAGAAGTGAGCAAGATCATGGGGTGTGGAAGGAAGAAGCAAGGGTTATAAAAGAGAAAAGCCTCTGTGCAAAAGAAAGAGCAGGGCTGAACAAAAGATAAATAGGATCACTATGATTGCAGGGAAGAATGAGGAGAGATGGGGCCGGGCATGATGAGTCACACCTGTAATCCCAGCACTTTGGGAAGCCGAGGGAGTTGGATTACTTGAGGCCAAGAGTTCGAGACCAGTCTGGCCAACATGACAAAACCCCATCTATACTAAAAATACAAAGAAAATTAACCAGGCATGGTGGCACATGCATGTAGTCCCAGCTACTTGGGAGGCTGAGCCACAAGAATCACTTGAGCCTGGGAGGCCAAGGTTGCAGTGAGCTGAGATCGAAACACTGTACTCCAGCCTAGGTGACAGAGTGAGACTTTGTTTCAAAAGGAAAAAAATGAGGGGAGGCAGGACAGAGGGGTAAGCCATGTAAGCCAGGTATAGATAAGAAATGGTTTCACAAGTCAAGATAAAGGGCTTGCAATTGCTCATGACCAATTTGCCCTTTAGGATACAAATTTCCAGCTGGTGCAAGAAAATTAGGTTTGGTGGGAACAATATTGGTGGCCAGAAGAGCATTTAGGAAGCTGTGTTAGTACAGGAGTCTCCACCATACAATGGTAGAGAGGTAAGGAGAAAATTCAGGAGGTAAAATTTGCAACTGGTTTGATGTGGGGGATAAAGTGAAAAAAGCATTCCAGGATAATTCACAACTTCTTAGATATAGGTGTTACTCACTGATTTAGGGAACAGAGTAAACAAAACAAAGGGTGCAGATAATGAATTTAACTTGGAATATGTGAAGTTTGAGGTGTCCTCTCAGATGTCTACAAGGAAACGTCCAGTGGACAGTTGAACATTTGGAACTGAATCATAGAGGCTGAAGATAGAGACTTGATGGGGTCTTCCTGGAGTGAGATGATGCCTATGGAGAGTATGTTGAGAGAGAACTTCTAGGATAGTATCCTGAGAGACCGGTTGAAAACAAAAGACCCTGAGTAAGACCAAGAAGTCACGGGAAGAAATGGAGAAGAAACACTGGCAAGAAGAATGAAGGCATGTCCAGCTAGGTCATGGGATGCTGAGAATGAGGAAGGTGAAGCCCGAGGAGCATGCTTTCAGTGCTGCAACACTGCTGTTGTCTCCACAAACTAGCAGCACCCGCAGGGGTAGACTGATGGCATTGAAGACCAAAGGACCGTGAAGAATCAGGATGAGATGTGCTCTCCAGAGGCTTAGGCGGGAAATACTTACACATCCAAGTTTATCCCTCTTTCAAACACAACAATACCAAAGAGAAAGCCTCCTTTCATGACCCTGTACCCTCCTTCCATGACCCTGCACCCTCCTTACATGACCCTGCACCCTCCTTCCATGACCCTACACCCTCCTTCCATGACCCTACACCTTCTTTCCATGACACTGCACCCTCCTTCCATGACCCTACACCCTCCTTCCATGACCCTACACCTTCTTTCCATGACACTGCACCCCTCCTTCCATGATCCTACACCCTCCTTCCATGACCCTACACCTTCTTTCCATGACACTGCACCCTCCTTCCATGATCCTACACCCTCCTTCCATGACCCTACACCCTCTTTCCATGACCCTGCACCCTCCTTCCATGACCCTACACCCTCCTTCCATGACCCTGCACTCTCCTTCCATGACCCTGCACGCTCCTTTCATGACCCTGTACCCTCCTTCCATGACCCTGCACCCTCCTTACATGACCCTGCACACTCCTTCCATGACCCTGCACCCTCCTTCCATGACCCTACATTCTCCTTCCATGACCCTACACCCTCCTTCCATGACCCTACACCCTCCTTCCATGACCCTAAACCTTCTTTCCATGACACTGCACCCTCCTTCCATGACCCTACACCCTCCTTCCATGACCCTGCACTCTCCTTCCATGACCCTGCACGCTCCTTTCATGACCCTGTACCCTCCTTCCATGACCCTGCACCCTCCTTACATGACCCTGCACACTCCTTCCATGACCCTGCACCCTCCTTCCATGACCCTACATTCTCCTTCCATGACCCTACACCCTCCTTCCATGACCCTACACCCTCCTTCCATGACCCTAAACCTTCTTTCCATGACCCTGCACCCTCCTTCCATGACCCTACACCCTCCTTCCATGACGCTGCACTCTCCTTCCATGACCCTGCACGCTCCTTTCATGACCCTGCACCCTCCTTCCATGACCCTGCACCCTCCTTCCATGACCCTGCACCCTCCTTCCATGACCCTGCACCCTCCTTCCATGACCCTGCACCCTCCTTCCATGACCCTGCACCCTCCTTACATGACACTGCATCCTCCTTCCATGACTCTGCACCCTCCGTACATGACACTGCACCCTCCTTCCATGACCCCACACCCTCCTTACATGACACTGCACCCTCCTTCCATGACCCCACACCCTCCTTCCATGACACTGCTCCCCATTATCTCACTTCTCCCGCCCTCCAGTGGGAGTGTACAGGGTCATGGAAGGAGGTTTTGTCTTTGGTACTGTTTTGTTTTAAAGAGGGGAGAAACTGGGCTGCTTAAGTAATGATGAGAAAAATCAGGTGGAAGAAAAATTTTGAAACAGTAGATGAAGTAAGGCCTGAGAAGAGGTAAGGAGGGGTAGAACCCTGAGTTCAATAGTCCTTCATTTTGTACTCATGCAAAACACACATACACACACACACATAAATAACACACAGATATGTATCTATTCTAACACCTTTCTATGGGCCTTCTAAACCTCTTTCGAAACAGTTGTTTATAGTGAGCTCCACGTGGGCAGGAATTATGTGTGTCTTATTCATCATTTTATTTATCATGTCTATAATAGATGCTTAGTAAACATGTAGTTAGACATAGCAGGTGATTGTAAGTATTTACATAATGCACGTCATAGGAAGGAGAACATAATACAAGGACTACAGTCTACAGCATGGTATTTCAATCCCTAAATGTGTCTCACGCTTAGCAGTAGCTCAACACAATCCTTTCCAACTCAAACTTTGGGGCTCTATCAAGAGGCAGCATAGTTTAGTGCATAGTCAGTCTACTCCCTTGGACCCAGCAGGCCTGAGTTGAGTACCATACACTACCACTTACTAGGAGCAGTGGGTGTCAGCCAGATTGTTCAACTTCTCCAAACCCCAGTTTCCTGATCAGAGAAGACAGGAGGAAAATAGGCCTAAGGGAGGGGTGACTCCATGGAGCAATAAAACCTTCTAAGGGTTGTCAGGGAACAAAAAATTTGAATCATGAGCTGTATATCTTAGCACCCAAAGATTTTCAGGATTCAGGAAAGCAAACTCTGACAGAGCCTTGTCAAATAGAGATTTTTAAAAACCAAGGCAGGTTGTATATTGTATATTATATATTATGTATTATATATATATAATGACTTTGGATTAACATTGAAATCGCACGCAAACTGTTGTAAAATTTGTTCTCTTAAATGCTTCTCTAATACACTGATGGTCCCAGCTCCAACTGATATCACACAGTTAGTAAGCAACTAATCTAGGGCTCAAATCCCAAACTAATATTCAAACTAAATCCCTAAGCCTTCCTACAAATCGGCAGTTCATCAAAAAAAAAGTATCTGGGGTCATGCGCAGTGGCTCAAGCCTGTAATCCCAGCACTTTGGGAGGCCAAGGTGGGCAGATCACAAGGTCAGGAAATAGAGAACATCCTGGTTAACACTGTGAAACTCCCGTCTCTATTAAAATAATACAAAAAGTTAGCCGGGCATGGTGGCACACACCTGAGTCCCAGCTACTCGGGAGGCTGAGGCAGGAGAAACACTTGAACCCAGGAGGCAGAGGTTGCAGTGAGTGAAGATCACGCCACTGCACTCCAGCCTGGGTGACAGCGAGACTCCATCTCAAAACAGAAAAGAAAAAAGATATTTGATAGGTGACAAATATATGAAATGGTGCTCAATATCATTGATTATCAGGTAAATGCAAAGTAAATCTGCAGGAGATACCATCACACCATCACAGAATGGCTAAAACTACTGAAGGAGGTTAGAGAAAATAGGAATCAGCCTGAACTATGAAGAATATGTCTAAAAGAATCCTTTGTAGAAATGTAACTCCAGTTAGATTATAAGGCATCTCTTTATCCAAATGATTCACTAATAGCTTGTGAGTAGAATTACCGATCTTTGTTTCTGACATAAAATTCCTAGTTCTGAAGTATTATTTAATTTATCAGAGTTTATTAAGTGAAAAACCTTCCCAAAGTGTGGCCCCTGCACCAGCACAAGCTCCTACTCAACTCAGTTCATGTTGAGTGTTTCTGAGGCATTAGGAAGCCCAGGGTTGGAGACCTTTTGAGTATCTAGATCCCTTCTCCATAAGGTAGACTTTCCCATTGTGGTACAGTGCTACTGGTCCTGGGACCTCTTTACATCAGTGGTTATGAACCCTATTTGCACATCAGAATTTCCTAGGAGTCACCTAAGAACTAGGAGTCTCTAGCCCCACCCATGAAGATTCTAATTTAATTGCTCTAGGATAGGCCACTGACATCTGGAATGTTAACTTAATAGGAAGAGAGTGATGAAAACTACTGCCTCATACAGTGCTCATGGAAGTATCCATTGGGATAAATACCTTGGAAACTGTTTTCCAGTAACCGCGAACTAAACAAATGGAGATCCTATGATTCTACCCCCAGGCACACGACTAAAGTAGTGCATGCATATATGCACCAAAAGTCGTGTACGAGAATGTTCAGAGCAGTGTTATTTGACATAACATCAAATTGGAAACAACCCAAATGGCCAACAGTGAAAGGCTAAATAAATGGTGGTATATCCATACAACGGCATACTACACATCAATGAGAATAATGTGCTAATGCTACACACACAAGTTGAGGAATTTCAAAAACATAATACTGAACAAAAGAAGACAGACACAAAAAGGTACATGTGTTTGATTTTATTTTTGTAAAAAAAAAAAAAAAATCCATGATGATAGAAGTCAGAATAGTGGTTATCACAGGGAATGGTAATAACTGCAAGGGGCCACAAAAGGGAACCTCAGGGGTGCTGGCGATGTTGTTTCTCAATCCGAGCAATCTTTACACAGGAGCGTTGATGTGTGTTGATGCCTCTAAGTCAGAGATTACCAGGAACACACCTGTAGAGAACAGTTACTTTTCTTACTTGCTGCAGCAAGAGAGATCAACACTAAGATAAACCGTGATATGTCTCCAATGGGAGGAGTTAGGCAAAGGGTGTTCTTACTGTTTTTGAAGTTGAAATTAACCGTAGGACAGTACAGGCAGGCAATGGTTCGAATTTGTAAAACTGGGGAGTGTCTGGAACAGTCAGGCATCTTATCTTTAGAACACAGGATCCCTTTGGAGTCACCGTTGGGTCAGTTTATCTACCCCATTGTCTCAAAATACACAGATCTGAATAGGCTGGAGTTCAAGGAGTTTGAATCTAGTCTACAGCACACCAGATGTTTGGTTTGGTTTGGTTTGGCCCAACTTTTCTACTTTTGCAAGTTATAGTGCAACCTCTTTTGAAAAGTCGATTTTCTGTTTCAATTCTCCATTCTTCCTTCAGAGTTATTCTGCCAGCAGGGCAAATTTTATCTTTATTAGTATGTATTTGTAGACTATGTGTAAATATTTATATATTTTATTGAATTTTACACTTAACATACACGCACTTTCTTGACCTATATTATACTTGAATTAAAATTCGATAAAACCAAAAAATAAATAAATTTCCTCATTTCTACTCTGCTTCTCTTCTCTTTATGTTCCCTGGTTGTTAGTCCGTCTTACCCACCATACTGTAATTCCTTTTCGGTCCTGTGATCAGGCTGGATACTTTCCAAGTCCTCCTTGGGAATGTAGCCGCCTCTGAGCCTACACATCTTTCCTGAGAAATAAGCTCTCCTTTCCTCTCTAAGACCTGTTCTCTCCTCTTCCCACAAGACATCCTCTGGTTGTGCTAGGATTTCTCACAACCCCCTACCACAGCCTCTTTCAGAGGAAGGGAAGAAGGAACACACATTCCACCTTAGGTTAGCATTCTACTTATCTGTTCTATTTTCCTCTTAAATTACATATATTTCGAAATGATGTTGTTAATGTGGCTGTGCTGTTTATTTCAGAAACTTTCCAGCTCAGGTTTTACCATCTGGGCTTCTCAGACTATGATAGATACGCACACACCCAACACCCATATACGTCTTAAAACCTTTTCACAATATCATAATTCTGCAGTGAGTGCTACCCAGGTACGCATGATCTCCTGTTTTATTATGATATCCGAAACCAGGAGGCTGTGCTGTATCTCTCTATGATATTTCAGCATGCACTTTTTGTTACATGGGGCCAAAAACGAGAGAAGAAAGTAGATTTTTTTTTTTCTATTGGAAATTTCTTTCTCTCTTCATTTTTTTTTCTTTAATTGTAGATACACTGATGTAACATTTCACTGTAGAAAGAAAAGCTCTTATTATTTACCTAGCAGTGGTTATAAAGCTAATAGAAGCCCCCTGTGCTGATTTGTAAGACTACTTTGCTGACACCTACTGGATAGGATCTTTTACACCAGCTATAAACTGCAAGTAAGGCAACAAAGATTCCCTATTCTAATTGTGATGCATGAAATATCTTTTAAATAATAAAATAAATAAAATTAGTTTTACTTTCTTTGTGTAATCCAAATAGAGATCTTCTGTCTTTTTTTTTGTTTTGTTTTTCTTTTGTTTTGTTCTTTCTTTATTTTTTAATTTTTTTGTTGGACAGGAAATGTATAAAGGCCAAACATTTCACATTTTTCAGCCTGGAAAGAAAAAGTTCCTCTTTTATTTAATATGGTAATGAATGGAGAAAATCTATTTTTACTTAACAGGCTGTACCTAAACTGTCATATTCCTGCTGATAGATTTCCCAGCTTAAAAAAAAAGAGGAGATTTTAAAAATATTATGTAAATTAAACAGCTGGTTTCCACTGAGAAGTTAATGTGCTCTCTTCAGTCATTAAGTAAGGCCCCTTTATTCCCAACCAGACACTTATAAGCATCAGGAATTCCAAAATAAGCAACAGGTTTATTTAACAGTTAACTAGAGGTAAAAAAGTTCTAGGTCTTAGAGCTGTAAATTAAAACCCTGTAATAGAATTTACAGCTACAATGGAGCTTAAGATTTGCCTGATTCAAATTTTTCATTTTTAAGTTAACAGATAGAAGGGTCTTAGATGAGAATGATATGAGATGTTAGCATTGAGCCTGGAACCTAGAACATGAACCTCAGACCAGTGCGTTTCACACACTTTTTAATATATCATTGGCCCATAAACGCTGACTTATTATTTATCCCTTGATAGCAACCTTTTGCATACATATGAATTAAGAGAATTGCCTACTTCAACTCATTGGCTTATCAGATGCTAACTAACAACATGGCATTTGATCTGGTGAAAAATATGGGGGAAAATGTATTAGTTATCTATTGATGCATAAGCAATAATCACAAACTTAGCGACTTAAAACACCACCTTTTTATTATCTACGGTTTCTGTAGATAGTCCTGTAGTTCCTATGTGTCAGGAGTCTAAGCATGGCTTAGCTGGGGCCTCTGCCTTAGGGTCCCAAACAGCTAAAATCAAGGCGTTGCCTGGGTCTGTGTTCTCATCAGAGGCTGAACTGGGGAAGGATCTGCTTCCAAGCTTTGTCAGATTGTTGGCAGAATTTATTTCCTTGTCACTGTGGAAACAAGGGCCTCATTTTTCTGCTGTTTGTAGGACAGAGACTGACCTCAGCAACTAGTGATTGCCTAGAATTCCTTGCCATGTGAGCTTTCCCAACCAGGCTGCTCGCTTCCTGGAAGCTTCCTTGTTCAAAGCCAACAAGGAAGAAAGAGATTCCAGCTAACCAGTGCTGAACTTTTATGTAATATATATAATCATAGAACCGCATACGTATAACCGCTAACATATAACATAGATACATTACGCTTTCCATATTCTATTGACTAGAAGCAGGTTACAGACCACACCCACACTTGAGGGAAGGGGATTACTCAGGAGACTGAACACCAGGAGGTGGGGATCTTGGGAGCCACTCTCAAGTCTGTACTGCACAAAAGACATCCAAAAATGCTGACTTACACTCATATTCAACTTGCATTTAAAATATATGACAGTGGCCACATATATAATTTTGCTTGGAAAATGCTAATTGCTGTATATTTAATTTAACCCAACAACGCCTAAGTGCTGCCGGTGCCCTTCCGCAAATGAAACAGCTCCAGGGAAGAGCTGTGAGCATGGAGGCAACCACCGCCCAGTCACCACCACAAACTGCGGGACCCCACACTTCTTTGGGCATGTTCACACATTCCTGCCACTCAGAAGAGTGTGCACGCCCTACAGGAAGAGAAGGTAAATGTGGCAGAGGAAAGCTAGTTTCAAGAGAGCTACAAAATAGGTAACAAGAACAAGATTAGCCCATGTGTGTGAGCATTACAGGCACATAACTGTTTAAAGTTGTAAGACTAATTCTTCCACGAGGAGTATGGCCAAAATATTTACGGCTGATAGTATGCCACATTTTTTGAATACCTATTTCAATTGTCTTGATTACATTTTAAAATAACACCCATTCGAGAAACTTCTACCATAAGCCAGGCAGTTATAATCTTACCAACTTATGTGTCCTCCATTCATTTTTTAAATTCATAGACTGGATTTGAATAGCACTATAAATAGTGCTAGAACAGACATACAACATGTTTTATTAACATGAGCAATCTATGCTAAACTGTTTCCTATACTGTTTCCTACATTTATAAAGAATTTGTCAATGATGGCTACATGAGAGGAATTGTGTGACTTTCAAGATGAGTTACCTCTACTTGAGCATTGACTCGTCAATGTTAGCACACTGCCAGATTGATAATGATATTCAAGAAGTCTCATTTAATCTTCAAAATAACCTTGCAAGTCACAGTATGACTCTTACTTTGTAGATGAGGAAACTGATGCTTAGAAGTTAGGCAACAAGCCCAAGGTCAAGCAGATAGTAAATAAGAGTATTCTGACATCATATCTACTGCTATTTCCATCATATAATACTTAATTAGTGTTCCTATTTTAAATTAATTTCTTATGCCTTAAAATATGTGCAGGAAAGTCTCTGCTCCCAACTTATTTCCTAAAGATAGCCAAGAAAACCTATATACTTGTCAATTTTAAGTTGATTTGAATTGGGTAAAGAAATGGATATATATAAAAAACAAAAAGTTCTTGGTTATCCAAATGCTGCTATGACAATGGTCTTCAGAGAAGGGCAATCTAAAGTTGTGCCCATGGCTACTGGGATCCCCAGATACCTTAGGGGCTGTGAGAACTCAACTAGGGAGTCACCTAAGATGCTGCTAGGCCCTCTTCACACCCGTACAGCTGGCTGCAGTTCCATGCTATGTGCTCTGCATTTGAGCAGACCATGGCTAGGTCCCCATGCAACCCAGGATCCTGGTGGCCATCCTGGTCCTGGCCATGGCCATGAGCCCCTCAGGCACTGCAGGACCCAGCAATCCACGGTGCTTGCCAGAGAGGACCCTGCACTCAGCAAGTACAAGAAAGCGAGCAGTGACACATAGGACAGCCACACTGCAGGTAGTGCACGCCCACAAACAGATCACATCTGGGCAAACTACCTTCTGGAAGGGCAGATCAGCCAAACCACATGTGCCGAGTCCATGACTGACCACATCTGAAGAGGAAAGCCCCCTGCCCTTTCCAGATCCACACTGTTCCCTGGGGGGCCATGATCCTCATGTCAAAATCTAGTGGTCAGAATTCAAGAGTATTGTGTGACACAAGGAGCCGCACTATGACCACCTCTTACTTGTAGCCCCCCGTCCCTGGTAGAGCACCCCTACTCCTTTGGGCATTGGCTTCTAACGCTTAGATCTGTGACACCCCCCGCCCCCATTGCTGGAAGTCTCTCCAGTGTGCCAACACCCGAAGACAGACGGAGAAAGCTTCTCCAGGCATTTTTTTTTTGTTTTTAACAATTAAGTGGCTCTAACATTGTTCCTTTCTTTTCTTTGCTTTTCAAATGCATTCATTATGTCTATGCACATGTTCAATTTTATTCAATAGGAAAGTAACATCAGCCAAAATCAAAAACAAAAACAAAACAAGAAATTTGGGTGGAAAGAAGAAAGTAACTGTGAACTTTCCTGACAGGCAGGACAGTGTAGCAAATCATGCAAAGACCAGCCCGCTATTGGCTCTGGATGTACGCAGGACAGTTTAACTTAAAAAAAAATAAAAATAAAAAAATAAATAAAAACAAGACTGTTACAATCAGTTGGGAAATGATGAATTATTTAAGAAACTGTCTTCAGAAATTGGCCACTTAAAAAATAGATTCAAAAGATACCACTATTTAACCCCAAAACAAATTCTTATCACATTAAATATAATTGCAGAAACATAAAAATATTATACACTTGTATTGGGAAAGGGCTTTCTTAGCATAGGCCTTAGGTTAAACACACACGAGCGCACGTGTGCACACACGCGCGCACACACACACATAGATGACAGCCGTAGAAGCACTCCACTGTTCTTTCTTGCCAGCATCCATTCCCCACTTTGTTTGGCAAAAGAATATTTCTGATGCTTCTGTGAACCACCCCTTCCTGTTGCTCATTCCTCGTGACTCACCAGGGTTCCTGCTCTCCAGATTTACATCATAACCATGTCCTGACCCCTCAGAGTAACATCCTTCAGGCCACTTCACATACATTGGATGTGACCTGAGCCAGACCAAGCAAAGCCCTCCAAGGGCCTTGCTGGGATTTCCAGGAAAAGGACTCTCTCCCTTCAGGGTCTTGGAAACTGAGGATCTTACAAGTCTCAATCTGTTGAAGATATGAAGAAGGAGGATGAGAAGGAGGGAGACGTTGGAGAGCGGAAGGAGAATGGGGGAAAGACAAGGAAGGAAATGAAACATGAGGGAGAAAAAGGAAAATAAGACAGTGATTAAGAATACTCCTTCTGCAACTTATCTTTAAAATAAATTGTTTTAGCTTTAGGATGCTCTTTGAGCCCCAAAATTACTTTGGAAGGGAATCACCAATTATCAAGATTTGAATTCCTTTAAATAACTATATTCAATCTTGCTGTTTTGGAAAGTGCCTGAAAATTAAGGCAGAAAAAGTGATCTGCTAATGGGAATGAAAAATACTTTCATTAAGAAGGGAAACTGTGAGTGTGTGTGTTTTCTCTTTTGTTGTATTCCACACAGGAATCTAGCTAAGAATTATCTTTGTTTTCCTTTATCACTCTCCATTGAAATTCATGGATCTTAAAGGAACCTAAAGGATAATGAGAAAGATGTGATTTATTATTATTCAGAAAATGTTAATGATCAAAGAAACCAAGAGCTTATGTTAGCATAAACTACTTAATGTCACATTCTGTATTTACCAAAATGGATGAACAATTATGTCAACTAATTTATACTTAGTCCATTGTTGGAATAATTTATTTATGAAAATTAACTTGAATAACATTGCAATCAGTGGGAGAACTGGGAAGGAGGAAAGCATAAATAGCATAAATAAATAATGAAGTGAAATAAGTGAAGAGAGACCATCGTTCACACTTAGAAACAAGTTAGGGCCGTGTGTTCTCTCCTTACACGGAAGAAAGGAGTGTGGTCCATTCTTTCTCTCTTCCACTCTTCTGTCCCCTATTCACTAGGCAATGACCTCCCTTCCTGACGTCTTGTGATGGCCCTTCTCAGCTTTGCTTCCCCACAGCCCAGTGTTCCCTCGAGCCAGCAAACTGCTGTCTAGGGTGGGCTCTTCTAAGATGACTTGATCCCATCCAGTCACAGCAAAAGGCAGCCAGATTCACAGATTCACAGACTCAAGCCCTGGGTCTTTTGTTTACTATCTGCATGACCTTGAGCAAGTCTCAGGGCCCCGTATATAAAATTGAAAAACTGAAATATCAATACTGTATGACTGCTGTAAGGATTTAATAATTTTAGATACATGTGTTTCCTATAGCGTCTGGCACATAGTGTCAGGCAAGGAGTAAGATACCAGGATCCCCTTCTTGGAAGTACTCACAATCTTTCCAAATGGTTCTCTTGGTCCCTTCACTTTCCTGGGATGAGAAACGGATCCTCGCCACCATCCCTAAGCTGACATCTCCCCTCTATTAGGGACTCTGCCCATGAACTCCCCTTAAGGATCCAGTCTTTTGGTTAA
This sequence comes from Macaca thibetana thibetana, assembly GCF_024542745.1. NCBI lineage: Eukaryota > Metazoa > Chordata > Mammalia > Primates > Cercopithecidae > Macaca > Macaca thibetana. The sequence goes on along the minus strand of NC_065583.1, from coordinate 162,805,557 downwards.
ACAGGCTGGATGAAAAATCAGATGAGCTTCAGAGGACCAGCTTAGCTATCTCTTAGCAAGTCCTTGGATGGGGGTGTCTGCCTACTATCTTTTTGATGTGAGATTCTAATTGTCAACTTAAAAACAGCCAGTATTCCAGATAACAGTCAAGCAATTACCTATGGAAAGCCTTTACTATGTCCAGCAGAGTCTAATTCATTAACTGACTAGCAGGAGATCTCAATATGAGTCAGTTCTTGTTAAACCACACCTAATTAGGGTGGTAGAATTGGAACTACCAAGTTAACACAGGTGGCAAGTCTCTGTCTATCTTTCTTGTTTTTCACCTCTGCACATCTCTACACTCGTCCCCCTGCTCTCATTGAACAATTTGTAATGACTCAAACTTCACCATTTTATACCTTTTGGCCTGGCCTCCCTGTAGTTCCTCTGAATAGGATGCCCTTGCCTCCTTCTCTGAAACTTTGTCTGGGTTACCAGACAGTAAGTGGTCCCCAGAGCCCTTGCGCGTCCTCCTGTTTCAGCCTTTGCACACAGTCGCCATGCGTTATTCCCATGTCTGTACCCCCAGAAGACTGAGAGCCTCTCAGATGCAGAAGCCTCTTACTTTTTGGGCTCCAGTGTAGTGCCTGGCTCTTCACAGCCATTTAGGATTTGAGTAAATAAGCAATAAAAAATAATGTATCAATGGATAAATTTTTGTTGATTTGAGGCCTGGATTTCAGAACTAGTCCTGGGAGAGAGGAACTGAGTTTCTTTACTACACCACTCTGTGGGTCATTTTTGTTTGGAAAGGAGGATTAAGAACAGTAAAGTGAGATTGATGAATTATTCTGCATTCAAAAAAGCAAGAGTTGTTTAGTATGGGATAAAAAACGAAGAAGGAAAAGAAAAGTGGTTGGGCAAGAGAAAGAACCGCCAGCTGCGTAGTGGGAAGCTGAGTAATGAATAGGAGACAAGAAGTAAAAATTAAGTGGGTATGTTGTACTTCTAGAATGGCTGTATGACAGACCCAGTATACTCTCAGTACTAAAACCACTTAACTGGTGAAAATTGTTTTTTTTTTTTTTAATCATGTAAAGTCTCTGGAAGTGTCATAAGCATATGCAGCAAATGGAGGAACACATATTCAATAAAATCTACTAAATCTCAGTAGGAATACAAAGTCTTTGACATTTGAAATGTGATCTGCTTCCACTCCAAGCCCCACTCCTTATTATGGGATCTCTGCTTGAGGGAGGTGTAGCCAAGAAGATGGGGCTATCTCCACGCCAGCTCGCCGTCCAATACTGTGCTTTCTGGATCAGGCTGCTTCGATCTCTCAACACTTCAGTTCTTGATTGTAGAAGCTCTCCTCCCAGTGGGAATGGTGGAGGGGACTCAGGTTTCCTTTCCCCACCCAATTCCCACTTTGGGGGCAGAAGCTGTATTCTAGGAATGGCAGGTCAGGAATACTGAGGACCCACCAACCCCACCCAAAGAAGCTAATAGGGCAGAAGATCTGTGCTTGAAGAAGGAAAACAAGAAGACCAGAAGCTGTCAAAACCTCCCTTTGTCTCCCTCTTGTAGATCAGGGAATGTCATTCAGGTTCTGTCCAGGGAGAGGCAGACCAAGGAGGGAGGCCATAAGGACAAAGAACTCCACAACTCTGCCCGAGAAAACTAACTTTATTTGGAACAGAGTATAGAAAATTGCACACTTAAGCATTAGAAACAATGGCAATATTGGTGGAAAGCAATTGAGAGGGGTTGGTAGTTCCATTATACTAGTAGCAACAAATGCAATGGAAAAGCAGAAGTTTCAAAAAGAAAGCCCAGCACAGAAACAGCCAAGAAGAGGTCACAGTCAACCCTGGAGGCTGGGAAGACTGACTGTACAAGCTGCAGACTGTGTATAAGCGCAGACACTTCACAGCCATTTAGGATTTATATAAATAAGCAGTAAATAATAATATATCAAGGGGTACATTCTTGTTAATTTAAGGCCTGAATTTCAGAACTAGTCCTGGGAGAGAGAAACTGACTTTGTTTGCTGCACCTCTCAATGGGTCATTTTTGCACCAAATACTAAGGAGGTTTGGTTGACCCATCTGACTACATGCTGACTAGAAAATAAGCAATTCTGACCCAGGGACTATTCCTGGGAAGCCAGGCTTAAAAAGAAAATCACACTCATCCCTACAGGTCTGGAAGACTGCGTGCATGTTCAAAACTGCATCTTTTCAGGGGTGACTGAAAAAGAAACTTCCAAGCCACTAGTCCCTGGTGGAATGTGGAACAAAAGCATAAAATCCCCAAACTATAAAACCAGGCCCTATGCCATACATGTATCCAAAGATAAAAGATGAAATGTGCACTGGCTAAGGAACTGAAGCACAACCTTTTGATGAAAAGTGGCTTACGCTGACTTGAGACCTACCCTCACACAGCTGAACTAAATGACAAAAACACGGGACAAAATATAAGCTGGAACCTCAGAGCCTGTACTGCCAGGGAAATGGAGTTCACAGAACTAGTTCAACCAAGTCTCTAAACAAACAGATGAAACAAACAAAGAGCAAAAGCAAGCCCCGGTGCGGGGAGAGGGGAACAGTCAGTATACAGATTAGCTACAATACATGATCTGAAATTGTCCAGATTTTAACAACAACAAAACCTAGAACATGCAGAGACACAGGAAAGATGACCCATATTCAAGCGTTTAAAGAGGAAGCAAAAGAAATTATCTTTGAGGTGATACAGATGTTAGACTCAGCAGGCAGGCTTCAAAGCAGCTATTATAAACATGTTCATATAACTAAAGGAAAGCCTGTGTAAAGACTTAAAAGTAAACATGGTTTTAGCTCTCTGAGGAATTGCCACACTGATTTCCACAATGGTTGAACTAATTCACCCTCGCACCAACAGTGATAAGCGTTCCCTTTTCTTGGCAACCTCACCAGCATCTGTTATTTTTGGACTTTTTAATGCATGGCCATTCTGAATGGTGTGAGGTGGTATCTCATTGTGGTTTTGATTTGCATTTCTCTAATAACCAGTGATATTGACAGTTATTTCATGTGATTCTTGGTCACATGTATGTCTTTTTTTGAAAAGTGTCTGTTTGCGTCCTTTACCCACTTTGTAACGGGGTTGATTTTTCTTGTAAATTTGTTTAAGTTACTTATGGACGCTGGATATTAGACCTTCACCGAATGCATAGTTTGCAAATATTTTTTCCCATTCTGGAGATTATTTGTTTAATCCATCGATAGTTTCTTTTGCTGTGCAGAAGCTCTTAAGATGAATTACATCCTGTCAGTTTTTGCTTTTGTTATGATTGCTTTTGGCACATTTGTTATGAAATCTTTACTCATTCCTATGTCTACAATGGTATTGCCCAGATTGTCTTCTAGAGTTTTTATAGTTGTGAGTTTTACACACAAGTCTTTAATCCATCTTGAGTTAATTTTTGTGTATGGTGTAAGGAATGTTTCAATCTTCTGCCTATGTCTAGTCAGTTATCCCAGCACTGTTTATTGAATAGGGAGTCCTTTCCCCATTGTTTGTTATTGTCAGCCTTGTCGACAATCAGAGAACAGATGGACACAAAGAAGGGAACAACAGACACCTGGGCCAACCTGAGGGTGGAGTGTGGGAGGAAGGAGAGGATCAGAAAAAATAAGTATTGGGTACTAGGCTTAGTACCTGGGTGATGAAATAATCTCTGCAACGAACCCCCGTAACACAAGTTTGCCTATATAACAAACCTGTACATGTACCCCTGAACCTAAAATAAAAGTTAAAAAAAGCAAAAGAAAGTAGGATCATAATGAGTCATCAATAGAGAAGATTAATAAAAGAAATTATATGGAGAAACACATGTAAATTCTGGAGTTGAAAAGTACAATACTGAAATGGAAAAAAAATCACTAAAGGAATGTGTATTAGTTTGCTAGAGATTTCATAATGAGATATCACAAACTGGGTGGCTTCAACAACAGAAATTTATTTTTTCGTAGTGCTTGAGGCTAGAATTTAGATCAAGTTGTCCATAGTCTTGTTTCCTTCTGAAGAAGAAATTTGTTCCATGCCTGTCTCCTAGCTTCTTTTGGTTTGCTGGAAATCTTTGGTGATCCTTCACTTCTCCAGCATCACCTCAATCTCTGCCTTTATCTTTACAAGGGATTCTTCTTGTGTGTGTCTCTGGCTCCAAATGTCTATATTAGTCAGGGTTCTCTAGATGGACAGAACTAACTGGATAGGTAAATATATATCAAGGGGAGTTTATTAAGTAGTAATAATTCAAACAATCACAAGGTTCTACAACAGGCCATGTGCAAGCTGAGGAGCAAGGAGAGCCAGTCCAAGTCCCAAATCTGAAGAACTTGGAATCCAATGTTTGAGGGCAGGAAGCATCCAGCACGGGAGACAGATGTAGGTTGGGAGGCTAAGCCAGTGTAGCCTTTTCACGTTTTTCTGCCTGCTTTATATTCTGGCCATGCCAGCAGCTGATTAGACGATGCCCGCCCAGATTAAAGGTGGGTCTGCCTTTCCCAGCCCACTGACTCAAATGTTAATGTCCTTTGGCAACACCCTTACAGACACCCCCAGGAACAATGCTTTGCACCCTTCAATCCAATCAAGTTGACACTCAGTATTGACCATCACATTTCCATTTTTACAGGGGCACCAGTCTTATTAGATTAGGGACCCACTCTACTGTAGTATGACTTTATGTTAGGCAATTACACCTGCAACAACCCTATTTCCAAATAAGGTCACATGCTGTAGTATTAGGGGTTAGGACTTCATTATATAAATTTGGGGGGCCACAGCTCAACCCATAACAGGTGCAAAAGTAGATCTGAATTCACAGAAGACAGAATCAGCAAACTTGAGGATAGATCAATGGAGATTACAAAATCTGAAGCAACAGATGAAGTGGAAGATAGATCAGTATAGAAGATAAATCATAAAGATAGAAGATAAACTTTGTATGAGTCCATTCTCATGCTGTTATGAAGAAATACTCAAGACTGGGTAACTTATAAAGAAAAGAGGTTTAATTAACTCACAGTTCCTCATGTCTGGGAGTCCTCAGGAAACTTACTATTACAGCAGAAGGCACCTCTTCACAGGGCGGCAGAAGAGAGAATGACTGTCCAGGGAAGAGGGAAACCTCATAAAAACCATCAGATCTCATGAGAACTCACTCACAATCATGAGGACAGCATGGGGGAAACCGCCCCCATGATTTAATTATCTCCACATGGTCCCACCCTTGACATATGGGGATTATTACAATTCAGGGTGAGATTTAGGTGGAGACACAGAGTCAAAGCATATCAAACTTCAAGGTAGATCAACAGGCATTATGAAATATGAAGAACAAAAACAAAAATGAATTTTAAAAGATGAACAGAGCCTCAAGAAATGTGGGATATCATTAAGCACAACAACATATGCATAATAGATGGACAGACCAGAAGAGGAGCAAAAAAATTCTTCAAAGCCATGGATGAAAACCAACTGCAGTTGGAGAGTTGAGATAGGGAGCACGAAAATAGATGGGAAGTAGGAAAATAGGTAGGGTAAAGAAATGACAGAAAACTGTTTTATAACAGCACTCTCTGTTCAACTTTACTTTCTATTATTTAATATGCTTTGTAATCCTATCATCACATTAGCCAACTCTTCAATAAAAAGTCTACTACACACAATGGCCATATGTGATCATTGTTGGAGAAAATTCAGGAAAAGAACCACTGAGATGGAGGAGAAAGCAATGGGCGCAAGTAGTAAAATAAAAGAAAGATTGAAAAAGAAAAACCAGAGTTGACTGAATCAGAAGGAGCCAGGAATCCTCTGACAAACTGTAGGAAATGTTGGGCTTCACACTGCACTTAAGACAAGGAATGAACTGAATATCCAGGTACAAGGAAAAACCAACCAGATTGTGATTTTTATTACAATTGTTATAAGTCCAAAAGTGGAGACAACTATTGTTCAGATGATACCAAATGAAGGCTTTATGGAAAAAGAACTTTGTCTTAATTGCTTTTTCCTAAATTGCCACGTGGCTTCAAACTAATGTTTAAACAATGTGCTGCGGAGCATATGAACTCATGTTGCTTCTTTCTTGCCTCAGATAAATATGTGTGTTCTTCTTTTAGGGACTGTTTAATTCCGATCACATTTTTGCATACCTAGGAGAATAGGAGTAAGTCAAACTTACAAGTGTGAACTCTGCTGTGAGATCATTTCCTCATCTCTCAATATCAATCTTCTCACCAGTGGGAAAGAATTGCAAACGTCTTGGCTGCAGGCTCACTTCACACTACATCAAAACCTCAGTTACATCCAAGCAGCAAGCATTCCAAAAGGAATCTGCCATTCTCACCATATTAAATCTCTTCAAAAATAGTGTACTTATTTTGTTCAAGATGAAGACTTTTGTGTAAAATATAGAAACTCTTTAATAAAGACTCTGTAAGTCTTACTTTGACGTAAACTGTGAATAGTCAATAGGTATGCGAATCCAGAGAAGAGTGAGTTGCACCTGCAGAAGTCTTTCTTTCTTTGATGAGAATGTCATCATGGTGGGGGCGGGTTATAATCTAAACTGCACAAACCACTGCAGCTGCCCTTTTGTTGTCTGCCACACTGCAAGAACAGCCTTTCTCTTGAATGAAAAACACTAACTGTGATATCATCCTTCTCCTTCTAATAGAAAATTATTTTTCACAGAACACACTGTGCCTGAGACCCAGCACAGCCAACAGGCAGTTGAGAAATGAGCAGTACAGGCTCCAGCCCCTGAGTGCACCTGCAGGTCAGGGCGTCACTGATACAGCAGGTGTTTATCTCCAGGCTGAGTTCCAGGGTGCGCTGATCAAGACTGGTTACAGGAATACTGAACTGAATCTTGAGCATTTAAAGGAATGAAAATATGAAAATAAGCAGAGCAGCCAGGCACACTACACCACTTACTTGCTCTGTAACCTTGGCCCCTGGCCAAATTAATTTTATCAAGCTTTATCAGATGTAAAATGAAGATAATTTGTACCTAACAAGGTTGTTCTGGGGCATAAGGGAGACACTGTGGGTATTCCACCTAAGTTGACGAATGTTAGCTCTTTTTCCTACTGTCTGCCCTAGCTTGTAAAATAGATCCAAAATGAAGTCTTTACAGAAAGAGATGAAATATTTTACAGAAATATTTTTTATAATTATCTCTTTTAAAAAATTTTTTTGTTTTTGTTTGTTTTGGGTTGGAGGGGTTGATCGTTTGTTTGAGACAGGGTCTCACTCTGTCACCCACCCAGTCTGGAATGCAGTGGCACAATCATGGCTCACTGCAGCCTGAGACTCCTGGGCAGTGTTTTTCCACCTCAGACCCCTGAATGGTTGGAACTACAGGTATGTACCACCAGGCCTGGCTAATGTTTTTTGTAATTATTTTTTGTAGACACAAGGTTTCACTATGTTGCCCAGATGGATCTCGACCTCCTGGGTTCAAGCAATCTGCCTGCCTTGGCCTCCCAAGGTGCTGGGATTACAGAAGTGAAACATAATAATATGGTTTGGCTGTGTCCCCACCCAAATCTCATCTTGAATTGCCATGTGTGGTGGGAGGGACCTGGTGGGAAGTAATTTAATGATGGGGGCAGGTCTTTCCTGTGCTGTTCTCCTGAGAGTGAATAAATCTCACAAGCTCTGAGGGTTTTAAAAATGGTAGTTTTCCTGTACAAGTTATCTGTCTCTCTTTGCCTGCTGCCATCCATGTAAGACATGACTTGCTCCTCCTTGCCTTCTGCCATGATTGTGAGGCCTCCCCAGCCACATGGAACTTTAAATCCATTAAACCTCTTTCTTTTGTAAATTGCCCAGTCTTGGGTATGTCTTTGTCAGCAGCATGAAAACAGACTAATACACACCACACCTGGCCTATTTTTGGTTTTTAATAAACACAGTGTGGAGAATTCATGACTGTAATTTAGAATGGAAGGAGGTTTGAGCAGAAAACAGTTTTCAATGCTCAGACAAAGAAGAATGATGAGAATACTCACTTCACATACAGACATCACACTTAATATCACTTTCTGAGAAATTATTAATCGTAAACATAAAGTCATTATGAGACAGAAAATGCCACAGGGCCCTTGTATCCCCTTTTATAGATAGTGAGTAGGGAGCCTGTACATGGAGAAAAGAACCATATCATACCAATTCCATTAAGCCTGTTGTGTTTCCAGAAATAACGTCAGCAGTTGATAAATGCTCGTTGGTTGATAAACTGATGGACTGGTTCATTATAAAATGACAGAGAGTATGCAAGATTACTACATGGAAAATATTTCTAACCCTGGCTAAACATTCCTACCCTGAGTAGTGAGTAGTGCTCCACTCTTTTGCAATATAGTGTCTGCTTCTCAGTTTTTTCATCTTATGTGGATGAACAGGAGGCAGGTGGCAGGAGTTACACTCATGTTTTGGCTCTAATTGGCACTTTTTAAATTTTCTGCAAAATAAAAGTTGTTTTGTTAGCCAACCCTCAAGCAATTGACTAACTGATCCTTTTAGCAAGTTGGCAGAATTCATCTAGGATGGTTACAATTTAGAAATGCCGTTTTTAAGGAGCCCCATAGGGCTGATGTTGAATGACTGAATAGCTTGGAGAAACTTAAATTAGAACCTCCTGGGATTTACTAGAGCGGCTGGAAAGTGTATTTCCCAGTGCTTCCTAATGAGTCAATGAAGAGGTAGGGCATCGTAAATGGTTAATAGCACATTCTGGGAAACAACAATTTTGGACTGAATTATGGCATCCAATCCCTGCTAATTAAGTGGCTTTGGGCAAGTTATTCAAACTCTCGGAGTCTGGTGATCCTCATCTATAAAATAGGCATTGACCACAATATTTGTGAGGGTTAAATAAGTTAATACTACAAAAGAGCTTTCTCAAACTTTAATGTTTAGGCAAATCAGTAGACATCTTGATCAATTGCACTCTGGTTGAATAGGTGTGGTGTGGAACCCAAGAGTATGTGTTTCTAACAGACTCCCCGGCAATTGTTAAATTGCTGACCCTCAGACCATATTTTCAATAGTAAAACTTTCAGGAAGTCACCTCAGTCCTGGCACATTGGAAATACTCAGTAAATACTAGATGATGATTGATGATGACGATGATGATGATGATGATGATGATGATGATGATGATGATGATGGATTGCTTAAATGCCTAGAATAAAAGAACTCTGCAACCCAGCCTTCCCTTTAGCTACAGGATGTCTCAATAACTCTCTGCCAAACCTCAGGACCAGTGTTTTTCAAGAGAAGTTTGCATACAGGAAAAATATGGTAACGTTAACGCCATAGACGGAATAATGGCCACTCAAAAATAACATGTTCTAATCCCTGGAACCTGTAAATGTTACTTTACCAGAAAAAAGAATCTTTGCAGATATGTTCATGAAGTTTAGAATGTTGAGATAAAATCATCCTGTACTATCTCAGTGGGCCCTAAATGCCATCACGGGTGTCTTTGTAAGACAAAGAAGGAAATTAGACTCATATATGGAAGACAAAGTGATGAGCAGAAAGAGGCAGGGAAGAGTTAGATGACAACAAGCCAAGGAATGCCAGCAGCTTCCAGAAGCTGGAAGAGGTCAGAAAGGACCCTCTCCTAGAACTTCCAGAGGGAGGACAGCTCTGCTGACACCTTGATTTTGGACTTCTGGCCTCCAGAACTCTGAGAGAATATTTTTCTATTGTTCTAAGCCATTAAGTTTGTGGAAATTTGTTACAGCACTTACATGAAAGGAATACAATGGTTTAATTATTTAATAAAACACTTATATGTATACAAGCTAAATAGCTAATATCTCAAAGTTGTGTACTTTACAGAGTAAATTATTTCTCTTTATTTAAAAACGGATTCTGACCTTCATGAAAAGCATAAAGATACTAATGGTAGATTAACAATGAGATTTTATTTTTAGGAAATTAGAAAAATCATATACAGTCGCCCCTTGGCATTCATGGAGGATTGGTTCCAGGACATCCTTCAAATACCAAAATCTTGCAGATGCTCAAGTTTATTATATAAAGTGGGGTAGTATTTGTATATAATCTATGCACATCCTCCTGTATGCATAATACCTGGCATACAGCAAAATTCAAGTTTTGCTTTGTGAAACTTTGTGGAATCTTATTTTCTGGGTATTTTTGACTCATAGTTAGTTGAATCCATGGATGTGGAACCCACCAGTATGGAAGGCCAATGGTTCTATGGTTCTGTGTAAAATGTAGAAGGTGTCAAAGAAAGATATCCCCCTTCTAACAGGAGAAAAAGTCGTATGAACTATGAATTATAACTTAGAAATCTGGAATTGATGGGAACTTTGTTTTCTATGCTTCACTGGTCCACATTATTCTTTCACGCTTTAAGAGACACCCTTGGAATTTTTCAGACAAGCATCTTTGCAGTTGGAGTACTGGGGGAGTTTACCCAGAAAATATCTAATGCCATCCTTGCCCTCCGGGCGCTCAGGATTCACCTGTCTGCAAACCCTCACATCTAAGGGTACTTGGTTGCATCAGCAAGCATCCTACCTGCTGTCCCTTAAAAAAACTGGAAACAAAATTAGCACAGTTTGTCTTTTCAAATGTAACCACACGTTAAAAGGAATTTTAATGAGAAAAACTTACAACCCAGAATTCTATGCCCATCAATTATATCTTGCAAAAACGAAGATGTAATAAACACTTTTCCAGACAATAAATGCTGAAAAATGCCAGCAGAAATGCTCTTCAAGAAATGTTGAAAGAAAGTCTTAAAGCAAAAGTCAGGTGGTAGCAGATGCCAACTTAGATCTACACAAAGTAATGAAGAGTGAAGAAAATGAAAATAGTAAGATAAATATAAAAAACCATTTCCCTTATTTTTAATCCGTCTAAAATGTAATTTACTATCACAAAAAAATAGTTGTACTGTATTATGGGGTTTATAACGCATGTAAGAGTGAAATGAATGACAAAAATAGCACACAGGATGAGAGTGGGGAAATTATAAGAGTCTTATACATGAAGAGATACAATTTGAATGTAGGCTGTGATAAGGAAAGATGTATATTGTACACCACTGTAAAAGAAAAACTGCACTGGACACTTATTAAAAATGGCAAGGAAGACTTTATTCAAGACTACTGAAATAGGGGAGAAAGATCGAACTTAACTCCACTGAAGGATTTTTAAATGCTGGTGTGAGTTAATGTCCTCTACTGGATGACAGTAGAAAAGAAGGTTAGTCAGTGTGATTAGGGCACCTGTGTTTGCTAATTGTCACTTATCAAAGGGAGGCTCCCTACCCTCCCATAGATACTGGGAGATAGAGGCTCCATCTATCTTTCTTGATTATGTTTCAAAGGGATGTTTCCCAGATTCTTGAGAAAGATTTATATTTTAAAAGGGCAGAGAAAGAATTTACCATTGCAACTTTTCTAGAGTAAATACCCTTAAGAAAAGAGAATCAAGAGTCTGTGGTCAGAAAGAAGATTATCTAAATTCCAGTCAATCTGAGAGGGACATCAGAGTTGTCTCGGTCACCTTAAGGAATCCATCAAAAATAAGTAAAAATAAGTGAGTTGTAATTACTAGGTAAAATTGGAGATAAAATGGAACCATAAACAACATCCAATTCAAAATCAGGCAGAATAAAATGAACAGAGAAGAGATGGGACAAATAAAAAAAAACTAGTTAGACAGCATATTTAAGTTAAACCTTATTCATCATTACATGAAATATAAATGGTCATTAAAAAAATCACGAGGTCAGGAGATCGAGACCATCCTGGCTAACACGGTGAAACCCCGTCTCTACTAAAAAAATACAAAAAACTAGCCGGGCGAGGTGGCGAGTGCCTGTAGTCCCAGCTACTCGGGAGGCTGAGGCAGGAGAATGGCGTAAACCCGGGAGGCGGAGCTTGCAGTGAGCAGAGATCCGGCCACCGCACTCCAGCCTGGGTGACAGAGCGAGACTCTGTCTCAAAAAAAAAAAAAAAAAAAAACAAAAAAAAACAGAGGTTGTCTGACTACATTAAAAAGCAAGACCAAACTAACTATTTAAGAAACTCACTTTAAATATAAAGGCATAGATAGTTTTAAAAGTTAGAAAATGAAAGAGTACATAGATAAGATCAAAATAAATCTGTAGTGGCTATATTAATATCAAACCAAGAAACATCAGAAAAATGAATACTGCCAATGATAAAGAGAAATACTATATAATAACAAAGAGGTCAAGTCACAATGAAGATGTAATAACTCTTAATTTGTGAATTATCTGTCAGCAGAGCCTCAAAATCCATGAAGAAATATGCAGCATCTTCTCAGCAACATTTGTACTGTCTGGGAGCTTGCTAGAGATGTGGAGTCTCAGGCCCTACTCCTGATCTTAAGGTTAAGGTCAGATGAATTAAGAATCTGCATTTATAACAAGATCCCCACATAATTAAACTGCATAGGAAAATCTAAGAATACTGGTATACATTATGCCACACTTCTAATAAAGAATGAACACTCAGGTGGTATGTTTGCGAGGCAGTTTAAGAGAATGTGGCAGTTTCATGGTTTCATTGAGTAACGGCACTCAGCAACAATAGTATATAATAGAGATTTGAAAATTGAGGAATATATAAAAGAGGCTTTATATGAGAAGCATTGCAGTATAATGTTCTAAAAAGTAGTTTTCACCACCTCAACTCTCTTTAGTTATAAATTGCTTGGAGGATTTTTAACCACAAATGTATGTTCTCCAATTATTTTATTGGTGGGTGTTTTTAATGGTATCAACTAGCTCAAACAGTATTCCTGCTTTATCCATGGGGGATACATTCCAAGACTCCCAGTGGATGCCTGAAACCATGGATAGTACCAAACCATATATATACTATGTTTTTTCCCATACACACACACCTGCGATAAAGTTTAATTTATAAATTAAGCACAGTAAGAGAGTAAAAATAACTAATAATGAGCTGGAACAATTAAAACTATATACTGTAATGAAAGCTATGTGAATGTGGTCTCGCACTCTCTGAAAATATTTTATTGTACTGTACTCACCTATTTTTGGACCATGGTTGACCACAAGTAATTGAAACTTTGGAAAGCAAAACAGTGGATAAGAGAGGACTACTCTATTCAAAACAGCGTTTCTCAACCCTGACCACTTTAACAGGATGCCCTGGCCCCTCCCCCTAGATATTTTTGTTTAATTAGACTGGGCTGCAGCCTTATTATCAATATTTTTAAAAAATCTCTCCAAGTGATTCTCAAGTACAGCCAAGGTTACACACCATTATTTTAATAAATGAAAGGTTTTTGTAGTAAACAAAAGTAGTAACTTTGATTGTGACCCAGTATCTATTTATTTGACATCTCCCTTCTGTCATCTCACATGGACGGTCACCAGTTAGTGAATGAAATACATGACAGGCTTTGCAGTCTGAACAGGCACAAAGGAAAAAGCAGTATCATTTAATAACTTACGGTGTGAATATCAGCATCAGACATCAGCATTAAATGGTATATTATACAAACTTAGCATATTTATGCATATCATGCAGAGAGAAATTGGAGAGGTTCTAGGGCTTTACTTTAGAATTGACTCACAAGCATGTTCCTGTCAAAACAACAAAAACAAAACAAACTCCAGGAAATCACTTTGCTTCTAAATTGAAAACAAGGAATGAATGGCATTGATGGAGATGAAGCTGGGCTTAATACCCTCATGAGGAGGAGTAAAAGGACTGTACCTACCTGTCATAGTCAACTGGCTGCCATAGCCAAGTACCACACAGTGGGTAGCTTAAGCAATATACATTGATTTCTCACAGCAGTTCTGGAGCTGGGAAATCCAAGACCAAGGCACAGATGGATTCAGTGTCTGGTGAGGGTTCTTTCCCAGTTCATAGATGGTGCGTTCTGCCTGTGTCCTCACATGGTAGAAGAGGCAAAGGGCCTCTATTGTAAGCTTACTATTCCCATTTATGAGGGCTCTGTCTATGACCAGATTATTGCCCAAAGGCCCCATCTCCAACTACCATCGCATTGGGAATTTCATCATGTGAATTTTGGGGTGGACCCACATATTCAGACCATAGTCCTACTGGTCATTAAGGGTTCCTCCTAAAAACATGTTGTCGCACCAGGTGGTGGCTGTTCACTCTCTCTCCTCTATACCTGAATTGACCTGTAACAGGAAGGGGGACAGAAACTCACCTTTGGTGAGCACTCCTTTGTTCTGGGTACTTTCAAGTTGTTTGTCTTTATTGTTCATCGCAACAGCCTCACAAGGAAGGTATCATGTCATGCACCCATTTTGCAGATAAGGAAACAATGCCTCAGAAATGCTAACCAACTTTCCAAATAAACCCAGCTTGTAAATGGTGCATCCAGGGTTTGAACCAGTCTGCAAGTTCCAAACGCCCCTTTTTCCCTGTCACCCTGCTGCCTCCCTGGCATCATACTAATCAAGAAAGGATGTGACCAAGAAGCCAGTTGATGAGAAGAATCTCTGAGAGAAGGAAGTTTTCCAGGTGGGACACTCCAAAGCCTAGGGTTACTCACACCCCTATTCGTATGCATTCCAGATGATGAAAGCCATTACAAGGTGATTTGAGCTAGGCAAGGAGTTGGTAGGCATGGGAAAACTAGAACCTCTAACAAAGCAAGGCAGGAAGTAAGGGCTTGAGATGACAGTGTCGATGGGGGGCTTGCATATTAGCATCCAAATCTAGAACTCTGAATCACTTTTTCCCATGGGCATTTAATTACGGGGTAGCCTGTGTACTTGTGATTAGTGGTGTGATTATATATAAAGGTGCTCATGGTTAACAGAGCCTTTAGTGAGCTGGCTGGGGTCTAAATAATGCAACTAAATAAGGGTGACTGATTAAGCCAGGAGATTCCAAGTGTGGGGCATTCCTAAACTTTTTATTGGTAGCAAAATATTATTAACAATAGTTCTATTAGGCCAGGATTAATTTGAACCTGTAGCTTCTGACATAATCTCATGTATGAGATTCAGACCTTTTAACATGTGGTCAAATTTGAAAGACAATCTGTGGTGCTCTCTCTAAGTCAACCATTGTCCACACTGCAAACATAAGCTTCAGTGAAAATACTGACTGTGTTTCCTGAAGGGCAAAGGAAGGGTCTAGTCCCGCAACGAATAGCCAGCAAAGGTCTCTTTGAGTCCAGCTCTCTATCTAAATGCCAGTAGTCCTCCAAGGGGCTCTCATCTTAAACAATTAGCAGTTTAATCTGGGGAGTGTCAAGATTACGGCTAAAGGTGGCAGCAAGGTAGAGGAAAGGATCTTTTTACAAAGACACAATTTGAGGGTTTTACAACTAAGCAAAGGTCTGTCGCAGTCTCTATAAACTGAAAACCACCTTGGAATTTTTATGAGAGGCTGCAGACCTTCTATTCTGAAGCTCACCACTAGCAAGGACTGTCTGCCACAGACTCTATCCCAGTAGAACCATGCAGACATCATTGCAGCGTGATACAGACGTACATCATAAGCAACTGTGTAAGGCTCTGATGTAATATTTCTCCTATGAGATGTATTTATATCAATTGTGAAGAGGTTGGCATGAAATTATATTGCTAATGTCTGTTTAATTTCCAGATGATGTTACATTCTCTTTTATCATTCACCTAAAGACGTACTCATTTTATTAAAAAGATGTAAATTTTCCCAAAATAAGCTAGTTGATTTTGTTCATGCACAAGTCATTGATCTTAGAAGATATTTTCTGTGAACAATAATATACTTACATCTAAATGCAAACAGGCTAGCATCAGAGGACAAAAAAATTAAATTTGCAACAATTCTATACCTCTAACATTAACTTAGAAAATTTCTCTCACTATTCCACACTCAGCTCTAATTTGTCAGCGGATCCTCCATCCATATGAAGTACCAATTGGATCAAATAATGTGTTCTACTCTTTTCTACTGAAGACTGTTGATAGACTTTTAGCATGAGAAAAACAGATTAGGGAAATGAACAACAAAAAATATAAACCAAAATAAGCTAAAGCAAATACAAATGTATTCTCCAGCTAATGCTCAATTTTCTGATTTCTAATACAACTAAAATATCTAGAAAAAAATTGTTTTTTTTTTTAGTACTATGATTTAATGTATCATCTTTTTAAAAGTCTTTCATTTGTCCTATTTGTAAATCTTTATTATCTGGGTTATCAGGTATCAGGGGATATCATATGTGAATAGCAATGTATTATGTCCCAGAAACACTAAAAACATTTTCACTATTGCTAGAATAGCAAAAAGTTTCATTGCTGCATACAAATGACCACTTTTCAAATGATAAAACGCTGAAATGTTTTATAAGCTCTTTTCCTAGAGGTCTCCCGGGATTTGCCTTAGTATTTGCATAAATAAATTATAAATGGATCCATCACAGCTGACTGCATTGAGTGAGGTGAAACTCAAGAGTGAATTTTAAACTGTGCTCAGCAGTAAGGAGGAGTGTTCAATATCGCTGCAGCACAGGTTTTCATTCATAATCCTTCCCAGGTCTCTCCATTCCGTGACTTTCCAGGTAGTCTCTTCGGTGTCCTTCATCACAGTTAATCGTTCTCTCTTCGCAGCTACTCAGAATGGACACTGTATGTGGTCTTATTAAAATCGACTCCTGCACAAAGTATTGGGGAAGACTTAATTGGCCTTCCAGGCTAGCATGTTTGTGATTACGTTTGATATGAATGCTGTGCATATTAGCCTAAGTGAAGAAATAAATGAAGAAAAGTATTACAGTGATCATAAAACATTACTAGAACAGGGGCAAAGCATCATGCTACCCAACGTGTCTTGGCTCTGCCCACAAGATGCACAGCAAGGAGCAATAATGTATTGCCCAATGAAAAATACCATTTGGTATGCAAATTAAAGAGAGGACGAAGCTTCCGTTCTTGGCCCTGCATCCACCCAACATAAACTCAAACTTGGAGACAATTAAGTATGCCTATAAATCCAGAGCCTTGGAAAACTAAATGGAGTCCTAAATCAGAGAAAGACGCTAAGAAGGCAGAGAAAGAATACTCATTAGCCAGGTCCACACAGTGGTTTTATGGGTGTTCCTAAGAGAAAAGAGCTGATAGGACTTTTATAAGACCTCAGATAAAATCCTTTAAGGCATTGACATTATAATATTAGATCATAATACCGTTGGCACTTTGCAAGAAAACTCTGAAATCCGGGGGAAGAAGAAACCATTTTTAAAAGGCTCATTTGAGGAGTTTTGAGATTAATTCATTGTCTTGATCAAAGGTTATTGTTAATAAACAAATTCTAACAGTGTCTCAGGAAAAGAAATCTGAGGCCATTTATCCACCACTGCATCCCACTCTTGATACTTCATTCTCCACTTCAAGTTCCTTCCCTCCCACCTGCTCTCTGTATTTTCTTATTTTATGCAAATGAAAGAAGAGAGTAGAATTCTGTCTATAAATACTATTTATCTGGCTGCTTAGATTTATGGTTTTCCAGGCTGAAGACCAGAACCAGAAAAGCCCGTCAGGGTGCAGATCAGAGAAGCAACACATTCTACTACTCTTGCACAGATAACATTAATTTTGTTTCAAGTGCAGCACAGAGAAAGTCTCATCATTTAAGACAACTAAGAACATGTTTGTAAATTCACAGTTTCTTAGCCAAATCTCATATCTGATTCTAAAGCTGACCTTGAATCCTTCTTGTCCTCCTTCTCTGGGGATATTTACAGAAACCTGATATGCACATGTCGGACATAGCAGATGCCAGTCAATTGACCAGGACACATGAACCTCAAGAATACTACTAGATTTCCTCCTCGTGTTTTCAAAACCGACTGATCGATTTACTGGTTTTCCAAAGGATTCACACTATGGAGAGCCATATTGTGAATATAAGTGTACCATTTGTTTATCCTTAAGAGGCATTATTTTGATGTGCTGACAGGGGATACTAATCAACAGTGATCAGTTACTTAGTTTTTAAAAATCACTCCTAATACTTGCAAAAGAAAATTATTTAAAAGGTAAAAGCAATTATGCATGTCATCAGGGCCACTTCAGGGAAAAAAGCGTGCTGCAGATTTTGGGGAGAAGATTGTCTTTAAGACAAAATTACTCATACATATGTTTTATTATTTATATCATTACTAAACATCTTCATATTGAAAAAAATTCAGAAACCACATTTTCAGTGTACACTCACATACCTAGGTTTTTTAAAATTTTTGTTGGTACATAGTAGGTGCATATGTATTTATGGAGTACACAAGATATTTTGATACAGGCATACAAGGTGTAATAATCACATCAGGGTAAATGGGGTCTCCATCACCTCAAGCATTTACCCTTTGTGTTACAAACAATCAGTTATACTCTTCTAGTTATTTTAAATGTGCAATTAAATTATTATCGACTATAGTCATCCTGCTTTGCTATCAAATACTAGATCTTATTGATTCTTTCTATTTTATGTACCCACTAACCATTCCCACTTCCCCTAATTTTACATAATGCTTCATCTTTAAACAAAAATGTATCACTAATAATGACATTGATACTGTATATTTTCTCTAAACGATAGAATCCTACAAGCTACTTAAGTATAAAATTTGTGGCTGTCTCATCAGGTCTCTTAATACTGAATTCTTTATAATGAGATTTTTCCATTGCAAATGGCATTTAACAAAAAGTGCTCCTCATTCCAATGACTTAGAAGCACATGATTTCCATCCACCACTACTCCGAACTGGCAGCCATCATAATAAGGTGTGAAATGTCATTAAAAAGTAGCATTCCACAGCCCTCCACACCAAGTCAGGTTTTCCTGTTACCTATCCTATCCTGCATATACTGTGCCCACTTTCTCCCTTTAGGGAGCAAGAGGCCAGTCCCCAGCGCTTGGGGATCTGAGACGTTTTCCTTTTCTCCTTTAAATCTAAATTTAGATGTCACCTTCTCAGAGCTGCTTTTCCTTATGGCGCAATCAGATTAGGTCTTTCCAGGCAAAAAGTGTCTGGAGTAGAGACGTTGTTCAAGGACACTGGACCCTGGCTAGGCTTTTTCCCCTGATGGTGACATGGCCTCACTAATGTTGAGGTGGTTCAATGTTTGCCAACATTTCCTTAAAGGGATGCTTAGAGAAGCCAAGGTATGCTTCTACAGAATGGTGAAATAAGCCCCATACATAAAAAGATAGTTCTTTATGAGGCAAGACTTTCCTTTTAGACTGAATTCTGGAAGGACCTTACCTGCACAGAGAGGGTCACCAGAAGCTGTGAGTTGTACAAGGGAACAAGAGAAACAGAAAACCAGAGAAAAACCAGGCAAGGATGAGCAGCAGCTGCTGTGGCACAGGGAAACACCTCCCTGCTATTGCGTGTATGTCCTCAATAAAAATAAATGTCAAAGAAGAAGAAGAGAAGTCTTTGAATGTTCTCACCACAAAGAAATGATAAATGCATGAGATGTTCTATATACACATTACTCTAACTGGATCATTATACAACATAAATATGTATCAAAACATCAAATTGTACTCCATAAATGTGTACACTTACAATGTGCCAATTTAAAAAATCAATTTAAATTTAAAAAATAATAAAAGTCGAGAGATTATGAATATTTAAATTAGCTTGTTTAATCACTCCACAGTGTATACATATATCAAAACACCACATTTTACTCCATAAATGCAATATAATCAGCTAATCATTAAAAATATCAATAAAACAGTAAAACTAAATGGGGACATTGTAACATGGCTTCTGCCTGACAGTGGTGACACAACTGATATGCTGCAGTCTCCTCTGTTATTCTCATTCATGACATCCAGTATTTTCCTTCATAGCACTTAATGCACAGTCTTTATATTATCTTCTAGACACCTAATGTACCTCATGTTATACAACCATAAATTTAGATTATATATAACTACTGATATAGTTTGGGCTCTGTGTCCCCACCCGAATCTCATCTTGAATTGTAATCTCCATGTGTCAAGGGAGAGATCTGGGGGGAGGTGATTGAATCATGGGGACCATTTCCCCCATGCTGTTCACATGATAGTGAGTTCTCACGAGATATGATGGTTTAAAAGTGTGACAGCTCCCATCCCTTCCACCATGTAAGATGTCCCTTGCTTCCCCTTGGCCTTCCACCATGATTGTAAGTTTCCTGAGGCCTCCTCAGCCTTGTGAAACTGTGAGTCAAATAAACCTCTTTTCCTTATGAATTACCCAGTCTCAGGTAGTTCATTATAGTGTTGAAATGAACTAATAAAGAAAATTGGTACTGGGAGTTTGGGGCACTGCTATAAAGATACCTGAAAATGTGGAAGCAACTTTGGAACTGGGTAATGGGCAGAGGTTGGATAAGTTTGGAGGACTCAGAAGAAGACAGGAAGAGGTGGGAAACTTTGGAACTTCCTAGAAACGTGTTGAATGGTTTTGACCAAAATGCTGATGCTGATAGGGACAATGGAGTCCAGGTTGACATGCTCTCAGATGGAGATGAACTTATTGGGAACTGGAGCAAAGGTCACTCTTGATATGCTTTAGCAAACAGACTAACAGCATTTTGCCCCTGTCCTAGAGATCTGTGGAACTTTGAACTTGAAAGAGATGATTTAGGGTATCTGGCAGAAGAAATTTCTAAGCAACAAAGCATTTAAGAAGTGACCTGGGTGCTCTTAACAGCATATGGCTATATGCATTCACAAAGATATGGTTTGAAATTAAAACTTATGTTTAAAGAGGAAGCAGAGCATAAAAGTTTGAACATTTGCAGCCTGACCAAGTGGTAGAAGAAAAAAATCTATTTTCTGGGGAGAAATTCAAGCTGCCTGCAGAAACTTGCATAAGAGATGCCAAATATTAATAGCCAAGGCAATGGGGAAAATGTCCCTAGGGCATTTCATAGATCTTCATGGTAGCCCCTCTCATCACAGGTCCAGAGGCCTAGGAGGGAAAAACTGTTTCATGGGCTGGGCCCAGGGCCCCACTGTTCTGTGCAGCCTTAGGACGTGACACCTTGCATTCCAGTTGCTCCAGCTCTAGCCATGGCTAAAAGGGGCCAAGGTACAGCTTGGGACATAGCTTCACAGGATACAAGCCCCAAGCCTTGGCAGATTTCACATGGTGTTGGGCCTACAGGTATGCAGAAAACAAGACTTGAGTTTTCAGAACCTCCACCTAGATTTCAAGGATGTATGGAAATGCCTGGATGTCCAGGCAGAAGTCTGCTGCAGTAGCAGAGTCCTCATGGAGAACCTCTAATAAGGCAGTGCAGAGGGGAAATATGGAGTTAGAACCCCCACACAGAGTCCCCTCTGGACCACTGCCTAGTGGAGCCATGAGAAATGCGCCACCATCCTGTGGCCCCCAGAATGGATCTACCCAGAATGGTAGATCCACTGACAGCTTGCACTGTGCACCTGGAAAAGCTGCAGGCAATCAATGCCAGCCCTTGAAAGCAGCCACAGGGGCTGTACCCTATGGAGCCTCAGAGGCAGAGCTGCCCAAGACCTTGGGAGGCCACTTCTTGCATCAAAGTGCCCTGATGTGAGACATGGAGCCAAAGGAGATCATTTTGAAACTTTAAGGTTTAATGATTACCCTCTTGGGTTTTAGACTTGCATGGGGCCTGTAGACCCTTTGTTTTGGTCAATTTTCCCATTTGGTGCTTTTGATTTTACAGGCTCATAGGTGGAAGGGACTTATCTTGTCTCAGATGAGACTTTGGACTTGGACTTTTGGGTTAATGCTGGAATGAGTTAAGACTTTTGGGGACTGTTGGGAAGCCATGATTGTGTTTTAAAATGTAAGAAGGACTTGAGATTTGGGAGGGGCTGGGATGGAACAATATGGTTTGGCTGTGTTCCCACCCAAATCTCTTCTTGAATTGTAATCCCCACATGTCAGGGGAGGAACCTGGTGGGAGGTTATTGAATCGTGGGGGCAGTTTCCCATGTGCGGTTCTCATAATAGTGAGTTCCCACAAGATGTGAAGGTTTAAAAGTGTGTGGCTGTTCCCTTCATCTTCTCTCTCTCCTGCTCCACCATTGTGAAGATGCGCATGGTTCCTCTTCATCTTCCACCATGATTATAAGTTTCCTGAGGCCTCCCCAGCTATATGGAACTGTGAGTCAATTTTAAACCTCTTCTGTTTATAAATTAACCAGTCTCAAGTAGTTATTTATAACAGTGTGAAAACGGACTAATACAACTACATATGTACCTGAATAATTGCTATATTCTGCATTTATTCCTCTCAGGTGAACTCTATGAGATTAGGCACTGTGCCTGTTTTTTTTTTTTTTTTTCACCATTGCATCACCAGTTCAGCAGAGAGTCTTCACAGGAGGTGCAAAATAAGTATTTTTTAGTAAATCAATATTGGGACAGTTGAAAAAAACTGTTGCATGACTCTGCAATGGTACCAAGCCCCTGGCAGTTTTTTCTCCATGTCCAAGAACATCAGGAAGCCTCTCCATTGCAGGAGAGATTCATTCAATCAGTTCTCCTTTGCCTACCTGACTGTGGAATACCTAGCACCTTTTGGTGGGAGGAGCCCGGGAAGGAGTGGGCAGCTATGCAGAAAGGGGCCTCATTGACTCATCACTGCTTCAGAGGCCAACCATGTTGAATTAGTTCGTAAAAATTCTTAGTTGTTTTCATGGTCTTTTTCTACTTTGGGTCTCCAAGACTCATGCATGCAAACTAACAGATGTGCATCACAAAATCATAGG